>NC_088603.1:131035648-132315648 GCF_036013475.1 Columba livia
TCCAGGCGGGTTTTGAATGTCTCCAGAGAAGGAGACTCCACAACCTCCCTGGGCAGCCTGTTCCAGTGCTCTGTCACCCTTACTGAGAAGAAGTTTTTTCTCAAATTTAAGCGGAACCTCTTGTGCTCCAGCTTGATCCTGTTATCCCTTGTCCTATCATTGTTGGCCACCGGGAAGAGCCTGGCTCCATCCTCATGGCACTCACCCTTTATATATTTATAAACATTAATGAGGTCCCCCCTTAGTCTCCTCTTCTCCAAACTAAAGAGACCCAGCTCCCTCAGCCTTTCTTCATAAGGGAGGTGCTCCACTCCTTTAATCATCTTCGTTGCCCTACGCTGGACCCTCTCAAGCAGTTCCCTGTCCTTCTGGAACTGAGGGGCCCAGAACTGGACACAATATTCCAGATGTGGTCTCACCAGGGCGGAGTAGAGGGGAAGGAGGACCTCTCACAATCTACTAGCCACCCCCCTTCTAATACACCCCAGGATGCCATTGGCCTTCCTGGCCACAAGGGCACAGTGCTGGCTCATGGTCATCCTGTTGTCCACCAGGACCCCCAGGTCCCTTTCCTCTACACTGCTCTCTAATATGTAATTTCCCAACCTATACTGGAACCTGGGGTTGTTCCTACCCAGATGCAGGACTCTACACTTTCCCTTGTTAAATTTCATCAGGTTATTCCCCGCCTCTCCAGCCTGTCCAGGTCCCGCTGGATGGCAGCACAGCCTTCTGGCATGTCAGCCACTCCTCCCAGCTTAGTGTCATCAGCAAACTTGCTGATAGTACACTCTATACCCTCGTCTAAATCGTTAATGAATATATTGATGTATAATATTGGCCCCAGCACTGACCCCTGAGGCACTCCACTAGATACTGGCCTCCAACTAGACTCTGCACCATTGACTACCACTCTCTGGCTTCTCTCCTTAAGCCAGTTTGCAACCCACCTCACTACTCTATTGTCTAGACCACACCTCCTCAACTTAGCTGTGAGGATGCTGTGGGAGACTGTGTCAAAGGCTTTACTGAAGTCAAGGTAGGCCACATCCACCGCTCTGCCATCATCCATCCACCTTGTTACATTCTCATAAAAGGCTATGAGGTTGATCAAGCATGACTTACCCTTGGTAAAGCCATGCTGACTGCCCCTAATAACCCTCTTATCCTTGATATGCCTTGAGATGGCACCAAGGATAAGCTGTTCCATTACTTTCCCAGGGTCAGAGGTGAGGCTGGCCGGTCTTTGGAAAGAGCTAATATGATGGCTCATCACACATGAGGGTGATGAATTGTTCTGCACTCCATCAATAACCGGAGAGTTTGTTAAACAACATCCACCAAAGATAACCCTTTAAAACAGCTGGCCAGAGTAATTTGCATCAAAGTGTAGTAAAAGAGCTTGCAGACCTCTCAGAGTTATTGATTTTTTTTTTTTTTTTTCCCAAGCTCTAGAATAATAATTAAAAAAAGAATCTGTGAACATAGAACAGTATTTACTTGCTCCAATATTCAAAATTGACAACCAGATTGACTTAGATTACTGCTTTGGCATTGTTGTCATTACCACTTAAGAGAATGAATCCTGTCTGCAATTGCTAACCTAAAGATATGTGAATCCTTGCAGTTTTAGGTCAGTCCACTCATCTGACAAAGATAAGAGTAACTTGGAAAACACCTAATCAGAGAGGCTGACCTTGCAGCTTTAGACATTTTGAAGCCTGCACAATTAATTGAGTCTTGCTTTAACACATACTTCAAGACTGTTGGATAAAGTGTCCTTTAGCTGAACATGGCTTATCATAAGCTAAACTGATTATGTAATCAGTATGCAAATGTGTAACCAATTGGTTCTTTAGGACTGCCCTAAGTAATGGTAAGATTTTGTACATAATGGCTGTTACTTTTCTTGTTTGTCACGTTGGCTTTGTTCCAGCATCCGGCTTGCACAGCTCTGTAATAAATAGTATCTCATCTCTGTGTGCTACAGTTTGGGCTTTTTGAACACTGGGTGACAGATTTCTGGTTTTGCGATGACAGCATTAGTGCTTTACCAAAAGTACAGGGAACCAAGTCCTGAAAAGCGCTGATTTGGAGAATAATCTCCTGGTTATATGGGGAAGCAACACAATGTCATGGTTTAACTTCAGTCAGTATCTAAACCCCATAGAGCTGCTCACTCTCCCCTCATCCCCTCCCCAGTGGCATGGGGGAGAGAATTGGAAAAGTAAAAGTGGGTTGAGATAAAGACAGTTTAAGTAAAGCAAATCTGTGCACACAGCGAAGCAAAACAAAGGATTTATTCACTGCTTCCCATGGGTAGTCCTATATTCAGGAAAGCAGGGCTCCATCACAAGATGTTTTGGGCCCTTCTTCATAAGAAGGACGTTGAAATGATAGACAGAGTGCAGAGGAGGGTGATGAAGCTGGTGAGGGGCCTGAAGCACAAGTCTGATAAGAAGTGGTTGAGGGAACTGGGGCTGTTTAGCCTGGAGAGAAGGAAGATGAGGGGAGACCTTATCACTGTCTGCAACTGTCTGAAAGGAGGTTGTAGCAAGGAGGGCGTTGGTCTCCTCTCCCAAATAGCAAGTGATAGGACAAGAGGAAATGTCCTCAAGTTGTGCCAGAGGAGGTTTAGATTGGATATTTCTTCCCAGAAAGGGTTGTCAGGCATTGGAACAGGTTGCCCAGGGAAGTGGTGGAGTCACCATCCCTGGAGGTGTTTAAAAGCCATTTAGACAAGGTTCTTAGAGACATGGTTTAGTGCTAGAGTTAGGTTAGGTTAGGTTACTGTTGGATCCTGAGGGTCTCTTCCAACCAAAATGATTCTATGATTCTATGTGTAACAGTGATTTGGAAAGACAAATGTTTTCACTTCAAATATCACCCCCTGCCTTTTTCTTCCTCCAGCTTTATATGCTGAGCATGATGTCACATGGTATGGGAGATCCCTTTAGTCAGCTGTCCTGGCTGTATCTTCTCAACTTCTTGTGCACCTCCAGCCTGCTCCCTGGTGGGGTAGGGTGAGAAGCAGAAAAGGCCCTGATTCTGTGTAAGCACTGCTCAGCAGTAACTAAAACATCCCTGTATTGTCAAATGTTTCCAACACAAATTCAAAACATAGTCACATGCTAGCTACTAAGAAGAAAATTATCTCTACCCCAGCCAAATCCAGCATAGTTAACACTTAATGCAACATCATAGTGACAAAGTGACACATGACTTTTGGAGTATATTATATTTTAGATGCATAAGTAGAGGAGATGTGGATATGGAGGCAGCGATTTTCTTGTCACATAAGGTATTGGTGGGATTGACAGAAAAAATTGATAGGGTTTGGGAATGAGGTGAAAAATATCTCAAAGACTGCAGAAAGCATCTTACATTGGTAGATAACTATAATTCCGTCTTTATTTTTCAAAAAGTAGATTGTGAAGTGGCTTACATACAAATACACTTACTAGAAGTCAATACTATCAAGCAAAAGTTTATTTAATCGAATTGAAAAAGGCTTAAAAACCTTGACATTGAAGCTAGTAAGTTTAGAAGAAGAGAGACACTTCTAAAAAGTGAGCATGACTTGCTACAAAAGGGAAATGGGACATTCTTCTACTGTCTGTTTGCAGGAAGCAAGCATTTCTTGTAAGATTTCTCACTCTTTTCAGAGAGTGAAACTGAAATAATTCAGTTTTTGCTGTAAGTGTAAACTATCAACCTCCAGACCTGGCATACACTCACTTGCTTCCTATCATTATTATTTTAATTTTTGCTTTAAATATGGGACATCAAGGGTCACTATGGCAAATCATGGAATAAAATAGATGTACAAAAATGTGGTAAGCATATTGTTGTCAGCAATGTCTGTTAGTAAAACCCTTAATTAGTTGTCTGATGTATGGGAAATTTATGTATGTTTTTAATAAATAACAGATGGATGAACAGAAGTATACCATCAAGTAAACTATCACTTTCCCTGCCCTTTAAACTAACACAATTATTATTAATAATTCCACCTGTTCTGTGGTAAATTTTTTCAGTGTTCCTTTCAGATGACAAAGTAGCTTACCCAAAAGGGATACACGGTTGAGGGTGGTTAGAAGAAAGTTGATGAAAATATAAGTTAACATATGAGTCAACTTCATTCAGATTACATTGCATGAAAAAAGTCAGTATGGGAACTGGTTAGAATCTTGAAAATAAGTGGGTGGAAATTGTAGCCTACTCAGGGAAACATGGACTTTAGCATCAGGAACAGGGTAGAGAATTTGTGAAATCTGGTAAGGAAATTTTGAGTACTTCAGTTTTACTCATTATTCTAAAACTAAAATGGAAGAAAGAGATAAATTTTTCATTAAAAAAATCTTAAAAAAAATAGTTTTCATGCAATGTTCTTGCTTCAGGAAAGCAATTCAATTGAATCCATAAAATATTTAGTTATTTTTGCCTTTTTTGCTGTATAAGATTATTCTGTCATCTTTTGGTCAGCTTACTTGGTAGATGATACTTAGGGGTAAAACAGAAAATATCAAAGCAGTGGTAAGGATGAGACAGCAGATATCTCACTTCCTTATTTTATATAAAGAAATTAATAAATATTTTGGTCTGTATAACATTATCTATATTTTAACTTTACATCTGTCATTTAGAAAGTAGGAATTTAAATATATCTATGAAAAGACCAAGAGAAGTAGGAATTAGAAATGGTATTCTATTTTAAATCAAATGGAAATTCTCTAGGTGAAGGTAAGCATGATAACAGTGAAAAAGTCATGATGTGACTTCCTTTCCAAAAAATAGGTTATGAAACTATCCAGTGACCACCTTTCTTCTCAGTGATCTTGACATTATCCATCTTCTTACATGTACAGTCTTACTTATCTTTCACTCCGAGACTTTGGTCAGTGAAATCTGCTTGTAGAGTGTCTCAAATATATAAAATATACTCACCTACTTTTCATGAAAAAAATGGATGAGATACACCATTGGCCCACTGATGCGTTAATATATTTTAAATAAAGAGCTGTTGTATAGAAGTGTGCATGTGCAAAGAGTAAAATCAGTTTTTCATGTTCTAACTTTGTGAATAACAGAACAAACAAGAAAATTAAACAGCAAAAGTTGTTGTGTAGTATTCCTTTATCATTTTCCTAATATTTAGTAAAAGACATACTTCCATATTTTGAATATGCTGTTTTCTGTGTTTTGAAGACTATGACAAGTATTTTCAGGTATTATTTTTTCTTCTTGAAGGCACATCCAACAGTGAAACGCAGACATCATAATATTGTGCCTCGTCTTTCAAAATTACCTTAAAAATAACCTTTTGGCGCTACTCCATATACTTTCCTGGACATTACTAAGAGTGAAGCTACTATTGGTAATCATAGAGGAACAAAGATGTGTTCAAAAGCATTAAGAGAAAAAACAGGAATATCCCCATGCTCAGATAATGAATGCTAGCTGTCTCTAGAGGAAAAGCTCCCACTGTATTCTCTGGCAATGTTCCAAGCCTGGGTAGAGAAAGCAGCTCTATGCAAACTGAAAATTATTTAGTGAAGATTTAACTAAAATAGGAAAGAAAGTCAGCTGGTTTAAAAATATGATATGAATTAAGTGGTAAAAAAAAAAAGATGGAAATATTTGTAAGATTGATATAAATTTTCAGGATATTTTTAAATTTAGAAAATATTTAACAGAATATTGTTAAATGTTTAGGAAATTTAGTAATCTGTATCTCTTTTGAGACAAAATAGTTTAAAATTTTGTTTATAAGTTCCTAGTCTTGTTTCAAGAGAGACAAAACATAGTTAAGAGTATAATTTCCCGGATAAAGCAAAAAATAATTACATTTCTTGATTTTTTTTTTTTAATAGGTGCTCTTAATATCTTTGTGTAGGACTCATACTGCCCCAAAAATGAGATATGGTATAGCTCTGTGATCCAAGTATCAAAATACAGAACTGTATTTTTATAGATATGCCACTGTATTTTTATAGATATGCCCATATAAAAAGCTTTCTCTGACATTAAGAAGTTTGTGAGGGGTATACAGAACACTATATTATACCTTGTCAACACTTCCTACTCACTGTTTGATAGTTTCTGTAGAGAAAGTGTTTTTCTCAAAAATTATGGTATGCTAAATAGGACTGCTGCTTCAACTTATTTCTCATCTTGTAGCTCTATAAGATACTTAAGAACATTGGCGCATGATTCACAATTTCTTGTACTAGCCCTTTTATTTATTTTTTTCCCCTTTCTGAGTCAGTGGAACTTTAGAAGTGGAATGTTCTTGTAAGAACTCAGCTAGAATCTGTTTCTTCATATTTATTATAAGAGCACCCACAGGTGCCATGGATTCTCCAATCTCATTAAATACGATTTCTTTATTTGCAGAACACACATTCTAAAAAAAAATAATACTGTTTCAATAAAGATTTTGATTTATTTATGTATCTATTGAATCTAGTGAGAAGCAATTCTTTTTCTTCATTAGAGTTACTGCTATTAACAATTTTTCAGTTGCCCTTGAAAGTAAATCATGGTACTTTACCACTGTATTTACAGTACTTCCTTGTTATATTTAGTCGCATCTCTTAAAAGCAAAAATAGAGAGCTAATGGCAAACAACTCTGTTTTGGAAATAATTTTCCTTTTGAAACAAAGGAATCTTTGGTGTTTTTCTGTGCCCTTTACATATAGGATGACTTTTTTAATACATTGGTCTTGGTTACATTGTTTAAAGTCAAAGTCACTTTAATAAATATGTCTAGTGTACAAAATAAAATATTGTAACAAATTTATATGCTGCTGGTTTCCTGATACAGATTTGTGACAGTAGACAAATCAAGTTTTATAGAGAGCAGGTATGAAGCTATACTACAATATGATTCCAATTACCTCATATATAGCAACACAATGGTAGCTATTTTATTCTGCTGCATCACTATGAGGAAGAGGGAATGGAATTAAACTTTTCTTCCTTTCATTTTTCTTCTGCTGAAGTTGCTCCTAGTCAATTGGTCAATCAGGACCTCGAAGTTAACTACCGAAAGTTACCTCCCTGCTGAGAGATAGGGTAACAGCCTCATGCTCACCCATCCAGATACACCTTTGTCTTCCTTAATCTGCTCGGTAAAGGAAGCTCTTTTGTCCTTTGAAAAATGGGGAAAAATCCTACTTTTCCATCATATCAGCAACAACACAGTTTGAGGTACAGCTTGGCACAAGAGCTATTTTCCTCTTACTATTCACATTGTCATCAACTGCTTCTTGATACCTAAAACGTGATTTTTCTTGATATTTGTGCGAGTTTCTTGCTCATTTATTTACTTGCCTTGTCTACATTTTTTTTTCACAAAAATTATATAAATTAGCATGTTTGTTCAGTTTATGGTTAGGATTCAGTCAGCTACCACTGTTCTACAGGCAGCTGTTAACAAAAGCTCCTGACCTAGTTCAGAAGATGCTGAAGACTTCTTTATATCCAATATATAAGTGGAAGAATGTCAAATGCATTTTTTTATATATATGCATATACATTGTGGGTCCTTTTTGTTTGGTTTGGGTTTGGTTTGGTTTTATTTGAGGAGGAAGAACTGAGGAATTTCAGTTATAATCTTTAAAGCAGTACATTCAGCCATTACTGCCTGCTGTCCAGGCCTACTATGACCACCACTCTGATATCCACAGTGGCCTGTTACGGCTGCTAGATAATAGCTAATGAAACCTCTACTGTAATAATTAAATAATGAAAATTAGCAGAAAGTTTTTTCTATGAACACTGGGCAGAGTCCTTTTTTATCTACTTCTGCCAAGAAACAGGCCAAGAAAACTAGTTTAAAATACATTAATAATCTCTAAATAGATTTCTAATGCCAAATATTGCATTAGTAACCTTCAAGAGACGAGAAGACCTTAAGAGGTGTTAAATAGCTGAAACTGTTAATGCAGTGCTATATGCAGTTCTATATGCACTGAAGTTAGGAAAGTATTTTTGTAATCCTGAAGGGGAACTATCTGTTGCCTATTGCTTCTCCCTTAAACTTAAATTCATAACCCCGCCTAGGCAGAAGTGAAAAGACAGATAAAACATTGTGCTTTGAAAGATTTTTTTCCTTTTTTCCTATATTAGAGTATATATCATGGGAAAGAAAATCAAGACACGGCAGATGTCATGTGTCACTTTTACAGTTCTAGATACTAAGCAAGTAGCAGTTTGAATCCATTGAGATTCAGCATTCTGTGTTTATGGGTTTATTTAAATTGTTAAAATGGAATACTTTAATGCCTTTAAATATTTTATGATTCATGGCATTTATGTTTTAGAATCTTATCCATGCGCTTTGTGTAATGGTAGATTTTTCAGCAGCTTTTATTTGTTTTAAGATAGAAGCAAATTACACCTTGAAACCATAGGTGACAGAAAGAAAAAATAATGGGAAAATAGAAGAGTAAATGTATTCCTGAGATGACTAAATGTATGCATGAAGCAAAGACACATCCTGAGTGTTCAAGGATTCCCAAATAAGTAGAATAATGTGAATTAGGACAATTTTATTTTCAACTCTAACTGTACCATTAACTGATCCAAATGAAGTATAGAAAGCTTTGTGGTTTTTAATATTTTTATATACCACCACATCTTTTTTCCCTTTAACTTTTAATAAGATAGAGGAGGTATTTTAACTAGTCTGTAGCATTTTTGTAATTTAAAAATTTTTAAAGATGTGCCTGAATTAATTGAACTTCAACATGTCATAAGAATCCATATTTTCAAGGGCACTAAATTTACTTCTAAATTTCCTTTAGAAAGTAGAAAGTAGAACAATTGTCCATTCAGGTACGGACCTGAGCAACAGTCCTAGCAAAATAAATTTCATAGTCTTCAGAAAAAAAAAAAAGTGCTGTAACATGGGGTACTTTTATTACATTGCCATTGGCCATTCCTGGCAATTTCCCACTGGGCAATATGAGAATGTGCTATTCTATAATAAAAATATCCTTTCTTTTGTTTTACACTTTCTGATAATAATCGTTCCTTTATGGGACTGACTGGGAAAGATCACAAACTTTGGAAGAATGGGGGAGATGATTCTTCCTTTTGGGGAAACTTCACACACTCTGAAAAGAGGGCTAGAGAAAAAGTTCATAGCACCACAATTTCTGGTGAGCAGCATATTCGTTGCATAAAGATGTGAATCTGCAGGTCGGGCAGAGATGGAAAGTGCTGCGAGGAGCAGGGACAGCCAGCCAAGGCTCAGAGGAGACAGAAAGAAACTCCCTGTGGAGGGAACAATGTGGTTCTGGTGGAGTTGGCTGCAAATCGGAATTATATTCAGGGACTAAGCATAGAAACCAAGCCTGGAAACAGACCCTTCCTACAAGGGCACAATGAGCAAGTAAAACTGATTATAAAAATATTCTTATTTTTTGGTTTCTTTCCTATTTATCTGGATTCCCTGCTGTTTAGGAAATTGCAATTACTCCATTTGGGATACTAATACTAATACTGATACTGATACTAATACTAACACTAATACTAACACTAACACTAACACTAATACTAAATGGACTTTTTGAGGTGAAAAGCCCTTCAGTTTTATTTAGAGAACCTCTCACAATGGTACATGTGATTGAAATGGGTCCCACCACACTTTGAGTAGTTAGTTAGGATGACTAAATGTGTTTTGACATGACAACCCTTCACATGGACCTAAACCTCTAAGGTTCTAGTGACTGCCTACATCAATGTGGCTAGTGGCTGCTGCAGTCCCAGCCTTTCCTGTATCACTGAGCACGTTTCCGTCCTTCTCCTATGTTGGCTTCAGATCGTGTGCCAAAATTCTGTGCCAAACTGCTTCAGCATGGTAACCTAGCAGAAAATTATTTTGTTATCTTAAATGTATGTGCTTAAATAATGTCTTGCAGAGTCAAATGAGAGGCAGAAATAAGTCAAGTGAGGAAGTGTTAAGGGAGCAGTTGCAGCTAGTTTTTAGACTGGTCTCGTATACTATGGAAATTTGCTATCCATGCAAGCATGGGATCTACATTGCCTATGTTTTTGAGGGGTCTGCTTTGATAAATCCACTATTTCCTAAAAAACTATCCTGCGATATATTCACAGAGAAATCATCATTTGGCATACATAGATAGCACAATATCCCCTTGTTTTATTTACTCAGATGACATTTGTGCATATAAACAGTTTTTACAGTTTAACTACATATGCTTCTTAACTCATATGTTTAACAGTTTGTATATTGCTACATGCATATACTGGAGAACAGTAATTAGTAAACTCCATGGCATATTTCTTCTTTCATAGTTTAACATACAGTAATCCAGATCACCAGTGAAAGTGATACAGATTAGAAACAATTAAACTGTACAGTAGTTTCTCCCAAATATGTTTCTTCTATTTAAATGTAATGAAATAGACATAAAACTTTAAAAGTCTCAACATTTATGAAACTTCTGTTGTTCATTCATCCTATGATATAAATAAAAAAGGAAATTATCTCAGCAATCACATCAGAATTTTAATATACTAGTTTTCTACTTCAGTAGCAATTTGTCTGCCACCATATTCATCTGCCATGTTTTGATTGAACCAATTATATTTGCTTGTTAATTAATTATTTGTTCAAGAATAATTTCATATTCACCATTTCACTCTTCTCTGGAAGTTGTCATTAAAATAAAACTAAAACAGAAAACAGCATTTTAGTCACTTTATTTCCTATCTGAATTTCAAAACCTTTTCAATATTTACTACACTGCATGGCTTCCGCTTCAACTATGTTTAATTCCTAAATACGTTGCTTTTTTTTTTTCTGTGAAATGAAATCAAGAGGATGTAAAACATTTTCACTGAGGAATGTAGTGCTTAAAACTATGAGTTTAATACAGACTGTATTTGAGCTACCACTTAAGCAAACAACCCAACAGGCCCACAAGTTGGGTACAAAGTTTCCTATGAATAGGATAGTGCCCAGCTGACATATCAGCTTGCAGTTTATCAGATCTCATCCAGGTAAACTGTTACTAAAATGAATTTAGCAAGTCTAACCTACACTACAGCCTCAAGTCCAATCTAAAATACAGCACTGAAGTGCATGGACTGTTCTAGTGGTATCTGATGGTACTGGGAGAGGTGGATGGATGCCAAGTCCACACCAGACCTGCCAAGCTGCTCCCAAAACCAAGCCTCAAGGCAGTTTGGATGGGCAGCCCTGTCACCTCTCCTACTGAAGGCTCACTGTGATGCCAAAAATACAAGACTTCTGAGACCAAAAAGGAAGCAAACCAAAAGGAAACAGGGAGACTTCAAGTCTAATCCCTGCTCCCAGAACAGTTTTGGTCTTTTTTTTCTTCTTCCCAAAGACTGTGTAATATAAACATGCAGATAGTTCAGGAAACAGGAACCAGAAGTTTATAAAACACTAGTTTTTACATTCATCCACTTATTCATAGTGATGTGCATCCATAGCACTTATTTTTGCACCCACAGCATGACTTTTCTGTGGTATTCTCTTAGCCAAGAAGGTGAGTCTAATGATGCATTATGGATTTGTTAAAAGATGAATTAGAAATTGTGCTTCTTTGAGTGACCTCAAAGGAAAACCTGGATTTTATTAAAGACATGCAGCCAAATTGTTAATAGCTTTTCATCTTTATTCCCCAAAGCACAGCAGCAAAGAAAAACTTCACTGTTTAAGGGGAAATCACACAATATGGGTTTGCACAAGCAACATAATAGTCCCTTTTCCAAACTTCTCAGAGTCCATTGTGTCAGCCTTTCCCCATAAAAAAGTTTTTGGTCTTCTTCCACATTATTTGCATCGCCTTTACATTTCTGCAGGAGACATCCTTTTTCTTCTCTTTTTTTCTTCTTTTTAACAAACACTGAAATTAGCTGAACTAAGAGTTCAAAGTAAAAGCTTTCATCCTTATTTCCCCCTCCTATTTTGCCCATAAGCTTCCTACTTTAAGAAATCTTGCTGTATTAGGACAGATATTTCCAGGAATTAAGTTGAAAATATTTGGATGTTGCTGTGTCTTAATAGGGGAGAGCTTTTGTTTCAGGCTATTACTGAAAAATCACCCTTTTTTATACAAGGTGCAGTGGATCCATGTTCCATATTTGATTTCAAAATCAGATAGCTCTCCAATGCATTATATTTGTTGTCTTAAAGAAGTGCTTAAAGTACAAAACACTCTCTGGTGCCAAGAATATACTTCAACATACTGTATGTCAGTTTCTTTATCATATGTCAGAAAGGGAAAAAAAAAACAAAAAAAGAAAAGGTACTGGTATACTAATAGGACATTGCATACCATTTTCTGCCTTTAGCCCCAGAGCAAATAAGGGTAAAAATAGATAGATATTTGTGTTTATTGCCTTTGAAACAAAAGAGAGCAGTTGAGATGGATGTTGCAATTTTCAGTTGTACCAGCTGAGTCATAAACTGTCTTTCCCTTATCTTCTAGTGGAGAGAGGGAGGGGAAAGTTTATTGTGCATTTAAGGAGTACATCCAAATGCTAGTTCCCCTTGCAATAATTAAAAGAACCCACAGGTTGCTTAATTTGATTTAATCTATTGCAGAGGAGGCTGACCACACTGTGAGCTGACACTGATGCTACATCTGAAGGTAGATAGCAATTTAGAAGTGATGCCATCTTCTCTCCGTATTTACTAACTTAAGCACCTGAGTTTAACAAATATTCTTTTAATCAACTGAACCTAAGCCAGTATTAAATAGTTATCCTAGAGAAATTTAGATAGCTGTGCTCATCTGTACTGTCATTAAAGAGAAAGACATATCAGTAGAGGGCAGTTCAAAGATCAAGAAATGGTGTTTTTATCTGTTGCCAGTGAACAAGGAGGAAAATTACAGAATCTCCAGACATAGGGTTTGCCAAAATAAAATTATAAAGTCACATACCCCTGTCGGTCTAGGGGCAGAAAACAGGGCAAAAATTATTAAAACCAGCATATTTCATTAGATAGCCAGTTAGAATCAAATAGGATGAATCCAGGTATGTTGGGGCACCCAGCCAGGCCCCAGCAGAATGTGATCTGTAAGAAGAGCCTGTGACTCCCAGTGGTTCAGCAGAGGCCGTAATCTTGCTGTCACATGAAAGATTCCAATGCTCCTGACCGCGGCCCATGTTTAACATTGATAAACCTGTAGAAAAATTCAGACTGAAATGAAGTTGTTTTCTCTGTGGCCTCTGTTTAGTGATCTGAGATTGAACTACAGCAGCTGGAAGAATTAGGAAGCTGAGTGTTCAGGTCAGGCAGGTGTCCCACCGTACTGCTGCCTCTGCTGAAGCTGTAATGGCCAGAAAAAGAGTGGACTAGTGGGTTGAGTTTAAATAACATAGTGAATCTAAGATGACTTGTTTGCAGTATCTGAACACTTGCAGGTTCTTTCAACTCAGTTCCTGTCAATTCCATTACTCTTTCTTTAAAAATGCTAAACCTGAATTAGGTGGGTTTTGTTGGTGATAGTGGTGGTTTTTTGTGTGCTTGTTTGTTTTGTTTTATTTTGGTGGGGTATTTTTATTTGTTTGTTTTTAAATCACTTCAGTAAATAATGAATTATGAATTCCACAATTACTTTACGTAGCATGAGTAACTTTGCTTTTGATTTAAATTAATTGCATGAGTAAAAATTCCTAACTAAATTATGTAAGTCTTTACGAGCCACGTTTCATACTTCAAGTAAGTTTTTGTTTGTGTGGGTTTTTTTGTAATGTTAACACTGTTTGCAGATTTGTTCATTGTGTAAGCAACTTCTTTATTAACAAGTGTTCTAAAAAGTGCTTTCAGGCCAAATTACTCAGAATTAACTTGAAATTTTGGATTCTTGACAAACCAAAAGAACATTTGAATTTCAAACAGTAGGAATATGGTAAGATTTAATAGCAGATAGAAATGAATACCCACAAAATTATAGATGGTCTTTCAGAAATTGTGTCTTTTTGGAAACATTCTGAGAAGGGAAAAAATAGCTGTAGAGCTAGATTACCTTCCACATCCTTCTAAAGTGGTTAGGATAGACAAATAGGCAAGAAAGAGATAGAGTATCTATTCTTCATTAAACCCCTTCTCCTTTCATGCCAAATAGTTCCTCATTTTTAAAGCTTTTCAAACTCTTGCTTCCTGTGCAGCCACTGATTATCTAAAGAAAAATTATGGCAAAATATAGAGTTAACAGTCTGTTTTGTACACTGCTTAGTAGGAATTTAACAGAGAGATATAAGCAGTATACATTGGAAGATGGGGGGGATGTTGCAGAACTCTTCTGTCTTTCTGCCTATTTGCCTAACAGGTATTCTAACATACTGTCTTAAAAATTCCACTGTCTTCCTATCTTGGAAGTCAAAACACTCCACATTTATGATTAAGTGATATAGGAAGTTCTTTTTACAAATTTCAGCAGCTTTGGAGGATATGTTTCCTAGTACAGTGATTACTGATGCCATCTCCTGTTTTAATGTGTATCCCCAAATAATAAAGATCAATATATTCCTCTCAAGAATAAAAGAATAGGGTAACAACTAGACCACTGCATAACTGTAACTGCAAAATCTAAACCGCAAGACTGAAACAACAATAAACTTAGACCAGAGTGCTATAACTTAAATCATATTTTTAAGGGTGTGCTTAAGGTATTATAGGACCAGGATTAAGACCTTTCTCACTGTATCTAGTGATCATGTAACTACATTAAATTTACTTCAAAAATAATAATAGGTGTCTGGACAAAGCAGAAAAAAATTTATTTGAAGAAATGAAGTAGAGCTTTTCTGTATAGAAAACATGCATAAGTATAGGTTAAAAATAAATGTAAATCAAAATATAAATATATTTGGCTAGATCCTTGTATGCATATTCTTTTTGTTGCATAAGAATTTTTTTCCATTAAAAATGTGTCTTTCTGCAGTAGATTTAAAGCATAACTGTAAAGAAGCTATTCTTTCTTGAAATGAGAGAAGACATGAGGAGTTGTACCAGGATAACTGATGTATCACTCAATATATAACTCTAGCGATATGAATAGCTTTGCACTTGAAAAAGTGTTGGTTTTGGTTTTTTGTGTGTGTGTTTGTTCAGGAATGAAAATCTGATGTAAAATCAAAGCAGTAACATTTGCCTGAGTCTACAGACAGTCTGAAATGACAGATCTCCCTTGTGCTAAATTCAAAACTTCTGTGAGAGGCCTAAGTAGCATTTCTTCAAACACTTTTTTTTTTTTTTTAATAATACAAGATATGTGCTGCAAATGATTACTAAAAAAGTAATTTCTTTGATTTTCTGTTTTTATGACTAAATTCCTTTTCAATTACATGGAAGAGATTTATGTTTCCTTACTGGAAGGATTAGTAACTGACTTGCACGTTACAGCAGAGTTTAGGATGAGAAAATAACCGCTTGAATTAACAAAATGTAAGCTAGTTATCTTGGCTGCATTCAAAGTTTTAAGCCTGGGTCATTCTTTCTCCTACATATAAAAATGTTGTCACCAGAAGCATTGCAATACCCAGGTATTTCTTCTCTATTAAACTAATATATTTTCAGTTCAGAAAAGTTATGATCTTCTATGATCAATCCTTGGTCATGATTTATTATGCTAGAAGTGTTACCTCATCATTATGGCTAAGGATGAGAAAATACTTCAGGAAAAATTTCTGAAAAGAATGGAGAATTTGAGGGAGGGCAGTGAGGGAAGACTGCAACTTGTGCAACTAATACATATTGTAAGTTGTTTCTGCAACCCTACCATAACCTCTTTATGCTCATTTTCCAGAGAAATGTTAAGAAGAAGATTAGGACACAAAACCAATTTCTAAGAAGTGTCTTGAATAAATGGGCTCTGCTCCCATCACCTTCCTGCACTCACATACCATACTTAAGGTAACTGACTCTGTTGTCAGCTTTAGAGGGGGATTTGGCCAAACTAGGACCACCTTCCTTAAGTGCTCATACCTTCAGAGGGACACTGACCCAAGACAGCATGTTCATGGTTCAGAAGTCTTGTTTAGACAACTGAAATTATGTAAATAGAGGGTATAATGGCAGATAGAGAAAATAATTTCCAGAAGCCAGACCTTGAAAAGTATTGAAGAGTTATGAATTTTCAGGCTTTAAAACACTAGAAAATCTGACCTACTAAAAATGAAACAACTGTTTTAAATATAGAACAAAGTTTTTATTTGAGATGTTTTTTATTTGAGATATTAGGTGCAAGTTATACATTGTAGGCAACTGATAAAATATCCTGCATTCTCCACCACTCTCACGTGCAGAATATCACTGTCAACTTAGGATTTTATTAGTCGTACCTTCTTTCACTGCTAAAGGTAAAATATATTAATCTGACACAATGCCAGAACTTCACATTTTCACTGGAGTTACACTTCATTATTAATTGTAGACATTTTCAGTACGCTTACGTTGACTGTGTAGTTTAACATCATCGGTAATTTAACATCATTAAACTTGGCCCTATTTTACATATATCTGGCTACTTTGCTTCCCAGGAAAACTTTTAGTAATGGAATTTTCCAAAATCTCTTGGAGTCAAGACTGAACGTTTCCATCAGTTTATCATATTAGACAGATCTACCGAAATCACTCACTTACTGTACACTCTACGGCTGCAGAAGCCTTTCCTTAGGACAAAAAGATACCTTAAAATATGATAAAATTCAATATGAAAAATGTTGCATACTTTCTGGTTGCAAAAATCACACTTCTAGAACAACAATATATCCACTTGAAACTGCTGACAACATTTGGAAAATATAATGAATCACATGCTACAGAATGGAAGCCTTTCATCCAGTAAAAGCAGCTTGCTACTAAGACTGAGCTTTGCATTTGCATTTGCTTATCTTTTTAATTTGACTCGTGGCAGGTAGAAGACCTCAATATACTGGGTTAGCAAAGGACCTGCTTATACAGAACTGGGTTCAAATTCTCATTTAGGATACAAGTGGGAATGACATTGATGGTTTAATCCTAGTTTTCTACTTAAGCATGTTACAATTTATGTGTTTGCATATCTAGTCTCCTATAATTACAATATTTCTTACATTTATATTATTGCATCTTGGTATGTTTCTGAGCTCCTGGCTTAGATGTGAGCCTTAACTAACTCCATATTGAAAAAATACTTCAGTATACAAAATTTTCTCCTTTCTCAGTTTCTGGGCCCCACTTTTAATACAAACCAAACCTGGGTCATGGCATGCTTATGCTGATGAGAGGACCAGAAATGCTGAGAGTGCCTGACACAGAGACTACGCAAGTTCAGGAACAGCTCAGGCTGGAGAGATAACAGAATGCTTCTTTACAGTCATCATCCTATGTGCACCTAAGTTTCCAAAAAAAAAAGAAAAAATCATGTGGTAGCATCATATTTGCAGTCTACTGAGTTCTGCATCATTCCTCGTAGCCAATAATCTTCTATTGACAAGACTGAGGTGGTTAATTTATACGTACAGGGTGTAGGGCTCAGACTTGCCCTCTAACCTTTTTCTCACAGCTGAGATAAATCCCTAAGCAGCCTGCTGACATCCACACACTCCAAACAATGATTCAGCAAAGGTCACCAAAGAAAGGGAGAAATAGCTGTTAACTACCACTAGTTGGGCCCAAAATTACTACGAGTTTGCACATTCCTTTGTCTTTTCCATACAGACACCAGACTAGATGGGAAGGCATGTAATGCAGATTGAAGCTGAGGAAAAATGATAGAAGCATATTTGCTCTCTTTCTTGTGAGGTCAAGTTTTATCTACCTAAATCACATTTATTAAAACATCACTTTTATGAGGACTACAATATGCCAACAATTTTTTTGAAAGCAACTAAACAGAATACTTCCAATTATTACCTTTCAAAAGTCTAAATAAAACTGATAAAATTATGCAAACCACAGTTCTATTCCCACTGAGTTTCAATGTGTATCTACATCTGTTTTTATTATCTCATTTTTTTTTATGATGGACCACTTGAAGTATCAAATTTTTTTTTAGCATTTGTGATAATTATAAAAGTGTGTGATTTATGGGTATTCCATTTCAAATTACTGTCACTTAAACATATATAGATGCATGTGTGTATATAAAACATTCATATTTGTAACCCTTCTTAAACCTTACAGACCTCCCCATTTGTGTCAACATCTGCTGACATATTTTATCTTCTTTGTCAATACACCAGGTAATCATAACTTGTCAATTACTAAGCCTTCTTTTCTAATTTCACATAATTACAAAAGCAACCAGAAATAAATTGTGTGTGATTTAATAATACATGATAATTTTTTTAAGATATATAAAAAAAAAAGTAAATTGCTTTTGCAGCATTAGTGTAACCTATTATATAATATTAATATGCATAGCAGATGGGTCTCACAAGAGTGTGTAATATTTTGATTTGATTTTAATTAGATATGTATTGTCTCTTCCATTACATATTACCTATATTAATACCATAAGAACCTTTTATGCATAGTATTCAGAGATTTATTGCACTTGAAAGTTTTCATGTTGTTGATATGAGACCACTATTTTGAATAACATTCAGAAAGGCACACTGCTTTTGGTGATAATTTTTGTTGGTTTTAACAATGATAAAATATTATTGAAGGAATTGTTAAAGTTGTGTATTCTCACTTGAAAAACATGAATATATACATAACTTATAAAAAGCTACATATGATTTTGTGTTTTATCATTCTTTTATTTGGCCAATAATGGTTTCTAAATCTATTATAGCCAAGGGGATTCAAGAGCGATACATTCTGCGCCTACTTGTTTCTTTCTCATATTAAGCTTAATTATTGTCTGATGAAAAAAAGGTTTTTCCACTCAGAATTTTGTTACTGTTGCAGACTTTTAAAGTGGATTTACTTTTCTAGAAGTTCATTTCCACATCCTTATGAATTATTGCGAGTTTGCAGTTCTGGCATTTAGGTAAAGAATTTACAAAATCAGATTTTGGCCCATTTAAAGTGTCTGCAGAGAGAATACTGATTGTGATGCCTTTTGTGATGTAAACTGAGGAACTGTACCCAAAAGTAATTGTACAGACACCGCCAAATCATTTCATCATTTTATCTAGGCCTCAAGTATCTATCAGATACTAACAGATTTTCATCACCTTTGACTTGCATTTTATTCCATTTGAGTTGGTGAAAGTCGATGATCAACTCCCAAGTTTTAGGTTGTTCAGTCCTTCAGCATTCCCTATATTTTTTTACGTTAAATATGCCAAAATAGCTCCATAATTTTTACATTCTTTCTATTCTAAATGCAATGAGCCATGACCAAAGAGCTAATCCTAAAGAAATACATAGCAAAAGTAAAACAAAAAGTAGAAAGAATAGAACATTTAAACTGGAACATAACAAGTTATAATCATTCCATTTTTATAAAATAAATCTGATTTCAATTAAAACAACCTCTGGAGGTAGACTAGGGTATATTATAATAAACGGGTAAATGTAAGGCGTGGGAAAAGTTCAGACATTCCTTCTGGCATATTGAATCAATTAATAGCATGTACAAGGAAACCCTGATTATTTGAAGGAGTGGAGAAAAATGACTTGATTCTTTACAAGTAGTACAGACTATTATTAGTATTCCAGATAGAGTGTGTTCTAGGGAGTCCATCATATGCTTTGATCTGTCTACATCCACAGCTGGAAACTTTGCGCCAGTCTCTGGAAGCAGCACGAACTGACAACAGTCGCCTCCATCAGGAAAGTGAGTTAGTGGTTGCAAATGTTAATCAGCGGATCAAAGAACAAAAGTGAGTAAAATTGGGTCTTTTTTTTTTTTTTTTTCCATCTGATTTCATTTCCTATGGCCCCAAACAATTAAAGCATTCATAAGAACTCTCTTCTCAACTTACTGCCATATCTTTTATTTGGAGCTCTGCAATAGGTCTTTATAAACATACTATCAAGGGGTTTTTACCATCACATTTATGTCCTTTTGAATTATCAGAAATAATTAAATAATAAATAAGTTATCTGTAAAAACATAGTACAATTTTCAGACCTGTTAGTAATGTACAATGTAAAACAACTGAGCTTTGTGATTCAGAAAAATATATGTATATATTTTTATGCTTTGTGATGATTTCTTAGATTTTAAAAACCTCCTATATTAGCACTTTCCATTTTTAAACATATTTTTTGTCTACAGCATTTATGAAGATATCCTTGATGATGAAAACTAACTATCTCAAAAGTCAATAGTTAAATGAACATGTTAAGCTGGTGAGAAGTGTGAATCCTCTACTTATTTTCTCATAAGATCTGCATAGGTACTTCTGAACACAAACAAAAATATAAAACTAAGCTTCAGCTTTCTTTAATTATTTGAGTAATTTAAATACATGTTACTATCTTTAATATTTAGCTATAAACGGCATCTATAATGGTCTTCTGACAGGTAAAAGTGTAAAAGGGTTGCTTTATTAGAGTCTATTGTTTCTTATTTATTTCTACAAAAACTGTCCAACATCAGGAAAAGAGCTGAAATGAACTAGATAACTGAGTGAGCCATAGTCTATTTAATAATGATATGCAGTATGAGAATGCAGGAATGGGTCTAGGAGAAGAAATAAATTATCTATAGAAACGGCATAGAAAGGGTTATGGGAAATTATAACAAATTTGTTGTCTCTTTGTGAGCACCTTGCCACACATGCAGAAAGGTATTACTAAAAAGCCTAAACAGTGTAATATGGTAAATTTTCAGTACAAAATAATATGCGGATATACATTTTTTTTAATTGCAAGTGTTAACATGAGCCAGTTGACTCCCTTTACAGTCCCATCTCTGTAGTCTGAAAAGCCCAGAAGTTAAGTCTCTAACAAAACTGATCAGTTTAAAGACTTTTAAAGATAAGATGACTCATTTCCAAAATTCCATTGTCTGTATCAATTGATCCTGCACTGCCTATGAAGAAAACCCAAAGGACATGTGGAAATATACATTTCTACCTTATGAACAGCCTCATTTCAAAATCTCACTGGCAAATTCAGGATGCCTAATGCACTGGAAATTACAACTCTGGTGCTGTAGATTCCTTAATGCACCAGCTCTTTTCTGTTTTAAATGCTAATAGTCTACAATAGAATTATATTGGACTCTTCTACAAGCCCAAAATCCATAATTGCTTTTATCCCTCACTTTGACTAAAATTTTTACATCTTTGTCACATTACAAAAGTGCCATAACACTGTTTTGTGATTCTATGTTATTTCTTTAATACACTTAAAACAAAATTTTCCAATTGCATGAGGACTAAAGATTAAAAAACTGACTATAGTTCTGTGTTAATATAGGCATTATGTTACATGGGTTATTTTCATCAGTTTATATTTTCAAAATAGCCGGTGTTTTGCCTAGGAAACATGGGGTTTTGCATTAGGAACTTTTTTTTAAAAAAATAATTTAGATATGATTCACAATTTAATGAGAAATTTTAAATAAAACCCATTTTTTGTAGACAGAGCAGGAAATTTGCAGTAATGCTTCATTTGATTTGGAGTTTATGTACATATGGCTCAGTTTCAGCAGAATAATAAACAGTGCAACATTACATTCAGTCTTTCTGAAATTTTCACATTTTAATTAAAAAGAAATCTTGCAATTCTTAGTGTTTTTTCATGTTATTAGAAACTCTCACAAAAATAACTTCTTTGCCAAATTTAGTCTTTTTGACGTGATAGAGTAAATCAAATTATGGCTATGATATATTTATACTTAGAACACAATACAGGCAGGCTATTATCAATTTTTAAAAAGTTATTAACAGTCTCGCCAGACTGGGTAATTAGTTGTTTATAGTGGCACATAGGGGAATTAAGTACAAATTTGCAAAACTTTTGTCTAAGGATTCCAACTTCTCCAGAAAAATATATAAATATATACTTTTTTTACAGGTGAAGGTGAGCAGACTGTTTTCCAGAGTAATCTGCCCTCTTGAAAATTCATTTTTTGATCAGCACTATATGGTGGCCAAATATTGGACACATGACAAAAAACAAATATTCACAGTTTATTTTTTCTGTAGCCTAGAAGGTGAAATCAAGACCCTTTTGATATTAATTTCATTTTAGATTCAACTCATTGATGGCTACCTCTCGTTACACATTGTTAGACTTGGCACTGCCAATAACCTAGGTCAAAGATGTCATAATACATAATGGAAGGCCATATGGGACATACTGGGTAAAAATGATTTTGCAGAAAAAGGGATGCATGCACTTACCTAACTGATACTTAACATTTAGTTGCTCTTTTCATGCAGACAGAAATTTTGAGAGGGTTGTTCCAAGAAAATGGAATAGGTATGGTTTTGTAAGGGTGAAACAGGCCAAATACTATGTGTTTGGCTATTTTACATGTTACTACTTTTCAAAAAATATGGAAATATTGCTACCCACCTTGAATGGTTTTTTGTTTTAGAACACTTTTTCAGAAGAGATAAAATAACAAATAAGCAAAAAGATCTTGAAATATATATGATATTTTATTTCAGAGCAGCGCTACACCATAGAGATGATAATGTAAGATGATTGGTTGTAAATTTTTTATTTAATGTTTACATTAAATGAGATTATACATCAGATTTCAGACTCAGTGTTTGCTTAGCAGTGGGCTGATGGAATATTGCCATTCTGATTACTTATTAATTTATTATCTATTCAGTTTTTCAGTTTTTATTTTATTTATTGCTCCTCCTTTTATGTACATTTCTTTACTGTGTGTTGCTTTTGTCCTCTTTACTATGCTTTGATTCTATGATCTGTGGAGGTAATTTTGAAAAAAAATTAAGAGAACTACATCAACATTACTAATATGCTTGTATTTGCTTAGAATGTTAACCATCTCTTAAGATTTGTGTTTCATATATTGTGTAGTCGTTTTATTGTCAAAGGTTATTTGAATGTCCTCTAAGAATTGCTGAATTGTTTATTGATCTAATAATTATATATTTCTTGGTACATATGATGTCTATCTTATTTGTTCATTTACCTTAAAAATTTAATAAACAAAACATCAAAGAAAAAGGAATAACAAGAACAAACAAAAAAACCAAGATGCCTAAGAATAGCTCCCTGAGGCTTTTATATTTGAAAAGCTTCTATATCAGAATTATTGTTTACGGAAATCTTCTGTGTATCATTTCTCAAGTAACCTACAAAAGTATCTATGAAGTTATCTCTATGCCCACTATCTCTGACCTCTTAAAGAACATTTTATGATTGATAAAAATTTTTCCTATAAATAAATTTCTCATTGAATTAGGGCTAACATTTGTGTTGTGAGGAAGAGAGCAGTATCAGTGGAATGAAACTGTGATATAGTTGGCATAACAGATGACTCACACAACTGGAGTGCTGCAATGGATGGCTGTAAACTCTTCAGAAAGGATGGGCAAGGAAGGAGAGGTACTGGGGCAGCCCTGTATGTTAATAAGTGTTTTGACTGTCTAGATGATGGTGATGATAGAGTTGAGTATTTCTGGGTAAGAATCAGGTGGAAGGCCAACAAGGCAGATATCATGGTGGGAGTCTGTTATAGACCACCCAACCAGGATGAAGAGGCAGATGAAATATTCTGTAATCAGCTGGGAGAAGTCTCACAATCACTAGCCCTTGTTCTTATGGGGACTTCATCTTACCAGCTATCTGCTGGAAACAAAATACAGCAGTGAGCAAACAGGCTAGGAGGTTCTGGGAGAATGCGGAAGACAACTTCCTGACACAGCTAGTGAGTGAGCAAACTACGGAAGGTGCCTACTGGACCTGTTGTTGCAAACAGAGGAAGACTTGTCGATGATGTGATGGTTGGAGGCCATCCTGGGCATAGCAGTCACTGAATGATAGATTTTTCAGTTTTGGGATAGATAAGGAGAGGGGTTAATAGAACTGCTACCTTGGACTTCCAGAGGGCAGACTTTGTCTTGTTTAGGAGACTGGTTGACACAGTCCCTTGGGAGACAGCTGTGAAGGGCAAAGGAGTCCAGCAAGACTGGACATTCTTCAAGAAGGAAATCTTGGAGGTGTAGGAGCAGCCTGTCCACATGTACTGAAAGGTGATCTGACAGGAAAGAAGACAAGCCCGGCTGAAAAAAAGAGCTTTGGCTGAAACTCAGGAAAGAAAAGACAGTTTAGTATCTGTGGAAAATGAAGCAGGCAATGCAAGAGGACTAGGAGGATCTTGTGAGGTTATGCAGAAAGAACATTAGAAAGGCCAAAGCCCAACTAGAATGTAAACTGGCTACAGCTGTAAAGGACAAGAAAAAATGTTTCTATAAATACATGAACAACAAATGAGGTCAAGGGAGAATCTCCATCCTTTATTGGATGCAGGAGGAAACATAGTGGCGAAGTCTGTGGAGAAGACTGAGGTATTAATGCCTTCTTTGTCTCAGTCTTCAATTGTAAGACCAGTTGCTCTCTGGGTACCCAGCTACCCTGAGCCAGAAGACAGGGACAGGAGAAAAATCACAGAACATTAGGGATTGGAAGGGACCTTAAAAGGTTATCTAGTCCAATCCCCCTGCCGGAGCAGGAACACCCAGAAGACACAGGAATGTGTCCAGGCAGGTTTTGAATGTCTCCAGAGAAGGAGACTCCACAACCTCCCTGGGCAGCCTGTTCCAGTGTTCTGTCACCCTCGCTGAGAAGTAGTTTCTTCTCATATTTAAGTGGAACCTCTTGTGTTCCAGTTTGAACCCATTACACTTGTCTTACCATTGGTTGTCACCAAGAAGAGCCTGGCTCCATCCTCATGACACTCACCCTTTATATATTTATAAACATTAATGAGGTCACCCCCCAGTCTCCTCTTCTCCAATCTAAAGAGACCCAGCTTCCTCAGCTTTTCCTCATAAGGGAGATACTCCACTCCCTTAATCACCTTTGTTGCCCTGCGCTGGACTCTCTCCAGCAGTTCCCTGTCCTTCTTGAACTGAGGGACCCAGAACTGGACACAATATTCCAGATGTGGTCTCACCAGGGCAGAGTAGAGGGGAAGGAGAACCTCTCTCAACCTAGTAACCACCCGCCTTCTAATACACCCCGGGATGTCATTTGCCTTCTTGGCCACAAGGGCACAGTGCTGGCTCATGGTCACCCTGCTGTCCACCAGGACCCCAAGGTCCCTTTCCCCTACACTACTCTCTAATGGTTCATTCCCCAACTTATATTGGAACCTGGGGTTGTTCTTAACCAGATGTAAAACTCTACATTTGCCTTTGTTGTATTTCATTATATTTTTCCCTGCCCAACTCTCCAGCCTGTCCAGGTCTCGTTGGATGGCAGCACAGCCTTCTGGTGTGTCAGCCACTCCTCCCGGTTTGGTGCCATCAGTAAATTTGCTGATAGTACACTCTATTCCCTCATCTAAGTCATTGATGAATATGTTAAATAATACTGGTCCCAGTACTGACCTTTGAGGCACTCCACTAGATACAGGCCTGCAACTAGACTCCGCCCCATTGACCACGACTCTCTGGCTTCTTTCCTTCAGCCAGTTCCAGTCCACCTCACTACCTGATCGTCCAGACCACACTTTCTCAGTTTAGCAGCAAGGATGCTGTGTCGAATGCTTTACTGAAGTTAAGGTAGACCACATCTACTGCTCTGCCATCATCTATCCGCCTTTTTATGTCCTCATAAAAGGTTATGAGGTTGGTCAAACATGACTTCCCCTTGGTGAAGCCATGTTGACTGCCCCTAATGACCCTCTTATCTTTGATATGCCTTGAAAGGGCACCAAGGATAAGTTGTTCCATCACTTGCCCGGGGATAGAGGTGAGGCTGACCGGTTTATAGTCACCTGGTCCTCCTTCTTGCCCTTTTTGAAGACTGGAGTGACATTTGCTTTCCTCTAGTCCTCAGGCACCTTTCCCGTTTCCCAAGACTTGGCAAAGATGATGGAGAGTGGCCCAGCAATTACCTCAGCCAGCTGCCTCAGTACCTGTGGGTGCATCCCATCCGGACCCATGGATTTATGGATGTCCAGATTGCCTAACTGCTCCCTAAACCCAGTCCTCATCAACCAAGGCAGACTCCTCCATTGTCCTGCCTTCCTCTGTGTTCTCAGGGGTACAGGGCTCCTCAGGACACAGCAGACAGAGACAAAGAAGGCATTCAGTAACTCTGCCTTCTCTGTGTCTTCTGTCACCAGGGCACCCACCCCATTCATCAGTAGGCCTACATTGCCTCTGGTGTTAGTTTTATCTGCCATGTATTTGAAGAAGCTCTTTCTGCTGTCCTTGACCCCTCTTGCCAGGTTTAATTCTAGGGAGGCCTTAGCTTTCCTAGTTGTCTCCCTACATCCTTATATGTTTCCCAAGCGGCCAGCCCCTTCTTCCATGATCTGTAGTCTCTCCTCTTCCACTTGAGCTTACCCAGCAGTTCCCTATTTAACCACGCAGGCTAAATGCAGGTTAAGCCCTCGTGATCGAAGTGGAAACGGTTGGTGACCTGCTACAACCACCTAGGCACACACAAGTCTATGGGGATTGATACAATCCACCTATGAGTATTAAGGGAACTGGAGAAGATCATCACCAAGACACTCCATCATTTATCAGCAGTCCTGGCTAAACAGTGAGGCCCCAGTTGACTGAGTGGCAAATGTGGTGCATTGTCCCCCTGGACTTGGCACTGGTGAGGCCACTCCTTGAATACTGTGTTCAGTTTTGGGCCTCTCACTACAAGAGAGACTTTGAGGTGCTAGAGTGTGTTCAAAGAAGGGCAATGAAGTTGATGGAGGGTCTAGAAAACAAGTCTTATGAGGAACTGCAGAGAGGGAACTGAGGCTGTTTAGCCTGGAGAAAAGGGGGCTGTGGGGAGACTTTATTGGTCTCTACAACTACCTGAAAGGAAGTTGTAGCGAGGTAGGTGTCAGTCTCTTCTCCCAAGTAACAAGTGATAGGACAAGAGGAAAAGGCCTCAAGTTGTATTATGGGGAAGTTTAGACTGGATGTTAGGAAAAGCTTTGTCACTGAAAGGGTCATAAAGCATTGGAACAGGCTGCCCAGAGAAGTGGCTGAATCACCATCCCTGGAGGGATTTAAGAGGCATGAAGATGTGGTGCTTAGTTACGTAGTGGACTTTGCAGTGTGAGGTAACAGGTGATCTTAAAAGTCTTTTCCAACCTAAATTATTCTATTATTCTAAGAAGTGAAGTAGCTTTAAGTTGAGTTTATGGTTTTATTTCTTTTTCAACAGAACTTAATTTTCATCAACTTTTTTTCTGTCTTCGTACAACATTGTTCCTTAATTCCTCGGTCTTTTTTCCTGAGGTATAGTTTGCTCAAAATTCATCTGTATGCACAAATTATTTATATATAATTCTTTACCACCAAATGGGTAGAGTTATACTTGATCTTCTGCATATATTTCGCTTTAGTACTTAGGTTTTCAAACATCTTCCATTTTGACTTTGTTTTTGCCATGGTATATCTTGAAGATTATGTAGGAAGTCAGTTTTGCAACCTGTGGCCTTATTTGGCATGTTTCTTGGTTTTTTGAAGACCCATGAGAATTAGTGGGTACATAGCTGGTGGCTGTCAGATAGTCTCTTCAGAACAATTTTTGAATTGTTCTTGACTATGATCACGACCCATTGTGAAGAATCACTATTTCTTTCCAAAGTCTTTTGTTAACAGCTGTTCAATTTGTTAGCAGAAATTAATGAGGTTTTCTTGAATAGCTCCATTAGTTTCTTTATGAGACTTTGGAGACTATAGTGTTGTGCTATTGAATTTTGTCCTGAAGCTTTTATATTGCAGTCAACTGTATTTCATCTTGTCTCCTAATGTTTTAAGGATACACAGGAGTCTACAAGAAGAGAAGTTTGAGATGACAATAAGTGTCTTCAGTACGATGATAACACCTACTTGTCATTTTAGTAAACAGTGAAGATGTAACTAAGTGTTCTAGTAGGTTTTTGAGTAAAATTGAGACAAGGAAAAAAGCTAAGAGTGAAAAACGATATATTCAATACATTGCAATAGTGACTGAAGTTTTTTTAAGAAAGTTTATGTAGTCTTCCATATGTTTTCAGGTAATCAGATAACCTCAGTCCCCCTGGAGTGTTGTTTTGTGTTTTTTTTTGTTTTTTTTTTGTTAAAGTTTTCCTTGTCTATGTAGTTCTGATTAATACTTATACGATCACTCTCCTGACAATTTGTGATTTATAGTATTACTTTATGATAGTTACAGTATCTGCTAGACTATGGGTCATAACAGCTCTGGATTCTGTTTATTTCTAAAACTCTGTGGCAAAGAAGAAATAAAAAATCAGGTTTCTCTGTACTCACACACAAAAGCTAATTTTTAAATTATGGTTGAACGTATATTCAAAAGATGTTGCAAAGGAACAGTCACATTAGTTGTCAAATAGTCTTTCTGCAGAGCAAAATAAGCCATTTTATAACCAGTAGAAATTATTGTATATCATGAATGTGCTGATCAAATTAATACAACAGTAAGCAAGACCCTTCGAACCTTTAAACCACAATACAAAAGGTTGTTTTGCATACTGATATTGTCAGATATATTGAATATCCTACTAATAAATTCATATCCTTTGTCCCAGTCCAGGGCTGTTCTTACTTGTAAATACTTAAGCATTGACTGCTTACTTGCACTACATAATTTGTGTTTTCTAGAGATTATTCTATAACAGGAAAAAGATACTGAAATTCAAGCAAAGGTAGGTAAAAAGTTTTGTGCGAGCAAAAGATAGTCTTTCTTAATATGCTATTTCTTTATTATCTATTTTGGAATATTGCAGGTTTTCTTGGTCCTTTGTCAAAGCATCTGATTTACCTACTATTCACATCTCTGTGTTTAAAGTTCTGATCATGTCCATATTCATGGTAGATCTGGGGTGTTTGTTTGCTGGTTTGGTTTGTTTTTACAAAGCAGCATGTCCCATTCTTGAACTTTTATTTAGTACTAGGAAAGTTGGCTACTCTGTCCTTTCAGAACCTCTGCTTGGAAGTTTAATGGTGTGGCAGGTAAAAAGTAAGATCATTAATGCTGACAGGCAGCAAGACTTTTTATTGCTTAGAGGGAAGGTAAAGATGAACGTGTAAAACTCTCAAGTTGAAGCCTGCCACTTGTTAGTTACAAATAGGACAAGTTATTTATAAACTTTAGTGGCACCTGAGTAGAAGTGACACACGCTGAATTCTCAAATTAGTAAAGATACATAAGGCAGAATAAGAGATTGATAATATGCTGTGTTTCTGCATGTGGAGTATTTAAACGAAGAAAACTTGAAGCTGGAGAGAAGGTCCTGGACATGGAGAACTACAGAGACCCACACAATAAGTTTTCTACTGATTGCAATGCAGACTACTGTGGTAGCCTCATCCCTGTCCTCCAATTCTATCTTAATGGAATTTCTTTGAAATAAGATTTTGAGGAAGGGTCGATTTTAGTCATATGGAAATAAGTTAGCCATTTTATTTATTTTTTTCCCCCATTATTATATTTAAGGAGTTTTAGATACAAAGAGAAATAGGTTTTCAGTGAATCTGTTCCCCAAGAAACAGAACAGTATGGAAATCCACATAGTGCACATTGAAAAAATTGCTAGAGAGCAAATGAATTGTTTGTTGGTTTCTGACAGTGACAATTCATCACATTTGTTTGCCTATGAAATAAACTCAAGAGAGATTCTTTTAAATGTGCCAATGGTGCCAGTTCCTAGGGCTTTTAGGAAAGAGAGAAGTCCATGAAAAACAGAGTTATGTGTTCCATGGCTGATCAGAGCATTAATGTAAAAGTCTAGGATTCAAATAGTCTCATAAGTAGCATTAAATACCAACTTCTTAATGGATATGCATTTAATAATTAATTCTGTGGTGGCTAATGAGATGTGAGACCTAGGTGTAGTTTGTCCATGTTTGGGCATTAACAATTTATGTCTTACACACTAATAATGTCTCTTTTCTAACCAACTACACATTTTCACTAGAATTACAAGTTTTTAACATCCCTCATGCCATTCCTTTCTGTAAAATTTCTTTGAACTGACCAATATTTTTAAATGTTATTGTGAGTGTACAGACAGAAAGAGAGATATAACAGTGAACGTAAAAGTCTAATTTCCTTCGGTAACCAGGAAAGAATCAGTAGTAATGCATGCCCTACCCCAAATCAAAGTTCCACCTCTCACCAGGATAAAACTATTTGAAAGAGAATAAAAAGAACAAAAACAAACACTAGAAAACACAAATTAAAGTGGAAACAGAGGAGGCTGGTTGGCCAGGCTTTGATAAAATAAAGCCTCCTTTGAAAATGGAAATGTATACAGCTACAAGGGAAAGATCATGATTATTTCCCAGGTTCTGACTAAAAGCACTGCCTAGACTGAACTTGCACCATGCTTCACTCAGCTGATTTTGCATTGGAGACCCCGCTGAGCCTTGGAAATAAAAAGCTAGCGGACTTCCCTGTTTTGTAAACTTGTCATCATCTTTCCTCTGAGCTCTGCCTCAAAGTCTCTTCAATTTTTCAGAGGATGTTATCTCTGCCAATGGATGCTTTCTGACATAAAGAAAACACCTCTTTGAAATATAGTCTACCCCAAATTATTTTAAATACCAAAGTGGCCCTTACATTATGTTTAGATTTTCTGTGTTATATTGTAAATTCTGTCTCCAAAAAGCATTGATCTCTGGATATTGCTGAAGTATTTGGTGAAAATCCTGATGCATGTTATTTTAAGCCAATCAGTTAACACATTGCATTCACCAGTTGAATGAAATCTGTCCCTCTAAAAACATATAAGCTGTGAAACCATGGTGATGTTAAAGAGAGGATAAAATTTCCTAGATAACATTTATTTTAAAAATTGTCAATTTGGAATAGCTTGCCTCCCATTTTTTCATCAGTCATTTCAAAATGGACATTTTTTTTTTTTTAAGATGAGATTCCCCAAGATTTTAATTATGCACTTGTATCTCCTCATTAATAAAATCTATTTTTTTTTTTTTCCTAAGCCCTACGGCTTTTAAAGTTTTGATGAGAAAGGGCTGCAAGCTGGAGCAGCTCTTTTAGCAAATATTAAAAGCTGATTTTGTAAAGAGGGTACCAAACTAAATTCAGCAAGAATAATAATTGACTTTTGCAGTTACATAGGAAGTGTTGCCTCAAAACACAAAACAATAGGAAAATTAAGTATACTGTAAACACACTTTCTCATGAACGTACTAGGGTTTACTGAGTAGCATAAAATAATATTGATAGAAGTTATGTGAATTAGTCCTGATATAGGGCAATGAAAGTTTACTTTGTTAACAGAAAAAGAAGAAGTATTTTATTCAGAAACTGGTTCAGCTCTAACTGAAGTCAAAGGAATTGGGAAAAGGTCCTATGGAAAACTACAGAGCACACTAAAATAGTGCCAAAAAAGGTGAAAGAAGCAAAAATAAAATAATCATAAGTTCATCTAATTTTGAACAAAATTTAGAAAAGCAAATTTGATTCACTATGACTGAGGCTATTGTAAATATCTATGTAGTATAACAGATAGCTTAAGACAATGTATGACATAGAAAATAATAATAGTTGTCTTTATTATAACAGATTGTAGGAACCTGATTCATGATTGGACTTGTTATTGTGTTAGGTCCTGTGCAGGTACAGAACAAAAGACAGTCTAAACAAAGGTTATTCTAAAATATCAGGAACACTAATCTGACAGGAGAATGAAGTACATTGACTTCATTCCTAGCAAATATAGAATGTAATCAAGAATTCATGTGAAAGGATTTCTATCTTAGAAGATAAAGAGATTACAGAAAACCTGAAGGATTTCTTTGCATAAGTCTTCACAGAACATACTGGAGACATACCTCCTAATGTGATGCTTTTTACATGTAGTAAAGGTACCAGATGATGGAACTATTCAATAAATTAAATTTAAATAAATCACTGCAACCAGATGGCATTCACCTAAGATTTCTTAAAGAACTGATGACTAAAGTTGCTATATTATTGGATAAAATGATGTAATTTAAGTATATTGTAAGCTTGGATGTTTGTCAGTTTATATATCTGTCTTTCCAAATAAGATGTCAAAGGTAAACCCACGAAATCTAGTTCAGGGCAACTCCTTTCAGTCCAAGTCCCCATCACTGTTAGCTGTTTTCCAAAAGAAAGGTCTGGCTTCTTGCTTGAAGTCTTGTTGGTTTTGGTTGTGTTGCCCATTCTTTATTTGCTGAAAAATATGTATTTACCTCTGGCATTTCTTCTGCAAAATGTAGGCTACATTGTAGAATCCAGAGCTATTTTACTAAGTTAGAGACAACTTAACTATGGCTTATACTTCTGTGCTGGTGATTACTATTCCACGACTGTTTGAAAACTGTAATTTAGATAAATAAATTTTGCAACAGTCTTGGGAGATGTTGAGATTCAGGCACTGAATCATAAAGTTTGCTCAGTCTTCTGCAGTGGTAATGTGCTTTGCTCCACGTATAGCATCCACAGTTCTGCCTTTTCAGGGCTGCCAGCTTCCCATGACGGCTTTTCTAATAAAATTTCCCTAGAAGCATGAAAAGATATTTGCTGTTTTATCCAATGTTGCCTATTTGATGATTGTTTTCAGAACATTGTGTCAGACACATGATAATTCCCTGAAAAAAAAAAAAAACAAAACAAAACAGGTTCTAACAGTTGTACCTCATTAGCCAGCCAGACCTGATCTTGAGATCTTAAATCAAACAAAAATAAATCTTAGTCTTGGTAATTCCAATATTATAGCATATTTAAAGAGGGAAACAGTTGTGACATCTATACAGATCTATATGTATGATTTCTAATGTTTCAGGGAAATGTGTTTAACTGTTTGTGAAACTTTCACCTGTTATGATTCTGTGAAAACAGTCGTGACTAACTGTAACATGATATATATTTATTTTGTTCTACTGTAGTGTAGTTAACAGTCTTGCAGAGTCTGAAAGTATTTCAACCAGAGCCTAAATTTGCTTGTCTAATAAGATTATCATCTCTCAAAGCATCTGAAGTATTTGATGCTTTATCTGATACACATTGTTTTAAGCTTGAGTTAACATGTTTTTCATAAATTATAAAAAGCATAACTCGGTGTGTCTTTTAAGTTGCTTAAAATTATAATGCAGAAATTTTCTGCTTGGAACACAATGTAACCCAGTGCTGTCCACTACCGACAAACAACAGCCTCGACACAGTTATGGGATTGATCATCTGGTAACAGACAGGTTTTTTTTCTCTTTTTCATTGATGATTCAGTGTCTTTTTGCTTGCATTTTTGTTTCACAAATATTGTCACACAACTTTAACTTTGAGAAGGTTCAAAAATGTTCTCGTTTGCCTTTGTGAAAGGTAGCATTGCAAATATATTCCTTGCATTTTGTCATTTTATTTTGTGTGTGCGCCTAGGTAATAGTACTGAATTAAATCACAGAATCATCAAATTACAGAATAGTTATCTGTTTATAGAAAATAGATGTTGGAGCTTGTAGCTGTTTAGGTTAAAGACATTTTCTTCCAAGTTTCCTATAGAAATATAGAATATGAATCAGTTAACTTAGATAGCCTGTAGCAATAAATATTTTTCTAATGAAAACAGGTATTAGAGACAAAGTCCATGGATTTTTACATGTTTTTTTGGGGTTTTTCAAATCACCAGCAGTCAATTTGGTTGCTCTAATCTTGAAACCTAAGAGCCTAATTTTCACAAAATATTTTTTTAATATTTTCATTGCTTTCCTATGATACCTGCATGGAGAGAACTGTAGAATATAAAAAGAGAAATTAATATTAGACTAACATTCACCCTGAATTTTTGAGATTCAGAAAATTTCTCAGTCATTTACTCAGTGCACAACTCCCTGAAAAGACTTATTAGGAAAGATTTCTGGTTTCCTTATGACACATATTATTGTCACTGTGCAGATGATCTTGAAAAATACAGTTAAATATTTAGTGTATTCAAGTTCTTCAGCACCAGAGTATCCATAAACCTATTTGCTACTTAGCCATTTAACACAATTATTTACTGTTCAAGAGATACAGTAACTATAGCAACAGCTACATTTACAGTCCCAGAATAAATGGAAAGCCTAATCTGTCCTGCCAGTAAAAAAAAAAAAAAAAAAAAAACAAACAGAAAAAAAAAGAAGAAAAAAAGAGAAAAAAAGCTTTTTAAAACATAGTGTAACCGTTGCCTTTATAATAGAAATTCATGGCATTCAAATTACGAACCATGATCTGCTTGCAGGCTGGCAGCTTTAATCTTGTAGGCAACTGTTACACCCAGCTCATGGTTTGACTGCATGTTCAGTAGCTTCAACTACTGACACGAATATACTCTTTTCCTTTTCCCGCCCCCGCCTTGGTTTAGCCTATGATAAGATGACAGATGCAGACATTAAAAATGAGAGAATCCTCAGCTGGCTTTTTTCATGGTTAAAATGTTCAATAACCTAGGGTGAAAGACAGGTATGTCTAGAGCAATATTGTAAGAAAAAAAAAAAAAAAAAGCATTACTCTTTTCCTTATTAAAATAAATAAATTAGATAATTTTGAAAAGAAATTTATATTATTCTTCTAAACAGGCTCCTTGTAACATTCCTGCTTGAAGAGTTTTTGCAGACAATTTGAGATGGATTGGTTTTGCAGATTAAATTAGACTATCACCTGTTTCAAGAGGGCTCTCTTCATCAATTCTGTACACCAGAATAAAATAAAATAAATATCACTGTATTATGGAACAATTAGTGTACTTGCAAAACCTTCTGTTACCTTATGTGTAAAGCCTGGGTTCATCACAACAAAAAATACTTGTTATAAAAATGATACCAAGGAAATCCATTTGGATGATGTATTGTTATATTAAAGACTATTTTCAAGAATGATTATTGTTGTATACAGTAGTTATACCATGATTTCCCAGATATTTTTCAAATTGCATTCAATTACTAAAAAACTGTTTAATAAGGAACATTGAAAAATGGTATTTCGTGTTCTGCCAGAGCACAGAATTCAACTGAAAAGAAACAGCTGAAAACTAAGAAATGCAATATTTCAAATTTGGACTTCTAAACCCAGAAAATATTGAAATACATAACAAACTCAGGTGATCTTAACTCTGCCTTCATTTAGAAACAGTTAAATGAAGTCATAACATATGTTATATAACAAATATATATATTATATATGTATTATACATAAATTTTTTTTAATATAACAAATAAGGGCCGTTTATGCCTATATTGTAATGAATTAATTCACCTTCAAGACCTTCTTGTAATTATCAAAGAGTAGCTCCTCCTTTCTTTTGTATTCTTTTACACAGGCCTAGTGTTAAAATTTTACAGCTGCTAACATCATCCTCATCCCCAATCTGGACAACAATTTTATTGCAGTTGCAAGCATGTCAAACACATAAAAAGGGGATCAGTACATCTCCCCTTTAATGTCCTCTCCCCACAGTCTCAAACACCTCACCTCATATTCTCCCCATCATTCTGTTACTTAATCATGTGTGTCCTCCTGGGAAGCTTTTGCATGTGTAACTCATCTCCCTGCCCCTCCTCCCCCATTCTTAAAATGCTACCTAAATTTTCTGGAGATCAGATTTCTTAAAAATAGAAATGAGACACATTCCCTCCTTTTTCTTTAATAGGACAGATTCGAGCTGCACATGTGCAGGCCTACTGGACAGGCAGACATCATTTTGCTTTGCTGCTGACACAGCCTTACACAGACATGGGTGAGAAGAAGGCAACTTCACTTTCTCCTGTCTTCCACTTCGCATAAGCAGTGCTTGGCACGACACCCCAGATAATTGGTTGGTATATACCATGACATAAAGAGTGCTCTGCATACACTAACTGACCATTGTGATATCATAAATCTTGTGAATAACCATTGTTGACACTAATGGAGTAGTTGTAGCTCTGTATAAGAAGGAAAAAAAAAAATAAAAAAACACAACAGGAAAACAACTGATGTAAATAATGAATGTCAATGAATATGAGTCTTGATTTTAGCTCAAATATGTGCAAAAACATTGATAGGATTGACCTTCAGAACAGAGTGGGAGAGTTGGAAGAAGCATGAGGTTATATACGGGGAACCTCTTCCTCAGGTGACTTACATTTTAATCTATAACTGTAACTTATGCAAGAAGGCAAGGGAGTGAGCTTAGGCTTTAGGACTTCATAGCACATACAGAAATACTGACCTTTGAACAGCAGATTTCTCAACACTAAATACAAGAAAGCTGGAGTTTCTCTACAGTGTTTCTCATACTTGCAATTTTCTTCTTTCTCTTTGAAGAGAAAATTCTTCAGTCCTTGTTCTAACAAAACTGCCAGTATTAATTATTAATGGGAATTTTGTTCAGTTAATAATGACAGAGATTGTGCCCTTTGTTCTCAACAATTATTTATTTTCAGTCTGTGAAACTCTTCAGTTATATCTTCTTGTAATTTTGTGTCACGTATGCTTTGAATTTCCTTGTGTCATTTATCTCTCAGCCTTGGATGTCACACAGAAAGTATAACTTTTACCTGTAGTTTTGTCTTCATTTCAGTTTCCCTTTTCTCAGTGTTAACTCTCATTAGTTCTTAACTGTCAATTTTAGTTTCTATTATTGCTTTGAGGAAAAACACCATAATTATCTAGAGCACTGAATATGTATTGACTAGGTTAACATTTAGATTCAGTATCACAGATATTAATATTAATAAAGACCTTTTCAATTCAAAAAGTTTAAATGACTTCTCAAATATTCTGATCTTATGTTTGAACTTTTTTAAAAGATTCTGGTGAAGGGAATCATACTTTGGCTTAGGCTCTTATCAGACTCAACATTTCTCAAAAGGAAAAAAAAAGTGTAGTACTTTGTCAGCAACAGAATGATGACAGCATTCAATAATAATTAGTAAAGGAATTATTACTGCATTATGTAGATTGAAATTGATTTGGTGATTCAAGTTATTAACGAGGAGATAAAGGTTCAAAGGTTCATCCTTGCACACTCAAGCTGTACCTTCCTCTCTTGCTACCTTTTCTGAAAAAACAAATATGGTGACATGTTTTTTTCCCCATGGAAAATGGATGAAGAAAGAGGTGGTTTAGCTGAAAAGGCCTTTTTAAGTTAGCACAAATAATTTCTTTAAGACTCAGGTTTAGTTTGGTAAAAACTTCCAATTCACCACTGAAAAGGTTCTCACTTATCAAGTAGCACTCCCACAAACCATTCCCAGGATGTAGTTTGGAAGTAAGTATGACTAATTCCTAACTCGTAGTTTCCATGTGGCCAACCCTTTTTGGAGGATAAAGAGTATAACATAGCATAAACACAGGCTGTCCTGTACCTTTTGGCCTCAGTGTCTGTGAATGCCACCCAGCATTGTTTAATTTACTAATATATGTGTAGAAATATAGGTTGGGATCTGATAGTACTAAATACTTCGTGATCCAACCTGTCCATTGCTGCCACAGGAGGTGTCTAACTCCAACCTGGGTACCACGGTAAGCTGCTTGAATACAGCTCTCAGCATTTAGAGAACTACTTGCTCGTTAATAATTTACCTGTTCTTACTGATTTGATAATAGAGTTATGCAGCACAGACTGTAACATTGTGAAGGTGGAATTGTGAAGATGGCAGAACTAGCAGAAGTCCTTTTTCAGACATGCAACAACATGCCTGAGGAAACATCCTGAAAACAGGAGAGGTTGCGTGTGGTATAATAAGTCTTTTATCTTTTTAATGTTTGTGATTCCGTGAAAATAACATTAAAGGGAGTAGCTTTTATGAAAGTCATTCTCAGATACAGCAAATAATGATAATAATGAGAACAAATCAGTTTCATGGTGGACATGTTTAAAAAATAAAACTTCTTTTGAACTCAGTGAGAACCAGATTTAATGAAATTTAAATTAAAGCGAATGGAATAGATATGTAAGAGTTAATCAGCTGGAATGGCAATAATATGGAATCGAGGCTCTTCTGCTAGAAAGAAATTGCTTGAATGAAATCATGTATCTTGATGTTTATTGTTCTTTGACTGAGACTTGCACATGTATATTTTAAAAGCCAAATTCTGATCCAATTAAAGTAAATGTCAAGGATTTGGATTTTTTCTGTCTTTGGGACTGTCCCTCGTTATATGAAGGTGAATTGTCTGTCTGCACTTTAGTGGAAGTGCAGCTTAGCAGCTCAACAAGGTCCTTTTTTGTTGTTCTGCTGCAGCTGTTAATACATTGCATTGATATAACATTTGTATATGTTAACATAATTTCATATTTAGCATGAAAATGATAATCTCTCTAAAATAAACATGGATAATTTGTAATTTTGGTACAGTTTTGCAGGTTGCAATAGAATATAGAAAAAAAATATTGTGATAAAATATTTTTCTTTGATTCTTGATTAGCTCGAGATTTGCCTTAAAAACTGTCCACACTTAGGAAACAAAATGAGGGTGAGTCTTGGAGTCAGTCCAGTGATATACATTAGTTGTATTTGATTGACTTTTCATTTTTCTATTGTAATATGTGTAAACATTAATTTATTACAACCACATTATTGAATACAGCTTCATTTAGAAATTACCTTACTGTACACTTGAATTAAAGATTGTTAGATTTATTGTAACTCATTGTTACTGCTGTGGTTATATAGTCTGTACGGAGAAAACAATGATTTTATCTCATCAATGACCAAAATATTATGGAAAATCTAGAATCTGAAAAAATCAAAGAACACAAGACAAATAATTGACTGCTTTAAACATTTTCAGTTTTAAAATACATATAAATGGTTATCATATTAAAATGTTGAAACTCAGAATCACAGATGACTGTGTTGTTGGACCCAATTTTTCTTCAATACGAGTACAAGTCTAGACTTCATGTCTACCCGAAACAGTGTCCCATCTCTGAACAACAGACTATATAATCTATAGGATGCGGTTGTGTTTTGGCCAGCATCATGTCTTAGCAACTCTACCGATCTTAGAGAAAACAATTAATTTGATTTTGAAAGAACAGTTTATGTCAATAAATATTCAAAACATACCTTTTAATCACCTTTTAAATCGGTGATTTTTCACTCTTTATCTCCAGGTCACAACTCCCTGTATAATTTGTAGTTAGTCCATTTTAAAACATCCCAGTATAATTAGTGATGTTGATATTAACCTTCCTATCAATGTACAAAGAAATTTAAACATTTTCTTATATATTTTACAAGGATGCAATATTTTTGAATAGTATCAATTTGTATCATATTTAGTCTTGGAACTATTTTTTTTAAACTCCATTTAGTTATGAAATGGCTATATAGCACAGGATGATGACACCAAGCTGGGAGGAGTGGCTGACACGCCAGAAGGCTGTGCTGTCATCCAGCGTGACCTGGACAAGCTATAGAGCTGGGCGGGGAAAAATTTAATGAAATATAACAAGGGATCTGGGCAGGAACAACCCCAGGTTCCAGTATAAGTTGGGGATCCTGGTGGACAGCAGGATGACCATGAGCCAGCACTGTGCCCTTGTGGCCAAGAGGGCCAATGGCATCCTGGAGTATGTCAGAAGGGGGGTGGTGAGTAGGTTGAGAGAGGTTCTCCTTCCTCTCTACTCTGCCCTGGTGAGACCACATCTGGAATATTGTGTCCAGTTCTGGTCCCCTCAATTCAAGAAGGACAGGGAACTGCTGGAGAGAGTCCAGCATAGGGCAACCAAGATGATTAAGGGAGTGGAGCACCTCCCTTATGAGGAAAGACTGAGGGAGCTGCCTCTCATTAGTTTGGAGGAGACTTAGGGGTGACCTTATTAATGTTTACAAATATACAAAGGGTGAGTGTCACAAGGATGGAGCCAGGCTGTTCTCGGTGGGAAACAATGGTAGGACGAGGGGTAATGGGTTTAAGCTGGAACATAAGAGGTTCCACTTAAACTTGAGAAGAAACTTCTTGTCAGTGAGGGTAACAGAGCACTGGAACAGGCTGCCCAGGAAGGTTGTGAAGTCTCCTACTCTGGAGACATTCAAAACCTGCCTGGACACGTTCCTGTGTAATCTCATCTAGGTGTTCCTGCTCCGGCAAGGGGATTGGACTAGATGATCTTTTGAGGTCCCTTCCAATCCCTAGCATTCTATGATTCTATGATTCTAGGAAAACTGTTACAAGCTGTGTAAGCCTTTCCCTGAAACAGTTGTCCTCTAGGGAAAAAGTAGCTCTAAAACATTTTTCCCTAAGAAGATGCATCTCCATGTCTTTGAAACTTGCATTATCTCCCTGCTACTAAACCTTTGCAACTTGGTGTAGACTTCTCCATAGATTTTTGGGAAGCCTATAACTCTTCAGGAATAGACATCAGAAATTATGCAGTCTTCCTCAACCAAGTTACTCAGAATACTTCTACAGCTAGTGAAGAGAGAAAGGGTTGTAATCCATTTCATCCTAAGTAAATGTCTGAGCCTATGTCGTTGTTAACAACTTCTGTAGTCCAACAGGTGCAAATCAGCTGATTAAGCCATTAATGCTGACATCCCTACATCTACACTATACACATTTTGAAGGTTTTTCCTCAGATTAATTTTTGTCTAGTCCACTGAATTGGGCATCCTTACTAATGATGCAGTTTGAAGCTGACTGAAGGAATGTTATCCAGCAAAATGTGGTGTTCTTGACTTCAGGCTTCTTGAGGAACGACCACACTGAGCTTCAGAAGTAGCTTGTCACTGCTCCCATCACTTATCAATAGTATAAAGCTTCTCATAACGCTTCTCTTGTTCATGTTCACTTATGAGTAATACCACCCAACTAGTAGTCCAAGCCCAATCTGAACTCTGATTTTAGCTTTCAGACAAACTCATAGGGAAAGAATTATCGACTTAATACTGCAGAAGTGACACAAAAAGCACACTGTGCCTGAACTGCCCTCATCCTTCCTGGACAACCTTTTCTTGAGCAGTAAGACAGGGACCTTAACTTTCTTTGACTCTTTCCGACTGCTTTCCTTATGCTTCCTGAAGAAGCTGTTGGCCTTTTGAGGGTACATCTGGCGCCATCCAGGATTTTCTGGGAGATTATGGAGATCGATGTAATCATTAGGACAGAGTAGAATGAAACACAGAATTACAAAAAGGGATTTCAGAAGAGGATTCATTAATGAGGAACATCAAAAGAAAATAAGTTATGCAAATAAGAAAAGGGATATTGTAGCGAAAGGTAGAAGAAAGGTTGAAAATATGAGGGACAGATGAATCTTGGAGATTTAATGTCTTATAGATGATGTTAAAAACAAAACCATGGATTGTTTTATTTGGTCCTTCTTGAAGAGCAAGAAACAACTCAGGATATCATGGAAATTCTTGACAACACAGGACAGTCTTATTGGGTCATGTGCTCGAGGTATGCACAAACAGAATCACAGTATTATTTAGGTTCGAAGAGACTTCTTGAGATCATTTAGCCAATCCTGCTGCACAAGAAGGATCAGTGGAACAGGTTGCCCAGGACCATGTCCAGTCAGATTTTGAGTATCTGCACAGATGGAACCTCTACAATCTCTCTGTCAACCTGTTCCAGCATTTGATCACACTCACAGTAAGAGTTTTCTTGTGTTTGTATTTAATTTAATGGGCTTTAATTTGTGCTGATTACTTCTTGTTGTGTCACTGGGCACTGCTGAGAAGAGTCTTTCTCCCTCTTCTTCATTGCCTCTCATGAGATACTAACATACATTTCCAACATGTCTTCTCTTCTGCAAGCTGAACAGTCCCAGCTCTCTTGGTCTTTCCTCATATAAATAGTGTACCGGTCCCTTGAGCATATCTGTGGCCCTGCCCTGGACTTGCTCTGGCAAGTCCATATCTGTCTTGTACTTGAGAGCCAAGACCTGGACACAGTACGCCAGATGTGTCTCACATATAGAATAGAGAGGAAGGATCACCTCCTTTGACCTGCTAGCAACTTCCTAACTCATCTCAGGATACCACTAGCTTTCTTTGCCACAAGGACACGTTACCCACCCTGTCTAGGTCCTCCTGAACGGCACCTGGTCTACCAGCCACTCCTTCCAGTTTTGTATCATGCGAGTCATTAATGAAGAGGTTAAACAGTACTGACCTCAGTATCAGTCCCTGGTGCTACTAACTTGCCTCCAAACTTTGTGGCAGTTAGGCCTCTCTGAAGCAGATTTCAAACAAGGCTTTATTTTTCTCGAAAAGTAATCTGTGATCCAAATTAATATGCAGTAGTTGGGGAATATCATGAAAGGTGTTTCAGCCAAACTAATACATTAAGGTAGATCAACCCTAAAATAAATCAGATAAATGGTATCCTAACATTTTCTATTTCTTCCCTCTGAATGTGGAGGCAGCTCAGATGCTGTAGAGCCAAAATTATATAATAAAATCACCAGTCTCAGGCATGATCAACCTGTATCAAAGTAATGTATTTGCAGTTTCTGAAGGAGCAATGTGTTTATCCATTGTTGGACTACACAATCATCTCTATAACTGACAAATTTAGTGTAAAAGAAAATGTTTTTTCATGCCCTAGTTTTTTAAGCAATTGACAAAACCATTCAAAGCCAAAATGCATTATGAAGGCTATAGGCAACAGTAAAGATCCTTCTTAGCTGTTCTGATTCTTCAGGAAACCTCTATTGACTTAAACTGCATCACTAGGCCTCATGCTGGTATGTCTTGGGAGTGTTTAAGGGATCACTTCTTCTCAAATTCTTTTATTAAAGGATCATCCATCACAGCCGTGGGGACTTGTGTGTTCTCTAGCTGGGACAGATTCGTCTTCATTTGATCCTTTAAAGTTTTTGCTTCTCTCTTGTTGTAACTAAGCATAAAAATATTGAATGTAAACTCATTTATCTCTCCTATTCTTTATAAAATTGTTCAATTAATATTTACATTTATATTGTGATCAGGCTACTTCATTTAGACTTGAAGTGGCTATTTGTCCTCATGAGATCATTGTGATGTAACTTTGTAAATGATAAAAGAAACATTAATTGTTCAGGAACCTTTCAGGATTTATAATGACAACTCTGAAATAATCCTGGCAAATGTCATATATAAACAAAAAGACCTATTCAAGAATAAAATAACCATGACTGCACAACTCCAAAACAGTGAAATCCTATTTTAATAGATTTAAGGGAATCACAGAAATCATGTTGCCATGACCATCTAGATGAATTATTTTGTCTCCATCCTAGCAGTGACAGCTTCTTCACTGTAATTCTTAAAAGTTTCTTATGCTTCAGCTATTCCTTAGACTTCTCAACCTCAATTTTCCCTTGCACAAATTTCTAATTTTTCAGCACACTCCAGAGAATATCTATGAGAGAGGATTTATGATGTGAAATTTTGGAGGGAACAGCGTAAGGGGAATGTAGCAGATCTCATTAACTCTAGTCCGTATGGACATCCGATCCAGCAATGACTGCACAGCTGCATGATCCCCCCTGCCCCTTCCATGATCAGGTTGGGTGTACCTCTGCACAGTGCAGCATGAATGGTGCAAAATCCTGAAGTGCACTAAAAACCAGCTACGTAGGGGAACATAAGATCATCTGACTTCCACAGGAAATGTAATTGAGACAATAATACTTGCTTTATTAATTTTAATGTTTAATTACAAATGTAATTTCTATTTTGTGTGAAATGGCCTAGAACAGGTGTTTTACAAGAATGACTCTTGTACTGCAGAAAAATTTGGGGCCTTTAGAGTGTGTTTTAGAACACACAGGGTAACAGGTTCTCATGGACACAGCACAGGCGTTATTGCTGTGATTGCTAAATGTTATGTGGTTACTCTTGTAGCAGGGATAGGATTGAGACCTGAAACTCGTTTCACAATAGACTATTGAATAGCCATCAGCTGAAGCAAATTTTAGTCAGTAGCAACCCGAAATGCAATTGAACTCAATGACCTAGAGGTGAAAGGCTCTGTATCTCATTATCACTTCCCTAAACCTTCCAGTCTCAGAGTACTTTCTTCAGTCTTTTGAAAAAAAACCCACCTATTGTACAGACATAACTGCTGCTGAGTATCTTAGTCATTTAACTTTAGATTGTCAAGTTTCATTGTTGTTTATTCCTTTGTCTCAGGCTGAATCATTTTCTATGAATCAGATAAAGCACTATCATTATGATATCATTTATGAAGGCTACATAATTGTAGCTTTTCTCACAAAATCGTTGAAATAGTGCTTTTTTTTTTCTTACTAAATACTAATTTATTTTCAGATGTGACTATTACATTATCTTGTTTATTTCTCAAGGAAATAGTTTTTAAGTAGAGATCCTCTGTGTTTTTCTTCTAGTATCTGAAATGTTCTTTGGTTTTAACTGCAAAATAAAATTTTCTAAGGCACAATTTAGAGAAGTATTTTTGCTATTCATCCATTTTTTTCAAATAAATATCTTGTTTTAAAAATATGAGGGAGGAGATTACTTTTTCGTTTTCTATACTTGACCTGAACAAAAAAAAAAGTTTACTATAAAAGTTAGATTTTTGGTCTGTCTATCTAACCTGTCAACAGCCATCAGTTAGAAATTATTTAGACACAAATAAACTAAAGCATAAAAGACATGAGAAGATTGTTTCCTTCCAAACAATAAGTTTACATGCTGAAAGTGAAAGACAACAATCCCAAAGATTGTTATTATACCATTATACCAGAAACATACTGTTTAAAAGATTATAAACAGCAGGAGGTCACACAGAATGAGACGTCTGACAGCTGGAGAGCCCTCCTACCTATGAACATTGGAACTACAGACTCCTTTGAGCCAGGGACAATTCAAGTGCAATTGGTTTGTTTCACCTGCATTTTCCTTCTTCTTTTTTTTTTTTGTTTTTTTCTTTAAAAAAAAAAAAAAGGAGGAAAAAAAAAAACCAACAACAACAATAAAACCCAACCCAAGATCAAACAACAAACAAACTAGTGGCATTTCAGAAACAGATAAGACTTCCTTGCATAGTCAGCAGAAATTATCTTAAAATCTCTGTATATGCATTTGTTAGAGAACTATGTAAGTAAACCCCCCCTAAAAAATGGGACAAAGAGGAAAGCAAAATTAATTTATATATATATATTTTAAATTTCCTTTGTTTACTGTATGAATTTTTTATTACGTTAACATCATGATGCCTCTCAAAAGCATATCATTAAATTGAAATCTTTATATCTCGATAAAAACATGTAGATACAAGTAAATGAAATTTCCCTGTCTTTCCCCCAAAATTTTAGGGTTTTGAATACAACTATACTGGTTTCCCAGTACCTTCTACCTCTTGGCTCTATAACCATCAAGACCTTCATTAAGAAGATCACTTTATGTACAATAAGAGGTAAAAAATAGTATTTTCATTTTTCTCCAAAGTGAAGTCATGTAAGACATATAATGATATACTATCTGCAGAGAGTTAGAAGAAGTTGTGAGAGTTTAATCCTTCTAAATGACAGGAATGTAACACAGAGTTTCTCATGAAATATCTGTAATGCTGAACAACAGTCTTACTGAAATGACTGTGCGTTTGTTTGCAATTCTAGCAGAGATGTCAGGAATTTAAAGTGCTTTGACAATAAACTGCACTCTCATCCATTAAAGTGGGCCCTTGTGAACAAAGCTGAGATTGGTAGCGTAGGGAAACTTGTATGGCCATCATCTGCACTGTAGCTACTTTGTTGATTGTTAAAAAACTTTAGTTTCAATCAAACCTGTTAATCTGAGCTGTTCATCAAACATATATCCCACCCAAAAGAAGAATTTCTTACAGGCAATCTATGAAATAAACATTATAAGAATTTCAACTTGAGGGGGTTTCATTTCACATAAGTTTTAAACATCAAGGCTTGTTAGTGGGTATGGTTGTGGAGAAAAGAGTGAAGGGCTACCATCCATAACATATTTGAAGAATAAAAATAGTTTCAGATCCCCAGGCATGGGAAGCTCTGATATTGTATTTTTTCCCTCTCCATTACTATTATTTATTTATTTGCTATTAAAGTATGAAATGTATCCAAAGTTAAAACAGAATGTAAAATGTCTATTACAGATGGCCCACTTTCTACAGGATTTAGGTCTTTGTAGGTTGATTTCTCTCCCTTCATTCTGACTGTCCTCATTTGACGGCCCCATCTTTTCATATTGTCTTACCTTTTCTTAATTATTTTTTTTTTCTTTCTGAAAGAAAAACAGACAAGCTTTCCAATCTTTTCAGTTCTTTGAGGATCTGCTTTGCCTTGATTTATTCCTCTAGGTCCTGTGTTGCAACTGGTATCACCTAGGTCAAGGAGTACTTGACTGGACTCTTGCTGGAGCTCAGAAAAATCATAATGATTTGTCTGAAGGGTCATTGTAGACTGTAGAGAAATGTATGAAAATCCTGAATAAATCCTGTGCTTCTGCTGAAGAAGTACTTGCTTTTGTCAAGATTGATTTGTGTACTTCAGAGTGTTTTGTTTATTTTTTGATAATATATTACCTGAATTCAGGAAAAAATTCAGAATTGGTTAAAGTATTGTAAATATAGAGTAACTTGCATATAAGAACGTATGCAGGTAGTATCAGGAGGTAAGTGGATTAAGCCCATGGCAGTGCTGAGTGTAGAGGTAATAGGGATCTGATAAAAGGGGACAGATTTTAAGCTTGAAGGGAACATTTGAGCATTCAGGTATAAAATATGAGAAAAGTAATAAGAGGAGAGAAAGAAAAAGGAGGCAAAGGAAAAAAAATGAGGATTTTGTGGGTGGCAGCACTTGCTAGCTCGAATTTCCTTTTCAAGACAATGCCTTTTGGGGAACAGGGGAGAGAGTGTGAACCATCCCTTTAGACATGCCTGGCCTCACCTGATGTGGGCTAAACCCTCTTACTCTTCTGTGTAATTTGAAGATGATCTTCTTCTAAGCAGATATTAACCTATATTTGCTCTTGTCTGTAGTGTGTTAAGAAAGTTTCTTGTGTCGCTCTTTTGAATGTCTCTTTCTACTCATTGATATGCTGGGATCCCAGGAGCGACTGAATACTGCTTGAACAGATCTTTGTGACAACCCAACACAGAAATAATAATTTAAGGGCATCACTGCTCCTATATGTAGGTGGAACATGCAACTGGTGTAGAAACTGAGATGTAGTTAAAGGACAGAAAGAGGCTTCACAGGTTCTCCTACACTGTCACTGGGCAGATAAATAGCAACATCTAATGAAAGAACTGGAATAGCTCTACTCTTTCAGAGCTTTGATTGTATCTGTATTCTTCTTGTGTTACTTGTTGGGGAGAAATAATTCCCTTAAAATTTCTTTCCTCTTACGGATCTTCTGTACACACCTATTTCTTTGAGTGTTCCTGGAATTTGAGGTGATTGAAGTGGACATAAAAAGTTCATAAGACATTTTGAAATTCACCTAACTCAAAGGCTTCTAGCATCTCTTAAGGTTGGCGATTCTATTTTGTTTGGTTTTGAACTTTTATATATGCACACAATTTGGAATCAAACTAAAACTGTTTTGGGAGCCCAGCATTTAAAAGCTATTCATTATCATGGACATAACCCTTTGGCAAAGGTGCACACTCATCTGAGGAGATGTCTTATTTTTGTGAGGTAGTTGGCATTTACTTTAGTAATCTTTCTCTATATATGTTACGTTTGCCACATGAGTAGATTTTGCAAAATGATTGGCAACAGAAAAGATAGATACTACGACCTTTTGGTATTGTAATTGTACATACATATTCTTTGCAGTATGTTGGTATGTCCTGTGCTGTTTTTTTCTATATTTGCCTATCATGCCCAGTTGAAGAAGATATTTAAGTGTAACAGCTAGTTTCAGATAGCTCCAAAATGGAGTCCTAATGCAGGACACAGCTGAGCCCATCAGCCAGGATGATAGTGCCTCCAGTAAGAGATGTATGAGAAAGGGCAAAATACCACACAAGGAGAGGGGGAGGGAACAAAAAGTTTTTGAAATAGCAAAGGCATCACCAAGATCAGAGAAGAAGGGGGAGGAGCTGCTCCAGGTGCCACAGCCGATATTCCCCTCCAGCCCATGAAAAAGACCATACCAGAGCAGATATCCATACTGCAGCCCATGAAGCAGGTTCATATTTCCTTAAGGAACTTCAGTCCCTGGAGAGCTCATGCTGGAGGAGAGAAAAGGTGAGAGGTGGGAGGAATGACAGAGAGAACTGTTATGGATTGACCACAACCCCCCATTTCTCATCTTCCTGAGCCTCTGAGGGGGTAAGAATTGAGCCTGGGAGAAGGGGGAGGAAAAGTGTTGTTATAATGTTTGTCTTTGTTTCTCACTACTCAAATCTATTTTCACTGGCAATAAGTTAAATTAATTTGCCCAAAGTTTAGTCTGTTTTGTCTGTGACAATAATCAGTAAGTGATCTCCCTGTCTTTACCCTGACCAGTGAGCTTTCTAATTCTGTTTTACTCCCTGGTGTCCTGAGAGGTAGAAGTGAGCAAGTGGCTGGGTGGGAGTTTGGTTCTTAGTCAAGGTTAACCCACCACAACCACGGAAGTTACTTGCAAATCTATTGCCAATGCTGAATACACCGCTTAACCCTCAAGTTGCCAATACTGCCTTAGAGTGGGACACTACTTGTTCCTTCTGAACCTCTAAGGCCCTTGGAAATATCATACAACTAAATCACGCAGCTCAGGGGACAGCAAATAGCGACACCGAAATTCCAGAGACTCTAAAGACATGTTGTCCCAATCCTGAGGCTGTTGTTAATGCTGATTAACTTCTGAGTACTTGAGCTTCTGTGTGAAATTTTGAAGAGACGTTGTGGCAGTTGCACATTCCACCCCGCCCCCTTTCCTTCGATGTGGAAGGTGCATGCAGATCCCCCTCTTCCTCAAGACATCCCCCCTCTCCTTCAGTGGGGCAGTTAATAGCTCCTTTTGTTTGCTGTTAGCCAGGAGAGGAGAAGAGGGGCCAAGAGGTCAAGAAGTTTCTGGGCACCCATAGCCAGAGTGGGGGTGTGCAGAGAAGCCGAGAAGCGTCTGGAATGCCCACAGCCAGATCTGACTAGACTATAATAACGGAGTGCCCACCGAGGATCCCCCTTGTGTGGTCCTCTCGGAGCCACAGGTCTGCTGCAGCAAATGAGCCCTTCCCTTAGACTGGGACGCCATCTAAGGTAACCTCCCAGGACTGGGACTGCCTCACTTCCGTGTGTGGGTGAGTGATAACTTGTTAGATGTATCCTTGAATAATTCCTCGCTGAATAAGTGAGTGTAGGTCCTTGCTGAAATCAGGCAAGTGTATTTCCTTGCTGGCCAGGCAAGTGTATTAAATAATTCCTTGCTAGATAACCTACACAAGCGAGTGTAGTATTCTGGAGCTGGATGGCTCTGGCACTGTTTTTTGCGAGTTCGGGTATGCACGCTGTGAATCTCCATTATTCTTATTTGCTGTACCCCAATAATTTCCGCAACTGATATCCGAACCTGTATTTTATGTTACCAGAGTGCTAACTAGTTATATAAACCCCATTTCTAATTGGTTGCTTTGCCGGACTCTTCCAGACAGAAGTCTGTTTTGGACCTTGTTTGCCCCTCCAGAACTGATTTTGGGGTGCCTTCATGACAGACATTATAGAGTAGAATAATGCAAAGGTAGATAATGTAGCTTTGTAGACATATTTTTTAAAAGATTAAGATAAGAAAACCATCCTTAAAATACTTGATAATATGTTTGACTAAATTAAGATAGTACCTATCAAACAGTTCTTATTAATACATTGACTGGTCAACTTGACCTGGCAGAAGTTATTTTATTTGTTTTGCAGCTAGAATGTAAATTATTTCTGTCCAGTGTAGCTGTACTAGAGGAAAACATAAAATAGAGGCAGGAGAGAAGTGGAGTGATCTTAAGAAAAAGTTTTGGATCTCAACAGCCTTGCAGACATTTTAGGGAAAGAGAGTAGGATTTTCTTGTAAACAAATAATCGTTGTGTAAAATAAAACCACAGATGTTAGAACTGGCATGTTGATATTCCCTAGACATTAAGAAAGACAACTATTTTAGGTGAAGGGCTAGCAAAAAAAATGAGCCCTGCTGAGACTACCCCGGGCCATGTGTCTTTATATTGTTCCAGGGAACAACAGACGTTACTGAGACATTAACAGAACTTATGGTATAAGCCCACACAATCTTTTAAATGTAAAGGTACGGAAACCCTTAGAATTGACTTTATGTTCAAATTTTACCTGGATATATCAGTAAAAGAGTCTGAAAGATGCATTAGAGGCTCTAACACAACCATTCATTTTTAGAACAAGCTATTAGATCTTCAGTGGGGAAAAATTATTGATTGGTAATAAGGGAATAAGGAAGGATCAAAAAGATAGCCGAAACCAAAGCTCCTTTTAGAACATGTGAACCTTCTGCTTCAAGCTAAGCAGGACCATATTGAAGAATTGGCTCATCTCACAAGTCATCTCAGCTTGCATATACAAGGTAATCATGACTACAACATAATCCCAACTATTGCTGAAGATATAAATATTTTTGTGTTCTGCTCCAGGTGCAGCAGGATGCATTTTACTATGAAAATATCTTATATGACAATGATATTTTTATACAAATGAACCAACATCCTAACAGCAGTTTATTTGTATAATTGTTAGTTAAGCTTCCCCAAACTCTCCTTTCTAATTATCTTCAAAATTATGTGATATGAGAAGACTAACAAGATACAATTTATAAAGGATCTTTTACTCGATTTTTGAGCAGAGAGATGAAACTTCCAATGTGAATGAAAGCACAAGCCATCTATCAATCTATCAAGACAAAAAAAAAAAAAAAAAAGAAATTATTTGCGAGGATATTTATATTTGAAATTATAATAATCCAAAGATTTCTCTTCCAGTGCAGCAGACATTTCAGTCCATTCATCAATTGTGAAGTATCATGGTCCTCTTAGTCAACTCCTTGCTTTGAAAATCCTTCACATGAGCCTAAAGCTCTTTGCTACATTCCTCACTGCTTGTGTAGGCAGATGCACTAGTCTGCACAAACACAGAGCAAGTTTTCTCTCTCCCAAACTGTCTCCGCAGTAGTTCTCCATTTCTTCACTAGATCTTCTGCCTTGATTTGCTAAATTCCCAGCTATATGACTAGCCATCAGTCTCTACAACATAACACTTGTCCCACAAAAGAAAAAAAAAAAGAAGAGAAAAATCATTCTTATTTTAGTATCCTACCGACACGGTATTTCTATCACTGTCTCTGTTTTATGCATATATAAACTATTATTCATCATCTTAATATTAAAGTCCACTTTGTCTACTGTGCACAACTGCTTTTGTCTGAGGTCAGACCTACAGCACAGAACTAGGAATGTGGAAGAGCCTAATGTTTTTCTGGCTATTAAGAAAGACACACAATCATTCTAAGAAATAATAACATTTGGATAAAGATATTTTGTTGTTTTTACACTTGTCATCATAAACACATTAGCCTTTGTACTGTAAAATTCATCCCATACTTGTAGCAAGTGCTGGCAGACGACGTAACTGTCAGATAAAATTATGTTAAAAACACTCAAGAGCTTCTAAGAGTTCCCATCCCAAACTTTTACCCTTTTAAGGAATTTTGGTATGTTTGCCTACAAGGTCTAGTCTTGATCCCATAGATAGCTGTTAACAGTTTGATTCTTAGATGCACTGACATTTTTCATTTCTCAGTTTGTTGGTAGGAGCTGAAGATACTCTTCACTTTCGAATAATAAGTTAAAGGAACTTCATAAATGTTGACATTATGTATGAAGTGCTCATATTATTTTGTAAATTATTTAGTTAACTTAAAATATTAGCTGCTCTGCACTCAGATTGCATCATCAAGTTTGAACTGTTCTTGTTCATCTATAAAGTGTAAGCTATGTTTTCAAGTTCTTCTTCTTGATGAAGTCCTCTCAGTGATCTAGAGTTTCTACAACAGAAATTACTTTCCGAACTGATTATCTGAAGACAATATATTTCCTTTAACTGACTTTCTTCCATTGCCTTTCATAAGCTGGCATTATCCTCTTTAGTTGTGTGTACTTCATTCAGTCCAACAGTCTAAGCTACTGTGGTGTTCTGGTACTATAATAAGCAATTTATACTCATTTTTCCTCTAGTAGCTGAGAAAATAAAAAATATTGTAAGAGTTATTATTCCTTCCTGACAGCAGGAAAAAAAAATATGTTTTTGGATGCTTTCAGTTTGATTTTAGCATAAAAGTTAAAAAAATTCTTAAGACTAAATTTTTATTACATTGTTCACAGAATGTCCATAGCATTCAGAGAACAACTCTATAACCTTTGACCTTGCTCTTTATTGTTATGATATACTGTATCATTATTTTATTGGCACTATTTTATTGGATTTTAGGATATCATTATGCTGCTTTGTTGGCTGTTTCATTGCCTCAAGTAGCATAAGCTGCATAGCTTCTGGTGAATTTTTACAGTTTAATTAGTATGCTGCTGTGCTGTTTTTAGTGGCATGCTGCTATGGTACCTTTAATTGAAATCTTTCTCTTATGACTATAATAATTATATCACCCTGATGCCTTTAATCTGGCACCATTATATAGCATGTGGTTGTGCCACATTAACTTCTTGATATTAATCATTTGGATTATCACCAAGGGATAACCCAGAAGTAAGGGTTGGAGTATTTTCTCATTTATAAGTTCTTTGGTAAGGCCATGAATGCATGCCTGTGGCATACTCAAAGATATCAGGATAAGGACCATTATATTTTTTAAAATCCTGGAATCCATGTATCTTCTTGGTCTTTTCCCAAACTTTCTGTACCTCATGACAAATATTTTTCATTATTTCTGAGAAACTTTACTTTTTCTCGTATTTTTATTTCAGTCTCATGGGCTAGAAAATGGATGCAAATTGCCTTGAATTAGTCCTTTAGGATATTTCACAAAATATCAAATATTTTTTATAAAATTTGACAGATCCTTCTCATGTTTTTCTTAGATATTTTTCCACTTATTGAAATATACTATGTCAGTGTTATATAGGGCATTAAAAAAAAAAAAGTTTTTATGGACCACATAGCTTCAGACAGGAATTAATGTCATTTGATATGGTAAAATACATGCATTAATTCAGATTAACACAGTGTATAATTGAGGATGTCCATCCTACTTCTGAATACTGATGGTTTTCTTTATAACTCTGCCTTCCCTGATTTACTCATTGCTTAGGATTGCAAAGGCCAGTGTTTGTGTGAGATCTTGAAATGAATGAAATCCAGTTGGTTAAAGTACATCTTAATAAAGCTGAAGGTGGTTTTGCTATTTTGGAGGTTGCAACAGGAAGCAGTGCTGTTATCTTCTCCTTTGACTAAGGGATGTCTGCTCAATTTTTGCTACAAGTTGCAAAAGCTGTAGTGTCTATAAGCTCTAATTTAACCTGAACGATCACACTGCTAGAGTTCAAGAATGCTTCCTCCTGGCAAACACACCATAACTCTGTTTCAGATATGAAGTTCCATGTCATAGCATCCATTATCTTCAGGTTGGATTGTTTCAAAATGCTTATATTCACAATGCTTATCTAAATTGGGATATTTAGGTGGTGGTCTGCTAAGTGGCAGTAATTTGTTATGACACCTGTTTCTATTCCTGTCGTATGTAAGTGGCAGTAATTTGTTATGACACCTGTTTCTATTCCTGTGGTATGTACTTGTTTTTTATTTGTTTCTATATAGATTTTTGGGTGCTCAAAGTGCCTCAACTACAGTTCTACTCCTGTTTGCACCTGTGGGACACCTCTGTCCACTATAAAACAAGTTCTGCACTATGAGCCAGGGGGACACCCAGCACCAGCAGTCAACTGGAAGTCTCTCTGGGACACTTCACAGATCAAGGGGTTACTACATATTATGTGATGCATAATAAGAAGAACATTTTGGAGCTGCGGAAGCCTTATTGTCAAATTCTTAGGGGAATAACCAAGGACAGGGAAAGGGAGATCAAGGTGGTTTGGGAAGGAACAAGCAGGAAAATGGGGGAATAATTGAATAAAGGGGGCCAGTCCCATGTTAAAAGTTGTCTGGTCAACACACCTGCCTGGCTATACCCTGTTCCTCATCACTGCATCTGGCTTGTCTTCTCATTGAACTCCATTTCTATTTTCCTGGGACACTGGCTGTCTGTTTTCTATGTATATGTGAGTGACACTGGAGTCGTGTGTCCTGGGAGTCCATACGTTTAGAGTTCCAGTAACTGGAGGAGGCGAGGTTTCATATATCAATGTGTGATTGCTAGTGAAACCAGAAGAACCGGTGAGCAGGATAGGTGCCCTGGGAGCCATGTCTGTCTCTGAAGGTAAGGCACTTAGAGAAATTAGCTCACAGAAGGACCAGGGCAACTGCCAAAGGGACCATAGGACCTGAGAGTCAAATTGAAGACCTGACTGCTTGTGTGTGCACATGCATGAAGCAACTGGAGTGCAGGGGATTGTGGGCCGGTGACTGCACAGCTCTGGTCTAAGGACAGTTGCTGGTGGAATCAATGGTGTGCATATGTGTGTGAGGGGTCTGAGTACCAGCAGCTGGAGTGGGGAACCAGCCTTAGGAGCTTGTAGGTCCTGGTGCCAGATAACGGAATGAAGGGTCAAGGGCAGCTACTCAATTCAGGTAATTGTGAATCTGAGCCTTACAAATGCATGTGAAAGTGTGTCCAATTCAAGCTTTTTTGTTTCTTTCCTCATTTCCTTCTCCCTCTTCAGCACTTTTCTCTAAATTTAGCAGTAAAAATATAGTTAATTTTATTTGTTCTAGAGTTAATGATGTAGCTGAGATGTAGGTCTGTGTTTTTATAGGCTTTTTAATTATTTCTTCTAATTATTTTTTAATTGCTTTCATGTGCTTTGGCTAGGGATCTGTTATTAAGACAGTCTGGCTGGTTTAGTGCTAAGGTAGATCTGGTCAATGTTACTGATATTGCCAACACTTTATCCTTACAATAGAATTTACTCACAGGGAACTCAGATACAGTGAAAAATTGATTACTGTACATTTGAGTTTAAGAAAAGCTACAATGAGTTCATTTAAAGAAGAAAGAGAAAAGGCCCATTTCTACCACCTCAGAATAACTCACATTGACACATTCTTTTCTTCCACATGAAGGTGTTCACCTTGTCCTTAAGTTTAAATGATATCAGGTGAGGCTGATGAAATCTTCAGCACCTGAAAGCTCACCCTCAGCATTTACTAAAAAGAGAGCTTACTTTCACTCTGTAATAGATTTTGAGCCAAACTTCATAAAAGGATCAAAGGTAGCTTTAATGCAGCACATTCTAATATATTTTACAAGAAGTAACACACACACACACTATAAATTACTTCTATTTCAATGGAAAAATATACAGTTATATTCACGTGTTTCCATGAATGTACTTATGGCTATATGAAAAAGTAAATTAATATAAACACAATTTTGTAATGCGGGTTTACTTATAAACATTTTCTATTTCAGTTTGTGCATGTGTGTGTACATCTGTGCACATATGTATACATAATGTGCTCTGTGTTTTTGATCAACAGATGATGGTAAGACAACATTTCATACATTTGCCTAAGTGCTAAAAAGAGGAAATGATTTACAATTGCACTCCGAGCTGCTGTCGGAAAAACCTTTCTACATCACATATTTCAATCTGTTGTATGCATGTGCCTGCATACACATATCAAATACACCATATCTCTACCACAACACCACTGCTTTTGAAACTATGATTCCTTCTTCTGAACATATTCCTGACTGAAATATTCATTTTTATGTATTGCTATCAGATGCATTTCAGAAATCTGGGGAGTAACTACAAAAGCCTAGAATCTGAATGCTACTTGTGTAGATTTCTTTAAATATAACCTATTGACCAGCTAGGAAAAAATCTATAGTTGTGATCAGTGATGAATTTTTTTGTCTGCAGGTTATTTTAAAGATAAGACTATATGCTTTAAAAATTCAGCAACCTAACAGTTTTTATCTTTGTCTGCTTGGGATCTACAGAATTTGGAATCAGCTACATGAAATAAGTCCTCTGTAGTCCTGATTATCACTATTGCAACTAAACTAAATTTAGAACAGGTAAATTTCTACTTTGAGGCCCTATTTATTTTTAGAAGACTGTTCAATCTCTTTCAGAACAATTGCAGTAGAAATCCAATCGTTCTTCCAACTGCCTGTTGTCGTAAAATCCCAGCTACCTAAGCTAAACAAATGCAGCTGAGAGCTGTTAGATGTGTTTACCCAGAGCTTTTCAAAGATCAAAGGGGGAAAAAACCCCCACATCTGTATATTGAATCAAACTTTAAACTTTACTTGAAAATAAATTTTTTTAAAAGCATTATTCCTTCCTCATGAAGTTTTCTCCAGAGACCCCCACTTTTGAACTGTGTATGTACAATTTAAGGCACTTAGCCTTAGGAGGGGCCATCACCCGCTACAGATGAAGAGCTCGACACTAGGTCTTATGTTAAATAGAGGCATGTACCTTCTCTTCCTTCAGGTCCTGTTTTTTGTCCTGTCAACGGGCATTGGAATCTTTGGTTTCCATTCAGATGCACTTTTAAAATGTTACCACCTGTAGGCTACTGTTACATTATTTCTTTGAAAATTCTGAAAACATGAGGGTAGTTTTGTTCAATTTAGCTTTATTGGGGGTGTGTGGTTTTACAGACAAGAAAGAATGTGTTATTTTTCCCCCCTTGAGATGCTATTATGGCCACGGGCATCTTGATGTCTGGTTTTAAAAGGTACGCTTCACAAGAGCACAAAATGCCCCTGCCAGAATAACATGTTTTATGTTTAGTGTGCCATGAGGAAAATGGTGACCTTCAGGGGGTATTCTGTTTGTGCATACATTTCCCTCTGAGCTCTACAGGGGAAGGTAAGGTCTCTCAAAGTTCTGCTCTGGGAGCAACTTTTCTCAGTGTTTAGGGCAGAGACAGAGAGGGCTCAGGTTCCTCAATTACAAAGTCCTTTCAAATGAAAACAGTTGAATGCAGACACAAATTTGCAATGCTTCTTACTTTTGCTTGGCATTTGTTAACACCTTTTTAAGCAAGAACTCAGCAATATAGGCTATCTGTGAGCTTGTGACATACTGATTTGAAAAATTAGGTCTAACATGAAATAATTTACTGTAACTTTTTGTTGTAAGCTATTTTTTAGTATAAAAATAATAATATGTTACTTAAACAGATTTTTGTTATGTGTCTTGGTTAGTGAATGAAAATCTGGGGAGAAGACCAAAATCAATTCCTCATTGGTCTTACTGCAAAAAATGGTAAGTGATACTTTATTTTCTAAGATGCATTTTTTTTTTTAATTTGCATTGTGTTCTATATTAGTTTAGTAGTATAACATTTGTTTTTCTGTAAAAATAGCATTTATTTCTTAGGTAGAGTTGTTTCCTTACCACAGGTGCAATCTTTTCTTACTTTTATTTTATTTACCTGTATCAGTGAAAATCATCGTACAAGAATGAGTACCACAAATGTAAGCAAAGATGAATATCAGAATTCAGGAAATTTTACAAATCTTAATCTGGTTGTGTTCTTTTGTTTTAATTGGCCAGGTTTTGACAACATCCTCTTTATACACATTTTCCAAAACCATATTTATGGACCTATAATTTAGCCTTTCTAATATCTAAATTGCAATAAATATCCAATAGATAATTATTTTGTCATATGAAAAAATGGTGTGAAATTCATTATACCTTATTTTGGCAAAGTAAATTGTCTTTTGGGATAGGCTGAAAAAGCACTGAAATTTGATTGGACTAATCTGTGGAATGGCCAAGCAATGTAGTGTATATAGTGGACGGCATACACTTTTTTAAAGCAATGCCAGAGTTTATTCCTCCTTGCAGTCTCTCTGTGTCTCAAGGCAACCTGGCCTGTGCGGAACATGATGGAACAGATGATTCTTATGCACCCTTACTGTCTTCCCTGGCACTCAGCAACCATCTTGCCAATATTCCTGCCCTCTTTATTCTCAATCCATGTGTAAATGTGTTGCCAGCATATTTCTAAGATGTTGGGTTTCTGACAGAAAATCTAGTTTAAGGATCAGAAAGGATTTTCTCCACTGTTGGAATCATATGGATGTCCAGAATTAAGGAGTATTTTACCCTTCCTGAAGAACTCCACTGTTTAAAACAGCTACACCAAACAATAGTAATTTAATGTGAGAAAATGCTTTGGAAATGTTTTGCTCAAGGCAGAAAAATGAAAGAAAGAAAGAACAGTTTCTGAGTGTAAATATGAATGATAGCATGGATATAGAAAGATCTGAACTCTTCTGCGAGGGCTCTAAAGTGGCAAGGTGGTAAATTTAAAGCCATTGAGTAAAACAATTCCTTCAAGAGTCCGTTACTTTAGACACAACACTGAAATAGCTATGTAGCTTTCAAGTTTTAGCAGATTTCCACTGAAATAGCTAGAAATATCAGAAGAGGAGTTTTGGTAGGTCTGTACTCGTCCATGACTTTTAAACTCCTGAGAAGGCCGAAGAACCTACTAGTTTAGTGGATTAAAGTATTCTTTGTACCTTCAAGAATCATAGAATGTCCTCAGTTGGAAGGGATCCACAAGGATCATTGAGTCCAGCTCCTGTCCCTGCATATGACAACCCCACAGTCCACACCATGTGTCTGAGGGCATTGTCCAGTCTCTTGAACGCTGTCAGGCTTGGGGCCATGACACCTTCCTGGGGAGCCTGTTCCAGTGCTTCACCACCCTCTGAGTGAAGAACCTTTTCCTCACATCTAACCTAAATCTCCCCTGGTACATCTTCCTACCATTCTCTCGGGTTCTGACATTCATCACCAAAGAGAAGAGTTTGGTACCTGCCCCTCCTCCTCCCCTTGTGAGGAAGCTGTAGACTGTGATGAGGTCTCCTCTTAGTCTCCTCTTCTCCAAGCTGAACAGACTAAGTGACTTTAGCCACTCCTCATACAACTTCCCATCCGAAACCTTCACCAACTTTGTAGCCCTCTTCTGGATACTCTCCAGTAGTTCAATATCTTTTTTTTATACTGTGGCACCCAGAACTGCACACAGCGCTCCAGGTGAGGCCACACCAGTGCAGAGCAGAGTGGGACAATCACCTCCTTCTAGCTGCTGGCAATGCTGTGCTTGATACACCCCAGGACATGGTTGGCCCTCTTGGCTGCCAGGGCACACTGTTGGCTCATGTTCAACTTGTCATGGACCAGAACCATGAGATCCCACTCTGCAGAGCTTCTTTCCAACATCTCATCCCCCAGTCTGTATGTACAGCCAGAGTTACCATGTCCCAGGTGCAAAACCCAGCACTTGCCCTTGTTGAATTTCATGCAGTTGGTGATTGCCCCATTCTCCAGCTTTTCTAGATCCTTCTGCAGGGCCTCTCTGCCCTCAAGAGTGTCGACAGATCCTACCGATTTTGTGTCATCAGCAAACTTACTAAGTAATCCCTCAAGTCCTGAGTCTAAGTAATTTATGAAGACAGTGAAGAGCGCTGGCCCTAAGATGGTTCCCTGTGGAACCCCACTAGTGATTGGTCACCAGCCCGACATAACCCCATTTACTAGGACCCTTTGAGCCTGACCTGTCAGCCAATTGCTCACCCACTGTTCTGTGTGTTTGTCCAGCTTTGTGCTGGATGTCTTGTCCAGGAGGATACCGTGAGAGACAGTATCAAAGGCTTTACTGAGATGCAAAAAGATCACATTGATAAGCGTCCCTTGGTCAACTAGGTGGGTAACTTTGTCGTAGAACAAAATTTAGTTTGTTAAGCAAGACTTTCCTCTCATGAACCCATGCTGGCTGGGACCAATGACTGCATTGTCATTGAGATGTTTTTCAATAACTCCCAGAACAATCATCTCCATGATTTTGCCAGGAACAGAAATGAGGCTGACAGGCCTGTAGTTGCTGGGGCCATCCCTGTTGCACTTCTTGTAGACTGGGACAAGGTTTGCCAGCTTCCCGTCATCCATGACCTCTCCAGATTCCCAAGAGCATTGAAAAATCATGGAGAGAGGTCTCACTATGACATCAGACAGCTCTTTAAGCACCCTTGGATGAATCCCATCAGTCCCCATCAGCTTGTAGGGATCTAGTTGGAGTAGCAAATCCTGTACAAGTTCTGGATTGATCAGGAGTTTATTGTTGCAGATATGGTTTTCTAGCCCATGGCTATGGGAGCCCCCAAGTCCATCATCAGTGTTGAAGACTGAGATGAAGAAAGCGTTAAATATCTCAGCTATGACTATGTCCCCGTTAAAACGGTGACCACGCTGATCAAGTAATGGGCCAATGTTATTTCTAGTTTGCCTTTTGCAATTATCTATATAAAAAAGCCTTTTTTATTGTCCTTCACAGTATTGGCCAGCTTCAATTCTGATTGATCTTTGGCAGCATGAATTTCAGAAGTCCTGCTAGGATCTTGCAAAAAATGTTCTTCTGACTTAGCACTATTGAGTCTTGGTGTTCTGGTAGAGGAAGAAAGAATATGCTTTTTGCTTGTAAATCTTGTGGAAGAAGCACAAAAGTTGAATAAGCAGTGAATAAAAGCATACTGGAGTACTAGGAATCATTTTGTGAACTTAGGAAAACAACATAACCCTCAGAAGCCCCCTCATGACCCCTCAAAACCTGTGGCTTGAGAAGAGTAGAAAATGGGTTGAAGAGAACCCGTCTCATGCTAAGTGGTTCCTGATATTTGGTCTTTACATTCCCCATTGAACCTGGTAAAGTAGATGAGGTCTGAGAGGAGAAATGGTCATCCACTGCTTCAATTAAAACCAATAATTTGCTAAGTTATGCTTTGAAACCCACCTCTTTTTATGTATATCTCTCAGTTCAGTAAAGTTCTAAATCTTAGTTGCTTTCAGCAATTAACTTTTTTTTTTTAATCTTCCTTCCATTTACCTTCACATTAAATTACATTTCATTTCATTTACCAAATGATTATTTCTCTCTCTTTTTATTATTACTCTTGCTTTGGTAGGGTTTTGTTTATGTTATAATTATATTGCCTGATAAATTTCCATTTGACTGTTTCAGGCATGGATCAGTCCTTTAGTGTTTGATTTAAAGGACAACGTGCCTTTGAATCTAGTATTTTTTAAAATTCAGGTAAATTATTGGAAAACAGAGTCAAACAGAGAGATTTATCCTTGAGTTATTCTGCAAGCTTTTGTGGTTTTCCTATAATTTCTTTTACATTTTCATACTCTTTTGGGGGGGAGAGTAGAGTTCAGTCTCTTATTCCCCTGACAAATGTTCATAAAACAAAAGAAACACCATCTGATTTCTTGTGTGAGAGAAATTGTGAAACACCATATGCCAAATGTTGTTAGCCTCACAAAGTGAAAATATAGGGAAAAAACCCCACAGTATCACCATTCTGTAATCTTTGTCAGGTATGATAACCAATAACCCTACGTGTTACTTTTAACAATGGTGGGTAAGGTTTTCTTTTCTGTTGAAGTGTTACTTATAAATTGAGTCAGTCTGTCTTTAGGAGAAAAAAAAAAAAAAAGAAAAAAAAAAACTTTCTTTCCGGTAAATAATGTGGCTATTTATAAATTAAGCCTTTGATATATCTGAAGAGAAGTTTCATCCTGAAGTAATTGCTATAAATGTTGGACAAGATCACAGAATATATGTGTAACATATTATTTCTCTTAATGATTAAAAATTGGCAAAAATCCACTTTTTCCACTCTGATTTCTCACATTATAATACTGAATTATTTCATTAAATTTATATTAATTTCATTATTTGTCTCATTTTATATGGCATGTAAATGTTTTGGCTCTACAAAGATATTATGGAAAAAGCCACCAAGAAGGTATAAGAAAATGCCCCTTTTAAAATAATTGTTTTATTTTAGGAACTAGTGATTCACAAGACCTAGATTACCTCAGTAAGTTGAGGACTGCTCCAATAGATGACTCAACAAAGCTGAACATTTGCCTCATTATTCCCATAGCCAGGGACCACGTACACCATAGTCACCATACTAAACTGTACTGGTAGCTCATGTTCAGCCAGTTACTTACCATTATTCGTATCTTCTAGCATGTCATTGATTTCCAAAGTATAATCCTTCAATCCTATAGATCTACAATTTTTGTTGTTGCCAGATGTATGACTGTACATGTGTCTGCCATAAAACGTATGGTGTTTGAATCAGATCAGTTCCACAAGTAATTTGTATCACTTGGTAAAACTAATGTGTCCTCATCATTACTTAGTACTTCATCAATTCTTATATGACCTGCAAGCTTTGCAAGCAAAAATTTAATGTTTTGCCAGATTATCAATAAAGATACCAAATAGCTGTCAGTAAAAAAGCCCTCCCTCATGGTTTCATGAGAAATTTGATGGTGAATACTTACTATTATTTTATCAATTTCAATGGCATAGCTTATTTTAGAATGAAAACCTGAGCTGTTCGAAGTATAGTTATAATTTTCAAATATGACAAGGTCATACAAAAGTTAGGTGTTATCTACCTCAAAAAAAAACCCAAACAAACTCATAATAGCTAACTGAAATATATAAATACCTGCCTGATATAGTTTTCAATTGTTCTTCTGGTCACTTTTTTCTCCTTCAGTAAGCCTTAAGTCTCAACCATAAGTTAGGATTAGTATCCTGTATACTTCATATTTAAAAACAGGACATAGGTTGCTGACTCACAAAGGTGACAATGAGTATTTGCCTAAAAATCTGAAATTTAGCATAGGGATTAGTCTTAGTCTCACATGTGCCTCTTAGTGGTGGAATGAAATTGGTGTTGATGTGTGAACCGGGGTAAGGGCTTACATGAATTCATGGTGAAGTTTGTAATTGATGTCATAACTGTCTGCTTTATATTCTTTGTGGTTCTGTGCATGTGTGTGTAGCTCAAAGAAATCTCACAGGGAATTCGAAAATGAGTGACAGTCCACAGGGAATAAAAAAGTGCCTGAAGGAGTCCTACTTTTTTTTTTTTTTTTTTTTGGTAAAATATGTGATGATGCATATGGAAGAAAGCAGGACTTGAAAGAGACATACATATGGAACAAGGCAACCTTTTCTGCCTCACTGTTTGTATATACATATATAAAACATAATGTATGCATAAAAATTACATTGAACAAAGAATTTGACTTTTGTCTACCAAATATTTTGGATTTTCTATGTTTTTCAAGTATTCTTTAAAAAATTTTCAGTGTCTCCACTGCCTGCCACTTCTCAAGTTAAGTGAAATGTGCAACAAAAAGAGAAGCACCTGGAGTGAGGAAATGACAAAGTAAAGGTTACACATGCAGTGTAAACTCTGCTTCCCTGTGTGTACACATTTTGATAAGGTCCTTAAATATCTGATCACATTTTTGACTTTTGTTCCTCATTTAATTTCAGGCCAATATTAAACCATATAAATTAAGAGCCATAGGAATTAGGTGTTCATTGAGCATTCTGGGAAAAGATAATAAAAGTTTTGAGCAACCTGAGTGAGCTGGGATCCTCTGGAAAAGTGAGAGTTGCCTTGTGACAGAGGCCATGGGTTAAGGCCAAGCAGTCTGGGTTCTGTACCTATTTCTCCATTAGCTGAACTGTTACTGCAGCTCTCAGTGCTTCTCTGTGTTCTGCTGTTGTAAATATTAATTCAAGTGTTTCCTGATCTCACAGAAGTGTTCTGAGGATAAATTCATTACTTCTTATGAAGCACGCTGATATTACAGTGATAACACAGATAAAAGCTTGTGGAAAAAAACAAAGCTTATTTGTTTCAGGGCTTAGAGGATATGTTGTAAATACAACGTGGAACCATGTGTTGAACTTGAGGATAAAAGAAATATCCAGGTGTTGCTTAGTACTTTGTGCCCCATATTAACCAGAGGCCCAGGGGAGGGGGGAGAAAAGTTATCCTGTTTTTTTCCTACAAGAATTATGAATGCAAACTAGCACATTATGTGTATAGAGCACAGGGCAGAGGTAATGTAGGAGATATTATTAACAGTTCGTCAGTTATAGTTGCTATGAAATTTATTCAAAACTGAACTAAAATTCTTCTTTACCTATATTCCTTTGAACTGACCTCTTTAGAATACAAGAGCTTTTCTGGTGCATGGAGATGTCAATATAAAATGTCTTATACCAACAGTAATTGATCTATTGCTATATATAACATATAAACATAAATTAGTTTGAAGATAGTTTTGCATTTATCATGAACATTCTTCATTAGTGAGTAAATGCTTTCACACATCACAAATTCTTACAAAGATATTAAGGCTTTGTGGTGTTTTAAACTATTTTCTCCTTTTTGATAGTAGCTGAAATAAAGAAAATGGCTTACAGATTTAGCTGTGTATATAGTTTGAAAGTAACAACTGAAAAATGATGTTCATAATCTGAATTGCAATGAAACCAATTATCTGTACCATGGTGTTTCACTTGGGAATACTCTGAAAGGTTTAGTATTTCTTAAAAGAAATTAAAAACAGCTGTAAAAATACCATAAAACAAAAATAGCAGCTGCAAAAGAGATTAACATTCCTAAATTTCATTTGAACTTGATATGTTATTTTTCCAACAGCAACATACATATATACTGATTTAAAAAATCTATTCTTTATGAAATGATATCCTTTTAAGAAAAAGATTTTTTTTTTCATTTTACCGCTTTTTAATATTACCCTTGAATTTCATGAACATTCTTCCTCTCTACCCAAGAATTTTGTATTACACTTTCTTCTGTAATTATTATCAAGGAAAAATCTACAATTGTTGAATATTGAAGACCGATTTAAATATTACTGATTAAGAAGTAAAGATCTGCCTAATAAACAACTTATAGCAATCCTTGCACTTTTGTTACTTATAGCTGTCAAATAGCTTTCAAACTGAGCCCCATTCACTCTATGCCTGTTTTAAAACTTTATATAGCGTCTGTTTTCCAATTAAACAGCCAGTCATAGATGAAACCTTTCCTAAACTTTTTCATATATATTATAAAACTGAATGTAATTTATAAAACAGAACTGGAGGTGCTGACAGTATAAAACAGTTTATTTTGCAGTCTTGGTCAAAACATATGGCAGCCACTTTTCTAGACTTCTGCCAGATGGCAGGCCTTAATCAATTTTGTCTGTTGTGCGGTATGTTAATTCTCTGTGAAAAGTGTTTCTTCAAACTCAATTAAAAAAATAATGACTTTCATTTTCTTACTAAGTGACTAATGCTCAAGCTGTCATTTAGATAGGTCTGTTTAAGTTTGAAAAGTTTTTGAAAACCCCAAGATATTTACTCAACAGGTAAAATTTATTTTAATGGCCTTGAAAGCTCCAATTGTTATTCATCAGCATGCATATAATTTCAGGTGAATCTGAATAAACTTACCTTTATGATAATATCTTTTATCTTTCATTTCTGTTTTTCTTGTGGCTTTTTTAACTAATGAGAGTGTTTCATTTTGCAAATTAGAGTAATTCTGAACACGAAAGACCCCAGAGTAAAATCTCAAATGATCAACACTAAACTCATTAATCCAAACTTTAAACACATTAAACTAGAAAAGGAGTATAGTATTTATCTCTGTATCTCAATAAATATACTTTATGATACAATAACCCTTAGAAACTTTAACTACTGGTCTGCCCACATTTCTTTGTTTCCTACATCTCTTGTATTAAAATATTATATTTTATGTGACCATACTACATTTAATAAATGTTGCACAAAGGCCAATCTCCAAAGTTATTTTAACAGGCAATTTTTGTTTTGATAAGTATGAAATTTCCTCTCTACCCACTTAATGATGAGGCATGAATTTTTGATAAAGGTATTTCCTGATGGACGGACATAGTGGACACATAATCATTAAATTCTACTAAAATTCTAACATTTATTGCTTCTATGTATTTTGATTAATATGTTAACAATGGGCATGCTTTAATAAACACAATTTTTAAAAGTCTGTGAGTTAATGGAAAATATAATAAATCTTTATACATTTTGGTCTACTTTTACTGCTATTGTTCCTTTGTTATACATATTATTTGTGACACAGGCTTAGATTTTGAACTAAAATAAGATGTGTGCATAACAGAAATCAAATGAAAGAAACTAGTCCCCAGAGAAATATGCAATCCTTTTGTAGAACCTAGCTTTCATGTAGACCAGTACTTAACATATTCACAACTATGAATGTTGAAATGGGTGTATGTTATAACAAAATATCAACCAGATCTTTTCTCCACACCATGTTTATTTTATGACTACCGTCTTTTGAAACAGAGTAGGGGTATGGTAATATGTATGCAGACTAAATAGGTTGTGTTTTCTTGAGCAATAATCCCACAAAAGTACAACATAGAAATACTGTGTTTTTCCGATATAATCCAGCAAGGGCAAATGACAGCCTTACCTGACGGCTGATATCTTTTATAGTACAGCTGTGACATATTTTATGCATCACAAAGAATGATCAAACATTTCTCTGGAGCCTTTCTGTCGTGGACTGTGGCCCCATGCCCCACATATGCCTTTATGTTAGGTTGTAATACACCTAAACTCTAAATTAATTATCTGTTACCAACTGGTGATTATTTTGTAATTAGAATGTATTTAGGAACACTGTAATTATTTTTATGCATTATTTTTAATAATTTGTCTTATTTACTAGACGATAATGATTGTGTGAAATATATTTAAGATAAATAGTGCACATACTTAGTAATAAAAACACCACTGTAGGTAATTAAATAATTTTAAATGAACCACATGCTTACCTTTTGCAAAATAAAATGGAGCACAGCTTACTAAATGGTGGCTATTGGGGGATTTTGGAATATAGTACTCAGTAATATTTTAAAGATTCTCACTTGTAAAATTATGTCGATATGCTTGATTCAAAACCTCTGAGTAACAAAACTATTTTGAGATCTTCACTATGTTGCCAATGTTTAAAGCAAGGTCAAAACACAGATTTCACATCTATTGCAGTATATTTTCCAGAGTGAGGACAGTGCTCTTTGCTGGTCACCTAGTTGGTTCCAGTGTAACTGGAACCTTGGCTTCCAGTGTAATTTGAGAAATCTAAGGTATTGTAAAAGTGACAGTAGCTTTGCCTCTCTACAGGGAAACCAGGAAGCTGAGAGCATATACTATCAGGTATCTTAACAACTATGGACATTTACATTTAGCAACTAATTCAAACCCTGAATGGAAGGCAAACCATAACACCACACATTTTTTTTGACAAGAGAAAGAAGTCTGTTTTTCAGATTAAATGTGTCTTAAAGTAAACTTCTCTGGTAAAACATGGATCTAGTTATGATTGGAAGGAGGCAGACAACAATCCTTATAATCATTGAGCATTGGTTATGACAGGAATGTGTCACCATCACTGAGATAGGGGAGTTTGGTTTAGGCAGAGCTCAAGAGAAGGCTTTTCATTCTTTCTCCAAGCAAGGCTTGTGGGCCTGCTTTTCCGTTTTGAGATTTTTGCTGCCAGGACTCAAATTCTTTTGACTTTGTATCTCATCAACGTGCTTTGAGCACTACAGGAGATCTGCTAGGAAGGCCACTTTTGTTGAAAGACTAGAAATCAATAGGAATTGACACGGCCCAGGAGTAGTGCATTAGAAACTTAAGTATTACTTTGGAAAGCACTATAATAAACAATAAAATAATGACACTAAATAGAAAATATGATCAAGCTCTACTCTCTTGGGCAAAATTATTCTAATCGGGAGAAAGTAGATGAAATTCAGTCATGGATTCCTGTCTATGCAGGATAATCTAGAAGGGTATTTTTTATCTGTTAATACCTTACATACTCTTCAATAGGAGACAAATGTCAGGCTTTTATATCTCTTGTATCTTCCAGTGTCTATACACTACCTTTTTCTGCTGCTCTGAAAAGAGGGAAAAAAGTGTCCTTTTCTTACAACAATTTTTACACCTCACACAGGTAAGCAGCTGCCAGCCAGACAACATGGTCATCTATGGATTTCTCTTTCTTTCTTCAGTATAGAGTAATTCTCATGTTCATCTTCATATATTTTACTTTGGATCACAGTTTACAGACAAAACTCTTTTCTCTCAGGAGTAGCACAGGGAAAACATTTTCTAAGTGACAAGAATCAATAATTCCATTTTTCTTTGACACACCCAAATTAAAGAAATATGCTTTGATTAGTGAGGTTTAGAAAATAGAAACAGAATTAGAAAGGGAATAAAATAGAAAATGGACAAATAAAGGTAAAAATAGCATGATTTTTCATAATCCCCTTCAAAATATTGCTTGATAAGAATGCCTTTCCTATTGCAATAAATAAATGCAGTACTTGCCAGAGTGACCATAATGTCTGTGTACAGATAGAGGAAGAAACCAAATATTCTCCTGAGTGGGAATTTAGAATTGAATTTTAGAGATCCCTTTTCCCACCTCTCATAATCTAACATGTAGGAGCAGAAGAATTAGGAAACATCCCCTCCTGCTTAAGAGAACATGCAAAGTCCAATAAGAAGAAAACAGACAATAACCCGAGGAAGAATGGAACGAAATATTCTTCTTATACTGTTGTCCAAGTTAGATCCAAACCACTGAGATGTTAACAGGAAGGTTGTTATTGACTTCTATGAGTTTCTCACTTTCTGTAAAGAAAGGGGAGGCAGGCAATAGGAGAGAAGGAGAGAGAATGGAGCGCAGAAGTCCATGGGTCCAAACACTGCAGGAATGTGGAAGAAAAGACACTGAAAGTCTTTCTGTGCAGACTGTAGCTTGCATAGTAGAACACTACTAGATTTATTTCTGAAATATAAGGTGAAACCCTACTAGCTACCTAGCAGGATGCATGTTCCTATCCAAGGAAATATTTACAATGTACATTCTTGATAACTTTTGAATGGCAAAATAAATATAAAAGGGATAGTGAAGATAGTGGGATAGATCCATACCTTGAAATGGATGCAAGCATACCAATTCTTTTTGAAAAAGCGCTGAAGTAATTAGCATCTGACTTAAACTCAGCTTTTCCTGCCAAAAAGTCAGTAGTGTAACAGGCTGAAGGTTTAACTGTTAAGATAGCAAAACTTTATCCACTTTTCAAGTTACTATTCAAATATAACATATTTTAAAACCCTTTTTTTTTTTTTTAATGTAGAAATTATTTTAAATCTACATAAGATTTTTTGCCTTTATTTTTGTTTAGTTTTCCCTTCTTATTCTATTTTGCCCTTCCTAGGGGAACACCTTTAAACCAATCCTTACAACTCTTGAAGTACTGACAGAATCAGTGAAGGCAGACTAACCTTAGAAGCACACTATACAGCACGCTAACTTGTTGAAGAAACCTTATCCCTGGCTAATGGATGGGCTAAAATTGCTTATTGAAAGATTTAAAGAAATTTGAAATGCTCAAAGTTTACCAAAGCCACAAATTATTTTCAATTGACACCTTTCTGTAACAAGCTTTGATTTTTTTTTTTTTTTAATAGGTTTGGGTTCCTGGTTTGGTTTGGTTTTGATAGAACTAGCACCCATTCTGACAATTTACAAGGTTAAATTCTTTGAAAAGAAGATATGGAGAGTTTCAGGTAGATACCATTTCCAAATGGCTGGTCTACGTCTACCAAGCCTGGGATAAATTGCATGGTGTGTGAGAAAGAAAAAATCATGCTCATCTAACTTTTAAAAACTAGACTTAATTCCCTTCCCTTCCCTTCCCTTCCCTTCCCTTCCCTTCCCTTCCCTTCCCTTCCCTTCCCTTCCCTTCCCTTCCCTTCCCTTCCCTTCCCTTCCCTTCCCTTCCCTTCCCTTCCCTTCCCTTCCCTTCCCTTCCCTTCCCTTCCCTTCCCTTCCCTTCCCTTCCCTTCCCCTCCCACAAGTGCCAGTAAGCCCAAAAGCATTTCTAATCCATCACAATTCTGACTTGCCCTGTATTTATGTATGACCTTTATCGATAACAGATGAGCAATTGTATATAAATTGTACGGTGATCATGCGGCATGGGTAATTATCCACTAGAGACTAGGAAGGGAATATCAAACAAATTCTCCTCTGAAACAGAATTAGAAAAGAAGGTTTATATTGGTATACCAAGCCAAAGTTGTAAATGTTCTTTGGTTTAAATATATACTTGCAATGCTATCTATCTTAATTAATGGAGAATCCTAGAGTTCAGTTTAACATTCCATTTAACAATCAAATACATACATAGAGGGATTTGGTTTGGGATTTTTCATTTTTTTGTTTGGGTTTGTTTGTTGGTTTGGTTTGGGTGTTTTTTTTTTTGTTGTTGTTGTTTGTTTTTTGATTTTTTTTTAACACGGAAAATATATATTATTATTTCTATATTTCATTAGTATAGGGTCTATATTTCATCTGGGAAAATCTCTCACAGAAACTGAGCAGTCAGCCTCTCTGGGTATAGTATAGTAATGTACTAGCTTGTGCGTATGAGGTCTTATTATAGAGATGTCAGGTTTAGTTTGAAACATAAACATATTTTTATTTATACATTAGTGCTTATAGTGATCAATGACCATGTGTGCAGTATATTAGAATTTGGTTTTGATCAGTAGAAAGCAATTATTCATAAAACTCAAAACAGAAGGCAAAGTTGTGAAAGAAAGGAGAAGAATTATGTCTTTCATACAGGGAAGGTAATTTTAATATAGACGAGATTGGTCCAAGTCCTGCAGTTTGGATTGATAGATTATCTAGCAGAACTATCATTTCAATAATCTCAATGACAGTGCAGCAGTGGATACTTGGTACAATATTATAAATTAAATTTACTGCAAATGTCATTGCAGAGAATATGGAAAGGGATCCGTCATTTGTATTTGCAGAAGTTAAGACAGGGAAAAATTTAAGATTCTTTGACAAAACACATAACAAAAATTACCTACAAGTTATAGCTATGCCACCAGTTGTCTAAAAGATTTTTTTCATCATTACTTTGCTCATTCGGATGCTCGAATTACGTCAATGTTTATTTGATGAGAGAGGAATTATGTTTTCTTAAACAGAGAAATATTATTCATGAAAATTGTTTCCAGGATTTCAGAATATCCTGTGTCCATGTTTCAAAAACACTTTTTTCAGAAAGTGCAAGCTACTTCTGTCTAATTACAGTCTACTGATGTAACTGTAAAAGCTGAAATGTGAATTGGTAAATTAATATTCACCTCCATATACAGTCATATATTGATGTCACAGTGATGCTGGCAACATAGATACCTGGCCAGTGACGTAAAAGCTTTGGAATACAGGGAACCAAGGAACAATAATAAAAGTGTTCTTTCTGTTTACATTTTTTAGCCTCATTTTATTGCTTTCTTTGCCACCACAAGGTCATATATAATGCAATCTAAAAGCTTTAAGGAAAATTACAGAAGAATTTAATTTGCAGGCACCTGAAAATCAGTTGCAACACACCGGAGCTAAATTATCTTCAAATTTAGAATTCGAAAGTTGAGATGAACTTTCTTGCCTAAGGAAAGTTACTGGGACTTATCTTTGCAAGCAGAATTGTACCATTAGTATTAAAACACAATTAATGAAAAGCAGCTTAGTTGTTGGGTTTTTCATGGAGTGTTGTTGTTTTGTTGTTGTTTTGTTGTTGTTTTGGGTTTTTTTTTAAATGTATGTTGAAATCAAATAAATAGAATTAGAAATAAATTGTATTATGGTTTAACCCTCAATATGCCATCTCTATTTTTTTTTCAGAGAAAGGTATCTTTTTAGATTAATTTAGTAAGCAAGCTAGAAAATAGAAGAGATCCAATTATTATTAAATATGTTATTTTTAATTTATAATTTATAATTTCATTTATAATTGAAATGGAATATGTAACTGTTCTAACTAATGTCCAATTCAAAGTGTACTCCTACAGAAAGGATATCAGGTGGGACCCTCAAAACCTGAGTTCTATTTTCAGCTTACTACTAGCTTACTTTGAGCCTGTTGACAAATCACATTACATCATTGTGCTTAAGTTTCTTTACCTAAATTATGACAACTTCCATAAAGTGCTTTGAAAGCATATATTTCCATAAAATGTAGAAGAATACTGTTGAATGCATGGTTATTATTTGTAATAGAAGTAATTTATTAAATAGCAAAATAATACTCAACATTCATGTTACTATGAGATTGATTGTATTGGTCTGCTTAATTTATGTATTAGTCAGACCTTTATCACAGACACTTACATGGCTGAATATCTGTCTTCTCATATCTCTCAAAACAAAAGCCAAATAAGCACCTGCCTCTGTATTTTTCTTTATTTCCATATTTTCCTTCTCATCTCCTTCCTTCTTCCTTCCCAGTGTTGCCAGCAAGTCAAGAAAGGTGATCCTTCCTCTCTACTCAACACTGGTGAGGCCCCACCTGGAGTGCTGAGTCCAGTTCTGGGATCCCCGGTTCAAGAGACACACAGAAATACTGGAGGGACTCCAACAAAGGATCACAAAGATGGTCAAGGGACTGGAGCATCTCTCCAGAACAGGCTGAGAGAGCTGCTACTGTTCAACCTGGAGAAGAGAAGGCTCAGAAAGGATCTCATAAATATGTGTAAATACCTGATGTGAGGGTATAAGGACGTCAGAACAAGGCTGTTTTTAGTGGTAGCCAGTGACAGGACCAGAGGCAATGGGCAAAGCCCGAAAGACAGGAAGCCCCATCTGAACATCAGGATACACTTTTTTACCATGAGGGTGACCAAGCAGTGGCACAGTTCATTCAGAGAATGTGTAGAGTCTCCATCCTTGGAGATATTCAAAAGCCGTCTTAGTTAAAATGGTCCTTGGCAATGTGTTTTAGGTTGCCCTACTTCAGCAGGGACATTGGACAAGATGACATCCAGAGATCCTTTCCAATGTCAACCATTCTATGATCCCGTGATTTCGCATTAATGTTTCAGTAATTCTCTTTTCAGCCACTGCAACACTGGCTTTTTTTTCCTGGGCTGTTCTCTGGAACCAAAAGCATGTTTTTCCCAAATTATTTCATGTTCTGTAAATTTGATTACGTCAGTATAACAATGACAACTACCAAAGGGATGATATTTTTGACTGTCTTTATTTAATCAAGGAAAGTTAGATCAAAATATTTTCACTTAATTCTAGAATATGCCTATGCTTACAATGCAAATTGAGTGTATATATTGCCCGTATTGTGATTAAGCTGTTGTGGAAAATGACATATTAATGATTTAAAATATTCTAAAGGGATGAATAATTTGAAATTAATCTGCTTCTTCTGTAACCTACCAAATAATTAAGAAAGTTCTCTTTCGTGTAACAATAGAAGCAGTAGGGTGCTACTGAAACATTGAGAGAATCAGACTTTTTGATTGGTTTTATCTCTCTCTCTATATTCTTCTATGTTCTGCTATATTTCATGTTTTCCCTCGTACAGTTATCCCTTTCCAGTGGACAAGAAGATGATAAGACTCCCCTTGTCACCAAAGGGTGCATAGTCTAGTTCCGTTTGCCCAGAAAATTGTAACTAATGTGTCAAAATGGTAGAGAAAATCTGCCAGGACCATAAGGATGTGTAGAAAGATAACTCAAGATACCTTGCAATGACTATCCTGTTTCATCCAGTGGTCATATTTACCATTGAGAAAATACAGATAATGACTTCTACACTAGATTTTTTTTTTTTCCTGTACATTTCTTTGGAATAGTTTTGCATATGTATTTGACAATTATATTAATTTCTAAGACAGTAAGTACTTCTAGAATAGCAATAATAAACCTATGAATTATCTGACTTGCCATCTTTTGGTGAATTTACTGCCAAGGAAAACAGAAAAAAAACCCAAACCTCTCAATGTCACTACATTTTCTTTGAAACATCCGTGATTTTAAGATTATTGAGTGCATATAATTGAACACTTAGGTCATACCCTTGTCTGCCTATGTAGCTAAAGTAACATTCAAACACATAGTAAAAATCTGTAGCCCTTCAGCATGCACAAAGTAGAGCTTAAGAGAATACTGCCATATAAGGAGTTTTTAGAAACTTTTTTATATGACTGTGTGCAGTTGTTTACATTTTTCTTAGTTATTTGAGCAAAAACTTGTTATGTTTATTATAGCAAGAATTTACTTTTTATTTTTTTTTTGTAACACATTTCACTACAGTGCATTAAAGCGTGAAATGACCATGATTTATTGTAAAGAGTAATTTCCAGAAGAGAGAAAGTTATTGAAACTCCTACCAGCTCGACTGGAGGGAGGGAACTTTCTTGGAGGGCCTTGTAGAGTAACTAAGTACAGACTCTAAGTGTCCTACTTCTAGTTACAGTCACAGTAATATGCAGAACGTATGTGCATATTAAATCCAATCACAAGTGGAGATATGACTAATGAGTGACATTTCCTGGGGTATCCAACCTCCATATGGCAGGTACAAAATATATCACATCATGTGCTTGGTACCACGTGCTTGATACCACAGACACGAGTACATTTTGTAAACATTATTATGGCACCTTTTCATTAATTCAAAGAGTGACATTCAGGCAGAAACTGTTCAAACTTCTGCCAACATGGAATAGCTGGAAGTCAGTAAAGTATTACCAGAAGTTTCCCCAGGGGGAATGTTTTTTCCAAGGAGACATCAATACCAAAATCCAGAACTACTTGTCAGTGCTAAAACACTTCACATGATTTCACAGTGGTGAAATTTTTACCTGAAGATTTTGTTGTCAGATTAATGTTTCTCTATTACATTTGCTATCCTCAATGGCATTTCTCTTTTCCTATCTCTGCCATTGAAAGAGTTTGCCTGATAGTGGATAGGTTTGAAGGTTCTTTGAAAGTATGTAAGCTAAATATATTCCTCATTTGTCACCTTTTTTAAAAATATTTCCTTGTCTAGCCTAATGACAAGCTCTAGGAATCGCCCTGAGACTTTTACTATGAAAGTGCTGAAAGTGTAGTTCAGCTAACTGTAACATGGGCATCTACTGATCAGTCAGCTGCATAGCAGCAGAGAAGCAAAATACTATTCTTGTTACCAAAAAACAACCAACAAAACAAACCCTCCAATACACAACCCCTCCTTGTACGTTCTCTAATTAAAATTCCTGAAGGAGCGTGTTGCAATTATGTGTATATGCAAAGTCCACCAAGTATCAGCATTCTTTCTACATAAACTGTCCTTCAATTTTATCTTCAATCTTTAAGTGAAAATTTGACAAGAAAAATGTTTGCATTGTTAATTTGTGATTTTTTTTTATCATTCTTATCCTAAATTTTTATCACAAGAAGTAACTCTGGAAGCATGTTGCTATTTTTCAAGAGAGAAATTACTAATGCTGACAAGGATTACAGTAAGGCTTTGTTTTTCATTCAGGGGATAAGGGGGAAGGATTTTTGCTGTTATTGTTTAAAAACAAATAACTAAACCAAACCAAAATATGGTGATCTAGAAGCAGTATGATTTTAAAAACTAATTAACCCACATTTCTGAAAAAGGTTTTCTAAGTATTGATGTTAGTAGTAGTAACAGGCATTACTAACACAGCTACACATTACTAACATGCTCACCATCATCTCAATCCTACCTACTGTAAATAAGCTCTAGTTGCCAGATGGTAGGGTACGTGGTAATGCCAGACTGGAAAGGTACTTCAGAAACACAGGAAAATGGGTTTGAATTTCCATGTTACCTTTGGTAAGTGAAGAATTGGTATTCACCTTGAGCCTTCTGAAACCCCACCATTCACTCAGCAGGCAAAGGAGAAGAGAGTCTTCACAGTCCACCTACTAAAGGTGGAATAAATTGCCCTCAAGATGTCCATATCTCAATCATTGAAGATAGCATTAAAATAAGTAACTAGATCTCTAATTCTTAGCTGGTGAAAGTGAGCTGATTGAAAGTCTGCCTCTTTATCAGAAGATGAAGAACAGTATTTAAACTGAAAAAGGAATAATAAAAATAAGTGAAAAAAGGTACGAGAAAAGGGAACTAAAGGAATTAGGTATCAAGGAAAATGGAAAAAATAGGGTATGAAACAGGATATAAAATGTGGCAGAAGAGATGTCAAACTGAAAAAAAAAAACAAACAAAACTCTACAGAGCTTTAATGGGAAAGAATCATATAAAGCTAATCTAAAACCCCAGTGTTTGGAAAATCTTAGGAAATTATAAATCAAAGTATTAAGAGAGAGCTTAAAATGGGAAATAGGAAAAGGTATAAGGGTAGATTTGGTTTTGTTTCATGTTCATGTTGAAATTTTGTACTTTTTTTTTTTCAGTCAGATTTAAACCACCAGCTTTGACTTAGAGTTTAAAAAAAGGCATGAAAACCACAAGATTTTTCTTTTTTCACATGCTGTGATAGAAACTGGTATGTCTACAAGGAGATGCAAAACCAAAACAAAAACAAAAAAACAAAAAACAAAAACAAAAAACAAACAAACAAAAAACCACAAAGCAAACAAAAAAAAAACAAAAACAAACAAAAAAATTTTTATAATGGCTTAAGTAGACAAGAATGAAGGGAATGCTCCAACACTTCAGTATATCTTTTTAACCCATTTCATGGGCTCTAATGGTAATAGAATGGTTTTATAGCAGTTGCCAACTTTCCTGTTACGTGCTGCACTAACTAGGCATATGGAGTAAGTTAACAAGGACGTAGTAAATTTCATTGCTTTTGTTGGTTTAAGCCAGACCTTTAACTTCACTGTTTTGCATTTAATAAAATACATTACCAAAAAGAACCATGACATCTTCTTCTAGAAAATATTTTATCTACATGAAGGCAAATTAAAAAGCAGATGGTGGATTTAGAAGAACCTGTTTCAGCTATCATTTTATACAATTGAAATAAATATCCTCAGTGTTGGTTAGAGACCATCACAGAGAGCAAAACCCAGGGCTAAGTGAATAACTTCTCCTAGAATTCATAATTATTTATCCAGCAAAGGATTTCATTACAGTGCATCTCAGGTGGTATGGAGCTCTGTGATAGGGAAAAAATGTGCACATTTTAAATCTGAGTACATGTGAATATTTAAAAACTATATATAGGTTCAAAAATGTATCCTTATTAGAAATTCTGTGCAACAACCTCATTTTTATCCAGTTGGTGAATGCAAGAAGGTAAATTCATCCTCTTTAAACAAAACCTCCTTGAACTATATTCCAAGCATACTATACAAAAACATCTGTAATTCTGCAAGGTGTGTCCCCCACAATAGTAAACCATCAAGCTGCATTGATTTCAGGGAAATTGTAAAAAACTGTTTCTCTAACTAAGGTATCTGAAATATGATCAGCATGAAAGACTTAAGGATTTGTGGTCTGAACAGTAATGGAGTCTGACAACAAATTATAGAACAGAGCTTTATTAAGACTGTAGGAGAGATGAAAACATACCCATAAGGCAACTCCCCCAATCCCCAATAGCAAACACAGGATCATAAGCAATGTCTCAGCTCTGGTGGACTGCAAGGGACACTTGGAGTCCAGGTCATCTGGCCACAACAGCTAAGTACGCAAATGTCTTTTGAAGGCAGGTAAGAGTTGTGCCACCCCTTGGCTCCACCAATGGTAGTGTGATTTGAGAGAATCATAACTTACATGAATAATGTGGGTGGCATCCTGCCTACACCAGCAACCAGTCAAGGGCAGGGTGTCAGCAGTCTGCCTATGCAGCTGATATTGGTCAAGTGACAGGGTGTCAGGAGGCAGGTTGCCAGTGTCTTAAAGAGCAGTGTATATTTTTATTATAATACATAGACCAGTCTGTATTCAAGATAAGCTGATATGTCAAAATGCAGAATAAAAACTAAACCCACAAAATTATTTTTAATGTATATCTCTCAGGTGAGAGATATACAAATCAGATTTTTAAAGTATCTCATAACCTGAAGATTCAGAGACACACCTAATGGGATCTCCAAAAACACCCAGGTGTCTAACTCTCATTGATTCAATTGACGGTGAAGGACAGGAATTAAATGCTGAAACAACAGTGATGATAGAATTCCTTTCAGGCTCTCTTACATAATTGTTATATCCTGGAGAACAGGGAACTAGGTAGTACTTGAAAGAATGAATGTTTTAGTTAATTTTATTATGCTACTAAATGTAATGTTGCTTAGCTACCACTGTGGTAAGTACCTCAGAAAATCCTGCTTCTTTTTATTTCTTTTGAAGCAACACACATGCAGAGCAGTACAAACCTCATTGTATCATCTCATTTTAGCAATCTGTTTTCACTACATTCCAAGTTTTATTTCATATTTTCTGTGACTTGTAGTTACAGTGCTAATACAGACTGTTGGTTTTCCTCTGTGTCACTGATTCACGTTTAGAGCAGTATCCTAATATCTCTCTGAAGCACGGCTCAAGAGAGAACAAGTACTGTATTTTACAGATGCAGTTGCCTGCCCCCCATTAACAATGTACAGGAGAGTGTTTGAGCTACCAAACCCTATTGCAGAGCAAAACCCACATCACATTCCAAGTAAAGCCAGGGAGGCCATACCACAGGGGAGTAATTGGGGGTGCTCCTTACAGCATCAGTGACCATGACATGAGCAAATGGAGGATGAACATATTGTCAAGGCAACTTGGAGAGAATCCTTTAAACACATATATTAGTGCTTGAAAATGATAGGAAAATGGCTTTCATGCACTATGAGCCTCTCTCCATTTGTGGCTTTCCTTGCCAAGATTCCTCTGCTGTGAAAGCAGAGGTACCCCTCCAAAAGAGGTGGCCAAGGAAGTTGAGTGGTTCAGCAAGTTTCATCACTGCTCAGTAATTTGTTCCTACTTGTAATTTGAGAGCTAGTCAGTCACTTTGCAAATGAAGCATTTGAAAATTAATAAGAAGACTGACTTGAAGGTTTTGGCTTTGTGATTTTAAGGAAAATATGAACATCCATTTTGACATTAAAAATGCATTTTATGCAGATAATGTAGCTATTTTTGTCTATGATAAAATTTCTAGTGAAAATGCATGTAAACATCCCCCAAAAAAGCAACCTCAAAGAAAATGCCCTCCACCTGTACATCTAGTATCAGCTACTGTTTGGATTATTAGTGTTATCTGTTTGTATGGGAAAATATACTAACTTGGATAGCTGCAGAAACATTCCAATCTAAGATGTCAGAATGTCCATTCTAGTTCCTCCTTTACCATGCTTATCACTTTTTTTAAAGTCTGACTGCTGGGTTGGCATTTTCAAGGCTAAGATATTTTGCTCATTTTAAAACAACAAAATCTAGCAATAATTGATAACCAGACAAATATTCTTCTTGTGTTGTTGTTAGGGTTTAGACAGGGGGGTTGATAACCTTACAGATGGTGAAACAATGCTGCATGACAGCAAACTTTCCTCTACAATATCAATGAGAAGTTAGTCTAAGATGAAGATTCTTCAGATCTCCCAGGTGCTGTAAATTGTGAACAAGGGATACTGTTATGAAGTTTGCTGAGGTGTTATATCCCATTGCCACAGCAGCTTCCCTCTCAGCAATCATAGTGAATTACAAAAGAGAGCAACTCCATCTTTTGAAGCACCATTTGACAGCTTTGCCAGATAGTATTTGATCATCCAACTCACGGCCATAAACCTTAAACATATTAACAATATTCAGAAGCCACAAGTCTTAGAGCACTGAGCTCTTGAGCATTTATATTCTCTTCTCCACTTTTCCTCCTGACAAAAGAAGCTGTACATTATGAATCCCCACTCTTCCTGGAGGTCCCCACTAAGTCAGGCATTCTCTATTCACATTCTGTTATGCAGAATTTTTCTGTGGATTTTGTATTATCAAGTAGGGCTGTAAAAACCCAACTCCCCTCCAAACCCCATAAACAAAAATTGTCACAACTGATAATGGGTTCAAGTATTTTAGTTGTCTCTTTGTTAAATTTCTTCACAAGCTATTGATTCCTGCCTCCTGTCTCCAGCACAAGTGAAGGTAACCAAATAGCTGATAGGTGAGCACAAACAGGGAGCAGGGAGAAGTTTTCTCTTTTAACAGCAGGAATTTTAGGACATGTTTGCTCTCCTCCCTCAAAAATTCTTATTTCCTATGGCATAAGGTGGATTTGGCTATTGATCAACTCAGTGAAATAAGGTAGTGCAACGGTGATATCACTCATTAGTGGTTATTGTATTCTGTTATTTAGTGAAATACAGAAGAAAAAAACAGTCATGAGGCTCCAACATTCTGTCAAAAACTGAGTGAAGAGTTCAAAGAAGTCCTAATGCAGTGGTAGATACCATTAATATCTACTGTAGACCTCCTGTGCTCTTACAAATGCATTCCTGGATGGAAGAAATTTCTTTCATCAGAAAGGTATTGCTTGGTTAGGTGTACACTGGACCATGGGGCTTGTCCTCTGCCTCCTGTTGCTCAGGCCAAATCTGTACAAATGAGTGCAGGACCAGCACAGAAAAATACTCTGGAAAGTAGCAGGGTTTTCCCTTTCCTATAGCCCTACACCTGTATAATCAACTAAATGTGTCCACGCATGTGACTGTGCTTCAAAAGAAGACAACATGCAGCAACCTACTCTGAACCATGAACTCAACTTCTCACTGGGGTCACTAAAATAATCCATTCAGCAGTTCTCAGAGGTGCCATATTCCATTTGTACTTCTTGGTAAATTACATGGTCTTGTGATTTTCTTGTGAACTTCTGTCAGTTTGGCACATATGTTTTGACACAAAATATAACATTGCTGTCTAGCTTAAACCCACCCTCAAGATTTACAGCTGTGGATGAGTTGACATCCTCAGAGTCGTGTTCATTCTGGAAACTATTCTGTTTCAAGTAGAAAACTATGCCATCTGCCAAACCTATGTCCAGTGAGGTTTAGTCCTTCTGACTGATAAGATTTGTGTCCTGTGTTTTCCTGGTAAAACAGATATGCTGCAGAAAAAGGAGTTATCTGCCATTTTTTCCCTAAGCCCTCCATCTTTCTTTCAAACAGCTTGATTTTTGTCAATGAGGCTGAATCAGGTTTTGAACATTTTGTCTATTAAAATTTCATGCTCAATCCATCTCTCTCTCCTCCCTCCCAAAATAAACTCATCACCCCAACAAAACAAAAACAAACAAACAAACAAACAAACCAAAAACCCAATCAACCAAACAAACAAAAAAAAGAAACAAGCTATATGTCCATGAAGTGAAGCTTACCTTCATCAGTTCAAATAAGACATGAGTCTTTCTGAAAAGACACTTCGTGGTCCATACTGCTTAAGAGATCCTGAGATCACTCCAATAGCGCATTATGCCATGGTAGAGTGACAATCCGCATGAGTTTCCGTATGCAATAAAATTCTTCGTAGTAAGTCTGTTAGAGTTACTATACACACATTTATCCAGGGTACTTCTTTGGATTTCCAAGCAGGGCATTGTTTTTATCATCACTCTCAGCTTAACTAAAGCATAACACTTCTCCATACTAAGGTGGCTGCTCTGCTCTTCACAGTTTCTGTTCATATGGTATACCAGTTATAGTAATGTTGGAGTAACTGCTCAGTTTATCTCTCAGTTTTTAATGGAACAATTTTGTTAATTATGTAAAAGCTATTGGATCATCTGCAGACCGATAGATGGATGAAAAACATCAACCTAATTCTGAAGCAATATTAGAGTGTTAGAAAATTGCCAACAAATGCCTTTATCTATTGTGCCATAATTTTATGAAGAGGAAAATAGTCAAATGTTCATGATTCAACATTCTGTGATTCTGTGATTCTGTGAAATCAACCAGGGCCTGCAAGCTTATCTAGAAAAGACAAATAGAGCTTATAATGTCCAACCTGGGTAGAGTTATGAAGAATCTTAAATGCTCTGAAGGAAAACAACTATGTCTTGATACCAAACACCTATGAACTGCCTAAAAGGACTAGAAATAGGCTTTTTGGATCTTTTTAAAAATTTTTCTCCAGATTAGCTGGGTACATATTGCCTTAACATATATTTTATTTTTTCAGGCTCATTTCAGCTTTAATGATCCCTTTTCAAGCCTTTCATAGAAAATCTATTTACTGAGTATTAAGTACCACCTACTTCATTTGTTCTGCTGGTTGAAGGTAAACATTCTGAAGGCTTCTTTTGCATTTCTTTGCAATTTGTGCCCTGCTCTAACTCTGGCATTTCCCTTTACTGTTCCTTTTTGCTTAACCTTGTCCTTTCTCAAATTATCAAACCTGGCTCTCCCAAAGTTTCTCCAACACTGATTGCCTCAGCTCCTTTATTCTTTCCTCAGTCCTGCTCCTTCCTCAGCCCTGGCCTCAGGCCTGTCTTTTTGCTCTTAAATTTTCATATCCTCACAATTTGGATTTATGTGCTGGATCTTCAAGGTTTTCCAGCCTCAGCTGAGAAGCTTTGTAGCTAATTAATGCATGATTCCAACTGTACTTAAGTGCAGCGAAGCAGTACTATGGTTTGTTTTCTATAAACCACATCAATCATGTTTGGTGACCCAAATCTCTGCCCTATTGTTTTATATCTGTCTGGACAAATGCCAGATCTATATTAAACAGTAGCTTTTCCAATGTGTTTCATACTGTTAGTATCTGTGCCCAGATTGTCAAATTTTAAATCTTTGGTCTATCTGCACAGGAGTTAGAGGACTTGATGACTGCAGCACAGTGATACGTCTGAGTTAGCTTTAATCTAGGTGATTCAGATAACAATAGCAAACGTGAGAGAATGGACTTCAACACCTGAAGCTAAAAGCCCACCAGGAATCCCTTTATATTTACTCAAGGGACTGAATTTTGTTTTGTATCTTCAGGGCAATAATAGCCCAAACTAGCTAGATTAAAGCAAGAGAAGATAATTCCTTAAATTATACCTTAGAATCACAAAGCAGGCATAGCCTCAAAGAGAATTATATATTGTTATTATATCAAAGTCATAGTCAATAAACGTGCATGTTTCATTAGGACAGTAAAAAACAAACCAAATGTACGATACAGGAAATGTATTCCAAGATGCTAAGCATATGCATCTAAGGTCACATAAAACGACACTAAATTATATTGTATTATTTGAGAAATAGTATGTGGTCATTGAATTAATGACTATTGTAATGAACCTCTATAAAAAGCCAGGATTAAGATTGTTCATACAGGCTTCACTTTGACATTTCCTGACATGGGGTTTTTATCCATAAAAATTCAAGGTTCTCTGTAGAGAGAAGCTAGGGGAATCTTTCTTTCCTGTCCTTCCTTCCTTCCTTCCTTCCTTCCTTCCTTCCTTTCTTCCGTCCTTCCTCCATCCCTCCCTTCCTCCCTCCCTTCCTTCTTCCCTCCATTCCTCCCTTCCTTCCTGTCAGACATGGCATCCAGATAAGAAAACCCTACCCTTAAAAGGAATTCTAATCATGTTTATACAGGGAAAGACCTAGCACACGAAGTCAGAAAGGGTTTTATCCTCCTTCACACTGTGAAATTTGGATTGACATTTCTTAATGTTCATTAGCAAAGAAAGTCCTAGAAACATGATAAACTAATAAAGCAAGTTGAATTTTTACTTAATGTTGAAAGTGTTTGGTATTTTCTACCTACTACATAAAAATTAAATCTTTCAAAAAGACGAAATATTTATTTTAAATTGTAGGACAAAAGCTAACTGTGGTTTTATTGGCAAGGTAGTATTTGTTTTGCTAGTTACACGCTGACAATGACAGTCATTGACAGCTCTAAGTTTCTGCAAGTTAATGGCTTGCTTCTGTGATGTTGAGCACTTCTGTCATTAAAGCAATGAAAACATAGGGACAGCAACTTACAAAATTATTCATCTGTTAGTGATTAATAAACACTTTCAATAAAACAAAATTTATAAGAAATGTAAACTGCAGACATTATCATAGAATCATAGAATCCAAGAATCACAGAATAGTTTAGGTGGGAAGGAACCTTCAAAGGTCACCTAGTCCAACCTCCCTACCATGAGCAGGAATGTCTTGAACTAGATCAGGTTACTTACAGCCCTGTCCAGTGTGGCCTTGAATGTTTCCAAGGATGGGGCATCTACCACCTCTCTGGACAACCTGTTCCAGCACCTCACCAGCCTCATTGTAAAAAATTTCTTTCTTATATCTAGTCTGAACTATGTCAACAGCTGTTGTGTAGAAAGGTTGTATTTGCCACTTATCATTTTTATAGTTTCCCAAAAGGCTTGTCATGGAAATCATACTTCACATGTCTCTGTTCAGAAATGAAGAAACTTATGTATGTGCAGATTTATTCCTCCAGAGCTTAGTGACAGAACCTGTCAAGTCATTTCTCAGGCCTCTCCTTTCACTGTTTTTCAAGTTGTGTTCACACACTACCTTGTTTAACAGCAAAAGGTCATAAAAAATTAAGGAAGAACATTATCCTGCCTCTGTTGAGTTGAAACAGACATTTCCCAAACCATATTCTAGCCCTTGAATCTAGTGTTAGTTGGGGAATTTGATGCAGTTCTAACACTTCAAAATTTCACGGAGATTGATCCTTTGTTATTACAAAAAAACTTTCAAGAATTGCTTCCAATCTCAGATCTTGAGCCTCCCTTTGCACCTCTACCAAGCTACTGAGTGCATTCAACTGTGATGAATGTTGGCAAATCACAGCTTGAGCTGTATCATAATTCAGCCCCAGTTAAACACTATATGAAGAAAAGGATATATGCAATACCAGCAGTGTATTCATAAAACAGCAACAAAAAGCTTCATCTCTAAGAAGAGACACTTCCAGAGAACATTCTCAGCTATTATTTAGACAAGTTTCTGATAAAGCAGGCAAGAAAGTTGCAATAGAAAAAAGGTTGTCTGTGTTCACCAAAAATCAGGTTTCCAGTTAGGCTATAAACTCATTTCTTCTGCACTTGTGAAAAGCTATTGCATTGCAATACTTTTAAAATGCTGTTAAACTGGGCTGAGTTTCAAGGAGTTTAGAAACACAAAACCGGGTTATTAGTTCCTCTTTCTGATCTCCTCAAGCATCCAGTCTTAACCTCACAATCTGTCATATCGACTGAATCTAGAAACATGGATAAAATATTTAATATGTTTGAAAATGTATTAATATGAAATTAACATTTCCATAGTGACAGATTGGCCACACAAGCTTCCTTCCATGAAGAAAAGATGAGCACAATTCTGCATAGCTAGAGGGTGGCTGCACACTAAATGAACCTAGTAGGTGCCTCTGCAGCAGTGATGTACCAGAAAGAAATATTATATATTTTTAGGACATGAATTCCTGGCTCTATTAATATGTAATGGTGGTGACCAGCTATTTTGGGTGCTTTGGTGTTGAGCCTTAATTCAAAGTGTATAAATAAGGGTGAGAGCAGGCACCAATTAGGAAAAAAGAGGAATATGATCAGTGTTGCTCTAGCAGCTTCACTGGATTATGAATAGTCCAGCACTGAGCGCAGTAATTCCCTCACTCTTCACATGTCCACATCCCTGGAGATGAGTGTTTTGAACAGATCGTATGGAAGACAGATGGGAGAGGATCTGGTTGATGGTGTGATTTAACTTTTAGAATTTTATTTTTTTTATAAGTTTATCTTTGGCAAGCAATTAAATTAGACTGCATCATACAGGACTTCCTAAAATATGTTAGATCCTTGGAGTAAAAAGCTACGCAGTTTTGTACTGCATTATTAGGGTTTTTTACAAAGGACCATACACACTATTTTGCTGATCAGCTATAGAATTTCAGAGGGGTTTTGTAGACCTTACAGGATATTTTCTATACTCACAGAAGTTCCACGCACATTTTAATGGGTTGCTTTCTTTATGCTCAATATAGCATCCACTGCAGTAACTCATAAATACTTTAATGTACTTAATGTAGTTAGTTTAACCTGTTGTCCCTACAGTAAATCTGAAGAAGTCTGCAGGGGGAGAAAGGGATGTAAAGGAAAATATTTTATAATTTACGTTGTTTCAAAATGCATATAATGTTTTCTATTTAAAATAAAAATCTAATTTATTTTTAATGTGGGTTCCTTTTTTGTTGTTGTTGTTGTTGCTGTTGTTGTGTTGTTTTTTGGGTTTTGTTGTTGTTGTTGTTGTTTTTTAGTCTACTAATCACAGAAATACGTGGACAGGAATAACAGCTCCTTTCTTGACAGGCTGTGCATTCAAGACAGAGTAGGAAATTTGAGGCTGACTCTCTCCTCTCTCACCTGTGATGGCTGTTTTAGTTTCTTTGTCCTCTCAGAAGACATTTTCCTTTCACTTCATATTTGCTTTTATATAGACTTTTCATTTTAATTCATTTGTGAATAATACCAGCCAGAAATCTGCTTATGCAGACACCTTCAAGAAGACAAGTAAACAGTTTTTTATTGCCTGGATGGGTAATACCTCAATATTCAACTATAGGTGCCTTCTATATGCATACCAACGTGTGTGAACATGTACAGCGTTTTGCATGTTATGATTCTTCGAACTTTAATCAAACGTGGGATTTTTGTTTTTTTTTTTTTTTCCTCACAAATACGTGTTTTAATTTTAGCTTTAAAATGTGAAATTGGACAAAATGTCACATTTTCCTTTTTCTTTAGCAGATCCATGTGGTGGAAAAGTGAAAATTTCATATACCAGCCAACAAATTTACCAGTCTAATTCCTATTGAAAATTTAGGCTCTTGTACAGCTACTATTTAGATGTAAGTCTATAGTGTAGGACTGCACACACTTAATATTTTTTAGGTATTCACTGAAATTGTGAATTCAGACAGCTTCTCACAGGCACTCTTTGATTTAAATTTCTTAAATTCTCAATTCTGCATTTTAGACCCAGTGTGGTGCAGGTTCCTAAAATTCACTTTTACTCAAATTCAGACACTTAACATTGTCACAAAAAACTCTGGCTAGACATTTAGGCAGATCAATAACTTTAATTTTCACTTTAAAAATATGCTTAGGTCCTGATAGCTGCGTTCCTACAACATATCCAGAGACTTTATCATGTTACTGAGCAAGGTGGTTCAGATCCTGACTTCCAGATAAAAGGAGAAGGCTTTGCATACAATTTTCCATGTGTCTACTCTCTAGTGTTGTAGATATGCTCACAGTGCACTTAAGGTAGAATGACAGTGTTTGAGCCAATGACCCTCTAACGCAAAATTCTTCTGTAGCAGTGAGAACAGAAGCTGGATTACCCCCACCCAAGAAGGGTTCTCTTGCACTTACAGCATTCATGCTGCTGCTTGCTAACACTCCTGTCTGTGAATCTTACATCCTTTACACAATGGCTGACTCTAACAAAAGAGACAAGCAGTGTAGCACAGAAATGGATTTAATTCACTGTTTAGCATATTCATCTGCAGACTTAAAAATGCCATTTGAAACCCCTCAGACTGAAGAGCAATTAGAACTCCGCTCTGCCATATTCTTGGGTTAGCAATCTAGGCACTACATTAGTATGCAAGAGGAAGTCAGAACTTCCTTCTTCGCTTCATTTGAAGGCAAAAACAGCTGTCTAGTTGTCTGCAAAGAAAAGAGTAAAATTAGTGCCCAAGTCCATGAAGCCTACCTATAAATATAGCTTACAGATGTATCTATCACAGAGAGATGCCAAAGGCTGAGAAAAAGAAAATTTCTTAGACATATCCTTTTCTTAAGTGATTCTTATAACCCAATCATCTCATTAATTGTCAACCTGCTCAGAGCACTCCTGTCATAAATTCCAGGCACTGAACACTCCCTGTGCACTCTCTAGTGAATCTGCCCATGTAATTTAAGCTTCTGAATTTAACTTCCCCATACTTGAACTTATAACTTTTGAGTATCGTGGTAGTGCCAAAGTGTTCTTCTAGTTGCATGCCATGACATGAAGAGTATTGATATAATCCTCTGCTGACAGTGGATAACAGAACATATTTCAGCACAGCATGAATATTTATTTTAGCACAATTTATGCCAGAAAAACTTGGTTACACTTTTTCATCATTTACCTTTATCTTTGACATTATTACAATTGGAAAAATCATTATTAGCATTAGAAGTAATTCTGAAATTTTCTCCTGTTCACTGTGGGAAAAGTAATGTGTATTTCCTCTCTCTTGTTCTCTTTAACTCCCACTGGGCTTTACACATTAATGACTTTGCCTAATAGTTCCTAAAAACTACAAAGATAACAATCCATGCATTAGACATTTTTAAAAGGCCAAAGACTTTTCTTAAGTAAATGGAAAAGAAAAAAAAAAAAAAAAAGGAAAATATGAAAATGAGAGAGAAAAAGTTACAAACAATTAGGCAGACTATGATTTAACAGGGAGAGTTACAAAACCAGATAATATTCTTATGAGATTCAGCAGAAGGATCTAAATTTCTTCTGGAAATACTATGCTGTTTCAAACTTACTCATCACTAGGTAACCACCCGGCTTCACTAAGCATGACTGGGAAAGGGTGGTGGAGAGAACCTCCATCCTCTATTTCCAAAGCTATTCCAAACACACTTTTTTGTGGTTTTGTGTTTTGTTTGTTTGTTTGTTCATTTTTGTGAAGCTCTTCCATACTATGGCACAAGTTTTTATTAAAAGATTATTATCAGGACTGCCTATTTTGCTGTTTCTAACCTTACAATTCTTTTGTTAAAATTCAGAGAATTGATTGTAAGAATGGAAGATTTAAACAGGTATTTTATCTTTGGTAGCTATGTTGTAAATACACTCAAAGAAAATAAGAAAAAAATTATCAAGATTATTTCTTGCATTTCTTACATGCTGTTTACATATATAAACCTCCCAACAAATCATGAAAATACAAAAAAAGACCTACGGCAACGTGAGGGCCTTTAAATTATAACATCTCTTGGTCTAATATGTTTAACATTGCGAACTTCAGGAGGACATGCTAGGTCTCATTGGGAAGCTGGGAAATTCTTTTTCTCAAGATACTAAATTTCTATATCAAAACCTTCAAGCCCTGAAATTTTAAGCTTTAAATTGTTCATTGTTATGTAAAGTGAAAGTTGTAGCTGTTTCAAGAATGACTCTTACCTACCTGAGATTTAACGAAAGGAGAAATGACTCACTTGCAGAGAGGAGGAAACATTTCAGTGTCAAGTTGTTATCATCTTTTCAACATCGTTTATTTTGATCTGAGATTTTGAACAGTAAGTCATTACAAAAATGAATAAATGGGTGGGAGGCCAGGTGAGCTGTTAAAAAGTGCCTGAGAAAGTTGCTTGAGAACCTTACATTTATCGCATCAAGACAAATGGAGACTGCCTAATAAATCAGTGGTGAATGTATAGAAGGATCTTTTTTAAAAGGCTTAAGTTATTTTTTAATTTTATTTTCTGACTGAAATTAAGCGTATTTTATTCTTATTCTAAAAAATAATTTTGCCAGTTAAAAATCAGTGCCTAAATTTCTCCGAGATTATTAAAAATGAAAAAGAGAAGAATCTTCCAGACTGTAAAAATTAGTCATTCATTTCTGAAGAGCACCATTTTCTCAACAGTAGGTCACAGAGGCACAGAATTTGGCTGAACTTTCCTTTGTGTGTTGCTCCCAGAAAAGCTGAGTTTATCATTGCTTCCAGGAAAGTTGGATTCATCTTGCTAAACGTACTACTGTTTCATTAAAATCTTACATATATGCACAGAGATTTATTTTAAATAGTTACATTAATCATTACTGTGCACAAATTGCAGAGAAATTGCCTCGTATTCCTTAGTTATTAAGTAAGTCAAGCAAGGAATGGGTGATTTATCTTTTGTATGTGCCAAACATTTTCATGGAATAATGCATTTGTAAACAAGGCCAAGCTACATCCGCACTTGTGACAGTGTGGTCTAAACTCTTTCTATGGGAAATTCAGCTTTTAAAGACACATATTATGCAGCACCCAATAATGTGCTTAAACTGTGAAAATTTGTAACAAAATTATATTGCAGAAAAAGATTGTTGCTTATGGTGCACTTACAGACACTCTTTCATGGGAGAAAACTAGTGATGTTTATGACCTCACTTTAAACAGTGTTTCCATGGTCCTACTGAGAAGTACTCAGCTTCTGAGTACTCAGTTTCTCAGTGTTCAAATGCCCAGTGTAATTTGCCAGATCTGCAAAACATCTTGTGATCTCTCAACAAAATGTAGGTCCATTTCAAATAAGAAAATCTTAAGAGAAATTAAACCAATTAATATTGCTAACAATTAGCGCACTTTACAATGACAGATATATATGAGAGGCTTTTGGAGAGTGATTTTATCTTGAAAGGTAAGAAACTCTTCTTAATGAGTGAAATGCCAACCAAGACTCACAAGGATACTTCTATTAGGTACAAGGTATATTTCTATTCTATACAATGGAAATGTATTAATCAAAACCAGCATTGTACTCTATTGGATGTTCATTTTCGCACAAAACCACATTATATATCCCATTATCCAGAAAAGAAAACAAAATGCACTCTGAAAACTTTGACACAGTATTATATTGAATTCATTTCTATAAGACCATGTCTATCTACTGCACAAACTGTTTATTTAATAAATTTTGCCTAATCTGTCCATTTAAATATCTGATTTAAGCACTTTTGATATTCTTATTATTATAAAGTTGTTAGCAGGCTAGATAATACAACAGGTAACAACTAAGGTGGGGCAGCACAGCAGAAGTACAGAGTCCAGTGTAGTTGAGGGCCCACCAGCCTATGACATCAGTGCAAGAAAGTCCAATTCTCATTGTGAATATTTGCTGCTTTTTACAGTTTCACTGGAATCACTGAATTTTATCTCGGTTGTTTCTCCCTGTTCGTCTTTTCTCTGTTTCTTTTTCGTGACTTCAAAAGCACACGCATACACATACATGTACAGAACACCAATTTCAAAAGGGATTGTCATCATAGTTAAGATTTCTTTTCCGATTCTGTGAAGCCATGTCTCTTGACTCAGATGGGTTTCATTCATTAGTTTTCTTGCTGGTCTCATTTCTGCATGTATTTTTGATGTAAGGTCTAAAATTGGTATAGACATCAGGACAGGATAATGATTGAGTTTTTTTATACTAATAAAGCAAATGTCTATTGATGCAGTAAATCTGCAGTATTAAAGGTATTTTGTGGTAGAAATGTATCTGAGGTTTTTGACCTACTGTACTCAAGGTCTATTGTTAGCAAAATTTCTTTCTCTTTACCATAAAAGGAAGCTGAGAAATAAGTCTGACATTTTGGTCTTCATTATTTCCAACTGTTTAAGCAAGTCCCATCACATAACAGGAATGTAAATCTTGGGAAAAGAATTAGTTGTTGGTAATTAATGAGCCTGGAGTTTCTCCCAGAAAAAATGCAGCCATCAGTAGGGAATATATTCTCTTAGATTACTTGCCTGAAGAGTGGTATTTTGAACATTTTACATTTATTTGACCTTTTGTTTTTCAGTTTTACCAAAAAAAAAAAAAAAGTGTTTTTTTCGTTGGTTTTGTATTTTGGAATGCACAGGAGACTCTCTTGGGAGAGAAGGTGGTAGCCACAGATGACATACAAGCCAAAGTATTGACCAATGTTGAATCAATACATTTGTTAAACCAACAGGTAAAAATAGTGAGGAAAAGAAGAGCAGAGACTGCTAGCAAAAAAAAGATATTCCTATTCTATTTACATGACTGTATTAGAAAGCTAATAAATATTTGTGAATATATATGAATTAAAAAAATGTAGTGTGTTGAGTCAAATGGTAGAGTCTGATGTTGATGTAATATTTCCATTCCCTGGAAATGGTTCACAAAAGAACCAAAAGAAATAACATAGAATTTATGAGTTAACTACAAAGCACTCTTTGTATTTTGCTATGGCAATGAATTTCAAGTACTGCAGCAAGCCTCACAATGAAAGTTATCATTTCTTCTTACAAACTTTTAAATACCATATTCCCAGCTGTTGGGATCAAAAGAATATCTTGCATTTCTAATCTTAATATTTTATATTTAAAAATACATTGATTCCCCTAAGACTACTTAAATGAATAACAAAGAGTATCCTCTATCATCTTTTACCATTGCAATCCATGTCAGCTTTAAACACTCACTAGTGCTACAGAGCTTTTAGAACAAAATTTGAAAATATGCAGGAAAAAAAATAAAATATAATCCTAGACAAAGCACATTTTTTTGTTGTATAGAACCACTATATTTCTTTGTCTAAAAAAAGATGATAGAAGCAACCACTGATAGTGACTGATCATGAAAAGAAACCCCAGGAGCATAGACACACTATAAAAAGATCTAGGAGGAAGTCATTATGCTGTTGAGGGAATAAGAAATTTAAGTCAGAGAGTTGTGAAATGTTCTCATTATAGGTCATCTCAGTAATTATCTGACATCTACAGATGGAGTCACTTCTTAATCAAAAGAATGAATCATTACTGATATTGATTCAGACCAAGATGTTTGAAATAATGAGTCCAGTAACTCAAGTATAAATTCAGAGGTAATTTCAGCAACTTCTCTGCTAAAGTTTCGGACTAAATAATAATGAAATATCTTATTACATTGCATGATAATGATAAGAAAATGGCCAGAAGAGTGTGAACTAAATTGCCCCATCATAATCTGCATGTTAAGATTTAAACAAAAGGAAGAAAAAAGAGGTCACTAATGTTTACTATACCATAGACTCTATACCTTAATTAGTATCTACTGGAACAGAAGATTGCTTTCTCTCAAGTACAATATCTGTAGCTAGCAGTGCCATTAGATTTAAGAATTTGAAAGTATTTACTTTAGATATCTTTTTTTTCAACAGTCCATAATTTGACTGTGAAAAACACCTTGGAGAGCCTGCAATGTCTCAAAGTAAGAACAACCATATAAAGAATTTAATTTCTACAAGTACACTTAAACAAATATCTAGAATAAAATTAAAAAAAAAAAAAAGGTAAACAGGTAACTGCAGTTGATCGACAGGTATAAATCTTTAGACAAACTCTTTGTTTCAAAAATTCAGTTCCTCAGGAGATGTTGATTTATTACAATCAGAGCAGCAATGCCAAATCCATCACTGAATGGACAAGGGGAAATAGACTCTTGTCCCCCAAAACAGCCATTCTAGGGCAGAATTTACTTCTGTTTAGAGCTTGTTGGCAGTTGGCCATAACATCGTTTTTCTGTGAATACACAGAAAACTCCTTTTTGTCTATCTGACGCTTTTCATGAACCTAGAACTGACATTGGCTGAAATTCATCCTGATCTTGGGACCAGCCCAAAGCCTGGAAGGTAGGTAGATAGTAGACGATCAAATCTAGTCCCTCACTAGCAGTGGGTGTCTATCATTGTCAGTTCCCATAGCCAACACATTGCTTTCCCATGCAAATTCTAGCTATGAGTTCTCATATGACTATGAAGTCAAATATATGTGAGAAATGCTTTCACACAGACATAGAAATCCCTTCATGAGTAGTTTCAAGTGTAATTAGGATATTATGACATCATGACTCCTTTTTTTTTTTTTTTTTTTTTTTTAAGCTACACTTCCTTATTACTTAACTGACCACAGACGGATTTCATTTTAGGACAGAATTCTTTCTGACATAGGGTATTTTGATGAAGAGGCCAACCTAACCTTGGCCTTTACTGAAATTGCCTCCCATTGCTTTGATCCTTGGCATTACTTCCTTATTGCTGCTGTGTCAGGTTTGTCAGGTACCATTCTAAAAGCAACAGTGTCATTCAGCCCTGCTGATCCTAATGCTAGATACTCAGTTTTCTTGAAGTTAGTCATCTTCCACATCACTAGAAATGCAAAACCCATGTTAGTTTGAAGACAGTCAGAAAATTAAGTGCTCTGTCTTTAAAATCAACTTTTCTTCTGAAAATGTTGCTAAGGTCTTGCTCAAAAGTTCAGTCTTTTTCACACAAAACCAGAGAGAAGTAGATCTGTTTTGGGGTTACTTCTGAACATTCTGGCTTTACGCTTTCAAATAAAATACATTAATTATAACACTAGACTGAAGAGTAAGCATTTTGTTTTGTCTTCTGACTGTTCAGACAAACTCTCACTGACCTCTGTCTGTACAGAAAGTGATTTTGACTGTTGTGGGTGTTTTTGTGAGTAATGTTTTTGTGACTGTGCATTCGGTGCTTTGTCTTTCTAAAGATGACCTCCTCTTCAATGAGAAGACTCATATATTTGAGGTTTCACAGTACAAGGAAAGAGCAGGTGATGTACAATAAAAAGATGCACAGGTGAGGATGCTACCAGAATCTGTCTAGGACTATTCTTTTTCTAATGTAGTAATTTAATTTCTCAAGGTTTGAGCTCTACAGAAGTGCAAGGAAGGAACACTTATGCCTAAGAAGTTTTCTTGACAAAAGTAGATGGCATATATCTAAACACAGAACTCACCTTCAATACAAAAAGGTTGTCATAAGCTTATTTGTTTGTATGAAGATTAAAAAAAATAAAAATATTTGTTTAATTAGAATGTTTGCTAAAAATTGTTCTTAGTAATTATTATATATTAAGTTGTGGTAACAGTGAAACTGTGATGGTAAGTGCTAATGTAAGTTTGTCAGAAGTTATTTCTGCAGCCGGTAAGAATCATGCCAAAGGAATTGAAAAACATGGTTAAAAAATGTGTAGAAGGTAAAAAAGCTACAAAGTACATGCTTAAGGGAGCAAGCCTCAGAACTTCTTCAGAGTGATATTTCAGAAGTGATGTCACTTTTTTTTTGCAAGAAAGTATTAAGATATATCAAGTAAATAACTGTTTTGATTATAGAAATGATAAACAAATCCGTGACTTTGTGCAATCCTTTTAGTGTGACTGGTGAGAAACAAAACTAGTAAAAATCAAAAGTATCAATCTGATCTGAGAGTCAACACAGCATAGCTTTCTGTTTATATTTTGTCTAGATATAGTTTAGATATCCATATAAAAATCCTTCCTGGAAGGTAATCACATGCATTCTTGGCTCATGTATCAGAAATGTAGGTGTCTACAAAGTGTGAAGGGACTTTGTGACAATGGTCAGACAGTGTTGCCTAAGTGATGAACTAAATTATTTTGTGGGAATTGTCCGATGTAGGTGCCAAGCCACTCTCCATCACATAGGAAAAGTCATGGCAGTCAGGCAAAGTCCACAGTGACTGAAAAAAGGGAAACATCACACCCATCTTTAAAAACAGTAAAAAGGAAGACCCTGGCGGACCAAGCAGTAAGCATCATCTCTACGCCTGCTAAATACCCTCCTGGAACCTATGTAAAGATACATGAATGACAGGGAGGTGATTAGAGACAAAAAACATGGTTTCACCAAGGTTAAATTGTGCCTGACTCATCTGGTGGTCTTCTATGATGGAGTGACTCCATCAGTGGACAAGGTAAGAGCTACAGATGTCACCTATCTGGACTTTTGTAAGGCCTTTGATATAGTCTTCTACAATATTCTTGGTGCTAAATTTGAGAGATATGAGTTCGAAGAATGGGCTGTTAGATGGCCACATCCAAAGAGCTACAGTCAATGGTTCATAATAAAATGGGAAACCAGTAATGAGTGGTATGCCTTAAGGGTCTGTACTGGAACCCAATACTATTAAATATCTTCATCGTGACATAGATAATGAGACTGAGTGCACCTTCAGCAAGTTTGCTGACAACACCAAGCTGAGTAGTAGAGTTGATACACTTGAGGGAAGGGATGCCACCCTGAGGGACCTTGTCAGACTTGTGAACTGGACCCATGTGAACCTCATGAAGCTCAACAAGGCCAAGTGCAAATCCTGCGCCAGGGCTGGGGCGATACTCAGTACAGGCTTGGGGCTGAACTGATTGAGAGCAGCCCTGCTGAGAAGGACTTGGTGATATTTATGGATAAAAAATTAGACATAAACCACCAACATGTGCTTGCAGCCCAGAAAGCCAACTGAATCCTGGGCTGCATAAACAGAAGTGTGGCCAATAGGATGAGGGGGTGATTCTCTCACCTCTCATGAGACTCTGCCCAGAGTATTGCATCCAGTTCTGGGGCCTCCAGCACAACAAAGACATGGACCTGTTAGAGCAGGTCCAGAAGAGGGAGGTGAAAATAATCAGAGCCTTTCCGCTCAGAAAGTGAAAATAATCAGACCGCCTTTCCGATGAAGAAAGGCTGAGAGAATTGGGCTTGTTTACCCTGGAGAAAAGTAGGCTTTGGGGACACCTTACTGCAGCCTTCCAATGTATAAAGGGGCCTTATAAGAAAGATGAGTGACTTTTACCAGTACCAATAGCGACAGGAAATGGAGCGATGCTTTTATACTTAAAGTGAGTAGTTTTAGATTTCACATAAGGTAATTTTTTTTATTTTTTGCTATAAGCATCATGAGACACTAGAACAGATTGCCCAGAAAAGTTGTGGATGCCTCATCAAAGTCAAGTTGAATAGGACTTTGAGTAATCTCATCTAGTGAAAGATCTTCCTGACTACAGCAGAAGGATTGGACTGGATGATCTTTAAAATTCCCTTCCCACCCAAACCATTCTGTGATTTTCTGATCCTATAAACCTATGCCTCTTAGGGTATTTAACTACCAGAATACCTTCAAAAATTCTGCTGAAATTCTGAAACAAAGGTTGTTGTTACGTTTTATTCAAACAGTCAGCTCAGTCTTTGGGAAAGAAACTTATGGATGCCATGAAACCATGTTATTTCTGTCCAAGAGGCACTGCAGCAATGATAAGCCTTGGCAGCATTAAGGTTTGTTCATGTTCTCAGGAGTGATTGCTGAATTTCTACTTAGGGATACAGTTTTTAGGAAGAGTTACAGTGTCCAAAAAACTAGTATGTGATGATGATCCCTTAGCCAGAATTTGGGCTGCTGAGGGGGAGGACAGAGCAGGAGTCCTTACATTTTGACACTGGTTTTTCAGAAACTGTGCAGCAGCAGCAAGGTGTGTCAGATATAGCAGAAGCAGTAATTTCAGGATGAAGGATAATTTCTTGCATTTTTGAGGCAGACCAAACTAATAACGCATTAAGACAGAATAATAAAAAGGCCAATCATTTCAGCCTATAGCGGTCTTGGAATTACTTAAGGTGAAGTTCAGCATCACTGTCAGGTTGGTATTTGCTTGTCTGTGCCCTATATTTACTCCACTTAAGTGTTGGGGGGGGGGTATTTTGGTTTTTTTTTTAAAGTTATTTCAACTTCTTTTTTCCACATGTAACAGTAGGAGTATATGAAATAATTTTAGAAATATTTTTAAAGTAGAAATATTAAAGTTTAAAATAAAATAAAGAAACTATTGGCCAATACATAATAAACCCACAAACTATTATGTTGTCTCTTCTTCATGGCCGTTTAATTTTGCATGCACATAACCAGTGTTTTACTAACAGTACCAAGGGTTTCATATGTAAGACATTATTCACAGTATGTTTCCTGTTATTTTGCATAGCATTATTCTTTGTGAAAATAATGTTTTGGCCTCAGGAGAAATATTGCAATTGAATGCACAGCAATATATTTTTAGTATGTGGCCATAGTGCTATGACTTAACTTTTTTCTATTTTTTTTTTTCCTTTAAGTTACCTCGTCAATCAAGACAACAGAGCCAGGACACAAAATCTAAAGAGGTGGCAAAAGAAGGATATAATTTCAGTGTTTAATTTGCAAATAACATGCACTAAGTGCAGTGAGAGAGGAAACTGCATCTTTCTGACCAGTATTGTTACATGCACATTCTAGAAATGCTTCTGGAAATGGGATTACATAGTTTTAATATATTGTATTTATTTTTGGAAATAGGTGGGCTGAACCAAAATTATTGCTATTAAGTTGATTGAAATGTTGAGGATTAGCAAAAGGAATAGAAATTAATCTAATTGAAACTATATGCTGTATTTTTTGCCAACAGACTATGTCATGTCATTGAAAAGGCGTGATTCATCATGTTCTATTCCAGTTTCCTCATGTAGCAAAATGGATCATAATTGGCACTAATGACAATGTTACATCAGTAATTTGAGTGACTGCTAATAAAAAGTATCCAACCCACAGAAATCTATACCGTTACCTTTTAGAGTCTCTATATATTAGATTCATCTGTAATATGAGCAAATAAGCAAAGTTTCACCTTAAATAGAGCTGAAAAAAAGATGTTCCAGAGAAGTCTTAAAACAAGAAAATTATTTTTAGAAATTAAATCCTTCCATATGTGATTTTTTAGATGTAAGAGCTCAAAGCATCTTATGTGGAATACTGAATGTCTCAAATAATTTTATGTGAATCTCCATGCATTTCCATCCTTGACGTTTAAACACATCACCATGCTGTTATTTACTTTGTGGAAGCAACTATCTTTCAGACAAGGAGTAATCATTCCCGGTGAAGTTAATGGAAATTATTCACATACGTCAGTATTCAGCCTGAGTAGAATGCAAATACTTACAAAACATATATGTTTTGGACTGCCATTCTGCCAGTGTTGGTATATTCCTAAGAATACTAAATACAGTTTTCAGTATTTTTTAACTTAAACATTCCTGACAAGGCCTGGTTTTCTGGTCTATATGTTTAAAATTTTTTTTAATTCATTCACTACCAGAAAAGGAAGTTAAGCTCACACCTTTGGTCACCATAAGATTCTGCTTTATTACACATTTGTTGTAGTAGATGAAGCAGAAATGAAGGTTTTTGCAGCTGCTTTCATCCCACTTGTAAATGACCAACCATCTTCCGGAAAGCCACCTTGAGTTCACAGTCATTTAATCCTGAGATCTTCTTGCTCAGAATAGCAGATAGTAACAGTTGCATCATTACAGAGCCTGGGAGTAGGTCAGATCTTCACTACCAAATACACCAAGAACAGCATTAATTTTACTTGTACCTCAGAAAACCACTTAAAAGGAAAAAAAAAAAAAATCAGGTATAATTGGTCCTATTAACAATCTTGGAAACCAAAATATCTCATACTTCTGGGGGTCAAATTCTGCAATCATTTTGTCCTTGATGTGGAAAAGATCACTCTGGTATCTCTCTCCAAAATCTATGTATTAGAATTTAGAGCATTTTCAAACTGGCTACAGAGCTTACAATGCATTGTTATATGGCACTCCTGATTAAACATATCCATCTCAGAAGCAAAACCACTTCACACTGCAATTCTGAAGCAGCATACTGGAGATTCACAGAAAAGATTGGAAGCTCTAATAGTCAACAGTCAGTTCCTTTTGGTAACTAAATAAGGAAATTTTAAGCATTTGTGGGTTGTATAAATATGTCTATATGAAAAAAGTGGATAAGATTCCTATGAAATCAGTTCTGAAATAGCTATTTTTGAGAAGGAGTAAGAAATAGTATACAGTCATATACAATTTATTGCAAAAAGCTTTAAGTATATGGCATAAATGATACGTATTTTTAATGCATCGGAACTAAAATTGCCTCACAGTGGACTCAAATGTAAGCCGTGAAAGCCTTTTGGTCAGCCACAACTTTCCTCTTTCACATAACTACACCTGCCTTATTGCTTAGACCATCATTTGTCCGTGCAAATATAAGATGCTTCAGAAGCTGACTGCCAGAGTCACTGAAAATTAATTCCTTCACCCTAACTTGGTTGTTTTGACCGAGAAGCAATTCACACCTTCAAAATTTGAATTTTTATATACTATAATTTGCAACGCTGTTTTGAAATTACTCCTAAAAAAGCAAAAGCTGGGTTAAGGCATACAAACTGCTTGAACCCTTCAGCTCTTTCAAAGTGAGTTTCATTCTTTCTCATGCAGTTGCACAGGAATACATGGTATCAACTATGTCTAATTCATGTTTATTTTAAGTATACACCTCTAGACAATGAACAACTTGCACAGGAAAAAAAACAGTCTCAAACTCAAAGTCAGCATCAACAGTCTGAACTTCAGGTAGCTAGCTGTAATCAGGATATATGTCTTTGATTTCCATACAAAGAAAAATAAAGGTAAAAAGATATTAACTTGGCTAAGCCTTTGTCTACTAATCTCAACTTTGTCACACATACGTTGCATTTGTACGAGAGCCAAAAAGGTCCCTCAAAGGGGAAAATGGACCTTCTAATAAGGAGGAATGTAGAACAACCAAGGATAAACAAACAAATCAGACTGGATAAAAAGTGTTGGAGAACCTTTTGCACAGCTAGAGGAAAGCATAGATTATTAGAAAGTTAAAATGAAAGAGCTTAGATGGAAATATACCAGACTCATTTAACCTCAATGAAAAATAAGGAATCATTGGCAAAGGCTGTAAAACCAAGAAGAAAGTTTTATTTCCCTCAATTTTTTCCCTATTTTACTAGTGTTTGGTTTCTAGCTAATCCACTCAGTATTAAGTTCTAAAATTATTGTGTTGTACCTTTTTAATACCAAAAAATAGAAGTATGCTAGAGAGGCTTTTTACATCCCATATCATACGCCTTTTCAAGAAATATCTAAAAAAGCTTTGAAATAGCTGAAATGAATCCCATATGGTTTGTTTAAATATACTAAAAGAGAACTTTTTTCCTAATCTGAGAGAACATCTGTACTTTATTTTTTGTGTGTGTGATACCAGACTCTTTTTCATACCAAATTGTTAGTCCAGCATTTTATTATATATTCTTTAACTGTAGTAGTGCATTTCTAATTGTTTTGTTGAAATTAGCCTAAAATTGATGTCTTTCTTTCTGCTCTTTTTATGTTTGTGCTTATTTTTTTCCAATAATACTTGAAGATCAGCATGCATTAATAGCTGCAGGGCATAAAAAGACTAGAGGAAATTAGCTGTCACCCACAGCCAGTGATTCTGTGTTCTTATAAACATAAAGGACTAAATTGTCTTTTATGTTGACCATGCATGCAGATCATGTCATTTTCATTAAAAATTAGACATCATGCATATATAGTACAATTGGTGATGGAGATGTTTGAATTAATATGGTTTTAAAGCAAAGACTAAACTCCTTTTGTTTTTGTCCTAATCAAGTTTGGATTTTATTATTGAAATATGCAGTTGTATATGAATCTGAAATGGAATATTCAGTTAATTATTTTTCCATATATTTTCTCTCTCTGTAAATTTTTTAGTGTTCTCTGTTCATAAAATGAAGTAAGTAATTTATAAACTGATAGAGGATGGTTTAAAAAAAACTTTCCATTACATTTATTTACTTTAGTTTTATTTCTTGAAGTCTGAGTTGTGGACTTAGATTGATAATCAAATGTCAATTAAGTGCTTACTAGTGTAGACATGTTAATAAATTACTGTAATCCACCATAATTGGCTTAAGCATTCAAGTAGGTGTTATTAATATATTATTATTTTGCTTTGTTGCAAATTGTAGCATGATCATATCTTTGTCTACACATCACTAGCGGGATGGCACAATGTAAAGCAGAATGTCCTCCAGCTCTGCTGTCTTCTGCTGATATTATCACTTCAGTTTGTGTCATTCCTCCCCTAGTGTTTTCTCTGCCCAGCAGCTGATTACTTTGCTGGTAGTTGGTCCTTTAGAAACATCTTGTCCAAATTATCATCCTCATTCTCTTGTGTCTGTCTAAAAAACATCTTTTACACCTCAAGGCACTAAAACATGCTCTCACTGATCAAACATTCTTACCATATCACAAGGAACACTGTATTAGCTGAATTTAAATGAAACAAAACAAAAACACAGTCATGACCTTTTTGTTTCACTGTCCACCTTTCACAGTGTAATTTAACTACAGATCTTACTTAAATCCAAGTGAAGCTTTAGCTTTTGTAACTAAAGAAATGTTCCAGCATTGCCAGGACTCATAAATGATTAAGCCATTCTGTTTCATACAGACATCTGCAATATTCTTGATTACATCCTGCTTTGAGGTTTTGTCAGAAACCACTCAAGCAACACAGATATGCATTTATAGAAAAATTTTGGGAGGACAGAGTGATTCGGAGCTTATATGGCAATGCCTTTGCTCACGCCATTGCATTTATTGTACACTTCCTTTCCAAAGTATACCATGCATCGGTTTGTTTGTAGCAGTTTAACAGATGATAGGCTATTCTTTCATTTAAAATGATTACAATTAATGCAAAGTCCCTCACAAATATATATATTTTTATATAAACAACTACTGTGTCTACTCAGCTAGTTAAACACAGTTAGGAATTTTAAAAAATGTTTTCTGAGGCTTTGTCTGTTCTTGCAGTAGCACTTTTAACATCTAGATTCCCAATGGAGTTTAATCAATGTCCATCATGCTTACAAGTGGTACTTGAAGCAGCTGTTGACTTTTACTCAATAGTATGGGGCTCACCTGACAGCCTAGGGAACTCTCCACCTGACATCTGTACTTACTCTGACTGTTTTCTAGAGGCAGAATTTGACTAACTGACTGTCTTAATCAAAGCCAAATTACAAAGCCTGATTTGATTCATTTGGTTCTATCAGTTACCTTGGCAAAAGTTATTCTACAGGAAGAAACAATTACACACATTTGCATCTTAACCTAAAATATTTAAAAAAACAATAAACTAAAATATTTTTTTCACCCTATAGAGTATTTTGCAAAGAAATATTAGCTCCTTATGTAAATAAAGACTGACATATTTCACAAAAAGGCAGCCCGATTACTAGCTTTCTAGCCTACTGAGGGGTTATTTTAGTGATGTTTATGCATATTCAGGTGTTGGAAGAAAATAATGTATGCCGCCTTTTTTTTTTTTTTTTTAGTGTGTAGAAAGCTGCTTAAATCTTGACCTAAATGCCACACTTTTGTATGAGTGGAACATGAATTGGTACATACAAACAATTCCTTCAAGTGTGAATGTTCAACTAGCAAATGCTAGTAGTATAATAGAGTTCCAACAGTTACATGGTGGTTAAAGTTCTGTCAATTTTTGGTGTGATTCAGATGGAACTCCTTGTATACCTTCAAGACCAATCTTTGAGATGTACAACTTCTCCCATTATGAAATGTCCGGTGTTCATCAATCAACAATCAATCAATCCACAATACGAGGTATCGTTGCCAATAAGGAAACTTTTCAGTATTTGCAAATGTTTCATAATGAGTTTTCCATTTTAAGAATATTTTGATATATTAATAATTTTTAAGTGTGAAAATTGGAGATGTAACATTATTCTAATTAAATTAGTACCTAATAAATGTACTGAAATCAATTTATATTTGGCAATTCAGAGAATACAGAAAAGGTTCTGATAAGGTGATCTGCACATAAGGAGACACCAAGTTTTAACTAACAAAGTAATGTGAAGAAAGAACCCATCAATAGGTCAAATTATTTTCTTTTCTGAGGAATCTAAGACATGAAAAAACAATGCAGAAATCAAACATTACGTATGAGAAAAACTATGTACAATCAGAAATAACTGTTTTAGCAAGACACACTGTGTTGCCATACTGCAAGGTATTTTCACTGGGAATTGAAAATAATGTACGTCCAATTTCTAGATTAACTACATAATTTAGATGATTTAACCAGCTGATTTTTTTACTGAAATGGAGTAAATATGTGAGTAGTTTTATGGGTGTTACTGACTGGGAGAGCCAGTTTTTTTACCCAGCGAAGTGCACACTCATCCAAGTCACGAGTAGCCAGTTTCTCCAGGAGGATGCAGTGTCAAAGGTTTTGCTAATGCCCAGGTAGACAACATCCACAGCCTCTCCCTCACCCACCAAGCGGGTCACCTTGTCATAGAAGGAGATCAGGTTAGTCAAGCAGGACCTACCTTTCATAGACCCATGCTGACTGGTCCTGATTGCCTGGTTGTCCTGTGCTTGACACGTGGTGCCACTCTAGGTGATCTGTTCCATAACCTTCTCTGGCACTGAGGTCAGACTACAGGCATGTAGTTCCCCAGATCCTCCTTCTGACCACCTTGTAGATGTGTGTCACATTTACCAACCTTCAGTCAACTGGGACCTCCGTGGTTAGCCAAGAATGCTGATAAATGTTGTGAAGTGGCTTGGTGAGCACTTCTGTCAGTTTCCTCAGTACCCTTGGGTGGATCTCGTCTGGCCCCATGTACTTGTGCATGTCTAAGTGGTGTAGCAGGTTGCCAACCTTTTCCCTGGGGTTACAGGGGCTTCGTTCTGCCCCTGTTTCTGTCTTGCAGCTCAGGAGGCTGGGTATCTGGAGAGCAACTGGTCTTACAGTTAAAGACTGAGGCAAAGAAGGCAGGAAGTTCCTCAGCCCTTTCTTCATCCTTTATTGCTATATTTCCCCTTGCATCAAAAGAAGAATGAAGATTCTCCCTAGCCCTCATTTTGTTGCTCGTGTATTTATAGAAACATTTTTTATTCTTTTTTATGGCAGTAGTCAGCTGTAAGTTCTTGCCGGTTTTTGGCCCTTTTAGTTTTCTTCCTGCATAATCTCACGACATTGCTGTAGTCCTTCTGAGTTACTTGCCCCTTCTTCCAAAGGTCTTTAACACTCCTTTTTTTCCTGAGTTCCAGTCAAAGCTCTCTGTTCAGCCACATCAGTCTTCTTCCCCATCAGTTCATCTTTCAGCACATGGGGACAGGCTGTTCCTGCAGCATTAAGATTTCTTTCTTGAACAATGTTCAGTCTTCCTGGGCTCCTTTGTCCTTCAGAGCTGCCTCCCAAGGGACTGTGTCAACCAGTCTCCTAAACAGGCCACAGTGTGCCCTCTGGAAGTCCAAGGTAGCAGTTCTGCTAACCCTCCTCCTTATCTCTCCAAGAATCAAAACTTGATCTATTAGTGATTGCTATGTTCAAGATGGCCTCCAACCATCACATCACCCACAAGTCCTCCTCTGTTCTCCAACATCAGGTCCAGCAGGCACCTTCCCTAATTGGCCCCCTCATCAGCTACGTCAGGAAGTTGTCTTCCACGCACTCCAGGGACTTCCTAGACTGTTTCCCCACTGCTGTATTTTGCTTCCAGCAGACTTCTGGTAAGTTGAAGTCCTCCACAAGAGCAAGGGCTAGCGATTGTGAGATTTCTCCCGGCTGATTACAGAATATTTCATCTGCCTCTTCATCCTGGTTGGGTGGTCTATAACAGACTCTCACTATGATATCTGACTTGTTGGCCTTCCCCCTGATTCTTACCCAGAAATACTCAACCCTATCATCACCATAATCAAGCTTCAGACAATCGAAACACTCCCTAACATACAGAGCTACCCCATCTGCTCTCCTTCCTCACCTATCCCTTCTGAAGTGTTTATAGCCATCCATTGCAGTACTCCAGTTCTGTGAGTCATCCCACCATGTTTCCATGATGGCACCTGCATCATAGTGTTTCTGCTGCACAATGGCTTTCAGCTCCTGCTGTTTGTTGCCCATTCTGCACACATTGGTGTAGCTGCACGTCGGTTGATCCCATCACCTTTTTGGGGAGAAGCCCTAATTCCTACCTGAATTTTCTCATGTGCCTCTCTGTTTTCTAACACACCAGCAAACCTTGCATCTTCGTTGCAGCATGGATCTCCATCCCTGCCTCCACTGAGATGGCAAACCAAAGGCAAACCATTGCTAGCACACCTTCCTTCAAACATTAGCATGATGCCCCAGGCTTACTAGCAAGCCCAGATTTATCCCTTTTCTCCTTAAAATCCAGTGTAAGGACTTAAATCTAGTTTGAGGACTGATCCACTAAACCAAAATGTACAGGTCAAGTTTGACCCTTCTATTTTTAGATTAAGTGAAAGACTACAAAAAGTTCTCAGGTGAGAGAAGGCTTTTGTCCCTATTTAGTCATGGTACTGTAACCAAAAGAAAGAAAATAGAAAAACAAAATCCTCTTCCAGCTGTAAGACTGGAAGGTTCTGCAAACTAACAGCCCAGCTTGGAGGAACAGTTCCTGAAAGGAAAAAGGAAACTCAGTGTCCTTTTGCATGTAATCCTTAGCCTTCTCTGCTGAGACTTCCACTACAGTGCCCGCTATCACCCCTTGTGATACTGCTACTTATAACACAAGTCACTCAACAGCCATCAGAGGGTAATTATTCTCATGTACACATGACAGATCTGAACTGGCAGCCATGACATGAAATGCACTATCTTCTGTCACCAATCCCCCAAGCAGACCATTTCTCACTACAAACCAATGATATTATTAAAGGAAAAAAAAAAAAAAGTTTCATGTATTATTTTCTTTTTTTATTTTTTTTTTCTGAAAAAAAATATATATATATTCAGCTCTTAGGTTATAAACCTCTGAAGCCTGAGTTTATGATATGCAAAAAACACTATTACCTCACTTCCAGTTAGGTTACCATTTTTTAAATTTATTTATTTTTTAAGTTCTTTGCAATCACTGGGGAAGTGCTTATGGTCATTTGCTTCACAAAAACATAGCGTCATGTAGCAGTCATTCTTTTCACTAAATTCATTCATAATGTCCTGCACATTAGATGTAATCCATGGGGCTCATGTCTAGCCAGCCTGATAACGCTGAAAATGAAAATATTTAAATATTTCAAATATTGCAAACTAGTTTTGAGGGCCAGCCCATTACAGCTTTTGTTGAATCTGCACCAGAGACAAAATGATTTTTTGTCGTAACACAGGAGATCAGAGAGTACATAAGGTATTTCAGGCTATATATTCTTAGGTCTTGCAGAAGTATTCTTTGTGATTTATGAAGGGAAATCCAATTCTTTGAAATCTAATTATTTAATATGTGGAATTCAGCATAACATCCCTATCCTTTGCCATTTATTTGTCTGAGATATACGTCTATTTTGTTCAGAGATTTTTTTCTTAACACTGTTAAAATTTTTGAAACAAAAATTGCAACTTGGCATACCGCTTTTCCCATCTCTTTATGGTAATTGTAGCTAATGAAACTGCTGGATTCTATTTTTTTTTTTTTTTTTTAACTTGTGTGGTCTACTAGAAAATAAGAGTTTATGTTACTCCAAAAATGTCATTCCACTGTTTTGATTGGTTCAGAATTATAACATTTTTCTCTAGAGATAATAACAAAATTCAGCCCAAAAACATGTTAATAATTACAGTAATAACTAAAAAAGAAAACTGCTTTACTTCAGCATTAAAATTCATCTTCAGCTGCTTTGTTCTGTAATAACTAGGTCATCAGTTTAGGTGCTGCTGCTTAAAATGCATTTAGCATCCATATGTATTCCCTCACCTAGAGGCTTGATATTTTTAATGAGATTATATCAAGGAATGTGAAGACTGGAGAGTGGTAACATCATTTTAGTGTGTAATTCCCAGAACTCTGATCCATTTCAGGGAGGCAATTAAGACTGCTGACTACAATAAATGATACTAAGAGATTATAGAGGTTTTTTTCTGCATGAATGCATAGTTTAAAAAATAATTTACGTTTATTTAACATAAAAAACACCTCCAGAGGGGGGATTTTTTTTTTTTCAGTTTCAATGATTGTAGGGAATATCTCTTCTGTCATATATCTGTAAGGATCCATGGTGTATTCTTGCAATAAAGGATAGCTTTGAGATGCTTTGATAAAATATGTATATTTTAATTTTGTCTTATTTCCTTTGTGTTGCTCATTTCAAAATGTCCACTTAGTACTGGACCAATTGCGTGTCTGTGATATATGCTTGGTGTGGAAAGGGTGTGTTTATTTGTTTGGCTTTTGGGGTTTTGTGTGGGTTTTTTAATTTTTCTTTTTCCTCCTGTGGTAGGTCAATAATATGAAGCAGCATTTAGATCAAAAGCTTCATGGGGATTAACCCTCGTCTTGTTACTGCTGACCACAAAAACTACATACAGAAGAATACAGAAGAATTACTAAAAACAAATACACTGGAATCAAAAGTTTGTTGTCTTGAAGAGTTAATTCTGGCAGAGAGGTGACCTTTATCCCTACATACTCACTCATTTTTTTTTATTTTTTTTTTTTTTATCAAACCTCTCCAAAGGGACTCATCATATGCGGGGCTCTATGAAGAGAAAAAGAAGAGCATTGTCCTTATCACCTCCTTCCAGAAAGTGGCAGAGTAATAGGACTTTGTAAGGCGAAATGAAGCCCAGTCTGATGGCTGCTGATTAAAAATTGACTCTGCCACATCAAAGAAGAGTTGAAGGTGAAAATGATGATCACTTCCCTCTCCCAGGGACCCTGCACCATTTCTTTTATTCAACCTTGAAAGGTTCTTTCTGAATAAGATAATATCCCTTGAGTCCATTCTGGCTAGGCGGCATGGGAAAATGTAGATCAGTATGCCTATTCTCTATGAAAAAATGGGATTTTGTTAATGACATAGCACTCTAAAGTGATGGCTTGTATGTGGTAAATGCTAAGAAATTAATTATAAAATGCCTCTTAGACTACAGACCAAATTAATTGCTAGTATACATCTACTAAAAAGACTACTGTAAACCCAAACTGCATTTCCTGCCTCATTGCTGGAGATTTCTGCACTTGAAACACACTGTAGTTTTCACTGCCATTTCTGTTTTCACATGTTTTACAGCAAAATTTTTAGTTGGAGTGCCATCAGTGAAATAATACCATTGAAATATAAAATTTTACGACTGGACTAGAACATATGAATATCTATTTTGTGATTGATACATATATGCAGAGAGAAACAGACAGTCAGGTACATCAACTACACAGAGAGTATGTAGACAGGGAGAAAAAAAATGCTTGTGTATGCACATACAAACGCTCAGAAAGATACACAACTGTAATATAGTGTGTTACACATTATTTCCACTAGTTAACGTGTCTGGCAGGCAGTGGTAGAAAATTTATGGAGAAGCTTGTGTGTAAAACACTCCTCTCTATTTCAGGTTTTGGTTTTATACCTTGTGCCTGCAATTCAGAAGCACAAAGGAAACCTTTTAGTTCAGGGCACCATTTGCTTATGCATGTATCTAAGTAAACCAACAGTCAGAGTGCTCAATAGACTGCACAGCATCACAAATAGATAGCTTGAATAACAATAGCAAGAAAGGGTGTGTATGAAAAAGAGCTTGTACAAAAAAACAATTTTACACATATGCCCACCCCCCTACACACTTCCCACTGTTCCACTGCTCTCGAGGATTCATAGAAAATTAGTAGAAGTAATGCTTCAGTCTCACAATAGTGTGTTAAAACCTTGATAAAAGTAGACTAACCTAGTCCACATGTAAGAAAATATTCATCCCATGACTGGCAAAGCCCACAATTTTCATGTGTACCTAATTATCTACATCTCAGTGTATCTGTCTGATAAACACAATTTAAAATAAAAAAATATTTTCTGCAGTAGGATAATGCATACATTGAATGCTATAGCATGTAGAAGCTATAACTGTATGTATATTTGACATGTATGAGTTACACACTAAAACATAATTTATGCATGCTGATGAATGACACAAATATCATCCTGTTGAGATTGGTGCAATTAGAACAAACAAGTGATTATGTCAGAACAATGGAAATAACAAGGTAATGACATCAAAACAGTGAGAATAACAATAATAACCTCCTCTCATCAATGTCATCTGTGTTTTCTGCTATTTTTTAGAAGAAAAAATGTTTGCTCAGTATATTTCTGCCTTTATTTTTTTCCCCCTGTTGTAACTCTCCAGTTATATACTGAATACAAGGTGAAATGTACAGGGAAAAAAAGCAAAATTTTCTTCCTTTTTCCAGTGGGTTTTATTACAGAAGGTATCCAATTTGAACAATGCAGACAATGGAGTACAGTGAAGACAATTAATGATCAAGAGCTTGTTTATTATAAATTAAATTTGCTGTACAAAGATAATGATTTTTACCTTAGTGAGTTCCCAATGTCTTAATAATCTTTACTGCAATGAATATGAGCTCATACTCTTAAAACTACCTTCTCCCCCGTTCTAATTTAATCAACATTTTAAAATGTTCAGATGTCCCAATCACCTAGGGCTACATTATTAGCATGGTACTTAGTTTAAACAGCTTCTCTAAAATGATTGAAGAAAACAATTTATACAAGTACTACCTTTAATAAGAATAAAAAAGCAAGCATAGCTTGTTTGCCTCATTAAGGCTAACTTTTGATCTTCAAGTTTTATAAATAGAATATATATCACACAGTTCTACAGTCTCTCTCATGTACATGTGAGTCTTACTAATGCTAATGGGGAAGCTGCATGCATGTGTTAGGGGAGAATGGGCGACCATGAGTTGTTTATAAAAGCAACAGATATTTAATAAGACACATGTTAGATCAAGAAAGCAGCAAAATCCTTTGTCAGGTTATTATGTTTCTATTACATACTATGTGCAGTAGCTGCAAAACTTGGGTTTGCTTAATGACTCTGTCTATATGTGTGAGCTGATGACATCTGGGTTATAAGATCAGTGGATTTACAAGGGTGCTCCTCCACAACTCTAAAATGTGTGACCTTCTTTGTCACTGGCAACATCTGAGATAATGTCAATAGGCAATACCGAAGAATGTTTTAAGTGATCAGCTGGCAAGATGACTTTTAAAATTCAAGCTTATTTAAAATATGGGCTGTGAAGCAATCTTCCCAAGGAATCAAACAGGAATGTTTCAAAAGTTTGAGTGTTGTAGAAGTATACCTGGCCATGAGAAACTCTTTTAAATAAATCAAATAATGATAGCAACAGTCATTAAAGGAAGAGTTCTGACAAAGTGATACATTTAAAATAACTTCTGGCATGCCTTTGCCAATTCTAACGTTTTTATGAATAAGTCTTTTCCAGTAATGCTATACTATTGCTGGTTTTGAATAATTCGTCCAGTCCACAAGTTTGGGCATGAAATCCTTTGAAGAGAGAAAGTAATTTAGCACTTTCCAGGATAGGATCTATTTTCAGGAAGAAAGTTGTTCAATATCCGTGTACAGGAAAGTTTATATTCCTGTGTAATTAATCCCTTGAGCTCTGAGGAAGAGTTTATACTGAGCTGATTCTGTTTCCGGGAAGAAGGTAGCCCCACTGCCCTCATACTTCGTTTTGTTTTGTTTTGTTTTGTTTTGTTTTCTTTTGTTTTCTTTTGTTTTCCTATAAAATATATGTTGCAAATGTTTCCTTTGAAAATGTATACAAACCACATACATTTTCAGGCCACCTAATCTCATGCAATAAAAATATAGTTATGAAGGTTTTGATACAACTTCAATTCAGTGGGAAGACTCTACTGATTTTGGAGGCCATGAGACGGGCTATTAGGAGGGCAGAATAAAATTCCCTTTTATAGAATATGAACAGCCAAAAGTGGCAGGCTCCTGGTCTCTCAGCAGTGACCAATACAGTGAAAAACAATGTTTTTGCCCCTTAAACTGTTAAAGCAAGATCCCTTGAACCTTTGGTAGTTTCCCTTCTAAACAGGGCCATTTTTTCAAGTGAAAGAGGAGCCTACTGGTTTTATTTTGATAACTGTTGCTGTTTTAGGATTCCATCATAATTCTTCATGTTGTATAGCATTGATCACAACACATTGAACTACCTACCGTGTTCCTTCCTCCTCATGCTCTCTTCCTTTACTCTAAGGTAAGCAGGAGTCAGAAATGAGCAGTGAGACAAGCTGAGACAATGTCTAAGATCTTAAACAGAAGTTGCTTAACGAGCCAGCAAAACATACAAGTCTACAGGATGATCAGGCCCCTGGGGAACTAGCAAACATTTGAAGGGTTAACATTTAAATGGAATACAGAAGTTCAATGTGTATAGCAGAATATCTGTTGTATAAGGAGGCAGAACTGCAGACTCTGCTTCTCTGCAATTTCATCACATTTGTCTGGCAAGTAGCATGCTATCCTGATTTCACTGTCAAGTATTCATTTGCATTTATTTGACTTTTTTTCCAAATTGCTAAAATCAAATTTTCCTGTTTGCTGAAATGATCATCTGTTAGATTAAAAGTAATTTGATTCACAGACTGTCTTGTTCTCAAGTCATACAAAATTAAAAAAAAAAAAGGGTAAATTTAATACAGCTAAGTAATATTTTCTTTAAGCCCTATTTTGTAACATGGAATGGTGATGTTGTCATGCGATTTGCAGCTTTTTATTAATGTAATCAAATATCTGTACCCTCTGACTTTGCACTATGACAATTGGGTGCCTACAAGTCCATAGTACCTTGCTGCATACCTCTAATGGCTTTCTCGGTTGGTTGGCTTGTCTACCTGATCATGAGACTGCTACAGAATACATAAAGTATGTGTTACTGAGCAGGTACATCTGGGGCATGTGTGCTCTTGAAATCCTCTTTGGGTTGGAATATTTGAACAGATAATTTTGAATTAATATTCAGGAAGATGCTGAGGATAAAGACATTTCCAAATGTCAAACACCTTTGACTCTTACAACCGGGTTCTTTAAAAGATTATCCATCAACATTTGATAATCATTACAGGACAGATTTAAGAAGGCTCTCAAACAGGATCAGAATTTGCTGTAGCCTGCTATGGTTGGCTCATACCATGTTAAGATATACTGTATGGGTACTAATATTAGCAAACTTAACACAATCGCAGCAAGACATCACTGTCCTGGGAATTTCAAGCAAAATGCCACCTTATTTACAGGACTTCTGAAGAACTTGTTATATTTTCTGAAGAACATGTTATATTTATTTCCTACTGTTTTTCCATGAAAATAAGTTGCATGCTCAGTCGTACCACTTTGACTGATTTATTTGGAATATATAGTCTTTACAGCACTATAATAAGAACTTTGAGAACAAAGCACATATAACCTGTATGTGCGTGTGGGGAAAAAGGTATGTAACAGATCTCTATTATGGAAGGTATGGGCAAAAATGTATCAGAGGAAGAGCCTAACGAAACACACAAAAGTCTTCAGATGCTCATATGTATTGCATATCCCTGAACTTGCTGAAAAAACAGAAAATAATCAGAAGTTTAAATATTTTGGTTGAATATAGGGAACTAGGAAGAGTTTAGATCTCTTTTTTCTGCCTGTACTTTTGCATTTATTTTTAAATTTCATTAGAAGATACTACTAAATTAGATATAACTACATGAATAGCTGGATTAGGAAGTTATAACCAACGTCGTGTGAAATATAGCAGGAAATACAGGCTTAATAGGATCAATCCTAGGTAAATTCAATTTATGCATGACATTAAAATATACACAACTCTCAACTAAAGCTGTGCAAGTAGAGTTTTGTTTTTCTTTTCCCCAACTTGAAATGGATGAGAAACTAAACTGGTGTCTTTATTGCTAGCAAGACGTCGTCTACTGTAGACAGAACTTTTACAGTTATCTGATTTAATACAGTTTGGCACTCAAGCATCAAGTGTGGACTAGGCAAAAGCTCAGGCTTGGGACTCATCTCTCTAAGACAGTGTTGTATATGCAGCCTGGAAAATCATGAAGGTCTATCCATTAGCACAGAGCGCACAGCTACAACACAGCTGTCTCACAGCCAGGCTAGAACACTTCTGTCTGACTGTGGGAATCGGTTGTCACCATCTCTCAAAACCATAATTACAATCATCCAATGGTGAAGAATATGCTGTGTTACAGATGTCTCAGCTGTCTTCACTAGAGGTTGGAATTGCATCTGAGGAAAACCATAGAATAACCACACTGTGAAATAAGGAAGTTGCTTTTCCTCCCCTTCTTGTCTCTCACAGATCACTCTGTATGATACAAATTGTTTCACACTCTGGTTGCCCTTCTCTTGATCAGCCGCAGACTACTCTGAAAACCGCAACTGTACCTGCAGCATTTTTTGTTGGTGGTTGTGTTTTTTTGTTTTATTATTATTTTTCTTCTCGGTGGGGGTTTGTGTCCCTTGAAGCTGCAATTCTTTTTGAAGGCCAATTCTGAATTAATAACTCAATTTCCAAAAGCAGTCCACTTTTAAATTCAGAGTAAGAATATTTGCTCCAGACAGATAATCCATGCTGTAACAAAATGCTCTGAAAGTTTAGAAAGACTGTGAAAATAAATTTTCTATAGCCATTATTTTTACCATAAATTGCGTTCTTTAATAAATAATTTACTGCCATGTGATTTTGCCCTTACATAACAAATTTGTCAGCAAGGACCCCATGCCAGGCAGACACATCCATAAAAGCTGTGTCTAAACTTGTCTGTATTGTGATTTCCAGCTTGGTTCCACTGTTCAACCAGGCAGCCTGCACAGCACTGAATAGTGTGAATGCATTTAATTACAATCTGACATGTGTATTCCTGAGAAACAAAAGGCTGTGAACTGAGGGTGATGATTAACTGTTCTACCAGATAATTGCTTAAACTACTACTTAAATTATGCTGCATTATCTCTTTTGAACAAAGTGATTATTGGCCCTTTGTGTAGCGTTTATACAATGTAAGTGCAATCTTGCTGTTTTAAATGTTAGAGTTTATGTTTAATGTACTTTCATTTGTAATGAGGGGTGCAACTTAAGATTTTCTTTAAAGGATTATTCTCACAAGCAAAAAAAAAAAAAAAAAAAAGAAGCATGCCTTAATTTCACTGGAAAGGTGTCATCCTCAGTTTCTGAGGAGATCCATTGATAGGCAACTACTGTAAAGTGACCTTCCAGTAAAATAGGTAGAGCACCCATTTTTACAACAAAGAGGGAGCACACAGTACAGGAAGTAAAGATTACTAAGAATACTGGAGGTAAAGGACAATGACAGTAAGTGCAACAGCAACAAGCTCTGATCTTCAAAGTAAACGTAATTGACATAAAAGATGGAAATGTACTGTCTTTTTTCCCCCTTACAAAACTATTTCTGAGGAAAAAAATCATACTTAAAGAAGGACCTGCAACTTTGCATCTGAATAGAGTACTATGGAAGTGAAGACAGCCTTTCCATTTTGGACATCACCGTTGTGCTAAAGAAATTTCAAATTGCATGGAATGAGCAAAGATACAAAGACACCACATAGATAACAGAGAAATGAGCAAGAGTGGCAACAGAATTTATACAATGTACAGGTCTTCCTACTTCTGCTGGCAGAAAGCAAAGTATTGTGTCTAGAAGCCCATAAGCATGAAGAGAAAAAGATCATCCTAGAGCTGTGAGGAATGCAGTTTTAGGACACATGTTAATTGCATAGTCATCCTCTCCCACTTATTTTCTTTCGGGAATAACAAATCAGTACTTCATTTTGTGAGAACAGAGGTTCCTATCGTATCCACTCAGTCTCTTTTTGCCCTGAGATCCCCATGATTTTCTGAGAGCTATGACAAATGAAAAATTACACTCCTCCTAAAGACTGTATTCAGAACATATGTTTTTCTAGGACATACAGGAGCATTTTTACCTGCCTTCTGAGTGCACCAGGAGCCTCTTGATTGTGAAAGGCTAAGAGTGTTACCTACAAAAGCGAACAGGTAGGATGGGAGTCATCATGGAGACTAAGTCAACTGATGCTCACAGCCCATCTCTGCTCACAGCAAGCAAGAACATGAGCAGCCACAAGTGGTATTTCCTATATGTCTAGTAGCATTCTAGTAAGCTGGAAATATTTCTCAGTATTTAACCACCACACTTTGAAGCAAAGTGGCACCAGGTTCTGGGAAACCAGGCAGTACTTCATATTTGAAAAAAAAACTTCCTTAGTAATTTGCTATGTTCCATTGTTTCAGATGTTCCCAAATGCCCAGCAACCAGTATGGATACTTACGAAACTAAACTGTTAACGAAAAAATACGTCTTATGGGAAAAATACCAAACCAAACCAAAACATGTAATGAAAACACAATATACAATCCATATGCAATCAAGATCAGTACTAGAAGCTGACTTTCCTAGACTCTTCCTTCTCAAACCATTCTCCACTCTTACCCACTTTAACCTGAAAACTTATTTGATCCATGTCAGTTTACCACCAGCATACACAGCCTTAACTTTCCTTGTTTTCTTCCATATTACATAGACAGACACTATTTTAGATTGGATTCCACTTCAGCTAATCTATAACTGTTGTGCAAACACACACATCTATTTTCTGTTCAGCGATTCCCTACTCTGTTCATCACATCATATCTGCCAAAGGAAAACTTATCTTCCCTCCTCCCTGGCTGTACCTGATGCAGATACTCCCCAGCTCATCATACTCCCTCTAGACCAAAAAGTTCCTTGCTGTGTACTGATTAGGACAAAATGGGTACTACATGCTCTGAGGAAACAGACACTGCATACGGTGCTCTAAGGACACATGATTATATATTGCAATAGAAAGTCAAAGGCTGAAGGCATTATTTCACAATCAAGACAACTTTTTGATCCCATGGGCGGCATGATTACTCAGCTACACACTGGTAGAAAAATCAACCACTACTCATTAATTTTATTACACTTTTCCATTATATTTTTCTTAAAATGAAGTGCGTAAATCTTACTTGCCTGTGCTATGTCCTGCCTTCTAGTTTACCATTGAGATACCTATTAATATTTGTTAACACATTAAACAGGACTAATGAGTACTTCTGCAAAACACAGAGTAAAAGGAAGGAAGATCAGCAAAAGGATTAGCAGTGAGAAGGTGAAAAAAAGAGCAAAATGGCTGCAGTTATAACGAAGTGTCCATGACCTTAAACTCTCCAGTTTTCAAATTCTTTTGAGCCTTTGAATTATGTTACACTCTGTGGTGTTTTTTATTCTATAGACGAAAATCCAGATATGTGGCATCTATTGAGTGAAGTTATAGCTACTGAATGTCCACAAGACCAATCTGAATCCATTTTTTACTAACAATCAAACAAATTCTTGTAAAAATATAGACATATATTTTTACAGGTAGTGAAGCTTCTGTTTTCCATGAAATGTGTTCTTTTTGTCTTGTTCATATCTCCCAAAGAGCTTCAAAATTATTATCATCTAGAAAGACCTAACCTCACATTACTCTCTGGTTAATGCCTTATCTTTGTCTACAGCTTTCCAAGAAGTAGATGGGTAGATGTTTGGGATTTTTGTTTTTTTAATTAAAATGTCCACCAAAGCAGAAAAGAACATTTCCAAGGAGCTGGTGACTGTGTTTGTCAAAGGTACATTCCTTCATATAAGCATGAAAAGAACATTTACCTGAAGGGTATGACACATATAAATGTTAATAAATTGTAGGGATTGAAGACATTACGACAGCCACCCTTTCTTTCTCCTGTCTTGCCGGAGATTACCACTTTTTAGCAAAACTGATGAAAGAGACATGGTTATGTTTATGCACCAAAATATAAGAGGGACAGATATTAGTCTCTGGCCAAGAGATTAGTGCCATAATCCGAATGTGTTCACAAGAAAGTATTTGACTGTAGGTCTTTTTCTGGACTTCCTGTTGTATCCTCATAGTCCTACAATCAAACTTTTTCTTCATTTTGGGGATAGTGTGTGTTTATGTGTGTGCATGTAGATATGTATGGCCAAATATTTCTGAAGTCATGAGGATTGTGTTCCAAGCCATTGAAATGGTGGTTTGGACATGAAGAAATCCATCATATAAGCTTTGTTACTGCAAGCGTGACATGGAAGCATGAAGGAGTTTTAAAGGGCTCAGAATCTGCTGGATAGCACTGGAGAAACACATGGGGTGAAGGAAGCAAACCATGGTACAGTGTTGTCCATACTATTTATTTGGGATGGTCTTTGGTGCACGTTATCCACACAAATAATGTCCTGGCATTAATTCAGAGACTGCAAGTTGACATGAGTCAAAACTCTGCCAGGGAACAGTATTAAGAATTGAGCAGTACAGGCAATCACTGGTCTATCACTTGACCTCTCTCCTTCACAGTCTTGTGTTTAACAAAATATGTATAGACAGTATGACTATTTCTCAAAAACTCTTGATCATCAACATTTTTTGTGGAACTGATAACAGGCATTTGAACATCTGATAAGATGGGGAGCTATTTGAATATACTATAAGATTTTTCTGCTAAATATGATGGGGATGTAAGTCGGAAGCCTTAGTGACTGCAATACAATTTTAATGGCAAAGACACCTACCTTTAAAGATAAGTAAGACAGTCATTTACCCTCCTGTGGGGTCTGAGATGGCAAAGGAGAATTATTCACTGCAAGTATTGTTTCCCAGCAAAAATTTGGAAAATGGCAAAAGTGATTAATCTTAATTTCCTAGATTTTCATTGGGAGAATAAGGAAATTTATGAGACAAGGTAGCTAAAGCTATTGTTCTCTGTCTTAAAAAGTTGCCTAATCCCTATCATACCTGTTTATTAAAACTAAATAAATAAAAATATTTTTAACAGTACAGCTATTTTAAAATATTTTAATAGCTTGCTGGTTTTGTTGTTGTTCGAGATGTTTCAAGGTGGCTTGACTTGTTTTACAAGATGTGGATTTATTTACACCAAAGGTACCAGAAGCTATGATAAAGCCCTGCCGTAGGTCAGCATTTTGTGTCAAAGAAGTTTAAACAATGGTTCTGTGATGAAAAAAAAAAAAAAAAAGTCCCATTTATAGAAAATCCGTTGACTATTTTCTTATTAATAACTAAAATGGAAAAGATTGTTCAGTGGTTCTGAGGAGAACAGCTATACAAAATCTATCCCTAGAGTTAAGTTCTCCTATTCTCCCAGAATTTAAAACAACCCAACTGGGAATAGTTTCTAGTCCCTGAAACCAACTGAGCCATGCTGAGGCATTGTCTGGGAGCTCTTGGTGGCCCAGTCCAAAACCATGACAGGAAGTATACTGTAGTTTAATACTGCGGGGGATCACAGGCTAGGAAGTGGGACTCAGCTATTTTATTTACTAGTATAAGCGTGTGGGAAAGAGGAGGGCTAAAATACTAGGGATTAGCCCTCCTGGAAAGATCCAGTCTTGCAAGAGCTCCATGAATATTAAGGGACTATGAAGAACACACAGGCTCACCAAGATGCTTTTAGTTGTTAATAACAAAGGAATGAAGACAGACTGAGTCACAAAGTATGCAAAAAATAAAACAAAGTAAAAAGTGATAGAAGGCCAAAGAGAACGTGAAATGATATAGATGGATAATGCATATGTATTACAAAGTTTCCATTGCAGTCTTCTGACAGACAGTATACATAAAACATTCTTGTCCCAAGTGAGAAAGTGAAATTCAGGGTATCCTTATTTGATGTTTTTTCAGTATATCTAGCTATAAAAACATCAAATGAAGTTAATGTTTCATTTGATGTTTTTAACATTACAGCAATCACTAAGAAATATTACATCAAGCTTTATTCATTTTATTACTTTATTAATTTATAAAGGCCCCATCTCATGACAGAACCTGTGAGGTTGAATGAAAGAAAAGAAACCAAAGTGAGGTCAATGCCTAAAGAGACCACTGACAAAAAATTAAAAATGTGTAAAAATCAACTTCTCAACAAGGATATTTTTTAGAAAAATTGGAAGAGCAAAACTGAATATTGGCCAGTGATTCATATTAAGACAGCTTGCACTTCATCTCTAAAGCATCCAGAGGGTATGGTGGTCATTCTCCAAATAAAAAGATTTGTCTGAAATGTGCAGAGCTTTGGGTAAAAACAAACAAATGAACAAAGAAATAAACTAGCTGGCTCATTTTCACTCTTTGTGAGGACCAATTCGTCAAATACAACAAAGAAAAGCATGAAAATATGCAACATCCCAAAATAGGTACTTTTCTGCTCACATGCATCCACATGTGTATACACATAAGCTTACTACTCACAGATGCACATGATGCTAAAGGACGCAATGATACTAACATGTCAAGCACTCAGAAATGCTGAAACTCAAGGAGGAACTGTGCCCTCTTTCCAGTATGGAGCTTTATGCTTATCCATTACAACAAAGTCTCTAATTAGGGGTTCTGGAGAATGTTTTCTTTCTCTGTTCCACCCTGTTTTGTACCCTCAATAGATCCAGCAATGCTTTGTTTGAGGGGTGCTGTGTTACAGCTCTTTCATGGGGTAATGAAGGACCCTACCATGGCTGGTCAAGTGCAGGCCGGACCAGCAACCAGATGAGGTGAGCTGGTAAGGAGGGAAGCACACTGCAAGGTGGTAAGAGTGTAGGCTCAGCATTAAGCTGAGCACAGGCATCTGCAGTAAAGGTTTACTAGCCATGAGATGACAGTTCCACAAATGATGTAACAACGTCTGAAATGGGAGAAAAAAGGGGATTCTTGTAGAAAGCTTAAAGTCTGCCTAGAAGAAAATGCCTGCCAGCCAGACAGCAGTTTGTCTGATGTAACTTATATATGTACAGTTTTATATATTTATTGATACATACATTTCAACACAATACAGTACTGAAAATATTTTCACTTATAACTATAAGGTTACAGACATCAGATGAAGAAAAATTCCTCACTTGCACTTATTAAATGTCAGAGTGATCATAAAAACATTAAAGGAAGGATTATAGTAAAATGATGTCTTTACAAGCACAACTGTCTGAAAAACACGAATACTGATGTAATCTAAGACTTGAATTTATAGTTATACACTTAAAAACAGCCATGCACAAAGTAGTTAATCTGACATTTTTCTCAGAACAGTGCGACTGTAAGAACATGGTTTTATGATAACCCTACCTTTGACAGTTTTACTCTTAATCATGGCCTTAAAAGCATCAAATAAGGGATGATTCTTCATTTGACCGTTTTTTTTATAGGCTGGTTATTTTGTGTGCCTCATTTAAAATTAAATATCACTAACACATTTCAACAAGTGCTTAAAAAAAAAAAAAAAAAGAAAATTTGATAATCTTGAAAATCTTCCTCTGAGGAATAAACCACAGGGATGAGGGTCCAGTTTCTTTGTGTGGAGGAGAAATGTTGATTCCCTCCTGTTGGAGAAGTTTCTTGTTTCACCCAAGTCTCTCAGGCAAGGAGAACCCCAGGGAATGAGCCTTATTCTTCTGCCCAAGCATGATGCTGACCAGTTGCAAGAGCGAAACCTACATCTGAATCCCTCCTCTGCTACTAGCTGAGCTCAGAGTGAATTTAGGATTTTCTGCAACTCCCTGGGTAGACATTCATTAAAAGGCAGGAAATAAGGCCAGAAGCAAAGGACTGAAAAGTGACTGCCTACAGAGAGCCACTGCCATGATGTACCATGGGACCTGGGGTCCTGCAAGCTGTCTTTTTGGGCAACTTGTGGCAAAGGGTCATTTAACAGAGTTTGTAAATGGAGGTTCTTCCTTTTGGCTTACTGATAAATACAGATGTTCGCTATTTTCTTCACATATGTGTGGCTGCTCTCAGACATCAAAAGTTCAATTTCCTTAATTAGGAATTTAAAAAACATGATTCTGTTTCCTTATGTAGTTTATCTGTTTCTATTTGTGTAGTAGCAGTAATTAATGCTTTGGAAAATTACAGTAGGATTTCTGTAGTATTATATTTTACACCCACATGAATACCATGCCAAAACAATTCAGTATGATTCATCTTCCAATGATTACTGTGGACAATAACAGTGACTGGAACTTTCGATAAAGCGTTACCAAACATTTAGGACAGACAACTCTTCAGAATTTGAATAAATGCTACCACACTCTCTGGTCAATTGAAACTACAGCACTAATTAATGTAACTCTTATTCACATAACTCTTATTCAAATCAAATTATGACAGTACTGATGATACGCTTTAAGAATTCATTGCAAAAAGAAAGGTTTATGCTTATTCTGTTTACCAGGCACACTGAGGTGTTCTAAGAATAATTTTCTACAAATTGCACAAATTTCTGCCAACATACTTGCGGAAAACATCAAAGCTATCTCTGTCAAGTTATATCACAAGCTGCTAAAATGTTGCTTTATACAATTTGCTTTATTAAACAAGTCTCTGAAGCCAAACCTGCCTTAACTCTCTGTTAGTTCTTTCTTCGTTGGTACATTGAGATTAATAAGTGCACCTTGAAAGGCATACCTTGAATGAAGGGAAATGTCCCATTGTATGTAGTGGGTAAGCTGAATTACTGAAGTGAAAAAGCACGAAAGGGTGGAGGATTTGGGAAAGACCAGAGTAAAACAGAACTAGTGCCCAGAATAGAAAGAGTAGTATACATGTAGTGTAATAAAAGAAAATGCTTATTCAAATTCAGCACGGAAAGCCATCCACTGCCCTCAAGTGGTAGAGCTATAGCTTCTAAGGCTGAAGACACTTTTGGTTGTATTACAGACAGACACAGAAGGAAAAGACAGGAAGAAAATTGGTAAATGGGGAAATCTGTACTGTCTCGTATAGCCCTTATCTATCCTGTTCTTAGAAATATTGATGGACACTAAATGTATGGGATTTTGGGTGGCTTCTAAGTCTAAATGAATTTTATGTTCAAGAACCCTACTTCATCTCTTGCATTATTGATTTAAAGGTGTTTTGTGAATATGTCAAAACTTACTCAAAACTAAAAGTACAGTTCGCTCTGCTAAATCCTGAAACCAATAGTGTTTATTTGAAATGCAAATTAAGACTTGCCACCCAGAAATGTATGTTACATTTGACATTTTTCTCTAATCAGAAGTCCCTATGAATAATGTAGTTTGATACCAATAGCCTCATTAAGCAAGATTTCCCTTAATACCCTTTCTGATTGTAATCTCTTCATTACACTTCCTTTTCTCATTGCTCCTGGCCTTAGTCACCATTATCAATATGCTCAGGTCTACAGTACTGCTACTAATATATATTTTACATTGAATAGGCCATTTTAGATGGGAATTAATAGCACTAATGCCCGGGTGTTCTTCAACTGTAAGACTTTCTCATCCTGACTGTATTTTTATTAGAGCTGTAGGTATTCTGTCTCTCATGACTAGAGTTCACTAGGTTGGGTCACAACTGAAAATTAGTGTGATGGTTTCATCCTAGTCCCTATTTGAGTACATCACAAAACAATGGTATCATTTTATGTGATTGGCAGTTTCTGCTCAAAAGAGCTTTGGGACTGAAATAGTGGAGCTGTGGCAGGTCAAGACTGTGGTGCATTGGCTGAGCTCTGTAAGAGAGGTTTGCACAATGTCTTCCAGAGCATTTGTCACAGACCAGGACACCTCATTCACAAACACAAAGAAGGGACACAAGTTGAAGATACAAAACACTGGTTACTATCAATCCTGTACTCTGTCCTGATTTATTGTAAAAAACAATGCAACCCTAAAAAACTGGGGGTATGTTTTAGGAAAATAGCAGGTTATGCTGCGGGAAATGCCAGCGTCCCAGAGGCAGTGAGTAACAAGAGGTTTCCATTTCAGTTAGGGATCAGTTTTCATTTATTTTCCCCTTTCATAACCACAGTAGGCGTAAAATGTAGAGCTGATCCAGTGATTCTTCCATAAAGTGCTGCTGCCAGTTACCAATTTTCAATAAATCACCGTTAAATTGTCCCATAATTTTTCAACTCTTCCTTTACCAGTATGCTGGCTACTCTGATGTGTTTTTTGTGATTAGATGAAGAGTTGATCTTTGAACTCCTTAAAGTCTAAGTTGAGGAGGCCTTCCTGAAATGTAAATAGAAACTCTGTTTTCTTAGAGTGAAAAAGAAAAAAAAAAAAAAAAAAAAAGGCCAGTTTTCTAGCTTTTTTTCCTCCTTTCTGAGATAGGCTTTTGTATCGACATAAGTTGACAAGCAGGATCAAAAGAGACAGGCAGCCAAACCTGGTGGTTGTTTTTTTTTACCATAAACCAGCCTAAGATTCTCAAATAATCATGTAGCTGCCCCTACTTAGTATCTTTCAAGATTTGTGGTAACTGTAAGCTAGGACCACTTACAGATATGGAGAGAGCTATCAACAAACTCTATTGCTGGCAAAGCCAAAATAACATTAATATTTATGCAATAAAGCCTTCTGGTGGTCACAGATTAATATTTCTGCAAATGAATGACTGTGATTTTAATAAATTTACCACACATCACACCGAATCCCATTTTCCCCTGGCTAGAATCAAGAAGTGATTTCAAGATTCAGCCTTCTCTAATACAAAGTTCAGTGAACAACCAGAGGAAAAGTAAGAATAAATATTTTAGTATCCCAGAAACGAATGTAGATTTTCTTTCAGAAGTGCAGTTAGATTAGGAAATGTGCTTTTCCTTGTCCTTCTCAACTGGTGACTAAGGGGAAATTTCACCAAGCCTCCCTGCAATGCCCTCCACGTATATCTGTTCCCAGCCAGCAATTCTCAGCAGTTTATAGTGTATCCCAAGGACGCATCTGAAGAGACATCCAAACAGAATGTGTTTGATCTAGACCAACCTTTCAATATGCACAAAGAAAACCGAAGCTTTGTGCTTTGTGCTTCTGAGAAAAGACCAAATTCTATATTAACATGGCAGGTCCTGTAGCTACAGTGAAGGTGCGGCAAAAGGGAGGGAGGGAAGGGAAGGGAAGGGAAGGGAAGGGAAGGGAAGGGAAGGGAAGGGAAGGGAAGGGAAGGGAAGGGAAGGGAAGGGAAGGGAAGGGAAGGGAAGGGAAGGGAAGGGAAGGGAAGGGAAGGGAAGGGAAGGGAAGGGAGGGAAAGGAGGGAAAGGAGGGAGGGGAGGAAGGGAGGAAGGAAGGAAGGAAAGAAGGGAGGAAGGAAGGGAGGAAGGAAGGAAGGAAGGAAGGAAGGAAGGAAGGAAGGAAGGAAGGAAGGAAGGAAGGAAGGAAGGAAGGAAGGAAGGAAGGAAGGAAGGAAGGAAATCATCGTTAAATTTTTCACAGAGTAGCAAGCAGGTGTCCAGCAGTTGCTCTCTATGCAGATGGGTATCCTTGAAGAGTAACAGGAAAAGAATGAAGCAGCCCATCTGGGACCCTTCTTGGGTGTTCTTGATGCACATGAGTGCCATAAAAATCTGTACCTGAATGGAATCTCCACAAGATGTTACAATGACAATTTTATTCAAAATATTGAGATTTTTTAGCTGAAATAATTTGATGGAACGTCAGTGTTTTTGCAGAGTCTGAATGAAAATTAAAAAGTATTACGTGTGTCCATATTTGGAGGGGAGGGGCTAGTGAGACAATCCTTTCCTTGGTTTTTCGACTGGTTCTAGTATCACATTCCCAAGAGATTTTTTTAAGATATGAAAGCAAGGTGGTTTTTTTGTTTGTTTTTTGGGGTTTTTTTGCATGAGTATTTATTTAATCATTGCAAAATAATTTACCAAGCTTAAGAACGATGGCTATGAATCATATCACTACTGATTATGTAGTATTTTGGAAGAATGGTCTATTCTCCTTTCAGTCAGCACCCGTATCTTACGGTGCCTTTAATGAAACTTAAATTTGTGCATCAAGTAGAGAAATAAGCCTTCTGGGTGGTTACAGACGCATGACCTTGAGCCTTGTGACTCACAATGCAATCTGCATGCAGGAATATTAGACAGTATCTGTCAGCATCTGTCAGGTTTGATTGTTTAAACATCGCTTTGTCACACTCCCCCCCCCCCACTATTTTACCCAATTTCAAATTAAATATTAAACTGACCTTTTAAAGAGGAACTACTGTAAAATTTAAATAAACTTTCTTGTGCTTCTTTTTACAATGAAAAAAAAAAAATGAGAAAAATTAATCTCTGGCGTAACTTAACTGGATTCCTCGGCACAGTGTCGGGGACAATTTTTGCCAGAATAATTAGAACTTGCAGACCAGATTTCTCTTCATTGAAAATATAATAAGTAATCACCTTGAGCCAACTTTTGTTTAATATCAGTACAATTCCCATTGCAATAACTGCAAGGGAAGTTGCATCAATGTAGCAGAAGAATATTTGACAAATATAGAACATAGATAAATAGATTTCTGTAACGTGAAAGTGTTTACCTGTCAGAACTCAAAAAAAAATTATAGTCAGTTGTGAGTGATACTGTCAGCAGGAGTGGGAACATGCAAGTTTTGACATTTTAGTAGCATGCTAATTAAAAGAACTTCCCAATTCTTCAAACTTTGGAGGGGTTTTGTTGTTGTTGTTTCTTTTTCTCACTTGGGAATGAGCCAGTTCACTTTCATTATATCTTCCATTAAGTTTCCTTGTCTCAATAACCCCTGTCAGTACCTCTGGCCAGCAGCATGACCACATGGTCAGGATCTTGTCTAGTGAATTTGTACCTTCAGGGAGATGGTGAGGTACCACTGCACAGCTGACTTGGTGAGAGGAGGGTCTCCCCCAGGGCCCTGCAGTGGGATGCAAGCTCAGGTGGTCGGTCTCACAGCACAGTGTGGGAACTGCTTTCTTCTCCCAGCTATTCTGCCTCCACTGCACTCTGCCACTTGTCCTCCTGTAGGGGATCCTACAGGTGCTAAACCTGCTGATCAAATGACTAATTAAATAATAAATGGACCTGAACAAATAATTTTCAATGAATAATTTAGCTGACAAGTATCTTGCCTTTTCTTTTTGGAATTGCCTGTGACCAATTCACAATTAACTTGATATATATTAAAAAAATTATGCTCTGCAGTTTCTGCAAATAATTGTATTCTAAATTCTTGAAGAATAAAATTTTTCTTAAAATTGATCTTGTAAATAGCTCATGCTTAGTGCTTTTTCCTTTGTGTAGTTTAACACACATAAAGTCAGGTATCCAACATTAATACTCTGATGTGAATTTAACATTTCCTATTTGTCTATCACTTCTTGCTAATAATTGCATACACTGAAATGCTCATAGAAGAGACTTGAAATTGGCACAGCATTTTGAGTGGTTTTCCTGGATTTTATTTTTTTATGCAAAATAATATTGACAGAATATTTTTATATGTTGCCCATCATAATCTGTTAACTAGTCAAAACTAAAATGTATTTTTAAAACTACATTCGTTAATTTGTAAGAAAACATGTTTTATTATGTTATGTTTATGATTTTATAATTTTTAATCCTTGGCCATAAACTTCCTTTTCTTGTTTACTTGCTACTGTGACTTGGAAGACTAGTTTGTCATAGATAACATATTAATATTATCCAGATTTGTTTGAGACTGTATGGATCACCATACTATGAAGGAGTTATAATGAAGAAATTTTATTTCCATGAGCACATAATATCAGTTTTAATGTCTATTCCAACTCTAATTCTCCCTGTTTAGCCTACAGGAGTTTGGTCTAGTTTTGGCTGGTTGTCATGATAGATCTGAAAGGAACCATCATTTGATAAAAACTCTCTGCAATCAGTAAAATGTACTCCCACAAATCATCTGCATGAGTTTACTTAACATTCTGCTTAATTAAAAAATCATGTCTCAGCAACGTGGTCTAGGTCTGCCAATGGAGGGGAAATACCATGGCACAGGCACCAGAATGCAAATAAAGTGCTTGCAAATTGTTATGCACATTCATGAAGCCCACTCCCTGTTTAAAAGGTGCTTGTGAGTGGGCATTTAATACCAATGCTTACAGTAGCAATTTAATCTGTGACCCTGTAATGAGCTCTGCACAGGCAGCAGGAACCAATGGGGCTCAACAGGAGCCCTTTTCTCTTAAACTCAGACCATAGATTTTAACAACCTGAGATAAGAGTCTGCATCTTTTTTGGTTTGTGTTAACTTTGTACGTTTTGACTACTAGAAGAAATAAATATTAAATGCCTGTACATACACACTGCCTATGGAAAAGACACAAGGATGATCTGGTCTATACATAATAGCTGTACTCAGACACACACAGAATGTGTAGTGGTTTTTGTTACAATATTTGTGCTGTACCCTGAAGGGGAAAAAAAAAGTTATTGAAATCCAGACATCCTGAGTTATAGAATTGAAAAACAAGCTGGTGTTATGACAGTTTTGAAATGGGTCTGCTTTTGCCAGCCAGTTATGTGCTTTAAAGGACCTTTAGCTGATTTATGCAATTCTCATCCCAAAACTGCTGTATTGTATTACTTCAATATTTTATCCCTAACGATTTAAAGAAGGTTTGATCTTACATCAATAGTTCTCCAAAAATATTAAAATCAAAGAGATTTCTTTTCAAAGAATTTATGCAAAACAAACCCTATATTTTTCCTGATCTTGAAGATTAAATTGAAAAAAAAAAAAAAGGAGAAAAAAATTTACTTCTATAGCATAAACTCCAGATAGTTATGGTAGCTGCTGCATATTCTAAGAGCTCAGAAAGAAAAAAGTGTTTCTTTAAATGTAAACTGCTGAAGCCTTTGAGCTTTCATGACAAAATAGCTTCTGGTCACAGACAAAAAGCAAAAGTGTGGTTTAGCAGAATTTAGAAGTGTGATCACTTATCTTTTTTAATGCATTCATGTTAACTGCCACTGCTTCGAGTGAGTAAACAGAAAGCTTTTCTCTGCAGTGGGACTCTTAAAAGTACAATTTAATAGTTTTGACTAGCATTTTGGTATATGCCTCAGTTCTTTTCTTCTCTTTACTTAGCTGTGTGTTACACAAGACTTTTATGAGTTCAATATGTACAGTATCTGTTGACACTTCATATATAAACAAAAATGATTTAGTTTAGAAGCAGGGGAATCAAAATACCCATAATGAAAAACAATTGTTCTAAAATGCTGTCAATTTGGATTGTGGAAAGAATTTCAAGGATTGATCCTGTAAAGTGCAGAGAAGCTTCAATTTTTATCGACATCACTGTTCTACAGAAGCACCAGATGAAATGATGGTGTTTTTAAATATGTCTTTGAGTTTCCAATTCTGAGACTCTTTTATGGTGCATGAAAATGTTATTTCCTTCTTCAGCTTTGGAGAAGATAAAGTAGATCTAATTAGCCATCTTTAGTCACTAATATAAGGAGCTGAAGTATGATAGCAGTTTTCCTACATGCTTGGAGCAGGTACAGTCCATGTCATGCATGACCATCTATTTTTTCCCAACCTCTTGATTCACACATATTCAGCACAATCCTTACAGTGAAGCTACTTAACTCACATAACAAAGTTCTCATTCATCGATCCATTATTGCTCTCAATACTGGGGTGTAGAAAAATCACTTAGAAGAAGAGCCTACAGGATAACTAATTTCTCTCCATTATCAGTTCATGAATCTTCCATAGCCCTCTATGAGAGTAAAATGCACGTAATTTGGAATGGAGACACTTACTTCAAATAAATGGTTACGGCAGATGAGAGCTATATTCTCAAACCAAAAATTCGTTTCAGTTCTATTCAGTTGTCTTGAAACACGAGCTTGAGGCCTTCTTAATTCAGTATCCACGGTTCAACGAAAACTATCCAAAGCTCTTCATGAGACCCCTCTAAATGGGGCACAGATGGTCTTTATTCCTGCTGCTACTCAAGTAAATTTCTCTGTCACTCTCCTGTGGCAGTAAAGGCTTTTGTAATTAAGGCTAGTGGAGAAGTTCACATTGTTCTGGCTACTGCATCGTGACGATTGTCCTTGGATGTAGTCATTAGTTACCTTTGAATCTTACTTCCAGATGTGTGTTTGTATTGAAAAAAGTTGCAAAAACTTAAAAGCAAACACCCCCCTCCCCCGTCAAGGATCATCTGATCTTGTCACAAAACCCTAAGAGATTAAGACTCGTAATGACACAGATTGACTTCCTCTGTGAATTTCAGGATGGTTAGAATGAAATATTTTGGAAAGGCAGAAGTTACATGCAAAATTAAAACTCAAATTACCTAAATCTGTTCACAGCCTCACAGCCTGTTGTGCCCTCAGATCCTTCTAAAGGAAAAAAAAAAAAAAAGATGTGTACATGTAGAGAGCAAATGAGAAGAACAAAACAACAGCAAAGCCAAGAAATGTGTCTCATATGCAACTGTCAATTTTAAAAGATTGCTCAATTTAGGAAGAATGAAATATTATAATGTTTTTATAATATCGTTCATTCTAGAACCTTAACAGCATTTCACATTGGCAAATACCTGTAAGCATTCTTCCCTCTGTTTACAAGTAGAAAAAACAACACACAGATTAATTGTTCAACAGTAAAACAAGTCAGTAGTGGAACTGGAGCTGGAACTCAGAGTTGTCAGTGCTAAAACCCAGACTACATAATCTCACAGATTATGTCCTTATTCTCAGGGTGGGCTCAAGGAACATATACGCACACAGAGACCTACAGTTTGAGCGTTTTCTGTCTTTTGACTCAGATGCAGCTTGAATGGGAGTCAATGCACCCACAGTCTACTAAAGTGCTGTTAGACTCCAAATATTTTTGGAGAACTGAATGTAGCACATTTGGCTCCATGTGTGTTTGATATTTTCTTACAAATCCTCTTACAAAGAGGATTTGAGCTTGTGTGAAGATGTGCATCTGGTTTCTACCCTTGCAGGAATACACAGGATTCTGGTGTAGGTTTGCTAGTGTAGACATGAAGTTGATGATCAAGTAGATGGTAGAAGGTTCATGTCTTGAAAAACATGAATTCCTGACTACAAAACGTACCTGAGAATGATATGTCTCAAATGGACATAGATGCACTGCATAGTCCACATGTTTGCATGTCTGTCTCTGCCTGTGTAAAATTTAATTGTGCTTAACCCATTAACCTCATTTAGTTGCTTAAAATACACAGAAGAGATTATGTCACTCATCTAAAAGTTCCTGTGAGGAGTGTTGTATCCTCAGCTCGTGGTGACATTAAAGGGAAGTGAGAATACTTGCACCTTCAGACATTCCTAAGTGTTATGTAGCCTGGGAAAACTGAATAAGATCCCAGTTCAAAGATGAGAATAATTGGCTCCTACTGTTTCTCAGACAAACTTCCAAGTTTTGTTTGCATGTTGATACATCACGGTCTCATTTCTAAATAAAACACAAATACAATAGTTCAGTTTTTAATTAATTTAAAAATTAGCTATTCAGACCAAGTCAGAAAGTTAATGATGATAACAGTATTTATTATTCCATTAGTTAATTACACACTTTTAACATACTGCTTATCACCTTCAGGGTTTTTGTGAACGTCAATCACAATTGCAAGTCAAAATCTTATTCACAAAAGTGAACTTCCTGCTCTGGAGGCTTGTGGATGTATTTGTTTCAGAGCTACAGACTCTCTCTTTTATTTTTCTTACTGACAGCATGCCTGTTTTAAACATAAAGAATGATCCTAATGAATGGATCTTTCTGCATTCTGAAAGAGACTCTGGAAAATGGGGACAGCCATAAAGATGCTGAGTTATCCTAGGGTGTACACGAAGGACATTTGTCTGGTAATATGAGATAAGAGTAAAATAATGAATTGCTTGGGGATACATTCGGCTTTCCAAACATCATCAAGAACTAGTAACTACCACTTCCTCTACTCCGCTTTGCCTGCTGAATTACAGCACACCTGCTTTTTTTGCAGAACATATTGTGTTGATGTGGCACAGGATTAGTCCCATGTTTGAAACTTGAGATGAGAGGTTCTCCCCCTGCCAAGAATTCTCTGCAGCTACTGCACAGACCTGTGAGCCTCAGCTGCCTTGAATGGCAGCCTGCTATGGAGCTGATTGATTGTCAGGGCTAGATCCTCTGCTAATTCAGGCAACTTGAATAGGGTGTTACATGATGTGTATATGCCCCTTCTGACTGTTTACTCTCCAACTTATCAACTGCCAGTCTCCTTGGACAGCAAGGACTCAGTAGGCATGGCCAAAATGGAGAGAAGGTAATGACCGGACATTGAAGCCAGCCAGTCTGTCAGCTCTGTGATGCAGTCCCACATGCTCTTCCCAGCTGCTGTCTTGACTGTGGCTCTCCAGCAATCTCTGCTAATGATTCTTAGTTGCCTCTGATTTCTGCTCCTGCCCTTTCCCAGCACCAGACTGATTGTCCCACACTGCTGCACTCTTCTCTCACTGTTCATCCTGACCTTGCCGAATTTGTTTTCTGACTACAGTCTGGTTTCATACTACAATTTAACTTAGCCCTTTAGTTTCAGAGAACCCTTTGTAGCTTAAATGGTTGACTTGATTCTACTGTTAGCATGCCTCCTTTCTCCAGTACTCTGGGCCTGTTGTGGGCTAGAACCTGTATTTCGGTAATTTCCTCCAACATCAGCAAATATTCTCCACATCCACTGAGGAAGAAGAGGGCCATCTTTGCTTCATTTTCTCACTGAAAAAAGCCCTCTACATTTGATATTAAGAAGCCTTTTACACATATAAAAAATAGATAATTGTTAGAATGAAATACATGTTGTAAAGGGTTTCTAGAACAAAGTATACAAAGGTCTAAGTCTAGCCATTCTTGGTCTTCCTCCAAAGCAGAGAAAGTCTTCCTTCAAAGCAGACCTGTCTTGCAGAGATCACCTCCATCCCAACATTTCAGTGACTGTTTTGAATAAATCAGATTTAACCCTTTTGTCCATAAGGGCACATCTTTCTACATTATTAACTAGTGATGTATGAATGGTATCATGAAACTGCTCAATCATCTAAAACTGAAGCAAATATACTTTCAGATAAATATACATATCTATAACACTCGCATTTCATTTCTGCATTCTTGGTTTTTTTGCTATTTCTTCTCATATATTTATTAGGGCATCAGGTTTTATTATAGTTTTCCACACACTCTAAAAGAGAGGAAAGATGGCCTAGCAATTGTTAAGGCATAAGGAAAGGTGTAGAAAATAACCTGGGTGTTATACTGCTCCATGTCATGTCTGCACATGCCCTCGAGTCTGGATCTGAGTCAGCTGTGGTCTAGAAGACATGTAGCTCTATCTGCATTCAACCTGAACTAACATGCCCTTCTGTTGATGTCATGCTAACACAACATACCTTCCAGAACAGAGACAGTTTGTATTGTTTGGCCACAATAGTGTGTCAATGGAGTTGTTTTCTGTGGCTAATCACAGAAATGTGCCCTGAATCACGGTCACTGAATTTTGATAACTCACAGGTTTTGGAATACCTTGAGGCAATTTGTGCCTGACTTCCAGAATGCTGATCATCCAACACTCAAGGAGTGCAAAATGAAACAGAAAAGTCTAGTCTGCAGTGCTCCATCCTATCAGATTTCATATATGAGCAGAGCAAACAATACATATCTTAATGAAATAAACTTAATTAAAGTTTATAAAATATGCTGAAATAAACAAATGGATAGTACTGTATGTGTATTGTACCTTTATAATGAAGAGTTATTAAAAAACTATCATGATTTCTATATACATATCTATTTTTTTCTCTTTCTCAGAAACAAAGAAAAGAGAGTTTGTTTTCATTTGTATCTGCTGTTTTACTCATGTGAGTTATTTGTAATTCTGAACAGGATCCCGAATAATAATTTCGCTATCTCCCAGCTGATTATGTTAGAAAGGAATCTTTTTTCCCTTAATTGCGTACAGACACAGTGTATAAACAATTCTGTCTACACTCTTCATTTAATTAAAAACACAGTATGCAAAATATGGATAAACATTTCCCCAAAACGCAGAAGTCTCTGCTTTCATGGGCAGAATGAGACATGGGCTCTGGGTCTAAAAAACTTCAGTTTTTTAGAACAAGACCATTTGGCTTCAATCCAAGAAATATTCCTGAAACAGAAGGGAAAACAAAAGCAGACATCCCATTCCTGTTGCATAACAAGCTAGATGAAACTGGAAGGATAAATATTCATAGCCTGAAGTGGAGACATCTCCAGCAGGTTCTCTCTGGCCCCCTAGGGTGAGATGGTAGCCACAAGCAAGGTGATTCTGACAGCTATACCACCTGATACTGGTGTGATTAGAGGACACCCAGTATCCTGCAGGATTAGCTATAATGTATTGTACTGTGCTTTTTGTTCATCAAAGAGCAGCTGCAAAGAGACGTAGCCTTCAAGATCATACAGCTGGCCCCACCTGTTACATTTCACAGCTACACGTACTTTATTGTCTAGGAACGCTGTACCTTTGCTGTACTTTAGGGTTTCTCTGTCCCAAACTCGGAGCAGAATGCTTTGCATCCATTTTTATGAGATCCGCAAAATTTTTTTTATGGGATTTTATGTTTAAAATACACAGTACCAAAAATGTGAAAGGAGAAACAACCGCAGTTCATTCTTTCTTCATCTGAGAATGGTATGTTACAATTACATGGAGACACTTCACTGAATTCTCTGTAAAGTCTATTACCATAGTTTATCTTCACTTATGTTTACTTCAGTCATTCACAGGTTTAAATATTTGTTTAATATACAAAGCATTTTGACGTGGGGTAATGAAATAATTCATACAACTATATGTAATGTTCTAAAAGAATCCTAAAATTGAATATGACCACTGTTAAAAGATGTAATGCAGAAGCATAAAATATGTATGAAATTATGTAAATACACTGGAAAACGTCTTCCAGCTAAACTTGTCTACCAGTTTTCTGAAGGCTTGCCAAACTTGAAATAAAAGCCACATTGAGCAGAATGTTTAGACATCTGGATACCTTTCCTTTAAATTCCAGGAAAATATTCTGTATCTAGTTTGAACTACAGCTACCTAAGTCGCTATTTCCACTACAGTCAAAATAGTTATTCTTTGCAATTTCCTGTTTGTCATATTACTTCTCTACTACCAGCTGATCAAAGATACTCTCAATATTTTTGCAACTGTTTTTCCTGCCTAATTTTCTAGTTAGTGTTTCAACAGGCTCAAGATTGCAAGCCAGCTTTTTTACTTTGACCTGTTCAGGCTTTCAGTCTTCAGCCTTTGGACTTCATTCCACTGCTTGGGCTGTACAATTTATTAAAATGAATTGAACACTGCAAAAAATATTTAAAAAGTTCAGCAGTTCACCAAATTTAATGTTGAAAATTATTTCTGCAGTCATGTTCATGTCACAGGAAATTCCTTGAATACTGAATCTATTTCTGACAATTTTAAGCAGTAATAAAGCTAGGAAGCAGGTCTTTCACCATTCTGTGTCACTTCTGTTTTAAAGGTGGTTTACATGGGCTGGTGAAAAAAAAGGAAAAAAAATATTAGCTTAATCACACGAAAAATACTTGATCTTATTGTAATTTCATTAAAAACCTTCCAGACTGAGCTTATGTTTTGTTAACTTTTACTTAACTCACATAAATAATGCATAAACAAATAAAGCACAAACAAATACACAAACATGGTAGTTTAGTACTCTTACTTTATGGGGTCACATGGTTCTTCTAGGTTCTACACCTTCTCAAAGAAATAGAGTAGCATTTATTGACAAATTTATCAGTTTAAATCCACCCTTTATATGTCACTCTGTGAGACAGAAGCCAGTATGATGCCTATTATTTAAAAGTAATTTCTTAAATTTAATTTTTATGACAAATAATGCAGAAAGAAACCATCATCTTCCCCTTGAACTTGAAGATTTGTGCCCAAAACTAAATTTGCAAAGGTCTTCACTCTGCTGGACCTGCATTTCTTGCACAAACATACTTGAACACCTCATACTAGCAATGTACATGTGCTTAATGTAGCTCAGCTCCGTCCTAATGAAGATATACAGTGCAGCCTCAGAACCCCAAACTGATGAATGAGCACTACTCATGTGAGAGGTTATTTCGGCATAGCTTGGATTTCTTTGGGTGTATTTTTACTGTGCAAACAGGGCCTCATTAGAGGTCAGAAGGGTCTCCATTTCACTGCACAAGACACGCTATGGGATTGTGGAACTGTCCCTGCTGTGCCACTGATTCCAGTGTGTCCTTGTCCTCCAGGAGCAACTCGTTTGGGTGAAGCAGCTCAGTGATGTGGACACACTTGTTCCAGTTGTGTTGATTTGCTCTTATCCAGTTTGAGAATGGCAGCAAATAGCTCAGCATGGACATAACCTTTGCTAGACAAACACTACCCATAATTCACATACACTATGCAGTGCAGGACTACAATGCAAGTTTTCACTGAAATAAGTTATTTTACACTGAAAATATAACACAGCAAAACACACAGAGAATTTTAGACAGTCAGGACCTCCTTGATGAGACGTACAGCTCCTGATTGTCTTCATTCACTTGCAAACAGGAGGAGCTGATAACTCTTATTGCATACTTATTTGCAAATGTGGTCTACGAGCTTAGAAAAAAGTATAGCAGTTAGCAGCTATGCACAAATTTTCTTTTTAGTTACAAATTGTCTATTTAGAAATGCTTATCAGATGATAGAAAAAATAAATTACATGTGGGTAAGAGAGTTGTCTGACCTGCCAATTAACAAAGAAAATTGGGTCAGATGTACAGCAAGTAAATTAATTACCTGAATATGACTAGCTGGCATTTGACAAAATAGCATGTCACATTGATAGGAAGCCCAAACCTGTCAACAAAGCTGAAGAGGCTTAAAAGAAAGAAGAAATAAAAACAGTAAATGTAAAGACAAGCAGAAGCAAGAAGAGCAGTAGGGGGAAATTTGCTTAAGAGAACTACTGTTTTTCTCTTTTGGCTTCCCTTTAACATAGAGAAAGCAGAATGTATTGTGCAATTCAGATAGGTCAGCAGTGTCAAAAATTTATATTACTTGTGAAAAAAATGCAATATTTAATGCAGCTAAACCCACTTGATGTCAGGGTTCTTTGAGTACCATTATTTGCATCACATTGCATGCATATGTAGCTTTTTTTGTCTTGCTTTTCTGATTGCATATGTTGGTTAAAGGGCATGAAGGGCATAGGGTGTACAAGACTAATGAATTAAAATTTGAAATCTTAATCTGTGTCATTACTATGGAGTTGATTTTGCTGCAGTCTCTACTATTGTCAGGGAAGCTGGTCAGGGAAAAATACTTATTCTGATGTCAGGAAACACGTTGAATGTTGAACTGCATGATGGATGCTTACAGAAATTTTTTAAAGCACATCTGTATCTGGGGGTCATCATAGGAACAATGAAAATGTGCTAATTTCACAGAGCAAGTGAGTTGCATGGAAAATGACCTGCTTGTGTTTGCAGTAGCAAGATTAAATAATGTTATTTAAAGCAAATTCAAATGACATCAGAAACTCTAAAACTTGAGGTCAAAAAAACTTGGGTCAAAATAGGGTCACAATGCTTTGCTCTCATGGTCACTTATTTACTGATTATGGCAGCTGGTGCTTTTCCCTCTGCTTTCTTCAAAGCCTAGAGGTATGTGCCTTCTCCCTTTCTAAATACTGCTCAGCATGAAAAGCAGCACAGTTGATCCCTGAGAATTTCCTCCACAAAATTTTGCATATTTGCTCAAGAATAAAGACCAGAAGATAAAGGGAACAAAAGGATTTTAAATCTTGGAGAAGCCAAGGTGTTCTTGAGAAGGTGCCTCCATGCTGGCCCCAGGGCACCTTGAAGGGACGGCCCCAGAACCTGGCAAGGCAAGTACCAGGTTGTGTTCCTGGCAGCCAGTCTTGGCTGATCTGGTGGAACATACAGACCCAGGAGAAGTAACTATTGCCCATAATTATGTATCTGCTTCCATTGGCAGGAGAGGTGGTGACTGGGTTTCTTTTTTTTTTTTTTTTTCCAGTTTCAGTGTTTTTTTCATCCTTTTCCATTATGCTTCAGAGATTTGTTCCAGACTAGTAGCCTATGGGCTGGGGAGATGAGAATTCAGTCAGATATAGAGCGCACAAAAAAGTGTGACAAATTGCAATGACAAGGTTGTGTTAGTAGCTTATGATGTAGTGAAATGAAATCCTGAACCAGGGAACACAGACAGTGGTGTGCTATGTGCTACAGGCATCTGAGTTCAGAGAGGTGGGGGGAGGAGGGTGCAACAGGGGTAGGAGCACTGAGCCAGTAAAATCACCACTGCCATTACTGCCAGCCTGTAACACGCTGCTCATCAACAAATTAAGTCATTTTTCTTGCACTCAATATCAAGGAGGTATTTAAACATCATGAAATATGTTATTAGACACGCACAGCTGGAAGTAAAGAAATACAATGTTTTGGTCAGAAGCTTTCAAGCCTGCTGGCTGAAACATTTAATGTTTTACTTCCATCTGTGTATGTCTTACAGAACTGACTTGAACTTAATACTTCACACTGGAACATCCAAGAACTTTGGGGAAAACACACACTTCAAAAAAACATCCTGTCTTCACCAACATTCCGTTTTGTCTTTCTGTATAATAATAATGAAAGGACTTACCACGATCCTTACAAAAAGTATGAGCTAGATTCTTCATTTCCTTTTAGCTAGCAACCGAAACTATCCTAGTCCTAAACACCATCATGCCTGAGCATCTTAGTGATGATCACCTTCACAGATTTCATCCTTGCAACCAGTAAGATGGAGAGACATTGATCCCATTTTTCAGTTGGGGAACTGAGATGTGTAGTTGACAAAGAGACTTGCCCAAATATTCACTCAGTCTGTGACTGGCCTAAGAATGGGGCCCATGTTTCTTTCCATGCTCACTCAGCCAAACTAATCCTACTCAGTTTCCAGAATCTAAGGGAAAAAACAGTCCAAATCACTAGCACACCCTGCCCAGAAAACACCATACATGGATAATACAGGACACTGGCACTGCCTGATACTTATATTTACTTTGGCCCAAGAATTTCTGTACCATGCACTGTGTGAACACAAAGGCAAGATCCTTACTTTAATATGTACTTCTTTCACATTTGTTGATATCCAGTCTATCTACCTCCCAACTCTTCTAGACTCCTCAAAAAAGAAATCTTCATAAACTTTTTCATGATGCAATCCCTAAAAGAATGATTCACTTATTGAATTCTAACCTCTTTACTCTGAAAAAAAAAGTTATTTTTATGGTACTCTAAAAACATATCTCAAACCTAGCTGCCTGAGATTTCTCTCTTCACATTTGCTATATTAATGACTCAATGATCACATTTAACAAAACAACATTTCCAGTATTTAATGTCTCCTCACATACATTTATTTTCAAAAGCAGATGGAATAAGAAATCACTATTCATCTTTTGATAAACTGACATACATGTATGTCCCTGTAGAAAAGCAAAAACAAGGTAGTAATGCCTCATACTTTTTCAAAGATTCTTAACTCTCTTTTCTGAATTTCCTTTCATTTCAGACAGTGGAGTATCCCTTGAAATTTTACATCAATACCAAGTTTGTTCTATTTTACCCTCAGATTTTTAAGTTCTGTTGCATTACAGAATTTTGTTATATATATTTTGCAATATGGAAGTCATTAAGGAAAATGTTGGCATCTGAATAAAGTTCAGCTTTGTTGTTCTAATTGTTTGGCAAAAAGACTGTAGAACATATTTTCTTGTCAATCATGAGGGTATTGAGTTTTTGGCTTGAAGGAGCAGATGCACAAAGGACGCTTATCAAAAAGAATACGGGAACATCACATGATTACCTAAATAAGTACAGTGCTGGGGAGAAAACACCAGGTAATTGCACACTTTTAATATGGGAAAGAAAGGTTTTAACCAAACAGGAACAAGTAATTTGAAACTGAAGCTATTGACCTCCAAATTATAAACCAGGCACAGATTTTAAACAGTAAAAAATAACTTAAGGAAGAAACTACTGAGGCAAGCAGTAGCTTCTCCATCTGTTCATCTTTACCAATCAAGACCAACTGCTTTTTTTTTTTTTTAGAAAAGTTTTACTCAAACACAAATTAGCATGCTCACCACAAGGCCAACTGGGTGGAAATCTGAGACTTGATAAGAGTCCTTCCTTCAGGTCGCAAAATCCTCATTAAAAAGGTGCTATACCTTAGCTAGCTGAAATAGTAATATTAACACAGGAAATTAAAGAGCAATCCAGGGTTTCCAGTAAAAAAAAAATATGCCTTTTTGTGTGGCTAATGCTAAAGGTTCCTTTATCAGTAGTCATGATACTAAAAAGAGTGATTGGGAGGATTACCTTAGTCTATTTATAATCATTGGACAAAACCAATATTTGAGCCTGAAATTAATCCTAACACAGAGCAAGTGAAAATGCAGATAGATTGTTAACAGGAATCCTTATGGATAGGTAAAGAACCAGCAAGTAAATTGTGTTTTATGATTTCAGGTTTTAAACTGCTGAGCACTGGTTTAGAGAAAAATTATTCCTATATCCTTATTTAAGATCAGTCTTCTGTCCATATGGAAAAGGACTTTGCTGTCCATATGGAAAAGTCATACTGTGCCATTTTAACTGTGTCAAAATTGTCTAAGTTATTGTTAAAAGCTCTTCTAAAAGCAGCTCAGGTTTTAGAGTTAGATAAAGGAAGAAAAAAAAAAAAAAAAAGAAGTGTAAATTAAAGTTTGACAATCCTCTAGCATATGATAGAAGTCTAAAAGAAGCTACAATCAACTTCCTCTAAGAGAGGCAAGGATGCAGAATGCCAGCTAATTTACTCTGTTTTGCTGTAGAACCAACCTAACCAAGTCTGGAGGAAGAGAAAGGCAATCAGAAACTTGAACAGAATGGTTCTGATCTTCATTACAGTTCTTCTTTTGGGAGAAGAATACAAGATCTAAGCTAGCCATATGCTGTAAAAATCAAAATATCTAGACACAAAACTGGCTTAGAACTATACAATGAGACAATCCTTGAGAAAATATTGTAAATTGTTAATTATTATAGGAAATTTAAGTAGTAATTAATTGCTAATGAAGCAAAAGTTCATATGGAAGTAAAACTACTTATTTTTTTACTACTTTCGTGAGTATAAATGTGCTCCTGTAAATGAGGCTATAATCACATATTTGTGACATATTATTGATATAAATTTGAAAAGATAATTTTATACTATCTGCATGATGATACTTATTTTAAAGAGGCCTTCATACTGCCTGATTTACAAGTTGAATTTGGATATATTGTTCAAGGTAATTCCTTCCTGGAGGAAAAATGAGTACAGTTAAGGACATTCCTAGTCTTATTTTAATTTAAAGTATGTCAATTATTAAACCATAAAAGTCAGGGTTAGTTTTCCTTTGGTTTTAATATGTTCTTCTGATGCTCCTGATGATTGAGAACTGTGAACATCAACTACAATGAGAAAGACTTGGAGAAGCAGTCTGTCTTACAAAGTGCAATGTGAAAGCAGTCAATTGACTAGGGTCTAGGAGGGTGATATGGCAGAATTAAGCATATCTCAGAGCTGGTGATGATTACAGGGTAAACCTGGGGTATTAAAACTGATGGAGATGCCAGATTTGACGTATGATCAGGTGATAAGAGAGGTGAAATTAAAAGAGAAGATACTATAGGATGTTAGTTTGGTTGAACTTACACTGCTTACACTGAACTTACATGAAGAGCTTAATTAATTTTGAAGGGGAAACCTGTGGTATTATTCAGCTTCTTTCCTGTGAAGTCTCTATCTGCATCTTAGATATATCAGCTGAATAAGCTAGAACTCTTACATAGGTGTTGGACACTAACATAAAAAACACATAGTTAAAATAGTATATAAAATAGTTAACTGTAAAGCAAATTTCACTGCTCACAAGGTCTAGGTTTCCTTACATGCAATGCAGGGAATAAGGCAATTTATTATGAATATAATTTGCCTTCTAATATAGGTGGCCTACATACTCCAGTAAATGTTTATCATTACCCTGCTCTAGTTAACCAGTAAAACACTGAATAGAAACAGCTCACTGTATACTTTTCATGTAATAACACTAAAGGACTCTTTTTCACTGGCCTACCCAGTACTCAATTGTGAAAACATGAAACAAATTTAATAAATGTGTTCCTAACATAGAAAAGAATATATATTGCCTGGGAAGCTTGGACATAGAGAGGAAGTATTTTTCCAGACTGTGATCAACTCTTTAAAATTGGCACACAGAAAGAGATGGAGCTAATGTTGCTTACAGTTCTTCCCATGAAATCCCCTAAAAATGCAATAATAGCAAACCTGTGAGACTCTTTTGTCCCACTCCCAGGCCTCTCACTATTTCACCCAGTCTGTACATCTCCATATTATGGACATACGACTTGAAGTGGGAAGAAGGTATGGGCTGGGGGCTGTATGATGGGAGGCAGGTTTGGGGACAAAGGCAAGGCTATGGCAGCAGGCTGCACCTGTGTAGAGCTCCAATTCAGAGAGCTCCCAGTGGCAAGAGTACACTGCAGCCTCACACTGCAGCACTTGTAGAGCTCTGGGTGCCAGATGCAACTAGCTGGTGAGGCCATCAGCTGTTCCTGGCAATGGGCCACCATGCAGCCCTGGGAACGCCTCAGCTGTCAGATCTTCTCCTCCTGTCCTCCTGTGAGATTATGCTGTTTCATGCTTCAGAGATCATTCTTAGACCCGGTACTATCTGTGTTGGTTTATTCATCCATTTATTTATACATTTTCTGCCCTGGACTTTAATGGAATCAAAGTTGGGATGTTAATTTATCATCTGAAGAATTAAAATAGGAACCCTTAAGTCTACACGCTTTTCCAATGCCCAAGTAAAATGTTACTTCTCGAGATACGAGGAATAAAACATCATCAGACATATCAGCATATGGTAGGAATCCAGAAGAGTGGCGGGCTCTCTGCAGCCCGCTTCTACCCCTCTTTACTGGCTAAGGCTGCCAAACTCAATAGCCAGTAAAAACAAGACATTAAAATGCTATCACTGACTTAGAAGTACTATCAAACCCGCACAGCGCACTCTTTGCATGAGTTCATTTTCCACAGACAGGAAAATCGAAGAATCCAATAATAATGGAAAAATCATCTGGAAGTAGGGGAGGAAAGGGAGTCACAAGAGAAAAGAAGGTCCTCTGCTAGGAAGCAGAGAGAAGTTGGAATAATCTGTAAGTACACACAGTCCCTTGGTAGAAACAAAGTAGATCAGGCTAATTACTCTTCCTGTGCACAGTCAGTTTGGCACAGAAATACAAATGTCCATCATCCCAGGAAGAAATCTGAAATAACTTCCTCAACCAAAACTTTTAAAAGGTAAAATAGCTAAAATTCCCCTGTGTCCTCTGCTGTCCCTGGCACTCCTCTCAGTTAAGACACTGTCAAAGAAAATTACTACTTGTTCTGTGCAACAGTCACACTCCACTTCTTCGTTTACAAATTACAAGAATGGATAAATCGAGGCAGGAAATGACATAGACTGTAGTTTGCTTTTTAGCCATAAGCGACCTCATGAGAGGCTGGACTGCAACACACCTTCCTCTTGTGTTAGGGACTCAGCATCACCTGTACAATACCTGTGCATGATCCTGTTTAGAGGAGGAGAGAGAAAGCTTGCTAGGTTTCACCTATCTTGCACGTGATGGAATGACGAGGCTGTTGTGGGAAGGACAGCAGCTCTCTTGCCCTCCTGAGAGTTTCCCTACACTGTTGCTTCAAAGGCATTGTTAACTCAGGCTAAAGACATAGTCTGTAGATATGTTTTCTCATATTATTTGGAGTCATATTAATCTTCTGGGTGTCCTGCTTGTGCTTGCTGAAGCCCGTGGTGTTCTGCTTTCTTCACAAAGTACCAGATGCAGCTCTGAACTCTGCTGCTGTCTTGATGCCCAGAGGGGAAATTGATAAAATCCTGAAGACAGCCATAAATGTCCTACAAAAGACAGTGCAGACCTATCTCTTTGCCATGTTTCCAAATACCTCAATCATGATTTCCTAGCAGAGTCAAGAAAGAAGCTTGGATCCTCCAAATCCAAAATTCTCTTACTGGATTCAGAACCTTACAAAGTTCTGGTAAGAATGAAAATGTAATATTGAACATTTATAGCCAAATCAAGCCATTCATTCTAAAAGAACCATTTTTCTACATATAGAAAGACAGGAATTAGTTAAATGAAATGAAATTAAATAAAGCCCCTTCTGCAATGGAGCGCAGCACATGTGTAACTCTACACAATAGCTGAGGACAGGCAGTAAGGAAGGATATTAGGGCAGCTGAAAAGCTGTTCTCTGATTCATGAATATAGTTTAGTTTTGTTCCTATTACGTGGCCTTTGTTTCCCTATCCAAGCAGCTGGTGCACAATAGTGAAATTCTGCCTTCATTTTTAATCGCAAAGCCACTTTATTTTCAATCAGAAATGCACTTCATTTTTTCAACAAAAAATGAGAAAGCATTGACATTTTCAAAACATGTAGTTTGTATCACCAAAAAACATTGCTTAATAATTTACTTTGTTTTTAGAGCGCTTTCATCTTCATTTCTGAGAACGACTTGTTTTCATTTCAGGTTAGGGTGCAAGAACATATAAATCTGCATTCACGCTGATACTCAGGGTGAGGTTTGGTACAGGAAGCACCTGCTTTTAACAGAAGTTCAAGCAGGAGATAAGAAGGTAAAAATCATCCTGGGTCTTAGCAGCTTTTATCCAACCAGACGACAGGATTTTCTTAGCACACGTTAATAATTATTATTTAAGCATGACAACCTCAGATAATTTTGCTTCCTTGCACTAAATCTTCCTCGGATCTTGCCTGTATCTGGGTCGTTATTCATTGTTATACAGTATAATGCCACTGAAGGATTAAGATGATATTAGCAAATGCATTATGAAGCCACAAGTAATCAAGCTTAATGTAGAGTGAGATTTGGAAGTAGAAAGTATTCAGACTAAGATGTTAGCAGTGTGTTATGGAAATGGTTTAATCTCTAGTTATAAGTAGCTAACATATGCTGAATTTTAACATCAGTGTGCCACTTCGATTAGCATCTCCTAAATACATAATCCTCATAGCAATCCCACTAAAAAATGGAAGCTTAATTGTTGCCTTACAGTCTAGTACCTTTCACCTTCACATAATGCTACCATGATGGCTTTTCTAAACAGCAAGAAGGAGAAGAAGAAAGAAGAGAGAATAAAATCAACCAGAAGAATTTGTCGGCAAGACACTTTAACATCTGTTTCAAAAGTCATAGATTACAATTTAAAATGGAAGTCCCCTTTTGAACAAAGAAGGAAAGGTTATGAGAAAATACAGTTTGAAGTTATTGATGTATAGAGCCATACGTGATTGAATCTGTCCTATAGCTCCCCCAAATGCACCAAATGAATATTGCTGAAACCTTAGGGAAACAGGAGCAAGAGGAGATTTGAATACCGTGATTCTCATTATTGCTTAGAATGTAGGTTGATATGTCTCACATGGAATGTCTGCTTTTCTCATTCAGCCCACTTTATGGACTGCGTGTCAGATGTGCTGTATGTGTTCTGCTCAGATAACCTCAGAAACGTGTAACAGTCATGCAAATTATAATTCTAGAAAAAGAAATGAAGTAAATTGACCATTGATTGTTCTTTTCCTTTATCCTACTCTCTCATGTAAGCATCCAAGTGTAATGATTGTGAACTCGAAGAATTTCTGTTTCAATGTACTTTATCTTTGCAGGTAACGAATTTGGTGTGTTCAGTTTTTTATTGCTGTTGTTTGTTTGTTTGTTTGCTTCTCCCAGCAAGGGCTATTACAAAATTGTGAAGCCATTATCTCTTTTCTAGCACTGAAGTTTCTGTCTCTGCAGATATTCACCCAACATTACACCAGTGCAGGAAGCAAATGACCAGAAACACTGATGCAATAAAACAAAATCTTTAACTTAGCTAGAACAGTAGTGAAGCACGAGACATGGTAATTTATTATTACAAACAGGCTTGTATCCCAAATCAGATATTGTTAGTCACAGCAGAATCACTTCTCTAGTTTACATGTTGGTCCTGCGGAAAAAAAGCGCAATATAACTTTCCACTCCCATCTCTACTTCAAGGCCTTTTTGGCATCAAGCAAATCAGTCCTTTTATTAAATTACCCTCTCTGGGATTCTCAGAGAAATATCCTTTTCTTCCTTCATTCAGTTTTTCAGAGCCAGGGTGCTGATGACACTCAGAAACCTCTTGGTATCTTTACAGATTATTTCTTCTTCCTTGATTCTGCATGTCAGAATTGATTCTCAAACATATTTATCTACATTTTGTTAATTGTAATTTAAAATTGTATTCTAAAGGGTATACATTTAGACTATAGTAATTTTGAAGGCGAGCAGTTATTTCATTGGGTTGTCACTCCTTCCAGAAATCAAACCCTCCCTGTCATATATAAATAGATTGCTTGATATACATGCAATATCCTGTCGGTGTCATGCACTCTTTTCTTTAATCTGACTGACATAGCACATAATAAAATGCTCACTTCAATATATGTCTGTTGCATTTTGCCTAATTCTGGGCTTAGTTTAATATTAGTCATGTATATTTCCTACAGCTGGATATGAATTTGAATATATAAAAGGCACATTTTATGTTCATGCCGCAGCACTTGCTTCTCCCATATATTTTATTGCTTTCCCTGCTTGTGATGAATTAAGTCATCTGAAGAAAAGAAGATCTGGAAGCAACAGGGACTAGAGCCGTTATCTCTATCCACAAGCCAGGTGTAGCATGTGAGAAGGAGAATTGCATTCTTTGCACTTTATTTTCCGTAAGTAACTCACAGCAGTGATCTGGAGGAAGGCGTCCTCTCCAGTGGCTGTTGCAAGAGGAAATAAAGAATTTCAGCATATTAAATCTCAGACTTCTTTTCATACAAAGGTACTTGATCAGAATATATCAGCAATTTTATTCCATATAATTTATATGGATTGTTTTCCAGGGGAGACAGAGATTGGGTTGACATTTTGTTTCTCTCCTGTCCTGCTACATACATAAAGCAATATCTTCTTTGAGTAAAAAGCTGTTTTCAATCCATGCCCTGCATGCTTAGGTGTTTGTCTAGGTTTTTTTAATAACTGGAAATTACTGTAATAAACAGAAAAAAAAATGTGACATTTTCAATATTCCTGCAGTATTCCTAAATGTTCTGAGAATGATTCCACCAAGACAGTCCGTTTATACAACAGTCCACTTCTCCTATCCCTGAAATCAAAAAAAGTGTCTCTAAGGAATCTGTAAAGTGCTGATGAACCATTTGCTTTTCCCTCTGTCTGCCTTGTCTTCTTACATTGAATGCCAGAAGCAGACAAAAGGTGAACCGTTCTTTTAAAATGTATTTGAGCTGTATTTCATAAGAATATACAGAACTTGATCAAAAAGGGGAATCTAACCCTTCCCTGCTGGTTTTTAAGATTCCTTGTGTTGACAAATCTTCCTGTCTGACTTTCAAACAAATGGCCTAGTGCTGAGGTCTGTGGTATTAACTATCCTCCCCAAACATCTGCTCTCAGTTTAATAATTTTATTGAAGTGATCTTGAGGGTCTAAAGTACTATGGCATTTCTGGTTTGCTAATACTGCCTACCTAGACCTGCCCATAACTTGTTGCTCTCAGAAAGTCTATTTCACCATTTGGCAATAGATAGCTCTTTTTTCACAGTGTCTGAAATGGAACAGAATTTTAGACTCTTTCAGAACTGTCTGTGTTCCCCTTGTTTTATTTTTCATGCAGAAATACAGTCTGTTCTGTCTACATATTGGGTGACCTTGCCTCCCTATGGATAGAAATGACGGAAAAAATGAACCACTGTCTAAAACAGATTAGATGCCAAACCTAGTTAGATCTTGCCTAATCCTATAAAAGTATGTCAGTTAGGGACTTACTTGACCTAAGGAAAAAAAGATCTGAAAACACTATCCTAACTGATTACTTATTCTGCTTGATTATACTGCAGCCACAGCTTTATTACAAAGTATGGTCATGCAAATTTAGCCCACTTTCCACCACCCCATGTAAGGCATCCATGCAGCATGTTAAAATGTATTTTTATTCAATAATGTGACCAACCTAGGGGAGATTAATTGCCAAAACAACACAGTGAAATCCAAACAGAAATTACTTCTCAGTTAGACCAGGCTTTTGCCATAGTATCCCACATTGTTCTTGCTGACTGATTTTGACATGCTTGAGAAGTTTTATGGCACTAATGACACTATTATAATTGTTCTGCAAATTCGGAGTTACTTTTTGCTATTGTCTTAATGCCAAAGTCTTTTTATATGTAATTGTTGTCAACATATATCTGTCAAGATAATTAAATAATTTTTAGATCATTCTTTCTTTCAGAAGAAGACAAATGATCAAATGTGTGTGTGCACAGAAAAATACAAAAGAAGCTTTGAAGGAAGGTTTCTCTCTCTAGCAGTAGAACATATCGGATGTTACACGCTGGATTCAGTGTTATTTTGGTGAATGCTGTAACAGTCAAATTAGCTAACCCAAAGGGAATGAAAAAGGTGTTTAGAACTAGTGACAGTACTTCAAAAAATGAGGCTGGGTCAAGCACTATATGAGCACTAAAGTGAGTATGGAGTATAATAAAGCAACTTGTTTTTTTGAATAGCTGGGCACAGTATAGGTAAGCCTATTGTTCCCCAAAGGCTGCTTGCAGTTACTGTTAACGCACTTCTGTGCTTTTACCAGAGCCTTCAGTAGCTGTGACAGTGCTTGCAAATGTGATGCTCATGACAAGTCTGTCTGCTTCTAAAGCATGTGAGGAAAGCTGAACACTTTTAATAATACTAATGGAGAGATTATCTCTAGCTTCTGATTTTTTTTCCTTTTGAAAATAAAAGTGGGAGGTTTGTTTTAACACTCTGCCCTTTTGAGAAAGGTTGTAAGAAGCAATTGAGCCCCCTCTGCAAAAAGCTTCCCTTTTCAAGTTTTCCACTTAATTAAAATACCACATTTTAGCTCGCTGGAAGTGAATTCTTCACCACTACCTTTTAAAGAAATAAAAAAAATAAATATTAGCAGCAATCCTCTGTCAGTATAAAAGTGTTCTTGTTAGTTTGTATGCACAAAGGGATAATTATATACTTTTAAAGTCCCCATTAAAGAGCAAAAACCTGTTCTTTAGCTTCTTTATTAAAGATATCTGAATACTGCAGATAGCATTAAAGGCTACAAGAGTAGCCAATTAGACTGCATTAATATGCAAATTTCTACAGAAAAGAACATGTAAAATGTTTAGAGATTATTTAGGGGTGTAAAAGACTGGACTCATGGGCTAAAATGATGCTATTATGCACATACAGATACAACATGTGTGTTGCCTCTGAAGCACTAACAACACTCATTTTTGCTGTTTAAATTAAAAAAAAAAAAATCTTCTGATGGCTTCTTTTAAAGGATAAGAAGCTATCCTGAACAAAAATGAGTCAGTTAATATACCAGAATAGGAAGGATTTCACAGAGACTCAGTAGATGTGTTATGGATCACATTTTCCAGACATCTCCTAATGTCTTGGTAGGCCACTATCCTGTAAAATGCATAACAGAGCATCATTACCTCCTCCCTCCTATATAATACAGGTCAATTTGCACTTGTTCTTTTCTGCGTTTTGCATTTCTCTACAGTATTTTATCCTTTACATATGTTCAGTTCAACTAATTATCCAAAATCTACAGCAAATTTTTTCCAGTCTATCAGATGTAAAACCAAAATTTCGATTTTGCTTATGTAACTAAATTATGTTGGAAGACAAAAGATAAGGACACGGAACGATTTCTATAGATTTCCATTAAATATTGAACACCAGTTGTGTGTGTGTGCCTGTGTGTCTCTGTATCTGTGTCTCCGTGTTTGTGCTGCTTCTGTGCTCTGCCATCGAGTTCAGCATGTTTGTCTTTAAAACTGAGCCCCACTGGGCTCTGTGCTGCTCTCTGAAACATGCAATCCAACACAACTTATCACGCTGTGACAGCTAATATTTAAAACACACATGCGTATTTTGAGGTTTGATAACTGCTATCAATCTCGATAATGGGTATAGAATCCCAAATTCTGACAGATACCTAGTGGAAGGAACATCCACTGTGAACAGCTAATACTGAAGAAATGAGCAAGAGAGGCAGATAGGCTGTGTATCTAATTACAGGGGAAAAAATAAATTAAAAAAAAAAAAAAGAAAAATAAAAAAAAAAAGCCACAATAAACGAAAAACAGAAAAAGCAATTAAAAATACCTACTGAGGTTTGCAAATTCAGAAAGGCTGTAAGCCTAGCAAGGCCGCCTAGCTGGTTTTAATTGGACATTTTGTTATTGAAGGTTTTGGGTCTCACCTTATGGATTTTTTTCTGGTTATATTTTCAGGACTCCCAGTACAATTCGACACAGTACCTTAGTTTCAAAGAACCTGCCAACAAGGAATACAGTAAAATGTGTAAATGTGGGGCTTTGATGCTTCGAAAAGACACTCTTAAGAGAGAGTTAATCAAGTTAGAGTGACCTCCAAAAGCAAAATTGCAGCACAAAGCATAATGGGTAATGCTATGTAAATTGCCATGTATGCAATCGGGATGTTATTATAGCAAGACCAAAAGGTGCCAGCTAATGACCTCTACATTTGATCTCTGGTTTTCCTAGGGGCTGACAATGTCTCTGGCTGAGACAATAGCCGCAGCCTGCTGATGAGCATGAAGAAGGCTAGGACACCTGTCTACAGCTGCTCTTGCAGCCTCAGTGGACCAGATCTGGGTGCTGCTAACTGACAACTGGAAGTGCTGCTATGAAGTCATCCCTTAAATCAGCACTGCACTAGACAAAATGGAATTGTTATTATTATTAATAATAATTGATATTATTATCCAAATTTGCTTAAAATTACACAACAATCTATATTATCATCCTAGAAACATTTATTTTTCAGAATGAATATGTACTTACATAGGATGCTTGGAGAAAAAATAAAATCAATATTGCTGTTTTATGGGGTTGTTTAATACCAGAAATTTTGGTTTTAACCACCAATTAGTCCAAATAATTTGTTGTTATTTTACATTGAAATAACTATTCCAGAACTTTGATTTCTTCTGTATTTTAGGTGTTGTTTAAAAAAAGGGAAAATATTACTTTTTTCTGCATTTTTTGTAAAATCCTCTAAATAGAATTTTCCAGATGAAATCACACAAATATAAAAATAGCATAGTTAATTTTCAGAAAACAGTTATTATCTTTAAACAAAGACAAGATTACTGTGTTCTTTCAAGAATGTGTCTGTTTATTCATAAAACTTGGTGAAAAAGTTCTATTTTACTTGCTAAAACTGCTTCAGAGACAAAAACAATTGCTACATAGACAAATACTGCTCTTAGGGTATTTTTAGTTTTCAAATAGGCAAGACATTCTAGTAATTTAAAAATATCATCAATTTTATTTAGTACGCCATGTTATTAAAGAAACTTGTTATCATAATTATGCATTTTGTACTTAGGTTACCATAACAATTTTTTATGCACTCTGGCAGGGATTATCCCTTTGAGGGATATGATGCAAGGGCCCAATTCTGCTCCTATTTAAAGAAATTGCCTCAAAAAGGAGCATAATTTGATCTTGTAAGGTGTAATATTATAGATGAAGGATTTCATTTTTAGGATCTGTTTTGACTTATATTATGTATGCAAGCCTAGATTTATTTTATATCTCACTATTGGTTTAGCTCATGACAAAATGAATTAAACAACGAATATGTTACAGATATTTCCCTTGGGATGAGGGTATTTGATCTTTTTCTCTATTTTCTACATAATATTGAAATCAACATCTCCTGAAACTTATGATAAATGCATTGTTTTCTTCACTGTTTTTATTTTTGAAGTTATGCAGTATATGGCAAAGCAGTCTTGAAGATGGAGACTTTTTAATTAAACATGTTTACACATTAACATTTTACCTAAGTCATTTTTAGCATATTTTAGGTACTCATGTGTATTTGTGTAGCCCTGATAATCCTCCTACACACAGTCAGAGAGAGACTGTAACAAAGGAATAGCAATACAAAACAGAGAACAATTCTGCTTGATTTTCCATTGCAGTCATTTTATCAGGGACAGGGAATATTTTACAGTCGTGCGCAGATGAAGGTTGCATGCATTCCCCAGCATTAAATTGTGGTAGAAAATGAAAAACCTAATAGCATTTTGATGTATTCCAGTTAGGTTTTCCATTAAGAGAAAAAGGTGATATGTTCACACCATTTGTCAGGAAAAGAAGAAATGAAGAAAATGTTGACAATTTCATTACACTCTGGTTATGGGGTGATCTGAACTTACCTATTACAAGATAAAAAAAAAAAAATATTCAAGATATTATTAGTTGAAAACATTACTGTTTATAGTTACTTTAACTTCTGCTACAACTGTGGAGTTGATATAACAGTATGAGCTGCAGATTTTAAAACAGAGATTTCATATCATTCACAACCTTGCTAAAAAAAAAAAATCTTGTATTCCTTTTGAATGACATAGCATCTAACCAATCCCACACAGTTGAACATTTCTCTGATAATTTAGTTCTCAACAAATGTAACAAACAGTGTAAAAAGTCCTTATAAGTCTATTGCTCTTTAAGCTCTGTATTTTTTCCAGAAATATTTGTCTTGATTTCCTTTCCTTTCCTTTCCTTTCCTTTCCTTTCCTTTCCTTTCCTTTCCTTTCCTTTCCTTTCCTTTCCTTTCCTTTCCTTTCCTTTCCTTTCCTTTCCTTTCCTTTCCTTTCCTTTCCTTTCCTTTCCTTTCCTTTCCTTTCCTTTCCTTTCCTTTCCTTTCCTTTCCTTTCCTTTCCTTTCCTTTCCTTTCCTTTCCTTTCCTTTCCTTTCCTTTCCTTTCCTTTCCTTTCCTCTCCTCTCCTCTCCTCTCCTCTCCTCTCCTCTCCTCTCCTCTCCTCTCCTCTCCTCTCCTCTCCTCTCCTCTCCTCTCCTCTCCTCTCCTCTCCTCTCCTCTCCTCTCCTCTCCTCTCCTCTCCTCTCCTCTCCTTTCTTTCTGCTTCTTTTGTTTTTATTGAGTGTAGAATTCTCAGTTTTCTGCTGAGAATATTTCCCCAGAGGAAGCAGTGCCTGGACATTTCATATCAAAGAACTAAACGTGTATTTACAGGGTGCAAGGAAGTTAAGCTCTAGCTTCAATCTGCTCAACTGGAAAAGCTGTTGTACAATGTATCTTTAATTAAGTTTTATTATTACTTCCACAGAGCTTCATATTACACATAATAAAATTAAGAACAGATATTTGGGTGGAGAGGTGATTATAGCTCTGCTCAGTGGGATTTCTATAATTATGTATCAGTAGTTGCTCTTTAAGAAAATATATTTGGGAGACAAGCATATAAGAAGATCAGCACAACACATTCTTTCATTTCTTCCCTGCAAGATACCAAAAGAAGACGCAACACTAAAAGAAAATAATTTATACTGTGCTGAATTATTAGTTAACTACTTGCTGAATTCATGTGTCCTCAGTATAAACTGTGATGAAAAAATTATCTCTTACACCACAAAAAAATCATACTGAACATAACACTGCCATTTCTTTGCCTAAAATTGGTGCATATTACTCTGCCCTAGACCTGAAGCATATATAAATCTGCAGTAGTGACACTCTTGTTCTGGAGGCTTCACATCTACTTCCATGCTGTGGGACTGAACTAAACTATCATCTTTGCTTAATAAATATTATCAAGGAGAACACGAGCATTCTCAGTGTAGCAAGCAAAACCAAGCATGGCTACAATACTTCCTGTACACTTCAGTCCACTCATTGGGGAAACCAAACAACCTAGCAAGCAAGAGGTGCTCATACAGCACTTTTCAAAAGCCTGCATAATGATTCTGTATTTATTCCTTCGAGTTGATTTTGGGCATCTCTTTTCTCTTCCCCCATACCCTTCTCTGAGAACAAAGTCAGAGTGAGAGAGTATTTTTCTACCCTTAGGAAAGTATTAATCTTTCTTACTGTTTTACTATGTTGACATCACGGATAATGCAAAACCAACTGAAATCAATGACAATTTCCATGGATCCTGCAGTTGAAAGCCAGTATAACTATTTAGTGGAAGAAAGTTTGGGTATAGCTACACCTCAAAGAATTATTTTCCTTGTGGAAATCATTTTCATTTCAGAGTGAAACTATCCACAATGGAGCATTTTATGAGAAAAAATTACTGATTAAAAATTCCTGATAAAATTATTTACCCCTAATATTTAATTTTTCTAATTGTTTATTGCTTACTGGTCCTGATTATACCTGGACTTAGCTCAAGAAAAAATATGTATACAGTAAACTGCAAAAGAGAGCAAATAATGCTTCTTAGTGACTATCCCTCTTTGGCTTGACAAGAGGTTGGAAAGGAGAGATGATTCTGAAAGTTATGACCTAGACACAGGTACCCTATAACAAAGAAACAGAAGAAAGCAGTTGTCATATCATGCTCCTAATCCTTAAGGCGTTAAATATAGGTTGCTAAAGCAGACAGAAAAAAATCTGCATCACTAAAATCTTTCATGCGTTTCTGCAGATGTAGGTGGAACCAGTTGTAGCAGTCGTTGTATAATAAACCAGATATGATTAATAATGCAAGAAAATAATTTATAGGTAACTCCTCAGACATATGCATATGGATCGAAACTCAGTCTACCTGTGAGATGATTGTGAGTCCTTGGAACAATAAAAAAAAAGGAATAATGATTCTTCCTCTCCTTTTGTAGGCCAGAACTGATACAGCAAGGGATTCCAAAGGTCAGTGTTTATCTTCATAAAATCAGTCTTCATTGTGATTTTCACAAAAAAAAAAAGCATAGCTAACCCAAAGTTAGGCAGTTTGTTTTAAAAATATCTGTCCCCAAGCAATACCCTTATGTGTTTTCCTTCCCTAAAGAACCCTCTAAGGTAATATTAATAAAAAAATCTGCATTAAGAAAATAGTAGAATCAGAGAATCAATCCAATCAATCCAATACTAATGTAATTAATTAGACTCATAATAACATACTTTTTTAATTTATATTTTTTTTCCCCAACAGACACTTTTAGCATCATTCAATCATTAGGAGATCAGAATTGAGCAGGCTTCAGAAATGAATCAAGATTTTGTTGTATTTAGGAACAGAACAGATCCATGGAAGTTAATAGTCTTTAGTGAAGTCAACTGGATGTCACTCCCAGGTAACTACATTTTATCTCCTGCAGTGACTGCTGTGGGAAGACTGTGCAAGCATGAAACCTTTTTCTTCTTCTGCAGCCTATATTGTCTGCACACACCTACAAACTCACATACAAATGTCCTGTCTGTAAATTAACTTTAAGGTTGTAAATGGAAACACATGAAAGACTGGTAACGTTGGGAATGCCCTTTCATAGGCTAATTTAATTCTGGCATTCATGTTCATGCTGTGACTGTAAAAACTTTTTCATAATTTTTGGTAAAGAAATGCAAATTTTCTGTCAAACTTCTATCCAGAAATTTACATTTTGTTATAATGCATACAGCTCATCAGCACAGTGAGAGCTTTCAGATGCCATCAGCACTGTTATCTGCCATTGGACCTGACCTGTGTAACCCTGAGCAGCAGTATATTATCAGCCTCCATTCATAAGCCTCTACATGCAGAGAACTGATACTTGCTTTGCCATGTTTCATAGTCCTGAATTGCACTTTATGTTTCGGTGAGCAATTTCTTTCTTCCATTTCTGAACTCAGAGCTGACTCAGTAGCTCCCCATTTTTTTCCAGTCTGTCCACTTTCTGGTCTTGACCATCTTATTGCCAGCCATTGACTATTTCAAACTGGCTTCAGCGAGGACATCAACTCATTACCACAAACCCCAGTCTCAGTGGTCCATGTTTTCCTCTTTGTAGGACTGTTGTCCTGTCCTGGCTCTTCCAACCTTGTTTTTTTTGCTCTTGTGTTATGTTAATTATCATCCTCAAATCCCATTACCTCATTCCCTCCTTTTCCTTATCATTCAACAAACTGCAGTTTCTGCTTATTTTACTTTCTGCCTCTTACTAAGGTTTTTGGTTATTTTTTTTTCAAGTTTATGAAAAACTAGCACAGTAGACCTATGGTGAGATGGTCTTTCTGCCCTTACATCTGAGGCCCAGTGACACAGTAGCTTGCAGCAATCAGGAGGAAGTTGCTGGGACAATTTTATTCATTCCTGCAGTTGCAAGGTAAAGTCTGATCATTACAGACAATATTTTTAGGGAATTTTGCAGATAGAGTCTGACAAGCCCTGTTGACCATGTATAAAGTGAGTATTTCATGGGTTCACAAAAGATATATTCTTGACAGAAAATATTCTTGTGCTACATTTCAATTTCTTTTTCAAAAATGTAGGTACTGCACAGATATTGTGGATAAACTTAGTGGAAAAATTGCATCTTTTAAAATGTGAATCTAACATGCTTTTGCCATTTATATTTTCAGCAATAATAAGATAGATTGTGCCAAATGTTTAACACCAATTTAATGCAAACCAGGTATTTGGCATGATAAAAATTATCCTGCAGACTTACAGTTTGGCAAAATTCTATCTAACTGAAAATAGCACCCTTTAATGGCAGGTTTTTCCTTCACTGTCAGCTTGGCAGATCCTGTGCTACCTCTTCAAAATACTCCAACCATGCTCTAAGTGTCAGACCTCTTCTCCTGTACCCATACTAGAAAGAGGTTTTTTTCAGAAACTGCAAATTTACCTGCGCTTCAACAAGGCATTTGTGTTGCATGTTGTTTTCCCTCCTCCTGGTGAGGATTTTGGCTGTTTTTACTCTCAGCTGAGGCCCAGTTGGCATGTCTTCTGCTGGAGTGTGTTGACATCTTCTCTTGGAAGATGCTCTAACTGAAATATAATCTTGTGACAACGGCACTGGTAGTTAAGTAGTTTAATATAATTAACTGTGCCACATAATGGATTTAACAACTAAAATTAAAGCACAGAAGTAATCAACAGTTATATTGCAGGAATTAACACATTGAAAGACATTTTTCCTGCATGTCCTTTTAATTTTTCCCTCTTTTTCATTCTTAACCTTTGGAATTAAATATTAAAAATTCTTAACACATATATTTTTTTCATTAAAGCATTCCAGACATTCTTTAGTTTATGGGTCTTTATGCAATGAAACTTTTTCTAGTATCTGAAATAGATTATTTTTCCAGTATAGGATCCCACTATGCTTATATCAGGACTACATGTGTCTACCTCATAAAGAAAAAAACCCCACACCTATAGGTAATGGATTAGGTTTTTTTTGCTTCCTTGAGATAAGCGAGACAACTGCCATTATGTTTCCTACTTCTGGGCTTTTTCTTCCTCTTCATGTGTTTGTGGATGAGTGTGTTAGGTTAAAAGGCAGCATTGGGCTGTATTTGAAATGTCAGGACTGCTGCTCATCTCAGACATTCTGAGACATGGATTGGATAAGCTTTTGGTAACTCTCCGATATTTGACTAGATAGTTATGTAGTCAGAGCAGTAGTAACCAATCAGATTTTCACTTGCAGGTTTTAATTCCCCAAGGAGACAGTGGTAAACCAGGATAAGGTGTGCTATGTATATTTGTTCATATGGTATCAAGACCAAGATCCTGGTTTAGTTTCTGCACCTGTATATGAATTTGACCAGAGTTCAGTCAGAAACTCTTCTTCATTCTTCGCTTTATTTTCCTCCTTTCTTACAGCTAGAACTCTGCAACCAGAAGGCAAAGAGAATTTTATCTATGTGTATTTTAAGATCCCGCATGGCAACCTGAAAAAACTTTCATCCACTTAACTTTTATTTACGAAAAATGACTTTGTGGTGTCTTAATGCTTCTTTTTAGGGAACCATTTGGATTATTAGCTCCCACTTAGTGTTTTATTTGCCATGTACACCTCAGCATCAACTAATCAGATTTTATTCTTGAACACTCTGAATTGCCTATAGCACTTCACTTCAGCAAGTGAACTGACTCACACTGACAGGAAACAATATGAGGCTTTCCCCGAAGGGACCATCCCATAATATCAATAAGAGTATGCAGTCATTAGCTAGTCAAGGAACATCTAACAACTACATTAGTCAAAGCACTTTATAACACTTAGTTTTGTGGAGAATCTGAGATTCCAGCTCTGAAGCTATGCTGAGCATAAATACTAAACATAACAACACTGTTCTGTTGTAAGCAAAATTAATTTGATGGAAATCAGATCATCTTGCAAGTTAAAAATATTTTTTTTAAAATTTCCTACATATCCTCCTCTCATTAAAAAAAGTGTTTAAGTACAGTTTTTCTTTTTCAGTTCTAATTCTGTTCCTAATGACAGAGGAATAAAACCTGAGCAGGTATGGACAAAAAGGATAAACAGTAACAGAGCTTCACAAGCACATCACCATAAGAGTGCTCACTTCCAGTCAAAAGCTCAGTGAGTTAATAAAGGACAATGTTCTTACAAAAAACAGACTGAGAATATGTATGTATAGACACATTAATATTTAAATCTCAATAGCAGCATCTATTATTAAGCATTTCTACTCTTTCTGATAGAAGGTCTTAGAGGCTTCAGGCCATTGCAAAAGCGGATAACATGATCTTAAGTCTTTGTTTGGTTTATAGCAATTCAATACTGCTTGGCATGAAGCCACATGTCCTTAGGAGCTTTAACGAGTGCAAAATGTTGCAGTACATCCTGCCGACACCTCTGAATCTGATCTCTACTGTCTACATTCATTGCTGAGCCAAGGATAAGGTCTCATCCCGGTTACCTTGGCATATGATGTAGTGAATGCTTTTTAAAGCTCAGGATGGCTGAAAATAGCCAAAACAACATCACGTGGATTGAAAAAAGATCTTTCCCAAGAGTCAGAACCAGACCATGGAAATAATCGCCAAAGGACAAAAAGATCATCACAGACCCCATCACATTCTCCACCAAGTGCAAGAAATTATGGAAAAAGTTTGCCTTTACGTTGCATAAGTACCTAGGAGAGAGTTAACAAAAAAGAAGTTGCCCAAATTCCTAACAAAAATTAATACTGCACTTCAGATGCAGACACCAAAAGCACTTTATAGTCAGTAATGACATTGTTGAAAGCTGCTCAGGTATTTCCTAATAAAGTTGGCAACAAAACCTGAAATGGTTTCTACTCAACAGAGAGCTGGGAATCCCATACAAATAAGACCTTACAAGTCAAGATTTAAATACTCCCCCACTTTCCACTGAGGTGGTCTGGGACTAAATAAATAAAACATTTAGAAACGCTGAAGTATCTCTCCAGTAGATACTCCCATGAAGTAGCAATAGCTTGCTTAAGCCTCTATTGCAATTGGCACTAAATATAAGGTTGAAAAAGAAACTATTAGATGGCAAAGTACTAGACTGACTTTGATATACACAGCATGAGAAAAATGCCTGGCATTGCTTCAGACCTGTAATTCAGGTTTTGCCAGGAACAAGTTACCACTACCATATGCAATTTTGGAAACACCTGGCAGCTCTCCAGTGCTGCTGTTATCTCTTGCCTATGAAAGAGCTCCCAAAGTAGTAAAACAATGCTCTGTCAGCCTGGTGATAAAGCGTTATAAAACCTAGGATGGGTGAGTTGAAAAATCTTCATGGTTTAACTGAAATTTTGGAGTCTAATTTAAACCACATGGAGTTCATGTAGATCTATGTACTGTGTGGTAAACCTTTAGAAGTTTCAAACCCAGAATTTTGTGTATTTCCAAGTTCACTGGAAAATTATTTAAACCACAAGAGTAATCGTTCAGAGAAGAAAATTTTTTCTTCAGTTCCTTGTCAAAATTCTGCATTTACTTTGAGTCTTACTGTACAGTAACATACATATTGTTCTCTTCTCCTCTTCCCTTTTTTATAAGAATAACATAATTAACTCAAAGGTAAATGATAAGGAATTCCTTAAATTTTCAGAATTTTCCTGTTCTCAAATAAAGAAGAAAGTGTTGTGAAACATTTTCTAAGTGGAAATTCTTTTTTACAGAATGAGAAAGTAATTATGTCATATTTTGATTCATTATTTTACTTCTATTCCTGCATGGCATCAAGAAGTAAAGGATAAGCAACAGAAGTAAAAGAACTAATGATTGTTCAAGCATTAGAAATTATTCTGGTTAACTTTTTTCCCAAATATTCTGCTATTTAATCAGCTCTAGCTATTCAGCATTGTTATGTTAGTGCTACTTCAGTGCTACAGGTATCTACAAATTAGGTCTTCCTTCTATATTTTATTTCTGGCTGTACCGTAACAAGATATTATACAACAACATGAAGCAATAACCTTCTAGGCGAATAATGACCTCAACTCCTTCACACATCTGCGAAGTGGTTAATTTCAAGAACCTGCCAACTTATAGATACAGAAATACCTCATACGTCATTAGAAGAAAGGCAAATTAGGTTATTAAGAAAACAGTTTCTAAAATCTAGAGTAAACAGTTTTCGTGTATATACTGTTAATACTTGGCCTAATGGTGAACTTTCCCATGCTTTTTTGTTTTGTTTTGCTGGGTTTAGTTGGTTGGTTTTGTTGGTTTTGGTTTTTAATAGGGGGGAATTAGATGAGAAAACTCTGATCTTCAAGATATCTAATTTATATCATGATTTGCCAGTTTTCAGCTGCATTTGTGCTATTTTCTCTTACCTCGTCTCTCTTGCCTGCCTCATTTTATGAACAGGTGATAAGAATGGTTACTGGTCCCTACCTGAATATTGTATAAGAATTTTTTTCCATTTATGATTCAAATTATTTGAATTTGTCTTCGATACGTATTATAAAGAAGAATAAATAATTAGTAATAATAATAAACTCTTTATCATCTTGTTCATCATTTTACTGTTCATACATGTCCACTCTGAATTAAAAAAATCAATATATGGTATTTGCTTATGAACGCTAAAATTCAGTTTATGTTCAGTATGAATAGACTGATGAGCAAAAGTCTAAGTTCTGCTCTGAAATGCTCTGGTTCTTAAAATTTGCACCATAAAATTTAGCTCCCAGTCTCTCCTGAATATGTCTGTTCTGCAACCAGAGTGAAATGTCGGAAGACAATTGCTGAGACCAACTGATCCTGACAAGTGGATTTTTTTTTTCCTTTCTGTAGAGTGCTCAGAGCAACACTTTCCAAAAGAGCTAAATTAATATACTTATTTCTTTTTACAATGAAGATTTTCTTTAATTGAATGACCATGTAAAAATAGCTCTTTAAAACTCCAAGATACATACCCTCTTTCTGTTTGAGGGAATATTTTTTCTCATATCTGCTGTACTCAATGAATACATAGATACTGAGAAAGTTAAAGATGTCTGTGCCCCTTCTGATTGTCTAGGTGTCACCCCATGTTTTGGATTTTTTGTTATCTGGGTCACAGAGGAAGAATCATGTGCACCCAGGGGACAAGAATGATAATGAATCTCATCCAGTATCCAATACTGTACAAAGGAGGAAAAAAGTGCACTCTGAAGATTAAAATGAAACATGCGAGAATACCCTGGAAATTATGTGTTCAGTCTTTATGTATGAATTAAAGCCTTCATTTTCTAATAGCTTATTCTAATTTCCCCGTGTGGTTAGTACAGTAGACCATAAGCCCAAGAAATGATTAAGAAAAAAATATCTCTTTTGCTTTAGGATGTAATCCTTCCATTTCTAAATAGCAATAGATCGGTCAAGTGGCAAAGACTAAAGAAGCTATAAAAAGACTAGAGAAGGCTATAAAAAGAGTATGTAGAGGAGTTTCATTTCTCTACAAGCTTGTGACATCACAGCTGAATTTTTAGTGAAGCCTTATCATTATTTCATGTCTGGAGCAAATTAACACATCTATATCTGAACATGTGATTCTTTTGAAAGAAGATAGCAATATGTCCATGTATCTGAAGCACAGACAATAGGCCATGGCCATGGTGATCACTACAATTTCAGCAAAGGAATCCTACCTGACTTCTTTCTTGTTGAACTTCTAAAGAAAGGGATGCTTATTAGGAAATTAAGTGTGCGCAGCTTTCATCAAGTACACACAAGAGAAGGATCACAATTACCTTGTTTTAATTTAAGATCTGTATTCATCTAAATTAGGTCTAGCAGTAATACAAAATAACAACTTTTACAAGTAATAAAAAGAAATACAAAAGAAGTACATCATTTTAAAAATATAAGACAAAATAAATGAATGAAATCTCAGCTACAGTTTTTCAGGCAGCAACACTGAAACTTTCATAGACTTCCTATTTGTGTGTTGTACTATATTATAATTTAAGAAAGGTTTGTTGCCACAGTTGTTTCATAGGTATGTTACTAAGAAAATACCCTGAAAGGTGCTTGTTCAAGTAAGCATGTAAGTGGAAAGCACAGTACTATAACATATGAAACAGTCAACAAGTCAACCAAAAAAAAACCTAACAGAAAGGCCTATAAAAAAAAGAGCTTTCCTGGGAATATCCTGAAATTATTTATATGAATAGTATTAAAAATATTTGCATTAATACTATTAAAAAGCCAAAACCTAATGCACCACAAGAACTTTAATCATTGTTTACTTGGGCTTGAGACATATCAAAGAGAGTGAGAGAGAGGAAGTGAGACAGACAGACTTAACGGTCTAAGAGTTTTGCTCAAAATCTACAAAACAACAGCTTTTGAGATGTTCTGCCTTATTTTTACCAAGTTATAATATGGCAGCAGTTCCCTTAAAGTCACCGACTTCTTAACACTTAGACTATACTAGGAAAGTTTGCATTAGCTTTTTAGAAGTTGTGACATTTTGTATCATTTGGGTCATATGTGCTTTTAGGCCTTAAAGACAGGAAGAGGGTGGTATAAGGAATTACAGCCACTGTTTTCTGCTGTGTTGCTCATTAAGCTCAGCCACAACTGAGATTCATAGATTTCAAGGCCATAAGAGACCATTATTATCATCTAGACTGACATCTTGTTAAAGCAAAGGACAAAGAATATCACTCAGTAATTTCCAAATCAAACCCATAACTTTGGGTTGAGCTGTACTCTATATTGCAAAACTACATATAGTCTTAATTTAGAGATGGTGACAGAAAATCTGTTACTTTCACAGGTAAATTTTTCTAATGCTTCATTACTCTTGAGGAGCGGAAATGACCTTACGACCCTTGAGGTTATAAGGAAGGTATATATTTATTTATGATGCCGGAAACACGGGAAATCATTTCACCTAGTACGTGTGTAAAATTACAGTACCTATGAGCTTGATTAAATGCAATAAAGTGTTATATATTCATGAAAGTTTTAGGAATGCCTATACATATTCATAACCTGTCCCTGAGAAGGCGGTTCTTATTACAATGAGTTCCGGAAGACCATTTCCAAGGTCCACATCTGGCTCCTCCTGGTTGCAGCTGCGCAGTGAGTCCTCTTCTCTGCACACAGTCACCTTTGGTCCAGTGTGATGATTTGGTTGGGTCTCAGACTGCTGAGTTGGTTAAAACTGGTGTACCTCCTGTCCTGTGCCCAAGTTTCTGTTATCTAGTTCCCCCAAGGATGCACCAAGGATGCACCCAAGGATTATTATCTTTGCAAGGCGTCAGTGAACTCCTGTTTCTCCTACAATAAGTTACACAGAGTTAAGCAAGGCTAGGCAATAGTGATGTGGGTTAAAGGATTAGCTTTAGTGATGTGGGGTAGGGTTAGTTCTTTAAGTGTAAGTGTTAGTTGCCAATTCCCTGTATCACTCTCACTGCTAAAAATGTGCACTTCTCAGATTAATTTGCTTAGCTTCAGAAAACTGGCACTGAGAAAGAAAAAAAAAAGCAGATTTTTTTTCTTCTAAATTTAATTTGTTACTGTATAAAAAAAAAATCTGTTTTCCTAGGACACTATCATCAAGACTGGTCTTGACCTTCTGGAAAAGTAAATTGACCAAGTTTTTTGTTTCTTCAGCTTGAATCAGTCTAATAATTTCTGCTCAACTTTTCTGAAATTGCCACTGACCAATAATATAAATATGGTGTTGTTAATTCCATGTGAAAATGTAATGCTACCTTTTTGTTCTTATAATATCCTTTAGTTTATGTATTCAAGGACCACATTCTTCATCATAGGTAGAAGATTAAGACAGCCTAATAACCAATGCTTTCCAGAATGTCACCATGTAAGTGTGACCTACATGCCTTGTTCCTGGATGTCATGCTGTTATAGCACATTTTACAGAGGACTCCACATTACAAGTCAACACTGCTTATGGATTTGACTCTGTCATTAGCTTTTGCTTAATTATTTTTTAATCATCTACACATTTTTTCATTAATAATTTAAATTCCCCCTTTGGTAACTGTATTGAACAGATTGGCCTAAAACTGTGCCTATATAGGATTCTGCAAAGAATACTTAAAGGTGTTATTTAACCTCTTTTTAAACAATTTTTCCTACTTTTGTAATCCATTAGATCCCCATTTTTGTCCATTCAATATAGCCAGTATGAATGCAATCTCATTTTTTTCAAACCCTTCAGAAATGCATATGGTTTGCTTCATCAGACAAGTTTATTATTTTATTAAAAAATACTACATTAGTTTCATTAGACATGTTCTTTGTAAAACATCTTGACCAGCATAAACTATTTTGCTACTCAGAATTCTGTACTTTTTCTGTTACTTTTACTATCTGCAGGTCACAAATATAGTAAGAAGACATCCTATGAAGGCCATATGTGTAGCATTCTCCAAGCCTATGGCATGATCACCACCATAGTAATACTATAATATGTGAGGTACTAATCAGAAACTCTTTTTTTCTCCTCCAAACTCAGAGTATTTACTACCTAAGGAGGCTCTAATGAAACTTTTAATGTCTGCCTTGCCTTTCATTTTTATGATCATCATGTCTTACCCAAAATTATTCTCAAATAATTATCTCATATTGGAAGATATCCGTTCAGTGAACTAGTCCTATTTCTAAATCTTAAGACTATGCCGTGCCCTTGATATGCATGAAATTGGAATTCTGTTCATATGACGGCAGAATCAGGCCCGACATGGATAACATAACCATTTGAAACAGGACTGTCCTGGTTTTGTTAGAAACAAGAACAGTTCTCTTTTAGTGAATTTTCCTTTCAACTAAGTACTTCTAAGTAATTGCACTTTTAATTTTTGCCTGCACGTTTCTCAGACATTGTGCTGCCAGACAGATAAGAGTGGCCGATGGAATGCTGAAGAAGCTTTTGTTTAGATTTATTGCTATGACAGCCAAGAAGTCTGATAAGATTCCACACATCCCATAACTGAGAGGGGCGTGTTTGCAAGGAGGAGTGGACAGAACAGGTGACTAAAACTGATCAACTGAGTATTCCATTCCATACGTGTCATACACCCTATATAGGAGGGACATCATGAGGGTCTCATTCTCTTCAACCATAGGCGGCATCTGCAGAGGACCCTGCCAGTGGTGCCTGCAAATCCCAGGCCCTGCATCTCCGCATCCAGTTTCCTGTTTGCTGTGAAGTTCCATCCATGACTTCCAGGCGCCTGCACTGCAGCTGCTGGAGCCACGCCAGCTCCATCCACCACAGGTGGGGCTAAACACTGCTACCTGGGACATTCAAGATTGGGTTTTGTATATTTATATATATATATATACATATGTATGCATATATATATATATATATATATATTCTTCATTTATTAGTAGCATTAGTAAAGGCTTTAAACCTTCTCCAACTTGCAAAGTCTCTCTTCCTTATTCCTCCTTATCATCTCTCCTATCAGGAGAGGGTGGGGGAGGGATTAACAGAGAGCATCTGCCACGGTTTATTGTCACCTTCCGTTAAACCCTGACAGATTTATTTGGTGACCTGTATGGGGAAAGAGAAGCTGTACAGGGAAAGAAACCATACAGGGAAAGAGAAACCATACGGGGTTAGAGAAGCTGTACAGGAAAGAGAAAATACAGGGAGGGATAAGATAAACCATGACAGGACTTGTTTTATTTTTGTAAAAATCAGTGTAATGACTGAGATCATATTTGATCAAGGTCACATTGCATGTGACAAAGGACACACTATACAGTGCAGTAATGGCAGTTTGTGTTGGTGTTCACATGTTTACACTGTATTCTTATTACATAAAACGCAATAGTTTTCTGCAAGAGGCAAGGAAATGTTGAATTCCAGAATGAGTTATATCTTTGTTGGAAGTGGCATGTGTCTTCTTTAATTTATTTACATGCATGTTTTTTAATTTAGTCATCAACTGGCAAAACACAGCTCAGCTTAAACTCACAATTATAGTACTCAGTTCTGTGTTCAAATTTGAAATCCCAATCTGGTAGGTGAAATGTGGTCCAAACATAAAAGATCGTAGTTCAAGGACCTATCTCACAGAGATGATCTGTCAAAGTAACAAGACGTCACCACTGCATACCAAAGTATTCAGCCTATACTGTGGGTCATTATGCATCTGCTATTCCTGGATATGCTTATGCAACAAGATCCTCAAGTCCAAGAAATGCAGTGAAGATTAAATCACCTGGCTTGCTCATCTGCAACTGTATGGTTGCCTAGAAAAGAAGCATTTGGTAAATAAGCTCTGTTTTTCTGTGCCTCGAGGTTAAACAGTTGCTTGAATTTACAAAGCGTAAACTTGATAAAGAAAAAGATGAGGTATTTCCTAGGACCAGCAACAGGCATAGGCTTCATTGGGAATGAAGATAAGATATGCAGTCCTGGAAACATAGCAGATCACAGCAAATCAAACTCTAGTCCTTCCCTCTTTATTTCTGCACCAGGCACATTCCATATGGATCCATATGGATCCATATGGATCATTCCATACCCATCCGGTGAAGACTCTAGTAAATTTTATCTCTCTCAGAGGCATGTATCCATATTGTCTTAAGGCCAGTAGGGAATGTGAGTACTGAAGTTAGACAGACTCAGTTGCCATCTTAAGGTCTTCAGAGAATCTCGCTTTTCACCATTGTCTGTATTTAATGCTTTTAAGTTATGTAGTTGTGTCATGTGGCTTGAATTAATTCCTTCGGGGATTGCTGCTGAATGAGAATGGCTGGGTCCCACTACAGCTATTCAGAGAATGTTATTCTAGCCATGCTGCATAATGTCTGTACCATAAACCGTGAACACAGTTGCTCATTGAATTGATTTCCCTAATCTAACTTCATATCTGCTACCACAGCTAACACTACAATCATAGTCATAGCACTAGGCTCAGCAGGACTGTTCTGTTACCCTGCATAAGCACAGAGAGAGCTTCCTGCTCTCACAGCCACATGTGCCAGTACACGAATTAGACAGTTTGAAGATGGCTCATATGTATTTCAGATGCTTAAATCACACAGAACCTCAGCAAACAGGGATGCAAACAACACTGAAAGATCACTCAGCCCCTCCTGCTATGTGTGATGTGGGATCATGGCACCTGTGTCACTTTGGCTGCTGCAGCATTCCACCTCCCGATTTGACAGCTAAAATGAGAGCCCTTACAAACATCAAGCAATCAAGCAGTCCTATACCAAAAAAAATGATTAGTTCTGAATTAATCATTCATTTCTGCCACCACATCTGAAAATTAAGCTTTTGTTTCTGCTACCACACCTGAAAAAGAAATAGCGTACAACTGAGTCAAATACTGGAGCGGTAGGCACCTGACACCCTCTCCTCTGGAAAGAAAGCCTTACTTCCAGTGTACAGGTTTAGAATAAGGATATATGAAGTTATTGCCTTTCCAAAAATACTTTACTAAGATATTAGAATAATCAGTAAGATCAAACAGACATATTTGAAAAAGAGTTTTTGAGGCTGGAGGAAGGATATGAAAGAAGATGACTGCTGCATGTCCATGAGTACTGTGACCAGTAATAAGGCAGTCTCCAAGTTGGGTTTTCGGAGTCCAAAGAGAAGGAAAAGAAGGACAAACCACTCTCACATATCAATTGTTTTGAACTCTGACTGGCACACAAAGAATGAAATTTCTCTCTTACACTTTCATTACTATTTCCTTTTCATCCTTGGCATTGATAGCACTTCACCTATGATCTTATGGAACTCTAGGTGTGGGTAAATATAGCATAGTTTATCTTTATAACTTCATTTAATTAGTGCCACATTGCAGGAAAATGCATTGATATAAGTCATTTTCTTCAATTCTATAATTTTCTTGCCAAAGACAGACAATTATTGTATAAACTAAAACACCACTGCATATGTCGCATGTTCACAACTTAAAAAGCAAGTGTAGACTATGCGTGATGTGAATATTCTTAGTAACCTTGGTGACGATCTGTGTTAAAAGAAACATTCTTTTCTTGTGATTGCCTCCAGCCTTCTGACAGGCCTACCATGTCTCTGTTGAATGTACAATTTTTATGGTAGTATAATGTCAATGGCTAAGCTTGGCCAACTTTTATTTCAGAAGACACAATGTTGAGCATGTATTCATAGCAAGGCCTAACACCAAGGACCAGACACACACTAATAACTATACCATACACCTTAAAATTTATACAACACACAAAATAGTTTAACAACAAATTAATATTCAAACTCATAATACTAATACCATTTACGCTGTTATTGTCACTACTATTTCAGAAATAGAAGTGAAGAGATTACATACTTCACAAAAAAACACAGAACAATCAGTTTTAGAAACAGTATCAGAGTTAAGGATTTTTGTCTCCTGTGTTACAGCTTTTTCCATACCTTGTCCAACTGACTGGAATATTTAAACTGTTTCTGAAGTCACTAGTTAATGACCCTGGTATAAAATAATATGCTTACTGATAGGTGTTTGATGTGGTTTTTCACATGACTCTGTGATAGTATTGTGCTCCATACTAATATTTGTCTCGCTGTTTTATTATATTCTTTTTTTACTTTATGTTCACAAGATTGCTCATCAGAACTGGAGGTGCTTTTATCACACAGTCCAGTGCCCTGGGTGACCAAACAGGTAGCATTTCACTGTAGATCAAGACACAGACTTATGCTCAAGTCACTAGGGCTGAAAGCAGAGGTCCCTGATTCAGCACCATGGAGTCCCTGACCATGCACACATCTCACACAACCCCATCACGTAACCTTTGAGGGGCTCCCTTCAAAGTTAAGAAGAAAATAAACAGAAAACAAACCCCAAATATGTGGGCTCAGCTTAGCTGCATCCTCCTAACTGCGTAGACTGCATCATGTGGTGCCTAGATGGGGATTTTAATAATGTTATCATTTGATTCCTATTTCAGATGCTTGGCATTTCCAGGTATTTGGCTAGTCACTCAGCCTAGTGGAAAACAGGAGAACTTCCCTTGGAGCTCAGGTATCTAAGCAAACAAATCCTTTCCATGCTGGAAAATGTCTGTGTCAGTGAAGCTAAACAATCAGCAAAATCCAGAGCCAATGGGAGCATATGAATGATGGCATGTCCTCTAAGAAGCAGAGGGGAGCAGATGGAAATAATGCCTTTGCAAATGCTACAGCAGGAGCTGGGAGATAGTCTCAACTTGAATTGAGGGATCCTCATGTCCTCTTTCTCCCTTCCTTGTCTCCCATAACAACACAAAGTTATTAAAAGCAGGGAAACCATTAAAGAAAATTAGCTATTCAAAGACCAGGATGAGCTCTAAGTTCTGAAGTCTACATGGGGGATAAGCAAGTATGACAAGTCAGTCCTGGATTAAACCAACAGATAATCAGACTTCACTAAGGCGGACTGTGAGACAAATTATTGTCATGCTCTTTAAAGGCTAAGCAATGTCTTCCAAAGCTGCAGAAGAGCAGTGTTTTCTATTGAGAAGACATTAAGAAAAATTAAAAATGCAGACAATAGACAACTTAAGAAGGAAAGCCTTTTGTGAAGGAGCACAGTTCAAGATCATAGATGAAAACATTATTACAGTGTTAGTCTGAGAGAGCAATAGGAAGCTATGTGTTTCTTTTACCCTGAATTGCTCTAAAAGCTGTGAGCTGATAAAATTCTATAATCAGATATTAAATTATTGCCTAGCTTCAAAAGAGACCATATTTATTTTTATACTGTCAAAACCTGAAGGAATTTGGAGTCCCTGTGAACAGGGGTTAATGACATAATTTGATTTAAATGGCTTAGGTTGTTTAGTGACTATACCAACTCAACCTGCTCCTCTTTGTAGTGTTTCTCTGCCTCTTATACGACACAGCTGAGAGGAAGAAAAAAATCCCATGGAAGGTGAACACTTTGAAACATCAATCATTTTGAACCCTTAATGCATTCTTCACCCAACTGTCAGAACTATAAAACTGTAACTAGATGCAAAATGGCTATTTCACTTTCCTTACAAATATTGAGATTGTGCAGTGTAAACTAAACAAATAACTTCACAGATTCCTTCAGCTTGTGTGATTCTGAATCTCCCTGTGACTTGTTCTGGTGCTTTTCTATGTGTGATCTGCTCCTCCTAAGTGAACAGCTGAAGGAGGCACCCCTGTTCCTTCCAGCTAAGTCTGTCATTAGGATTTTGTGGTGATAAATTTAAGACATCCTGAGCTTTAATCAACATTCCATTTTTAATCCCTTCAACTAAATACCCCAAGCGTTAAACACCATTTCAAATAGTCATGTGCTAGCCACTAAACTCTTCTTGAAAGCTGAATTACAGTATTTGCTTTTGCAAATGCAACCAAATTAAATTTTATGGTGACAATAGCTAATATTTTATCTTTTTTAAAAGCCTGTTCACAGCAGTCATTCCTATCAAAAGTTTTGCTTCTAAAAAGTGAAAATGCTTGCAAAAGATTTTAAAGCACAGTCCTAGCAACACACTTAACAAAATACTGCTTATGCATTTTACATTTTTTTTCCATATGAGGTGTTTTTCTCATTCCTCATCTTTTTTATTTGAGCTAGGAAACACAGGCATATGTTTTAAAGTATTTTTTTTTTCTAGGAAGCATTTTGAGGTGTAAATATAAACTGCTTCCTTTACAGACATTGTACATTAAAGTAAATTTTACTGCATTTGGAAACATGTCAGCTTTATTTTGTACTGGTATTCAGAATCCTCTCTTTTTGACCAATATTATATAAAGTTCCTCTGGGAAGATAATGTGTATGATGGCAGCCCTGACTTGTTAAAATCCATGGCTTTTTATGCAGTCATGTTTTCACCATGAATTATGCATGAAAAAGTATCTCATTACATTTCATTTTCTTTACAGCAGCATCCCCCTTCTCGACATGCTCAGATTCTCATCAGCCGAGCTCTGCTCACCCTGCAGCTTGGCTCCATCTTGATGCCTTCATAGCATTTTAGACAAAATGGGCGTGTTTAACTTGTCACCTCAAGCCTGGTATAAATTATTCACCAGAGCTTTGCACAGATTTGTGAGATAACCAGCCTGAACTCAGGGAAACTTCACAGGTTTGACTGTGTATGTTGTATTTGATGGGGACATTAATGGCAATTTCCCCCTATAGTAGTCCCACACAGAGTTGGGGGGGTGTGTTTTTATTTTTTGTTTGGTTATTATTATTATTATTATTATTGGAAGGATGTCAATTCCAACGTTCAGTTTTATTGAAATTTAATTTTTAAAGCTGGAGCCACATATTTTTATTTTTAGCATGCCTCACAGATGACATGGAAACTACATTGTTTCTTATGACTCAAAGGTCAAAAGAACAGACAATCTCTTTAAAATGCTCTGCTTAATTTTAAAGGAGCCTGGAAAAATCTCCAAGAGTATATACATATTTAAATCACACAATTTAACAACTCCGGCTCTTCTCCTTCAGCTGGAACCAAGAAGGTGGGTTTTTTTTCCCAACAATTGATGTTAGCAGAAGAAAATACTTGAACTGCACAGTTTTTGAAACCAACATTTGAGAATTCCTGTTTTTGGCACGTAACTTGTGTGCATGTCAGAGGACAGCAGCTGTGCCCTATTTACATCTGTAGAAACAAGCATGTCAGTGGCTTTGTAGAAATGCAAACATCAGTTAAAGAAATTTTACTCCATCAGATTATCTTTGGAAGCTCTCTTAGCCACAAGATGTGACGGTAACACTTCCAAGTAAAAATTTCATCCACTCCCCCTATCCTCCCCAGATAATACTCTCTTACCTGGGAAGGATGCATGTTAAGATCCTTGTCTATCACTTTGTGATACAATGAGGAGTTAAATACAAATGAAGCTGAAAGGAAGTGAGAACCAAGTCGCTGACATACAAAGATACTTGAGTTAAAACCTGCAGTTTCCTTAGGTTTATACTATTTTAGGACATTTCATAAGACATACTCAACTCCATAACCTGTTTTGTAAACTTTGTAACAGAGGTTCATGCTTTAAGAGAATACACAACAAAGGCACACATTGACTGCAGAGCTTAGGATGGCTCCATAGGCAGGGAAAAAACACAGCAGTGTCTGTGCCATGTCCTGCTTGGGTGGGGTTGCACCAATGGTGCTTCTCAAGACGAGCAGCAGGTGGGAAACCTTGCACACCACCGGCCAGAGCAGACCACTGGGCAGCCAGCAGTCCCTCTGCCTGCTCCATGTGGCTGTGTCACAGAGACACCCCAAAAGCCAATTTAGGCAGGCAACAAGCTCCAAACAGACTTTATTCTAACCAGAGCTGTTTAGCAGAAAACCAACTACAAATGGATTTTACCCAAACTTAGCACTCCGATAACATTATAAACCACAGGTTCAGATACCAGTTAGGAGTCCAAACACTACACAAGTGACTCAAAGTCAAAGGGATCAGATCCCAAAACTCTAGAGTGATGATTCGAAATGCACATCTTCCCATTCTGTTACAAAGTGAGGACTCTCAGGGGGACACAGATCATTTATTAGGTTCTCCTTCCCCTCTACTCTGCCCTAGTGAGACCGCACCTGGAATATTGTGTCCAGTTCTGGGCCCCTCAGTTCAAGAAGGACAGGGAACTGCTGGAGAGATTCCAGCTCAGGGCAACAAAGATGACTGAGGGAGTGGAGCTTCTCCCTTATGAGGAAAGGCTGAGAGAGCTGGGTCTCTTTAGCTTGGAGGAGACTGAGGGGTGACCTCATTAATGTTTATAAATATGTAAAGAGTGAGTGTCACGAGGATGGAGCCAGGCTCTTCTTGGTGACAACCAATGATAGGACAAGGGGCAATGGATACAAACTGGAACACAGGAGGTTCCACTTAAATATGAGAAGAAACTTCTCAGTGAGGGTAGCAGAACACTGGAACAGGCTGCCCAGGGAGGTTATGGAGTCTCTTCTCTGGAGACATTCAAAACACACCTGGATGCCTTCCTGTGTAACCTCATCTAGGTGTTCCTGCTCCAGCAGGGGGATTGGACTAGTTGATCTTTCCAGGTCCTTTCCAATCCCTAACATTCTGTGATTCTGTGATTCTGTGAAGGTGCCTCAGTCCCTGAGGAATATTCCTCAGATGGCCAGTCTGTGAAGCAGAGTCTTCAACTGCCTGCCCACCCCTCCAAGGGAGAGCAATTCAATGGGGGCCTCCAGCAGGCTTCATTTATACCCCAGATGAACCTGAGCTGTGATCATTTATGATAGTGATCCAGAAACTTCTATCAACCAAGGCATCTCATTAGTCAAAGGCCGTGTTTATTGATCAAGGAACGTATGCATGACCATATTGGTCTGTCAGCCTAGAAGTGCATCTGACACAGGCTGCCTGGCTTTGAAGGCTGGAGCCAGCCCCTTTGGGGAGCAGAATGTGAATGCATGTCCCAGACAAAGTGGGGCATGGGCAGGGAGAGTGATGCAGGGTGGGCAGTCTCCCAGGGGGCGAGGAGCATCTCCCATGGATGGACCTCCTGCCAGTCCCCCTTGGTCCCAGAAGCTCACACTGCTTCCCAGTTAAGGCAGAGGCATGAGGTGCATCTGTGACCACTCTTTTTCCAGCCCAGCCCATCAGACCTGATCCCAGTTCCTCTACAGCTGCATCCCACCCTGCATCTCTGTGGCACTGGGAACTGGGCACCTGCTACTGCTGTCTTAAAAGAAAGGTCAGTCTTAAGAAGTTCTTGACAAGGAAGCTGACTCTAAGCAACAAAATACTACAGTCAGCATTTAACAATAGAAGTGGAAGCTAAAAGGGTCACAATAAAAAACTGAACTGTTGTCACTCATGTTTTAAAACCAAACAGAACTACTGCAATAAGTACAATACTTCTGGGAAATGGAAGTGTGTCCTCAGAGGTGTTCTCTTTTTTAAATTTTCTAATTATTTGATTACTTATTATTTATTTAGTTGTTTATTTGATTTGTTTTGAGACAAATAGACCCTTTCTATATTTTGGGTTAACACATAAGAAATTAGTTCTGAAAATAATGTTAGTTTTATTTCTAATTCAGAGCCTTTCATTTTTCACTATTGATTGTATCACTTGTGAGCTGCAAGGTCATTGATAACTTGCAGAGATACAACAAAAATAGGGAAAAAAACCAAACAAACAACAAAAACAAACTGAAAAATCACAAACAAACCCATACTCAACTATTCAAAGTCAGAAATAGAAACAAAGATCACGATATTTAGTGTATGAACCTGATGCAATTCAACTGGCTTATGACAAAGAGAAATGCAAAGTGCACTAGGAGCTATACATAAAGAGTTCACAGTGACTTCCTTTTCTTTCATTGGACAATTTTGTAGTTTCAGACAGCCTCATTTTTATTATTATTACACAGTGTTTTTTGACATTATCTTTCATACACTTTGTATCAGCAAGGTTAAAATAACTGAGGATTCATCAGCAGTGGGACAAAATAGCTCACTTCTTCCTACTGCTGTCTAGAAAAGGTTGGGTTTTTTTTTCAGGGATTTAGCCACTTTACATGCATACCCATAACATCCTATGTTACATATGAACTGTGTTCACTCTAGTACCAAATACGATGTTCTACAGAAAATTTTTGAGTTGACTGTTGCACAACAATAGTTTTAATTATGGATGATTTTTGGATACAAAACACAAATATTTCAAATACATTTCATAGCTCAGACTGTTCAAAGTTCTTTCAAAAGTAAGACATGTGATTTAATAAAAAATACTTTTAAGTTTTCTTTTAATTACGGGAAAAAAAATGTCATTTTTAGTTTCATAGTCCTCATTAAGTGGTATATTCACATCATAATGTCTGGAAAATTTTCGTATGCAACTTCCAGTTCAACTAATTAGTACCACGACCTACTGGAGAGTTATAATTTAAGAACAGATATGAAGAGAGAAGTTCACCTACCTCAATGAAAAAAAAAATAGTATTAACATGTTACTACAAGACTATAATAATAATCATAATTAATAATCTCTTCCCAAGAGACAGAGGGTGTGATATAAAATCTCTGTGCTAGAAGAATCAAGTCTGAGCAGAACACACACACTGGCTTCTTTCCTCTCTCCTTCCAACCACACACATGCTCCTTTTGGGCCAGTAAACCAGAGACGTCCCAACCACGATCGGCTCTGTTATATGGAGCTGGTCGTGTCCCCCATACCAAGCTCTGCTTTCTACAAGCACAGCAGGCAATAGCTTCAGCAATGCCAGTATAAGGAACAAAACCTAAATACTGTGTAAGCATTTGAACTTTGGATAACACTCACAGTGTCTCATGGAAAGCTGAGTCTGATGGCTAGCTGCTAGAATATTATCTGGTTTTTATTCCACAGACCAATGAGTAGCACCCAGTGCAAGTGAGATAAGAAAAAGTACAAGGTACTTTGGTTAACGTATTGAACGGTTAAATCTCCGGAGAGAAAACAGAGAGAAAGGCATTTTGAGACTACTAGAAATCTTCATTGTTTCTCTGCCAAGGGTTCTCAAAGTACCTATAAGGAAAAAAAATAGCTTTTAGCAGTCACAACTGTGTTACTCGATAATGTTTTGTACAATGTTTTGTATTGTGAAATACAAATTCCATTTGAGGTACTTTGAAAATTTCCTGGTACAGACTCATTTTATTAAATTATCCTGGTAAGTTTAAAATGCTGAAATGAGAACTTATTCATGTTGCTTATGAGTTAAACTAGACGGTAGAACTGCAGAACAATGTAGTTTATTTTTATGGACACTTTTACACACACTAAACTCTTCACAACTAATGACTACAAATACAGCTGAAGTGTACAGACAGTACACATATAAATAGACAAGGAATAAAAATTGCAAAGGACTGTAACAGCACATATATTTTTTAAATCCTGTTTTAGGTACAAATACACTTTTCCTGGCTTTATGTGCAAGCATGAAGTTTCCTTTCTAATTTGGCTTGTGGTTTTAACATAATTATGAACAGCTTACTTGCGTATGGCAGACAATCGACAATGTGACCTCTATGATTAAGACTAGATATTTACTCATATTTTTTAAGTCTTTCCTTATTTTATGCTTCTTTCCACTCCTTCTGTAGAAACACAAAATCAAGCAAATAACAAAGTTCTCAAAGACATTGAACATTAGAAGTCAATTCAGGTAGCAAGCAACATACTGTTATTTTGAAAACAGGTTATGATTCAGAATTTAGAAGTAAATAGTCTGTCTATGGAAATTACATATCAAAAGGAAAAAAAAAAACATTCGGCACACTTTTTTCATATATTCAACATCTCTTCTTCTTTTCCACTAGGGCCTTAAGTTAATAACTCACGTAACTATCATGCTTTCGATTTCCAAAGATCTACAGCCACCCAACCCTATTAATCAGTACAGTCTTTTAGATTATCAGTCTAGGTTGATGTGGCCACCATCAGTCAGATAAGTAAGGGCTTTAGACATAGAAACCATTGCTGAAGATAGCCAAGGACCTCATTAACTCATTTGAAAGAGAGATATGACTTAAACAGCATAAATCTACAAGTAATTTTAAAATTAGATCAATGAGACCAAAGAGAAAATTTCCAAGGATTCTAAAATTCATAAAAGCAGAAGAGCAAACTGACCCAAGAGCATGAAGAGCATAAGTACAAATAAACTAATTCAGATTTAAATGTGATTATTACTTTGGAAATTATTTTGTAACTCTAATAGAAATGTTATTCACCCACCACACCGTTCTTTTTTGAAGTTGGACTCAGGGACTCAATTCTCCTTTACATTCAGGTTTTTATCAATAATTTAACAACATAAGAAGATATTAATATAAAACAAAGTCAAGTTCATTGAATCCAACAACTTGGTATTCATGTGAGTCCTTATGACCACAATCTGGTCACCTCTGGACAAGTGGCAAGCTATGGACTTATCTGGACTTGTTAAACATTAGCAATTTTTTTTTTTTTTTTTTTTTAAGAAGAAATTGGTGTGGTAGATCTGTCAGCATGTACATTTTTTCCTTTAATTTCATAGCGCGGAGCAAGAGAGAGCTATAGAGAGCAGACAGACAAAGCTGACAAAACTGCAAGTACAACGTTACTTCCCTTATTTGAATCCAAATATTCCTTCTCAGTATCCTTAGAAGCAACATTTTTTTGTGATTGTTTACCACTGTCACATTATAAGAGCCTTCCTTGATTTTTGGTAGCTTCTGGAAATTTTTTTCTTCCATAAAGAACTTGATTGTTGCCTTTGTAGATGTCTCCTCATGACCCAGAAATGGAAGAAAGATCGATTTGTTTTCCTAGGTCTGCCTTTTCTCTGTAGTAATGCCAACGCACATCCAGAGTTCTTCCAAGATCTATTTTATTTTTTTTTCTTTATGTATTTGCTGCTAGATCACCCCTTACAGTCAAAGTCTTTATGTGTTTTAACATCTTCCTTTATTCTTCTCTTTTGTAGATCCATCAGGCACTTTATTTTTATTTTTTTTCTCCTGGTGCTTTCTTGAGTTCTTTTTTCAAGCAAACCTGTTTCAATCAGCAACAGCTTAAAAATTTTTCTGCTTTGTTGCAGTCTTTTCTGACTTCTTTGCTTTGTTTTTTATTTTCTTCTCCATAGCATCTCTATTTTTCTTCTTTCATGGATGGTGTGGTCCTGGTACATTTTCAGGGACTCAACTATATCTTCCCTATCTGCTTTTGAGGAAAATACTTTTGACATGTTGAAAGATGTCCTACAATTCAAGCAGGTGATGTGAACAGCTTCCTCTGACTTTGAAATATCATTTCCTGCAGTCGTGATCTGCCCAACTTGAGATTCTTTTATTCTTGCTATCCATCGTTATTGCACATTAAAAACATTTGTGGTGTTTTGTTTTGTTTTGTGTTTTGTTCACTTGGTTGGTTTGGTTTGGTTTGTTTTAACAGAGACTGGGTTTGAAATCTGTTGTCTGGAGCAGAAGGATGTTCAGAATCCGTTTCATACCAAGTTTAGAAAGTCTTTCAAAATGTCACATTAACCAATAATGATAAAGCTTGAAGATATAATCATTAATTTATCTGCAAAGTTTTCAGGATTCATTCTCAGTTCTTAAGACTTGGCACACGGGAAAACATGGTGCATCCATGCATGGTGCATGCCTCATTTACTCATAGTTTGCCACTACGTCGTACTTCACTGCTTCTACAAATTTGTAAAGACACCCTTCTTGTTTATTCAGGTTAGATGCTGACTCACTTGAATCTCTTCCTAGGACCTTGTCACGGGAACATGAGGCAGAGTTTGGATATCATATCGTGCCTGATGCAATAAAGTTTACAGTAACTAGCAGTGGGTAAACAGGACAGTGTCATATGTGACTTTTATCCTGACATGCAGCCCATATTCAAGGAGAATGGATCAGTCCTCACACCATTTTTTTTTTCCAAATGATCTTACCTTTTCTAAGAGATCCTCACCATACTATAGATTCATAACCTTATTCATTTTTGCCATGAGAAAAATGCTTGGAGTTGTGGCATGATATAGGAGATGTTTTTTTAATATGGTAATGCAGGCAGTAGAAAAACAGAGCTAAGATAAACTGGAAAATCTGACTGCCTACTGGTAGCTGAAGGACAAGCATGCTTATTTTTAATTACACTTAATTACACTTGTGTATGTATGTTTATACGTTCGCATGCATAGCTTACATATGCGTCCATTCTGGTCCACACTGTTCTGCAGTTCTTTTACTCCTGTCCCAGGAAAGACTACAAAGATATCCAGTTACACTTGTAGGTTTGTATATTGAGAACAGAATATGAGGAGCCATCCATTTCACATCTCAAAGCTATCAAGTTTCTCACCTATCATTGCTCAGATAACCACTTATTGTTCTGGTGTCAGGATTGCTCTGGTTTCCTGAAATGAGAGAGAGACCTACCTTCCCAAATGACACCTGTGGCACAATTCATTTTTCTGATGGATTATATTAAAATGAGACCACTAACTGAATGTACTCTGACATTAAAACATCTTAGGCATAATTGGGTCACAGAATCAACAAGAACATAGCATATAGAAAGAAAACATGTTGCAAACCTTGAATAAGACAAATGAACATTAAAAAGTATCATTCTCTAAGGGATTCTGTTAATTGAATACATTTAAAATTTTCAGAGGCTGTTAAAGCTGACACCTGCTGTTTTATAGACTGACGTGGTTAGAAGCTATCTAGCTCTTTCCAGTAAGCTGAAGAAGCAAAACATCTAATTAAAACCAAAGCTGTAGAGGCGTGTAGTCAAATTGTTTAAAGTGTTCTTTTGTAACGTGTAAAATTGGCTGGGTTTTGTTGGCACATATAGTTTATCAAAGCTACCAAGTAAAATTGTGGGAGTTCAACAGAACTTGAGTGTTTGAATAGAGGAAGATTCTGTGGAGCTTCACTTTTTGAAAAGCCTAGAAATGGAATAACACACCACTTAGACAAACCTCAAAAGAGAAATAGCTATACTTTTACTAGTACAAGATTTAGGTCTAAGGCATAGTTACGGCCCAGAGGCCGAAAATGTGTCAATGGTTAATAAATCTTGTAACTTCATAATACTTTTCTGAAAAATGTTAATTTTTGCCATTTTAACATTTTATACAATGTTTCTGGAGTTTATATGCAAAATTTTAAAAACTAATTCTAACAATATCTAAGAGTAAGAGCAATGCTGATGTAGCAAAACCTTCCTTGATTTCTTTATGCTGAAAAAGGATGACATTTCTTGAGAACTCTCATGATTTGCCTGATCTAGTTGCTCAATCTATTATTTTAATAACATCTTCAGTGCAAATTGCATTATACAGTAAGAGAAGTGTGAGAAAAGTGGCAGTTTCCTCCTCCAAGGAGTTATCATTTAAGGGTCCTATTCAGCACTTCTTACTGTAGCATATCACACACTGACTTCAGAGGGGGCTTTGCCAAAGGAGGGAGTGAATAAGGAGTGCTGAATAGGACTCTACAAAGGCACAGCAGGTACAGCTGGTGCAATTCCACACAGACAAAGCATTGTACAATACAATGTAGACAGTTAAAGCAGTGCATTATGTATCATTATGAAAACCATCCATTTTACATATAATTTATAATATGAAAATAGTTATCCTCCCTCCAACTTTTGCTCCATTTTTTGAGAGTTTTATCAAACTATTATTGCATGATAAAGACCACTTAGTATAGAAATACCATGATAAGACTTTAAATTCAGTTGATGAAACAAGCAACAGATAACTTTTCCTTTTAAAAAAGTAAGCGGTCTATAATTTGTTGATGTTGATAGAGAATTCTCTTTAATATATGACCAAGGATTTTAAAGAAATCATTATTACTTCTCATTAAAGTCCAAAATCTATTATTCATAAATTTGAGGGTGCCATACATACATTAATGAAAGAAGTCTTCCAGCATTACAGTGAGGACACTATTGTTCTCTTTGTAAAGCGAGGAAAATCGAGATGGAAAGGTAACGGTACTTAAAGAGCTATACTTCTACTGATTATGGTATTTCAACAGCCCAGACAGATGCTTGGAAGGACTGAACTGTATTACTGTTAGGCTTGCCAGAAATCTTAGATTTAGACTTTCAGCTAAATTCCAGTGGCCTGAGAAGTTACAGTGTCGGCAGAACAGAGTGTGCCCCTACCCATGGCATACACGTGATAAAGCAGTGTAACCTGACCCAGTTTGCATTCATGTTGGTAGTGGTCCTCTGTTCTTCTCAATCACAACAGCAACATTAACTATATCATTACATTTAGAAATAAAAACACTTGGGTTCATGTCCTGGAAGGTATATGAAGGAAGAACTTTATGTGCTTGTTTTTCGTGGAAAGTGGAGAGTAGAAGGATTTGGAAACAACAAACAGCATCAAGTGCACTGCAAAATACTTTTAGAATTCTGCTTCAGAGTGAATTTCTGGTCCCCTTAAAAACAAACGGCAAATAGCTGTATTACAGTTTTATTAGCTTTGCAGACGACGGACTGATACAAAGGATCCTTTTGCTGTTACACCCTTTTTCAGCAAGCTCTAAATTCCTTCTTCCCTTGCTTAAGAGAAACACAGAAACTATACTAGTTAGAAAAAATCAGGAGGCTTCTTCTTTTAATTATTTCTCCTATAAACCTTATTCTGACCCTGTATGTTCATGAGACAATTTTGGTTCAAGGATTGGATACTCTGGATATCACAATGCATGAACTGCTGAGCATAAACAAAAATAATCTGAACATAGTGGCAGGAAATAAATTTATTCTCTATACTTCCTTCAGATTCCTAAAAATAATGTGGCAAAAAATATTATTGCATTAAAAGATGAGCTAAGAGCCATCTGAAGAAGCAGATTACAGTACTGACTTGCACCACCAGGAATAGATCTGCTGCAGATCACAACCAGAGATCAGGAGGCCAGAGATCAGGATCCCAACTCCCTGGAAAACAGACATGAACTCAAGATGATCTTGTTGCAATTCTATAAGGAATTTTTGATTTTGTATTAGTCAATAAGTCTGAGTGCAACTTCTTTGCCTCCAAACTACATTATTCAAATAAACATAATTTACACAAACATAGCACAGGAAACTGCATTTACCACATTTGCAGTATAAACACTGTTTGAAACCAAAGAAATGAGACAAATGTGATTATTTTATGATTTTTCTTTTTTGATCACATATTTCTCTATCTGCCCACATATGAGTCATATATTTTGCATAACCACAAAATAATTTTCACTGTTTTCAGTCAAGCTCTTTGTGGAGTTCTGGAAAGAAACCTCACTTAAAACATGCATTTTTCCTTGTGGTTTATTTGCTCAAACTATATATAGAGCAAATTCTGAAATTCACAGAACTGTCTACTTTCTGACAAAAAGCACAAAACCCTTAGTTTGGTTTTCATTAGTAAATGTTTCAAAAAAAAGCTGTGTAGAAACTTTAAAAAAAATAAACAGTACTGGCCCAGCATCTCATCTGCTTAATTTTTAATGTCTCACTTTTTAAGTTTTGAGAGGAGGATAACACAGGACATCATAAAGCCAGATGCTAATGGAGTGTTAGTAAGGTGGTAAGGCCATTTGCTGCTCCTTTTTTCCAACAGTAGGAGAACAAAAACACTGAACTAGGCCAAAGTGGATCATCTCATGTCAAAAGTCCTTCAAAGACCATAAGGAAATTAAGGGTTAGTGTCAGAGCATGGGTTCCTGTCACCTGGAATTGATACTGGGATTGCACATGACGTGATTTATGGCCCAGACCAAGTTTCTGAGGCTTAACAAGTTACAGTACCTTAGCTCACACATGTATGTTTTCATTCGCAGAATGCTACCAGTTCAACCTACCCTAAAATATAGGCTATAGGCTTTAAGTTGAGTTAGATTGTCTTACTTTTGTAGCAGCTGGGAGTGTATGGATGGACAAACATTGAAGTTCAACTGGTGTTTGGTGATTTGATCGTGTCTCTGAGTCTCCAGGCAGTCAGTGTAGCCTGGGTGTGAACATGAACTACAATCCCACAGTGGAATGACTCAGTTGAATAACTTGTTCTTTTCTTATCAAAAGTGTTCAAAATCTAACCTGCTAAAATACATGTAGGACCTTGATTCAGCTGTGAGAAAAGCAATGTCTAATTTAAAATTTCTTTCTTGATTAGCAACTATTTTTCCAATCACTACTTGTCAAGCAACTAGTTAAAAGATGCGTTTCAAAGACTATCTTAAATCTAAGGGAGTGATAGTGAACAGAAAGACACTAAAGACATGAAAATTAACAAGCAAGTAACATAAATGACAGAGTAAGTATTTCAGACCAGTATGAATACCCCATTATTTTGCAAATTAAAAAACTAAGAACTTTAGGATAGATGCATATAATCATGAACGAGTGAAGTTTGCATTCAATTTCTAAAGCTGTTTACCCAATAGACTAACTTTTATTCCACATACTAATGAAAATGATGCACACACATGCGTATATAGCTTTGAAACTGCTACTGAGATAGGTACATTCAGGCAAGAGGGATTCTCAGCAGCACATCACTGGAGAGGGACTTGAACTAGAGCCCTTGTATCGCTCGTTACACATGCACACCAGAAAGCACCCGCAAAGTGGCCTCAGCAGGATGGCACTTTCTGCTTGCACAGCACCGGGACTCCAGCCAGGGAATGGCAAAGCTGCACAGAAGTATTCATCCTGCACACGGGCAAAATATCTGCATCTAACATCTATCTAATTTAAAAAATAATCAGATTTCCTGATATAATAACAATATTTGAGTTAGATTAGGAAAGCAATAACTGTTTCTTACTTCATTAGTTAAATCCTGAGTATAAGTAGGGAGTACTTCTTTGTGACTGATTCATAGGGGATTTTAGGAGAAGTGCCAAAAGATTGGTTATAGCCTGGGATGAGGTGAAGATCATAATTTCTTAAACATTAATCAAAATTAATTTCAGCAAATGCTACAACATTTAACAAAAGAAAACTGACAATCTCACACACAGTGTTCATCTTTTGAGTCTTAAATGCCTAAAGTACGCAAAAAATTATAAAAATACAGTAATAATTTCTAAGCCAAAGCTTAAAACAAAACTCCATCAAGCCCGATAAATTTTAAACTTGACACTACTAAATTGCTTTGATGCCTGCAATAGCACACAGTTAGAAGCATAATGATGTATTCGGTGAGTGGTTTTTACTTTTTGACATAAATTACTTTATTATATCTATCTATATATATATAGATATATATATATATAGATAGATAGATTTTTTTTTTAATTGATAACTGGTAAAAAGAAAGGCATTATGCATGGTAAACATCATTACATGGCTGAATCAGAAGTACCCAAACATAAATGTGAACAAATGTGCTTAATCTAAAAGAATGTAATTTTATGTTTATCAGCACTTCATATGTCATCATTAATGGGCATCATCTGAATATGATCTCACTAAACTGTGATATTACTGGAGGATGAAAATGACTGCTGAATGCCACAGTAAATACTCATCCTGTGTTTGTGGCCAGTGCAGCACAAGTCTTGCGAAATTAACAGGGGGTTTTACATCAGTCAGACAAGCCATATATATATCTCTCTCTAAAGACTATCAGTTAACATAGGACTTCATAGTTCCCTTAAAATAAAGCAAAATCACATCTCTTCAGCTAATAAACAAAGCTAAACTTCTAAGGAGAGGTGTGGGAGTGTTTTGTTTCTGCTAGTTTGCTTGTTTTTCCCTATGATACATATGCAATGATGTTTTCTTAGTGCATTTGCCTAAAAATATCCCTAGGGCAGAAACGCTTAGGAGTTTAAAGAAACATAAGACCCTAAGGGGTCCTCACTTCAGTTAGAGGTTTCCTACTTGGCATTCAGTGAAAAAACTTTATGTTCTTTAGAGCAAATCTTACAAGCTCCTGCTTCGTAAAGAAAATTCAGAGTTGGAGTATGCCTGCAGCATGTTATCTTCCCTGAGATCATGGTTTGGCCACTATATGAGTGCGTGGAAATGTAACAAGTCTGTATAATCTACACCTGGAGAAATGGAAAAAGCCACAAAGTGTGTTGCATGAATGCAATTATTGTGGTGTGAGTTTTGCATCGAGTGTTTTCTTCACACAATGGATGACAGTTTTTCATCTTCCTGGGTTCCTTCACCATCTTTCTGGGGACATGAGCTCTGCATACTAAATGTCAGTTTCTTACTAGCTATCGTTGTGACCTTTAGCACTGGGAGAGATGGCATGTCTAGCCTGGTAAGGACATGTAGCTGGCTAGCTACATAGCAATGAGTGGAAAGAGGGAAAAAAAAATAATAAATAAACCCCCACACACAAAAAATGAACAAACAAATGAAGATGTTTCTCCTCAGCAACTGGCAATGAGTAAACAAGAAGGTATGGACAGCTGCAAATTCTCTTTAAGGCTTTTCATCAGCCTAAACAGGCCATCAATGAGGAGGGGAGTGGAAGTGCAGGCGAGTCTTTGAGCACGCTGTGAACTGGGGAAACAGACATGAAAGGGACATCAAATCTCTGTTGTTTTAGGTTCGAGCATGGGCTGAATGGTGAAAATGAGATCATTACTTCTGCAGTTCTCTTCCTATAAAATATGGTGTTCTCTGATACAATATGTTCTTTTGGCTTTTACCTTTCATTGATAAAAAAGGGCTTTGGATAACTTCTAAACTGAGCTTCTGACAGAGCTGGACCACATCTGACATTCTTCCTCTTCTCGTGATTCAAAGCAAGGACTTATGTTGGTGATTCTGACTCTCATCTGGCTGGATGCAGATCTTCCCACCACAGGAAACCTGTGTCCCAAGGGGGATGCTGTGTGCCACAGGCTAATCCAGGCGTGAGCCTGGAGGTCTCTTCAATGCACACTATCTGGAAATAGCTTTAGCACCCAAATAGGTGTTGATAGGGCAGCTGAACTCTAATGCTGAGGAAAGGGTCTTTGTCTCCTACATTGTTTTCAGAAAGAGAGCACTTAGAAACTTATTTAGAAAGAGTTTAAGCACATTGTGTATACTGTAGGGAGCACAGAAGGACAACATATAACCTTCAAAAAACCTATACAAAATCTGTCTCAATGTGGAAAGAGGACACATAAAAACACTTTGAAGCTATTATTTTAAACAATTTTCCCAACTCCATGTTGTACTTCCATGACAAGGGAATTTTTTTCTTCCATTCCTTCCACCTCTTTTTCAAGCCCCCATCATATGCCTCTTCTTGACCTCCTTCCCAGCTACCCTCTGTATTCAGATTTCTTCTTATTCCACTGTCTATTCCCATGCCTAAAGCTCTGTGACTATCCCAATATGCACACATTTCCCCTGAAAAAGACCTCTCTGTTCTCACTCTCCCTTCTTCTCTCAGAACAGCTATGCAACAAACCTTCTGTACCTGTCACCGTTATTGGTCTGGGAGTCACACCATTCAGGCTGTCCACGTGCCAGCCTGTTGAAGTCTGTTTGGAGGGTGGAAAGGGTATCAGAAAGCATACAGAGATATTGGTTATCACGTACCAGTTCTACATACAACTGCAAAGGAGCCTGAAACTGGTACGTTCAATCAATAAGGACCCTTTGCCATCTCATTCTTTTTCTTCTGAGTTTACAGATTTTCTTTCAATTAATTGATACATTGAATACTCGTTTAAATTGAATAAATGTGACATTCCAAAATAAATGCCATGTTACACAGGTACAGACAAATGCAAAAAGGCTTCTGAGTTCAGCACAGCTCAGATAATTATACTTTCAGTGACTGAAATGTACTCCAGCAGCCATGACCCACACTGGATGTGTTTGCTTGGCTAGTGACACACTTCTTCAGTGATTGAAGGCACTCAACCTCTGGCCTCATACCTCAAAGTGCAACGTAAACAGGCACCAGTGAGCCCTGTGTTAGCTCATTTCTCAATTGCCACTTGTGTCTGATACCTGCTATGTAACTGTGTCCCCATGGATATGAGGAATATTTCTGCCTTAGCAAAGAAGACATAACAGTCACCAAAGAGGGGTGATACACGGCTTTCTATTCCATGATGTTTTTTGGAAACGACTTCTGCAAAGTCTGAGTTCATTTTAGATATGAAGTTACTTAAAGATATAAGCTTTGGGCCTTTATGTTCACGCATATGCTGTGTGTGATTCATAGTTCCTTTACTGGAACTTGCAGAAGTGGTGCAACTGTCTTTACTCACTTTTTCTCTGAATGACAGAGACAAAAATTGAGACAGTTTTTCCTAAAGTGATTTTGAGGAGGGAAAAAAGTCAATAACACATGAAATTGTTGGAAACAACACTTCTCCCCATTCTTTGGTTCACAAAATGTGTTTTGGAGGGGCTGTTGGAAGGAACAAGTCTGGGAGAAAGAAAGACTTTAAAGAGATGTGCCTGGGATGTCTAAGAAGGCACCCAGGAAGGATAAAAAGCCTTACAATCAAGTTCAACAACCTGCAGTTTCACAGGGAAGAAGAAAGTAAGCAACCAATAGGTCTGGGAACCCTCTGGAGTTCTGAAGATTCAAACACATACATGAAATTAAGAAAAGCCAGGGAATTCAGCCAGTCATGAGTTTATCTTAGTGACTAGAAAGAACCCATCAGCACAAGCAGTGTCTTGAGTATTCATTCCTATATGAATCACAGTATGTAACGCATAGTCACAGGGCTCTTAGCCATGAGCTCTGCCACCTTTCTCTGTCAGAGTTCTTCTACTCAAATACAGAGCCATAACTGAAAAACAAAACCTGTCACCCTCTCCTTAGCAAACAGATTTAGTTTTCTTTGCTGTTGCAGCTATGACCAGATCTTCAAAGAGTGCCTCCTACAGACTCTCATATTCAGTCCAGGGTCATGAGGCTTTTCCCTGTGTTTTGAGAGACAGAGCAGGACACAGCACTGAAATGCTCTTCATTTAGGGAGTGAGTTTTGAAGTGAACTGAAGATGAGTTAGAAATCCCACTTTACACACTTTAAGCTCCAACACCTGTATTGGAGTTAAAATCCCGTATATTACCTGTGAAGATTTATCCATAACACAAAGCCAGAGCCCCAGGCCTGGTCGACACTGAAAAGAGGTTGTTATGTGAATTATATTAGAAAATTCTTTGAATGGAGAGGTACTTCATATAATCAAAAGATTCATTTTTAACAGTTACTTCTATGCCAGTTTCCAAAAAGAATAAGAGGTAATATTGCAAGGAAAACATCATAGCTGTGTCAGTTAGGGAAATTATATTTTTTTTCACGCTGTGTCAGAGTTGTGGCAGTAGCACTTTTAAGTTTAGATTGGCACCAAACGAGGCAAAGTCAGAGTAGGAGAATTGTCAGCGCTAGTACCCCACCCCTGAAAGGCTCTGTTTTTTCCCTTAATAAAAGACTGGAAACTAAAAGTCTGCTGCAGAGGTTTAGAACCAGCTTTCACGTAAACTGTGACGTCTCTCTTCTTGCTGAATGTAATTTGTGAGAAAAACAAAACAAAACAAAACAACGCAACATTTTTTAAGGGCTGAGAACTAGTTAGGCTTGAGGACACGACAGACTTCAACTTTAAATAGAACTGAACAGAGCAGGAAATCTTGCTTTCTTAGATTTAGATTAAAGCTAAATTCATCTGATATGTGATCATAGAAAACAAAAATCACATTAGTTTTAATGTAAGTTTTAAGCTTACTAATTTGTTATTATTGATGACATTAAGCTTGAAATACATGTTGAAAAATGTCTGGTAAAGAGAAATTCAGTATTATTGCTTGCCATTTGCAAATGAATGCTTAGTCTTTAAGAATGTCATTGAATTTCAATATGTATGAGATATTCTGCTGTTTTTATTGGAAAAGCTTACAAAGAATGTCTTACAATGGAAGGCAAAATGTTTGATCTTTCGTATGAAAACTCACTGCTACAACTGTGGTCTTACGAAACATGACTGAAAACAGAACTGGTTTAATATAATCATGTTTATTAATACTTATTACTGATGTAGCATTTTGTATGCAAGGGTTTGGCATATTTTATAAATATCAGTTAAGCTTCACAACCAGGCTGCAATGCATGCAATACTGTGTCGCTAAGCCCATTCTCTATAGGGATAAACTGAGATCCCTAGCCTATTGCTATTCTGTGGGTTCAATCACTGAGACAAGATTGTCCATGCAATTAAATTGCTAGCACAATCCCTGGAATCACTTTTGGCATCAGCTAACCATCTCTCTTCTAGATAATGCCAGGGTAAATCTCAAACAGGACCATTTCAAGTAGGTCATTTGGACATAATCACTCTTTTCTGGGGACACAAGAGCCTGACTGTATGTATTTAAGCTTTAAGGCCTGCTGTCTGAGAATGGTGTCTGGCCAAGTCCATCTACTATGATAGATGTAACCACCATGTTTCTAGTACACAGCACAATGCTGTTCACGGATTCCTGATCTAATCTGGGTTCTGCAAGCCGCACAGCTCGAAGAAGCATTCATTAGTCCTGATGGAGCAAAGAGCTAAGGATCTAATTCTGCTTCCGTTTGTTCAAACATTGTTCTCACATCAGTCCACTGATATTTCCATGGTAATGCAGGTAGAGGGCAAAAGCTTTTGTGAAAAGAGAAGTATGGGACAGAAAGTTGTAGAAATATATTAATGGATGGGAGAGAACGGTTGACTAATTATATGAGTTACTTGGGCAGTTCTATGCACAGAGGTAGGAAATCAGACAGACAGGTGCTAGGGGGGCTCTAGATCACTAGGTTTTCAATCGGGATGGCCAGAGTGGTGGGGCGACCAGCACAGTCAGTTTCTCAGTGCCTGAGGAAACACTGTATTTTATCATTCCAACAGGAAATGACCTTACCACAGAAAATGGAAGAGGGAAGACAGGAACTGAAACAGAAAGTTGTTTAATAACAGCTTATTAAGAACTTGACACTCTTGGGAGAGAGGTGAAAATACGGAAAATAAGGAAAGGATGATTGCTGATGTTGGCAAGATTTGAGGAGGTTTACTCCAGGACCATTTTGGCCTCCGTCTGCAACAGGTTTTTTGCTCCATTCACTCCACATCCTTTTCCTCCTCTGGAAGCAATAGAAGTACAGCTACAGTAAAACAATACTCTGACTTTCCAGAGGTGTGGTCTAGTAGTTGGGTCTTTTTCTCAAGCAACCAGATGTCTTTGGCAACTGACCACTGCTCCTTGGGGTCTAAGTAGTTGCCTGAGTAGCTGGACTCAGTTCAAGCCACACTGCAACACTAATTTAGCTATATTACTCCTGGGGTTCAAACTAGTTTCTCTACAGGGTACCAAGTGGAGGTAGAACCATGCTTCTGGTTCTATACATGTTTCTTTGTGTTGTGTAAACTTACCTAAACACCATTCATTTCATAATTTTATTAATTCTATCATTTTATGAATTAATTATTCAATGGGTTATTATATGGATAAACTACTTAGATATAAATATTACCTTATGGGCTATTGCATTATACGAAGTAGAGGAACTTTTTAGAATAAACTGAAAAATCTCCTTTCCAAATGCATGACTGAGGCATTTATTTGCAATGAATCCCTGCATCTGCCAAAATATGAAAATATGGAGCCAGATTCCTGTCCCTTAACTGTGAATCTTATGCATATGTTTCCATTGTTTTTTGTGCAGGTTGCATTATAGATAAGCATGTGCAGAATTAGGTCTTAGTTGCAAAAGATGCTATCAAATGAAATATTTGACTTTGTAGTCTCCTGGACTTTATCTTGAATTAGGTTTCAAGACAGCTAGTGAAAACTTTGGAACACCTGTGAGTAGAGAGCCAGTCACATAAATTCTTTGAAGACCTCTCAACTTGACCATGAATAATGAAAACCAAGCCTGATTTGGAAGCCAGTAGCTTAGGTCAGTTTCTGTCTCTTCGTAGTTTTCTCTGTTTCTCTCTTATTCAGATCTATACTATCACTTACTGATGAAATTTTGTTTGTTCTGATACAAGGTACCCAGTTTATACATGTAAAAACAAACTAATAGTAGATATAGAGTGTTGAATATGCTATTGTTTATTGTGAGGTAATGTCATTTCATAGGTAGAGAATAAGAACTGACTTCCAAATTCTCATGTTTTGTGTTTACACCCACTCAACTAAAAAGGCAGCACCATGATAAAGGATAGGATAATCCTCTTCCTGGAGCAGTGACAAAAGGAGACGGTGGAAGGGAAAGCTACAGAACCTGTGACCAGTCACCTAACCTACTTTTTTCTCCGCCTCCATCCCTGATCCATCTGCTTTCTCTTCAGCTGGTTTATTTTTGTGAGAACGCAGCTTCCACTGGGCAAATCTTGTCGGCATGAACAACTTGAATTTGTAACTGAAGACACATAGCGAGGGATGAGGACAAGATGAATTAATAAATTAATTTTATGCACACACTGGCCACATCACCTCTGACATGAGGGACATTGCTGCATGAGTCCAGCCAGTGAGGTTGTCTTCTCCGTGTTCAGAATGGAGACCGAGGCACAGAATAACTAAAGGCTCTGGTTTTTATTTACTGAAGTCAGCAAATACACCAGCTGGTTGCAGTGCAGCATCACCAAGACCAGGTGCCAGCAAAGAAAAAGAGTTCAGGGTTCCTTGCATTCAATGCTTTGAAAACAGGATAGAATAAAACACATAAAAAATGTATTTCCTTCGAAGTTAATGAGCTAGAAAGAGGCCAGTTGAGAGGGAAGTTTTGAATTATGGGGGCCAAGTGGGCAATTTTACTTCCAATAGTCAGCTTCTCAGTGGGTCTAAGCAAACTAGAAAATATGGAAGTCTGGTGTTTATGAGCCAAAACACAGGCCATGTCTGTGAATGGCAAAGTTCTTTATAAATATCTGTTATTGAAAAGAAAACACACAATATTATCACTTCATACTGTGATAATTACAAAGCAACACTGACAAAGTGTCACTGGACTGGCTCTTTCTTGACTTACTCATACACAAACATGAAGCTGGAGACAACCGCTCAGCAGGAGTCTTCATGTTTCTCCTACCACTACATTTAGCTGCTCTGTGAAGGATTTAAGCTAAAGTCAGGAAAAAAAAAAAGGTGAAATAGGCTCATGATCATGACAATTCTGGAGTGAGATCATTTAAAAAAAAATAAAAAATCTTCAAAGACAAGTGATCTTTCACTTTTGAAAAGTTTGCATATACTGATGAACTGGTTTCAAGTTTTGTCACTAATAAACTCATGCTATTTTAATGAATCACTAAAAATTAAAAAATCAATCAGGTGAACAGATAAAGGTCAGATAACCAAAAGAAATGCAAAGTCAGTATTCAGAGAGATGACAGTCTTGCCAAGACCACATTTAACCATGAGGTATTAATAACGTTATGCCTTTAACCAAACATTAATCTGCAATTTTATTTTTTAAAAAATTACCTAGAGAGAGCTTCTTTCTGGACTATTAACTTTTTTTAGTATTTAGATCACAACTCCTGAAGACTTAGCTATATTTTGACAGGTACTGACAAAGAGTGCCATGGAATTGTGACTCAATTGTCACCTTCGGCATTTTCAAGCTGAAAAACTCAGGATGAGTGCCAGGTACTAATTAGAACTGTTATATTAAGAAAGCAAATACAATGGTGTCTAACATTAAACAAAGCACAGTTCTCATCACAAATGGTTTCTTTTGTGTGCGGGTTAGTCTAAAAAACCATTTTGCATGCTAATGAGGCACAAACAATAATTGCCAAAGTAACTAGTTTCATGCAATTACAAAAACCACATAAAAGCCCTATTGTTTGTTGTCTTATGATTATTAATGCTAATTTTGCACTTGATAATTTGGGGATTTCATTTGTACCACAGTGTGCAATTTGGGTTTTGTGTATGTGAAGGTGAAGGCTTCTAATGGGGAGAAAAGTCTAGGAGGAAACAAGCCAGAGTGTGCAAAAGTAAAAGAAACAGTCAGTCTCAGGGAAGAGATTGGACAACCGGAAAAGAGAGGCAGAAAAAAACCCAAAAAAAGCAGTGGTGAAAAGGGGACATTTCCTCTGTGAGAAAGAGGGAAATCAGAGCCAAGAGGAGGGAGGCTGTAGGAGCTGGGAGGCGCACAGACCAGCTAATGAATATCACTAAGCTGACACATCCTGTGGCTTGGAATGCATGACAAACCAGGGAGTCGCACAAAGATCTGAGGGAGCACGGAAAATTAGAGAGTAAAAAGTCAGATGGTTAAGCAGTTAAAAATAAAAAAGTTTGGGGCCCTGCTCTTCCCTCGAAGGGTCTCTCATTACAGCTCATACAAACCATTTTTAATCCCGTGAAAGACTGGACCTCTTCTATTTTACTGTAGTCACTGACTGCTCTGGCTGAAATTTCCCCTGCATTTCTGTGATTTGTCCTTTCATCTTACAGTCACTTGTCTGCAAATTAAGTGGAGAAAAACATACCATATGGCATTTTTTTTTTCCTCTGATTCGCCCCAGCCTTTAGTTTTTTTCTTTTCTAATTGAATAAAATATCATATGGTTGAACTGGGATTTAGCACTAGCTTAGAGAAAATGTGCGTTGCTTGGAATCTTTATACTTCTCTGAGCCTAAAGAAAACCTACTGTTGGAAGCAGAAATACTGTTTTAAGGTCAATATTGAATACAGTTAAGTGCGTTCTACACATTGTTATCAGAAAATGCTAAATTTAATGTTCTTATTTCTCTTAAGCAAATATTATTTTGTCTAGGGCCTATGCTACTCTGAAATCGTACCTACAGCAAGGTTTAATGCAGAGAGCATGAAACTCGAATGATGGTCAGAATTCATTTTCCTTTTGTGACAGTCGCTCTCCTTCCATTTACCATGACGTTAAACATTTCTGCAGATCTCTCTCTCCCTTCTTTTTCCCTGTGTGTCATGCTACCAGTGTTGGTATAGGAAATAAATTTGAAATCAATACATGTTGTTATTGTTAGATATTGTAATGTGTGGGGTTTTTGGTTTTGTTTTTTTTTTTTTTTTCAGATCACATTAATCTGACTATAGCTATCTGAGCCCAGCAGTTTCACCCTTTCATCTGGTATACTTTTTCCCTTGCAAGCTTTCTGAATGTGTTTTCCATAACAATTTATCTCTCTACTATTGTTGATCTCTTCAGTATATTCCCTTTGCCCCACTTCGTTTTTGTTTATGGTTTTTACTTGGAAAAGTGCTTTTTACATTTTCTTGCTAGTCTGCAGCATTTCAGAAATATTACCAATTGCTACGTGAATAATTGATTCATAGCTGTCACAGCATGGAGGTGACATTGTACCTTCTTACTCTTCTTCCCCACCCCCTAGTGCTCGTTTAACCTTTTCTTCTTTTCTTATTCTTTGTTGACAAAAGAACCATTTAGATTTGGTCAGCACTAGGCTCTACCCTGCAAAGTAACTGGCAAACAAAGACAGAGTCCCTATTAGGAAACTCCACCTTAGGTAGTGGAGATATTGTTGATTAATTTAGTATAAACACTGTAATAATTGAGAAATATATAATCAACCTGGTATTTAATTAGCACAATATTTTTGCTATATAAAGACTATTTAATTCCCTAGACAATTAATTAAATCTGTTTGCATGAAAACACATTTGATGGAAAAGCAAGAAGCTGTGCATTAAAACAAACAAACAAACAAACAAACAAAACCAACAACAACAAATTTTTTCTAGTTTGAAAGAAACATTTAATATAATACTCAAAGTCTTATTGGTTCACTACTTTGGAGCATTAAATGCTAATTAGGATTTGCCCTTCCTCTGTTGTTTTGTGATGACATTTAAGTATTTTTTTATTTTTCTCCTTTTTCCTTTTTTCACTAGAAATTTTTAGACACACATGCATCTACATAGTAGCTTTATTCAGCCCAAACACAGGGAAACTTAGTCTAATACTTCATTATTCTGTTGATAGTGTGTGTAGATAAGAATTAGCCTACTTATAGCAAGTCTAGGAAAAATGCTGCTTCAAATTAGGATAATATTTAGGCAAACCTCAAGGACATTTGGTATAATGTCTTGCTAAATTGGACATTTATATGAAATCACAACCCATCTTAATAAATGTAGGAGATACAAAGAACCTCAGAATTTTTTTAAAAAAGAAGATCTAAGACAAATCAAAACAGATTTAACACATTCTATTAAGTTGCAGAATAGGTCCATCTAAATAAAAGAAGTTAATGTTAAAACATTCTCAGGAAGTTATTTGTGTGAATCATCTAGGAAAGGTGGATCTTAACAAACGTGGAGTTTGAAATAGAAGAGGATACTAGTGAAAAATGTCTTAAGATAAAGTGTAAAATAAAGTTTAACACATATTTCTGAGGCAGAACAGTTAGAAGAAGAGAGTTGCAACTTGGATAAATCACTTTGTAGCTCTATGCCTCAGTTTCCCCACTCAACATGTTGAAGAAAAGCTAGATACACATGTTATGAAGTGATGTGTTGGGTATTCAAGCCATATTCTTGTATTTGGAAGTGCCAGTGAGGGTTGCAGTCAGCGTGCCTCGCGGACAGACACGGAGCTTCACAAAGTCCATGCAGGTTGCACCTGGGCAAATATGGTCTGTTCTGAGGCTACCGCACTTAGATGACCTGGTTCAGATTAACTGGTTTAGATTAGCTGCGTTTCACCAACTCCTGTTCACACCATGGAAGTGACAACAGGGAGTGATCTCCCTTCCTTCAGCAGCTCTAGGAAGTGAGTGCGATGGGATCGCTCATGTCAAACACAAAAAGCCTACAGCTGTGCAGACCCCAAGCATGAGAGCAGGGCAAGAAAGAAGCAAGAGGCCAAATAGTCATCTTCCAGTTTCCATGCCTTGCAAGGCCACAGACTGGTCTTTAAGCTTTTCAGGGCTTTGAAACCTTTTTCTGAGAGGTGTTACAACTGTGGGGTAGCCAGGGAATTTCTCATGCCTGAAGCCAAATCCAGATGCAAAAAGTTACCTGATGAAAAGGATCTGGGAATGTTGGTTGACAGCTGGCTGAATATGGGCCAGAAGTATGCCCAGATGGCCAAAAAGGCCAACAGCATCTTGGCTTGTATCAGAAATAGTGTGGCCAGCAGGACTAGAGAAGTGCCACTGTACTGGTGCTGGTGAAGCCACATCTTGAATACTGTGTTCAGTTTTGGGCCTCTCATCATAAGAAGGACATTGAAATACTAGAAAGAGTGCAGAGGAGGGTGACAAGGCTGGTGAAGGGCCTGGAGCACAAGTCTTTTGAGAAGCAGTTGAGGTATCTGAGGATGTTTAGTCAAGAAAAAAGGAGGCTGAGGGGAGACCTTATCACCGTCTACAGCTACCTGAAAGGAGGGTGTAGCATGGAGAGTGTTGGTCTCTTCTCCCAAGTAGCAAGTGATAGGACAAGAGGAAATGGCCTTAAGTTGTGCCAGGGGAGGTTTATATTGGATATTAGGAAAAAATTCTTCACAGAAAGAGTTGTAAGGTGTTAGAACAGGCTGCCCAGGGAAGTGGTGGAGTCACCATCTGGAGGTGTTTAGATGAAGTTCTTAGGGACATGGTTTAGTGTTATATTAGGTTATGGTTAGACTTGATGATCCTGAGGGTCTCTTCCAACTGAAATGAGTCTGTGATTCTATATAATCCCTAAGAGAAAATTATTTGGAGGAAATCCTGAACTCCATACACAGAAACACAACACTAGCACAAAGGTGGGCATCGTCTGGCAGCACCCAACCCACTGCTCAGCTGATCAACGTCATCATAATGAAGGCCCTAGAGGTATAATTGTATTGCTTTTCATCTGACCAACATCATTAAAAATGGCATGTAGTAGTGGGGGGACTGGCATTCAAGGCACACGTGCTGGTAGTCCATGTTGAAGCTATTGTTACGATTACTCTACAAATTTCTAGCAGTCATAGCAGTCATGTCAACTGGTTTAAAATTCCAGATACATGTCTGTAAGATATTTGGGAAGTTCTCCCTACATACATGAATCACTGTAGATACACTAATGTTACTTGCACCCCTCTTCACTCCATTGTCACATATCATTTCAATTACCCACCACATTCATCTTCTTTGGCTTTTCCTTTTGCAGAGGTGGAATTGGCTTTGCTGGCCCAGAAGCTGCTGGCAATTGAAGTCCATCAGGCCACCTTTATATGTCAATATCTTCTCATTTCCTCTTTTTTGTTGTTTGTTGTTGTTGGGTTTTTTTTAACTATTTTTCTTTTTTCCTTTGTTCTGCCCAAGCTAATCATCCTAGGACAAGAAGGACAAGAAACTTCTTCAAAACATGAATGGTTTCAGAAAGATACTTTGGCCAGAAGATGCTATAAAACTACTGCACGTTTTCCTTTCCTCTTCAATAAATGAGCATATCACTTCATTCTGTGTCCAGCCATCACCATCCTAAGGGTCTACCACCATAATTTTAACTTCTCAATTGGCCTTCCAGCCAGTATCTCAATACATCGTATGTCCAGGGTGACTTGCACTACCGTTTTATTTATGATGCAATCAAAGGCTGTACGAGACTGAGCAGTAACTGCTTTCCTAATGCATAAAAAATCCCTCTTTCTTTTAGCCCTATATTATAAGCATTTGAAAGTCTTCATTTTTTCCTCTTCATCTTTCTTGTCCTCTCAGAAAGAACAGCAGGGGTTAGATAGAGTGTGCTGAATACAAGTCTCTCATTCATCTACATTTAGACTATGTTTTGCAAGATCCATTAACAGAGAACATATTAGTAACTGTTAAAGAAAACCTGTTTTCTTCAAATCTTCCTTGTTTAGTAGCTCTGGCAACAATAACCACTTCTTATAGGAGAGGAAATAAGCATCCACCTGCAGCCTTCACTGAGGTAAAAAGTGAGAAAGATGACCTGTTATTTCAGCAGTATCACTGACTCACAGTGATACCAGAAACTTTATCTTTCACTGGGGAAAGACAGCTTCAACAGCTATGAAACCTCTGACGACAAGCTGTCAAGCCTGCACCCAAACCAGGATGCAGATCTTACCATTATTCTTAATTAATATTTGCTTTTGAGACATTTCAGGAAGTGAGAGAAGTTTTCCAATCATTTATGAAATGCAGGTCCCGGGTCTAAGATGCTTATATTTTCAGAACAGAGAAATATACCAAGAAGAAGAGAAGATAAAAGAAACAATAGCCTACAGTTTATACATAGCTCATGAAAATCAGCACAGCAGAAAAAGACAGATGTAAATAGACATAGGAGAAGGTTTGTCCATTTGGGGGGATTATTTTCACCTGCTGTCACAAAGTTTGTAGTCTGCAGCACTGTAAACAATGATAAGACATTGGATTTAGCATCAAAATTACCTAGCTGATACGAGAAATGCATCCCCCAACCTGCAGTGCATTAGCTGACTTCATAGTGTAATTGTAATGAATCTCTTATTGGACCCTGGCTTCCCTGGACAATGCCATATTGTAAGGACTAAATACATCATCAGTGATCCTCATTCTCGTGTATTACACTAATATATCATTGGAATGACAACTGCTTCTGATGATATATTAATGTAATACATCAGTAGTGTGGGGGTCCTATGGGGTATTACTCAGGAAGAGGGACCATCTAAAGAAAACAGACCCAGAGTCAGATTCAGTTTAATTACTGAATGAAGGGGCTATCAGGACCAAGGTTATACATAATGCTAACATACTTACATCATCCATGAGATTAATTTGCAACCTCATTACATATTAACCTTGCAATTTTAGATAGTAATTGTAGGATTTGGATTTGCCTGCTGATGTGAGTAACTCACAAACCATAACCTCCCCAATATTTTATAATGATCCATGAATAATGCAGCTATTTTTATTCTGTCCGTTTTACATTCCATGATCGTTAAACAACACATCAAATGTGTAGATATAAAGCCAGATTTAGAAAAACAACACTCTATTTGGAACTGTTTGTAGTCACTGGGCACCATATAGACATTTGCACTTGCATAGTGCATTCAAAAGAAAGAGACAACTGGTATCTGCTTTTGCAGTCAATTATGCAGGGCATTTTCATGTATCATTTGTCTTAAAGCTATCATAAAGCATGTAGAATTCTGCTGGATTTTTTTGTTTGTTTTGGTTTGTGGTTTTTTGTTTGTTTTCCTTTGTGGTTTTGTGGCAGTTTCTCTGTTCTTTTTTGTAGGAGATATTTTATTATTTTTTTTTTCCAGAATTCACTGTAATGGTGCATTCTGCTGTTCTTTAAGTTATGAGCTGGATTCTGAAATGCTTTTAACAAAAGAACTTCCACAGAAATATTGCGGTGTCCACCGATCTGAAATACACATAAAGTAATCTTCCCTTGGCCCTTCTTCTCCCTAATTTTAATGCTACTATATTATAAGTTATCCAGAGAATACCCCTATATATTATGAATCAAGCTAGCACCAGAGGTGATATCATTTAAACTAGAGCTTCTGGTGGTCTTTTATTTCATGTTTATTAAGATTATAACCAAATGATGAGAAGAATTTCATAGAACAGCATATAGCATCCAGCCAAAAGACACAATGTGTATTCAATTTTATAAACATCTTACTGCGTCTAATACAGATGCTATACTTATTCTTGAATAGACTGTTTTGTTTAATAAGCATTTATCTATTGTTAATGCCTTTGGAGAATTCATCTTGGGGTTTATACTGGAGATAAATGCAAGCGTGTGAGGGTTTATGAAAAATGTCTCAGCAAGTGACAGGAAGCCTGATATGAGTTACCACAGTCCGCTTCACATGTGGGGCAATCCACTACTTGTCTTGCATTTATTATATTTTCTTGCTAGGCATTTTCTCTTTCTTTTCCTGAGACCCTTTGATACTATATACTTTTAAATACCAAACATTGACGGCAAATCTGAAAAGAATGCATGATGTAGAAAAAGAGACAAAACTACTGATGTAAAATGTAGCTACAATAAAATAAAGAAGAAATCACAAAGATTTTTTTTTAATGGTGTGTGCATAAGGGAAGGGAATCAGAATTTAAAACAAATTAACTGAACATCAGCTGTGTGTCCCAATGATACATGTCATTTTAGCTCACTAGGGTGATGTACATACTATTTAGAAAACTGTTCAAGGCTGCAGTTAGAAATTCTCCCAAGAATAAATGGAATTCTCACAAAACAAACTGTCATTGTCTTGTGAGGAAAGTAAATTGTGTGCATATCTGCCTATACCTAATCTAACCTAATCTTTGTGTGCCTTATACCTGGGATGATAATAAATAATGTATTGTGGGTGTGGAGAGAGGTTATGGCAGTATAGTAAATTAGTGAAAAGCCCCATGTGACCTATCATCCAGGTTCCCAAGATAGGTTTCTTTTTGCTATTTTCTAATTAGTAACAACTTCTCCCTTCCTCTGTCGTGTATTTCCCTTAGCCCACTGTCTGAACTGAAGGCAGATCTGTTACAAACTCTATTGTAGAATCTTCAGGATGTCAGTAGTAGCTGGAATTAAATTAGATTTCAACTCTCGCAAATTAATGAGTAACCTTGAGGTGTTTGAATGTATCTGGTATGTCAATAACGTAATGCACAACAGAAAAAGGATGAACTTTGCTCATACACCATGTGGAGGCTTTCCCCTGTGAGTTTTATACAGTGAATTATTTACTAGTTATTGAATTAATCAGACAGTTTTTACTTTTTGGCACTTTTAAAATCTGATATTTAAAATCTGCTTATGTGCTTAATTGAATGGACATCACATGCAAACCCGCTCCTCATTGAGCCAGCCCTGCTTGTTTAATACAGGAATTTGAAAATATAATGAAAGTGCATTTTCCCCTCAGCATCAGCAGGACAGCCTGGTGAGAAAGCGCGCTGTGCTGCAGACACCTCGTGCAACCAAAGAGTGTCAGAGGGAGAGGAGAGATGGGCTGGAGTGCATCAGTCTGGCTCTGCTCAGGGGCTGGATGAATTTGAAACATGACCAAGTCTGAATGGAACAGTGGTCAGAAAGCCAGGAACAATTACTTCAGATTACAAAATGCTTGAACAATTTACTTCACGAGACAACTGCACAGTCTCCTTGTACAAAAGGACTTATCAATACTATATTTGGACAAAATTTGATGAGAGGAGTTGGAGGGGTGGTGGTAGCGTGGGGCAGGAGAGTCTCATTGTGCAAGATGAAAGCAGCAATGTATTTAGACAGAAAAGTATTCCAGTAACCAAAATCGCTGCCCAACATCATCTTTGTTTCAGAAAGTCTGATTAGTTAACATATTCCATCACCTTGGGAAGAAAGCTGAGGTAAGCGGCTTAATTTATAGATGGATGGAACAAACTTATTTAAAAATTCTCGCTACGTTATCATGAATCATGTAGGCCTATTAAACTAATTGCCAAGTAAATTTAAGCAGTATTACGGTAGATTTCAGTGAATTTATCATCAATCTAAAGAGATCTTTGGTGGTCTCATGCTGCCCCCCACAGATATGTCTCAGAACATTCATTATGCCATAATTACAAAGTCTCTTTGAAGAGGCTAAAAATCCCAAGACTCCTCTCATCAATTATTTTCACCTGTTAATTCATTTTGTGTGAGGTAATAACCTCAGCATAATAACAAATGTGCAAGTACTCCGATTTTGCAATTAAAAGCAGCAGGGCTCCTATTTTGATCATACAGACTGTGACATCCATCATAGAAAACAATTTGGGCCTAGCGGGATGACAGATGCCACACTGATGGCTCTACTAACTAACTGCCTGTCCTGAAAAAAAAATGGTCCCGTTTCAGCCTGCAGCTGCAAGCTATCTGATAGCTCCTGACCAGTCAGCGGGGGAAAGCCTGCAGTGACTAAATTACTGAAAGGTAATTTTACTTCACAAAATGAGGATTTTGGAGGCATATATGTATGCATTCCAGTGGCTGGTGTAATTTGGAAACAAATAGTCCTTTTCATTTGAAAATGACTGGAATTGCTGCCAGTGTTCAGAGAGTATTGTTTCTCAGCCTTTTACATCAGAAATACAGCATAATACTCATTATTTCTCCCCTTTCACATCTTATTAGACACAGAAGGCAAGGTGGTTATCTCTGCTTTCTTTAGCTAAATCCGCACAAGTAGGATTTCTTCCAACCTCTGGACAGGTGCCTAAATAATAGAAGAGTGCTCATTTTAGCCTTTCAGTTTGTATCAAGGCTGAGTGAGCCCTGTCTGGGGAATGATCCCGCTATCACCACCAAGCCTTAAAGTGATATGCCCTCATCTGAAACTCCACTAAAAACAATGAAGCAAACTGCAAGTGCAGGCAGCTCATTAGCCTCAGGACTGATTCACCAAGGAAATAATTTGATGTTGAATTAATGACAGAATAGCTATTGTCCTGACTGGGCGGGTGGGGGGCTGGAGGAAGCAGAGGGCGATGCATATACTCTAAAAAGAATCTCAGAAAACACAGCCAATTTATTTTCCTCACTAAAGTGCATAATGTGATACTTTAGTATTGGACCAATTAGCTTAAAACATTTAGTGCTGAAATACTGCATACTCTGAGTAAACAAGACGACTGATTAAGCCCATAACTTTCTAACGGAAAACACACAATGTTGCTGTCAACTAGTATGAAATATGTCAATGCGCTCTGGGATTTTCGGTTTTGTTTTTGTTTGTCCTTTTCTTTGGTTGCCTTTTATCCAGTAGGTCTAAAATCTGATGACTGGAGGGAAGAAAGCTGGACTGTTTGGGCTGCTGACAGCAGCAGATGCAAATTATGAAGGAAAACTTACTACTGAAAGAAAGGTGGTAAGTATTGTAAGGATTATGTTTTCAGATTTCAGCACACTAATGCAGAGCAACAAAAGATCAGCAGAGGGCCAAAGGTTAAGTATAGCATGAACTTTCTCAGTGGCTGTGCACCTTAAGATGAAAAGATAGCCCTGTTTATGACATCTGCAGACTACAATGCTTACCATTTTATACTTCCCTCCCACATTCTCTGTGGACAAAGAGCTGTGCTCGGCTTCTTGGGAAAAATCTACTGTTTCTTACTCCATCATATTACACTCATAAACCCTGTCAGCAATAAAGGGTAGGCAGAGGCACGGATGTGCAGCTAGTAAACTACATAATTATAGCAGAAAAGATAACAGCATTTCAGTCTTTCAATTGGCTCTCTATTCAGGAATCTGCACCATGCTACAATGTCATGGAGGTGAGGCTAATTCCTGGGGCAGGGGGGTGCTCCAGCTCAGGCGAATGGTGTGGCTGAGGTGTCGAGCAGCTTTTCCAGATTCAGCAAGCAGCTTTTCCTGACCAGCTGCAGGATTTACAATGCAGAACATGTGAGGTTTTTTTTGTAGGATTATACTCTGATAAAGGCAAACAAAAGGTATTAATCAAAACAAATAAATTAGTATTACCCATCTTAGATGTTCTTTAATGCAAAGCCAATAGTTCTTGCCCTTTATGCACATGTTCCTACAGTAACTAATGTACAGTGGCCATCAACAAATTACGACTTGTGACACTTTTGCTGCTGCAATATTAAGCTCAAAGTCCTATGGAGAAAATATATGGTTTTTATTACCAAATTGTTCTTGTTTACAATTCTAATATCCTCTTCATTATCTACTTTTCCAGACATTTTAGGCAGTTCTGAAGACCTGGGGCAGTACTAGTCCTGTCATAAAGAGAAATTAATGTTGTTAAAGATGGCCTAGCTGCCCTCTGGGACAGCTGAAGATGTGAAAATATAAGGTTCTGTTTTAAAGATGAAAATGATTAAAGGCACAGGCACCTTGCTCTTAGTGCAGCCACTAAAACTTTTAATAAAATACTTCAGCAGAAAAGAGCTGCTTTACTTCTTCCACTGTAAGTCTTAAGAAAAAAAATGAGAGAGAGAGGGGAAGAGAGAGGGGGGGAGAGAGACAGAACTTTGTTCTATAAGAAGAGGCTTGCTTTAAGGACTAATAAGCGTAAAAAGGACCTCATCATTATAAAGAACCCATTCGTCTCAGCAATAGCTCACTTAATAAAGACTAGATGATAGAAAAACCAGTAGAGCTGTCTCCAAATAGCCAGTAAGCTAATTAGGTGCATTGTAACAGGTAGCCCTTACAAAAACTGACAGGCTTATGCCAGCATGCCGCAAATACTTAAGAACATCGTAGCAGATGTACAGTGGTTATTGTATCCTCTTCAAGGCTGTTGCTGCTGCCACAATTTTATAAGCTTACGCACCTCAAACCCTTAAAGCTCAAAACGGGTTTCAGTGGGAGAAACGAAAAAGGAAAGAAAAAAAAAAAAAAGAAGAAGAGACAAGAATACAAACCTGCTGAAGATATTATATGAGCTTTTAGGGGCCCCAGACCAAAGAGACCTTTCAGAAGGAATGGTTCAGCTGCCTGGAAGAAAATGGCAGGAAACACAAAAGACAAGAGCATAACCTTTGTCCTAGCAGGGATGGAAGAATATCTGTCAGAACTTCACCTTCATAATCTTGCCCACCTCAGTCATTTTTTACTGGTTAAATGAAGGTTACAGGATTTGCTCTGAAGAAAAAATGTCCCTTTCTCCTTAAAAAATATTCTTGAAGTTAAAAGGCAAGTTTACATTCTAATTTCCCCACAGAGTTATATTCACTGCTCTCTCTTTTGTTTGGTTTTGTTTGTTTTCTCTACTTTGGGAAGAGGTCAGATCTTACAATTGTATCTCTCTCATATGCTTTTGATTTTCCTGCAATAATCTGATGTAATTGATGGTGTACAAAAGCCATTTGAGGACTTCTAGGTCCCTTAATGACAGTGGTAGCATTGCAAAGGAAACCGCTGCTGGTCTGGATGCTCAGGGAAGTCTGACTTCCCATCATTGAGGCTGGGACTGTGGCACTAACTCGCTGTGGGTGAAAGCCCATGGCAACAGGGAGGTCTGGAAGCAAAGCAAGCTTTGCTCTCAAGCAGCAGTAGCTCATCAGAGAGCAATGGTTTCTGCTGGAAATCATGAGGGAGCCAGAGGCCTCAGTATTAGAGAAGCAGAATTATGCGAAATCTCCCCCACTCTGTCTGCGTTCGTGTGGAACGAGTGATGCAAAAAATCTCTGTCAGGATACTTTCTTTCTGATCAGCAAAACTAACTTTATCATGACACCAAATGTAAATTAATATCTCCAAGCGTGTATTTGAAAAAGGTGTTTTTCAATCCACAGTGTTATCAACAGATGCTTTAAAATCCTCCCCATTCCCCTGGGGTGAATACACTGAATAAAACTGTATTCCTGCAAGAGAGATCTGTAGCACTGTATTCAAGACTGGAGAAAAATACTGTGAGCTTTGCAAATCCATAGACAGTTACAGAAGTAACTTTCCATTAGGGAAAATATCAGTGCCAAAATGTGGTCCACATGCTCTAGAACTCCAGAGTTACCACTTCCAAAGATACAAACTACTATACCAAATAATTAAAATATATTCTTATTGTGATATAGACTATGAAAGTGTCAAGACTTAGTAAACAGGATTAGTTTGCAATTACCAATTCTCTTTCAGGGCTGAGTATATAGTATTATGATATCAAGAAAAATATAATCTACATTAGGATCAACCTATGCTATGTCACACATAGACTTGCTCACACATAAGCTATTATTTGAAAGCCAAGTTCAAAACTGATAAGTTAGAAGATGACAGAAGTAAGGTTGCTTGTGCAACATTAATTCACTCATTGAGGTATATGTATGACAATGAGGGGTTTAGTTATTTTCCTTTAGTAGGAAGTTTGCCTCATTTTCTTTGTGGCCTCACAACTTAAAAATTTTAACTGACACTTTTCAAATCCTTCTGTAAAGGCAGGTTTTTCTGAAGGCATGCACTCCCAGGATATCTAAAACACTGTTTTCTTTCCACATCAACCATTTATGTGAGGAATTTTCATTATTCCCTTTTTACAGTTGAAGAATTAAGGATGAAAAATATTTCACATCAGAAATGTCAACTAATTTTGAGTGCCCAAGTGAGAAAAACTGGACACTGAGTTTTGAAAGTATTTTAGAGATCTAAGAAAACATTTTTTTCCCCAGCTCCAGGAATTTCAGTTGCTTCTTTAAACATCCAACACATCTGCAAATCAGCATCTCAAGAAAATGCAGGGAGACATAAAATTATTGTTAGTAGTGTAGCTTAAGCATCTTCCCTGGCAACCCATAGGAATTCTGTGGCAGAGGCAGATACAGTTTCCCAGGTCAGCCCTTGACTGTTACAGCTCTGAGGCTCTCCCTTGTCTTCTTGCAATCCCTTTCCTCATCCACTCCACAGTCCACAGCATGCCCAGCACATGAGTTTTCTACACAACTGATTGCTCTCAAGAGTGTCTTACTTCCCCTGTACTAAAAGTCTGATGGAAAAATAAAAATGTGTGACATAAAATTAAAGACTGCCTCTTTGTATATACATACACAAATAATGGATTGTGCTTTTAAGTCTTATATGCTCCTTTTTGCAGGTATTCAAAAATTAAAAATAAAGCAAACAAACAAAAACAACAACAAATTGAAAATCAAGAAGTATTATCACATTTTTTCTGCTGAATAGAAGAATATTTGTCATTTAATATAATGGTCACTGAGATTATTGCCTCTGTCTCCACATTACTGTGTTCAAGGGTGTTGATTTAGTTCATAAATGACATCAGCTCTTTACCTTCGATTGTTGACTGTGAACACATAAGGAGAGATCTTGCTGCAGTGGAGACAAGAGAGCTGCCAGCATGGGCTAGCAGGTCCTCCTTCTGTGACAAGTAGTCACAGATGCAGCTTGGTTGGGCTGTAGCTTTATTTCATACACCACTCATATTTGTGATTTTTGTCAATAAAACCATCAGGATTTTGAAAAATTCATAAGCAACTGAAAGCAAGGTATTCTACAGGGAAGCAGCTTAGCAGCTTGTAAAGTAATAGCCAGCCTTGCCTTATAAAATTATCACAGTCAATGGGAACCTTTGCTTTATCACTAAAATAATGGGAGAGGTAAGAATCTTCTGTCACTTGATACTGGAAAATACAGAAAGGAATACTGTGACCTCAGCTGTGAGAAAAAAGGAACCAACCAGCATCCAAATAAGGACAGCATAAGATTTCTCCTAACAACATTTCAGAAAGTTTCACAAAACACTGAGTAGCATTGATTAAAATTATAATTTTCACCACGATAATGCCACATGTGCCACTAGCCCATGACACTTGTTCATAGTCAGTAAAAATGGCATGATGTGATCTTCCTTGTCTCTGCTTGTCTACAGTGACAAGTGGCAAGATGTGGGCTTAATGCAATTAACAGACATTAAGGTATGATCACAAAAATCAGTGAAGTGTGGAATAAAACTTTAGTCCCACCAAACTGCATCTGTGACTTCTTGTCCAAGTCAGACCCCCAAAATGGCAACTGCAGGGTAAGAGTTGCATCAGCCACAGATCTAGTTGTAGCTTTATGGAGAACTCTCCATGAAGTAGTATTTTCCTTCTCCTTGTGAAGCTCAGGAACCCTCTTAGTTGGCCATCAATAGCAATAGGACCACGATTCCTATTTCTTCTTAGTCATCTTCTACCCAAAGGATGTAATTAGGGATTCTTTCCTGGGCTTTGCAGGGTGTTCAGTGTCTCGTCCTCTGCAGTTAGTAGAATTTATTGGAGATCTGTCAGTTTATATACAAAGTTACTGCTAAAAAAAAAATAAATCTGGTATTTTCTTAGTACAGGATCAGAGCTGACATTTCTTAGGTCTGTCAGAGTGGGGGTGGAAAGTTAGCGTGTATACATCATATAGACCATTAAAACTTATTGACCCATTAAACCAAAGTGGTCCAAGAATGGGAACTTCTTAAATGCCGTTTTCATTTTCTTTGAAATAGAAAAGGCTAAATATATTTCTGAATGAAAGTAACCTTGATCTATTCTTAATATAAAATAACTGTGAAAAAAAAAAAGGTTATATGTGCTTCCTTATTAATTCGTTATAGTGAAAATTTCCACCTTAAAACAAAACAATACCAAAAAAATTCTGAAAAAAAGAGGAGATTATGTGACATGAACACAATATAAAACTCTCAGTGGTGTAAAAGAGCAGCAATGCGGAATGGTAAAGTGTCTCAGAAATCAAAAAAACAAACAAAAAAATCAATTACATAATATCATTCACAAAGGTCCACAGTCAGTATAAATATCATGAAAGCAAAGTCTCTTGTCAGTCCGTGAAAGGAGAACTTTCTGGTCTCAACACCCACATGCTGAGATTTCTAGATCTCTTGTATTTCTTATAGAAATAGAACACTAAGAAATAACAGTGTGAACTTACTAAGCACTAATAAAGTTCTTCAGGGTGCTATGAAGCATAAAACCACTGAAGCTGATTTAAAGTGTAATTTAAAATGATGAAAAATGTGCATGATTTTCCAGCATGCTTTTATATTAAAATAACATATTCTAATAGTTCTTACATCAAGCTGTATAAATAGAAGAAGATCCACCAGTAGCTGTGCCATTATCAGAGGTAAGCTGCAGTTCTGCATCAACCATATGTGAAAAAATATATTCTTGATTCTCTGTGTAAGTTCATTAAATATGTGGGAATTATTTGGTCAGATTGAATTAGTCGCATGTACTTCTGCATTTACTTCTTTTGGAGCATGATCTACAGGCTTAAATTATGCAAACATATTTTGGGAGTATTTTCTTGTGTGTTTTTCCTTTAGTTACTTATTTTTTAAGCAAAACTGTGTTTCCATGTGAGAAGTTTGTTCATTTCATATGTAGATATTCCTCAGTTTCAAGAAACTGCCAATATCTCTGGTAAGCTGAAATTCTCTCTCAGTCTTAGGTCCTTTCCAGTTCCTTTCTGCAGACAAGAAATGTGAAATTCTCTTAATTGTGAATAGTGCATTTTCTTTTGCTGTTCCAGAGGATACTGTAGCATGTTGACAAACCTTATCTATAAATTGTGAAAACATAGTCTACTCTACTTGAATGCATCATGAGGCAATTTTACTTGTTAATTGTAAATGCAATTTAACAAAATATCCCATCTGATTGGCAGGTGGAGGAAGACATGGGCATGAGAAAGAAGGCAAGGAAGTAACCCATTCCAAAACTTTTGGCCAGCACAGTATTCATCACCTCATATCCCAGTGTGTCTGAGCATGTCTCTCCTCAGCTCTCACTGTGCAAGGGGGAAAGGCCAATCTTCATTTTGTTCCCTTCCATTATTTCATGCAATACTGGGCAGTGGGATCCTGAGTCCTGATCTGAGGACTGTATGATAATCTAGCTCTGGATTAAAAATAAAGACAGAAATGAAAAAAACTGTTCTCAGAAATCTGAGCGCTTTATTTTTTAATTGCTCTTCTCTTGGACCTGTGGCACAGATCAAGTCTCATCTATAAATTCCATCAGGAGACTCCATCATACTCAGTCTCATTTTCTGCATTGTTGAAGTTGTTCTCAAAGGCTGCAACAGCTGCCTAATTGACTACGTATAGAATTAATAACTTCAAAGTTATCTTTAGATCTTCTTGGTCTGCTTGTTGGCTTGACATTTTTCTTTTTAGCAACATTTTTGTACACAAATTTGCTACTAATTTAGCTGTTTCATTGCCCTTTTATTGCTCTCAGTTAGATGTCTTACATCTGGACCCTGCATCCCAGGTGTATTAGATCATATTGAAAGCTTTCCTTCTGTTCTTTGTTCTAGCATGTACTCTTTCAGCTGTAGAAGATACTGCACAGTAGTAGAACTTTGAGCCAAAAGCTCAAAGAATTTCTTGAATTAGCAATGGTCACTGTTCGTCTAGGTATCAGCTTATTTGTTGTTTGGATTTACCTGAAATTTGCAGTTTGCCTGACTGTTTTAGGAATTGTGTTAAAAGGATTATTTGGAAAGGTTCATATTCAATGTCTTGTTAGAAGCCCAAAATCTGAAGGTAAGCCTGCTCTGCAGCTTTCTAACTTGTCTGACTTTAATTGTAAAGACAAACCCTTTAAAAAGGATTGCAGAGGGGCATTCAAACATTGAAAGTTTGGTTCCACTGCATCTGAGGACTTAGGTCTGATTCAAGATGAGAAGAGAAAGAAGGATTACAAGCTTAAAGCAAAGATAAAAATAAGTCTGAAACAAGCTTACTGGAAGAAAGAGAAACAAGCTTGTCGTGACCTTGCCACAGGGAAGAGAACAGGTTTACCAGGGGTCTCCAAGAAGGCTGAGACAAAGGCCATCTTGAAATTGTGATCCATTTGCTGTTTAACCTGCTCCAATTCTAAGTGAGTCAGCTGCAGTTAAAGCATATGGAACAAGTGAAGTTTGATCTCTTCTTAAAAGTGCTCCGTTCTTCTTTTGTAAAACAAAAGCAACCCATAGCTAGATCAATTTAATATATTTCTGCCTTTGCAAAACAGTGGTCAAACTTTGCAGTGACCACAACTGCACAGATCTGTGGTGTATAGTGAGAAGAAAATGTATCAGTGTCCCACATTTCTGCAATACCAGAACTCCATAAAGAGGGAGGAGGAAGAGGGGTAAACAACAAAATCCTCTTGTTTAATCTACGCTACTGGCTGACTTTTCTGTAGACTTGGATTAATCAGCTACAGTTGTTGCATAGAAGCCAAAGGGGGGGAAAATCTCTAACTAGACTTTCCTCTGTATTTCTGATAACCATAGCAGGCTGCTTTGCCAGCAACAGAAACATATAAAGTTCAGTTTCTTTCCACAGTGAGATAAGAGGTTCTTAACCAGTGACTGTGAGCACTGCATTTCCTATTTCACGCTTAGTGCATAAAACTTTGGTTAACTCTCTTCATATGTCATGGACTCTTTAACATGAAAGCTGCCACTACTGCCCACTCTGGAAATCTAATTCTTCTAGTTTATTTTTTCTTTCTTCTTAATAGGAGACTAAAATAGTTTTGCAGTAAGGTGGAACAATTCCTTTTTAATTTTTTTTTTTCTCTGTGTTAATGTCTGGAAATGCACTCATTATACCTGCAGATTCTAGCCCTCTTATCTGCCAGCTTTCCTGGTGGCTTTGAAGTTACCATCTAGGAGGGAGGATTTATGAAAAAACAAAAAACAACCCCTCCTCCCCCCTACACACAGACTCAAAAGCCCCCACAAAAAAACACCAAAACCAGTCTTCTGCTGAGAACTTAGTATTGTTTCCACATGTAATTTGTCATTCAACAGCTCCCTCATTCTTCCTGCTTCTGGTACCAAGTTTCTATGCTTGTTGCATTTTCGTTTAATTTTCCTTGGGGGTGATACCTCTTGGTTCCAGGCCATAATCCCTCTTGTGATAACACCCTTATTTTCTCTCCCTGGGCAAGACTGAATATATGCAGGTATTTGAATATAGGTGGTGTAAGGAAAAGCAGTAACTGAATTTTAAAATGTCAATGGGGCAAATAACTTGTTATATTGGTAAAATTCAAGGCTCCTCTTCCAGATATTTGTCTGGTCAAATGAAATTCTGGTCCAAATCAATCAGAGACAAAGTTCAGTTTTCTCAGATTTCTGCATTCTGAATTTTGCTTATAGCTATCACTGATGATAAACAAGATTCAAATAATTGTCCCAGTCATTTCAGAACATTTGTACCTCTCCTCATTTTACTGCTTTAGAGCTATTTCCTCATTCTCTTCGTATCATGCTTCCCTTTGTGCTTTCTTCAATATCAGCCCAATGACTACAATAGTCTTGTAAAAACCTGATCCTAAATGAAAAAGGAAAAGTGACTATCAAAGCTAATCTATTTAAAGACATCTCATCCATTTCTACCTATAACTATTATATCCTTATAGCCATATATTCTCGATAGCTATATATCAGCTGTGAATACAAAATAGTTAGATACAAATGAGACATATTTTGCATGGCTAAGCCACCTGGGTCCTCTGGTCAAGGTTGAACTGGGCTCAATGGTTACACTGTCTGCTGTAATAAATTAGTAGTGCTTTTGTGCTGTGCCTCTAGCTGTAATAAGGATACATGCATTATGGGTGTCACTGTGTCTCTGAGGACAATTTTAATATAGCTTAGACAATAGCCTCGCTAAATAAACAATGAGCCAGTCATGATATAGAAAAACAGTGTAATCTCCAGGGTATGGCGCTTAGCAAGGGAAAAGAAAGAAGCAAACAAAACATTAAAAAGATTAGCAAGGAACAATAAGAGAGACACTTATAACACCCTAGATAACCTAGAGTAGTCATTTAGTATTCCTGTTGAGGATCTGATTCAGCAAGACATATAAAGATAGATCTAAAATTAGACACTTGCTTAAGCTTTGTTAACCAGTTTTGAGTAACAGAAACATGCTAAAAATTAAAGTAACTTTTAATTGTTTGATAAGTCAAGGCCTGAAGCTCCAAAATGTAACCCTAATAGCGAGTGATGTTAGCAAACTAAAGTTGCACTACTGCCACCATTGCCAACACTCAGCTAAAGCTGTGGTCAACTATGTGAGACAGGAAATGCAGAATGGATGAAAATGAGAGTAACATGATCAACAGTGGTACATAAGTAACAGATGCTCCTGACCAGACTATTTAGACCTGTCAAAACTTCAGTTCTCACAGTGAGAATGAAACTTACACAGTTAGCTCCCGTCTTTCACCTTCCTGTGATTAAGTCCATGTCTCACTGGACCATAGTGTGGCCTTCGCCTTAATCTGTGACTTCTGGTCAGTCTGCTTTCTGAAGATACTGGATGTAATGTAGTTTTGGATATCACTTATTGGTCAGCTAACCAAAAAGAAGTCCCAGTAAAAACAAAAACAAAAAATCAAAATCAAAAACGAAAACAAACATAGAATCACAGAATCATAGACTCACTGAATGGTTTGAATTTGGGAGGGACCTTCAAAGATTATCTGGTTCAACCCCCTGTCATGATCAGGGACATTTTCACTAGATCGGGTTGCTCAAAGCCCCAGCCAGCCAGACCTTGAACAATTCCAATGATGGGGCATTCACACCTTCTCTGGGCAACCTGTTCTAGTGTCTTACCACCCTCATTGTAAAAGATTTCTTCCTTATGTCCAATCAACATCTACCTTCTTTCAGTTTAAAACCATTACTGTCTGTCCTGTCACTACAAACCCTGGTAAAACATTGTTCTGTCTTTCTTATAAGCTGCTTTTATGTATTTAACAGCTGCAATAAGGTCTCCCCAGAGTCTTCGCTTGTCCAGGCTAAGCAGCCCAAATTCTCTCAGCCTTGAACAAAAATATGCTGCTTGATCACAAATTAGTGCCACAGTCTTCTTCTGTCTCAGAAAATGTCTTCTTCCTCTCTGACCAAATGCAGGGGACTTCACAGACTGAGAAAAGAGAAACTGATAGGTCTGGATTATTTTATACAAAGTTTTGTAACACACTTCCACCAAGTTGCCTCATCATCTTAGTCTTTTTATAATTCAGGATGTCTTTGAACCTCAAAGCGGTGCATGATGACCAACTTTCTCTGTAGCCTGTCACTTAAACCAGCACTGAGTAGAGAATTATGTATTTTACCATATACATCCTTAAAACATTCATCAGTGTTCCACAAATCTAAGCTAATTAAGCTTTAGAAATACTTATATGAAGTGGTATTATTTTTACCCTTTTTTACAAATAGGAAATTAAACCGCAAAGCCTTTAGGGTAAGGAGCCAAGCGTACCTCCATTTTGTGTCCCAGAATTAGATGCTTAGATCCTAATTTTCAAGGATATTTAATATTTTATAAGATTTTTGGATGCTTTTACAGCATCCTACTTACAGTGCTCCAATCAGCCACAGTTACGTTTGTGAGACCAAACACTTCTGCAAATCTGAAAGCTATCAAGTAGATCACAAAGAAAAGAACATTCAGCACTCAATTTTAAAAAGTTGAAGTGACTTCTCTAGCCCCATGTGGACATTCTGGTAGGAGGAGATTTTCCAACGGGACATTTACATGCCTTACAAATAAAACAGTCTTTTCCTTTCTTGAAATCCTAGCCTCGTTTTTACATGCCTTCTTCAGCAACTTCATTTTTTTCCTCACCTGTATGTGGAGAAGAAACATTTTTTGTGAGTGGCATTCATGGTATTTACTAAGAACAGAACATGAGACTACGATACTCCATGTTTCTGGGGCCCTGGGCCAGGCAGAACAGACAGTTGTTAACACCAAGAGAGGAAATAGCATATGCTGCCAGGCCCTTTTTTTGTCCTGATGGAAGGGTGAATGGAGTGATAAGGAGCTAGCCCCAGAGCCACACAGCATCTGAAAGCAAGAGAAGTCTGTGAGTGCCCTCTGTGAACCATGACAGCTCAAGAGGACCCTTGTGAGAGGCATTGGAAGGTGTTCGAGCTCCCAGGTGTGGCTGGGAACCTGGTGGTAGTATTTGCCTCTATTTTGAGGTTAATCAGGGCACTGGCAAAGCCCTGAGCACACCTGCTGCACCTGCAAGCTCTGCCCTCTCTGAGGGCTTTGGCTGCCTGTTCTTGGGGCCAGCTCTCATGCCCTGGTCAAAGATGGAAGGTGGAATAGCTGTGAGGGGCCTTGTCAGAGGCTTCTGACCCTGAACCTGGCCCATCGCTGGTGTGGTGACTGTTATCCTTGGGCTGAGGCTGACCTCAGTCTCCATCTCCAGTACTGCCCTGCTCTCCCAGCTGGGCACAGTGGGATGACACTCCGTTAGTCTGACACTGACTTGCCAGCCTGGCTGTCACACATGGCCCTCAGCTTGATTGCTGTCATGGAGCAGCCCTTTCCACCTCCTCTCCAGTGGACATGTACCTGCCACTGTGGTCTCACACTTTTTGCTCCCACAGAAAAGGAAACCAAATGTAAGAGACAAACAGAAGGCACATTTCACTCCAAAGAGATTCCACAAACCGGCAAACAAAAGCCTAGATCTCTGAGGAATATGTCATTATATCATCAAAGGTTTCTACATTACCCAGTGTGACTGTACTTGGTGTACAGTCTGTACTTTTCCTGATTACCCGTTGCCGTATTCACTGGTAGACATAGGACATCTTGTTCCAGTGAAAATTCATGGTTTGCAAAATTGTAGATTTTTTTTTCAGAGTTTTGTTCTTGGAAGTGACTGTACCTTTTGTATTTGAAATTTTCCCAAAGTATGCAACCTGAGGCAGCTGTCTGGCATGAAAATCTTCATCCTGAACAGCTTTAGTCTAACAATGTAATAAGCAAGAGTTTTATTGTGAAGATTGTTAGTCAATCTTAAGTATAGGCATCATTTTCTGCGTCACCTACAATAACAGGTAATACTTGCACCCATATATTAAAGGCTGCTGAAGAAAAAGATTGCACGTTAGAAGCATTGCCTGTTCCAAGAACTGTGAAGTAGTATCTTATATATAAATCTAGTCAAAAATAGCTTGTAAATGACAGCATTGGAATACAAACTTAAACTATTTCAGGAGAAATTTTGTACTGATTTGTGGCAAATCTAGCTTATGACATAAATAACTGAATGCCATTACATCAAGGAAATATTATCAATATCTCTAGATATTCACCCAGCATTTACCTTTCAGAAAGCCTGCCCTTCTCCCTGCATAGAAACAGCGTGTCTTCATGGATGTTTTGGTATATTACATAGACACATTACACAAAATACACGTAAGGTGTCTGTCACAGACAGTGAAGTGAATTAATGTATTATTTAAAGGTAAATAATGACTCTCACATGACCTTCAAATTTGATGTGAAAGGCAAAGAGGTTATTTCTTCCCAGCTCTCAGGAAGGAATTAGGATATAAAATTAAAACAAAAAATGCAAGACACTGGAGAGAGCAATAATGCTAATAAGTTATATTATACACACATCTGTGAATAGTCCTTACTCTTTCTGCAAAGGATTCTGCTAAGATCATATGGTACAGTCACTGAAAATTTTGGGGGGGCTTGTAAATGTGTCTGAACATGGAGCTGCAATGCTCTGGCAACAGATCTACTTTTCATTGAATTATACCTGCTTTTGTCTGGCACCTAAGCAGAGTATGTGAATAAAAGAATTAGGGACCCAAGGCAGATCAGTGCTGCCCTTTCTTAAGTGTCCTGTTTTGTGTGCCTAATGTCAACATCGGAGGAAGCTCACTGCCTCAAATTCATTGTGCTAGTTAGCATGAAAAGCTGACATGAAATGGGAAAGTATTTGCTTTAATAACTGACAAAGTAAGCTGTGGGCAGCACTGAAACACTTGCACACTTCAAGGCACAGGCTTTGAGAGGACAGTCTGCTTGCCCTAGCACAAATTGCCAGTTCAGTATATCCCTTCAGTCCAGTTGGAGTCTGCAACCAAGAGCAGAAGTGTCCCAAATGTGTTCAGTATTACCAGTGAACCAGCTGAACAGCTGAGCAGATCCACCAGAGCTGGTAGAAAGCATTTACATTACAGTCAGCTACCTGGGAAAATGAATCATGTAATTTCCTTCTGACTGGAGAGAAGGGTGCAACTTCCTTCTCTTTTTTTTTACAGGGGGAGAGAGGGGTCAGGGTCTGCGCCAGAGCTTGACAAGCAACTACTTCAACCTGCGTGCACCTACAAAAGGTCAGGCACAGATGTGGGAGAGGATGGTAACAATGGTGTTTTCTGTTGTCACACCGAGGTACCAAGAGTACTTCTGTGTAGCACAGAATAGCACTGGGAAGAAGTAGGTGTGAATCCAGCAAGTGACATAATTCTATCAAAATAATACTTTGCCTAGTTTAATGAGCCGTGTATTTCAAGTCTCTTGCATTTATTTGTGCAGAGTTAACTTGTTTGTCCCCACATATATCACATTGTAAAATTGAGGAAAGTAGTAAATGGGAGAAGACATGGAGAGGATGGAATGTAATCCTGGGGAAACCAGCTATAAATGTTCAAGCTGGGTCATGTACATGCAAATAACTGCATAAGTGCAAGCAGACACCAATGTACACATTTGAGGGCCAAAGTACTCCTGGCAAGCTTTTAAGAGGAGGTAACTGATGAATGAATTTCCTGGTCCTCGGCAGTTTGTGGGCAGCAATGACTCATTCAACCCCAGTACTGAATTGTGAACAAAACCAGTTCTTTAGGGAATCAAAACTTCTGTGAAATTTTATGAAGAACTACCCAGGCAGTCTTCTCTGAATAAACCAATCTCCTTTCAGGTGGAAGAAAAAATATTGCTGTTTGCAATCTTTTTAAACACCTGCTCCCTTGCCCATTATACACCACTAATAGCAGCACTGCCGGACTGAATGCTGTAAAAATCATGGTTTGTGACTCCAAATCATGAGATTAGTTTATGTATCATTAGATTTCTTTTTAAAGTTTTGGAGTCAAGCTACTTTGGCTTCCAGGATCTGAGCCATTAGAGCAGCTGAATGAGTAGCATTTTCTGAATATTCCAATAGTATTTTCTGAATAATTTCCTATTCATAGCACACATTGTGAAATTGCCAGCTTGCTGATGAATTCAGCGTATTTGAAAAATGAGGCAACTTCTCCAGAGAAACTAGAGCTGTTTTGTGATAGAGTGCTTTGGCTGCTGGAAAACAGAATAAAAGTTTGACTGGAATTCAGAGTTGTCTTAGTAGATTAGTTCTTCATTGTCTATCACTTTAATGAAACAACATTTTTTTGAAGTCAGATAACATAAATCATTATTGATTTTCTCCGAGAAAATTTTGTTCAGACCTTTCTACATGACCTCAGAATGCTTTGCAGATGAGAAGAGAAAGCACAGATTTTCCTGGACTGAAAACTGAACAGAAGGAACCAAGTATGGTGTTAGAGCCATGGAAGCTGTACGATTTGACAGTGTGAATGTTATCTAAGCAAAGACTGCAGGATAAAATCTTTTATTACTATGTATCAATTACATTGGTGATTTGGATGAAATATCAATATATTTTACTGACAATAAATGTATTTTGCTAACACAGTGCTTTTCTTAATTAAGGTAAGTTATACTCTAAAATAACTCCTGCTCAAAAGTAGGTAGAAGGGAATTCACACACAAGTCACTCAGGCTTAGAACACTCTATTCATGGAACCTTAGTTCTCTGGTAGAAAGCACATTTTGGGGGTTAAATTGGCCAAGGAGATAAATTTGTCACTTGCATTGTGCACTTCTGCCAAATGCAAACACAGAAATACAATAGGATGCAGTTTTCGTGAGTGGTGTAGAGCGTATGACAAAATCCCTTTTCAGTGACTAAGTAGCAGTTCAATAAATAATCCTGCTAAGGGGAAGGAATTTATTGTTTTTAAAGACACGGTGTGTGAAAGCTTCTATTGTACTTGATTTCCTCCACCTCCTTTTTTCCCAACATAGAGTTATAGACTGGAAAAATATAATTAATAGTTTGTGAATTCTGAAGCCCTGACATCAAAAAAAATCTTGCACAAACTGGCTTGTCTCCATCAACAAAAATTAAATTTCAGAGGAACCTAAAGGAAGATTTAAACCTTTCATTATGGGAAACAATAAGCACTATTGAAATGTCTGTCTTGCCACAAATAAATGATCTAATATATCACTTGGTTAGGAATGGATGATTACACTCCTTCAGAACCTGATAAGCTCTTCCCAAATTCAGCTCTTCTAAAAAGGTTACAAAGAGTACTTTTATCAAGCAGCTGATAAAAAGTGAAAGGAAATATTTTTTAGATAACATGTGCAATTAACCTGGGGAAATCATTGTCAAAGGATGGTATTGAAGCTTATTGATCATTGGATCTTTAACAAGGTGAGATTTGAATATGAACAATAAGAATACTCAGCACCTCATTAAACTGAAAGAAAAATGTTGTAGGGTTGTGCACCCTCAAGCTTCAGTACAGAAGCCGGTAACTAACTGATCATGGTTAAGAAACTTCGTAGGCAGATTAATTCATGATTGTCCATTGGAGGACTGAATTCCTCTGAATTGTGTTCTACCTATGAGTCAGAAACACTGTAAAGGACTGAGGCATCTCTGATACAGTGTAGTATTTTTTATCCCACATGCCCTAAAACTCTCATCCACAGTCAAGAACCATATGATAGGGTATTCCTTGCACTTGGCTTGAAGGGAGGGAAAGGTGGCCGTTGGGTTTGCTTGCATGAATGTGTGTGAGTTGGTGCAGAGCATGTGTTGAGTAGAGGTTTATGGCTCTGTCAGAGCCCTTCTCTATCCTCTTTAAAAGCCTTATCTGTGGTGCAGCCTTAAGTCTTCAAAAGGTTAGTTAGTAGCAGCTTAGTTTCTGGTTTGCCATCAATCTAAGTCTTTCCATGTCTGTGTGGTAATTTCAACGAGAATGCAGCCTTTACCCCTATTTTGCATTCGCAGTTTTAGTGTATATATGAATTCGGAAGAACTCTCTTTGATGCCAGTGGACTTTGAATTAGTTCTTCTATAAATAACCAGTACATGTCTTGTTTTCATCTGGTTTTAATTTTAGTAGGTCTAGCAAAAATCTATTAACCAAATTTCTGTATCAATAGAAACTTAACAATATGCTAATATGGAACTGGGGCATCATATCCATATATGATGAGTTTTTGTAAAAGAAAAAATATTTGGGTCTAATTTATCCTAAAATATGAATGTGATTAGAACTGGAATTACTTCTTACAGTTCCAAAATAATTAAATAATGAGGAAAAAAATGTTCACTCACTGCATAATGAATCCATCCAACAGGGCACAATAGACACAGTCATATTAAAACCTGGATCATTACCCTTCTTTTCCTGCAATTAAGGGCTCCACAGGATGTGGATGTTCCATTGATATCAGTCAGTCTAATAACACTTTAATTACTTTTAAAAGTCAGATAAGACATGCAGAATCTAAAATAAAACGAGCTCTATATTGTCACACAGACACGTTGGCTTACCTTCTCCATGCTTGCATACGCTTTCAGAAAATATGTGAGCAGAACATGAGTGCAAGTACCACATGCTCTAATGCTATCTTACTGAGAAGTAACCCTACGTCTATCATGTCATTTGTTTCCTTTAACTATTCCTCGGGGATTAGTTTGACTAGCCTATTGCTTCATGTTTGGATAATGTGGCTAATCCTTTCCAGTTTCATTATTCTAATCACTTGCAAGCTGGCTCCCTTTTGCCTGACTACATGGCAGCCAGACAGAGCTTCTTTCCTTTGTAAAGTGGCATGCACTGAAAATGCAGAACACCTTTTTTGTAGCCTCCTTTTAAAAGCCAGGTTTGGCAGCTGGTTTAGTGTGTGTTTCAAAACTACATAGACAGAAGGGCCTTTGGGAGGTGATGCTTTGCATCAGGCTGTCTTCTTAGATCAGTGCAGACTTTTTAGATTTTCACTTCCAATTGCATTCTATCCATAATTTCAGTGTTTAATTGCTAGCTATAAATGTGCATGCCACTGAAATATCTGAAAACTCTGAAAGGTTTCATTTTAAAGTGTCCCTCTGGTGATATAATACACTTTGTAAGAAAAAGATATGTTGGTATTACATGCATACCACATGCTCCCTCTATGATTTCCATGTCATGTTTGCATAGTTTACTCGTAAAAGCATGTTTGTGCTGTCCTCACTATTTCAAATTCAGTGTAACTTGCAAAGATAATCAGCGGGTATTTTCCTCTGCTTTTTGCATAAACACACAAAAGTCATCATAAGCGACATGAGAGAACAAATTCAGACACTGTTAGAACGAGCATGGAAGATGCCTTAAATAATGAAGCAAGAGCCAGAGAAGGAATAAAACAATTTGCCATTTGTTTAAGGAAGGTAAAAAAATTTGAAATGTTAGAGGGAGCATTCAGATTTTACTACTTTGATCACTACAAGAATTTACCACAAACAGACAAAACCACTTTTCACTATTTTCGACTTATTGAAACATTTCTCAGATTCAGATACTGCACCTGTAAAACTGAGGCAAACATTCATACTTACATGACTGCTCTCACTGAAGACATGTAAATCTCTATTTTTATCTTTGTCACAAGCTAAATGCTACTTACAACTCCCATTTTAAAGATGAGAAAAATGAACTGTAAAGAGATGAAAATTTCCCCTCAATTACCATGACCTAAACTGAACATCTCATACAATCTTGAGCATATACCTGAAAAGCTTTCCATTTCTTTTTTTTTTTTTTTTTTTTTTAACTGTCTAGTGAATGTCAATCTTTTTGTCCTTTGGGCAGAACTCCGAATTGTGGATTTATCTGATGCAAAAAAAAATGGTGGAATGAATTTAAAGTTAAGTTTCATCTACCCCATATCCCTCCTGGTGTTTTTCCAAGTGGCTTGGTTTCTTCAGAAAACACCGAGTACATTTATTTGGCTTCATCTCCAAATTACCTCCTGTATCTGTCCAAATATGCACTTTACAAATGACCAGCTGCATCATTCACAGAAACTTCCTGTCCTCTCTGTCTTTTGCAATGGGAAATGCTCCTCTCTAAATAAAAAACTTGAACCTCCAATGAATGTTGTCTGAGAGCTTTTCAACATAGAAACTGTCTTTTGGAGTTACAGGTGTAAGAGAATATTGGATGATTTTCTTTTCTGAACTGTGTAGGGTTTTGTGCCTTTTGCTTTGTGCCAGGAGAGCCATTTGTGCATTGATTCGGTGTAGTGAAGTCTGCCTGGTCCTACAAGACCAGTCTATTTCAGACCAAAACTTGCTAAGATGTTGGAAAAAGCTCGCAGACCATCTATCAAGGGCTCTGAACTTTGATTGCACCTCAACTATGGACCTGTCCTCAAGCATAATAAACAATAAATGATGAGACATTTGCATATTTTATTTATATGATTTAAATAATCTATTGCAAGGACGTGGGAAACAAGAGAGGAGGAGTGAAGTGTGCTCTGTATTGGCCCTCATTGGAAATCTTATTAATAATGTGAAAATTAGATTGGTGATTCCATTTCAGCCACCATTTAAGTCCATTGCCAGTCAACTACCCACACATTATATGATGCAGCTGTTTGCCAGCAAATAGTATTATGATCTATAGTGTTTCACATTATATACATTGACTCACATACATCAACTAAGCATCACAGAAATTAAAACTCCTGCCAGGCTCTGTTGACAGGATGATCAGGTTGGGAAAATCAGATTTGCTTGAGGCTAGAGTTGAGATGAATTTACAGGTCTGTGGTGAATCCTGTATGTTTCTCAGCTGATCTGAACCACACTGACAGCTTCCTATTTGCTTGATAATTAATTTGGTGTTAATGTAGTTTAAAAAAAAAAAAAAGGGGAAATGGACATTCCATAGATACTGTTTGCCGTTGTCATAAATATGTTACAGGTTCAATTTTCCTAGGGAAAAACGTTGCTAGTGTCTGCGTTGCTTGCTAAATCTGGGTCAAAATAATAGGTTTAAGTGGCTGAGAAAAAACAGCTGGTGATTTTTCAAGCAGTTAATCGAAATGTGGTTAATTGTTTCCATTGCACTCTCAGGGAGGGAAACAGATAAAATGAGAAGCAAGCTACTTGATAGTATCATGTTTTACTAAAGCTTTTCTTCATCTGTCTGAACTGATACAAGCAAAAGAATTCAATATTTAAGAGTTTGCAACAGGTTTAATTATGAGATTTTATAAGAAGGATACACTTGAAACTTCTTTTTGTTAATATATTTATGTGAATAAACTACAGTGCTGTTACTATGCTTTGAAGTTGGTGTAAATGAAAAGATAACACTAATGTGTGCATTTTATGTAGCTGTCTCATGCTTTAAATGGTCCATTGTAACAGGCTAAGACCTTTTGTAACATTAATTCCACTTACATTATTTTGAAAATGGTATGCTTTTACTCTGATTTGTGTCTGTGTATACAGAGTCCTTGTACACCTCCTTCACTTAAGAAAAAAGATATATATATATATATAGATAGATAGATAGATAGATATCTATATTGTTTTGCCTTGAATTTTTAGAGTTAAACTTACAGAAAGAGCTGGTATTAACCTTCCATGTTTGATGCATTATAGTGTTCACAGCAAGTCCAGCACTGCTTCACAGGAAGTAAAAACATTTTACAGGCCACAGGGTAGAGTCTTTAGGTGTTCTGCTTCATGATACTGGAAAAGGAAGGAAGGAAGCCATGTAAAATTCAATTTTGTAAACATTTAGAGGACTTTTGTTTAAGGAAATATACCTGTATGTATCATGGAATCTTCCAATGACTTTTTACTGTGCTTCTGTCTTAATCTTGGTATAAAATCATTTGAAGACAACGCAGGCTACAACTTGAATGGAAGATTTATATCTTTGATGTACTCTTGAATGTGGGGTTTCTGAACTATTTTCGTGGCTTTTAGATTTAGTAAATACAGATTAGGTTGCTTAATATTATTTTACAAGCACTCGTAAGTCTTGACTTAGATTAAAAGATCTTGTTAGAGAAATCTGGCTATGTTATCTTTTCCTTTTGATGGTCCTGGCTGATCAAGGGATTTTAAATACTTTGGTGACTCTGGACCTAAGAAGCCTTGTCTGCATTAAGGAAAGGAATGCAGAATTTGCCTATATGATTGTAGTTCATGGGAAAAAATTACACTGATCTTTGAAGGCTGTTTCTACTCTTTAAAAATGCCATTTTCCATTTCATTTATTGTTATGTGCACTTTCTGGCTATTTAAGTGCCAGTGATAGATAATGTGTAAAGAGACTCTTTCAAACCCACCCGATAGTAAGCCATGCTTCAGCTTTATCAATGCTGTGTAGAAAGGCTGTGAATTTGAAAATAATGGACAATACATTTGATAGCTTTGTTTCCATCAGCCACTTTATGTGTTTTCTCAGAACACTTTGTCACATACAAAAGTAAAAAAAAAAACAAGAAGTCTGGATAAATATTTAGGTTACCAGGTCATAGTTGTAGGATTACTTACTTTGTCTCCTTTTAATTCCAGTTTCAGTTTGAGAATACATGATAGTTAGAAAACAAAACAAATAATACAGCATAATGAACTTTTTTGTTTAGTATAACTACAGTGGAATTAATTTAAAATAATTCTGACATTAAAGCAACAATCTAGGTTTCTTCATATTGCAATCTTGTGCAGATTTAAATTAAAATAATTCCCAACTTGGATTAGATTATTGACAACTCAAACCAAAACTGTATGCCACCACCTCCATCATATGGATGTGTTTTTCCCATTACAAGTAAAAAGCAAAATACATTAAAGATAAACTTCTAACACAAGTAAAGATGGAAGAGAATGTGACAGCAACCTCCCTTGCTGCTATTTGCCAACTGATTTTATTTAAATTCAAATTCTTCAGTTATTGAGGTTAGTGAAAGTTTGCCTTTGATTTGGTTGCAGCTGTTTGGAATACAATCAGATGTATGGCGTCACCCATTTGTGTGTGATCATTGGATATGGCATACACTGAAGCAGCAAGGATTCCTTTGGAATGGAAGTAAGTCCTTGACAAACACTGAAAAGAACCACGGAGGGCTTAAAGTTTAATTTACTTGATGAGAGGGGAAGGATGACAAAGTAAGTAACAAAATCTCAGTCCTTCTAGCTCTGATCATTGCATGCTTGACCCATGAAAGCATACACTTAGCTTTAAGCACACGAGTAATCCTACTGAAATCAACTCTTCCTCAGCAATAAGATGCAAATAAATGCATACTTGTTAAATCCTGTAATCTTCTTTATCTGTGCTGAAAATGTTTTTAAATACTAACAGTTCTTACATTTTTCACAACACAAAGCCAACTACTTTTTTTTTTGTGACATAAAACCTATGAAAGTCTAGCTTAGAGTCAGAGAAAAAAATTTGTTCTCAAATTCATGGTCTGATTTTTAGAAAGGGTATAACTGTCTGAAAACAAAAATAGTAAATAATTCAAGTTACCTATCTTAAGTTATACAATATTGACAATAATATTTGGCATAAGAAATATCCTTAATAAGCTACTGATTCTAGAAGTTTGGGACTAATTCTGACCAGGGGATTGTAAATGTCTCCTGCAGAGAATGGCAATTCTCTAATTTAAGCACAGAAGCTATCAGCAATTTCTATTTCACGTGGATTTTTGTCATGTATACATGTTACAAACAAAGTCAACAATTAAAACAAAATCCACTAGCTCTACGTGTAAAACATTGCAGGGAAAAGTTTTAAACTGAAGCAACTGTTTTGGTTAGGAGATGGAGGATAATAGACAACTAAATTAGAATATAGACCTACCTTTTCTATAAGTAGAGTTAGATAAAATTAATTCCCCTATTTCCCTCATTCCCACCTCCCATTCTTCTCCATTCACAGGTTGTTTTATATGCTGTTTTCAATTTCTTCTTATGGCAATGTTCTCTGTGCATATAGTGTTCTCCTTTGTTATGGTAATTTTACATTATATCTCAAAAAGGATGTGGACAGTGGATTGGTATAATCTAAAAATTCCAAGCAGGAAATAGAATGAAATAATTTTCATTGTCATCAACAAAGTCATTGTGGTGCATCACCAGTTTTTAATGAGAATTGTAAGGAATAATATCAGTTAGTATTGAACAAACCTCACTTAGCAATTTTTGACCATCACAAAAGCTTTTAATTTCAGTAACTATCATTTCAGAAGTGAGAAGCATGTCACAGTCGTTATACATATATGTACATGAATTAGAAAATTGTAGCATAGAATAATGAACACAATAAGATTTTTCACTTCTACTCCAAATATTTGAGTATGCTTCTAAAAAATGTTGTCATATAACAAAACAACTCTAAATGTACTGAGAATTAGCCATCAAAGTATTTCAATATGCATTTTAACTTATTTCTCCCTCATAAATAAGATATATATATATATATATATATATATATATATATATTTCTCTAACTAGGCACTTTACACTAGAGTGGCTCCTTTAAAATCTCAGACCAGTATTGAAGATTTGCTATGAAGCATGTAAGTGCTTGCACATTTGTAAAACATATACGGATAGCATTTCAATGAAATCCAAATAACCCCATTATTTTACATGTGCAAAAAATAGTCTGACTGGACTGCCAGTCTGTTTGCTATATTTAACAATTAGTTTAATACACAGGCTCCTTGAGGACAAAGATGGAAGGGCTGCCAATTTTCTGTATGGTCGGTAGATCACTCATAGCCTCGGGCTAACGAGCTGTAGTTTATTTCTCTGACCCCTTCCTGAAATGCCTGTAACGGTGTTTGAAGTGTGTTTCTAGGGTTGTTATCATCCATCCTGATTTCATATTTCTAATTAGGCCAAATGTATTCTAATCAAAATGTAGAAAACAGGAAAATGCTCTGGTATGAGTAGAGTTATAATGATGCTATTCACTAGTAACATGATAAAAAATAAAATAAAATAAGGAAGGGAATGAGTGAAAATACAGATGTGGTTTTGGAATGGATTTTCAAAAAAGCTCAGCACAGCTCAGTTCCAGTTTAACTGCCTAATGACAAAGGCTGCATTTTTAGAAGTCATCTGCAGTACTGAAAATTTTATTCAAATATATTAAAGTTCTTCAGAAACTTTAACCCTAGTTACGGGAATCGCTTTTCAAAGTCTAACCTGAGATACTAAATTTACAGAACTCTCATAAAATAAATATATAAATAAAACAGCCTCAGATATTCTTTCCGGTACTAACAAATGACAGCCTACTAATTCATGAGAGCACAGTTATCTTCATCAAGAAAACCAGCTTGTACCACACAACAATCATATCAGTTAAGGTGTCAGGGTGTCTGTCACTCATAGGGGCACACCTCTATCGAGAACATGGGGAGTGTCAACCCATGCAGTTGGCAGATTTACCAAGAAAACAGGAAATACTTGTTATATGATGTGAGGGGATTAGTGAGTGGAAGGGAGATAGCAACACATATGGAGGTCAGTAAGCCAAAGAAAGAGAAGGACAAGCGAAGACTCTGAGGTATGATTTGACAATATTTTAAAATACAGATCAAAGAGGCTATAGGAAGCAAAGAAAGGGAGGTCAAGTGAGAACCGTCTAGGGAAACTCTGTCCAAAAAAAAAAAAGAGAGGATGGTGTTGCCCAAACAAATTTGAATAGTTATATAACTTCCTGAAAAATTTCTTGACATTCAGTATTTTTTGAGAGGTCCTGACTACCACTTAAACTGAGATCCTTTGCAGTAAATTCCAAATTGACCAATGCTAATAGGAAATGTGCTTCAAAACAGAACCTAGAAATATAGCTAACATTCTGCATTATATTAGTTTTTGATCAGTGAAGAGAATATTCTATAGTTAGCATAACTATCACCACAGCCTGTCAAATGGGTAACTATGAATTTCATAGGAAACATGTGGAGCACTGCTTGGGATGCTCCTAGTCCTAAAGCCCCTTTTCCTTCTTCCTTCCCTCCACCCTCTTCCTTCCCTGTAACCTTTGTTCTAACTCTCTGTTTGTCCTTTCCCTTTTTCTCCAGTCTCCTCCTAATTTTATGTTCGTCTGTTCTGTTTCTCCACTATTCAGATGTCATTTGCTAAGCTGGTTACCATTTTGCCTCTGCATTTGCTCTGAAACAAATTTCATTTAAACTTGAAGCAACTGCTGACTATTGGCCTACGATTCATTTGCCACAAATGTTTCTACGAGCCTGGCCAATTGAAATACAGCTTTTGATTCACTTGGAAGGTTGTGATTGACTCCTAGTTCTCCACTCCCAGCCTTAGAATTGAGTGTAGATAAATGCAGTTCAGCTTGTTTTGTTCCTGAAATAATTTTCTACAATGGTACTTGCACCCTGGGACACTTGTTCCCTGGAGAACAGCCTGGCTTTACTGAACTACTCTCAGTTCGCCAGGCACTGGTTCAGTTGTGTCAATTCTGCCTGCATCTGCAATATTTTCAAAGAGTCTGAAGCCTGAACTACTTTAGGAGACTTGAAGGAAGAAACCCCTGCACTTGGCTATCGTATCGCACTGGTGACACCTGACACTCTTTGTGTACCTGCCGAGTTCAATATTGTGAAAACTGACACTCTTATTCTTGAAATGGGCCTTTTGACTGCTCTAAACCTCTAAGTTGTTAATGGATGTGTTTCTTCCCCAACAGAACTGAATAAACCTCCTTGTTTAACCTCTGTCTCCATTGTGACAGGCTGTGCTGAGTCCAACACTGGGCTGTGCTCTGGCACTGGTGCATCAGAAAAGAAGTGATTCCCATACAACAGGAACTTAGATGTTTGACTTTGTCTGGGGAAAAAAAAAGCTGTCCTAGGAGCTACAAAAGCCAGAAAAGAATGGCTTCATAGAATACACTAGCTCCCAGAGTAAGAGTTTCAAATTCCTGCCAACAAGGAAAAAAGAGGTAGTTTTATGCATCTGAACTTGTGCAAGCTGAATAAAATGATTCTGAGGGACAATGACACACTCCCACAGACAGGAGGACATTAAGTGCCAGTGATATGTAAAATCTCTTTTTATCAAAGGTTTTCCATGTACCACAGGTGTTATCATCCCAAATTAGACCAGTGGTCCATTTGTTCCATTCCTAATTCCCCCAACATGGCCAGTAGTAGATGCTTCTGGGGGGTATTCTAAAAGCACACCATAAAGTGGCTGGGGAGAATGACTTATAGAAAAAAACATTTTTTCAGTTTCTATTTTTGTTAGAACTTAGCTTATTCTTTGTCAAGTTAAGACCTTTAATAATGTCATTTGAATATTCTTACTGTTCGATGCATGGGATAAATTTTGCAGAACATTCTAGGCACGTTGTTTCAATTACATACTTTATAAAACTCACTAACAGGAAGAAAGGAGCACTTTCACACCGACAATTTGGATTTATGCTTTTATTTAATGCTGCCTAGAGAATGATGCTGCTGATTTTGCAAAGCTATTCTTGGGTCTGTTGTTACTGCATAGTTTTATTGTACTTAAGAATACACCAGCAGACTCTGAAGAGAATTTCTGAATTGTATTGTATGATGAAGTTGGTTGGAAACCAATTTATTTTTTTTTTCCATATGGCAATTTAACAGGATGAAATTATTTTAAAGTGCCTGATCTCAAACAGAAGCATAAACTCCATTCCTAGGCCACACAGTAGTACCCAAACGAGTAGCTGTGGCTTCTGTGGTCCCGCCTGTGATCTTTTGCAATCAAATCTTTTCCTCTCAAGTTTATTCTAAACTTCCAGCAATTACAGAAGCACTGTGTGACATTTTTACTTGTGACCTATTAGTAGCAGGCTAATAATGTATGTTCTCATTGTAAGATAACTACTTCCCAACAGCTAAAACTAACATATGCATTTGACAAAAAACATTGGAATTGTGGTAAGAAGTATGTGAGACAGTCCCTTCCATGAACTTTGTCTAACATAACTGAACTTATCTCTGGTTCTACAATGTATAAAATAATTCATTAAGCCAATGTTTTGTTTTCTTTATCAAATAAGTTAATAGAGGATGAGCACAATCTTTTTACTGATGATTGGAATCATCCGTACTTTCTATTAAAGTTGGTGAAGATATTTTATTTCAAGTCCATGGAAATATTCTGATTTCTCACATATGTTTTCTTCTAGTCCAAGGCAATCTTTTCTTTGCTAATTCACCTTGGAAGCACAGAGTTTGTTGCATGCCTGGTGATTACATGTGTCTGGAGACCCTGAGAACCTGGGGAGAAATGAAAGAAGAATCATGACTGGCACTGCTGTCACATTATCAGGCTTTTAATTATATAAAAGAGTTCAGGAGTTGGTAAAGGAGATGGGTAACCAAGAGGTGACCTGTGCTGACACTGAGGAAACAGGCACCTCTAAGAGTGCCTGACACTGCCAGCAGGGCTTCTGAAGAGCTCAGGTCCAGGAGGTAAGAGATGCCCACCAGCCAATTGCACAGAGGGAAAAAGATCAACCTAACTTTCAAATGAACCTACTTCTTGCACAATGTTTTATGTGAACCAGTAAAGGAAAAGAGTTCTTATGAATTCTCTCTAACCCATTTTACCAGTTCCCTATATTTATGAACCTGAACACACTGATCATGATACTGTCAAGATCATATGAGTTCCAAATCCACTGCTATAACAGCCACAAATTGACAAGTCTGTAAAATTCATAGAGTTATAGAATATCCTGAGTTGGAAGGGACCCACAAGGATCATCATGTCCAACTCCTGTCCCTGCACAGGACAACTCCAAAATTCACACCATGTGTCTGAGGGTGTTGCCCAAATTCTCCTTGAATATTATCAGGCCTGGTGCCACAACTACCTCCCTAGGGAGCCTATTCCAGGGCTCCACCACCTTCTGGATTAAGAACCTTTTCCTAATATCCAATCTAAACCTCCCCTTGCACATCTTCCTGCCATTCCCCTGGGTAGTACTTTCTAGCCATTTCTCAAAATAATTATAACTGTGTAATTTATTTGCGTTAAATTCAGATGCCTGATCCTTCTTTCCTAGTAGATGGCTACAGACTCCTTTGACCCTTTCAAAATGGCTGTAGTAACAACCCTTACATTCTCACAGTAACTAACTAGCAAACAGCCTGAAGCAAACTTTATTCGCTGTGCTGCTTCCACACATGTAATCTAATTCTTGTTAAAATTTTTTACTTGCAATGGAAATTTGAAAACTAGACTCTGACTATTCATTTCATATCTGGGGGAATCTGCAGATTTTCAAGAGGAATAAGCACTAAGCATATACATACTCATCCATGTATTGCCCTCAGATCAGCTGGAAAATTGAATGTTTTAATCAGACTTTGAAAAACTGTTCAAAAATGTCTAACCCAAAAGGAAAAAACGAAACAAAACCAAAGCCTAGAAATCTTTTGCCTCAGCTATCTCACACAGCTACCAGGTAAAATGACATGCTCAGATGTCTCCCAAAATACATCAATAACTTATGGATATCACTGCACACTAATGGTGTGCAAAGCCCGATTATAATAAAAAGATATAAAACAGCCAGGACAAGAGTACATTTGAAAATGATAAAAAAATAATAAATAACACCACAGAATTATTTTAATATTTTGTATGGGGCTTGGCCTCCTCGATTGTTAAACCAGAATGAAATAAACAAAATATGTTAATTTTGAAAACAAGTGTTACAGTGAAAGAGGCCTTCAATACTTACTAGACACTTAAATTATTTACTTCTTTTTGATATGGAGCTAGTGAAGCTATGCACCTTGGTGGATGATGGCCATCACATCCTCCATTCCCCAGAGCATGATGAATGCTGTCACCTACACTCCCTTGGTTAGGGGAGAAGGATGGGTGAGAACCTCAGTCAACAGGCAGGGTCCTCAGCCAACAAGGTGCACAGGCCCGGAGAAGCTTCTGGACCATGCTTGTAATGACCACAGCCCAGACCTGACCCGTCTATAAAAAAAACAGATCCCCTGCCACAGACTCCCTTTCAGTGGTCTTCTTGCAGCAGCAGAACTGTGATTGGGACTCTATTAAAGGAGCCCTTGCCTCCTCCTTGGTAAATGATTATTTGTCCTGGATATATCCTTGAGTGAGCCCTTAACCTCCCTACCTCCCCCACCTGGGCCAGCTATTATTTCTTCTGGGTACCCTTGAGTGAGAGAGGCTTCTCTCTGAGTGAGTCAGTGCACACTGTGGATCATCATTCTTCTGTGGCTGTATGGTAATAATATCCCCAACTGGTATGTCAAACCTGCAGTTTATTAAATGTTGCTGGAGTGCTGATTGATTCTGGGATTATACTCTGCTCACTCAATCACACTTCTCATTGGTTTTGGACTGTCATTTGGTTTTGGTTTTGGTTGTGAGTGAAAGTTGGTTTAAGATTATCACTTGCTTGGAGTTGTTTTGGGGTGCCTCCGTAACAACCACAAATACCTTCATGTGTATATGATAACTTTTCCGGACATGCTCAGTGTACAGTATCATCTCCAAAGTAGTAAGTAGCAAATAACAGCTAAGTGGGAAGCACTGCTTTTCCTTCAGGTTAGTGAATAGCCGTCAAGGGTGAATATTTGAATCTGAATTACCTTTGAAGATGGATTTTTAGTGATCCCCTGGGTTTGCACATTCCTCCTAGAACAGACCCTCTAAAACCAGGGTGTGTTAACAGAAAGACCTTGTTTTAAAGTATCTGTCTGCTTGTCCACTGAACTGTAGAAAAGTGAAAAAAAGCAGAATTAACCTAAGTGCGAGATATGCTGAGACTTTTCTCCTTTTGTTTCTAACCACTCTTCCTGCAAAATTTGCAACCTTTAAAAAAAACAGAATTGTGAATTCTCTAAAGGTCACCTAATCACAGTATCACAGTATGTTTGGGATTGGAAGGGACCTCAAAAGATCATCTAGTCCAATCCCCCTGCTGGAGCAGGAACGCCTAAGTGAGGTCGCACAGGAACATGTCCAGGCGGGTTTTGAATGTCTCCAGAGAAGGAGACTCCACAACCCCCCTGGGCAGCCTGTTCCAGTGCTCTGTCACCCTTACTGAGAAGAAGTTTTTTCTCAAATTTAAGTGGAACCTCTTGTGTTCCAGCTTGATCCCATTACCCCTTGTCCTATCATTGTTTGCCACCGAGAAGAGCCTGGCTCCATCCTCATGGCACTCACCCTTTATATATTTATAAATATTAATAAGGTCCCCCCTTAGTCTCCTCTTCTCCAAACTAAAGAGACCCAGCTCCCTCAGCCTTTCCTCATAAGGGTGGTGCTCCACTCCCTTAATCATCTTCGTTGCCCTATGCTGGACCCTCTCCAGCAGTTCCCTGTCCTTCTTGAACTGAGGGGCCCAGAACTGGACACAATATTCCAGATGTGGTCTCACCAGGGCGGAGTAGAGGGGAAGGAGGACCTCTCTCGATCTACTAGCCACCCCCCTTGTAATACACCCCAGAATGCCATTGGCCTTCCTGGCCACAAGGGCACAGTGCTGGCTTATGGTCATCCTGTTGTCCACCAGGACCCCCAGGTCCCTTTCCCCTACACTGCTCTCTAATATGTAATTTCCCAACCTATACTGGAACCTGGGGTTGTTCCTGACCAGATGCAGGACTCTACAATTGCCCTTGTTAAATTTCATCAGGTTATTCCCCGCCCAACTCTCCAGCCTGTCCAGGTCCTGCTGGATGGCAGCACAGCCTTCTGGCATGTCAGCCACTCCTCCCAGCTTAGTGTCATCAGCAAACTTGCTGACAGTACACTCAATTCCCTCGTCCAAATCGTTAATGAATATATTGAATAATATTGGCCCCAGTACTGACCCCTGAGGCGCTCCACTAGATACTGGTCTCCAACTAGACTCCGCACCATTGACTACCACTCTCTGGCTTCTCTTCTTAAGCCAGTTTGCAACCTGCCTCACTACTCTATTGTCTAGACCACACCTCCTCAACTTAGCTGTGAGGATGCTGTCGGTGGCTGGGAGAGGCACAAGCTAAAAAGGCACAACATCTCCACTAATCTCCGTGGACAGGCTGGTATCACAGCAGCCTCTGAGGAAAAAATGTCTCCTCATGACCTCTGTGGGCCAGAACAAACTTTGCTTCTGGAAGCAAGATGAGCAGGCTTCTTACAGCTGTGGGACAGGGGTTGGAACAGTTGTTTTCAAACAAAACTAAGTAACCTTGGAAAGGCTATCCTGGTGGCTTGAGTTTGTTTTGGACTGGTATTACTCTTGTACAAACTTCTCGGTCCAGGTACTCCAATCTCATGATTTCAGATTCAGCTCTGGGAGGAAAGGAAAGGAAAGGAAAGGAAAGGAAAGGAAAGGAAAGGAAAGGAAAGGAAAGGAAAGGAAAGGAAAGGAAAGGAAAGGAAAGGAAAGGAAAGGAAAGGAAAGGAAAGGAAAGGGGAAAGGAAAGGGGAAAGGAAAGGGGAAAGGAAAGGGGAAAGGAAAGGGGAAAGGAAAGGGGAAAGGGAAAGGGGAAAGGGAAAGGGGAAAGGGAAAGGGGAAAGGGAAAGGGGAAAGGGAAAGGGGAAAGGGAAAGGGGAAAGGGAAAGGGGAAAGGGAAAGGGGAAAGGGAAAGGGGAAAGGGAAAGGGGAAAGGGAAAGGGAAAGGGGAAAGGGAAAGGGGAAAGGGAAAGGGGAAAGGGAAAGGCAAAGGGAAAGGCAAAGGGAAAGGCAAAGGGAAAGGCAAAGGGAAAGGCAAAGGGGAAGGCAAAGGGGAAGGCAAAGGGGAAGGCAAAGGGGAAGGCAAAGGGGAAGGCAAAGGGGAAGGGAAAGGAGAAGGGAAAGGAGAAGGGAAAGGGAAAGGGAAAGGGAAAGGGAAAGGGAAAGGGAAAGGGAAAGGGAAAGGAAAAGGAAAAGGAAAAGGAAAAGGAAAAGGAAAAGGAAAAGGAAAAGGAAAAGGGAAGGACAAAGCCAAAACAAAACAACAACAACAAAAAAACCTTTTGTATTTTAGGCAAGAAATAGCAATTATTTCAATATTCTTTATTCATGCTCAGCTCATTGAATTTCCTTACTGTTTTCAGATTCCTGGGAAAGTGATTTTGTTTTTTCCTGAAGGGCTGAATACAAGTAGTGTACCCTAGGCAAGGGGGCCAGCAATTATTTTTCCCAACAGTGCTCCAGGAGTATATTATAAATGTGGGGTTTTTTTCTGCCACTGACAAAATGACATCTGTGCTCAAGCTCTTTTCCTCCCACAGCAGATACATAAGATTCTGCAAGAAATTAAGTGATAGGTGAGATAGCTGGAGTGTAGGTAGCAGAAAATTCTTCTTTCTGATTTCAGCATTTTAAAAATCTCAAAATTGCAGCAGTAGTCAAAAGTTACAAATAGTCCCATTAACTTGGATTTTCTCAACCAATCTATGTTGTCATATAATTTTTCATTTCAAAGCACTGACTTTTAGATGAGATCAGATGTGAGTAGGCTTAATGGGAGCAGGAAGATTTTCCAAGTGGCAGATTTGCATACTCTTTTTTTTTTTTTTTTAACTAGTTTCTGTGTAAATTTTTGTAAACTTCAGATACTATGGTGTAGCATCTGCAAAACTGATCTATTTGTACAATATTGAGGAGCGATAACCTCCCCCTTAGGAAAGCAGGCTCAAGTAATTTGTGATTTAATGTGTTTTGAGAAAGCCAGTATCTTATATTAATAATTGGTTATATATAACTCCACCTGCTCCATGGTTACATATGGTATGAAGATTTTGATTTTATCTATTCATGCTTTGAGAACTTTTATCTACTCCTATGTTTTCTGTTACAGATATGGACCTGATAGTGTATGGTTACTAACATTCCAATGACTTCTCTATACACAAAATCAAGGTAAGATGTTGAAATTTACATATTCTGGCATTAGGAGCCATTGTGACAGTTTAGCTTGATCTATTTAACACATATCTATATAATACGTGTGATCTTTTGATACCATTGCTCACAAATAATTATTGCTTTACTTTGTGGTTACTTCTGTAGTAACTCTTGGTTGGATCTTCTCTTTTCCTTTTTATAACGCTCAGAAAGAAAATTCTAAATAGCAGATATGACTTCTTTCCAACTGAACACTGCAGTTGGAAGTTGCTGGCTATTTCTTTTTTTAAAAGATGCAGTAATAAATGTGTAAACAATAAAAAATTAAACCCCTGAAACCATGTCGGTTCAGTGCTTCAGCTTACCTCGTCAGAAGTTGGTTTTGACCTTTTTTTCTTATTTGCATGGTGCTTAATTGCAGAGTACATTTGATCCAATAGGTTCTGTTTCACCACTACAGGTGTCTACTCTGGTTTAAGGACTGGCTTCTTCCCAAACACCTCATCTGGGTTCATTGATACAGAAGAGTCTGTGTGCAAGGATGTGCCTGTGGAGTTGATAAGCGAGCTGCTGATGAGCTGCCTTTTCTTCCCGAGTGCAATTTTCCCTTGAATGGTTGTTGATTATGAAGAGTATCCTCCCCCTCATATCATTCAGATAAAGGTCTTGTGCAAATAACTCTTTAGAACTGGGTTCCAAGTCCTGTGTATTTAGCAAAAAGTTGCATTTACCATACCCCATGCACAACACATTTTACCGCTCCATCCAGCTGCTGCTCTCTTCCTTATAGTGACTTATTAAGTGTTCCCTTTTAAAACAAGTAAATCAAATAAAATCTATGGAAAAGCATCTAGTACTGTTCTGTTGTTCAATTAAGTACTAGGTATTCATGCTGAATATCCTGAAATAATTGTAGCCAAAGAACTATTACTTCTTAAATTACAGTTTAAACTTGCAGAGTGAGGGCAAGGTTTAAAGAATTATAAATGTTTCCTAGAGATAAATTTATTAGAGTTTTACTTATTTGGCTACTTTAACAGATGACCTTAGCAGTGTTGTATTTTCAGTGCAAGTATTCCTGCATTTGAACGCTTAACAGTCCTCTAGCTATGTAAGTAGTTATTACATCTGACTGAGTGGGAGTAAACTTTTTGTGACACCAATGCCTTATTAGAATACGCTGTGAAAATATCTTGTGAAATTTGTTTGCTGAAAGTACCACTTACTTTTAATACAGGAAGACACTGAGTCTTGCACTCAATTAATAAAAAAAAAAAAGTACTGATGATCTTTCTTATCTTTCAAGAGCTCTTCAGTTTTCAAAAACCGCCTGGTCCTGAACTAAAACATGAAATCAAAGTCTTGAATGTTATAAATCTGCAAAGAAGTAGGAAGCATTACAATGGATTTAGATAATTCTAAAAAAAAAAAAAAATTAAAAAAAAAATTGCTTTTAATTACAGTTTGTTATTTTAAATAGATTTTGTTTTGATGCAGGAAGACTACATCACTGTTTATGTTTTGCTGAAATAGAAGCTACTACCATTCAGAAACACTTTTATTTTCTGTCTTTTAAACTGTGTTGAGTCTGACATTTACCTACCAGTGATCTGCATTTTCTAGGCATTTTTCTACAAATAACACATATTCTACTGACAACCTTCTGGCCAGATCGAATAGATACATACAGTCAGCCATCTGTAAACTGAAGAATATTGTCTGATGAAGTTCATGGGTTCAGATTAATCCCTACATTTCAAGGTCTTTCCTGGATCACGTGTCTTCTGCCCCTCATGCCCCTTCTCTCTCCTTCCCCCAGCACTGCCCTGACTGGTCTCTTCCCACAGCTCAATCTCTCATTTCAGCCCTTATGTGTCATCTTATCTCCAGCATGCTGTCTCCCGGCCTTCCATGTCCTCCACCCATTGTTTTGTTTGCTGAAGGCAAAGAGCTTTCTTTGAATCTTCCACTTGAACCCCAATGATGATGATGTCTAACAGTCACCTCTTAGAGTGCCTCAAGGGATGTGTACCATGCTTAGCTCCTCCTTCTCTTGTTTTATTTATTTTTCTTTCATCTTGCACCACCCATTATTCTCTCCACTGTGACATTGCTTCACACTTTTTGCTGGAGATTCAGGAGATCTCTGTTCAGTATGCAAGATTGCCACAGACATTTTTTTTTGTGTGTGAACTCAGGTAATCCACAAATAAAAACACATGTATTTCTGTTTCGCTTATGCAGATAGATAAGAGGGAATCTCTAAAATGAGTTGTCAGTTCACGTGCAGACTGGGGACCCAACAGCCTGGGTAGACCTACCCTTCTGGCACTTTTTCAAATATTTGCATCTTCTTCTGTGTTTGCATTTACAATGCTGCAACCATTTTGACCATCCCAGTATAACACTAGCCTGTTCACATGTAAAGCCATCTTTTAGATTAAGCTACCAAGGAAGCTCATGGCACCGAGTTCCTATTGGCAATTTTCCTTCCCTACAGGGAGTGAAAAAGTAATTCTGACCAGCTGTGCAAAAGGGCTATTGGGAGGCGCTGCTTTCTGTCAGGCTGCAGTCCCACATGGCTTACCCTTAGCAAAGGAAAGGCAATGCACACAGCCAAACCCGGGACAGGGCTGAAGCAGACTAATGCTCAGAAGCATCTCTGACTAAAACCAGGGCAAATACCACATCCAGAGCAAGTGGAGAGGTTGGTGTCTTCAGTTATAAAAGCATTTTATATCAAATTGGTGGAACTGCAAGAATATGACCTCATAACCAGATGCAAATGGTCTGCAGCTTACAAACACAAAGCTGTGTTATCCTGTTAATGTATTATGCTAGGGTAACATAGGAGAGTTTATGATAAATTGCAGTACATCCATGGCCTTTGAACTCCAGATGTAGGCTCTGCTTTTTATGGGTTGTGGAAAATCTTGGGATTTTGACTGAAATAACCACAAGAAAACACATCTAATTCATTTACAAATTAAATGCAAATGTAAATTCACTTCTGTGTTAGTATAAAAGTAGTACATGACAATACATGGGGTGTCTTTTAGTTAAGGTTCAAATGAAGGATCCTTTTTCCCTCCAAAGCTGTTTTAAAACAAAAGGGCTATCATATTCTAAATGTTAAATATGAAGCCTTAAAATTAAAAAACCTAAACAAACAAACAAGCAAACAAAACCACTAATGAACAAATTTTGAATATCCAACCAATGAATGAAAAAATTAAGAAAGCAAGTCAGAATGGGAGAGAGAAAGGGAGGGAGAGAGTGAAAATGTGGGAGGTGGTTTGCTTTTTGTGGGTTTGTTTGGGATTTTTTTGTATTGAAAAAGCATGCAGAAAAAATCAAAATATTTGATAATTAGTAGGAAAGGTATTTGGCTACTGGCATTTTCTTTGTAATGTTTTATGTATGAAAATATTTTTATAAATAAGATACTACAGGCTTTTGTTCAAATTGACATTATGTAGATTGCCGTGGTACTGAATGTCCAGCAGCAGGGAAAAAATAATTATGAACAGAGACATCTTGGTATGAATTGCATGTATAGCCTTCTTTTACAGCAAGCACTTGCTGAACCAACCATGCAGCAAGCCAAATACCACGCATAGGTATCATGATGAGTATTAAAAAAATATAAGAATAGGTTTATTATTTTCTGTGAGACATTCTCTGTTTTTATAGGCTGGTTCATTTAGACTCTGCTGTGAAATACCTTAAAAGGTAACACAGTATTCTGACTACAGCGGTAATTTATTACACCAGTTAATCTTGTAAAATTGCCTTCTGGATGTAATAATTTGTTATTCTTTTATTAGGCCTTCTTCTGCATACCATGTTTATCATAAAGATGTCACCAGTGTGATGCCTAGCAACCAGTACAATGTTCCGGAGGTGTTCGCATACATTTTCCTGAGGGAGAGATCTGCCTCGTCCCTGCTTGGGAGAGCTGTCAGTGTATTCTGATGTATGAGGGATAAAAGGAGTCCCTGCTGCAGTCTCCAATAAGCTGAAGTCACGGCCTGAAAGCACTGACTTGGGCATCACTATGCTGTGTTAGAAAATGTGTCAATTATCAGATGGACTGCCTAAGGGTATCGCCTGGGTCTAGGTCATAAAACCATCAGGACTAAAGGAGAAAAAAATTGATGAGGAAGTAAGTTGAATTAATTGATAACTAGGAGGATTGTATGTGAAATGTATTCGGTATAACCCAGACTCGGATATTTTCCCTCCTAAGCTTTCTTCCAGTATAATCAATGAACATGGAAAGTCTAAAATGTCTCCCAATTTTGGCCCAGTACCCCTCCAGTCTACTTATGCTTTTAATATTTTACTGACTTTCTCGTTATTTCCAAAAAAATAAGTCAAGCAAGACAAGGAGCTATAAAAATAAAAGTAAAATCATGCTAATATTTTATAGCTATTTTTCTATTATTGCAGTTCTTAATATACTGTGCAACTGTTTGTATGTGAATACAGTAGGGACCGGTTAAATGTCTAGCCTGAGGCCTGATCCATGAAAGCTTTATGCACCATTTATGTAGGTATCTGTGGCATTTACTCAGAAAAAGTAAGGAATACATATTTTTATAAAAAAGTTAATTCCTGTGCACACCCCACCTCTTGCCCTCTGGCCGAGTGGCCCTTTAAATATCTGGGCAGATCAGAGTTTTTGATTTAAGAATTAGTAGTGGTTACTCAGTTATATCCTGGAAGCCCAACACCCTGCACATCAGTACTGTGGCCTCTTTCAGCCATTCAGAGGCATCAAAATAACACCACCGACAACTCACCATGAGCTCCATGCCTTTACAGAGCAACAGAGTTTGGGTGCTCACCAGAGGGCAGGGGTCATTCGGGGTGAGGTTATGTGCTGTACAGATGCTCTCTAATAAAACAAGGATTTTGGAGCTGTTTCTACTTAAGTGAACAACTTAACTAGGGAACTAACTGTTAAAAGGCCACTCAGTCCATTACTTTCATTACACATCCTTCCTTCCTCTCAAGTTTCCTGAGACAAAGTGTTTCCCAAGTAACTATATACCACCTTCAACATCTTAATTTTTCATTAATCCAGTTCTTCTCATAGGAGAGCAAGCTACTCACGTGTAGGTCTCCAACATTTATTATTACTTTTTGCTTGCTGCTGGAATGCCACACTGTGAGAGCACTGTTCTGCTTTAGCTCTGAGTGTAAAGTCAGTAGTTCAATAAAAAGAAAAAGCCACTTCCTACCACACTGATAACACAAATTCACCTCTCTGTCCAAGGGGGCATTTGAAGAGGAACAAATAAATGCTTTTTTTTGTCACTTCTTCTCTTTGACTCTGTTCACTGTTTAGAGAAGACCTCTCTTAGTGAATGATTTTGTACAAGGTGGATTGCTGGAACAGCCGCATGCATGAATGCAAGACATTCTTTGTAGATGAAAGGAAAAACACAGTATAACATCACCCTTTTGAAAATAGTCTGGGAATTATAGCCAAGAACTTCTGACTTTTGCTTGGCTGGTTTCTTCACGCTCAAGACAGGGAGGGAGCAAAGAGCCCTGCTGAGCCTTTCACGGCAGCTAAACACAAGTGCTGCCTGTGCTCCTTGCTTTGTGCCCTGGGAACCTTCACTCTGCAAATTCCTGGGACAGTCATGTCTGAATCCACAACAAGTTTCCAAAAATTGTAGGCAGAACCAGTGATAAATTGGAATATCTGTTGAATGGGAACGTCTCAATTTTCAGGAAAAAAAAAATACCTATGAATCAGATTATAATTCAGTGTTTTTAAACTTCTCTGGAAGGCAAAATTCTGGAATTTGTTTCCAACAAGTTTTCACTGTTAGGTTTCCCAACATATTTCTAAATGTTTCTGAATACTCTCGTGTTGTCTAGCGCACTCTGTCCTCTTCCCTCCAAGCAAATTAGTGTATTGCAAGGAACAAGCCCTATGTCTTGGCAGTCTTCTGCGCATCAGACTTTTAAGGAAGACAGAACATAGGAGCCACAGCTGGAGTAGCCAGACTGGCACCTTACTGACACATGGAGGAGCTGGGAAAGGAATTTCTGAGGAAAAAAAAAAAGAAATTAGCTGAAGAACTGAAGTCATTGGAGAGAGAGTTTAGATTTTGGAGCAATCCTACTGTCCACCTGACAATCATTTTAATAACAAAACACAAAAAATCTTCAGAAGCACATCTGGATTCCAAACTCTGCGGGAGCACTATGGAGAGAGAACAATATGGCCCATATTGCTCAACAGACAAGCAGATGCACTCTAAATCACCTTGAGCTTTTTTTTTTTTTTCTTCAGCAAGATTCATTCCTAAGTCTTATGATTTGCAGTAATCAAGCCTGGATGTGACAGGAGCATGTACCCCTGTGCCAGATGACAGTCTGATAGAATCTGGGGTAATCTTCAAGGCAGACGTAGATGAAAGGGAATGTTTCTTGCACTCATGTCTACCTAGGTGTGACTTAGAGTTTAGGAGGATCCCAGACCATAAATCCAGTAATATTTTCCTTTGAATGTCTTGTTTAGGGAAATCCTGAACTGCCAATATGAGTCAGCTTCACAGGGCTGCGATTTTGTCCCTCAGTCGATAACAAAAGCTCTACATTGCAAAAAAAAAAAAACAACATGCAAGACTGTTTTCTCAGTTTCTAGTGAAAAAAAAAAAAAAAAAAGCTCACCAAAACCTGGAAGCATTGCTAGAAAATAGCAGAAATGAAACAGACTTTTCCTGAATGATAAAGTGAAAGGATCAGGACATTCTTAGCAACAACTGCAAGAGTAGTAATCTAAGGCTGACAATCCATATATGAGTACACAAACATCTCATATCTGCAAAGGTTAAATAGGAATTAGGGTATTTGGTGATATTTCTGGATCTTCCCAACTCCAGTTGTCATTTGTGAACAGATTTTTCTTTTTTCTCATGTTTTGACAGTTTTGTTTCTGCTCCCTGTAAACCCTGGACATCAGAAAATGGAAATAAATCATGAAAATAAAATTTAAAATAATCTTCATACTTCATAAGGAACCTGTTTGGAATTCATTACAATATTAAGCATGAAGAAAAGGGAAAATGTGAAGCTCTTATTTGGCCTGCTTCATCCTCTAGACATAATGAAATAGGCATTACTGTCTTAAGTCACTGGAAATAATAACAGAATTCTCATTGATTTCAATAGTGAAGGAAAAATTCTCAACCTGTCCAAAGACTTCTGACATTTTCCAGTAAACCCAAGAAGACCAAATGTTATGCTGCTGTAAGTGACATTCTTTCTGCTCTTTACAATCTGAAATAATCAAGTGTCATGCTACAAAGGCAGAAATATGATGAGTTCAACTTCCAATATATGTGTCAATATGACAGAATTCTGACAAGAAATGTAGGGCAATTACCTCTTAAATATACAATAATAAAGGCCAAATCCTGCTTCCTCACTCTGAGGAGGAATCCTATGAGCCAGAGACAGTGCTGGGTTCTGCACCCAGAATCACAGCTGTTTTACAAAGGGTGACAAAACCCTATTAGAATAAACAAACTGCTGGAGATGAAACCAAATTGTACAGAAAATGCATTTGTGCTTTCACAAAGATGTTAATTTTGTCTTCCCTTTGCCTTTTTAAGAAAAAAAAATTTGGTTTGAATAAAGCTAAGTTGCAGTCTTAATGTGACGACTAGTAAATATAGCAGCTATTTTATAACTATTGCTGTCATTTTCTTTGACTAAAGTTACAGAAATTCTTTGAATTTTATATAGGGGACTAAATTTGTAATGGAAAATGATGTTTGATGGTGTTTAAATGCAGAGTATGTCACTGTATAAAGCATAGGGCTCTTTTAAGTTTTTTTTTTTAACTTCTTGACATGTGTCACAATTTGGAATTCTGCTCTCATGGGATAAATGCCAGATTACATGGTGTAGTATTTTTATCCTCTGTACTTTCACTGTAGAAGCATACAACATCAAAGAAGAGGCAGATCACTCACATCAGCAGAAAATGGAATAGGACTATAATATGCTTTCTTTGATCTCTCCTTCTAATAATTATCTTGGCTACATGCATACATTGAAAGTAAGATTTGAATTAATAAGGCCAAGAGACCCTGGAAAATGTAAGAAGGATATCTGAATACTAACTTTGACTATCTTTAACAAGATAAACTGCAACTGGGCCTACAAAGTTGTGGATTGTTAATTTAAGGCAATAATCCTTAAATGTTTTTCTTTCTTAAACTTGTCACCATTATATTCAGCAGACAAAATCAGTCCAATTAAGGAAGTATCTTTTCAAAATCACACTCACCTGTAGTTCGGATGGGGAGGATAGTATTTAGCTAGCATCCATTTGATTTCATATAGGTTTTCAAACAGGAGGGTCTACAGTAAAAATCATTAAATTTATATTAAAAAGTCATCGCTACACAGTCTGTTATCATTAAAAAGTATTCTAATATTGCCTTAGGAAAGATATTGCTTTTGATATGGAAAGTAAATCAAATCATCCACATCCACATAGGATTTATACAGAGGCAAGAAGCATATTGCATGCCTGGTCAGTCATTTTTTTACATTTTTTAACCAGTGTTTATTGCTATATTGTGTTCTGTGAATCCTATTTCTGCCTGATGTGAGTAGGAATTATAACATAAACAGGGTAGTTGTGTGTGAAAGCCTCACATGGTTAATACTGCCTAGAAGGGGGGAAGCCTACTGCAGTTCGTCAGTCCCAGAGAACGAAAATATCTTATTCTTCTGCTTAATTTCTGATATCTGTGAGTTACACCAGTAGTTGGGTAGATAACATGCTGCTCCCAGACCCAGATGTTGCAACTTCAAATTATAAATTGATAAACCTTGGCTGAGCTACTAAGCATCATGCTAATAAAACACCCTGTAGTGTACAAAGGGATGCATAATGTACTAGCCAGGCTGACTTCAGTACAGTATGAATTAAACAAATGAGAGCGAGCACATCTATGGTTAATATACCAAATGCAAGTTCCAAAAAGCCACTTCAACAAAGACAGGCTGTCAAAACAGCAGAGGCTGCTGTAGTCCTCAAAATCCCAGTCAAAGGTTAAGAATGTTCTTTTAAGACAGGGGTAGCTGGGCATACATGTAACAGATCAACATGCAGAAAGAAGTGCTTTGAATAAATGCTCTCCCTGCTGAAAACAGGCACACTTTTCTCATCTCCTGAACTTACCTGATAGTGGATGGGAGTTGCAAGAGAAAAGGTTTGATACAGTGAGAATGTTAGGAAAGGCTTTGTTAAGTTCTGAGACAAACACTACTAATTGAAGCACAGGCACCACTAATACTCATCCTCTGGCAGTCCTATGTCAAGCAGAGAAACAAAAGGAAGTGTTTGTGAGCAGGTGTAGGTATCATTAGGATAAACATCTCTGCAGAGAACATTTGTCATAGACAGTATGATATTTGTAGAAAAGTTTGATGTGTTTCAGCAGTTGCAACTGGTCTTCTGCCCTGAGGTTCTTATACTCTCAGTAGCTACTGAACTCCTACGCTTGCCAACCAAAATTCAGAAACCTGTTTTTTTTTTTCCTGCCTTGCCAAGTTCTTTGCTAGTTTTCAGTACAGGAGAATAGGTCACTGGAGCTAAAGCAGTGGCTGGGAGTCCTTCCCATGTAAGCAAAAACTGTTCCCAGCAGTTGATACACGGCTAGCTTTCTCCAGCTGCACAAAGTCCTGCCACAGCCTGCTGGGATCCAGGTTCCCATCAACGCAGCCACTTCAGTAGAAATGTTAGACTAGCCCAGGGGTGACTTAGGGAGCACCTCATGCTACTTGGGCCTGGGAGGTAATTCAGCTTTGCTGCACCTTCTTAACACTGCCAAGAAGTGGTTAAGTTCAAGATCTCCTTCCAGTTGCACTGAATTATTGTGGTACACTGTTCTAACAGGGGGTAATATAAGACATCCACAGAGGTTTTGGAACACAAGAAGCTTCTTCCTCCCAGTCAAACTTCAACATCCTGTGCGTTTAAAAATGTCTCAAGCTATTCGGTTACAATATAAGGATACAGAGGCAGTTTCATTTTATATATCTGTCCTAGAAACATTCCAAGTAGGTGCTACGGTAATACAATACTGTGGTAAAGGACAATCACTGCATAATCCCATCAGTGGTGTTTTTGTTACAACTGTTTAAAATAAAACTCTTGAAACTTATTGTAGCAGTATGTTGTTCACAGCACTCGCATATTTCTGAACTCCTGAGACACAGAAAATTTCTTGTAAACGTTAGGCTCTCACCTCTCCTAAGTAAATTACTGTAGTGGGTTGACCCTGGCCAGCAGCTGAGCATCCAGATAGCTGCTTGCTCACCATCCCAGTGAGATGGTGGAAGGAATGGGAAGAGCAAAAGTAAGAAAACTCAAGGGTTGAGATAAAAACTTTTGTGGTTTTTTTTTTTTCCCTAGTCTATATTGCTGAGTATGACAGCATTTTCTGCGGGTTATCCCTTTAGCCAGCTCAGCTGTCTTGGCTGTGTCCCCTCCCAAATTCTTACCCATCCCCATCCATCTCACTGCAGGGACAGAGTGAGAAACAGAGAAGGCTTTCATGCTGTGCAAGCACTGGTCAGAAACAGCTGAAACACATTGGTTTGGTCACAAATCCAAAACACAGCACCATACAGGCTGCTATGAAAAAAGTTAACTCTATCCCAGTACAACAGCAAACTTTCGTACCCAAGATTTGCCTGACCTGATGACTTGACTTCAAGCTTTTAAATGAAGACGACGCAGGAGCAACTCTGAATTTTTTATTATCTAAACCAGTGGGACTGGAAATTGCTGTCAGCTAATGTTCAGTTATGTTGCAGAGAAAGATGCAGAGTGAAAATTCTGCATTGCTAGGTGGTGAGATAGCTGGTTCATAATTTTATCATGATGGTGACTGCTCACAGAGAGATCTGGTTTCATTTCAGTAGAAGAACTGGGAAAAGAAAGAGAAAAAAAAAAATCATAGGCTGCTAAGACTCTTGATTCCAGAGAGGAAACTTTAATAAATTAAGGGAAGTAGTTAGAGAGATCAGCTACACCTAAGAGCAGTGAGACATAAATATTTAGGAAGTTTGGAAAGTCTTCAAATCTAAGATATCAGACTCTGTATCCAAAGCAAGGGAAAACACTTCTAGGTAGGATCTCCTGAAACATTTGAAGGAATAACCACACCGGGAAAAAATATACAGAAAAACAGAAAGCCTACAGGGAATGGTAAAAAGTCTTTATGTTTTTTATCTAGAGACATGAAAGAGTTGCTATGAGCCAAGTCAAACTCATGAAGATAAAGAATGTTAAAACAAAGAACAAATTGTTCTTCCTTAATATGAATTTGAAGAAGAAAAAAATAAGTGTGATATCCATGGGGTACATTAAAGAGAAAGTATTTCTAAAAGTCCACAGTAAAATCAAAGGGAAAAGATAAATAAATACTCCATCTCATTTTTTCAGTAATGAAGTGATGTTGACATAACTGAAAAAAACATAGGGATAATGTGAAAGAAAAAGAAATAAATTTACCTGTAATTAAGGCAGAAGTAAAACTAATGGGTGTAATACACACAAAATATAGAAAGAAATAATCCCAACTATGGTGTTCTAAAGTTCCTGCTCTAGCAAACTGAGCATTATTTAAAAAAAAAAAAAAAAAAAAAAGGAAAAATAAAAAAAAAAAAAGAAAAAAGAAAATAAAAAAGAGAAAAAAGAGGAAGAGAAAAAGAAAGAGAAAAAAAGAAGAAAAGAAAAAGAAAAAGAAAAAGAAAAAGAAAAAGAAAAAGAAAAAGAAAAAGAAAAAGAAAAAGAAAAAGAAAAAGAAAAAGAAAAAGAAAAAGAAAAAGAAAAAGAAAAAGGAGAAGAAAAAGAAAAAGAAAAAAGGAAAATGAAGAAGGAAAAAGGAAAAGGAAACCCCATTACTAGACAAAGGAAGTGAGGCAAGTATGATACTAATTTCATCCAGAAAATTCATTCTTAGGATCCACACTGCATGATATCTTCATTAATACCTTTTTCAAAAAATAGCAGTGCACAAATATTGTCTGCTGATTCTAATATTGTGAATTATCAATAGTGAAGAAGGACTGGGATCTCATACCAAAATATCTGTCTGTCTTTGAAACCTACAATGTTAGAAATGTGATAAAATTTAGTAATACTGGGGAACTAATGAAGGAACAAGGATTAATCAGCTGGAGTGACATGGGAGCATTAGGGAACAATGCATGCTCACCTGATCAAACAGTCACAGCTAACCTCTAGTTAAGCTGCCAATATGACAAAGCCATGAAAAAAGGAAAAATTATCCTAGGATCTAAAGGCAAGGATAGACTTGTACCCCTGAATACTAATGAGACCTTTCCAGGAACAACTTGTAGCTGTTGGTCACCCATCATCAAGAATGTTTTACAGAGGATGAAGTGAGCATAGCAAGAACTAACTGAATGGCCAGGAGAGGGGAGAAGCCCTCACAGTGAACAGCTGTCTAATCTAAGAGCATGAAACCCTGGAAATGTTATGCTCTATCCTGTGAGAGGAGTAACTACCACAGAAAGGGAAGAGATCTTTAAGCTAAAACACCGTGCTGGTCTTGTAGGGAAAAATGTTCCCATCATGGCAATTACGTTCTCATTCAGAAAGTCTCTCTGCTGACGGAGGACTAATTCTGTGTCATCCTAAATGAGAAGCATGCACATGTAACTATGCCAGAGAGCACCAATACAAATTTTTTATTTTATTGAAATATCCAAAGATCAGAAAAGACAAAAAGACTTACTGTCTAGAGTAAAAAATGTGACTAGCAAAACCAGAGATAGTCTTCTGAGCTAAAAACAGATGCAAAATTAACGTGTTTTCTTTTTGTCTTGGTCTCTGCAACAGTACTGAAGCACTGTCTAAGTGATGAACCAGTGTCATAGAAACCTTTTTTACCATAAGACCATGGCATGGAAAGCCTAGTTATCATCCTAAAATGAATAAACCGTTGGTTGCAAAGCAAGGATTTGCTTTTGCTGGAATATGCACCCTTTTCTCTATAAATATTTTTTTATATATTTGGTTCAAAATTAGTGAAAGTGCAGCTCTTCATCACTGCAGCTCACTTAGGCAGTTTTCTCCATCTGTACAACCTCTTTGTCACACAAGTATGCAATCTTCATATGTAAAATCTGTTTTTATGAGAACGACCTTCCTTGCATAACAAGTAAATAAGGAAAAGCAGACGTTAGAAATTTAATGGAACCATATTTTTATGAATACTTTTGCTCAGCCCATGACAGGATTTTGATTAGGTTTTTTTTTTCTTCACTTTGCTGTGATCATCTGTACTGTTATTGCTGGGCTTTTTACTTCTTTGTCATGAATGTCTGGAATATTTTATCAAGGCAAACATGCGTATTCATGTATGAATGAACCTATTTGCATGTGAATCAACATATTTATAGACAAGCAAGGGGTATTTTATGCTGAAGGTGCTTGCCTAGCTGATCTATATATGCACATGGCAGAAAATTGAATGTAAAAATAAAACTGAATGTAAAATCTGCTAGGCAGCCAATAAATCTGGTCTATATACTTCTTTTCTTTCTAGACAGGCAAAACTCCAGCTTTCCTTTTTCTTTGAAATAAAACATCAGGAGACCACATACACAGTGAGATCCTTTTGTATTTTTTTCCCTCTCTCTACTACAGAAATGAATTCTGCAAGTGCTCAGTACTCAAAACTCCAGTTAAAGCCATTAAAAACTGCCCATGTCCAGCACTCTTTAGAGGCTGATCTTCTGAAGAATCACTCACAAAAATTGCATGCCTTTCTCCCAGCATTCATAAAGTTAATCCCACCTGCCAGTCCTTGTCACCATACTAGTGCACCCTACAGATGCTACTTTTCCTGTTCTGTTAGTCAGGTTTTGGCCTTAAGTTTCTTCCAAAATGAGTCTGTCTTTCTCCTCTTAAGACACTGACAGAACAAATATTTCATTTTTGTAGCTACTGTCAAAATAACTGTTTGTGATAAACTTTACATTTATTACCTCTCTATTAAGTAACAATCAGTATGTAGGTCTAATTCGATTCTCAGCCTTAAGATGAGAAAAAAAGCTTTCCCTGACAGAAATGGTTTTTAATAAGTCCCTGCTTTTGATAATTTGTAGTAACGTGCATTATATCCAGGCCCATAAATTTGAATTATAACTCAGTATAATATGTGTAGTGGTTTTTATTCCTTTGGGTTTAAAATCTATAATAGCCATACTAACAGTTTACTGTGCTAACTGGTCCAGTGTCGCATCATCGAGGCTGGTCAGTAGCAAAAAATTAGGTAAGAATTTATAAATAAATGGCACATGCAATGAATAACAGTTACGAAATTTACTCTTCCCTTTTTCAACAGTATTTCTGATTGGTTTGTGTCTTGCACAGGATCTTGAAAACAGCAGAAGAAAGGAGGGATGCTGCACAAACAAGAACCCAGGGAGGCTAATGAACTGCTGCAGTAAATTCCAAAATGAGGCAAGATGTTCACTTGTAAGGGTTAGGCAATCCACTGAGAAAAGAAGAAATGTACTATTCAAATGAAATGACCATATTACAATGGAAGGAAGGAAGGAAGGAAGGAAGGAAGGAAGGAAGGAAGGAAGGAAGGAAGGAAGGAAGGAAGGAAGGAAGGAAGGAAGGAAGGAAGGAAGGAAGGAAGACCAATTTTATGTGTAACAGTGTAACAAATTCCTAACAGATTTTCTGGGCTAAGTAGTTCATGAAATGCTTCCAGCTCAGATACCTTTGTAAACACTATCCATTCAACAATCACAGGTAAGAAAAAGATGCATATAATGCAATAATTTGTGAACCAAAGGAAATGCCAACTCCGCTTTAAAATAGTTTGATCTGTGTTTTAACTGTGTCTAATTTAAAAGCTTTCAAGGCCAAGTAAGAAAAATGTCATACACAGAAATTTGTTACTCCACTATCTTTCTGAGTTCATCCTGAAAGCTGGAGAAATGGCAGCTTTCCCTTCTGTCCACAGCATACCAGAAAACTTCAAAGGGAAAGAAAAAAAAAGAAAATAATGAAACTTTAATTATATTTAAGCTAGAAGACTTTTCTTCATTGTCAATGGTCTTACGTTTTCATATCAACCACCGTTTCAAAAAAAAGAATGATGTCTACATCATTTGTTCATCCCTCTTTTCACCCTAGGGGAAAATCACAGAGCCACCCAGTAACCTGGTATAAACAGCAAACCTTTCTCCATGTTTCCCATTGTCAGGAGGTCAGTGGTGATGGAGGGTGGGATTAAGATAAATTTGTCCAGTGTTCAGTCAACTCAGTGGGCCCAATTCCCATTTATGCAGAGACCCTTTATAACATTGTTCAGGGTAAGAGGCTTTAAATTACGTACATTTGCAACCACATTAAGATCTTTTGTGTAAATGAGAATCATCTGATCTGAGCCTCTCCAGCAGCTACAACAGAGCATCGGATCAGTCAAATATGCCTATTATTAACCAGAAGCATTATATGCCCACTTCTTACGAGCATTACAATTCCACAATATCAATCATGATCTTCTTCCTAAGAAAATATGAAAAATGAAAAAGAAGTGTGTGTGTGCAGTGCCATTTGCACATTGTTCATATCTGATTTTATAGTAGCAATTTCTCAAGACTTCCATGAATGGGCAGGACAGCACAGATGTCCCGTTCACTTACATGGCTGACTAGCCGACTGTAACTTGCTTATTGCTTACTCACTCACAGTCACTTTCTAATGCAGAAAAATTCCTTATTCCTTTCAGTTTTTGCAATCCCAGTGAAAAACAAAATGCATAACAACATGATGTATTTGGCCTGCTCCCGTTGAAATTAAATACAACCTTTTCAATTCTCATTTCCAACATAAGATATGTGACAAATGACATAGCAATTTTCTTATTCCTTCATGTTCATAAAACATTGATAATATGATTTTTACCTTCCTTTTGTTCTCAATTAAATGAAATGTTCCAATACAATTAATGTGTTCTTGCAATTTAGTTTTTCTTTAGAGGTTTCTCTTGTCTCTGATTAACAGCGTTTTCTATCCATTCTGAGAACCCCAACTGCTATTCAGAATGTTTCATTATGCCTGGCAGCTATCAATACAATTGTGAACCAATATCATTTTAATTGTTTCACTAATAACTTGTTTTAAATGATTCAACAGTCATCAGGAAAGATAAGTGCTCTTGTACCCTGCAGGCTTGTAGGGATGATGGTATGAGGCAATGTAACAGAGTGCTGTATCAGAATAATGAAACCGTATGCACAAGATAATGACAAAGCACTTGCATAGCTGTAAAGATAAATGAAAACAGTAGATCTTCTTTTCACTGTAATATAACATCCATTCCTATCTCCCATTTCAATCATTAGACTTTCCAAACAGATTACTACACAAATACACATATGCAACATGTCCCACAATAATAACTGCATGCTCCCATCTATCCAAGCAGATGGTGAATGATGGAGTTAACGAGCTTTACAAATGCTCTTGTTAATTAACAAAAATTGTTACTTTCTCATTTGAGGGGGGCTTATAAATTAGACTTAATTACACTAGATAATTGCAACTGCCAGCTACTGTGCAACTCACTCATGTTCTGTTCTTTCAATGGCAAATCAACAATTGCAACCCTTGCCTATTTGTGTAGATGAATTTAATAAGCAAACAGCCCTTTTATGTTAATGGTTTACTGGCATTCATGGGTTTGGCAGGAGAAATGTGCTGGGGGAGGGTCTGCTAATGGCAGCACATAATCATATTAATTAAAATATAACTGCCATTTAAAGATTTGTAGTGTAGAATTAGAGCATGTTGGGAACTGAGAAAATCAAGCTAGAGTGCATATTAGCACCATTACTCTGTGCTCCCTGCACAGCAGTCAGCAACCTCATGTGTCATAAATGTAATTTATGAGTGCTGTTTTCTTTGAAATATATGTTTTTAGTTCACTCATTAGAACGTAAAAATTTGCAATGTCTGCTTCAGAAGGTTCAAAATAAATTCACTTAGAGCTGAGACCTGTGTTCTGGTTTTAACAAATCCCTCAACAATGATTTTTTTTATTACTTGTATAATTTCTTGTAGTAAAACCAAGCATTCAGTCCTTTGAAGATGGATTCCATGCTTTATTGCAAATGTAAGTCACACTATCACTATAAATTCTATATTATTAGGCATTTTATAATTCAGTATCATTTTTATGGGTTCTTTAATAAATATAGCCCTTTTTGGGTTGGCTTTGGAAAAACTGGTGCAAAAATTTTACCAATTTATATTTGGTTGTGTAGAAAGGCAGTGTCAAAAGAAGCTTTGAAAGCTTTGGGGTTTTTTCTGGACCCTTTTATCAAATTACAGACATATTTTTTCTAAATCAATTCCACTTATGCAGCTTCCACAAAAACACTGAGATATATATTTGGTGCAGTGTACTTACCTATTTGCTGGGATCTCTAGGAAAGCAACTTCCCACAAAGTCCTTCTGAGAGAAAACGATCCCTAGAATTAGAGACATCTGAGTGGCAGGAGGCAAGAATTTTGAATCAAATAAATTCTGTAATTGCTAACAGTATACAGGCAACATGGTCTTTTATTTATATGTGTGTATATATATATGTATATGTGTGTTACAGGATGTAATAGAAATGTTTTGTGTGTGTGAGAGAGTGTCTGTGTGCATGTTTTGTTTCCAAAACATTTGCATGACATTATATTCAGCAACAGAGTGCAGTTTAGAAGTCATTACTATATTGTGTCATCTGGGATTATCACATTATCTTTGCATACTACAAAACACAAAAAGAACTGAAATCCTAAATGTGACATGAAAGTAACTTTGTAATTTGTTTTAATATTTGTCTGTTTGTTTTAATTTTCTCCTTAAAATGCGGATCTGAAAAACAGTGCACCAAAGAGGAAATCCCAGTCCCTCTGGAGCTAAAGACAAAATCCCATCACCTTGTGAAGGGTGCCTTATCTGACAAGTTAGGGAAATTCTCAGCAAAATTGAACTGTTATGGTACCCACAGGATTTTCGGCCTTACAGGCTGACAGCACAGAATTGGAAGCGGCACTTCTGTCTCTTATTATTCCAAAAAGAATTGTCACTGGGGAATATTTCAGCATCTAGCAATCAGGAACTTCTGATTCTTCAGCTGTTACGAGAGATATTGCTGTCTTTTCACAGATGACATTAGGTGGAATAATTTCATTTTCACCCCCCCATTCCTCCAAATATGCACCCTAATATCTGTATCTTATCTGATGTAATTGACATGACTGTAATGGTTGTTTATAAGACTGACTCTAGATCTGACAATATATTCCAGTGTTTTGATATTATCACCACATATCATCATACAGGCATGATGGACAATCACTGACAGATATTTGAGCAATTACAGCATATTTTATTGACAATTCTACACTGGGAGTATACATTAATTATAGTAGAGTCTATATCATACCAATGACAATGATACTATTCAGAGAACAGCTGAAATAAAATCTTTATGAGCTAATGTACTAAAGTGGAATAGTTATAAGTAAAACTGGATGTTTGTATTTTGCTGTTCTAAATTAGTAATCTGTGGTGAAGTTAGTAATCTGTGGTGATGACCATAAGAAGGACCACAATTTTTATCGTCTGCTACAAGTTTCTCTGTAACCTGAGATGTTTTTTTCTTCACAGGTTACCCATCAACAAGGCTCTCGTGAAGTATCTTTGCATTATAAGCAAATGAAATTCCAGCATTACATTAATTGCTTCAGAAGTTACCTCCTGAAGAGAGGAAAGTCCGAGTCTGATGTGGTGCCTGAAGCCTCAGTAATAAGTATGTCCCAAACCACATCTACCCTGCATGGAAAGCAAAGATCTGGATTTTTGCTGACCAGGACCTCTTTCTTTTCTCTGTTACAGTAATGATCTCCCCAGCAGCTGCTCAGGAAAGTTTTGAATCTAATAATTTCTATTCCATATGACTCTTTGATAACAAAGAGCCTGATTCAATATCCAGTGAATATAATACAGGTGAGAGGCATCTCAGAAAATCAGGAAAAGCTTTGAATAGCTGACAGGATCAGTTCCTAAAGTTTCAACAAAGAATTTCCCACTATAAGAATTGCAAATAAACCACCTCATTTTTATTTTCTTCTCATATATTCTTTTGCCAAAAATAATAACTAGCCAAATTGAGTTTATTTGCAGAAGGTTTTCACTGAGGAGTTAGGGCACTGAAGAGGAGAAAAACGCAGAACTTGGAGGGGAAAAAGGCTGTGCTTGCACACACAAATGTACTTGCACCATCTAGTCACACTGCCTGTGAAGGCAACTGAATGGTCAGCAGGAAAGGCCCATGAAGACCTGGGATTGAGGAAGAGGAAGGCAGGGAGCAGGGGAGTGGGCTGGGACCCAGTGGGTTCTTGGAAATGCAAAAAACATTTCACTGAGGCAAGTAGCAGGGGCTGGGGTCCCTGGGGTGGGACGCAGGAGCAGACTGTTCTTGCAGATCCACACACCCCATGATGGCTTTGTGACTGCAATCCCCATCATGGTGATCCCTCCCAGATCTTAGTTCCTACTCTTTGATATTAGAATTCACAGAATGCCCATAGCCCTTGGCCGCCAGCCCTGAACTAGGTACCACACCACAATGAAGAGTGCTACTTTCTTCCCTGCCATACTCAAAGCTGCCTTTTCCCAGCTCACAAGGCTGCACTTCTCCAATGGCTAGAGGCTGACCGCCAGTGAGGTGTTTACAGCTCTGAGTCTCTGTCTTCAACCTGTGCTCGTATTTTCAAGGCCTTCACTGTTATCCCACATGTTAACACCATGAGACACCTGGTACCAAGCTCCAGTTCAGAAAGCATGTTCTCATAACAAGTTGACAAAAGTCTAACAAGCCAGCAGTTGAGTGTTCCATCGTCAGTACAAGGTAGAGTTAGTACAAAGTCTGTGACCCATTTACTGGCAAAGATAATACAGCTTTTACTGGGCCATGAGGCAAGAAATTCATAGCATATTTTTTTTCTTAAAAAATTAACAAAGACACCAGCTGGGAAATTCATTCATGCTGGAAAAATACAAAACTCCTGGAGGCTGAATACTCTTTGACTGATGAGTCTTATGACAACACTGGAATCCTGTAATTCAAGAAGAGAGAGGCAGTTGTGCTTTCTTTCCATGTGGTTTGTGTCAGTTTTCATATTATTGAGGCACAAAATTATTTGGTCAGTTTTCTTAATTTTTCTTGCTTAAACGTGTGTGAAATCTGATTACATAAAATTGTGTCATTGCATGCCTCTATCAAACTAAATGCCAGGCTAGTGACATGGGAACATAGACTGTAAAAGGCCAGCATTCTCCAGTAGTGCCATTTTCTTTATAGTGAGTGTTATCAGAAGTAGGGAGGTGCAGTTGTTCAGAAGAGAAGACATAAATCCATTATCATGGCATTCATTTTAAATAAAAACACACGCCACGTTCTGTTACGACTTCTTCCCTCACCAGGCAGACAGCACAGCTGGTTGAATAAACTTGCTGTTTCCTGGAAATCAGACACATTGATCTGCCTCAGACAAACAAAATGCTGGTCAGTACCATGTACCCACCTCTGCAATATGAATACTGGAATAACAGCATCCCAAGCCATGTCCTGCGCATAGCCGAGCTCTTCAGAAAACTCCTCTTTTCTGATTTCAGATTAGTGCAATTCAGAGCTCAAGCCACAGACAAGCAGGCAATTCTTTCCTCCTAACAGTGGGGGTCCACCTGAGTTTGCATTACTGAAAAAGGGAGGTGACTCTTGGAACAATAGAATCATGGACCATCCCTGGTTGGAAGGTACCTTGAAAGATCATCTGATCCAGCCTTTCTTGAGAATGAGAGCCAAGATGAGATTATCTAGCACCCTGTCTAGTCACGTCTCAAAAACTTACAGCAATGAGGACTCTACCACATCCCTGGGGAGGTCATTCCAATGAAAAATTTTTCTCACTGTAAAAAATTTCTCTCTTACGTTGAGATAAAACATCTCTTGGTCCAAGTTGTACCCATTGCCCCTTGTCTTACCCATATGACTCCCTGTGAAGAGAGTCTCTGTCCTCTTTTCAGCTGCATTTTAGATACTGGAATACTGTGATGATGTTTACCCCCAAGCTTACTCTTCTCCAGGGTGCAAAGACCTAATTCCTTCAGTCTTTTGTCAGAGGACAAGTTTTCTAGATCTGTAGTCATCTTTGTGGCCCTCCTTTTGACCCTTTCCTTGTCTGTATATTTGGTGTCATCAGCAAATTTGGTGAGCGTGCTTTCAGTTCCATCATCCAGGTCATTTATGAAGATGTTGAACACCTTGGAGCCCAGTATCAATCAGTGGGGCACCCTACTTCTGACATGCTACCAGCCTGAGTGAAAACCTCCTCTGAGTGCAAACTGTTAGCTAATTTTCTACCTATCTTGCAGACCATCCATCCCATCTGTATCTTGCTAGGAGAACATTGTGGGAAACAATGTCAAATACTTTACTGAAGTCCAGGTAAACAACATCCACTGCTCTCCCCACGTCAACAGAAGATGCTGTTGTAGAAGGTAGACAGATTGGTCCGCACGATGTGGCCTTGATAAATCTTTAGCTAATCATCCAAGCTATTCCTTTGCACCGACATGAACAGAAACCTCAGGTAAAAACCACTACTATCTTCCATGCCAGTTGGAACATAATCTAGAGTAGCATTTTCTGCTGGCCATTTTTTACTTCCTAATTCCCTAATAAAATGCCAAGAGAGGCAGGTAGAAGTAGATTTTTTTTTCCTGACTTATAAACAAAACAAAACAAAACAAAACAAACACTAAAACAAACAAAACACAAACAAACCCAAAAAACAACCAGTGGTTACTAGAGAATAACTTCAGATTTGCAAGCAGGATTTTTCCTCACTTGCATGTTTCTCATTTGGAGAGGTGGCCTCTTACTTTGACTGCTTTTAATGCAAGGCCCTTAGCATTGTACTGTCCAATAACAATTACAAAAAGCTTCCACTAAAGAAACCAAAACCCAGTTATCCACTCTATGAATCAACAGCAAAAATAATGCTGAAATCCTTTAATCAGCAGATCTCCAGATAGAATAAGTTTCCTAGACAACCTTACAATGCTGTTATTAGTTATAGTGGCAACATTCCTAAAGATCATCTTGGAATAATCAAATATCAGCAAGACTACAAGTACAACACCTAACATAATTTTCCTAAATCCCTCCTCAGCTATAGGTCTTGTGCAGATGATCTCCAGACAAAGCATATGTAACTGGACCCACCCTAGGTTACCTGGTAAACATAGCGAACACCAAATATAAATACAGAACAGTGAATATATTAAGGTTAAACTATTGTATCTTATAGTCAAATAATAGGAAAACAAATCCACAAACAAGAAAATGGATTGTCTCTAAAAACTTATGGTGAGTGGCTAATTAATACCACTAAATTGCAGACCATACCCAGTGCAAATGAGAATTCATGGAGATGGGGGGAATATTGTGTCTAACTCTCAGGCACTATTTGTGCAGACCACAGAAGTTTTTTTCTACCCGCACTGATGAAATGTGAGAAATATATATGGAGTAAAAGTTTCTTGTAGCTGCACTTTTTGCAGATAACTGTATGAATACTTATGCTGCGATTACTGCTGTTAAAAGCCTTCCTCTTATATGAGTCTTCCTTGAAAGTGAATAAAACTAAGAACTTGCTGGGGCTTTCTTTGTTGTTTAAATAGGAAAAAAAAAACCTATGCTGCTTTTATTTTTTAGTGTTTACACAGTGCTACTCAAGCAGACTTATTCAGTTCAGTGTGTCTTTTTTAAAGTTTTGCATTATGTTCCTCTTTTCAAAAATAAAACATTACTATATTGGCAAAAGTAGCCTTTTAAAAATCAAAACATTTTTACATAAATTGTTTGTAAGCAGTTCGTGTACAAATCAAGAAATATCTAGATGGGCATTAATCAGTGACCTGCCTCACCTGTGCTACCTAACGAATAAATGAATGCCAATACTGAGTATGGTTTCTCCTGATTTGCCTAGTGTAGCTTTGCATATTTTTCTTGCCCTTTTTCACAAACTATGTTGTAGGTGAATCTGGCAGAGGACTGACAGTGCTGAGAGTAACTACAGACTTTTTTTTTTGTCTTCATCCCTCTCACCTTATTGTGCATCTTCAAGCATTGTCCACATGGATTCCAACAGGCCAAGCTGCCCAGTGATGTAGTGGTTTTTGATTACCTAGTTTATAGGTTTTATTCTTAAATGTGTGCATCTTATTGTACAGCCTGAATAATTCCAAAGCAGATTTCTAAGTATGGCATAGGGCAACTCTTGATTTTATGTAGCGTGTATAGATACTATATGTACACAGCTGTAATGATTGCTAGTTGTGGACACCGCATTGTCCTTAATCCCACTAACCACCTGACAACCAATTTCCAGTTTGGCCATGAATTGCCCACCTCTCTCATAAACCAGAATTTTAACAAAGCTCTCACATAAAATAGCAAACTGTTATATCTCCCGTGTTGCCCATATTTATTCCATGCAAGGCCGTTCTATAGAAAAGAGTACAAACCAAATATGCTCTCCAGAGGTACTCTGTCCTGTGTTTAGCACTTACATGGAGTCAAAATGACAAGCTGGAAAACATCTCAAGCATTCTCATTTCATCTGCTCAGCTGTAAATTATAGGCAGTATTTATGCATGTGAATTATTCTGGTAAATTTGAGCTATGTTTTTTCATGAAATCCTACTGAAATCACCCACTAAAGAAATGTGATAGGTGTTTTAAAAACCTTTTTCTGTGGGACACCATGGTGTCTAGCATCTCTGTTAACCAGTAGCAAATGATATTATACTGAATGGTTTGTTCGTATTTCCTATTCTTTCACAGTGTATCAATATCTATCAGCAAGATGAATTGAGTGAAATGGAATAGCCATATCCCAACAACTTGCCCGTGGTGTTCTGATTGAAATTCTTAGAAAGTTTTCTCAAAGGAATTTCATCCAAGTCTTCATTTTCCTGGCATTTTGCCCATTGTACCAGTGGGTACTGCAGAAAGTTCAAATCAAAGCTAAAAGCTGGCATCGTAACTGAAAAGTTTTAGACTAAATGAAAGATGCTGCTAAGCTGTTTATAATACATAAATGGTGGTTTATTTCTCTGTAGAGGGACACAGAGAATAAACCAGAATTCTCCTTGCATTTACATCAGTGAAGACAATTCACGTCAGGGCTGGCCAAGGCATGAAATTTCCTTGTGATAAAATTACATTGACAACAAAATTACATTGAAAATAAAATGATGTTTTTCAAGAACAACTAAAACAAATAAGAGTTAAATTAGGAAATTGTAAATACTTGCCATTTTATGTTATTTATGCTCTTTATTAACAATAACTAAAATGATAGGGGACAAGAGTAATTCAATGAAGGAAAAAATGTGTTCTGTTTTTCTGGGACATCTGTAAAACTCATCAGCTCTTAAAGATTTCTACTTGCTGCAGAATCATCTACTATCTATAGCCACACAAATATAAAGCAATTAGGAAGAAACTAAATCAATTACAGAGTTTTATGAAATACAGCTCTGTATTTTACATTTTCTACTCATCAAACCATTTGAAACATTTTTTTTCATGATCATATTTTCCATCACTGAATTATAAATGATATGTAAGGCATTTCTTTTGATTCACCTGTTTCCTAATCATTAGATGTCATACCAAAAAAAACCCTATGTTTTTTTTTTTCTGTGCTTATTTCCTCTTTCAATTTTGGTTTTCAAATTTTGTTGCTTCTTGAAAACTCTAATCTGAAGAAAAAAATTAAAAGACTGAAACTTCAGCAAGAAAACAAATGGGAACAAACAAAACAAAGGTCTATAAAGAAGTGAGTTAATTATATAGAGGATATACTGAGTATTTTTTTTGTCTCTATCTCATAGCACAAGAAAAAGAGGACATTCGGGAATATTGAAGGGCAGCAAATTCAAAACAGAGAGGAAAATATTTTTCTCAACTGTGTACATAAGATGTTGTTGGGCCCAAGATTATAGCAAAATTTGAAGTAAGACTGGATTTTCTATGGATGATAAAACTACCCATAGTTATAATAGTGAATATGTTTTTCCAAAATGCATTCTGGAAGAGATACAAAATTGAACATAATAATTAAAAAAAGCTCTGTATTTTAGACATTGTACCTAAGACAAAAACATTTTCACTTTCCTCAGAGGCATCTAGGACTGCTGTCAGGCAGAAAGTTACACTAGATGAACTCTGTGTCTTACCCAAAACATTCTTGCAAATGTTGGACAAACAGGAGAACAATTTCCCTAATGTTCTGTTCAACAGCAATTATCTTCGCTGTAGCTACAAATTGGAAACATCATGTAAGATACCATACAGCTTCTTATTTTGAATGTAGATGAACACACAAAAAGATTTTATTCCACTACTACTCTTAATTGTTGAACATAATCACTTTTACATACATGCCTTGTCTTATGGAAAAACATCCCACATCCTGCTCTTATTCACTGACAAGGAAGACTTCACAGATTTCCATTATTCATTCTAAGGAGTCAAATGGAAAGAGAGCTTGGTGAACAACTTTGTGTAGTCCAAGAGACTGAAGGATATCAGGATAAAAACTTTACTGACAAAACAAAGCCTAGGACATCTGAGGCTTGTGTAAGAGTCTCTTAGGCTAATTCTTCTAGGTTGAAGACAGAAACTAGCTCAGACATCTCTGATAGTCCAACAGAGGTGAACAACTCACATTGAGTGACACTTTCTCTAAGCAGCATGATACTGACTTCTCTGGTCACAGAAGACAGGACTGGGTCTTATACCCTACAGATTCATGATCTTATAAAGTTTGTGACCTACTTATTCTATTTTTTTTTAATCTGCAAAGCCCAGGATTTGGGATTTTTTTTTTTTCAATATCATAATAAATTTTGTACACAGGCTAATAATACCATGAAAATAACTCCCCTTGTCAAATGTTTGCCAATCAAACCTTTCACAGAATGAATTGCCTTGCACGTTCTTTAGCAGACAATGCTAATGCTAACACAGACTCTTCCATTACATCTCTAAAACTGAGTAACTACTCAACGCACCCCACTTCTAAAAGGGCTTGGTGTTTTCATGTGAAGGGATATCTGGAGATAACAAAAAATCTACGCAAAATTTAATATTATTTACGGTATTGAAAATATTAGCATTGTTATGGGAAAATATTAAAAAGCACAGACCTACTGAGTGTTTTAGTCTCTATTTTCATCAAACAATAATTAGAAAAAAAATGGGGATGAGAGTTTTTCTTGTTTATTGCTCATTGCCTTCTGTTTATGCTGATTGTTGTTTAAGCACCTAACAGAACTAGTAATAATGCCCAAATCAAATAATTTGAGATGTGAAAGTTTAGTAAAGGCAGATCTCAGGTGTATACATCTGCTTCTATAATATCCCCCAGGAAGCATACTGGAGTGCAGCTATAGCTGGTAGGTATCTACTTCAACATAAGGGCAAAATCAATGGATTAGAAAAAAGCTGTGTTATCCTTTCAAGCACAAAAAGCACAGGCTTATTGAGCAATTAAAAAGCTGAAAAAAATGAGGTGTCTTGGCAGACTTAACTTGAGCAAATGAATTTACATTTGGGATTACACAACCACATTGTATGCTTTTATGGAAACACACTAGTTAACATAACAGCTGCCACATCACATGGGATTTATGTTGTCAAGAGACCCTTCTAGAAGTAACTCAAATTAGCAATATGCCCAAGAACATTTGGTATATAAACTGACCCATTTTCTCATGGTTTTATGTGTATTTTATAACAGCTATGCCCTGATTTCCTTTGACTTAATTTTAACTGTTCTGAAAAAGATGAAGTTTTTAAAGCTCATCTTTGGGATGGGGGCCAAAGGACACTGATGAATATATGAGATGATTGGAAACAGAACAAAACTGAAAATAAGAGAAAGTCTAAGGAGGCTAGTGAGAAGAAATTCATTTGAGGTGGAGCAAAGAAAGATATGTAGATGCTTTGGAACAAGCCCCACTTCACAATGTTGTAGATCACTCTAAGGAAGTGATTTGACAGCATCTTTTTCTTTTCATGTATGTGTAATTTTTAGTGAGATTACCCTTGGCTGAAGAAACTGAAGAGTTCTAAGACACTTCATCACTGCACATTCCTGGCCAAGTTAAGATTTCTTTGGAGCAGGCACATTTCCATTGTCTTCTGTGTCTTCAACTTCGCCTGATTTCATGAAAGAAGAAAAAAATTAAAGACTGATGGAAAATTTCTTAGTAACACAATAAATTCTGTCCCTGTAACTAATAAAAGAAATCTAATGAAAGACCCCACAGGTTGCCATGTCTGTCAAACAATGCCCTATGATACTGACATTGCTTAGGATAATTGAACTAAAAATGTGGGGTGAGAGATATTTTTTTGGCATATTATTTGTTTGCTTAAAAATTCATCTTCAGAACAGCCAAAACTGTTTATGAGTTCTACCTACACTGAAAGACTAGTGTTAGATAATACAACACTGACAAAACATTTCAGAAATGTTGAAACAGTCACTTACAATATGTTTAAAATCAAATGTTGTGAATTTTTTAAGACAATTTCTGAACAGATCTAATGACTAAAGGAAGGATTTGGCTTTGCAGTCACTGATTCTCTCTTCTGCTTTTTCTCTTCTTCTTTTATGACTCCACTACTCTGGTGACCTAAACTATAACCATTTTCAAATGACTCATCTGCCTCTGGGGATCTGAAAATACGTCTGCTGCTTTCTCCCAATGAAGCCTCTCCAACAGGGCATATGTGTTTTTGAGGAAGGTTATTCTCCATATTTTTTGTTGGTAATATTCCAGCTTGAATGATCTACCTGAATAGTGATGACGCGTACGATGTGTAAGCCAGGAAAGGTGTTGAAATCCACATCTAGAATTTAAATTTAAGACTTACATATCTTGGGCAAATATATTGAGCTATATGTCTGTGGTTTGAATAATTTGTTTCCTTTTTTTTTAGTGCCCAGAAATATAAAGTTCATTTCTGGTTGTATCTATCTGTTAGGAAAATGTATTTCAGATTCTCTCATTCCAGTCTGGCCACCCAATCAAATTCTCAAGTCTTACCAAAGTCAAAAAATGATGACAAGACAGAGGCAATACCTCCTTCACAGATTTCTTTGCAACAGGTAACTGAATTCCCCCAAACCTTGAGTCCACAGAAGAAATAACCACTATATAGGACTGAAAGGTAGGCAGCAGAATTGTACAGGATGAGGAGACACTAAGAAAACTGATTACAAACATTCTCAAAGCACACACATTTATGTGTCACAGTTCTCTGTATTACCTGATCTTTATTTCTTGAAATAAAAGAAAGTTTCTCACTGCCCCACTTTTGTAGCGTTAGGCCTCAGCTTCATTTGTTTTATATATACTTGTATCTATATCATGTTGTGTAGGAATGCAGATATTTTATTTAAAATTTTTACAGTTGTTTTAGCATTTCAGCACATGAGCCTCACTGATTATAACTTTGACCACTAACTTTTTTTTTTTTAATTTATATCATCTCTAACAACATGTTCCTGGTCTGACCTAAGTACATTTTACTACACAAGCATGGAATTTCATTTACTCCTGAGAATCCCGACAACTCATTAACAGGGATATATCCTTAGGTCTCATTAATGTAGTTCTTACTATAATTTGCAGACAATTAGATAAGTGTCTTTTTACTTCTCCGTCTTCCTTTACAGCACATGTACTCTCACAGTGTGCCTGGAATGATTATAGCAGATAGAAATTTAAAATCATTTTTCCTTTCTTTGCATTCAGTCTTTTTTGTGTGCATCTATTCTCCCTTTCATTTAAGTTCTTTTTTTTTTTTTTTCCTTTTTAATTGTATGTGGCTGGTTTTAAAGTGGGTAATCATTTCTCACTGTGGTGCCTCTAACTACTTTAGAAAGCTTTCTCTAATTCTTTTAATACTCAGAGAATCACAAACACTGCAGGATCCACTACAGTTTTAACAGTACAGTGAGTCTGCTTATAGGAATAGCTCAGAAACAATGCTTTTTCTGTGCACCAAATAAAAATATGCATACCACTCCACTATCCCTGATTTTGAGAGCTGTTTCTGATTACTGATTGAAAATTCCTTCTGTTCTTCATTAAAGACTGAGATTCTTTTAAAATGCTTATTTACGGTGGCAGTCCTATGGGGCAGGCTATGTATTTAACTGCCTACAGCTTCAAATCTCTTTCAACATGAGGCCAGCTCTGTGTTAGGTAACTTGTTGGGTGAGTGGTGCCACATTCCCACTCTGCCTATGGGATAAAGTAGCCGCAGTACAACATGGCTCATTTGTTCCTAGACTGTCATTAGCATTAATGAGCTTTGCATGTATACATCAAGGAGAGGAAAAGAGAATCATATCGTCTTATGCTTAATGTTATGCTTTCAAGGGTCCTCTCTCTGGCTTAAGTTCATTCTTTTTGAGCCAAATCCTGCATGCATGTGAAAAGCTTCAGCAAAAAGGCCATGTGCAGGCGATGTGTGATGGACTGAGAGATGGAAAACACTCCCCACCCCCAGACTCAAATGTGGCACTGTGACTTATGTGGTACAGCAGCAGTTCCCTCCTGGGGAGAGGGTATCTAATAATTTTTTCCTTGACCCTGTCCCTTTGTCAAACTCAGCCCTTTCTTGCAACCCCTATAAATCTGCTGTAAAGACATATGCCATCAAATAGTGTGAATGAGCAGCAGGGATCTCCCTTCATGACCTTTACTTTACATGACACCTCCCTCCCCAACTAGCTGAACCATTGTATTTAGGACCCTCTGCCCTCATGGGGAAGGGTACAATTGTTTCAGAAGGAAAAAGCAAAAATCAATGCATAAATAAGAGGGATTCACTCAGAAGGCTATCTAATAAACAGTTAGGTGAAAATATGTAACACCGGGCGCAATACCTAAAGTAACTGAGATTTTTTCCATAGCATGATTTTCAAATAATACGTTGTTAGAAATAGAACCCACATACTGAATTCTGTCCTGCTGAGGATAAACTCACCTTCTACCATCTTGACCACACCACTTTACCTTCATGTGTTCCTTTTTTCCTCACTGAAAAACAGGATGAAAATGCTTCATTCGCAGAGGCTGTTAGAACACTCGAAATGCTAATAAATAGAAAGCTCAGCTTCAGACTTCCAAATATGGAATAGTTCTCAGTTCAAAGGGTCACTCAGACCCTGCTTAGACTCAAAACTTGTATTCTTTCGTGCAACATGCTAGTACAGTATGTATGACCACTTCTGCATCCATAGCAAGCATCCTTTTAATAATTGCAATAATCTCAACTGCTCCTATTTCTTTGCAACTTTTAATATATTATTTTATCCCCTGGGTACCTGGATGCTCTAGCAATGAAATGGAAGAAAGTTGGCTCTATGAATTTTTAAGGACAGATTTTTTGACTGAAAAAAAAAAAATCCATCCCACTTGTATTTTAGGTCCTAGAAATGTATTCTGCTCTCACTGTAGTTTTTACCACTGTGTGTAGTGACTGTAGTAACTGGCCATGAGCTAGTCCAAATGTGGATGGCTGATATACTGCCTGCTACTAGCACATGCAAGCAAGCTGAGCAGTGCTTCATGCACTGAGCCAGCACTCTGGCTGTGCCCCTAATGATGTTAGCAGGGCTGCAGTAAGCAGTCACCCAGAAAGGTGGTTCCCATTTTGCAGATGATTTTGGGATTGTCACTACAGGATGTATCTATTCACTTTACAGCTATTCAGAAATGTTGCATGAGAAATCAAGTTACGAATTTTTCTTCAGTCTCATTTAGATTAAGCACTTGTTTGTACATATCTGATAGGTCTAGCAAGAGCCCTGTCTTCCCAGTTAGCAGAAAGGATCACTTTCAAACTCTTCCACCGGAGAGATTCCGCTTGTATTAATAATTAACTGTGCAGTGCATCAAGGACTTTAGCAAAAGTCTCCTACATCTTTGTCCTAACAATCAAGCTACAGACTTTGTCAGATGCTCTGCCATTTTCAAGTTCCTTCTGCAAGACATTTTCCAGTTTGTAGAAATAATTTACTGAGACAGAGAAAAACTAGCTGTATAGCCCAAGACATTAGGGCACTCACAAGGGTTAATGGAAGAGCTGTGTTCAAGCTGTACTCTAGATCTTACAGAATAAAAAATTAAGCCCAGATTCCCCAAACTTTGTGTGAGTACCCACCTGTGGACCACTGGCTTTCTGGCTTTGAGCAGAAAATCAACCAGAGACCCAGAAAAAACTTGAGAACACAATGACAGTTGGATCAGGCACCTTTCTGCTAAAGCGACAGCTTTGACAAGTCAGCATATTTGCTGGAAAAAAAAAAGCATGTTGACAAAAAAATCATGATCACCCTAATTGGAAACTCTGGCTTGGGCTCTGAATCTCTGCTCTGGTATGCAATTATAATGGGTAGCACTCAACACAAAATCTAAACCAAAACTGAAAACACTCTGCGTCTTCTCAAGTTCTGCTGCTTGAATTAAATTATTAGAGCCTGCTGTAAAACAATAATGATTTCTACTGTCAGAAACAATGTTTCAAACAGATGTGACCTGCACAAAGCATATGTGAACAATGTGTGATCCACACACTAAGGTCACAGGAGCCATTTAGACACCACATGCAAAATATGTGAAACATATGCGGAGACATGATGCAAATTCACATTTAGTTTGTCCTTTGGCAAGTATCGAGATCATAGGCTAAAAGAACTAAATCTCTCTGAGGCAAACTTTGTGCCTGTGAAACTTTCAATCTTTATAAAAGATTAACTTTTAAAAAAAATTCCCCCAGGGCAGACTTCTTAACCCCTCAAATTATCCATTGCTAATGCTGCCTGATACATCCTTAGTGATGGAAAATTCTTGTTACCCTCTTTCTTAATACCTACCAAAGTAAAAGGTTAACAGTTCTCTGCCGTCTGCTGTTACACAGCTAATCCTTGGTAGTAAAGCCGTTCTCACCCAGCGGGCTTGCCCTGCTTTTTCTGAGCATGTGACGGCATAACTCAGGGCACCAGGCAGTAGAAAAATCTCAGTGAAGAGAGTCTGCAGTGTTACAAGTTGCTCACAGATTTTGTTTAATAAATGGTAATGTTAATGCTGAGGATTTGGCTCTGGGTGCCACTCATCTTACCTAAACTCAGTCTCAAAAGTGCTAGTCCTGAGCCAGCTGTCTAGAGCCTGCTGTCAATGAAGGGAGAGGCCTTTCCAAACCCTGCTTACTATAGGATGCAACAAAGTCCCTCTGGAGGTGCTTCATTGACTATATAAGGGGACCAAACAGCTAACAGAGAGCAAAAGCTTAACTTCTAGATGGCCAAAGTAATATGGCAAAAGCCATTGGATGTACACTATTCATGGGGAGCCCCATCCCGCAGGCCAGTTCTGCCTGTCTCATCCACAGAAATGCAAAGAGAACCAGGCCTTGTTTCAAAGCAAAGACATCAGCGGTGGGTGAGTGTCCTGATTGCACAGGATCTAGGCCCAACACCTTCAAAGGGAATTTCTGGTGTACCCTCTGCTTGCAGTATGGAGGGCCTTGCCACCAGATTCGAAGTAATCAGACCCCCAGGAGAGGCCTGTGTGGAGTAACGTTTGCCTTTTCATACTCATTTTCTCTCCTCTCTGTCCCTAGAAATCATGTGCTGTGGGAAACTGAAAGGTCTCCACCCTTCTCATCTTCTCAGCCATTTTTTCATCACCTTGGTTGCACCATGTGTGAGCTTGATAAAGTCAGAATTCACATAGCTGAGAAAAGTAGGCTCTGTCTTGAAGCTCCTCTTTATGCAATGACCCCAGTGGAATGATTCATGAGAATAAAGGTTTTTACATGGGAGATAGTGTTACGGATTCTGGATTGTTTCTTCCATTGCCACTTTTTAAATGAATCAAAAGGTAACTATAACAGAAAAATGCTAAGGGAATAATGTATCTGTTCCTGCTCTAACTGAAGACAATGGCAAATTCCCCTTTGATTTTAAAACAAGAGAGATAGTGGAAAATGCAAAACGTTAACAAAGATTCGAATTTAAGTATAACATTGATTTTATATAGACTCACATGCACCCACAGCTATCTGTCTCTTTCAGTTGCATGCCTTATAATGCTATACTTTAGGAAAAAAATGTTTATGAAATATTCATAGCAAAACAAATAACGTCCATAAAAATCAATTATGAAGTCAATTTGATTTTTATAATTTTTAGTACACATATCTGAGGTGCAGAGGGAAAAAATAACTAAGCCCTCAGCAGACCATTATAAGGTAGATAAGGATTTACAATACAAGATACAGCACCCATAATGCTTGAAGGATGATGTCATGTCTTAATTATGTTAGCATTTAGTGGATATACATCAGCTTCACATCTTCAGATATTCAGAATTTACTGTGCCCTTTCTTTGACCCTGACTTTTTTTTAGACAACTGAAGAAGGGAGAACATATTCAAAGCAGATTTTCTTCCGACATTCACGAACAGAATTCAGACAACAGGGGTTCAAGTGATCTCTGGTTTTAACTATTTTTCCTTCTCTGCTGTTTGCTAAGATTTTAGTATCACAAGGGGCTGATGATTCTCAGCTCCCCTCAAGGGTCTGATCCCACACCATCAAAAGCCACATTGTCACTGTTTTCTGTGGGTCCTGAGGGTGCTCAACACATCAAAAATTGGAGGACTGAAAGCCGAAGCTTTTTTTGGTCCCAAATCGATAGCAACCTGCTATGACTCTGCAGGACCCTTTGCAGGTTAAACAATGTAGCACATACCAATTTGCAGGTTTGTTCTTTTCTAGAAAGAAGCTTGTTCCTTCTTTCCTGCATTATGCTGCAAATGCACATAAGCACTTCCGAATATGCAGCCACTACAAAACTGGTCTTTTCCTTGTAAAGAAGGAGTTTACGTATTTAGTCACTTTGCCAGGCATAAAAAAAGGTGTGTTCCCTAAGATCAAATCATATTAAAATATTTTTCCTTTTGAACAGGATTATTAGGGGAACAAGCATAGGAAAGACCCTTTCAACAATCATCAATATTTACTCTTAACTTTTATTTTTTAAGAGTTTGGCTAAGGGCCCATAGGATTAGTAAACTCTTGTGTTCAAGGAGATTAATGAAGTTTGGACAAGGGGCAAATATGTCTGAACGTCTTCCAGCAATTATATTTTTTGGGGATTTGTTTAATAGAGAAAGCTTTTCTTTCCAGAAAGGCTACAAAATGACATATATAAAATGAAACTACAGTAATCCATTGTTCTAAAGCTGCTTTTCCCAAAGTACTATCATGACTTGTCTACCAGACATGGTCTCTGCTTTGGATACAATGGCAGTTAACATATATACCCAGATTAACAACCATTGTAGCTGCAGAAACATTTTCTTTTAATTCTGGTGAGTCTGAGCATGCCCTCCCACCAGGTTAGTCCCTGAAGAGTTTTCCCACAGCAAACAGCCACTGCCTTCTATTGCAAGGATTTGCACCCACCTTCCACAGGAAGGAAAACCCAAGGTGGGAGGGAAGGGTCTGCCTTCAGATGTCACATATGTCACAAGATGGTGGAAGGTCAGAGGCTGTTTTCTTGGCAGATGCTCTGGCTCTCAGCATGCCACCCCCCCACTCCATCCACTTTCCACTAAGTTTCGCTGGGAAAGAGCATATGCTTTGGATCCGTGTCACCCCTTCCATTAGTCAATAGTGCTGCATAGACATGGAAAATGAAAATATGCATATAAAACAAATTGGGGTGACGAAGGGGAGGGAAAAAATGAGTATATCCATCTTGCAATTCTTTCTCCTCTCTCTACAAGACCCACCTCTGAGCTTGGATCTGAGTGGCGAGAGTGCAAACAAATGTGCTTCCATTTTCTTTTTTTCTTTTTTTTTTTTTTCTTTTAACCACACTGTGTTCCAAATGCAATTTTAATAAGGGTACTCTCCGTATATTTCCAAATAGGTTTGTTTTGTATCCATAGAGAAGAGGGGGAAAAAAAACCCTGAAAAAAGACTCTGAAGTGATTAACTCTGTGATAATGAAGTCCAGTTTTCTATGAAGCACACGTCACGGAGTGAATTGCTGCTTGCTTTGATTTGTGCTTGAAATGTGAGACATACTGATTCCCAGATGGCTGTTTCATTGTGCAGAAAAGCAGAGAAACACACACATTTCAGTTAACGTGCATATCTTTTCATTTATTCATGTAATTGTGATATATATTCCATATTCCAGAATGAACCAGATGGTGAAGGGAAGGCTTAAAGTGCAGCCACATTCCCATTCAATAACCTTGGCTGTCTGCGCCAAACTCCTCACTATGCCAGGTGTCAACATTTGGCCGCTAAAATTTTACTCTCTGGAACATACTGGGTGAAAGAATTCACAATCTCACATATTCCCTTTTTGATATGCGTAGTAAATGCCCTGTCATGCTAATAAGAGTTGCAGGTATACATCAAGGGTGAAATGTGCAACCCGTAATATCAGCCACATCTGATGTTACCATGATAAGATTTCACCATGACACATTAAATAGCATTTCTAATAAATAAAGCTTTGCGTAGGGAAGACTGCTAGTTACATTTTCAGCAAAGTTCATGGGAATTCAGCCTGCAACTCCTGTCTAACAATAACGGGAGTGGTGTGTGTAATTCCACCCACAGAGCCAGATTAACTAAAAGGATTTATTTTCAAGCAGTGAAACTGCTAAATTCTGGTACCAGCAGCAGGACTGTCTGCCAGTATCCTGTAAGCCTTTATTTCCCTAAGGCCCATACCATATGATATGTTTGGATGATGTTTAAACCTTCCCCTTGTGTATGTTCATCTTGTGTATTTTTATTGTTCTTTTAATTATCTGCACATATATATTAATTCCAGAAAGTACAAACAGGCTCCACTGTCATTTCTCCACCACACTTTATATTATAACATCACTCATGAACGCTAGTTACAAGTTTCCAGGCAGACATGTGGTTGATCTAAATTTGTGGGACAACAATATTCAGATATCTGCTTTCAATTTGCGTGCATGTTTCTCCCTGTTATTTTCTTTTTATGGTAGTATTAATTGTTACCAGAAGTCTGTATGAAATGACTGAGGAAGCAAATGCTGGAATGCAGTGGATCAGCAATGGTTCTTTCTCTTGCTTTTAAGTGAAATGTGTTCAGTTAGTTTATTACCTAATTTGAGTATTCCCATGAACAACTAGAGATTTCAGTTTTGGAAATGGAAGAAAAGTCAAGAGTCCTGACTGACTGGCAAATTCAGATGCCACATGCTGATGTATTCACTTAATTGCTTGGAACTACATATAAATGTGTAATTTCCAGAAGTACAGTCTCTAGATAACATTTTTTTTTTTTTTTAATCACTGTGCCCAGATTACTAGGGACTAAACACTGTATTAACAGAAAGAATGAGTGACTTTATCCACTTGGCTGGATATCAAAATGGAACTATTCCATAAATACTCTGATCCCATACCCACTAAGACAGTAAGACTCTTTCCCTTGAGTCAATGGGCACTGATTTAGGAACTAATTGCCATATTACAACACTGAAGGGATGAGTAATTCCATGTGCTCATTCACCAGCAATGCTGAACTCTCTCTGCAGAGTCAATGGAGTCAGGTCTACATCCAGGTGCCTGAGAAGCAACACTTTTTCATATGTGTTAATCTATGACTGATCTGCTAAAAAAGAATCCTGTGATTAAGCAGCAGTGCAGGCTAACACACAAGTGTGGATAACATAAGGAAAAGTTTATCTCAAAATCTCCAGCTTCGCTGGTGCCACTGCCCCTCATTTTTTATGGGTTCCAGAAAGGTTCATGTTATCTAAGGATTTAATTTCAAGCAATTTTGAACAGGTGCAGGTTATCTGAGGTACAGATTATGCAGTCTGAAACTCTCACTGCCCTCTTGAACATATGCCTAAATTTGCCTTGGAGGTAACTGAAGGAATCCTGATGAAAACCTAAGGCTGAGAGAGCCAAGGATGGATTGTGATCAGTATTTCAAACAGTAGCCTTGAAATGTGAATCTTTCAGTGGGGATCTTCTGACAAAAAGAGATCAGGTGAAAGAAGCCCAAAGCTAGGATTTGCCACAGTGGCGTTTTGTTGTGCTTCATCCTTTTGTCTGTTTGGATTATACACCTGTCCCTTGTCCAGTTTAAGGTGTGTTAATTGGACAAGGCTCTCAACAGGATCTCGGCATCAAGATTCATCTTTGCAGTATGCCATAAGATGGCTATTGTATCGAGACTGTTTGTCTCCCAGCACAGGAAACACAACATGAGATTCAAAAGTCACTATATGTTACAATATAGGTAAGAGTCTATGTTGCCTGTACAGTCACTGCAGAAGGTTTCTAGCTATAGGTCTTAAATCATACTCCTCTCCGTTGACTATAAGGACCAGCTAAAGCATGAACAACACAAATGTCTAACATGAGGTGTTAGAAATATCCCCTACCACATATTTTTCATCAGCTGTATCAGTCCAGAAATGCTATCAGTCACTGGCCATTTGTAAATTGTGGTCTAGGAGCCAAAGTCAGGTTGCTCTTGCTTTTGACAGTGACTGACTGGTATTGCAAATGCAAGTATCCAACAAGCATTACTTCAGTGTATGTTTGTGCTTTATTACTATAGGTAACAAAGGTGGAATGCAAATTTTGTCCACTCACCCTCCTGTTTTGATTCAAAGTGAATGGGGATGCTAATGTGCTGGGGAACCAAGTAATGACTCGGCTTAAGCAGCTTCACAGGAAACTTTAGTTTTAAAAGGAAACTGGAATTGACCCTTTTTGTAAGTAAGACTGTTGTAAAGTCAGTACCACAGATAAAAAAGGGGTAGAAAGGATTATTCCCAATGGAGACAAATTCAGAAGCGTGTCTTCTGTTTTTCTTAGAACAGTGTTTATCCAGTGAGGCTTTGCTCAGTGTATATGTTGCAAAGTCACATTGCTATATATCCTCTCATCATACCTATGCACAGAGTCTAAATACCGCCAATATATGCTTCCAGGACAGAGCTCAATCACTTTCTCTCTTAAATGACTGACAGCCTGATTGCATACAGGCATCAGTCAGATAAAGCTCTGGTAAGGGGTCATATGTTGCTAGGAGACAGGGCCTAATGGCATGCAGAGGTATATGTAGGAGAGGTGATGGAGCCGGGGATCAGGGCAGGGACTATAAAAAGAGGGAGCCCATTTTGTTTTTATCTCTGTAACAGAACCAGTGCATAAAGGCCTCTTTTCTTTCACATTCATATGGCAGGAAGCTCCATCTTCTCTGTAAGTGTTGTTGTTTACTACATTCAAACAGTCAAGGGAAAGCTCACGACACCAAAAGTCATAGACTACGTGTAAATAGTCAAGTAAATGCAGACTAAAGGAAATAAATGGGGAAAAAAAAAAAAAAGACCAAGCTTTTTTTTTAAGATAAATTAAATAACTGTAGGTAGAAACTGAGTTTTAAGTTCAGCTTAACTTGAAAAAGGTAGAAGCCTTTCAAAGAAGCTGAAGGTGATGGTTTTATGCATAAAAAGGGAAGATGGCGGCTGCTGTAAACAGTCGTATTAGTGCTCTGGTTGACAGATGGACCAGCTGACTGAAAAACAGAAAAGAAAGAAAAAAGGAACTGTGATGGATGCAGTGGTTAATTATCAGTGAATCAAAAGACTCATGATTGAGGTGGAAGAGTATTTGTGAGATGCAGATGTACAGTGATAGTTGTTTAACTATTGCTAATGTAATTTTAGAAAAGGGCAACAAAGTCCTGTGTAGGAAGGAACACAACACAAGAAGAGACAAAATACAGAAAAACAGAGGTGAAATGAGGCATTCTGAGAATGAAATATATAATGTATTTTTGTTTGTTTATTTTGATAGGGGAAGGAGAAGATGGAAATAGTCATCTCTTCGGGTTCGGTTTTTAAAAGAACCTTTGCTTTTGTATTTCAATTCTATTAGAAATGTAGAGATGAGAACACTTTAAAAAAGAAATATTCACTACTCTCTTACTCTCTGTACTTAAAACTTAGCAATTCATTTGTGGCATTTTTCATTCCTAACACAAAAATTCAGGAAAAATAATAATAAAATGCAATGCTGAAAAACATTAAAAAATAGCACATGCATGTGTTTTTGACCAGTGATCTTGCTTTGTGGATCACTTTCGATAGGGGTGATGTAGTTTTTCTTTAAATATATAGATGGCAAAACTTAGGAGAGTGAGAAAACTGTATATAGGTAATAAAATCAGGACCAAATTGCATATCGTATGGAAGATAACTGACTATATGTTGACCTAAGCCTCTGAAAAGAAAAAGACCTTTTATTTTCTAAAAGTATGTTTGATAAAAGTATTGTAAAGCAAACATCAACAGAGTATCTTGTGGCTTGAAAAGAAGAATCATGAATATTAATTCAAGAAATCAACACAAGAGATGTACAGAGCACACTGTTTATTGAAAAAAAAAAAAAAAAGAAAAGGTGATAAGCCACTGAAGTGCCAGAAAGAGACAGAGCAAAGGCAACAATAATGACATGATTCAGGTATGTAAATGAAAACACTGTTGGCAAGAAAAGTAAAGAGAAGCTGTTAAAAGTACCCTCTTTCAGTACTTTCTACTAGTACTGTGCCTTTTGCAATGTGCCACTTTAGAAAAGCTGAGATCATAGCAGATCTCTGAATGTAGATCAGGTTTTATCAAAGCCTTTTGCTTTGTCTGTATGTTGAACAGAGAGTTGTATTTTAACAAATGCAGAAATAATGAGGGTTTCAGATTTCCAACATAAGCACAAAAAAGATACACTCCACTCTAATATTTCAAAGCATTCAAGTTCACAACTGAAACAGCACTGGGGATACTCAAAATTCCAACACGTAGTCACCAGGATTTCTTAAAGTAAGAAATCTCAGTCACATATCTTTCCTCTTTCCCATCCAAAGTAAAAGATAAAAATTCTGCAGAAATTCAAAATTGATCTGTAGGCACTATGCACACTTTCCCCATACATTGCAGATATGAACTGGCATTTTTAAAACATTTTTTAGAAATCCTCAGTCTGTTTTAAATTAAGCTAAATTTTAATTTACTTTTCTGTATCACTATATATTGTATCATTTTTCTAGACGCTAGTACGTCAGCACACATTTAAATATGTTTGCACTATATTTGAATAAAAAGCCTAACATTATGTTAGCTCAACTAAGTTGTTCCTTTGAGGTTTCTTTTCCCCTTTTCTTCTTCTTCTGGTGGATGTCCAGCCACAAGATAAAGTAACTGTTAAAGTGAAGCATGGATAAATTTAACCTCCTCAGTTTTCATCAAAGCCTCTTTGCCCGTTTTGGCAATATTACTTTTCTCCTCATACAATTTAATAGGTGCAGATGCTTTGACCATGTTTATTCTTGCCTTTCTCCTGCAGATTCTGGACTTCCATCTCAGCCCAACAATCAAAATTCATGCTCACCATATTCCCATGTAATACCTTGACCTCTTTAGCTTCAGGGTCTTGAAGACTGCTTCTCTCTCATCTGTTCCAGATTTCTCACTACAGATCTATTAATTTATTGTTATAAATGTCTTATCACCCTTGATTACACTTGCATAATAAGCAGTGGAGGAGAAGTTGGTCCATCAGTCAGTCCTCCAAGAAAGACTTTTATATATGGATGAGGACATCTAGCATGAGTTAAGCAATTTCAGCATCAAGGGAATATCACATAAAAATGCACATTTCAGATTTTCTTACAGCCCCTTGAAACCTCTTTTCTCTTCTACCTTGATGCTTCTGCTAATAGTCTTCAGCTTCCAGCCACCTTCTCTTTCACCAGGAGCTTTTAAACTGGTACACTTCCTGAAGTTACTCTTCATTTCCACTGAAAATCTCTCCCCACAGTAATTTGCACTTAGGATATCTAAAAGATCTTTGTATCTGCATAAAAGAGCTCTGTATCAATATATATAGAAGTCTGTGTGTGCATAAAAATGCAAACTCTACATAAAAATGAAATTGACTAATCATAGTGATCCAGAACAGATCTGATCAATCAGCTGTTCCCATTGTTCTTTTTGATGTCATTTTAAAACTAAAATCATAAACGATGTGCTTTACTGAGTGTAGAAATTAAGTACATTTTGCAAAACTACTGTGATCATGCTCTGTTAGGGTGTTTCATTATTATTTATTTTTCACTATCTGGAAAGTGAACGCAATAGCAATTGCTCTATACTTGGTAATGAAAAAATAAAAGCCAATTCTGGACAATACCTCAATAATACTACCTCTATTATTGAAGGTCAGTATTCTTCTTAGTGATCTGTTTTGTACCTTCTGAGGACATCTGGAAGATATTTTAAGTCTAAAAGTCCAAAATAGCTGGCCATTAGATGACCCAAACCAGGTAACTGGTAGGATGGTCAGGAAAAGTAGCATATGAGCCATTAATTTCTTGATGGAGTACTTCAGGTATCTGCATCTTAAGTGGAAGCTTTGGGAGAAGATGCTATCATATACCAGCAGTGGAATTCAAGATAAACACAAGATTCAAAGGTCTTAGAAAGGTATTTGTTTTTCAATATTTTTTTCTTGAGATTTGCACCGTTTTGTTCTGTCTAGACAAAGTCTTAACAATATTGTTTTATCAGAGAGCACATCACTCCATGGGCCATGGAGTGACACAGACATGAAGAAAGACACCCAGAAATCCAGGGAAAGACATGTAAAGACCAGATTTCTGTCTATGAAAGTGAGCAGAAGCAGATGCTTAAAATGCTAGGATGTATTTCTAATCAAAACAAGAAAACATTCTTACAATTAAACGTTTAAGTAATCGTGTCTCCTCATGTGGAATACTGTGCATGGTTCTAATAAACCTTGTTAAGAAAAGATTAAATTATTACAGCTGCACATAGCAGGAGCTGGAGTGATTAGGTGACTAGGGATCCTATTTTATAAACTATGCTTTCTTGGGAGTACAAGGTTTTTTCCACATTATTAACAGAAATATCTATACCATCAGAATTTCTGTACAACAGGCTGGGCCTTGAGGATTGTGGCTTATTAGAATGAACTAGAACAAAACCTTCTAGTGGAAGAGAGAAATGGAAAACAACCACTAGTGACAAGAGGGAAGAGTGCCTTCTATAAAGAGACCAAAAGGAAAAATGTCAAAGAGTGAAATAAACTGTTTAAGATAAAGGAAAATGTTGGTATTATAACAGAAGATGTGCATATAAATTACCTCCAAATGAAAGTAAACCATCATGTAACAAAGCACTGGTCTCGCTGAGCAATAGGAACCCTTGCAATCTTAAATCCAGTGTTTTCATCATACCACTTTAGCACTTTGCCTGGGCAAGATGTCACTGTTTGTCTTTCTCTTATTTCTACTTTTAATTATATCCAGCAAAAGTATGAGCTGTGGTTATGGAGTTTGATTAACCACTTATAGCAGTCAAAAAACTTTATTGGGATAATATTTTTTTTTCCATGTGTTGAGTATTCTATAACACAGACATCCAGTTGTCACTCATTATAAATCTACAAATGCACAACTACCATACTGCATGTGCACACTTAAAGTTACAGTTATAAATTAAAATTTTATTGGTGCATCTATTTTCCCACTGAGCAAAACAATCAAAAAGCAAACTGAGAACTGCCAGGATACCACTTCAGCATTAACTTGGTAGCTGCCTCCCCACTGTGCTGGCACTGTTTTTACTTTTCTTCCTACTCAATAGTCTTGCAGCAACAAAGTCAACAGCTGTGGACAAAGGCAGTCAAGTTTGGCAGTTGCAGTACCCAGATGACAACCTCTGGTGTATCTCTTCCCAATAGCAGCAGCAGCAATGTCTGGATTTATTGACAGCTCAAAAGCTTGTCTCTTGGCTGGGTTCCTCCCTAACAGCTGTGGAACTTTATCTATTGCTATGCTGAGGTTGGGCTGTGGTGGGGTAACAGGGTTCCCTCGTCCTGCTGTGATTATGAGATTCCTGACTGTGTGCCTCTAATCAGTCTCTCTCCTCAATCACATTAGACTGGGTCAAAAAAAACCTTTCAATTTAATTGCCCATTTTTCTGGAACGATGTATTCTCTGCCCTTCAAACACACGGCCCACTTATGTACCCTGTTGCTTCTAAGAAGAATTTCAACTCCCTCAAGAGTTGGGGACTTTTTTTCCTCAGTGTGGGGACTTTTGCAAGTTTCCAACCATAAATGCAATTTCTCTTTAGAAGCACAAGCATACGCTATACCAAACTAAAGATTTCTGCTCTCTGACACACATGACCATTACAACTGGGTAACCATGCAAGAGCTGGGAGCTGGATGAAGTTTTGTCTTAGAGGTGGTGGTCACTGATCCCTGGGTTATTGGATACCAATGACCCATAGGAGGGGATGTGGAATAAGAGAAAGGGGAACATTATAAGGTGCAGCAGCAGTCAAGATGCTTCAGAGTGTGTAAGCGCTGAGAACTTACAGGGCTGTCCTATCCCTACAAAGAACTACTTGGTAATAATTTGGTGAACCCAGCAATATAGTTGTGACCTCAAATATTTTGTTAAACAAGGAACTCTCCTGCCTCTTTGCTATAATTCTCTCACACAGGGTTGAGGCTTCTTTTAGAAATTTCTCATCACTACATGAAACCTGGAGGCAGGAAAGCCAGACAAAACTCTGAGGCTTACTAAAGCTGGAAATCTAGACTTAGAATTCTACACAAAATATAAATTATTAGCTCTACAGTGAATCATATAGCATAACATAAATTAATAATATATTACTCAGAGAAATGCTAAGTGTGATTTTTAATACTATATGACAGATTTTCTAATTTATGAACTGTCTATTAAATTTAAAAGTCCTTCCATTTCTTTCTTCTCTATCATATATTAAAGTCTCCTTTTGTTTGAGCCTCCTAATCCTTCATTTATTAACAATATCACTTTTTCTCTTTTTTATTATTGCTTTTGGGCTCTTTCCTTTCCTTCTTTGCTTTTTTTTTCCCTTTTACTTTTCAAGTCTCTCAAGATTCAATTTTCATGATAAAAATATGTAAGAATTAGACCCAAATGTTTTCTGTGTTTCCTTCCATGTATATAATACCTTACATGAATATATTGAACTCACATATGTCACTCTTAGAATGATCCATAAATAATATAAAATAAACATAGGGCAAATAATATCTATCACCTGTAGTAGGAAAAATATGGTAGCTTTTCTCTTTGGACTTCTCTCTTTTCTACTGGCTTTAAAGCCTAGTAATTAGTATAATGTGGAATCCAGATAATCCTCAGTAGAAGTGTTGTCGCCTTCCAGATACTTACTATACAAATATTTATATATGTATCTACACTGATCAAAATTTCCTGGATCCCTGCTAAACTGAAAATCAAGTCAAAAATCACAAGGCTAGCATAAAAAAAATAAAAAAATAAAAATCCTTGTAATTATATTCCGTTGTGCAAAAAGTAAATTCCCATAATCATAACTACATAATTGCCAGTTAGTTGTTTTAAGCACAGATTTCTGTTTGTTATATGAAGCCCCAGTCCCTTTATAGCATGGTTACCCTTGGGAAGGTCCATAAATAACATAATTTTTCAGAACTCTCATTTTTCTAACTGGATGATCACCACACATAAAAATTGACAGTTTTCCACATAACTATGTGACATGTTTTTCTGCTTAGACCGTGTTGTTTATCCATAGGATTTTGCACTTGAATTTTAATTGGAGAAGGTTTGACCCATGGTGCAGCTCTGCAACCTACACATTATTTAGCAGCTCACTGCAGTAGCAAGAGCTGAACGGGGGATTCTGCAGATCCTTTGGGACACCTAACACCAGGAAAGCTGTGTCTGGCAAACAGCCACCGCTGAGTTGTTCTGCGTAGACTTTCTGATCTAACATACCCAAACAGGATGAGAGAGGAGAAGGCTTTGTAATACAAGTGGCACTAATGATCACATCAAGGGGGTCACCTGGACAGTACTCTGGCTGGTAAAGATTTCTCCTAGTGCTCTTGCAAGTGGGAGGGAACAAACGATAGCCACAATGCTAGTATCATCAGTGATTTGTGAAACATGCCATGTTGCATATGCACATCATGGCACAGTGTGGAGGAGAGATTTACAAGCCATTAGAGGAATTATTCTATTGTGAAGCACTTGAATAAATTTGGGCAAGAGTTTCAGCAAATGAATTGAAACTATGGTGACTGCTCCTTTTGTATCTGGCTTCTCGTACTTCTGAGTGCTAATTTTTAATATTGGTGTTATGAGAGTGATTTCCTTGTCATTGTTTAACTTAAAAAAGTTTCTGGATCTTTAGAGGATTCCTGAGGAAGAACATGAAGACCAAAATCCTCTTCATCAATAGAAGAGGTTCTAAAAACACAGTGGCAGACACATTCTCCTGCTGAAATGCTTGAGTTTTGCCCTGACACCAAAGAGCAGTTCAATCATCGGACCTTTTCGGACTTTGGTCCCTACATTGAGTCTGCCAACAATGGTGTCAACTGTGATCTAGACACCTGCCTGTTAGGAGCTGCACTGAGACCACAAACTCATTTCATACAGATCACTGAAAAGACATTAGATAGCAATAATTGCTGTTACTTCCAACCTGGATTAGATTTGAACCAACAACCTAGGCTTCATATTCTATTACTGATCCCCTGAGCTGTTCACTACCCTTGAATTCTTTCACTGATGCTGTGTTATGTACTCTTGAAATATCTGATTCCTAATTCTGGGCATAGAGGAATGAGAATTCATATGAATAATTCTTCAGTGCATGTGGCTTTGTATCCAAAAAACATACAACATAAGAACATATATTTTTGAGAACATTAAAATTCTGACACCTTCCTAGAAAATAAAAATCAATTATACTCTTCCCAGGCTATGATCTTTTGCAAGCCACTGCCCCTACCAAGGAAAAGGCTAGTTTTGGATTATTTGCATCTGCAGCATACGTAGCGCAGACCAAAGTATTTGCGAGGTTACTGAATTCAGTGACAGGATACTGAGTGGAACAAAATACTTTGTTGGAGCAAATAATCTCCTGAAATAGATGGATCTGCATGAGCAAATATCAGCAAGGAATAAAGAATATATATTGTTGAAAGATATTAGTTGGGGAAGGTATATTTTTTTTTAAATACACATACTGCCATCATCAACACCAGCAAAGATTTTACATAAAGACATGAATGGGATCAAATAGCCATCATAAAGGACCATTTTATAACTCTGCTGTAAAGTCTATTTTAAAGGTACATATTTGACCTCATAGTAAATTGGGACTGTCACAAACAGCATTTTTGCTGTTATAATTTATCAGCTAAACCACAGTGGGTTTATAAGTGTTCGAGCCTGTATTACATCTACACATACAAAAATCAGGAACAAGATACATTCATTTCAAAGGTGTGTATCATCAAAGATCTCTTTTCAGTTAAAAAAAAAAAAAAAAAAAAAATCAAAACCCTGAGACCAAGATAATACTTTCTATACAGTGCTGTGTTTAACTGAGAGTTCATGTTTACAGCTCAGTAGTAAAAAGCTGAGAAAATAGAGCTTTGTTACCTAGACACTGATGAAACTCTAAATAGCGTTGCAGGCAGAGCTGTATAATGAGTACATATTAAAATGTCTTTAGTGTCTTCGGAGAGTGCAGAACATTACTTGTTACTCTGACCATAAACGTATAACAATTGTGGTTTTGTAAAATAAGTCGAAACCTCCCGCAGTCTAAACTACAGAACAATGCAGATGACTAATTTGAATCAACGAGGTTGCACGTGGCATGTCACAGTGGGATTCCTAATGATCTTCTACAAGGATTCTGTTTGTCTAAGGCTCCCATTTTCTGTCCTGTGATGTGTGGATGTGAACTACACTGAAAATAATACGAGGCTAATTACCAGCCTAGTCAATGGCAATTCGCATACAATGATAAACCGTACTTCTTAAAAAAAAAAAAAAAAGTAAAATTAAGCCACACATCCTTTCAGTAATAATGACATTGAAACTACAGACGGTTTCAGCCTCTGCCCATAGTTTCTTTGTTCCAAATGGCATTTTTCAGGGTGGATGTCAGCACAGGTGAGGTTAAAATTAAGAAAGGGGGGGGAGGAGGGAGGACGGTCGGAAAGAAATATTAAAGCCTTTAAAAGAATCAGTCACAACACCATAATCTACAGCATTTGTTCAGACCAAAAATAAGATAAAGGATATAAGAAATGTTTGTGGGAAGAATGTTTACCCTTTTTGTCCTTTTTTTATAAAGCTCCTCCTTTTTTATCCTTTCTGAATTCATTCTGTGAAAATGTTAGAGAATATTGCAAAGGTCATGGCCTGTAGACATATCATGGCATTTTCATACAGTTAATCAACATTTTTTTTCAGCCAAGTTTGTCCACTACACAGCAATTTAAAATGAAACTGCAGCCCTTACATCCTGATACGCTTTTCACAGATGCTAAATAGCCAAGACTATCAAATGGGACAAGAAAAAATATAATGTTCTCTGTCCTTGTAAGCCATTTTATCCTTCTAATTTAAATACACACAAGGCATCCAGTGCCATTTGTTATGTAAATGCTAAAGCACACAGTTAGTATCAAGTCACCTTATTGACTTACTTTCTCTGTTGTCTTCTTTTGTGTGCATGATTTTAGGAATGAGGAAAGTGTTTCTCTTCTGGTAAATACATGTGTTTTTTCTTCACTGTTGTACATACAGTTTCAGATGTAAGTATGCACATACAGCTGCACACAGATACACATATATATATATGCATATGCAGCTTTTCTGGTTAAAAATAAATCAGTAGGTCAGAAAACTATGTATCCTGTGAAGTATGATAGAATATTGTGTCAATTGTCATTCCACTTTTAGTGCAATGGAAAGCATTAGACATATATAGCTGTAATACAAGCATTAGAGAATCTACCTTCTTGATATGCTATTGAATTAAAGTAGCTTCCTTTATAGTCAGTCCTTCTGTAGCATAAGTGAGTTTAGTGACAAAACAAAACAAGAGATAGAGCAATTGAAGCAGATGTTCCATGAAACTCTTACTATACAGAACACAAGGGTCTGGCATACAGCTCATCAGTAAAACATGAGAACGTACTTGAGTAGAAAAATCACAATCTGGTACCCACAGGCTATTGCCTGCATCTCATGTAAACTGATAAATTAAAGATGCTGCACCATTTTTCCTTGTCTCTCCTTTGTCAAATGCAATCATTTAAACATGCATTTTGGTACTGGAAAACTTAAGAAATAAGCAAACATACCAACATCCATCGTTTGTGGAAGCACAGCCTTCTACAGACATTAGATTTTTTCTTATCATCTTGGTGTGTACTTTTTTTAATCTGAAATAATATTGTTTATTTTGCCTGAGGATTTACACTTGTAAAAGCAAATTTAAAAGGCTAACCCCTCCACATCCTCTACCACTACTGGTGGTAGTGAAAGGTATTTTAATGAGGGATTCTGCAGAGTGAAAGATCCATTTATGGTCAGTTTGTAAGGAAGCATTTTAAAAATATGTAGATATTAAATAAAACCACCTAGAACCACTAATAAAAAAAAATATTGTTGTGTTATATAAAATAAAAAACGTTCTGAAAGCCAAAATAATCAAATAAAGAAAGCAAACTGTCCCCAGACATTTTGATGGACTGGAAAACAATGTAGTGAAAGTATAAGAATGTTCAATAGTGATGTATAAACAAAATTTATGGTTTCTGAGAATTTGATTACATTTACACTCACAAAATCTCACCAGATCTAGGACAGTTTTAGTGTTCTGTGCTGACAGAGGTCAGACTTAATAGCCACAGAGCAGAAACGCATCTTTAATTTGGTAAATGTTGAATATTTCAGTATAATAAAAATAAAAATAAATATAAAATATGAACAGGGCTTGATTTTTAAAAATTTAATGTTTTTAATCATTCTTCTTGTCTGTTCTTTAGTCCTTGGAATTCTAGCTATTGTGAAAATGTTTTATGAATGCTTAATATTCTTTCCTTACTCGTCTCTGGCAATCTGATGCTAAGTGGGACAAAATGCAAACAGAGCATTGCCCCTTGAAATTTTAATGCCACATCACAATTTTCTAATGGAGCTATCAGAATTGCAAAACAGTGTAACTCCACTGAAACTAATAATAAATCAGGTGCTAAGAGCAGCACCTCCTGCAAATAGTGGACTCCAGCCAAGCAATGGGAGACTTACAAGGACAATTGGTTTCTTTGATTTAAAAACTTAACACTGTCTTCTCAAAGTGCTCCAAAATTAACAGGATACAAAACCCCATTACAGCTTATGGCAGGATCTTAATGTTGTCACATTTGAAATCATAAGTGAAAACCAGGAGAGAAATGTTATTTGAAATAAGTACCGTAGCTTTAGTTGCTGTACAGGGCAGGATTACAGTGAAATAATTCGCATGTGTATATACTGCATAAAATGTCCTGCTGTTCATTTAGTCCCTCTATGCTTTTGCTCTTATTATTGATGTTATTAAAGATGATGTTGGAGTATCTTCTTGCAGATAAATCTCTGAGTAACTCAAACAAACATGTATCTATTTCCTTAGCAGGCAGACTGTAAGAGGTGTTCTGGGTAGATAACTTTCTCTTTTGTCAATTTGGTGGACATTGTGCTCAACACTGCAGGAAAAGTAATTATGTCCTAAGAATTCACAACTTCTCAGGAAACAGGGGGCAGACGAAAAGTTTCTCAGCCTTCTGAAGATTACAGAAATATTATAAAAGCACTAGAATCCTTTTAAAGTGCAGTTATATCTGCATGAAGAGTACGATAAACTCTTCCTAAAATCTCATTCTCAGTGTCATTCTCAACTCCATACCCTCGATGTCAAGATGGCTTTGAGTGTTTATTTTGATGGGGCTATGGCGTTTAGATTTGTTGTAGCCTTCGGCTCTTGCTGCAAAGGCAATGATATTTGCACTCCGTGATTGCCTAAGTGGATTAGGCTCTGCATTGAGACACATATGGTAAGAGCCAGGGCCTCTGCACCGCAGGGTCTTAGAGCTTGTTCTTCCAGGGCGAGAGCAGCAGCAGCAGCAGCATCAGTTCCCCCAGCGGTGATTTCTTCAGGGACAGTCACACGGTTACTCTCTGCAATGCCACCCACACATCTGCTCATTACTTTCCCTCGTAGGGCACCAGGATTTGATATTCGAGTGAATAAGAGAGGTAATGCTGTTAATCGTTGCTTAACTGCAGTCCATTTTCCTCATGGTTACACTGAAGACTGGACTCGCAAAACTGAGACCTGCCGGGAGCACCAACAATCATTTCCCAGGGGCATCTGTAGGGACCTCCCACACCCACATTACACAGCTGCCGTCCCCTCTTGCTCCTCATTCCTCTTCAATAACAACACTTGTTCACTTAGCAACAGAAACTGAGTCCACCTGGGTAATAAAGTGTTCTTAGAATTCATGGTTTGAATATGACATTTTGCAAAAAAGACATTTCCACAACACCCAGAGACGTGGCTTTCTGCAAGGCTCTTTCAGGACAATTGCACTAATGAATAAATCCCAAAAATACCAACCTACAGAAGTAACCTCCTACCAAAATAGGAGTTAGCAATTTCTGTGAGTACAATAAAGTACCCACAACACAAAACAAAGTGATTTTCATTTTAACTGTGAGGGGGTACAGTGGGATATATACTTAATTTGTGAGTGTCTGTCATCTTTGATGGTCTGGGCTTAAGTCACAGTTGGGTTACAAATAAGAATATGTTTCACAAAACTACCACAATCTGACATGGTGAGCAATTAGTGCTCAAGGCCCATAACTAGAATAGCAAGGGTGCTGCAGGTCAGAACTGAGATGTATTGAAAGGGATGTGTGGAGAAGCTTAGTCCCTCACTTTCATGAGCACTAAATTCACTCAAGATTTTAATAATAAAAAATGCAGGGTTATCTGGCAACATTCATATTTTTTTCATGAGCCTGTCTTCTCAAATTCCCTGTCTAATGCTGCACATAGTGACACAGTCAGTGTCACTCATGACAGCGTTTACCTGCATTGCAACAACATGACTTGCCTGTCAACCTTAAACGTTTGACAAACTGCTCTTTTTTTTTTTTTCCAAAAATAAATACAAAAATAACACGAAGATATGTGAAACTGATTTTTTTTTTTTTTTTGAAGGGCCGTCACCAGGGCTGTCTGCTTTGCAGTTCTGACTGTATTGCAGATGACCATGCTGTCAACCAAAACGTGCAAAAGACTGTGAAACCACTTCCAGTAGTTTTGCTACTAGGTGACTCCTTCCCTCCATTTCCTTGCTACTACCTACTTCTCCTGCACCCAAAATGTCTGCAGGTACTTACCCTTTAAAATGTAGACACATATGCTATATATACCACATGTGCAACAAAAATGAAAAAAATGAATTACATAATTCACACTGCATAACTAAAATAATACTGTGAATAATGAAATTAATGCATCTTCATGTGAAGCTGGACAGAAGAGCAATGAAAGAAAAGGAATTGTTTCTTCTTTCAGCCCATTTGTAATAAAAACATGCAAAGTGGTGGCCATCAGATGAAATGTTTTGTTGTTAACAATTTCAAATATGTTGATTGGCATCATAATATACTTTCTGAATAACTTTCATTATTAGTTGTGTTGAGAATTCTCCCCCTTGCTTTAGCCTCTTATAACTACTGAGAAGATACATGCTGGACACAAAAGAACTTGTGTTGATCTCATTTCTTCCTTCAGAGCTAATGCTGGGCTCTTCAGGTAGCTTTGTGTTGAATAAGATTTCACATCTTTACTCTAGGAGATAGGCATTCTCACTTTCATGTTATCTTCAGCATCTTACAGCTTTAATATTCTTTCTTCAGTACAACCACCCAGAGGAACTGTTATGTTTATTTGATCAGTCTGGGTGTAAAATTGTATTGCTAGAGAATGTAAATTGGCACCGCCTCATCGCGAAGAAGGGTTAGACAAGCTGAGGATGTGTTGGACTAAGGAGGTCTGTTCAGCTTGAGTTTGGAAGGACAGGAACAGGACTGCCTTTAAGCCAATTTATCTGTAACAAAATTACCCTGTAACATTTCAGACCTAAAAAACAGAATATAGGGAAAGATGGTCCAATAGCATTGACAGTTAATCATTAATATCTTCATCTTTCACTGAATAATACTATATGACCCTTCTGCTTTAGGTAGCCAGGGAGCAGAATCACTGGCTCAACAGTTTTTTCAGTCCTATAAATACATTACTTATTGTTTGTCAATCAATCATCAATTTATTTTTGTCAAAAAATGAAAAAGTGAACTTGAGATTAACTCTCAAACTCCACATTTATCCACAATGAACCCTCTGACCAGTTTTACAACCACATGTGCATATATACCATAAATCAACATAGCAAAAATGTAGATATCAGCCTGCAAATCACAATGCTAGTGATATGTATTTCTTTTGTTGGGTCCTGCTTAACTTGCAGTCTGTGTTATCTATTCTGTCTCTTGTAAGCAGGACTCTTTGAATATAATTTTAGGTGAAAATCTAGGAGTATTTCGTGAGATTTTTTACGGTTTTTACTCTAGGAATGCATACACCTGAAGATAATTTTTTTTTAATAGAAAAGCTTCAAAAACACTTTTTTAAAAGTATCCAAACTGCTGGATAGGCAGAGAAGAAAGCATAAGTTTGGCCCATAAAATCAGAAACTGCAGCTAAAATCCTAGCACAGTTCTGCCTTTCCCCAAAGTCAGCCATGCTTCAGAAGATCTGTACTGTACACCTTCTGCCAGGACAAGAACATATTCATAGTTTAAGAAAGAAGCAATACCAGGACAGCGGACAGTGAATGCGACATAAGACTGTCAAATCAATGGCCCTGTATTTAGCTTTTGTCCTTGCCAAATTCTTAGTGGTTATGTACATTCCCTCACAAAGTGTTTAGCTTTCCTTCACTGGAACATCAGTGCTCATTTCAGACTGCATAGCAAGATGTCATAAAATGTGCTATATGGGAGAAGAATTCCTCCTGTTCTCAGTTGTCAGTACTGGGATCACTCAAAAGCAGCTGGAATGCCTGATTAATCACATCACGGGGCCTCACATGTGGTTCCTTAGAAGCAGACACTAATAATAGCTCTATATTATAAATAAAGTGTGCTGCTCTGCCCATTGTCTTAATCACATGGATTACTTGATAGTGACCATCACGTGCTGATCATGGCATCCAGAGTATCTACAGTTAAAACCACTTTAAGCACCTGATGACACCTTGAGAGACTGACTACAAAATGCAGTCTTCCATGTCAGTCGTTCATTCAGGTCAAGTCAGCCAAAATGGGGTCTGCCCATTTACACAGCAGAAAGTATTCTTCAGAAGTAGTCATTCAGCACAGTGAGAAAGAAAGGATGTTTAGTAATTTAAAGCTTACACTAATTTAAATTCCAATGAGTTATTGGACCTGGTTAGTTACAAGTCTAGGCAATGAATAATTTTACCTTGAATATTTATACTTTGCTTTTACTCAGAACTAATAAACAAGTTTTCCTGTGAATACTGGAAGAACAACCCTACTCTAAGGATGGGTTTCTATTTTTCCCCTTTCCTTTCAAATCTAATGCCAGCTCAGCATGTTTCTGCTTCTCCACTATACCCTTACTTTTTCTCAGCTTTCAAAAGCATAAGTTTGCTGAGGAAAAGAAGGGGAGAGTATAAGTGTTTAATATTGTGGTAATTTTCAGTAGTGCTTTTTGTGAGCTAGACAGCATGTGTTTCTTCAGGAAAGACTTCAAAGAACAACACAAATGCAAATAATAGAAGAAGACAGCTTTGCTAATGACAGATATTTCATGCAGGATTCATGCCTTTTTTTATGTTCCATTCTCAGACCTGAAGTGCAGAAGATCTCTGACAAAGTCACACTTTGGCCTCTAAATCTCCTTATGGAGTGTGCCTGTGTTAACCATTCTGAAAGCATAAAGGTCCAAGATGTCTATTCTATAAATGAAATTTAAAAAACAGGAGCACTATAAAGAAGGATTGGAGGAGAGTACATTGCAGCTCTATACAGGAATCACAGGAGCATTGGTTGTTAGACCATTACTATCTCCAGAAAAGTCATTCAGGAGCCCCACAAAGTTGATCTGATGAACCAGAAAGTACTACCTTTGGTAAAAGTTGCAGAGGTCCATTTCTGGAAAGCTGTCTTTGTTCACTCATATGTGAAGATTTTGCCAAATAGTAACTCTTTCATGTGCTCTCTAGCTGACAGCATAACAAATAAATACTAGGGCATGCTGAGGCACGTGCTCCGTCTGTCTTACAGACATACACCTTCATCATTTGAGAAGTTTCTGTTTCCTCAAGTTATTTCTTATAATTCCCAGGGGTCAAAATCCTTCATTTGTTTCATTTTTAGCCAAGAGATTATCAGACAACAGCAGAGCAGACATAGTTCAGCATCCTTTCGTTGACAAGGCTACCCTCTGCCTCTACCATTCGAAAGAAATGCTAACAGACTCCAGTGCAGGCAATGTCAAACCTCCCAATAGGAGAAAGCTTCTTCCTAAAGCCCTGGAGGTGAACCAGAACAGTACTGTCTCTCCTGGAGTCAAACAAATTTACCTGGGAGGGAGCTGCAAGGGTTTAAGCCCTGACTCTCTTTGGACAATGGGGTAGTCTCATGTGCCTTGTTACTCGTTACTCGCGCAATACACCTGAGCATTCTTTGTGTCGTACAATACCCTGTATAATAACCTCTGCATATTACTCCATGTTCTACTGAAAAGTAATAAATTTTAAACTGATTAAAGTAAATGCTTTTACTAAGCATGTTGCCTTCTTTTTCTTGCAAAAGGAAGCATGGGGGCCTGATATTTTTTCCCATGCATCATCCATTATTTGATATGTAACTGTCCTGTTCCCTCATATTTTTTTCTCTCTCTAAATGTAACAGCACTTGTTACTGTACTCCTTCACATTCAAATCTTTCCAAGGCTTTGATCATTCTTGCCACTTGTTTTTGAACTGCTTCAATTTATTTAGTTAGTTAGTTAGTTATTAAATAGGGCAGCCAGAGCTGAACAAGGCATTCAAGGTAGAACAAACCACACTTTTAAAGACACAGTATCCTGTCTGCTGGTGTACACAAAGGAAAATTCTTCATTTTATTAATGAAAATTAGCTAAAACAAGGCAACTTTAAAGGATTACATGCAAAGAAAATAAAACAACATGTAGAGGTAACACAGTGAAAACAACAAGGTAATCTAATCAGGATAAATTTTAACAAAAAAGCTGATAAAATAAACTGGCCTGTGGATTAGCTGGACTTGAATTTCACGTGAAAGACAAAACTGGGATGTCAAAACCCATGAGAAGTAAAAGAGTTCTCAAGAGACCGTTTTCACAGCAATGAGAAGGAATAATAAGCATTTCATGCATAGAGAAAGTTTCTGTACTTTCAACTGTGGAACAATATTGCACCATGATATAAACAGAGGTATTGTAAGCGAAGGAGCAAACACATGACTTCATGATTGCTGTTTTCTCTGTGTGCTTGTGAACCTGAAACTTATTTATGAAAAAGATTTCTGAGGAGGGTCACCAGAGAGAAAGAAATCACATTTCAGTACATTGGCAAAAGGAGACATGATGCACAGTTAAACTCCTTTAGCCGTAGTACAATATAATGGTCGAACAGTTGATCATCCGCTAAGTAAACGTGTTCTTTGTTTGTTTTTTTCTTTTTTTTCCATTTAAGCACCTGCAAGAGACTCAGAACAAGGCAAAGATACACTTACAGGTCTGAAAAAAAAGTAATCGAGTAGCTGATTTCCACCACAAGAAGTTTTCTCACCAATCTGAGGATGCAAGTCAAGTACAGACCAGGTAGCAAAATCCCTCATTTTACCAGGAGAATGCAACATCTTCCTTTATTCTTCCTGGAAGCCTAAGTTAGAAAGTATCTCCCATTTTTGCCAGCATAGCTTTTGGTATAGCCGAGAAGTAACTCCTAATCAACACAGGTCTGCCAGCAGAAATTCCTAGTATGCGTGCACTTACAATAACAAAATGGTGTTATTACTGTCAGTATTTACTCTGCTGAAAAACAAAGCAGGTTTAAAGCAAACAAATGGAAGTACTTTTTATATAATACATAATTAAATTGTGAAATCTATTGCCTACAGGATCAGGCAGAGGACAAAACTTTATCTGGATTTGAAAAAGCATTAGGCAAATTCATAGAGAAGATGAACATCATTGGTTATTAGACATGAAAGCCCAGATGCAACCTCTGGCTCAGAAAAAATTCACTAAAATGCTGATTGCTGGGAGCTGGGAAATTATACCATGGGAAGGATCACTTTATAGCCGCCTTTTTTTCTGTTCTTTTCCTAAGGGTCAAAGTTAGAGCTAGGAGACTTTGGTCCTTTGATCTAAGCTCCCAAGGAGGTCACAGGAGCAATAATTCCTATAAGCCCTCAGTGAAAATAAACATGTACAGTCCATGTCCAAAAGGAGTGGTATCTTATACAAATATTATTTGGTCTTCATGGTCTTTCAAATATGGCGGCCCATCAATAGTCTTGGAAATCTCCGTGTATCTCACCTTATAAGCTCTGGATGGAGTCCATTTAGTTTACAGGTCCACTAGTTCTACCACAAAAATCAAAGACAATAGGAGGTTTGACCAAATACACAAATTTTAAGTGGGTCTTCCCCTCTCTGTCGTTGTCTTGTTAATTTTCTCCAGCTGGGATCCCTCCCTTTTTTAAGAACAGAATATAAGAAATGCTCTACTGGGTCAGACTGAAGTCCAGGTCCATCTAACTTAATGGTCTGTCTTCCACAGCTCAGTCTTTTCCAAGATGGTGATCATTTGGCTATTCTGCCCCCCTAACAAATACATAAGAATTATTGCCTAAGGAAGAAACCTGACCAGTTTCTTGCTCTCAGACCGTAGACAAAAATGGAGTATAATAAAGGACTCTCCCCTTGCCATTCCTGCTCCTTCCCTGCTGGACACATTTCTTCCTCATCGTTATAGAAAACTGTCTTGTTTAGTTTCCATAAAAACAGGATTAGAAACAATAAGTCAAAGCGAAAGAATAAACCAAGAAGCAGCAATTCACTTTGAATCCAATTCGTACTCCTACCCTTTCCAAACTCTGGCATTACCGTGCTGAGGCATATACCTCCTAGAGAAATACAGATACTTCAGCCTTCCCTGAAGCAGTACATTTATAGTTGATGAACAAAGAAGGTGCATCTAACTCTATGAGATCACACTGTCCACAAGGCCACCCTCTGTGTGACATGTTAGCATGTCAGAGGAAAAAGTGCACCGGGCTCGTACCCTTGATAACCCAAAAACTTTTGGCCCTGATACTATTTCTTGACTGTTGGATTCATATGATATCTTTTTAATGATGTTTAAAAGACTCTGCTGTACAATATTTTCCTATAAGCTGCAAACAAATAGAAAAAACAATAGACAAATGACAGGAGTTGCTCCCATGAAGCAGTTTATGAAATATTTATATAAAATTTTGTAACCTTAAATAGAGGCCAAGTTTGTTGTCAGAACCAACAGAATATTTTCAGGCAAATGATCCCTTTCATCAGTCTTCTAAAGAAACAGAATGGAAACTTTAAGAATAATACTTTGAAAAATGAAGTATGAGACCAGGCAACACACCGTAAAGGTCTTCCCATTACATCTGTGCCTCATTTCTTTGCAAGGAAAAGACAGGCTCTTTGCCTTTCTCAAAACCAATTTGTACTACAACAGAAATGGTGCAAGAATTTATTTCCACTGAAACAGAGTGTCTCTTCTGGTGTTAGAGATAAAATATAAGTTAGCTCTATTTCAGTTTACCTGATGAATGAATAATTCTCTTGCCCTCCCAATGTAACTTTAAAATTTTCTCAGTACTTGTGTCTTTACATTACCATACTCCTCCTATACTCTTTCATGTAAAAAGTTATAATGAAATACATATAAAATAGTAAAACACATGTAAACATACAGATCACACCTGTGTATGCAGTGATATATTATCTTTTCTTCTCTTTTCTCCAATTAGCCTCTGATAATGTGAGCAGGCTAACTTGATTACAGGTAATGAACCAATTACTGTTCCTACAGTCATGCTGAACTGTTTTTCCTTTGACTTAATTATGTTTAAAAATTACAAGCTTTCATTATGCTTTTTATTGATGATCACGTTTACACCCCAAATCAGCTAATCAGCCATAAGGACATAACAATATGATTTGAACACTTATTGCTCATGTGACTACATTTTTAAATTTAGCAAAGCAACAAGCAGAAATACCTGTAGTTACAATTTATGGACAGAGTCCAAGCCTGGTAAGACATAAATCCTGTGGTACTCCTAGGACTGCACATGGGTATGCATTGATTATGCCTGTATGTGTCACTGAGCCTTTGTATCAACAGAGACAGCTCAGGGAAGAGAGCAATGAGAAAGAAGTAAGAGTCAGGGCAAGACTAAGGATCCTTAGTAGCACTGTAGATTTAACCTCCAGAAGCTCACTACACACCACGGGGTTTTTGCTTGGACTTTTGTGAACCATAAGCAATCTTGGGAAGGACTGTGAAGCAATTATATATAAATATTTATTTATTTATTTATTTATTTATTTATTTATTTATTTATTTATCTTGCAGTTTGCCCTGAGCCAGGAAGGCACCACTGATCCTCCTGAGCAATGCTGGGGACAATACACCCTCACCGACACTTGAAGACACCCAGTTGGGGATTGTCCCAGAGAGCTAAAACAGTCCCGTGTGGACATATTTTTTTCCAAGACTCACAAAAAGCTGTAACCATACATGTGTTTGAGCAATGGCAAGCCACTGCTTTGCTCCAGGTTTGGAAATCATGATTCCTGCTCCTGTTCGTACTCATCGCTTTGCAAGAGCAGCAAAACTCCACAAGGGCTCTTCTGTTGCTGGAGCATGGTGCGAAAGTGGAACGGTGGGGAGAGAATTTTGGCCCCTACTTTTAACTGAATGCAGCAAGGAAGATTTGGGTAAAGAATAAGGATTCAGGTATAAAGCACATCAGGGAATTTAGGTAGTCAGATGAAACTTTTGTAACTAAAAATCTTCACCTGGCTAGCACAGATGAACAACGAAAGTTTATATCAAAACACAGAAGTCACAGCTGTTGCTTTCAAATACACCAAGATCACATCTTGCCTATGTTTTCTATAGGAACCAAATGTCTAAAGCACTTCCCGGTGAATTAAAACACTTTCCTACCTTCCAGGAGACTGGCCTAACTTCCCATGAGCTGGTGGAAACATTCACCATTCTTCCCAGTACGGTTTCACAGATGGGCAGAAAAGCTTAAGCTCACCAGCAGACATGCAGAAGGCTCATGGTGCTTCAGCTTGGCAGTGACAGACAGGGGGACATACCATCCTAGTTTCTAGTCTTTATTCTAAGGACACTTTTTTCCTCCTTTTTTTTTTTTTTTTTTAATTTTTTTAAAGAGGAAAAAATAACACCCTACTTGATTATTTTAAAGAAACTGAGCTAATCTTCAGGAAAGATTTAAAAATTCATTTAAGGTACTTCCCTTTGGCCTAAGACGTCCATGTGGGAAGCTTTAAAACTGTCCTAAGAGTTGCTTATTCAGCTTGTTGGCTGTTTTGTATCTTTTTGTGAGATATTTAAATCTTCCCTTAAGCACGGATTCTTGCTGTACTGGTAACTTAAGATTTTGGACTGCATTTGAGGAGCCAGATGCCTCAGAGTTAGGTACTGAAGCACTTCACTTTTAGGCACTTATGTTCTTAATTAGATCCAGCCCTTTAAACTATGAACATAGCAGAAAAGTCTTTCTGCATTAAGAAGAAGTTATATTAAGCCACAGAAAAATGTTAAATTTTAATGCGATAGAGCACTCAAACTTGGTTCTTACTAGAGAGAATCTCATTTACAAAATGGCTGCTAATGAAACCTCAGAGAAAATATGTTGGCTTCAAAGCAAAATTAAAATAAAGACAAATGACTGAGGAATTATTGTTTTCAATAAGTTCTTTTTTCATGTGCTAATTACAGGGTAAGAAAGTGATTCGAGTATCTTATTATCTATCCCTCTTTTTTTGTGCCAGGAGTTTGTAAAGGGTGTGAAAATGGAGTGGGATAGTGATAATTCCATTTATGCTTTAAAGAAAGTAATCAGGTCACCCAGCATTTAATACCAAGAGCCCGAGGATTCCATTTGTATGACTTTGAAAGACAAATACAATATTATCAGTTATGTCAGTGAAAGGAAAGATGGGGCCTTGAGCAGATATATTTATTTATATTCAGACAAAAAAAATCTCGTCATCAGGGAAAGAATTGACACAGGAGAAAAAAACACACTGGGATACAGACAGCAATGTTCATTTTCTCATGACTAGTGCAGTTATTCAGATTTGAGAATAACAGTGTTTCACTGCTATGAGCTTTAACATTCTTTTGCATAAAATCTTGGGGGTGGGAGAGAATCCCCAAAAACTAGATCAACAGTTTCTAAAAACATTTCAGTATTGCAGGCATAATCTCCTGAAAGAATGTAATTACTACCATGGTTTGAATGTTTGCAAGTCGCAAACTCCCAGCATACTCTAAGGGAACATAAACATATTTTCTGTGTCAGGGATTAAAACCAGAGAGAGCAAAGACATCCATTGTGCTAAATGCTACTAAAAAGAATCCAGCGTTCAGTACATTATAAAGCAGGAGGTAAGTTCCTCTTGTTTCTAAAGGGCAGTGGACACTGAGGACTGGTGCCATGCAATGTTTCTGTGTCCACGTAAAGCTCGTGAACCCAGGCTCAGCTGGTCCCAGAGGGTGCTACAGTCAGAGCACTGGTACTGACTTTTCTCAGCACATCAGTCCCATACTTTAGGCTTTGCTGTGGATGCCCATTAAATCATAGTATTACCTATAAAATTGTATTGCTGACCTTCAAAGCAATGCACCGATTCAGTACTGCTTACTTCACAAACCTCCTATCCAGTATTTGCTTAGTCATTTCCTGAGGTCCTACCCTGCTGGTCCCCTGTCAAATCCTACATGTAAAGCAAGAGCCTTTGGCTCTCACCCTTTCAGCATCTCTGCTCCTCTGACATGGAAGCTGTTGCTGGTGAAGGTTCACGAATCAGAAGGCTTTCTCCTGCCTGTTTTACAAACACCCGTTAACTCTTATCTGTTCTCTTCAGTTTCTGCTCAGCATGCTTTAATAAAAATGCTGCAGGCTGTCAGTCCTTACTTTGAACAGTGATTGTTAGGATTTATTTTTAAATATAAACAGCCGTGAGGAATCTGGAGGTGCTAAGCAGTCGGAGAGCCTGATGAATAATGCGTGTCATCCCCAGCTAAACCCAAAAGCAGCCACTTCTGGTCTACTTGCCGGAGCCACAGGAATGGGCAAGACAGCAAATACATGCCAAGGCTCCACAAGGCTCGGCAGTGCACCCATCACCCCCAGGCAGCTGTCCCACATCAGCTGGCAGCCCCTGCCACCTCTCACCGACTTCCTGGGCTATGAGATTGGGACTGGGCTGTCACTTCATGTGGGGTGGGACCATGCAGGCACTGTGCCATAGCTCTTGCATTACGGAGACAATTAAGCAGTCCAGAGATAGTCATTATCTGGAAAGCAAGTGAAACACATCACTAGGGAGACACATTTAAAAAGCTGTTATTTCTCAGTCTGCAACAGTTGGATTTCTCCAACTTCTCTCTACTTGAATACAGCAGATGAGGCCTATATCCAAGGGGTTTCAGTAGCCCTGTTTTCTTTTGCACCAAACACACTATCAGCCCTTTGATACCCAGTTACCATATGTGAGCAGCAAATGGAGAGAAAAAAACAAAAACAAAACCAAAACACAACACCACACAAAAACCCCACACCTGTGAGGTGGTAATTCCTTAATCTCTTATGGCCATTTCATGAGCAAATATCCCATGTCAGCATTTTCTAGTGATTGTCTTTTCCCCATGTGACCAAGATCAGCTTTTAAGTGGTTGAGAAGTTTCCTTGAAACTGCTCCCATCCCTTCCTATCTCTATTTGTCTTCCCTCACTCTGGGTAGGAGTAACCTACATATCTCCTCAGAGGTCCTCCTCATTCCCAGTCTTTCCTACCAGACAATGGTTGAAAGACGATTTCAAAGAACTCCCATATAGTCCTGAATATGATAAGTGGGTTTATCTGAAACCACTGTCTGCACCTCCTGCATACAGGCAAGCCACAGCTCATGTGTAACGCTTTGAGTGCAGAAAAGCCGTGTCCTGGTAGAAAAAGGCACATGGAGTTCATGGTTGTAGAAATAACACCAAAGCCCGCCACATTCTCCATGGCAGCATTTGCTCACTCCTCCAGAGCCTGGCCATCCACAGGAGGAGCAGGCAAAGCTAATGGGGAAACATTCCTCATGCAGGACATGCACCATGATCTTCAAGAAATTTAACACAGAGTGATTTCTGCATGAAAATTAAAACATTTACAACACTGCCACTTTGGATGTCAATTTATGCTAGTTGTTAAGAAGAGGGGAGTAGCATGCACAAACTCCACATTTGTGGATTTGAGCTGTAGTTCAGCACAAGGGACTTGGCCTCGGTGCTGTTCTTATACTCTTGGTTTTATCATTTATACTATCCTTAACTGTGCAAACATACAGATTTTCAGGTGTATTTTGCAACCCTTTTTTTTGTTTGGTTTTGCCTTTTGGTTTTATGTTTTATTTTTCTCTGGGACTGTTATTAGCAAGGAGCCACAAACTTCTGTATCAGCAGAATGGAGAGATGCCACGCTACATAACAGTGCTTGGAAAGACCAGGCTGAGACAGAAAGGCCAGGGGTTACTTAAGTCATCCTGGCTATGATGTGCCTCATGTTATGGAACCCTGGCTTCAGACTGATTCTCCTGGACTGGAGAGACTAGTCTGGGGGCTGGTCTGGGACCTATTCCACAGGCAATCTATCCCAAAACCACTAGAAAGAATTCGGCACAACAAGGAAAATATCAGAGGTTTCTTCCTCTTTTGACTTTCCAGTCCCTCTTCCCACAGACGTTCAAACAGAAAAAAGAACAGGAGTACTCCAGACTTTAGATTTATCCAAATTGGATTCCAAGTAGGTGCCTTCATTTTTTTTAAGATGCCTGCTACATTTTGGGTGCTATGCATATTGTGTATTTTAACAACACAACAATAATCAAAGCTGAGCAAATAATTTGCAGTGAATAACTTGAAGAATTTCATCTCTTCTCTTACAATTTGGCTGTAAGCAGCTCGTACTGTTCTTGAATCTACTGTTCATTCAGAGTTATTCTAACAGTTATTTTCATGACTTAATTTCAGGTCTACGAATTGTGCATGAGCTGTTTATTACAAGTATAGGGAAAATGCTAATTTTGAGCTGCTATAGACATTTTAGATTGGATGCTTAGATCACATCATCTACATAAATATTTAACATTGAAAGGTATTAATCTCTGTCAACAAGTAAAGGTGATACAATATGCCTCCAGTTCAGTCTCAAAAAGAGTGGATAAAACACCACTAAACTTAAAAATAAATTCACCAGAATATTTGTCCAGTGATGAACAAATGCAATATATTTTCTTGCCTCTGCCTCAAACTGGTGTTAATGGAACATAAATACTCCAATTTTCCAACACTGAAGAGACAATAGCAACTACTTAAGTACATTGCTAGTGTTTCCCCTTTATTCGCTTCACATACCAGATCTTGCAAAATCCCTAAACTGCTGGGTCTGGATCTGCCGTCAAGCAAACCTTGTGATATTCTGCTATGCTGGCATTACCTGACCATAGTGGCACAAACCCTAGGTGGAACAGGAACCTGTGTTAAAAACTTTCACATGCATTAGATTTCCACTAGCATTTGATCTTAGTTTCTCATTAATAAATAAATGTTTATGAATAAACAAACACTACAGTGGGTGGATATTATTTACTAAATTTATGATTCAAGATGAAAAATGTACCTGATTGATGCTGACATATAAGGGTAAAGGTTTTAGAAAGCCTGTCTTTTTATGTGGAGATTAAATATAGGCACTGGGAAAACCCTTTTTGTATATTCAAGGCTTGGTCGCATGGTTAACATCTGGAATGTATTCATTTCTTCTGTAAACTACATATGATTCCCTTTCTACTGCATTCCTCAAGCAGCAAGCAACATAGATGTATTAATATTAACATGCCTTTGATTCACTTCTCCCCATTTTACAGTCTACTGCCATATGCCAACAGCATGTCACTGGGCATGATGTAACCAAGTCTGCCCCAGGAAATTCAGAAAGACTATTTTACTAGAAACCAGGCCTAAAAAGACCACAATTTAACTTTATACCATTTGTTAAGTTGAAAAATATGAGAAGAACTTTGGCTCTGAACTATCTTTCTACTCCTGCAGTGCTAGAAAGGGCAAAGAGTTTGCTCAAGCCTTCAGCTGAGGGTTCTCATAAGAAAAAGAAACTCCAAAACGTAGTAAACTGGATGCAGATAGCCTTACGTCTACCAGTTCCTCCTCCTGGACAGTGTGAGCAGGGACAGCATTTGGTCACTGTTTTAAAGCCACCTTTGCTGCTTAGGTGTTGGCAACACCCCAGCATGATTTTGGACCCTGCTGACTAGTACTTTCCTAGAAAACACTGTTCAGGGCCGAAGCATAGGAGGATTGCTGACACCACCCTGTTTTGTTCGGTGGGTGGAGAAAAAGGTAGCCATGGACCTTGCCAGCAAGGCCAGGGAGGAGGTCTAGTTCCCCTGTGCTGGTACAGTCGTATCCTCATCCTACAGCTGTATCCATGGACATGTCAGCTTGTGTTTGCTCCAGAAAAGGGAAACACATCTCCTCCCTCTGTGAAGTGTGGCTTGACCATAGCTGTAGCTCTGGTCTTTGTTTTCAATTCAAATTGGTTCTCTCTACCATGACCTGTTATCCAATACTAAATAATTGCTCTATATCTTTATCTATAGCCCAGTAGATGGACTCAGAGTTTGAAACTGTGTGCCTGTTCTGGTCATTTATGGTAAATAACATGAATGCCTCACTACTATTCATTAAGAAATCTGAAAATTTCCAATATTTTCATAGTGTCAAATGCAGTAAAACAATATAAGCTTAGCAAACTGTGTAAGAGACTGGGTACATTGAGGATTCAGGAACAGGGCCAACAGATCTTGCCAACTGTTGGGAGTGAGCAAGAGCAGATATTGCATGATTGCTCTTAAATGTTCAATGAAGAAACAATTTGTTATTTTCACTGGTCAGGTGTTTCCTTCTGAAACACACCAAAAACACAGATGGCATGAATTGAAACTAATTTTAAGTAGCTCCAACAAAAAGTCAGATTCTAACAGGACACTGAATCTCACTAGTTTGCCTCTTCTATAATGGCATCACACAGGGTACCGTGCCAATTTCGGGGCACTGCATTGCTAAGAAGATTGAAATAAATCTAAAAGAAAGGTCATAAGTCTAGGAAATATGCTGGAAAAGGAAAGAATACAGAAGTTGGAGTTATTTTGCTCAGAAAAGAAGGCAGAGTGTGACATCTCCATCATTAAAGGCTTTTAAGAGGAGGCTGGAAAAAAAACATCTGTCAGAAATGACATGGCTGTAGATAATCCTGTTATGTGTAGGGGAATAGTTTGGATGACTTCCCAAGAGGTTTTTTCAGCTGTAAGGCTCTATTATGGACCAGATCCACTCTCTATTGTCAAGTGATACCTTGAGTTTAGGGAGAACCTGGTAATATGAAGCTTCTTCAGCCCCAAATATCCTTACATTGTATATTGGGTCATGAAACTGTCTTACCCCAGATGACTGCCCTGCTGAGGAAAGAAGGACAGTATAGCTGGGAGGAGGCTTTTCATACAGGGTAATTTATGTCAGAATACAAAGAAGAACAGCAATGTAAAAATAACATTCAGAGGCACTTTTAGCTCTGGGAAATTCAGCATAATACTTGAGGATCACTTAGTGAGATAGCAGAGAACATTCAGAAGATTTTTCTTACCTCTTTTCTTTAAAATTGTTTCTCTTGATTTAAAGGACAGAATTTTGACCCGACACCTGTGATCCGAGTTACAATGAAGTGTGTAATTACGTGAACACTTAATGTGGCTGATATAAGGACATTATATCATTTTCTTCACCATCTTATACACAAGTATATAACAACAGCTTGTAGGTTTGTTGGGTTTTTGTTGTTTTTTTTTTTTTAAAAAAAGCAGACATTTGCATTATTTTCATTTCCATAACGGTACAGTACAGCTTTACCAACTTCTAACATTTTATATGACAAGCTTCACTTTTTTAAGCTATGTATTTTAATCACCTAAGTGGTTTAGATATTTTATTTTCAAACATCAGTCTAGTTTTCCTTAGGTCCTTTTAGTGATTACATAGACAAACAAAATAAATCCCTAATTTTTCCGTTAATTTTTGACACTACATTATTACAAACTGTGACCCTAATTCAGTTTGAATTGCTGAATGTTTTTAATTTAGGACATAGTTACAAATACCGTTATTTTCTCTCTCTCTCTCTCTCACAACCACACATACTACCACATGGAGCACATGTGCCATGTCTGTATTCAAAGCCTTCAGCCTACGTTATATGTCCACGTGCAGCATTGTGTGAGCTCTAGGCAAGACAAAACAACAGCAGTGTCTGGTGTTAAAACTACTCTGGACGGAGGCAATGGTACACAGAGTCAGCATGGGCTTCAAAAACAGTATGTTTGTGTCAGCTGCACTTCATTTATTAAGTTTTAACCTGTCATTATATTCAGAGATTTCTGCTTCCATGCAATACCTTGTTTGTCTGTTGCTATTCCATTCATTACCCTTTTGATTTTTTAAGCAAATGTTGGTGTAATTAAAAAAAAAAAAAAAAAGGAAACAAACAAAAAAGAAAGATGAGACATTCTTTCTTTTTCTTCACATTTGATTGAGAAGCAGAGGACAAAGAAGATTTTTAGCCACCTTGTCACTATTCTAGCATTGTGCCAACCTTGTCCCAGGCAGAGTTCCAGCACTGATGAGTAAGAGATTTTTCTGGTAAGTGTAAATCTTCTGAGCACAGCCACATTCTGGTTGCACTCCCAGTTCCCAGGCACTGGAAAGAGATGGCATACAAACCAGAACATCTGCCTTTAGTCATTGGAGATTTATCAGATAATCTTCAGGGATCAAACGTGTTTGTTGCTCAGCTGCTTTTTGCCACCAGAGCTCCTGGAATTGACCCCTGGTCTAATAAAAGCAGGGGGAGGGGATTACTTTAAATTTGAAGTAAACCAAAAACAGGCTTCCTGCGACATGTAATTTGTAAAAATGCAGCAGAGACTCCAAGAAGCACAAGCTGCATCACCACCCCCACCACAAAATTAAAGTATTGTCGTTAACTATGCACAGAACCCACGGAACTCAAAGCAGCCTTCCAAAAACAAACCATTCCTTTCTTAAGCAATCACTGCAATTTGCAAAAGCAACAAATGTTTTAGCCACAAATGAAGGAGCCACTGCCTTTCCGCAAAGCTGCTTATGAAATTTGCCACTTACTAAGGAAACATATGAAGGCAGTTGCTAGTGTTAAATTGGTGAAAGATCTGTGCTTTCTAGGAGGTACTGAAATTCTCTTTTTCTGGATGTAGACATAGGTTGAAGATAATGAAGGAAAACCACACATTCCAGCTGTCAGAAAGTATTTTTTTCTCAGCAATAAATTGGTGAGCAGGAGTGCCCTTGAAGAAACAGAATTCAAAGAGAAAAAAAAAAAAAAATTAAAAAAAAAGAGCAGCAGCATTCACTTTGGTTATCGATGAGGGAAGAGACACAGAAGACACCATAAAAAAAGTAGTACCACAGAAATGTACCTTAAATGAAATGTACCAAATATGGACAGATTATGATGGAAAAATCCTTACTACAAGATAGAATTTGTTTTGTGAAGCAAGAGACTGACTGGGACAGACCTCATTAGTGTGATGAGAGCCTTTCTAAGATAGATCACGAAGGGGGATTTGTTGTCTCACTAAGTCAAAAAGCCACCATTCTGACTTCTGGATTATCCCTCTTTTGGTGTCAGGTTAAAGGAATAAGGACACTGCAAACTCTCTGCTTGGTAAATGGTCTTTTTATGTTTATCTGCATTCTGGTAAAAGCCCACCACCTCACAGTGACCACAGTGCCTGGGGGATGAAGCCACCTCACAAGAGCTCTACAAGGCTTGAGAACATGCGGTGTAATTTTGCAGGAGTGCCATCTCCATTTCCAGGCTGGCTTAGCATTCAAGATGAGATAGAAAACACTCAGAACAGCAGGGTCTTGATCACTACAGCACACTCAAGAGAATTCTATCAGTCTCTGTTTTCCTAAGGGAAGTTCATTACCTGTGACTTTCTCTGCTATGACAAGTTTGCACATCTGAGTACAGGAGAGCATTTGGTCATTTCTTCCACTTAACTCAAGAACGAAGTTCAATCTATTGAAGTTCAGACATGAATGCTAAGCAGCTGAATGTGCATTTAGGGATCTAAGCACACAGCCTGTATATAAATCTCTGCAAGGGTGCTGGGGACCAGCATCTCATGGCTATAAAACACTTCCAAAGATAAAAGTCCCCACAAAGACACTTATTTGCACTGTGTGTTAGTGTAATACTGGAGGACAGAAAGAAAATTCAGAAATGGGGGGCGAGAAAATAGAGAAATGGAAGTAAAAGCAAAGAAAGTGTGAGAAAAAGACATTAGAAGGAGATACAGAAGCAAAAATGTGATAAGATGAAGTGCAAAAATTAATCTGAAAAGCCTTTCCAAAGGAAAAGAGAAGTAAAACCAAAATCTAATGTAGAACTGATGGAAAGTAAGAAAGGCAAAAAGACTGGAAAAGACAAAGGAAAAAAAAAATGAATAAAAATAGAAAGTTACAATATGGAGACGGAAAGTAAATAAACATGCAAGGAAAATAAGGAAAATGTTAGTGGGGTTTTGTTTCACCATTTATTCTCCATAAAAAGGGTAAAGCTGTGTGAATTCAGGAATGTATAAATGATACACTTTGTATGTGGAGCAGCAGTGGCCAAGATTCTGATTCAATACATAGCAGTGCTGTTAAATCACTTAGGTTTAGGGCATCAAACCAAGGAACAATATTTTCTTCGGCATACTTAGTGACAGCAGCAGCATCGCTTCTCTCTCCAATACACAGAAGTCAAGGCCACAGGTTCCCTCCTTTCCTTTTAGCTTGGCTTTCTAGGCAGCTAGTTTAGACCTGGGTGGGCTGTGTGTTTGTCAAGTTTAGTGCTAGAGTTAGGTTATGGTTGGACTCAATGATTCTGAGGGTCTCTTTCAACTCGAATGATTCTATGATTCTAAGTGCCTCGCTAAAAGTGTACTCTGGTCCCGCTAAAGTCCTGGTATGAGTCAATGGGATATTTTTGCTCCAGAGAAGGAGTATTATCCTTTTTTACCTAAGATGACACATGCTCCATCCATCTGTCTTTCTACATAACCCTGCGTTTCCCTCTCCCACTGGAAAGAGGCTGCCCATTGAAACAGTTCCAAGCAGCACTGTCAGGGTTATAGCTCTGCAAAGCCCTGTGAAAGCAAGAAGTACTGCTCAAGAAGTATTAGCCCCTTCCCGCCTGTGGGATATTAAATCTCCTTCGTGATATTCTGGAGAGAACACAGCTCAGAGTCTGGTTGTGGGTCCAAAGAGATCTGGCAAGTCTGCTTTGGGCCCTTCTGCAAACCCTTTTGACTGCCCTGTGGAAGCTTTAATGGATTTTTAATCTTTACCTCTGTCAGCACTAAAATCACGCCCACAGATTAAAAATAAAAATCTCAACCAGCTAAATTATATAGGTCTTTTGTTCAAACATACTTTTAAGATTTGCATAATTTAGTATTGTGGTCAGTAATAAACATGGAGAAACAGTGCTCCCTTTCAGGAACACCTAATCTTAATAAGGTGGTTATTCAAATGTCTACATTTGTTTATGGAAATACAACATTTAAAAATAGAAAGTGGTTTGGGTTTTTGATCTTCTGTTTAAAAGGAAAAAAAGTTATTCAATGGAATTAGTAACACTTGCAGCCTATCAACCCACCCTCTCATAGAAATGCAATTTAGCAAAATGAATGTGGTTGGAAAGTCAGGCCAGAATAACAACAGCTAACTTCAGATCCACCCAAGACTTGTCTGAGGGCCATACCAATTAACATAATAGTTGTGTTTGTTGGGAAGTGAAGTCTTTGTGCTTGGGATGCTTCCCAATTAAAGGATTGTATTTGAAGTGGTTTTTAATTTTAATGTTTCAATGCCAGAACATTTACTTGCTGCATCTGTTTTCATTTCAAGCGATGCCGAGGTTACATTTTCAACTTGGTACTGCTGTCATCAAGCCTTTCCAGTGTTTTTATTTACTGTAAGGGAGTGACAGTATAAGAGTAGTATGCCAAGAATCATGGTTTCCCAATCTTTAACCCAAAAAGGATGACCTAAATTGTATAAGGCCCAAGTTGTGAAAAATTTAGTAGGTAAAACACCCATTAATGTCGATGAGAGAACTTAGAAGACTGAAGAACAGAGTTTTTCAACAAACTTTACATTTGAGCTTATAGAGCTCTGTGCTGTTAAATTATTTCAACAATATCTAGCAGAGCTGAATGGAAAAACCTGTGAATAAAATAGTCAGTAAATTAAACCCTTGTTTCTGTTTTCAGACTATAGGTGAGGCAATCACCATGTCCTTGAACTTATGGATTTATCAAATGTATTGGACAAATGTCTTTCTTAAGAATATATGGGTTAGTCACAAATATTTAAAATTTGGCTTTTCTTGCTTAGATGTGACTGACCACCTAAGTCATAAGCTGTCTTGTTTAATACTTCAAGGAGAATGCTATCCTGAAACCCCATGTGAATTTGAAGTGTTACTTCCATGAAAAAAAAAAAAAAACAAAATAAACCAGAGCACAGAATAAATAAATTCATTGAAATCCAGATCCACTGAGATCTAAAATTAATCCTACTAGTGTCTAAAAAAAAGGATTACTACTCGTATGTAAACAAGCGAAGCAGAGCAAAAGCTATCAGCAGTTCCCAAAGCCACTTGAGTTCAGGATGTGGACAGCATGAAGTTTACAAGTGGTATTTAAAAATCAGTATGACATTTTATGGATAGATAATAGGACTTTGGGGAAATGAACAGATCAAGTTTTGCTATGCCGAGAAGATGCATGACATAATACGGTACATTCTGAAACTGCTAAAGAATCTCATTAGAAGACAATTATGAGTTGTCCAGGCATATATAAACAAACATGTGTACAAACATCCTCTCTTGTACTTTTCAGATCTGCACTAATATTTGACTATCCTCAGCAACTACTACTGGTTTGTGGTTTGGTATATCTCTGAGTTAAACATGACAGTTTAATATTTATATTTAGATGGTTCAGAAGAGGCAGAATCAAGGGAAACACAAACCCAAGGTTTCCACCCCTGGGACTGACGCTATCTGAGAACTGCCAACTTTGAAAGTGATGGAAGAGTGTTGACGGACTGGGGATAAGGTCCAATCAAAGGAATTTTGTCTTATATGGATTCAGTTTTAGAAATTCCCTGGCTTTCCAATACTGTAAATCAGCCAAACAGACACATTGGGAAGATGCCATAAAACAGTTTTTCAAGTGCAGAAGAAGGTCTGCATGCCATCTGAATATATACGGTTAGACAGATCACGGGCTTGGTTCTCCCCTTCCCTCTTTTACATCACTGTAACTCTGTTAATATCACTAGAGTTACTTCAAATGCACATTTGTAATGGAGAGTGGAACCCAGCTCTAAATCTGTGTGTGATATAAGCCCAGTAAAATATATAAACCTGAATAGTTATTGGGTCCAGCTCCTGAGGTACCTGATTACACAGCAAGACATAATTGATTTATGAATGCTGAAATTAAACATAGAATGAAACCAGTCTGAAGTAATGTCAGAAAGACCTTTGTTGGAGTATATTTTCATCAAAAGAATTTGGAGATGGAAAGGATCAGCAACAACTGATTAGTTCACAAGCAACATAAAAATAGTTAGAGTATCATTTGACGCACTTAAATCAATTTCCAAGTTTCTGGAGAACCATTCAGGTGTAGTATTTACTCACTGCTTATTTTCTGAAGTGCCCACAATATAATAGACACTCTCTGAACATGAGGACCACTAACCTATTCACTAGTGATCTGAAAATCCAAAATTCCTATCCGAAATTGATTCTTTATCTAATCCTACATATATATATATGAAGATGGATACCACTTAATTAAAAATAAACTGGTATAAATTAATAATATTATCTCTTTGTTGTAGGAGTTGCAATTGAAACTTTTAATTATAGCAATCTATCACAAATCAAAGAGATTCTGTGAAGAGCTAAACTGAACTAAGAAATAGAGCATAGCCTCTCTCAAGTGAGGAAGGCCAAGGATTAGTGTCTACAAAAACGGATGGTTGAGGCTCTGGGATAAATATATTTAATTCACAACAGAAATCAAATAAAATTAAAAGACTATTCACTGTCAGCTATGTAAATAGATATCTATACACCTATATATATGTACATACAGATATGTACATACATGCACATGCATAAAACTATCTGGAATGAATAAATACATGAATAAATTCAAAGCTGCTAAGTACATCAGACTGACAAAATCTAAAATGTCAAAGTGAACAGTGAAATCTCTTAAAATAAGCAATTTTCTAGGACTTTTTAATGACAGATCCAAAACTAATTGAAAGCATTCTATACACAAGTTCCTGGAACTCTGGAGCCTATAAATGAGTGAAGTTGAAAAGCAATTAAAGCTGAAAGACACAGCTGTATATTTTCCACTGCTCATATCCAGCTCTTCTATCTCAGTGAATAAAATGTATTTGAAGCACTCTTTTCTTTACTTATTTAACATTATTTCTTCCTCTTCTTAATAAGGAATACATTCTATGTGTCAGCTTTGTTTGCTTTTCCAATTGCACACTAACCTCTGTCTTCTGACTGCATACATAAGAGAGTGGAGAGTCCTTTGTTTCAAAATCTTTCCTCCTGCTGCAGAATGCAGAATGAGACAGAAACCCAACAAGGTTTTAGGGGGGTTTGGTTGTTGGGCTTTCTGTTTGTTCATTTTGAATTCTCCCTATAACTGGCAATCTTTCTGAGCATTGCCTGGGACCACATTTGGTCTTACATGGTCCTCCAATAACTGTGGAACCTACTCTCAAAAAGGTGTTCCTGGGTCAGTGACTTTCTGATAGTTCCCTTCTAAAGAACAAAAAGAGGTTAAGTTAAGTCTAAATTCAAATGAAAACAAGACACCGTACACAGATAGCTGGGAGCTTTCAATTGCTTTCTTGGGAATCCTGTTGTTACAGATTCTGGAAGAGTGGAGCCAAAAAAAGTAGGGCTTGCCAAAATATTACTTTCCGGTTTGGTTCATTTTCTGCACAATACTTCTACACTGTTATTGTTATTTACAGCGTAGCAATCAAGGAATTGTGCTGCATTGTGACAGGTACAACACAGACAAGTAGCCAAATCTTCCTGTCCCTGGGGATTCACAGCCAAACTGTCAAATAGGATGCTACAAGTTCACAAGAAAGACAATGAAGTTGCTGTTGACTGGAAAAAGGAGATAAATAAAAATAATATGGGTCAGGCAGACTCTCTTCTAAACCTACCATTACCAAGAAGCTGTAATTTGTAGGCACAGCAGCTGAAAGAGGAGATTTAAGAGGGAATTAAACAATACAGCATATATTCCTATGAAACTATAAGATCTTTTTACTTTAGTTTGTTTTGGGGACTAAACTCTTTGCTAGTTTTTCATGAGTGAAAAATTAGTCAATTCCTCAGAAAAGAACAATAAGACCTAATGGAAATTATCAACTTCAAGACTGGAACAAAGGGGAACTGTCATCTTGTCACCTTTCCCAGCACCACAAGGAACAATGAAAAAATCATAGATTCTTAGGACAAGCTCCAGCTAAGCTAAACATATCACCTATCTGACTGAGAAGCAGCCCCCTAAGTTAGGAATTGATGTGAAGTGACACAGTCATGTTAGAAACCTAGAACTAACACAGCATAGAAATTCTACCACCAGAGTACTTCAGGATGGTAATGAACAGCACAAACTGCTCAGATATCAAAAGAAGTATAGAAACATTAAGGAAGAAAGCACATTGTGTATACCACACCTCTGATAAGGCTTAAATTAAACAATATTTCAGATAAAGACTCAGGGAAGGATTATCTTCATCAACATTTGCAGAGAGGGCCAAAAAGAATTCAGGTTAGAGGCTATGCATCAGGAATATTTTTTCCTATTATTCACAAGGAGCAATAAGCCTATTAAAAGTTAATGTGGTAGGAAATTGGAAATTGTACAGCAACTTCTCTGTAGTGACACTCATCTTTTTAAAGTTCCAAAGGCAAAGAGGAATAAATCTTTCTCAGACTTGCGATGCCAGAAAACCAAGAAAATCTGCGGCCTGTACAGTAGTTTGCAGTTGTTACACGGATGGACTTTTGTTTGCAGAAGCGACATGAATGCCAGAAACAAATGAAAGTCAGTGGTGACATTTCAGTTTGTCCACAGGAACATAACACGGGAGCAATACTTTTTGCTTATGTATATCATAGCAATATATACTTATATATACTGCTTATATACTATCTCAAAACCCGTGAAGGTTTCATTCCCCTGCTATTCTCATAGTTCCAGCAGTGCAGGAGAGAATGTAAACACAGAGCATTCCTCTCCCCAAACTCTACTCCAGAAGGGCAGATTCCCTTTTGAAATCTATAAAAAATGGCACTCTGGGGCCCTGAGATTGGAGGTGGGCGTACAGTCACACTAGTAAACCTGCTTGAGGTTGTCAGACTACTAAAGCCTTACATTTTTGTGGTGAATCATTTTCAGATACAGCCAGGATGAAAACGTCTCATGAGACAGGATTTAATATCGATGGTTCACAAAAAAATACCTAAATGAAGCCAAACTCCTGTACAGAAAAGGCTCCAACTGATGTTTCGCCAAACCAGGAAATGCCTGTAAAGAAACACACATGCACTGAAAACAACCGTCCCCAGGGCCCTCTGAAAGAGTGGAGGTGGGGGCAGGATCACGCAGCCAGCTGCGAGCACACCCCAGAGCTGACCCACGCCTGCAGTACCACCTCAGCAAAGGAGCTGGCAAGGCAAGGTTTAAAAACACTCCCAACAGCTAGGAAGAAACAGAGCTGAAAGAGGAGCAGTATTCATTTCATGAGCATGCTAAGGTCTGGTCAAATACGCAAAACTGACTGGATTTTAAAAGAAAATCCACAGCTGATAGTCCAGGTTACCACTGTCATGACCTCATTAACTGAAGGTTTGAACGTAACATGGGGGTTGAATGTCTTGGTTCAAACTGAAGGATTTAGAAAAGCCCAGAAGATAGTCGGCGGGAGTATCTTGTCACCCATGAGAAGCACTCATCATCATGCGTGCCAACAACCTGCAAATGTCAGCCGCATACCATCACCCCACACCCTGCACATGGGGACATGGGGCACAAGGAACTGAGGTGACCTTCCCACAGCCACCTAGCGAGCTGGCGCTGATGCTCCTGCTACTGCTTCCCAGGACAGGCTGAGCTTTCTTATTTTAAGGCCCCAGCACCATCCTAATTGTTCCAAAATCTTCTGCGTACTTTCTTATTTGTTACAGTGGCACCTGCTGGCGATGGCACAGGAAGAAGATTTCTTGCTGTTGGGCTAAGCAGATAAGTTTAATTATGACCCAAGGTGTGCAGTATTTCATTTCTTTCTCTCTCACCCTCTCACCCTCTCTTTGGGTCTAATATAACACATTATAAAGAACACAAGGAGGCTTGTTAGATTACTGTTGGAAGATGCACGAATTGGTTAATTTTGCACCGTTCCTCCCTGTCATTATAATCTTTGCCACAAGAATGGCTACATTCTGCAAAATGTTCTGTTCTCAGTGCAGTCATTGTCATGTGAATGAGCTATCACAGAATCCTAATGCCTGAGATGTTTTATTCTTACATTTGTGACATTTGTATTTCAGTGACAAAAGCTTCAGCAAGAAAAGGGAATGGAAGAAATTTAATCCAGTCTCTCGATCACTTTTAAATTCTAATTTTATGGTCTTTTCTTTCCTAGATGGTACAGCACAGTTTCCTTCATATTTAAGAAGTCTGTATTTAGAGTAAGAATGAGCTGATGAAATCAAACCTCTGGGATGTTTGTATTTTAATGGTTTCTACATTAAAGACACCGTTATCAGTGCAAATTGCTCATAGTTAGGAAAGGTGAAAACCAAGGAATATTTGCTTGTCATTTTGGGCCACTTAGAGTGTATGTGTTCTGTTAAAACTCTGATGAACGGGAGCTTGTATTACACCAGTATATAACAAAAGATCAATTATTTTCAGACGTTGATATCAGCCAATGGGGCAGTTGAAAGTAATATCAGAGGTAATCAAGCCAGGGAAGAACACCATGAATCATTCTAAATGAGGGGCCATGTGACATTTAGGATGCTCTTCTTCTTTGCTGATTTCAGCGGTAAAAATTACCACTGATTTTAATGGGACCAGGATCAGGACCTCAGTCCAAAATATCTTACCCAGTTTCAGTCTTCCTGTCAAGCCAAATGTATCTAAAGTGGCTTGCATGATTAACAGTTTAGACAATCCAGCTCTATTTTCTTTCTCCATCTCAAATATTTTTTAAGCTTACCTTGTCTTTTCTGCTGACCCTGGAAAATACAACATTTAGCAGGCAATTTGGTAGAGGTTCCCTAGTACACACATCAAGTGATAAATTATTATGGCAGAGCAAACAAAACATTCAGATCAGCAGGAGGAGGGAGGGATTCTGATTATTTTTTTTTCCAGTCCTGGATACAAAATAATGGTTCTTCAATGATCTTTCCAACAGCGTGACCATAAAAAGGTGTCTGAGCTGTCAAAATGGTATTTGGATGGCTGACTGTCAAAGATCCGCTACAGCACCACAACTGGAGATTTTAATTGCATTCAGACATCACACTGGAAAGTCATAAGTGTATTTTCTCCCTTCCTCTCATTCTTGCATACACATATTCTTTCACAGTGTAAGCTTTTATATTTATATATATTTTCGCAGCTTCAAAATTATGTAATATTTTAATCTGTCTGCATATCATGTAATAATATGCCCCTCACACTCTCTTTTAAAATAAATGTTTGCAGATTCCCCTTTTGATACCAGAACTGCAAGGCCTCATTATTTCTTATTTCCAGAGGTTTCAGAGTTTTAATGTTAAAATGTAATCTTTGAGATAGTTTCATTTGCCTAGCCTAACCTCTATGATCAAATGAGTACCTTTTTTACTTTTAAAAATACTAGGATCTCAGGACCCATGCATTCTCTTAATCATTGCTCCATTTCTTTTATCCACGTTCCTTTTTTCCATACACTCATAACAAGACTGTAGTTCAGACCTGCAAGATCTGAACTCTAGTCCATATTTTTAAAGTCATGGTTCTACAGATAATATATGAGGGGGTTATTTTAGTTCACAGGTAACCTACCTAAAGATATCAGGATATGTATTTTAAATTCTTAGATAAGATGTTCAAGTAGTTGGTTTTAACTTGCAATGCAAACAATTTAGAAAAGAAAATCCATAGGGAACAACCTAACAAGTATATAGTTGCACTTTTCCACCTATTTTAGAGGGTTTTACTGGGAATCTCCCTGTTTTCATGCACTGCCTTTTGGCTTCAGTTTTCCTTTGATATTTGTCTTTATAGTGAAAAAATAAAATGGTGACTTACATTAACTAGAGAAAAGCCACTGAGTTTATTATTCTAAATGGTAAACCTTCCTGTTGAAAATGGATGCTGAGGAAAATAGCTGAGTATTTTTCCCACCATGAACACAACCAGTTTTTACTGGGAACCTTCTGATTAAAATTAAGTTTGCAAGGGACAAATAAATTAACAATGTCTGATATTTCCCCCATGGCCTTACACAGGTACAACTTTCAAAAGTTATAAGATCTGATCATGCAAACTCTCTATATTTAAAGGCTTGCTCCAGCATTGCCAGCTGTAGCATCTGTGATGGAGTAGCATCCCATGGAGGTCCCTGGATCCTAAATCTACCTCGATATGCTACTGAGATAAGAGGTAACAGAGGAAACGTGTTTTGCCTTCTTTATATGGCACCTTGTAAAGCAATAGAAATGCTTTCATTTTCAATGGAACACTTTCTGTATGAGGTCTGGGAAGAACAGCATGAAAAGGTTCCCCACACCTCCCCCTCTTCAGCAAGCCTCACGTAAGAAATTTATTGCAAAACCTGAGCACCATGCAAATTTACTTCCAGTTATGGGTTATTTTAGAGTCCAGAGGAGAAATGAGGTGGTAAACTGATTCCTCAAAGAGAAGTTTGAAATCACGTACCAGTCTCTGGTTTTTGTTCTCTTTCAGCTTGGCAGTAATCACTGGATGCTACTCCAGACAGCCTAAACAGACAATATGGGAGTACAGGTCAGCTGAAGATCATGTATTTGGGATGGTGGAACTTTTGCTGAAAATTAATCTGATACTGACATTGGAGTTTTTCAGGGGTGAATTTGGGAGAGAAAAAAGTGCAGGAAATACATTTCAGGACAACATGAAAACACTTTACTCCTTTTCATGTGGCTGATTCAATCACCTCATTATTAACTTAGTCCTATTCAACTTTGGAAAGGTCTTTAGAACTGTATCATATCTCCCATTAAAGTATATTATAATTTGCTAAGTGTATGGGTATTTTCTCCTGAACAAAGCATAATGTGAATATTCCACATAATCTACCTGAGATAAGAAAATATCTTGCTAAAAATCAATGTACAAGACAGAGAAAATTGAACATCTCTTTCACTACAAGAGTATCCATCTTGATCCCTTTCATAGCTCTCTTTTCTCTATTTCTTTTTCTATACTGTTATATAATGGTTTTGGTTACCTATATGGGTAACCTTTTCTAAACTTTAGAGCTGGCATTGTACTACAAGGTAAACAAAACTGTAAGTCAGCCTCCTTCAAATGATATAGTTATTTTAAATCATAATTTAAAAAATACGCTTGTATTATTTTATTTACTGCCTCTGTGTTTTTCTATATTCAGGAAGGTCAGAAACTCAATTTCATTTTGAAATTAAAATGAAGATTATCGGATGATAATTGATTCCAAGGACTAGACTTCAAGTAAAATGCCAGTATCATGAGACTTCTGATAAAATCACTGAAGTTGGCAACAGCTGAAGAGTCAGGCAGAGAGTATCACTTTTTTAATCTCCTTATTATATGTATTAAAAAAAATCAGCACCACAAGTAATAACAAATATTTCTCCATGATCTTCCTATGTATTCAGGTAAACTAACAATAATATCTCCATCTGGTGTCTACCTCCATCTGTGCCTCCCAACCTATTAGCACCTCAACAATACACGAGAAGGCAGATATCCTTGAATTATAAGCATATTGCACAGAACACAGGCTCCAGCGAGGTTCACATCAGTGAAATACGGATGCTGACGATACTTCTACCAAAAAACTGAGAGGCTAATTTTTTTTTTTTCCAAAACACGTGGAGATCTTTGCATAAAGGCAAATAAAATTAGAACTTAATGGAGTATCCATGCATATTAAAAAATGTGAGAAAAAGTTGTCTTTGCATTCTTCTCAGTTAAATACCAGTGCAAAGATGTTGTGATATGGTTCAGATTTTTGGTCCAACTACTCCCAAATATTATTTCCTCTGTCAGCTTCAGAAGAACCTTTATATATGTAAAAAGATAATTTCATACAACATCTTGCTAAGGTTTAGAAAGAATATTTTCTGCAAGGATATATGCAACTAGGGAGCAATGCTTTGCTCATTCAATTTGTATTGACCTTAACTGGGAACAAAGAGTACTTCTCACTTTACTATACCTGGAAAAAAGAGGCCTAGAGAAGAGAGAAAAAGACAACTAAAGAGGAATTAAAGAGATGATTTAGAGAAAAAAAGTAAGACAGGAAAGCTGAAGTAAGTAAAAACAGAAAACTGCTTTTTCAGCCCTGGCCAAAAAAAAAAAAAGAGACAAGAGAGGGAAGAAGAGATCAAAGTGAAGCACAGGACACACACAGAAGCAAAACCAAAAGTACTGGTGAGGTAGAGGCCTGGGGATTGCCTGAAGAAACAAATAAAAGGAACAAAAAAGTCTGCAAAAAAAAACTCAGGGAAGAGGATGACAGAGGGAGACTAGAATCACAATGATGATAAGCAATATTTTTTTCTTCTTTTAATCTCCTTCAGAGAACTTACTGCAAAACAGCCTATTGCACAACGATGCAATGATAAATATCAAAAGTTAAAGCTATTTTGGAAGAAAACTAAAATGTGAGTCAATTCCTTTGTTTTGGACCAGAAAATAAAAGCAAGTATATGCTAAAATATGTTGCCCAAATAAGAACTGTATAAGCTCTTTATCTTACTACTGCTATCACAAGAGTTCATAACTTTAATTCAAAGTAGTACATACCAACCAGTATATGTTTTGGTGGAGCATTGGTTTGACTCATTATAGCAATTCTTGGGTTCCTGATGGGCCACGCACTATTCTTATTATTTTCATTTATTTGCTTTTCTTTCACTACCAAAAGCCAAGCTTCCCTGACTGATTTGGAAAGCTTTCACATTCACAATCCTATCAGGAGAGTTTGCCCAGCACTGTCCCAGAAAGGCAGGTCAGCAGGACACAAAACCAGGTCAGCAGTAGTGGGACACAGGTGAAACACATCTTGTGAAAGCAAAGGCACAGCTGAAAGGGGCACAAGTTTTCTCACAGGGCCCGGTACCTTCATTTTATCAGAAAAATAAGCATGTACTTCTCTTCCTTCTTCTTCTTTTAATGTTTGTGTACATTGCCTACTTTACTCTCCAGCACCTTTGCTTTGCCAGTAAAGCCAGACTCTGAGAAGAACTCATATAAATGAGTTAATCTTTGAGCAACTTGATTAACTTTGATGATGAAATGGCAGGCTTGGTAAATGAGAGGAGAGCAGCAGATGTTGTCTACCTGGACTTCAGCAAGGCTTTCGACACTGCCTCTCATAAAATCCCCATATATAGGCTGATAAAGTATGGGCCGGATGAGCAGACAGTGGCGCGGATTGAAAACTGGCTGAATAGCCAGGCCCAGAGATCAGTGGCACAATGTCCAGTTGAAGGCCAATAAATAGCAGTGTACCCTGACACCAATACTGGGTCTGATCCCGTTTAACACTTTTATTAATGACATGAATGATGAGGCAGAGTGTACCCTCAACAATTTTGCTGATGATATAAAACTGAGAGGAGGGGCTGATATGCCAGAGGGTTGTGCTGCCATTCATCAACAGGCTGGAGAAATGGTTAACAGGAAACTCATGAAGTTCAGGAAGGGAAAGTGCAAAGTCCTTCAGCTGGAAGGAACAAACCCAGGTACCAGTACATGACAAAGGCTACCTGGCTGGAAAGCATCTTGGCAAAAAAAGGCATTGGGGTTCTGGTGGACACCACATCGAACATGAGCTATCAATGCATCCTTACGGCAAATAAGGTGAATGCTACCCTGGACTGCATTAAACAAAAAAACAAGTATCACCAGAAGGTTAAGGGAGGTGATCCTTCCCCTCTCCAGCCCCCTATCCAGCCTTGCTGAGGCCACACCTAGAGTGCTGGTTCCTGTTCTGTTCTGCCCATTACAAGAGGGACATGGACATACTGGGCATATTGGCCCTTCCATCTAAGAACAGTGAAGATGATGAAGGGACTGGATCATTTCTCCTTTGAGGAAAGGCTGAGAGATCTAGGACTGCTCAGCCTGGAGAAGAGAAGGCTCAGAGGAAATCTAATCAATGTGTATAATATCTTAAGGGAAAGTGCAAAGAAGATGAAGCCAGGCTCTTTCCAGTGGTGCCCAGTGACAGGACCAGAGGCAATGGGCACAAACTGAAACACAGGAGATTCCCTCTGAACATCAGGAAACCATTTCTCATTGTGAGGGTGACTGAGCACTGGTACAGGTTGCCCAAGAAGCTTGTGAAGTCTCCATCATTGGAGATATTCCAAAGCTGTCAGGACATGGTCCTGGATAACAGGCTCTTAGTGTCCCTGTTTGAGTTGGGGAGTTGGACCAGATGACCTCCAGCAGTTCCTTCCTACTTTGACCATTTTATGATTGTGTGATTCTGTGAAATTATTAAATGATTTTTTTCATTTTTCCCTTTTTCCCTTCCTTAGTAATGAGAAATGTCCTGTTTACCTTACCTGAAAATACCTTTGCTGCAGCCTCTAAATTACTATGGAAGTTTACATTTCCATGTAAAAAGAAAACCGAAGAAAACAACTATTCACAAAAGTTAGCTATCAGAGACATATGATTTCATACTGGATCTCATTTATTCTTTTATTCCAGTTACAAAGGATTTTGGACCTCCAAGCTGAGCAGAAAGCTACTTGAGAAGCCCATGATCAGGTTATCTTCCTTTGTCAATCTGATGCTTCAGCTTAGGTCTCCATCTAGGCTGGTGCACTTCCAAATGCCTTAAGTGATGCTAGGCACTAGTCCTGCTTTTCTCATATGAATTAGATTGCAGGACTGTAAATATTCCAGGTGTGGGGCCTGTGCTTTACAGTACTTGGGAAAATGAGTCCTCAGTCCAGATTAGTTAAAATAATAACATTATAGACAGTCGTGTTTGTGTGTATATGTCTAATAATATTCAAACAGCATAATACCATAAAATTATTATTTTCTGAAGAAAGCATTAAGCTAGTGATCTTGTATGTTAACAGCACATAGATTTTGTAGGAATCTTGGGCCTTTTGTTTCACGATGCTTTTAAAACTATATTTTAAACACAAGTCCCCTCTCTTACATCTGCTTTAATTTAAACATGGAAGGTATGGGATATGACCTTGTGTTCATTCCAACAGTCAGATGTTCCTAAATCAAAAGGCCAGCCTATTAACAAATTGCCTAATAAAAATATTTTTAGGGAAGCTATGTCAACCATGAAGACAAGATGCAAAAAGCTTTCCTGTTAGACTACAAAGACTAAAAGCAATACCTGAAAAACCATAATAATTTTAAAAATAGAGTGATTAAAGTGGGAAATTGTGAAGCTTCAGCTCCCTTTGTCACAAAACACAGAACCTACTTTACACCAATTGCTGCTGGCTTCTGTCTTAATTGGACAATTGCCATTGTGCTGATACTCAGAAATTCCGTATATCAATGTTTCAAAGATTGACTGCTGCTGGCTTGCACCCTCCCCCATTCATTCATAGGGAGCTTTGAAAGGTGGTCTGCTTTGACATGTACATCATTAGACAGAAGAGGGGAAGCAAGGTATCAATATCAGAAATGAGCAATAGCAGGAAAAGTGTGTGGCAGGAAAAGAAAACAATTAAAAACAGTTTGGTGTCCTGAAGTTTAAATATATATATATATATATATATATATATAATTATTATTATAATTATATATATATATATATATAATTATTATTATAATAACTGCCAAATTGGGCTGACAGAATCTCACCTAGAGAAAAGAGAGGCAAAATATGATACATTCACTCACTGATCAGTTTTATCAAAGAAATAACACAGGAAAGCCTGCTTATACAGACTTTGATGAGAGTGCCTAATGTAAGAATTCTGGGTCTGAGATTTAATGATCTTGCCTACCTTTTTGCTAATACTGTAGAAATAAAGTGCAGTTCAGGGATAGATAACATTATTTTCGAAAACGTATCTCCAGTTTTATCCAGCTCCTCACAAAAGTCTTCCTCAGGACAGAACATATCATTTCCACTTTTAAGACAAATGCTTGCTTTTGAAAAGTAAATAAAAAACTTAGCATCACAGTCATATTTAGGGTAGAAACCTAAGGTACATCCTTAGCTAGAAAGCAACCACAACTGCTTCAGGCAGAAGTTATTTACTAACTACTTCATTTAGGACACCACTTCCTTTGCATATCAGTCATGAGATTTCCACAAACATGCAGGATTGGGCTGATACTGCTTCTAGAGACATCAACAATACAATTCCCATTAATTTCAAAGAGAGATGAGCTAAATCAATGCTAAGAGCTTTTGAAAATCTTCTCTTAAAGGTTTTATATGACATTCTTCTGCCACCTAAATTATACCAGATATCACCAGAATCTCAGGTAACATTCAATGATTTGTTTGATGTAGTGGCTACTCTGTTTATTTAAAAACAAAAGCTAAATTCCCAAAATAAATTAAAAGTTTAATTGTTTCTTAAACTTTTATTGAATTCTTCTTAGGATGTCAAATCCTGTTGTTTGAAATTCTGCAGGATCAATGCAAAGTATTTTGCTAACCCTGTTTTGGTTCCAGTTTGCTTGGGTTCTCACTCACAAAATTTCACTTTCAGGTTCAACCTCACTTAAAAGTTCAGAGTGAATTTCAGCCAAATCCACTAACTGTGATCTGGCTTATGTTAAAGTCAGCCCATAAACTCCTCAAAACTGGGCCCAGATTCTTTTGAGACTGGGCCTAAGTTCTGTGTAAAAACAAACTCATGTTTTGATGAACCTAGGTTCAATATCTCAAAGTCTGTAACGAAACCTGAAACAAACCAAATTCCAATTTGTTTGGCACTTCATACTGAAAGCACTGCATCGCTCTGTCAAACTGATGACATTTTACCACAACTTTAACAGTGAAAGATTTTTTTCCCATAATTTCCCCCAAACCCCTTGGCTGCTGGAAACAGTAATGTATTACCATGGATACAGATTACAGAGTAGAGTATGGGGAAGAGAGTGGAGGTTACAGTGTATAAAGAGATTTCTTTGGAGTTGTCATTTGGAGCAGGGAATCAGATAGCACAAGAGCTCTTTTTTTTTCTCATTTTATTCAAATACGTCCAGATCGTACAAAGGTTAATTTCAAATAGATGAGCTAAAATAGGTTACATTTGTGGTTTTGTGTCTTTTGTGGAGCTTTTTTTCTGGAAAGCAAAGCAAAAACCTTCACATTTTTACTTGATTTTGTTTGGAGAAAGAGCAATTTAAAAATTAGTAATTTGATTGCAAATGCTTTCTCCTTTCACCTGGGCAGGGAGGAAATTGGAGACCATCTTGTCAACTACAGAAATACTCAGGCTTGCATACCTGTGCTTCTGACATGGCTGAGTGCAAACATGTTCATATGCTTTGCTGTTTTGAAAACTGAGCCAGCCATGGCTTCACCATCACCATATGCAATAGTGAAAATAAGCCAAGAAGTGCAATCTGGAAAGCACGAAGATGAGCAGTGACAGATTTTCCAGGGAAGCAGCTAGGCCTCTTCTAAAGGACTTGGCTCTTTTAAAGACAGGGACAAGTAACAGGAGAACATGAAGGGTTTGTTTGTTTTTTTTTTTCTGGACTGATGTTTTCCAATAAGATCCTCCAAACAACTCTATCAAAATAGCCTCATGGAATAATCCTGAGTAAAATCTGTAGGACTGAAAATTTTAAAATTCCACAGAAGTTATCCAGAAATCCTTTTCTACTTGGAAAGATAAAATGTAACGCAAAATTGTTTTGATACACTTGAATCCATTACATTTAATTATATAGAAGCCACACAGATATTTTTCTACTATGCTTTCTAGGTTAGTTCAAAACCTACTGCAATATTATTTTCTACTCCTTCTATAGGAGTGCTCTTGAACTGATCACAAAAAGGGGTGGTGTCCAGTTCAGAGAAAAGGTAAGACTCGTGCGACCTGTTCTGCCACTGAAAACTATTTGTGTGAAAAATAGATTCACACCTGGAAATGTTTCATCTTTCATCTTTGTGTTTTCTTTATACTTGTGATACAGTTTTTGTTAAGGATGCTGATGTATCCTTCCCAAAGAGAGAAGCCATTTAATATCCAGAAAAGGCTTAATTGTGCTCCCACTCCAGCCTGTGATAAGGCTTGAAATCAGCTTCATGACAGCAGAATCTGTTCCACAAGAATTTGCAACAAATGGTGCGATCGAAAATAGAGGGGTTAACAAGTTTATTTTAGAATTAACTTTTACTTCTGTGAAGATTAATATGTCAAGCTGAACACTAAGTAGAGGTCAGTGCTAAAAGACCACCACACTAATCACGGGAATGTGTTGGTGGAGACATTGATGTGTTGCAGCAAATGTTTCTGGAGGAAAGCAGAGAGCAATTTCTTCACAGCTGTTGGCCCCATTGGCTCCTGAGCCCTGCAGCTGCACCACCGACCCTTCTTCTCCCAGGGTTTCCCTCCCCATCGCAGCCTTCTCCCAGGCTGCCTTCCTCCCCATGAAAGCACCCTGGATTTCACCAGCTCCAAAGTCTCACCACCATACTCATTAGAGGCAAGGTTCCTGCTCCCCATTTAAAAAAAGCTGTGGCTTCCATGTATCTTTAGGAAACGGAGGACAATATTGTCAAAAAAGGATACAGTATCTTTTCTGGAGTAATAAGCCTCAGCATTTTATTTAGGCAAGAAAAATCTTGCGATTATTCATGCCATCAAGTCCTTGGCATGATAATTTTTAAAGACTGATGAGGACTTAGTGAGTGCAGGGTATGAGACAGCAGAGACCAAATGGGCAACACCGTCAAAATCAGGAAGAAGAGGATTCCCTAACCCTGAAGACAGACAGCTCTGTTACAAAGCAAAACACTTCTGCTTCTGCTTTAAGGAGACACTAGTGTGTCACAGCCCTCAAAGCTGCGTATATAAGGAACAAAATACACTTTTGTTATGGGAGTTCTTAATTTTCTGTTACTTACACAAGGCAGCAATCCTGAATTGTGCACAGCATACCGTCACATAGCTGCTTTCACAGCATTTAGCCAGCTGTAACAAGCACTGATCATCAGTTCCCCAGCTAAAGCTGCCTGCAAGGGGATGGCTGATGCTCCAGAGTCCCAAACTTTGGAAGACATGGCATTATTCATGGCCAAATCAGACTCCAGCACCTGAGATCTCTTCAGCTCAAAGGACAGAAATTTATTCTACAGTTTTCTAGTATGTTTTCCAAATATGAGACTTCCTTTCACTGTATCTCCTGAACAGCCTCCCAGTAATATCCTTTTGCTGTTTGTAACTTTACACAGGGAGAAAGAAAGAGATGAGGGAGATATATTTAAGTCAAGAAGGACCAGAAGAAGGATCCAGGGAATGACAGGTCTGTCAGTCTGACCTTGGTGCCAGGGACGGTCATGGAACAAATCATCCTGAGTGCCATCACATGGCACGTACAACCAAATGATCAGGCTTGATGAGCATGGACTTATGAAAGGCAGGTCCTGCTTGGCCAACCTGATCTCCTTCTATGACAAGGTGACTCACTTAGTGGATGAGAGCAAGGCTGTGGATTTTATCTCCTAGACTTTAGGAAAGCCTTTGACACTGTTTTCCACACAAGAAACTGGTTGCTTGTGGCTCGTAGAGCTGTATTTTTCATTGAGCAAAAAACTGTCTGGATGGCAGAGCTCAAAAGGTTGTGGTGAATGGAGTCAAATCCAGTCAGCAGCTAGTCACAAGTGATGTTTGCCAGGGTTCAGTATTGGCTCCAGTTCTGTTTAATCTTTTTGTCCATGATCTGGACAAGGGTACCAAGTGCAGCCTCAGTAAGTTTGCAGACAACACCAAGCTGGATGGGAGTGTTGATCTGCTTGAGGGTAGGAAAGCCACACAGAGTGATCTAGACGGGCTGGATCGTTGGGCTGAGGTCAATGGTATGCCATTCAACAAGGCCAAGTGCTGGGTCCTGCACTTGGGTCACAACAACCCCATGCAATGCTACAGGCTTACGGAAGAGTGGCTGGAAAGTTGTCTGGTGGAAAAGGACCTGGGAATGTTGGTAAATAGCTGGCTGAATACGAGCCAGTAGTGTGTTCAGGTGGCCAAGAATGCCAACAGCATCCTAGCTTGTATCAGGAATAGTGTGGCCAGCAGGATCATGGAAGCAATCATTCCTCTGTACTCAGTACTGGTGAGGCTGGACCTCAAATGCTGTGTTCGGGTTTGGGTCACTCACTACAGGAAAGACATTGAGGTGCTGGAGCATGTCCAAAGAAGAGCAACAAAGCTGGTGAAGGGCCTGGAGCACAAGTCTTATGAGGAGCAGCTGAGGGAACTGGGGCTGTTTAGTCGGAAGAAAAGGAGGCTGAGGGGAGACCTTATTGCTGTCTACGGCTACCTGAAAGGAGGTCATAGCATGGAGGGTGTTGGTCTTTTCTCCCAAGTAACACGTGACAGGATGAGAGGAAATGGCCTCAAGTTGTGCCAGGGGAGATTTAGATTGGATATTTGGAAAAATATCTTCACCAAAAGTGTTTTGAGCTTTGGAACAGTCTTCCCAGGAAAGTGGTGGAGTCACCATCCCCGGAGGTATTTAAAAGATGTGTAGATGTGGTGCTTAGGAACTTGGTTTAATGGTGGACTTGGCAGTGTCAGGTTAATGGTTGGACTTGATGATCTTAAAGCTTTTTCCAGTCTAAATTATTCTGTGATTCCAAGTGGAGCAATGAAACCTGAAATATGTACAAACCTGAAAATTACCCACACAGAGGTGTGCTATCCAAAATACCTAATGTTTCCCCTGACACTCAAACTGCCTGCTCTAAGCTGTCTGTGTTGTCATGAGGTATTTATCACTGCAAAAGCCTATAGAACATTTTCACCTTCATAAATATACACACTTATTCTGATATGTCTTAAAACTGCAAAAGGGAGAAAAGAAAAAAGCTTTTACTATCACACCAGTTCATTTTCATCTTAAAAAATCAACAAGATTACAACTCATCCCTTTATCCTGGGATAACTTATTGGTGCTATTTCCATCTCCGGGGAACAAAGAACTGCTAGTCTGTATACTGCAGAATAGAGGTGCGTGATAAGGATAAAAAAGCAGAACCATTGTGGTGTAGTCACTAGAATTGGGAACAGCAACATATTCATTTAAAGAAATCTCTTTTCTCCACAGGTCCCTAGTATACAGAGCAGAAGTTTGGAGGTTCTTTCATGGGACCCTTAGCCTTAAATAGATTTACACAATTTACACAGCCTACTAAGGCTTGGGGATCCTCCAAAACTGCAGGTTTCTGCTGACTACCACAGACAGGTTTTAATGAAACTTGCTGAAAGACACAGATATGGAGGCTGACAACCACCAAGAGGCAAAAGGATAGAAAGCAGAACATGTGTCTGCAAACAAACAGTCACGCCTCCAGAAACACGGGCACATAACACAAGAGCAGCTATATTGATTATCAGATAGCATTTGACAGCGTTAACAGATAAGCTCTTAGGCCAAAGTTGTTGGTTATCACATATGTATCACTACACACTACTTTAGCTTTAATAGTCACTCTGACAGAGAGAGGGAGTGAGGGAGACAGACAGATGATTTTTGAAGAGGGAGGGAAAGGTTCTAACCTCTAACACAATTGACAAATTTGCCCAAATATTTCTTGACCAAGAAAAAAAAAGAAAACTAACAAACAAAACAGAAACAAAACAAACTATGGAATCCAACAAAACATCCTTTCCACAGAAAATTACTGAGTTGAAAAATAATACTCTTTTGAATGATCAGTAGAAGTTATCACGGCATATACTACGCAAAATAAGAAAGCAATTAAGATACCGTTGTTAAGGAATTTTTAACCTGTCAGCAATAAATGCCTTTTGTTCTTCAATCTTTTGGGTTAATAAAATCAAGGCCAGTTCCCTTAGAGATGCTGAAGCTATTAGATATCAGTAAAACTTAATGTACCACAGGGACCATGTAAGAAAAAAATGCACTTAATCGAGTGTTCAGAGCCAGAGCCACCCATTGTAAGTATATTCTGGCAACTGAGATGTTATTATTGCCAAGGATCTGCCATATGATGATATAAATGCATCTTTTCTGAATGAGAGCTCTGAATACATGGGTGAAAAGATGGCTGCATTCCTTAAACAGAAGAGCTGGAGCTCTCCTTTTGTGTTTTGCAATTGCCATCCATAAGAAGCAGTAGTATCATTAATGGGATTACATTTCTAACGAATTCATAAGTAAATCTGATAAAAATGACTTTCCAAAATGAGAGATATTCAGTATTTCCTAGTCTGAATTTGCATTTCTAATAATATCTCTGTCTAAATGGTAACCTTTTTATCAGTCTCTCAGTAGTGTGTTCAGTCCTTGTGAGGAAACAAAGACACTCCTTACTTCAATTCTCCTCTCTAGCTGAATGATGTATGAGCTTTTCCAAATGCTTTCAGCATACTAGGGGTCTATTTAGCTACTAACTGGAAGTGTTAGGAGTGAATGAAGACAAAGAAACCCAAACAGCAGCACTAACGGTAATTCAGACTCTGATTACTGATCCAAATTAGACTGGACAAACCAAGAAAGGCAGGGTTTTGATATGGGTTCTTTCAAATAACAGTGTGCTACAACAAAATCCATATTTATCTGATGCATCCAGTCAGATTCTTGAGTTTCAGTAGAGAGAACAAAACCTGATACAGAGCTAAACTCTTCAGGTTTAGTTCCAGGTTATTGATCTTAACTCAAAAACTTCTAACACTAAGTACAGGTATGTGAACTGGAGGAAACATTTCCCTCAGGGGACATTTGTCCAAGGCTACAGTTCTCACATAGGTGTTTTTATCAAGCTATTCCCTTAGGGACTGAAAGTATAATCTCAAATCTCTTCAGGCTGGAAGTCTCACCTTGCTAGAGCACAGGTTTTGGATAACCAGGAGGGCCCTGGAAGCCTGCCCCCACAAGCTGAATATAAACAAGAAAATATTCGCAAGCTTCCCAACATATTTTTATTCCAGGGAGAAAAAAAAAAAAAAAAAAAAGTAAAACCACTTTTTTAGAGACACTTTCAAAGAAAAGAAAAAGAAAGTTTTTTAGGCAGCAGATGTGAACAGGTTGCTGTAATATTGACCCTTTTCAAAGTCATAGAAATGCTGATAGAAAATGAAGCTGTTGAAAAATTAAGGATGGGAACACTATCAAAGTCAACACAGCTTAATGGAAAACATATCTTATAAAAGAAAACTTTTTTTTAACAACATTTCCAGTGTGCTCTCTTTTTATAAGAAAAAAATTACCTTTACCCCCACCCCCACTACCTTAGCATTGATAATCACAACTCCATTAACACTACACACTCTCACAACAGTGTTTATAAGACTCTACGGGGTATTTTTACCCTTTGCAGTCCTCCTATCCCTTGTAGTTGCATTTACATTTGTGCAAAGTCCTTTCATCCAAAGTCCTCATCAGCTGTTTCCCATACTGTTCCTTCTGGAAAAGTGGCTGTTTCAGGCTCAACACTTTATTACACCATCTTGCCTAACTAATAACTTCCCAGTCGTTCCCTGAGGGTAGACACACACACTCATATGCACTTACTATAGCCCAACATCATTCATATGAGTATAGACTTCAGTGGAGTTTGAGCTTCTCTCTGAAAAGCAAATGTTATAACTCTGCATAAAATGTTACACTAGGCCAGCTTCCAAACAGAATCTTGCCAGAGACTAGTTTGGGATGTCTGAAAGCTTGATGTTGTTCCTAATATCCTGCTGTGGAAGCTGGGTCAAATTCTGTACCATCTATGTGCCTCAAGATACATCTATGAAGTGGTGAGAATTGCAGATGCAAAAGGGCATCCAGAATTTTTCGAGGTCCAGAAAACCATGCAATAGAAAATAAAGCCTATAAATAAAATCTATGAGAAAAGGCATATTAGGTTTCAAAATAAGGTATGTTGGAAGGGGTAGGGGTCAGCATTGAAATAAATTTGGCTGTAGGCATTTCGATTTCAAGATAAGATATGTTGAGGTGGTTAAGGGAAACTGATTAGGTTAGTCATTTATATTCATTGGTAGAGAACATTATCATGAAGAAGGGACGTCTAGAAAAGGGGATGCAGTTAGCTCACATATAACTATTAATGAAAAAGGTGTCTATCACTATGAAGTCAAATTGGAGTCTGTATCAAGCTTCTTCTCTCTGCCCTACCCACACTTCAACAAGAAAAGCCACCTCTGCATCCATCACCTCCCCAGCTTACTTCCACAAGCCATGCATTTTAATTCCCACAGGACAGAAAACATCTTCAGATTTTGAGGAATTGTCTAAAAAAATAGAAGGGGATAGAAACAACCTTATTCTCTGGCCTGGCAAGATTTTGCTAATTGAGATTGATGCATTCCAAAACAGAGCTGGATTCCTGTTTGTGTTAAGTTTTTCTCAATGATCCTACAAAATGCTCAAAAGGCTTGAAAAATCCCTGTTTCAGGACATAACCAGTTGCTTAACCTAGACACCTTATGCATTTTTGTTAGCCATGGTAAAGGGAGAATCTGCCACTCCAGACATAACAAAACCCTGTCTCAGTGCAGAGTGGAGCACAGTTGTGAGGGAACAGTGATTTTAAGTCTACAAATGTCACTGTCCTTGTGCTAGTTAGAAATATCTGTGGTTTGTTGCAGTGGCAATCCAACTTTTCTGCTTACATGCACTCAGAGGCCAAGAGGTCAGCTCCAGACTTGCACACTGGTGCCTGTGCATGGGGCTTCCCCACCCCAGCCTGCAGGCAGCGGCAAAAGTGCCTCAGCAGCTGCTTGCCTGGCAGACCCTAAAGGGTGAAATTAAAGACACTCTTTAAAGTTTCACTTTTTTTTTTTTTTTTTAAGTTCAGGAATGTGCTGGTTAGTCTGAAAGTGAGTTAGTTTTCTTCATGCAGTTAGAAACCTTTCTGTTTCATAACTAGCAGTCATTTGGATTTAGTTTGAGAACAAGAAGTTAACACACTGGGACAGAGTTAGTGTTTTTAATTGTTGTCTGGCAGCCAAGGTGTTTCTGAGCTCTCCGCCCAGAGGCATGAGGCACCTAGAAAGGGGAGCATAGATGGGGCAGACCTTGACTGACATCCAGACTGATCAATAAGAACATCTCATGCCATTAGTGTCACGCTTCATGTTTAAGAAGAGCAGGGATCTTCCAGCTAGCTTCAGTTGGAGCCGTGATGGAGATCTGTTAGTAAGAGATGGAGATCTGATTATGTTTGGGTGTTTCTTTAATTCAGCCTTTTGCCATCCTGTCATTTTGCAGAGGCCTCTGGGCCTTTCTGTCTTTTTGTCTCCTCTCTCCAGGATCAGCTGTGCTGCTTCCTGGGACTGGCTACTCTGGGCAAACAGAGTTTGTGAGAAATTGCATTGAGTATCTTTTATTTTATATTCTATTTCCATTTATATATCTAGTAATAGTAGTAGTAATATATTAGTGTTATTTTGTTATTTTATTAAACTGTGTTTATCTCAATCCACAAGTTCCTCCTTCCCTTTCTCTGCCCTATTCGGGAGGGAAGAGGCGGGGTGGATAGTGAGTGGCTATCTGGTTATATTGCTAGGTTGGGCTAAACGACAAGGATTTAAAGTCCTGCATTTTTGCAGAACATCTGTTGTCTGGGCTGTGGTGTAGAGTGAGCTAAAATCATGCATCCCTATGACTTGAGCCAGGCTTTTCAGATCAGAACAGACCCTGACGCCTATTTCTTACATGGATAAAGAATGGATAATGAGACGTTAAAGCATTTGTAAACAGAAGCAAAACTGAGAAGTCATATCATAGCAGTGTGCTGCTTCTCCTTGGTACATTATGTACAGGGACTCCACATTATTCACAGAAGTTCCTAAAGAAGATTTTAGGGGAAAGGAAGAAATATATATGGTTTTCCCCAATTTGGCCAAATGCAAGGAACCAAGGTATTAGTTTTCCTTAATTAGCAAAATCTTACCAGGCCAGAACATAAAGAGATTTTCTACCCCTCTGTTTTAATAGTTAGCTCCCCAGCTCTGTCATTAACATGACACGGTGTGCTGAAACAGCTTTGTAGTCAGAAGAGTGCGACAGAAGGATCCTTCTGTTTTCTAGCAAGTAATCACTGAAACAAAGATCTGCATTATTAAATTTCCACAGAATGAGCCCATGGGTAAAACAAAACTAAAGGAAGCTTAACAGGATCCAGGGACAGCATCCAAAGTTCCCTCCTGTGAGGCAGGCACATTTCTTAATACTTTTTTTTGCCAACTTTCATCAAATGTTCTTCTTGTTAATGACTATTATCTCGTGTCGGGGGGGGGGGGGGGGGGAGTGGGGGCTGGTGTTTTTTTGGGGTTTTTTTTGTTGTTTTTTTCTGCTTCGCTGATGGTCATAGGCAGAACAGGCTAGTGCCATATGAAATCAGTAGAAAAAAAAGACAGAAAGTCCTCTGTATTCCTGCCTACAGGAAGGCCTTGATATTTGTCTGTTTTATAACAAAGAGGGTTAACTGGTCACAGGTATGTAGTTAGCCTGAGGAGCGCCTTCATCAGGTCAAGTTCCATGTCAAGCCTTTTTAGACCTGGAAATACAGTTCTGGGTTTTGGAGGAACACATGTTTTTCAGGGCTAATATTTGCCTGCTGTTGTATTGCCACAATCTTGAAGAGAAAAACTACATATAGAACTTCTGAGATAACAATGCTTTTCCTTATTGTACAGAAAGAGAATAAATATTTGAGTCATACCTACCAGTTATTAATAAGAAATCCAGCAAGCATTCATTTGCCTGGCTGCCTGGACAAGGGTTAATGATACATTTCCATAACCTGCTTACATAGCTCTTCCCTGTACACCATGGATGGCTCTGGAAGGTCAGGCTTACAGAATCCTGTATGCTCAGAATCTAAAGCCCTGCAAAACACACATGACTCACATCTAATTGTTAGCATTTATCATTTTTATATTCTGAGTGTACTCAATAAAATGGGATTTACTCTGTTGCTGCGACAGTTGAAATATTTTTTGCTTAGATGTAAGCAAGAGGTTATGATCGCTCTGTTTTCTGATTGGTACAGGCACATTACAGCACCATGTTTCAAGTATAGAGGTGTTACAAGGGAATAGATGATAGAAATCTTTTGAACAATAACTTTGTATGCATAATATACACAGTACTGTATACACACACATGTGCCCCCTTGAATTCTAATATGGAAATGCAGTCACATTCTACACAAACTTGCTCTAAAAATGAGATGGAAACATGCTCATTTAATGATGACTGTGTAAGAGAGTCGCATGTTAAATTTGCTTACCAGTTTAGCAAGATGAGAGAAAGAAAGTACAAACTAAAGAGAGTTCCCTGAGATAATTTTCTAACAATTAACTGGCTGATTATTTCTACTAATGGAGAATGAAAGCAAAAGAGATAGAGAATTGTTATAATAAATATAATCTACCTTCAGCTAGGACAAATGATATCAAAATGACTGGGAAAGTGGGAGAAAAGGGTTGTGATCTCTTAAATTAATTGTGCTGTAAATAGCCATATACATCCTGCATCCACTTCTCTTAAATGTATTCTACTTTTTGTATAAAAATGCTGAGCATTAAATGCAGGAGCTGTTGTCCAAACTCATATCCATTACATTCTGAGATGAGTTTCCCATACATTGTTGGTATCCATTAGCTTTTAAAGATTAATTAGCATGAATTCTAGATCAGTGGGGCTGGACTGCTTCACTTCATATTTTTTTTTAAGAGAGAAAATGAACAGATGTTTGTGTGTTTGTGTGTGTCTTTACCCTGTCTTCTGTGGGTTGTTTACACAGAGAATCACTGAATTTGAAAGCTGTATGTCCCAGCTCTCAGAGCTCAGGGCCTTGAACTAGTTGCATCCATACTGCCTTTTGGCCAGAGCTCAAATCACAGTCATTCCTGCCAGGTATATGCGGTTTTTAACTCACAACAACAGTTGGACCCACTCCAAATAGCACAAGATCTAATGTGCAGAGCCTACAGCCTATCTGGTGTTTATAGTCAGGAACCAAGCTAGCAGAACAGTGCAGGCATAAATGCTATGAATACAATTTTTCATTATATGCATTTATGTATTAACTAAGCAAACAAATTTATTTACGGAACTTTCATTCAAGTAAGGCAAGGAATATTCCTCACCTCAGATTTGTCCTTCACAGCTGTCTCCTGCAGTACAGCATATACAGACAAAGACTTTGCCATGACATCTGCCTGATCCCTGAATAAACATGGCTGTGAACACATGTGCTATTCCTGCTTCTGTATTTGTATTAGGGCAATGTATTCAACTATGAAAGTCGTGTGACCATTAAAATGCAGCCTGCTTCAAGATGTCCCTTTCTGTTTAAGGAAGAAATTTAGTAGGAAGAAGAAAAATAATAATGTATTTATTGTACATTCAGAAAACAGAAACAGTGAGTAGTAGTTTTGCAAAAAAAAAGAAAACAAAATGCTATTGTTTATTTTATGTGCAATGACTTCTCCAAGTATAAAAACTACAAAGACCATTGTGGATGTGGCAGTAAAAATCATGTGTTCCTTTAGCTATTTCTAACAGAGGCCCTGTTACTGTAAAGACAAATACTTGCACTCACATGCAGCTCCTACTGAAATAAACACGATTTGAAGAAGATTCCTTTGATCCCAGGGACAAAGCTTTCCCTCTGTTTGGAAACTGCACAGCCACAATTCTGCTGTCTCCTTCTCTGTTGCCCATGCCATGCTAATAGAGACAAGGTTCTAGGGGAGCAGATACCCTCCCTTATAGGTAGTTTTATTACAGCACATCCCAATTCACACTGGACGTATTAGACTATGTGCTAAGCCAAGTCAAGCACCTTTTCTTTTCTTTTCTTTTCTTTTCTTTTCTTTTCTTTTCTTTTCTTTTCTTTTCTTTTCTTTTCTTTTCTTTTCTTTTCTTTTCTTTTCTTTTCTTTTCTTTTCTTTTCTTTTCTTTTCTTTTCCTTTCTCTTTCTCTTTCTCTTTCTTTTTCTTTTTCTTTTTCTTTTTCTTTTTCTTTCTTTTCCAGGGGAAATGTGCAAGTTCCAGGTCTGAGTGCAAATCGCTTTCTCCAAGTACCCACCACTCTGTCTCCTGTACTCAGTTACATTTGGTCAGGGAGATAATGGGAGTCTTTTAGTTCCCTGATCGGATGAGCATAGAGTTTAAAGATAAACAGTTGCACATTTGAATTTTCATGTGAGAATACTTGTCAATATAATTGAAGATTCTCTCTCCACAAATAAGCATGCAAACCAGCTTGACTGTAAAATACTAATGAAGTTGTACGTGTGTATCTGAAAAAAAGTGCAATTAAATATGAAGGGAAACCTAATGCAGAATATTCGCAATGTCTGTTCACCTCTATTATTTTCCGCAGTAAAGGTCTGTGTGTGCCTGTAATCCTACGAAAAAATATTAACTTTATATTAACATTAGGTGAAATTAAGTAGAATCATCAGCTTCATTTGAGCAAAAGTGGAAGAGGCGACCGCATCTTATCACTGGTGAAAAGTCGCACAGCCCCAAAGTAAAAAGACCAGTAGATAAAACTCTGTTTCAGTCTATTAGGTATCTTTCTCTGTTTTTTTTTTTGTCCTTTTTCCCTCAGATCAGCTTTCTGCTGTCCAGGGCCAAGTAAAGGGTTAATTGCATGCAACACATGTTCTTGTAATCAGTGAAGTTTGTTTTCATGTTGGAGCTCTTTTAAGGGGAACTTGCTTGTCTTCTCTGGAATTGGAGCAGTAAGAAAGTTAATTAGTAGCCTGAAATGTTGTTACTGAAAGAGTCAAAACCTGAAGCAGATAGTTCCCAAATGCAAGACTTGTATCAGGCCAACTAAACTAACCCAGGGCAGACTCAGGTCCTGTGGGATGACCTATTCCCTCCCAGTGCTTCAGGACCGAGAGTCATCAGCTCTGCTCCTCATTATTATTGTCTCAGCTTACTGCCCTAAAGAGAGGGGTGGTGGGAGGATGAGAGAGGTGCTAATCCACAGAGCAAAATACAAAAAGATTTACACCAGAGCTGAGCAAATATGGGCAAAGGAATGAAGCCAATGTCACTTTGAAAAAGAAATTCTCTGTAAATATGGGTAAAGGAATGAACCCAATGTCTCTTTGAAAAAAAAAAAAAAATCTCTGTAAGTAATTTGCTTGATAAAACACAGCTCACATTTGGGTGGGGAGCTGTGTTAGCAGACAGAGTGGAAATAGCATGAAACCTCCTTTAAGATGGTTTGCATAATGTCAAATAGGTTAAAGAAACCCTGCTCCCTAAATTAAAACCATATTATACTTAAAGAAAAAAATTTACTTTGGACAATGGTTGTGGAAAGAATTACTAAATAATATAACTGTAATTAATTGTTCACACATGAACAGTATATAATGTTTGTGATTGCCTAGAGTGTGTAATGTACATAGGGAAGTGATTGGTGTGTGCTTTTGTATTGTCTGGGCCATCGAACAGTGCCAAATCAGGGAGGAAAGGGGGAGCACGTGTTCCGAGTTTATGTATATAGGAAGGCCCATGGCAGCTTTAGATGGGTCTCCAGGAACATGTGTGTCAAGTCAAGAATTCTTCAAGAATAACAACTTGGTTCCCCCTTCCAAACCTGTCCCCCAGAAGCTTCTTCTCCCTCCAGCACACACACACACACAAAAATCCAGTTCCGAAATACAGTTATCTTCAGGGTGCCTTACGCAGAACAAAAACACCTAACTGAAACCAGGACCTGGACATGCCTTTAAGGAGAAAGCAAAGATTTCCAAATGCCAGTCTTCCTCTCTTGATCTCATATACTTCTGTTGTTAGTGAAAACTGTAAAACAGTATTTACAAGGTTCCGCACAGCGTGAGGCTGTTTGTGTGCAGCAGGGCAGAGGAAAGAGCTCGTTCTCTATACAACAGTGCAACCTAGTGGCTCGGAATGAAAGCTCTGCCCATCAGCCGCGAAGCTGCCTGACATCTTTTGCAGATATTTCAGTATTTGAAAAACAGTACTTACATCAAACACTCTCGCTTTCTAAGTCATTCAGCTACCTCGTTAGCGCGGGCACAGGAGTGAGGCCTCTTCGTTAGCACCACAGAATTTCTAAGAAGTTGGTAGAACACGAGCAATGAACTTCGGGAGGGTAAATGGTGGGTTGGCATTGGGTTGTGCCTCGCATGCTGTTACTCAGGTTGTGTAATTTATGCAACTGGTTTTGATGAAACTAATGTGATTATCCATGCGTCTAAGGATTTCTCTCTTGCTTAAGGGTTACTGGATCAGCCCCCAAGTCAGAAATTCTCCAGCAGGCTGTCAGCAGGACAAATGCAGGGCCACTGACAGGCTGAAAGTCGTCTGTTCTAGAATGGCTGGGAATTTATTGCAAACCAGTGTTAACTTTGCCCGCACTGTTGGGAGGATTTCAGATCCGAAGGACAGGGAATACTGCAAAGAGTGCAGTAATGGCTAATATCGCAGTGTGGTAAACTCCATTAGAAAGAAAACATTGTCTAAATAAAGGTTTGAGCCAAAGCCCATTTAAAAGTCATTGCAGGGAGGGTGCTTTACACGTTCTGATCTGCCCATTAGAGAAAAGCAGGGGGGAAAAAAAGCCTCATTTAGTGCTGACACAATGTTTTCAACTCAGCCCATTTGTAATAAGATGCTCTTTAGCCAAATCATTTAAGTCATTTGGAAATCATTTAGAATTCTCTTTCAGAGCAATTAGTAAAAAGCTAAAAGCCTCAAATGGTTCTTTGTGGTGGTTTCATAATTATTATTTTAAACCAGAAAATATCACCTTAAAGCAGAAAAAGAAAACAGTCCGTTGCAACTGAAAGTATCTGTGAGCATTCTGGAGATCTGAAGGATAAAGAAAAGGTGACCTTTTCCAGATCTATGCATTCCATATAACAATCTTTTCCTGCCTCCGAAGAACACACTGGGGAGAAAATCATTCACTATTCTTGTTTATATGAGATGTTATAGTAAGAATTAAATGTAATTTAGTGGGACAATAAAATCTTCTCAAGTACTGATATTCGACACAGTATTGTTGTGTTTGAGGTGGATTTGGGGATGATTAAAAGAGTAAATCACACCGATCTGAAACATTTTTTTCACCTCCTCAGATGGCATCTTGATCGTGCATGCACTGTGAACACCAAAAGCCTATAGGTCAGACCTGAAATTATAGCTAAAACTCAGCTCCTGAGGTACATGGACTGTTTATATCGATGAAAATTTATGATCTCTATACCCTAAATCCCTGGCCTCTCTTTTACATTGACTTCTTTACTATTTGCTGCTTTATTTTATGGTGATCCTTTGCCCTCTATAAATATATCACGGTTATTTAACCCTAGATCCCAACCATAGTTTCCAGTATTTCAGGAGGGATCTATTTGTTACATAGTCTGCTACTGGGGGTTTTATAATCCTATACATTAGCAGCTATTATTTCACTGAAGTTAAAAAATTCTCAACTATTTTCATCTTGTCATCTAACTTGATGCTATTTGGTATTACAGCCAAGAACAGAAAACTGTCTGCTGTTTTTCTAAGATTATATTGAGGTAAAAATTGTCTTTAATCTCCTGCAGTGATTGAGTTATTTTCTATTAAATATTTAACCATGGAAAAATGAATAAATTTAACTGTAATAAATTATAGTTTGGCAGACTTAATTGCCTATTGTTATTTAAAAAAAAAAAAAAAAAAATCAGCCTTATAAAAATCTGACCTAATCCTAGAAACATGCCATGGAGTAATTAAAGTTTTCTGTGGGGATAGACTGCAATAATTATCTTGTTTTGACTGAGCTTCTTATTATTTTAGCCTGAAAAATAAAACTGGAAAACAGGAAAGGAATATAGATTTGCAAAACCTATTGTCTGATGTTAAAATTGTTAAGAAAATATGAGTCAGTATTATGCAAATTCTGACCTAATCCCAGCAACATATTGGTAGGTAATTGTATTTTTCTTTAAAAGGGGACAGACCCTACAATAATTATGCCTTGTTAGTGTCCACATTGCTATATTTTTGATTTATGTATTTTTGTGGGAGCTGACAGATAAGCAAGAAAAATTGACATATTATAAACTAATAAAAATAAATAATATCTGAATCTGCCTAGCAGCAGTGCACATTGGGAAGCTAAATCAATGCATTAATCACACAAATTTTGAATAAAGTATAGTTTGTGCTAAATGAAAAAGTGACCTATACCAAACAGACCTAAATATTGAAATCTTAGCACTGCTTCTATTTGGACCTGCTTTAATTCCTGAGGTCAAACAATATAAGAATTTGACCTATACTATTTTTCTGATCATCTTGTGCAATATTCCAGGACAAATTTGTGCCCTTCTCATCTTTCTTACGATTTTAATAACCTTCAACCTGTGAGAGCTGTCTTGTTCCCCAAGGAAAGAATAGCCTTTGAAAGAAAAATTTGGTTAGCATCTCTCTCTCTCTCTCTCTCTTTCTCACTCTCTGTTTTAGCATAGCATTTATTTTAGGGCACTTGTTTACTAAAACGCTCTTGCTTTTCTATATAAAAGCATTGCCTGTTAAGTGTCAGAATGAAAAAAAAAATGCAATTTCGGTATCCAGTAACTGCTAGTTCTGGGAGTTCTGCTCTAGTGCACCAGCATTGGGGACAAATTGACAATGTAAATATTACAGAAATGAGCTCAGAGATGGGCGGAGTCTAACAATTGATCTTGTCTAACACAACTGGCAGAAAACTGATGAACTGTGAAACCTTGTTTCACATTTCTGCCCACATAAGGTCATCTCACTGATGTGCATTTGGGTGGACCGGGCCAAATCCTGATGGGGTATAATTTTCACTGGAGTTAGCAGTGTGGGTCTGAGTTTTTCTCAGTGATTGTAATTTGAATACAAAGAAAACATCATACGATCATGAACAAAGGATATACAGATTTTATTGTCTTCTCTCACGCTGTCTGCAAATGCCACTATATGTCATCCTGTTTTGGCATTTCCAGAGTAATCCCTCGCTTTAAGGGCTTTAAAGCAAGGATTGCACAGGTTTGTTGGAGAAAATGGAAACAAGGTCTGAGAAACAGCTCAGCTGTAAGAGAATTCCTTCTGCAGCTTTTCAGCTCCTGGTAAAACCCCATGGCTCCTCTGCTCACAGGCTGCATCTCTGCCCCTCTCACCAGGACCAGGCGTGCTCATGGGCACAGGAGGCCCAGCGGGGCAATACCTGTGTCACTCTTTGTAGCCAGCTGAGCTGAGCATGATCTGAGTCTGCCCACAATCTCTCAGTAAGTGACACCCTCCGAGTGCCCACCCTAGTTTTATCCATGTATTGGGTTTACATGGCCAGGTTTTGGTAGCAAGAAGAGATACAAGGTTGGCTTCTAAGAGAGAGTGACAGCTGGCTCCAAGACGGACCCACCACTGGCCAAGGCTGAGCCCATCAGCAATGGTCATGGTGCCTCTGGAATAACACATTTAAGAAGATGAAAAACTGCTGCACAACAGCAGCCAGGAGAGAGGAGTGAGAATATGTGAGAGAAATAACTCTGCAAACACCAAGGTGAGAAAAGGAGGAGGGGGAGAAGGTGCTCCAGGTGCTGGAGCAGAGATTCCCCTGCAGCCTCTGGTGCAGTCCATGGTGAGGCAGCCTGTCCCCATGCAGCCTATGGAGGTCCACAGTGGAGCAGTTTTCCACCTGCAGCACACAGAGGTTAACGGTGGAGCAGGGATCCACCTGCAGCTCAGGGAGGACCCCCCGCAGAAGCAGGTCGATGCCCAAATGAGGCTGTGACCCTGTGGGAAGCCTGCACTAGAGCAGGCTCATGGCAGCACCTGTGGAGAGAGAGGAGCCCAGGCTGGAGCAGGTTTGTTGGCAGGATTTGTGATCCTCTGGAAGGGACCCACACTGGAGCAATTAGTGAAGAACTGCAGCCTGTGGGAAGGACTCACATTGGAGAAGTTCATGGAGGACAGTCTCCTGTGGGAGGGACCTCATGCTGGAGCAGTAGAAAAGTGTGAGGAGGAAGGAACAGCAGAGACTGTGTGATGAACTGACCACAACCCCCATTCCCCATCTCCTTGAGCAGGAGCGGGGGAGGAGGTAGAGAAATTGGGAGTGAAGTTGAACTTGGGAAGAAGGGAGAGGTGGGGGAAGATGTTTATAATATTTGCATTTATTTCTCATTATCCTACTCTGATTTGATTGGTAATAAATTAAACTAATTTCCCTAACTCAAGTCTGTTTTGCCATTATGGTAATTGGTCATTGATCTCTCCCCATCCTGATCTCGACCCACAAGCTTTTCATTATATTTTCTCTCCCCTGTCCAGCTGAGGAGTGGAGTGATAGAGTGACTTTGGTGGGCACCTGGCATCCAGGCAGGGTCAACCCACCAGAAACCAGCATGTAATATACGTGGTCTTGGTAGGTACTTATCTTAATCTCTTGAGGGCTGCTTTGTGCTTGGTGTTGTCATGCGAACATATATTTGTTGTGTCATTCCAAGACAACAACTAAGGGAGATCAAATGACATTGCAAGAGATGGGTTCAAAATAAAAGACAAAAAAAATAAACACAATATATGAAAATAAATACAGATAAACTAGTTTTTCACACAAAAGCGTTTGGCACCATCCATGCATCGGTCTGCAGAACTGAAGGCCATGCAGCTGGCCCTGGATATTGGTGGCAAGCAAAGAGGACTAAAAGGTTGCTTTAATTCAAAATGTGACTGGACAAATCCTTGCAGAAAAAAGCTATCAGATGCTGTTAAAAAAAAAAAAAAATCAGTGCAAATTGAATCTATATGAATATACATATGAATGTACCTGAATGCACATTTGGTAAAAAAAAAAAAATATCATCTCTCAGGCATGGAGTTAAAGGCACAAGAAGGTGTTTTAAATCCATCCTTGTGTTCAGTATTTCAACCTGTCTGATTTAGCTGCCCTGCTTGATCAACATCTTTGGTATGTGAATCCCAAACCTAAGTATTTAGTTCTCACAGCAACAGCTCAACAAAGCTCAGCATTGAGGACTTTGTGTCACTTTTGGGGCTGTACTTGACATCATGGGACAATGGTCATTTCCACCATGTTACTAAATGGATAGCCTGCTTCATGGTATTTCAACACTCACACTGCAATGTAAACCAGGGAGTATTAGGTCATGTAAGACAAGAACTGTTCCTGAAATGCCCAATACAAAAATGCTGTTCATCTGGATTTCTACAAAGAACAGCTAAAATAATATCATCTGTCTCATTAACTGGATCTACTTATCAATCTCATAAAAATACACTAACAAAAGTCTCCAAGTACCTCCATCCAAATCATACAACCTGTATCTACAGAATCACAATTATCTGTCAGTTTTCTGGCATCTCAACACATGACGCTAGCAGTGCCAAGACCAATTTCCTCCAGGACAAGGGAGACAAAGGGGTCTATGTCAGCTAATTGTGAGTCTCAGTCTGGAAGCCTGTAAGAGGAACCTACAAGGGAGCCCAACTTGGAGACCAGCTGGCTTCCCTGATGTTGAACTGGGAACTTGCAGGTCTGGTGGAAAGGATGCAGTGAGGCAGAGCAGCCTCTTCATCTAGTTTGGTACCATGAGTTGGGGAGCCAAAGGAGCTGTGCTCCTCCAAATGAACACAGGACTTGGAGTCTGAGACCACTGGTAGAGGAGAGGAAATGCAGGTGGTGGTAATGGAGGGAGGAGGGACTCCTGGCAGAGGACTCAGTGTCCATGAGTAGAGGTGTTGGAGAAATAAAGATCAACCAATTGTATCAGTTTTAACAACTGATTTCACCAGGTAGAACAAAGTATCTCCCACATAGGCCTCAAAGTAAAGATTAATGCAGACTTGTACAGTACATTATAATATAAATCTTATATAATTAAGATTAGTAAAACTATGCAAACTTCATTATGCAATTAACTGCTAACTGCTAACTGATTAACTCTGGCACTCTCTGTCCCAAATACATACAAGGTAGCAGCCATTCTGCCTGAGTAATGGGACTGTCATGACAGTGTTTAGGAGCACCTGGTAAGAAACAATGTGTGTAGTGTGTCAGGCCAGATCCAGAACAATCAGACCCGCATTTCTGACTCAAGACATCTGCAGACTCCATGCTACTTATCTAAATGCATAAACATGCCTCTGCCAAGCCACGGACCATTATAACCCAGTGCTTCTGGAAAACAAAGATGTTGCAAGATGGTTATAATAAATATCTGCACTAACAAATAAAAGAGCTGCATTTTGACACAATAATATTTTACATAACCTGAGACAATTTTGGCATTGAGCTGTTTATAGCAAAGCATTGAGTTAGCTGTAACAGCAGCTGGCTTATTCTCTGGAAAGTCTATTCCCTGAAAGGCAGCATTACAATTAAAGAGTGAAGAGTATTTCAGCTGACATAGCATTCCTGCTATAGGCACAGTCAATCAAGGGAAAGGCCAAAGCAACAGTCAGATAAAAGACTAATAAAGCTACGAATGACAATAAAAGTCCACTGAAAGCTTTATTAGACTGGTTAAAATCTCGCTCAGAACATAAAACAGCCCTCACACAGAGTAACCCCCAAACATCTCACCACCACTTACCAGAGATGTCACACTGTGCTGGTGAGGGCCCTGAAAAACATAACAGATACCAACAATCTAGGACTAATCAGAACTGCAAAAAGAGTGGTATGTTGAGTAAGTTGCTTTATTGTAATATTGTGTGATAGACGTTAGACCCCCCTGAACTCCCCAGAAACAGTAATTCCTCAGCCATCATTTCTCATCTGTAGATCTCAAATACTTTAAAAAAAATTAAATGTCACATTTTTCATTTTCCAGGAAGGGGAGCTGAGGCATAGAGGGATGTTGTAACATTTCTTTATAAATTTATTTTTATAACTTAACCCTCAGATCATGGGGAGATGTAATGTGTCCTAAGAAAAATCACATACATACATAATACCTTTATAATGTATTTCTTGATATCTCAGAAGTTTAAGCTTCAAATTCAAATGGTCAGGACATTAATATGTTGGTAGTTTTGTGTCAGTAAAACAGGTATCCTTCTTTCTTGTTAATAATAGTTCTACTGTTTTTAAAGGAAAACATGATATGGCATAATATATTCCATATATTTCCTTATAGTTATAGTGTACCCATGTCTCAAGAACAACTTTAAAACAACTAGAACACAGTAGTGTGTCATTCTAGCACTTAGATATGCAATTTTAGCAATAACTAAATGTTTGTGCAAGATTAATATTGTGCCAAGTTGAATTTGGTTTGTGTTATGAAAAGCAATCCCAATGGAATGAACATTGCCATGATGAACAATATTTGGATGCAAGAGAAAAAGTGAATGTGAAGAGCTGAATGAATGCTAATGATTTCAGAGCTGTATTTTTGCTCAGAGTAAACATTACACGTCTTTGGTGTTTCACAACAAAACGAGGTATTAAAGAAAAAAATGTTCCACACAACAAAATATGCAGAGAAATATAGAGAAAGTATTTAGCAGTGAGCAACATAAGTGAACATTATATTAAAGCATAAATTTTGCTTTCAAATAACTAGTTTGTGACCTTAAAAATAATTATTACAAAATAACACTTATTTTTAAGGTCTAGATATCTTTTCACTTGTAACAGAAATTGCTGTATAGTTGTATGAGAGTTTCCTCCAAGTCACTGGACTATATATAACTAACTTAGACACTTATCCTTCATCTTCAAAAACCATCTTCACTGTAAGTGTTCTGGGTTTCAAACACTAACATATTGCCTCCAAAATTTAAGTATTTCTAGGATGGATACTTGTCTCTGGAGTATCTTGACAACCTGGAATGAAGTCTCACAAATGACAGGGAATGTCATGTTCAAGGCTTGGAACCTATTTTCATGTATATTCTTTTTTGAGGGGCATGAGATGAGTGAGATTTCGTTCTTTTGCTTAAAATAAAACTTTAAATTATTAAATGTACATGACTGCATATGACATAGAAGTTTTTGCACAATCATCAAAACTGAAACAAATAAATAAAAAGAAGTAATGAATTGAAAATATGTGGGTAGGCATCAGAAAATACCTGAATTACTGTTTCAGAAGACATAGACTTCTGAGTTTGGTTCTCAGGACACAGAGAACACATAATGAAGTGTATAAGACCAGGGCTGCATGTCCACCTCACCCAGAGGAGACAAATAATCCTTGCTATCCTGCCTCCCAAGATAGTGTTGCAGCTCCCAGCATCGGGGATAGTCTTGGGAGAAAGGAGGTAGAAGGAATAGAGAGAGCCCTCCAGCTTGCACTCACGGATGTGCACACATATGGTACCTAAACCTGGTCCATGATGCAGCAAAGTACCACCTTCCTACACCAAAAAGGTGAATGGTGAGATGTTGACTGGTGTGTAACCAAATAGTTTGGGAACTCTAGTAAAGGGATAAAGGACTGGGAGACTGGCACTCATGCTAATGAGTCAAAGAAACTGGGACTCCTATGTTTTGCACTGTAGAAATCTTTAATGCATGTGTACATGATGCAATGAGGCATTTAAACATTCTTTGAACGTATCTACCAAACCAGAACTGGTGACAACTTGCCTTCTTTGCAAGAATAATTCACACCAAGAATTGGTCCTAAAAGTCATCATGTGTGAGATTACATCAGATTTCTTTCCCACTGTACATTATGTCTTCTAGGATTTGTACCCTGACACAGCCCCACTTTCCATGTTGCACAGCATGTACTCATATTTTCTGATACTGATCACCAACACAACCTCACATTATTCCAGATACTCTGAACTAAAATAAGAACCCCCAAAAAAAATCTTAATTATTTATCTGGGTGAGAGAAATATCATAATGGACCCAGGCAAAACAAAAGCCTAAGTGTCTGGCAGTACAAATGTGGTCTATTTACTCTAGCGGGAGCTAATTCTGAGAAATACAGCTGCATTCCAGCCTGCACCATTTGATTTTGGGGCCAGGAATTGCTCCTCGGCTTTCTTCACTTAGTGGTATGCAAGCACCCAGGGAACACAGGGAATAAAAGAGAGGATTTGTATCAGGCAGACTTTGGATCCATGCTTCACCAGGCAAATTGGCAACAGGCATTAATCCTTGGGCCACTTTCAGGTTTTTTTAGCCCTACTATACTTGTACAACAGATTCAGTGGCTACAACCTCAGAAGGGCTGGAGCAATGAGAAGGAGCTTACTTGCTCTCAGGCAAATACTACATCTTAGGTCTTGGCCCTAAGTGTCACTTACAGGGGCAGATCTGGCCATTACTATTTCACTCTTATGCTAAAGAACTGAGATCATATGATACACTGTGCTGAGCACTATACAAACACATGGAAGAGAGCCCTTTACCAAAGAGTTTGCAATCTAATTAAACAGGCTTCTCAAAAAGTAAGAGAAGGAGCACAGATGAATGCATGTGCAAAGGATATGCAGCAAACAAGAGGCTGAGATAAGGTTAGCAACCCAGGCTCTTAGCTCTCAGTTTTTCTTAATTTCAGTGAACTATTGTATATTTCACTAATTCTGTGTGAGAAATCAACAAATAAACACCACCAACACTGTTTGAAGTGGTTGAGTTGGAGATATTCAAAAGTCATCTGCACATAGTCCTGGACAACCAGCTATAGATGATTCTGCTTGAGCAGGGATGTTGGACCAAATGACCTCCAGGGGTCTCTTCCAACTTCAGACATTCTGTGTTACTGTGAACGTTAATAAGTCATCTTATTTTTGAGAATTAGTGCTTTTGTCCAGATTTAGGATGGCAGAGTTGGATACAAATGTCCCTATCCTATTACATATGTATACATGCATACATATATATAGTGTGGCTTTTGTATATTTAGTAATTGCAATAAAATAACTTCTGGCCATTCTCTTTGCATGCTCTCCCTTTTTAGATTTAATAACACTGCAAGCAAGGAAAACATCTGACTTTGGAATTATATCAACACAAAGCAGTTACTTTTGGCTTCCAAATACGCTAGGATCAAATAAAACATCTGCAAGTCATTGGTTGGAACACAGATTAGAAGGAAAATGTTCTATGATATTATGCATATGTCCAATTCATTAGGCCTTAACTCCAATTTAAGCAACATGCGGTGCATGTACCTTGGCTTACAACAAGTTACTTTAATGAACAAACAAGGTGAACACTGTTCAGACTAATACCTGTAGAATTTGCCTCATCTGGCACCTGCTAAGCACTACACATTCTGAAAACATTATTCCAAATGCTTTCAAGAACTTCTGAACACCTTTGTAAGATGCAGGTGTTTTTAAGTTATGTATAAATGCCTCAAAAGATCAATTCCCTGGAGACTTTATGCAGCTTGTTACATTTGGGGGGTGGGAAGCTGGACGAGTGTTTAACAGCAAGAATCTGGAGATAATCCATTAATTTGTGACACAATCAATTAGCACTTGTTCTCTTTGAACAAGGAAAATTTGTTTTCAGATTTTTAAAAAATTGTCAAAATAGCTTTAGATATTTCTTAGCACATTAAAATATGAAACAGGCAGCAAAGGGGAGATCACCATTACCTTCATCTTTCAGTCTTCCTTTTGATTGTCATTGGTAAAGAAAACCTAAATCATGAAATAAACCAACACAAATCTTTCAACAGGGAAGAAGAAACATGAAGTCTTAAAAATAATAATAATTAAAAAAAATAATAAAAGGAGAGAAAAAGAGATATCAAACTCCTTTACAAAACCAAACAGCACTTACAGTGAGATTTCACTAAGTTTACCACAGTCATGAATAACCCCTACCCAATACGAGATGCAGTGTGTATCATGTTAGAGCATCCTCCATCCTGTGCAGTCACCACGCACTGCCAAAGAACGTAGCTAGGGCATCATGCACTGTGCCACTGACCTATGTAAAAAGGAGCTTTAAAATTGTCAAATAGATAAGAGATTCTCTTTCTTTTGCATATTTTACCCCAAATATTGGAGACTAGCACTGTTCTTTATACAACACTAATGACAGTTGGTTTTCTATTGTAACTTATCAAGACAAATTTATCAAAACAAAAGGCATGATTTAATTACACATATGTATTTTTAAGCAATAGGGTTGTCTGAATAATAGTTAAAAAAAAACAAACAACCAAACAACCAAACACCAAATTTTAAGGTAATATGTATTTTGTCTAATATATAAAGATACAGAAAGATCCAAGAAGAAGTTACAGCAATTTAAAGCCATTCAGACTACCATTTTCCTAAAGACTGGTTATCAACTCCTACCCATGAGATCCACATGTGCATATGTGTGTGCACACACACATTTGCATATATATATATATATACGTGTGTGTGTGTGTGTGTGTGTGTATATTTTAGGATAGGGACAGCATAGCATAGCATAGCATGGCATAGCATGGCATAGCATAGCATAGCATAGCATAGCATAGCATAGCATAGCATAGCATAGCATAGCATAGCATAGAATAGCATAGAATAGAATAGAATAGAATAGAATAGAATAGAATAGAATAGAATAGAATAGAATAGAATAGAATAGAAAATATATACATATCTCCTGATTCTGACACTTGGTGACATCTGTCTCTCCTGTGCAAGCCCCAGAAAAGTCTGAGAGTGGAAGTACAGACCTTACCAGAACAAGGAAAGCTCTCAGTGACTCCCCACTAAACACCCACATCTCTCATCCTGACTTTCTGAGGAGCACCAAGGTGCAATGTAATGTATAGAGCCATGAAATTAAGAGATCATGGGTGTACTTATGTTTTTAATTTTTTTTTTTCCTTTAGTATGAAGATTATATTCCAGATGGATCAGTTCTTTTCTGCCACCAGACCATATATTCTGGTGCAAGGTCGTAGCAAGAACAAATTATTAGTAATGAGATCATCCTGTTTGGTGTTATCTTGGTTTAAGCTGGTGTAGAACCATCCCTCCACCTCACACATAGTGTAAAGTTGTGCTCAAAGGTGGGTAAGGAGAATCACCTTACATTCCCAGGACTCTGACCATTCATCTGTTTCTGTCAGCTTCCCCACTATTTTTTTCAAATAATTGGCTGATTTCAGTTGGCTGGACTTAACAGAGGTATATAAATTTCCAAGTTGTGAAGCTTGGCGTTGTTTTCTCTCTTGTGTAGGCAGCAACATGTCAGGGAGATGAGGATACTGTGATGGACTATTTGGGACATGGAGGAAAACTGAAGGGTCTCATTGGGAAAGGAACTGTGGTCATATGGGACATGAGGAGAAACTCAGACAAGTATGGTCAAAGTAGGTGTGCATAGAACACAAATCCACTTAATTACGTCTATTATTCATGGAAAATTTTGTTAAATTATACTCATTAATTCTAGACATTGGAAATAAATGTATTCAATCTTTCACTTTTGTTTAGGAAAGTAAACTTCAAAACAGTTGAAAGAATTTTTATAGTCAAGTCTTCTTATGATATATCTACTTACATCACTCCATGATTAGACAAATAAAAGTCTGTAGGAAACAAATTGTGGAATTATAGGTTTCTTGGAATAGTTAATTATGTTAAAACCTGATCCACACCATAAAAAGGACAGTAATTAGGAAACCTCAAACAGTTGAAAAGCTTGGATGAGCACTGGGAATATCAGAATCAAAACTTTCCTGTGAGTCCTTCCAGTTCTGGCATTCATCTAATAGCTATGAAACATGTTCCCGTGCCACAACAACCCAGGGAGTAAAGATACACAAGTTCAAGTACAGAAAAGAAAAATATACAAGCACATTTTTAATTGCATCCTAAAAAAGTGAACAGGTCACATGTTTTCCTTTACTTACAGAATAATCTGTAGTTCATTTTAGAAAGGCTGACATATGGAGGGCTACCTAAAAGCATGCTGTCCTTTCCATATCATCTGTTTGGGCGCAGACTGAAGGGCAAATAGCAAGTACAGGTTGGGTTATTTTGCAAAGGGAGAGAAACTTCTAGTGGGAACCTGAGTGGATGGAGGAATTACAAAGAATAAGGAGCAAGAAGCCTGCTGCCAAAACAAGCTTAGGAGGCTCCTCTCCTGTGTCATGAGCTGATGGAAACAATGCAGGTAGGAAACATCCAGAAGTTCAGGGAACAGTTTAGCCAAACTACTTCCAGGAGAAAGTGTAGTTATTTCTAAGGTGATTACTACTAAATATCAAAATGATTTTGCAGCTTGCCTAAATATAAGCCTAATAATACCCTGCATTATTTGTGTACTTAATAGCCTGAATGGGAAACATGTCGTCACCTTTAACATGAAAACTTAATGGACTCCTTAAAAGGTTAATGTAATGTCAGGAAGAAAAAAAGACAGATCAGAAAATGATCATGTTCCTCGCCAGAGTGTGCACCTAGCCCTGAGACCTCCAAGGACTTAAACACACTAAGGTTTTTCTTTCTCATGTTGCCCTAACTATTCAAATTGTCTCGGATCCATCACTGTCTATCACTAGTTTGACAACACTTTGAAGACACTTATCTAAAAAGGACATCTTGCAGCAATTAAATGTAGCATAGTGAAGAGCTCTGATCTAGACAATAAACACCCTTTTCAATGCCATGCCAGCTATCCCACTTGGGAGCCAGCCTAACTAAGGCAGCACTGAAATGATGCTGGCAGTCAACAAGCTGTCTGTGACTTTTGTCAGCGCTGACAGCATTTGTTCAGTTGAATTGGTGTCATCAATAGAGGGATTTTTTTTACTTTTTTTTTTTTTTTTCCAAAACTTCCCCTTGTGTAAACAAGTTAAGATGCAGAGCGATCCGGGAAACATTAATTTCACACTGTAGTGACACAATAAGAGAAAACAAAAATGAAAACAATCTAACAGGAATGGTTTCATCTAATTATACTGTGCAGAAACAATTACAGAAAAATAATTGCCTGATTGTTTAAAAGGATCGCTAATGGGCAGAGTTAAGGTTATCTGAGTGCATTAGCTGTGTCCTTCTGAGGCTTAGATTTCTATTTAGATTTGCTTTGAATCTAAATTTCTAGAATTCATCCTTTCACTTTCTAAAGAAGTTGTAGCACTCCTGTAAAGCATTTCGCTTAGCTTACTGATACATCCTGTCAACTCTAATTCCAATTTAATGTAAATTTAATCTAGGAATATAAACAAGAGATTTTTTTTCTGTTTATATTTAAAAGGTATATATATGGATTCCATTAAATACACATTGTTTTTCAAACACAGCCTGCTGTGGACCAATGGATTAATACAAATATGTTTTAGTACTTCAGAGATACCTTATCACCTATTGACTCTAAGTCTAGAGCTGGATCTCCTGTACAGTCCTGGAAATCTGGAATAATGATCTGTCAAGGTTTCCTACTAAGAGTAAAAACATATCATGGCACAGATAATGTATATTACTCGTGTAATTCTAGTTGCTACAATGTTTTTGTTAGTTTTGTTTTGGTTTGTTTTTTAAGGAGGAGAGAGAAGGCAATTCTCACTGCATGTGCAAATCTGATTTTATTTCTACCTTTTTATTACATATCTATTTCTCAGTTTCTTCTGGACAATTTTTACAGACATTTGTAAAAATAAACTGCATGTGGAGATTTTTAAACAAAAGCTACTTTTTTCTCATAGATATCTGGCCTTCCAAAATGTAGAATTTCAGATATCACTGATCATGGTAACAGAAGAGTAACCTCCTAAAGATCTTTACAGATCAGATGCCAAGCATCAGCTTGGAAAGTGTTTTTTTCATCACCTAGCTTTTCACAACAGATCTAAGAGGAGTTACCCAATAAATTAATATTATAAAATTATCCTTGAAAAGAGCCTTTTTCTCTGCTTGTGTGGCTAGCATTACTTTTCTAAGAATAGATTTTAGTTCCAAAACATGATGTATTTCTATGGTTCCAGAACTTTGTTTTCCAGACAGGAAAAAAAGGATAATTATTCTCTGTTCAGCTAATTGATTTTAAATTACTCTTGTCTGTTTTTCAAACATCTCCAAGAGATGCTACATGACAAGCTATAAAGTAACAGCAATCAATTCAGAATAAATAAAACAATTGTATTAAATTAACATACACAATCACTTAAATGACATAATAATATAAAATCATCAAATTTTTTTACCTCTTTTCGAGGACTAATTTTCTTCCAATTTCATAATTATTTATTTAGATCTGTAATTTACAGATCAGACTTGTACTAATTACTGTGAACGTAAATATGTACTGTATGGAACACATACACGGTAGGCAGACACAATAACAAGTATTTATTAGTAGTGCATTACTTCAAAATAATATGTGTGTGAATGTGTGTATATATATCTATACCGTGACAGCCTTAGTCATGTGCTTGATGGTTAATCTTAGCATAAACAGTTGAAAAAAAAACTCTGTTGTCTTGAATCTTTAGATCCAGAACAAACCTGAGGTATTTTTCTGAAACCATAGTGACAAGTTGGAATTTTTTTTTATTTTACTTATTTAGATTTACAGAAGGTGTGTGAGGTTCAACAGATGCCCAGCCTGTGCCTTTACAGTTCTTTAACTAGCAAACTCATCATCATGATAAAAACACATTTCTCATCCTTTCAAAGAAATTTCATTGCTCTAAAGTTCCAGAGACTAAATAAAGTCCCAAACTGCAGTAGGACTCATCATGTACTAGCAACATGGTTTCTCATATATCTGGGGGAAGGAATGAAACAGTCTTTGCAGTATGTCCAGAAAATCACAACACTTCCTGGTGGTGTATCGAGAAAAGAGAGGTAAATTGGAGAGGTAAGAAAAAGTCCAGAGGTGTCTTTTTGTACCACTTCTTACACTTTCAAAAGACAGCGACCTCCATTCAAGCATGACTGTTGATTCTATATACATTGTTACATAAAAAGAGAAGTTGCCACTAAGGTTATCTATATTTTTAACATTAAAAATAAACAAACAAACAAACAAACAAAACACAACCATGTGTCAAAGATGTTTTATGTCCTTAGGATGCAAGGATAGTGACAGTCTTCTGGTACAGGACTGTGCAATTCAAGCAACTACCGTTGGGATTTCTGACTTTGGCAGTGCATTTAAGGACAGATGGAAAATTCTCTGAGATCTGAGTATTCCCTCTTTTCATCTGCATCCTACACATGAGGTTAGGACAGGCTAAACACGGACATGAACTGAATATGGAATTTGTTCTGGATGAACTTTCTCAAATAGAAATAGAGCTCCATTTCTCAAGTACAATTAGGCTCCTTTACAGCACACTGGTCGTGCCATAAATGAAAGTTCCAGTTACAGAAACAGCCCAAAACATCCAAAAATAAACTAGAAGGGGTTTAGTTCTGAAGGATGCATGTAAAAAAGCTCCTGACAAAATGTCCAGTTTCTTATATTATTTTTTTTGTGTATAATTAACCTTGTCTCCCTGGATACAGTTATGGTTTGTAGGACAGTGTCATTGCAGATGGACTATGGGCATGCATCTTGTTATTCATAGGGCCTAACGGTTCACCACTGAGCAAGAAAAGATCGCCGTCAATTATTACATCTAGATGCTAAAGATTTAGTAAGAATCACAAAAGGCCTAAAAGTAATTAAATTATCATTCAAGTTAGATGAACTTAAATGTATAGAGTTCAGTCATCAGAAAGAAGAGATATAATTAATGTGATAGAGTTACAGTTTAATTATGTAGAGAATTAAAATAGAAATGTTAAATGTTAATGAATGGACAATGACTATGACCATAGAGTTGTGGGAACACCAGGAGGATAAAGACAGGAGAAGGGCTATACCATGACCATGCACAGAAACATTAGCATTAGCAGGTCATCAAGAACTTGGCAGATACATAGATTGGGCTTCACAGGGTACCCAAATGGGGACACAAAGGACAGTGAGTAAATCCTGTTGTTCACAGAGGTAGGGTAGAGTGGAAAGAGCTATTGTGTTCCGTTCCTAAAAGGACAAAAAGCCCCAACAATCTAATAAGAATTGAAGCACATCAAAAGGAGAACCCAAAAACTGGTGTCTCTGGTCTCCCATGTTCTCTTAGACAGATGACCTTGATATCAACATCTTGGTGTTTGTGAACATGTGAGTATGAGAGTGTGAGCTAGGATGAGCACAAACATTTTTATTTCCATTTAATTTTAAAATAAAATTATCTTGTCATTCTACAAGGCTTCTCATTGAGATTTCCTGCATTGTTACTGTAACACTACAACATTATTTCCTACAATACTCTTTGTTTTAATTGCAGTGTTTGTTTTTGTCTAAGGATTAACTTCATTTACAGACCAGTAGACTACAACAGAATAAGTCTTGTATAACAGATCACAACAGCTTCATGGATACATAAAAAATTGTTTAATGTATTTTTTTCTATTGTCACAGAGGCACCCTGAGGTTAATTTAAGGGACAACAGAGTCCAAAACACCTTTTATTAAACCAGTGAGAAACAGGGTTTTAGCACTCCAAAAGTGACTTAAATAAAGGTTCGGATATCAGTTGAGGAAAATTATTAAGAGGCAGCAACTAATACAACAGGCGATCCACAGTGTGTGTGCATGTGGCTTCACCCAAAACAATGCCGGAGCCGTCCCTGAGTCCCGGAGAAATACACACTTGCCTAAACACGGTGCAGGATTATTTTGAAAGAGATACACACACTCGTAGTGAGTACGGGAAGTGTACACTAGCGATTCCGCAAGGGTAAATTTATAATACACCCGCAATCCTGCGAGAGTTAATTTACTTACACGTACAAGTGTGCACGGAATCCTACATGTGCTTATGTGGAAGCACGGGAGGAAAATACACTCACGATTGTGCGAGGGGCTCTTGGCGGCCACTCGCGATTGTGCGAGGAAATAATTTATACACGTGCTCGTATTGGGCATGGAAAGTTACGCGTGCAAGTGTGCACGGAAGGAAAATACACTCACGATTGTGCGAGGAAATAATTTAAAGTACGCACGCAAATGTGCACGGAAAGTTACACGTGCATATGTGCACGGGAGGAAAATACACCCGCGATTCTGCGAGGATTAATTTTACACGCGCTCATATGGAGCGCGGAAAGTTATACGTGCATATGTGCACAAAAAGTATAAATATACTCGCAATCCTGCGAGAAGTTTTACTCACACCCGTGGCGGCAAGGCAAGCGGAGTCTCCATCCCGGGGAGGGGGGCTCTTGGCGGCAGCATCTTGCTCGTGCTCCGAGAGACCCGCGACAATGGGCGGAGTCTCGATGAGAGTCCCATTTTTATCTGATCAGATCTGACTGTAGGCACTCTAGAAGCTTCTCTGCACCCCCCCACACTGGCTGTGGGTGCCCCTGAAGCCTCCAAACATCCCCCACACTGGCTGTGGGTGCCCCTGAAGCCTTACACTGGCCGCAGGCGCCCAGTGGCTCAGCACTCCCTTCTCCTAATGGCCCAGGAGCCAGGGTGCTCTGGGCCAAACAAGAGAAGCTGTTAGCTTCAAGTAGCAGAGAAAGAGGGAGATGTGCCATACTGAAGAAGGGAGGGGGGTTTGCATTCTGCCACATCTATTAAGAGGTGCTTAAAATATGAATAGAACTGGAGAATACTGTGATTTTTTTTTAAATAAACCTTTTTTAATCATTCATAATGGAATACAGTGTCTTGTCTTTTCTTTATTACAAGCATATTTGCTTTGGTATAGAAACGTTTTCTCTGGTAAGAACACGGAACTCTATTGTCCATATCAGCAGAACTACTTGGCTGTAAATTAGAGCTTGAATCAATGGTGTATGTATTTATTTTCAGAGTACGGATAATTTTGATGTTGAAATGTCTGAATAAGTAAAATGAAAAGCACTTTTTTTTGGGTTTTAATGTTCCTTACCTATCAGTATACTTACAGATTGTACAGGGACAATCTGGAAGGCATGCTTTTCACTCTCCCAGAGTGTATCCCTGCCAGTAAATGTTATTAGCCAATGCAAATAGTGTTTATTATACTCATCCTGCAAATGATGTCTGGGAACATTTTGAGAGATCATATGAAAACCTTTAGATTTGTCTCAATCAAAATATTTGAAACCTAGATGCATTTTAATCTGACAAAACTGTTACTCCATATGTACCTCTGCAGTCATATAAGGGAAAGAGATTACATGTTAGACCTTATTTTCTCAGTTTCTTGACAACAGCGTTGCCAGCTGGATCATTTCTACCAAATCACCTCTGATGTGGAAGATTCATCAGTTGTCATATCATCTGTTGAAATATGCAGTTTCATACAAAAACTCTGCGTTTACTATCTCTTTTTTCATATGAAATGTACTGAAATCTGAAACCACGCATATTGGTTTGGCCCTGCTATCATCAGTTTCCTTGATAAGATGTATTTGTTTTGAAGACAAACACTATTACAAAATTATCTTAGTTCTCAGCCTCTTCTCATTTTGCGCTGTAATTCTGAAAATTAGAGATATATAGTATGAGTAGGACTTCAGTGTTGAAGAGACATTAAATCTGTCAACAATGCTCTCTCATGCTTCTAAACCATTCTTCTCTCTCATGCCTGATTTAGCTGAAACTGAAACAAGTATTTTCTTTCAAAGCAAAGGAAGAATACTTCATTATGGTCAGCATTCATTCTCCCAGTAAACTACACAAATAATGAATAATGTAGTACTAATAGCTAAATATTCATTTTTTATATTATTGTGAATAAACTTTGCTGAATATCCAGGAATAGACACTACAGGAAGAGGGAATATAACCCTTACGTGTAATATATGAGGAAAGGAGGGTTATCCAAGAGATAGTAAGACAATATTTTGAAGAATTACCCTGGGATCATGATGAACTGCCTTCCCAAATCAGACAACAAAACCTTCCATGTAAAGATATTTCCTCTGTGCAAGCACATAACAAAACAGCAATTCACTAATACAGTATTAAAACATTAGTAGTTCTATAAAAAAGCAATCAGTATTTATTTAAAATATTAAGAGATGATAGGCAGGATCATTAAAATAATTCATAAGCAATTCACTGCTGAAGAAAACTTTAAGAAATTTTTATTTGTCTCTTTTAATTCACACCCAAAGTTATTGTCAAACTTTTGGTTCTCAAAGTCATATTTCAATATCATGCTCCCCCAGCTGATAAGTCAAGAAAGCTCACTTGATAAACAACACAAAAATAAACCATATAAGCCTGTATCAGAGGGTGAGACTGAATTCTGGTACTGAAATATATTGCCTCTTTATATCAATTAAGGCCATTCTGCATCATGTACTGTATTAAGTTACTTCAACCTTTCAACAAACAAATAGCCAAATTGCCTCAGGAATAGTTTGGCTTGATGTTCTTTCTGCACTTACCACTCCACAAGCAGTCAAAAGATTTTAGGATCTGCAGTTCTTGTTCCTTTTAGCACAGTCCATGGGATGGAATGAAAATCTGTACCCTCTCTGTTGCATCTCTGATACTTCTGTGATGAGACATTTTTAATTTAAAAATAGGAAAAGCTAAAGTTCTATTTGACTGAAACAGAAGAGAAAGCAGAAGATTTTTATATTATGAATTGGGTTGAATTAACAGTTTAATGAGCTTTCAGAGAGTGGCTAAAGTGGTTGCAAAAAGCCTTCCTCCGTGTCACACAGAGATCTGTCTCACAGATGTGTAAGATTAAAATTCTGTCCAGAGAAGACAAGCATAAAATTGGAGCAAAGCTGTGTGAGTGTGAACCATTTCAGGTAATGAAATTCCAAAAATGAAGTAGATGACACCATATCTTAAGTTTTGTATTTCTCATTGTATAGTTTTATGGAACTGTTCCATCGAAAATCCTGATTACCATTTGGGATATCGACGTGTAAAAATGCTACTTACCACTGAAAAAGGAACATTGAAAATGTGTGCAACTCTATCTTATATGGGAAAAATTAAAGAAACTTGACTTGTTTGGCCCACCAAAATAAGGAGTGAGGGGCAATAGGATTTCTCTCTATGAATATGTAATGGCAGTAAACACCAAATAAAGTAATTGCTATTTAAGCTGAAGACCTCTGTTCTCAAGAAAATAAATGTATACAAACTAACCATTAATAAATTTAGATTAAAAATCATAAGTTTCCAAAACACTAGGGCAATCAGCCTTCTCATTGGAATAGTGGTATATCGTCTTTGACAATGGAATTTTGTAAGTTTCTGAAGCATGATAAGGCCCACTGCTGTAGTAGCAGGTGACCAGATTGAAGAGACTTTTCTTGGTCCTTTGTCTCTCAGAATGGAATTCACAGGAACACATGCACTGAACAGAGAAAGGCACAGTCTTGTCTTTAGGAAATGCTGAGGAATAATGGGCTCTTATCCCAATGAGTTCTGGAAGCCAGTACTCAGGAGTAAAGGAAGCTATACAGAAAACAGAGTCCTCAATATTTTCCTGCAAACTAATTTTAGGTGACTCATTTTGTTTGCTTGCTTTTTAATGCATTTTCAGTAAATTACCTGCCATGTCACTTAAGCTTCTGCCCACTTTGTAAAGGGTGACAAGCAACAGAGCAAGGTGTTGTAATTCTCTACACTGTAGCATCTACATCCTTTTGGAATTGAGCTGTTAATTTTACAATTCAAGTCCTACCAGTGAACTCATAGTGTATAGCGGTCACAATAAAGCAATGTCGCACTTGTTTCAGACAATGGCAAGCTCACCTGTTTCAGTACGGAGAGGATTTCACATTTATCTTTGTAAAATAAAACGCCTGAAAACAGGAGGCTTATGTCAACTTACATAAAACTGCTCTCTCTAAGAAAGTATTTCACCTCTTCCACCATTTGGCAAAGCTCTTGAATGCATCTTAGCTCTTCATTGATACCCTGTTGTAGTCCAAGTGTCTTCTAAAGTGTCACCATTCACCTGATGCTTGAATTCATCTTCCTTTCTGGTACCTGTTGCTGAGGAGAGAGTTCACTAACATCATATCTATTCTCCACAGCATTGCAGGGCCAACACAAAAATACTGTGAACTTCTTTTCCCCACAGATGTGGACTGGGGTATAACTGTTCCATACAATTCCTTTGCTATAAGCAATACTGTTCTGTTCTTGCTAATGATGTCTGCAGAATAGGAAAGGATGGCTTTTGCTCTCACTGTTTTTTCATCCTTATGCTGACCAACATAATCTGTTTTGCTTTTGCTGTTAGAAAACAAGAAACTTGTAAATTTTACCACAGAAGAAAATTATACAGTACTAGGTTCTTTCAAATGGCTTTGTTCAAAAGGAAGAGTAGCTTCCTCTTAACTGCAGGCAGATTAAAAAAAAATACATATATTAGGCATTATAAACAGATCATGATATATCAATGTCATAAGAATATTTTCCTTAAAAGACTATTTAAAATATCCTAGGTTTTTCTTAATCAAAATTTTGAAAAATGATCTAATAAAGGTATTGACTGCAGCAGGACTTTTTGGCACTTTGGAACCCCCTAAAATGAGGCACATGGCTTTCTATTTATTTTCAGCTCAAAGCTAAAGAAGAAAAGTTCATTTTGATGGAGAAAGAAAGTAGGTTTTGTTCTGATGTTTTCAAAATTAATCATTTCATCTTTTCCTGTTAGAAAGCATTAAACTAAAACATCTTCTGTTTCTGGCACAAACTGTTCAGCCATTTGAGTTCCTAAATCCTTGTGGCCCTTCTGAAATTCATTTGATTTAATATTCATGGAAAAATTCACTTAGCTCTAATTTTACAAGTAACAGATACAGTCAAGACCAAACTGTCCATCAAACACATAATCTTTTCCTACTGCCCAAAAATGGGTTGTAATCTCCTTGAAAACACTTGCTATTCAGATTTATTTGATTAATAGGTCTTGTTCAGGAATTTAATTTGCTAACTTATAACCTTACTCTTGATGGGGACTACGTAATCAAAGTTGCTCATTTTGCAGCCACTACAGCATGAGCTTTTTCACAGCTTGGCTAGAGTAGAAAGCTTTTTATAATAAGGATCTGGTAGACAGCAGTGTACCGGATATTAGACTTGTCCCAGAGGGTCCATTCTCCTATAGCTCTGCATGCATAATGGCGGAAGAAGGATATAGCCCCTTGATCTTTAGCACAGAAAAAATAAGAAATCAATTATGCCTAACTTTCTAGCAATGTTCTGCTATTAATTACATTTAATGGTTACAAAACTTGCATGTAGGCATCTTTATGAAGAAATAAAAAAAGCAAAGGGCCAAGGAGCCAACACATGACTAAACAGGGCACCAGTTTTTGAATACGTGTAGACCTGCCAGAGCTGTCTTGCATACACAAAAAGTTCAGTTCAACCCCACCCAAAATCTGAGGAAAGCTTCTCCTGTTCTGATTTTTCTTATTGAGTCTGTGCACAACTAGTGAGGAACCTGAGAAGAGTCTTAGAAAGTATATTTGATTAATCTGCTTACCACTTACAGTATATACTTTTTAAAGCACTGAATATTAACTAAAGCAAGTAAAAGATTAACACCATTTCTGTTCCAGAAATACTGACTCTTTTAATGCCAAAATAGTCTAGTCTGATAAGCAGTACATCTGTTTGTTTGTTTCATTATCATTCTTAGAGAAATTAATAAATAAATATTTAAAAATGAAGTTCCTAAAATATCTTTTGTTTTTAGCACAAAGCATTCACCCATCTCAGTTTCTGAATACCTGTGGTCTTCCTGAAAACCATTTATTTTAATATTAATGGAAAAATGTGCATTCACATCATAGCATTCAAATTATTTATTCCAAATTTTTAGTGACTGTAATTGTTACTCTGAATTGTGATGGTTGGCAGTATCAGTGAGTAGGGCCAAACCAATAATTTTCAGGTAATCCTTTATTTGCTGAAGTATGTGAGGTTAGGCACTCAAACACTATCTGTGAAGTAATGTCAAATATGCTTGAACATGGGGGAAAATTGGAAATGCCAACAATTTATTTTCCCATTTCCAAACATTTTGATTTTTCAGGACAGTTTCACAAGGGGACATAGACACTGTTTTCAGCTCAAGGAGGAGACTGATTGTCAATGTAACATTTTATTTGCTTTGCTTTGGTTACAAACCTCATTAAGCAAAATATTCCTTGTTAAGCTGTACTTTTTTACAAACAAAAATCATCAAAATATTTAGAATTTTTCCTTTGGGAAATCAGAAAAAAAAATAACCCACAGGAAATGTGATCGGTATTTCTTCCTTTTTAAAACATCTTTAAGCAATCAGCAACTAAACAAACACAGCAGCCTACTCTATTTTTGTTCATTTAATGCCATTTACTTTTATGATTGAGGTCCTCATGGATCAGACGAGGATACTGATATAGGAGCTACTTTCTTTTAATCCAGAACCTCTGCTAAATATCTGTTCTTAACAGCAACTCTGACTGAACCAGTGAAGGACAGTTCTAATGCAGGCAGTGAGCATTGCCTAACGAAGTACAGCGGCTGTGCTGATCTTCTCTGTTAGCAGCTGTTAGGGCTGCTTTAATTACAGGGACTCAAAACCAGGAGGGACCTCCTGGGTCATTGAGGAGAGTCTCCTGGTACCACAAGCAACCACCTCATATAATATCCTTCATAAACTGTTTGTACTCTTCTTCCTTCATCTGTTTCACACACAGTAGCAGCAGATTATGAAGGGATTTAAAACAGAAGTGTCTGTTAAGCCAGGCTTATATCATATATCTCTGAATAATGTCTGATGTCTTTTGGTAGTTTAAAGTGTAGATTTTCCTTTTAGTGAACCAATAATGGTGCTGATTTGCCACAAACCAGCATATTTCCAGGTAGCATATATAAAATAAACAATGCATTTTGAACAGAATAAAAAAGATGTACTGATAAAACCAAAGGAAAACAAAATCATCCCCATTTTTGATGCTTCCCTTTCCTGGGATTTTGAACTATTGCCTCATAACGACTGTAGGGTCTCTCACACTGAATCAGACATTTTGACTTTTCCATGACCACTGCTGCACCTTTTCAGAAGCTTCTTGTGAGCCAGGAGAGCATGACTTTAAACAGTCTGGACTCTGTGGGCAGGTAATTGCAGCTTATCTCTGTCACTCTTAGCTTAATTCTGTAGTTCACACATTCAGATGCATTTAACCTAGGCCACTCATCATTTAAGCCTTGGGTTACCACAAGTAGTCCAATGTAACAAGCACACACAGACTGTAAAATCCATGCTTGCAGCCATATACCAGACATTGTCCTTTGGTTTGGAGGGTTAACCAGGGGACCCACAGCCTTTGTGTCAGCTTGCATGGCCCACCTTGAACACATTCCCTTCACGCCTGGGAATCCACAAATTCAGCTGCACATCACTGTTTCCACATGGACAAGTTATTCTCTAGGCACAAGCACAAAGCACAAGAACCAGAGCTTCAAAAGAAGCAGAAATCCAGAGAGGTTTTACTAGCACATTTTAGTGCCATGCAGAATAATAGGCCTTTGTTTGGTCCACCTTTAGAATAAAATTAAATATTGCTAACATTAAAATGAGTACACTTTCATTCTTGAATAATGTAAGATGTTTTATCATTTTTTACAATTAATCTGGATGCCCCACTGAGACGTTCTAGGTTTTTGAAAATAAAAAGAGCAAGGACCCCATTTAGATCTTATACCACAGCTTCCTGAGTAAGGACAGAACACCAGCTTTGCATTTAGACATTACTTTGGGACTCGGTGCACGAAGACAGTTTTGCAGGAAGTGTTTTACTTTGTTTGGTATAAAGGCTCCTCTCTTTTTTGTCTTCACAACTGTACAATCTGCACCTTCAGTAAACCTCTTTAAAATAACTGTTTCTTGAAAATCTTCAGGAAATGTACTCCCTTTGATAAACTGCAAAAAATGTCATTAGGGAAATAAGAATAGCATGAGATTGTAGCACGTACTTGAGAAAGAAACAAATTCGGAAATGAGAATGAGACTTGAGGGCAGTGGAGGATGGGAAGTTATTGGGAATAAGAGAGTGTCTGGGTTAAAAGACTACATATATTTACCATTGGACACATACAACCTATACTGATCCTGAATGACATTTTTTATCACTAATCTCTGATTATACACAGGAAAATATGGTAAACTTTATTATTATTATTTTTAATTTGGACATTCAGTCTGACAATCCCAAGAAACAGCTAAAATTATCTGCATGTAAATTTCTACTCTCAGCTAAATACCTAGGGATGTTCAGGGAAGAATTAATTGGAAGCAACTGAAAAAAAAAGAAAGGAAAAAAGAAAAGAGTTTCAGTGCCCCAGTGAATAATTTATAGCTGTTTCCTTTTCAACAAAGGGAATGTTGAATGTTTTTGACAATAGCAGGTACATAATTGTTTTATGCTGGGGGCATTTATTGTAACTCATTCATTATATCATCTTGCTAGTTTTCATGGCATGCATTTATTTGTTCTCTTAGTGGAACAATTTGAATGACAACTAGGAGAAATAGTGGGGGACAGAGAGTGAGAAATGTCATGCTAAAAGACTTAGACCAGTTTGACAGACAGCTTGAAAACACCATCAATACCATCAACACCATCAGCACAGGAAAAGTGAAAGGCCTAGATCTAGTGACCACTTTTTTTTTTTCCAGAATTGTCTTTATTCATTCATTTCAGTTGGTTTGGGTCAGAAAGGAGATTAACATTATACAATAGAAAGCTTAAGGCTGCGAAAGAGGAAAAAAAAATACAACATAGAACCACATGTGAGAAAATCCTGAAGGAAAGTCAAGTCAATGAATTTCCTCCATAGAAATAACTAACCCTAGAAGTTCACCCCAGATGGTGAGACCATATATCATACAGAAACCTGAGCTTTTTGTGACCCTTGTTATTGGGAAAACATTTTAGTTACATTGAGTCATTTCCTTTCTATTTTTTTCAAGTTGTAAAAACTCTAGAGTTCTCTGCATTCATTTCTCTGTGATCTTCCCATCAGAGAAAGTGTAATTGTAAGGGATGGTAGAAAGACAATGGACATACATTAAAACACAGCAAAGACTTCTTCTAATGGTCGAGTTCTGACAATAGGTCAGTTTTTAGAGGAATAAACCATTGTCGTTTCTGTGACCTTAACGATGCTAGCATGACTTACAGTATCTAATTCAGAAAGCTTACTAAAATCTTTTTACTACTATCTAATATTACTAATGCTATTACTGTTAATATTTCACAATAAATTCTACATCTAGTTTTACTCTCATGTATGGACATAAGTATAGATACAGCTAGAAAGATATTTATGCATTAACAACTTTACTACAGTCAAATACTTTTCCTGTGTTTCATTGATTTCTAAATGGGCCTTTTAAGATTTGACCATCACAAAACAGTAGCATGAGTTCCTTATAAACAAACATGAACACAGGTAGCCTTTTGGCATGAGAGGTGTGCTGCTCTCCTACCTGTGCTCCAGTAAACAGCTTCTCTTGCTTCTGCAAGCTTCTCCAGTCCTTTTTGTAAAAAGACACTTTCATGTCTTTTACAACTTAACTCAGTAGTTATGTAGGGGTTTTGAATTATTATATTTGACACCATATTTCCTGTTTAGTTAACAGTCAGAACTATTCCCTAATTTGAACATACATCAGGTGACATTTCCGTTATGTTCCATTCCTTGAATCACAAGATCGCTGTGCTTTGGCCTGTGAAGAGATTGCACTAGACGGCTGCAACTTTTAATTTGATTCCAGCAAACAGTTTTCCATATAATATTTGATTTAATTTTAATAACTTAGATGATGTAAATAGAACACAAATATTGGGCATTGATACAGTTGTATTTAGCATGCAAAAACAGAGGAGTGTTACATGTGAATACACATGGTGCACAAGCTCACTCCTACTACAACCATTTTCCTATTTGAAGGAAAAAGAACATCTCAGAAGTACTATTAAAATCAGTGAATTTTTTTTTACCCCATCACAGCCCAAATCAGTAGAGAAATGTTTCTTATGGCCATGTATGTGTGACTATATACATATATAGTTACCCTTCTAATTTTCTCTCCAAAATATTTCTATGCAGCATCATCCAAAGAAAAAGAAGAAATCAGTACAAGTCTCTCTGGCCAACCCATTTTAGTGAGCATGACTGCAGTACTGAGAGACCTAAGGACCCTGGATGCATTCCATGCTATGAATCACAACCATCAGTGTTGTAGGAGAGTATCATAAATTATTGTTCTTGTCTCCACATATCCTCTCTCTCCCTGTTCACTGCTGAGCTACTTCTGCCAATAGCATCTTAGGTTCATATGACTCTAATCCAAAATCCACTAGCGTCAAAGTCACACCAGTCATTTTGATGGGGTTTGTACACTTGATGCAAAATCACAGGCATTTTGTTGAATTGAAGGGCCCAATTTGCCTTTATTGATTCACACAAAACTCTCACTGGATTAAAGGGTGTAGTTATGTGAGGAACAGCAGGAAAAAGTAATAGTAGAGAGGTAAAAAAAAAAAAAGTGGCAAGATTCTCAAAGAAGTGCAGAATTAATTAAAGAAGTAAGACACGTTACTCTAGAAGAGCTAAAATCCAGGTATCTGTTGATGTCTGTATAACAGAAAATTTGCACCTTCCCTGCAAGTGCCTGAACCATCAGGACAATATGAATGATAGCCTGGGACATGACAAGATGCTAATGAGGGTCAAGCTCTTCCCCTCCTTCAGATCTGTAGATGTGACAAAGTCACCCCTTTCCGTGTGTCTGAATACTGGCAATGTGAATGGTAATCTTCACCTTGAAGAGCAAGATGGGACTATGCTTACCTGCTTATTTAGGTATATATTAATATATAAGATCAGAATCTTAACACAAAGCCCTCATTCCCCTAAAGTCAACTGGAGTCTTGCAACTGACTTCAGTGTGTCCAGACTTTCACAGATGAGCTTTAATACGACTGGCTATCCAAACATACAAGATCTCACAATCAGCAATAAAATCCAAATCAGCTAACTCAGAACACTATTCTGAAACCACAAATTTCCTTCCCCAAACGCAAAAATACAGGACGTTTTGATAACAGAAGAGCAGTAAGTAGAGAGGTAACAAAGACAATGGTGAGAAAGCCAATATATTTAGTTAGCTGTTCTCAGAGCTATAATATTTAGAATTTCAATATCTGCCATATTTATATCTCCCTCAGATTTTATTTTGACTGCATTTAATTTTCTTGGAGTAGGGTTTATATTCTTTGGTTCATTTTCTTTTAACAAAACTATCCGGAAAAGAAAGAAAAGGGTTTTGAAGTTCAACCCAGCTTGAAAATGGCTATAATTCTGTTTAATATCAAAAGCAATTTTATGCAATCAGCTACAGACATTTAATGCTTACCATTTCAGAAGTTAATTCTTTTTGCTGAAACTAAGTTTTCTGCTTTTACTGTGATTTTTTTCTGGTTTGTTAATTCTAGGACAGATAGGTATTTGGTTGGAGTACCTGAAGAGAAAAAAAATCTTGAATCTAGGATTTTTAGGTCAGAGGGAAACATTTTTCATGACTATGAGTGAAGATAGAGGAAAACAATGAACAAGTTTTTACAAACTAAATTATGGAGAGTGCTACCAACTTCCTGTAATAAATGCATTGGATATGCATACACATGCACACATATACATATGTGTACATAGGAATGTAGATTTTTTAAAATAGAACACATTTTTGGAGAAGGAAATCAAAGCATTCTTTTGTTTAAAGACTATATAATTTTCTTACTCTATAGGTTGCAGTTAGTACACTGAAATTTAGTCAGATGCCTGGCATTCCTGCTTATGGATCTAATGCAGTATTTTTTTTATTTCCATTCAAACTATCTGTTTATTTTATTCTAATGTATCATGCCATAATTTCATGTAATTATGGGTACTCAGTCTTCCAAGACAAACAGCTGACACCTGGAGACATGTAAGGAATAACTCATAAGTTAAGGTTAGCTGCCCAACTCTCATTACATTGACATTTGAAGTATATTCTATGAAGTTCAAGTTAAACCAAATTTGTTATTCAGTGGTTCTTGGATTCAGAAATAACCATACAATAGGCTAGACAGAGATTGTCAGGCTGTCATTATAATACTGGCTGTTAACAACCACAATTAAGGAAGACTACATATCAATTATTATTTGTCTGGAACATGAACTTCCCTAAGCATGAAAGGAAGTGATGCAGCCTGTATTACTGTCTCCACTCTTCAGCTAATTAGTACTGTTTTTAATGGCTTCATCTGCCCAGGATCAATTGTCTAATGGGGAACAGTTCTCTGTCAGTTAATAAGGTGAGGAACTGTATAATATGATTATGTCTGGCTCCAAAATAGTGCTTCAAACAACACTAAAACAATCATGTGATGGAATAAATAGACTGATGTAGGACTGCTAGATAATTCTGGAGCAAGCAGACTGTTCCAGTAAGGGTACAAATGTCTGATACAAGACTGTGTAGCACACAGTAAGGGAAGAGTAGGACACTGTCTAGAAATGCTGGAACTTTAATTAAGAGAAGGAGTCAGTGACAATATGCATTTAAACTGGTGTTTAAAGAACATTAGCATAAGGAATGTGAAATGGAAGGGCTATATTTCCAAAAATACTTGTTGCAGAAATAAACTGGTTTGTGGTTGTCCCATTTGGAAGAGTGTGCATTTTAAACTTTCCATTCAGAAAATGCCAGCCAGTGCTGAAAAAGGTAGAAAAGAGCTTGATGGTATCTACTCTGTGTGTCTTCAGGCTGGAAAAAGTAGGCTCTATATACACGTGCATATATCATACCTCTGATTCCACAGGATAATTGGATTATATCCTTTTCTTCACTTATAGAGACTTTGGTAGATTATTGCTCATCAGGACAGAGGCATTGGAGAACTCAGCACAGATCTGCACAAGGTAAAGCAGGAGGTGCACAAATAGCTGTATGACTTCAGACTTGACTTCTTTCTGCTACAACTGATCACTATTACCCACAGGATAATTGATATTATTCTTGGAATTTACAAAAAAATAAAGGGATCATGCCAAGCTCTTATAAAAACAAAAAGCAGACATTGTGGTATAGGAAATAATGAAGCTTTATAATTAAGCAAGAGTAGACATCACTGGCTTGCCTGAGTTCAGAATGGAGGGGAGAGTAGTTGGTGAAACCATTAGAGTAATACCCAAAACATGCATTTTTTATTCCAGATCTAATTACCTCATCTGCCTTCTTCAGTGATGTCCAGTTTTTTCCTTTGCTGTTCTTTGGAGCACTGTTTCCACAGGAGATACAGAGTGTCCTCCTTCAGATAGAAAGAAGCACTGAAAAGTAATTACGGGGGAAAAAAAAAAAAAGAGGAGTATATTTGATAGAATTTGCTTTAATGAAAGAGCTTATCTCAAATTCCTGAGGTTTGCACATTTGCATATACATTCAAATATATTAAAGAAAAATAGCTGTAAAGATTTACCCCTTCCTTCCACAGTTGACTTAAGCTTTTTGAACACAAAGCACATACATCACCGCACAACCATTTGCATAGTTCTTATGCCCAGCAGGTGAAGAAACTAACACTTCAAATCTTTATATCTCAGCAAACCCAGACTTTTCTAGGCAAACTGTATTGCCATCCTGTTTGAACCTAGCACTTCTGGGAAGATCATCAGCCATGACACTGGTGGTTTAGCCCTTGTTCCTCTTCTGAACAAGCTGGAATGCCTGTATCTCTCAGAAGACCATTTCAGTAATTTAGACAGCAGAAATCCTACCAACATTTTAGAGTTCCTCAGCTAAAAAGCCCTGCTTTTCACTGCACTGAGTAAACAAAGCAGAGCCTTGGAGGAGTGGGCCATTCATACACACCTGAAGGAGATAAAGGGCAGTCCATCATCACAACATGGAGATCGTTTCTGTTATAGGATTGTGGGGAGGGGACAGAAAAGCCATATTTTTTCAGGAGTGGTATGTGTATTGTATATTTGTGCTGGGGAAAAGATTGGTCACAAGGCTTTTTGAAGTGTTTAGCTATAATACATCAATGAAACACATTGCTCTTACAGGGAGAGTATTGCAGGGATACAGTATAAGTTTTAACCTGTGCTAGTCAGAACACATCAAACATAAAAGCATTGCACAAAGACTGTAATAACTTGAAAAAACAGATGGTAATCATTGGTATGGGGCAGCGCTGTGAAGCCCGTATTTCCAGAAAGAGGGTATTTGAATTCCTTGAAGAGAACAGAATGCAACAAAACAGGACAACGGAGTCAAAAGTTAAATGTGTGAGAAAAGAAGAAGAAGAAATAAATTCTTCTGTCTGAGTTACATCACCCAAGAATGGATATATTTTTCAGCAGATGGACTACCTCATTCCTATTTTTATATTCTATTTCTGGTTCAACCCACTTTCAACCAGCACTTGAGATTATTGTGGACAAGTGGAATTTGCATCCAAGGAGAGATTTTAGCTATTGCACATGGAAGGAGTGTCAGTGACCTGCCTACTTCTCTTTTACTAACTGCCACAGCTTAGAAAAGAGAAAGGTCTGGCTGGTACTATCTGAGGTTCCTCTTTGAACTCGATACTAAAGACATTTTTTTGTGTTTTTCTCTTAAAATGTACATTACTGCAAATAGCTACAGCACAATATAGTGTGGACAGTCCAGGACTCAGTCAAGGCAGAATTGCAGTTACTGAGACCTTTACGATATTATAATAACGTACTAATTCTCAGAGAGACACTCTGGGATCCATTGCTAATACATGAAAATACATGTTATGTTCAACAGACAATGAGGTAGATTTGAGAAAGAGATGCCCTTTTGGAGTGTAAAACAAGCAGTTTTGAATGGGCAATAGAGTGGGCAGAAATGCAAAAGGATGGAAAGAGAAGGACAAGTTTTAATTGTCTCCCTTCTCCAAATGTGTCTTTCCTTAAATAACAGGTAAACTGGGAGGCATCAGCATCTCCTGTGCTTTGAAGCTGACAATTGGAAAATTTATAATCAAAAGAATAATGTACTTTGTGGGATAAATGATAGAGGTTTAGATGTCTTGAGGTTCCAGGTATTTTTAGAAGTACTTTAACAAATATATTCAGAGGGATTAGGAAACAAGCTATCCTTTTTAGCAAGAATTATTTTTATTGTGGAATAACTGTTGTTAACCTGATACCCTCTCTCACACACACTCTCTGACACTCTCTTTCAATATTTTAAAGAGCTGGTTAAAAACAAACCTATAAATTTAAGATTGACAATCCATATGGCAATATCAATTAATAATTACATTTTCCTTGCTGAGACTTATGGATTTGGCTTAGGTAGCTTGTCCTTCAAATAGAACATGCAAAGATTTTTATAAGCCCAAAAGATTAATCAGTTAAATTTGTGGCAGAAGCACTTGTGTTTTTATTACAGAATAAGGATGAATTTGATAAGTAAATGGATGCACTTCTGTTGAAAGTTTCTGAGGCCTAGACATCTCTACTTCAGAAACAGATTTTGCGTTAGTGAGTAGCTAAACTGAAATTCTGGTTTTCAGTATCATAGATTTCACAAATGCTAGGTGGAAAATGTTTCTGCTGAAGCAGCAAGTAGCAGAACGTGTTAACATGGAAAAATGTGTAAGATGTTCTTGTAGAGGACATAAATGAACATTGATATATGTTCTCCTTTGAGAAAGGGGAAGTAGCAGTCATTTTAGTCTAATTTTTTCAGCAGCATTATTGTCCAAGCTCTTTTATTTTAAGTGAAAAAATAAGTGTTGCAATTGGAATACACACAGGCTTTGTCTAATAGTGAACAGAAGAATAAGACCTCACTACTGTTCATGACATTTTAATGCATAACTATAGCAAATATTTTAGAGAAGAACCTGAAGTATTCCCTCATCTGATGTGAATTTGCACTCCTGAGACCCAGAGTGACTCCAGACTATAACCTAATAGTAATACAGAGCCTCACAACATTTCTGTTGGTATCTTTATGAGAAAGCATTGCCCTCTGTGTAGCTGGGACCATGAGGAATTCAGCACGTGGCAAAGGTGAAGCAATGCCTGAAAGCAGGTTACATCTCTGGCAGCACGGCCAACAGTGACTCAAACTTGCACATCAATGATTGCTTCTTCAAAGTATATTATAGGTTGGAAACACATAACATAAGCTCATGATGCTCAGCTATTAAAGGAAACCCCTTCACTGATTGCTGTCAGAACACCAAGAAACAAGGAAGTGAAAGAGCAACAGCTAAGTTTGGAGTTGGTGCTCACATAGAAATGGAGGGCATTAGATTTTGCTCCTGTCAGGTGTTTTTACTGTCCCTAGAGCTCTCTGTAGGAGCTTACAGAGTCCAAAAGAGGAAAACATTAGCATGGAACAACTCTTCCTACAACAAAAAGTGGAGAATTGTGTCCAGGTGGTACCTTTAGATGATGGGAGAAGGTGGAAAAGGAGGAGGTGGAGGATTTATTCAATTAAAAGGGAGAGATGAGCTGTGAAACGTCTTGATGCTAGGCCAATGTACCTTGTCCTTGTCTTTCTCTAACAAGGAAGAAGTGTTCACATGAAAGTGTATTTTGCTTCCTTATGTATTTGATGCTTTCTGTATCATTTCCTACTCTTCACTTTCCACTGTTAAAGTGCTTTCCTGTAGTGAGTGTTAATGCCACCAGAGCTTCTTTCATTCCCTTCAGAATTCACTCCAGAAAGGAGGCCTCTTATGAAGCGAACTGATACTCTTAAACTCATAGGATTAAGCAAAGTTCCAAAGTTTTGTTTATTGATTCACTCTAATGGACAAATGGGTGATGTCCCCATGCCACCTTGCCTCTTTAAATAGCTCAGTGAAAAGCTTTCTATTGAGGACATTTCCAAAATTAGCACAGCTTTCAAAAAATATTGTAGACTAGCTACTGAATGTGATTTTAAAATCATGACTAGTGGCAACCAACTCAGTTAATAATTATGGTCCAATGCAGAAAGGTATTTAGAAGCTGAACCATTAAACTCCTGTTGAAGTCTGTGTTGTATAAGTATCTACTGCTTAACCAGGTGCTTAGATTCATTTATCTTTCTCTATGTTTCTTTGCGATACTACCTGGCCAGAGCTCAGGTTTCAGTTGAAACATGTTTCTATGCCAGGCAGCACTTAAACGTAATGAATGGCATAACGAAAAATAAATAATCAGATATTAAATATTAAGAGTACCTTTCTAAAGAGTGGATAGCAAACAACTGAGAACAGATTGGCTGGAGAACTTGATGAGACTTCACTACTGGAAAATTTAGGAACAGATAGGCATCTCTCTGGGCTGGAATTGTCACTACTGCTGTCCTGAATCCAGAGGATAGACAAAATAACTTTCACTTCCACAGCTACCAACCTAATCCTCTACCATGCCATTCCGTAACTATTCACTGGAAATTTTCCGTTGTCAATGTTTTTCAGACAACTCACATGAGAACAGAATTAAACAAGCCAAGGTTGAAAACTGCATATTGTGTACTTTCCACTGATAGTCTCAGGCTGGTTATTGCCTTGGTCAGTTGGAGAAAACACATTTCTCATATAAAAGCAAAAGTGATGAACTTTAGAGACAGGAAGGCTTCAAGATAACCCGTATAATCATCATTATTTTACTAATGTTAACCCTCTGACTATATAGTACTGATCGATTTGTTTGGCAAGCTGGAAAAGTGGGAGTTGCATAAGGAATAAGTGAGAATATTAATTATTGTCCCGGTAGGAGAAGGAGTGAAGGATGTCTCTTAGTTGTCATGGTATGGCTGTGGGTTAGCAGTACTTGAGCCCTGATCCTTTTAATGCTTGTTGGCTGCTCCCCCTTTCTCATCTCAAGTGGGTAAGTTGAAAGCCTGCCTCTCTCCCATCCCTCCCTGCTTTGTGTCTGAATGTGCATGGGAATAAAGCGGAGGTGGGGAAGCCTTTCAGCCGTAGCAGTGTGCACAGGAGGAACAGAACAGCCCATCGCCAGCAGGAGGTCACTGTGTGCTCCCCAGCCTCTCAGCAAGGTGCCAAAAACCTCTCAGGATGTTCACATGATCCTTCTGGCTGCTGTCCCCTCCTCAAATCACACTGCCCTTTCCCTCTCGCCCTTTACCCCACCATGGGATAAACTTAAAACATTGTAATGCTCCTAAAGAAAATCAATTATGAGGAACAAAAGAAGTTTAGGCTCGATTTAGGCCCTGTGAATATGAAACCATTAGGTGGAACTGCCAAACTTAGCAAGAACCAAGCTGTGAAGGATCTACACATGGGAACAGCTTCACAAATCTCTCTGTGGGCAGCTTAACAACTGCATGCAATTATTTAGATGTATAGTTTATTCCTGCATAATTTATGCAGATCCATTTTCAGCTATTTTGCCCAAATACAAAATAATGGTTTCATGATTACAGCATCATCTGGGGACATCAAAGCACTCCACCATTATGATTCACATCCCCATTAACGATAATGCACAAGACAAATGTGAATCTTTATTAGGTTAATTCTATTTTGCCCATTTTGCAGATGAGTAAGTGGGAGCACAGAGAGGTTAAGTGATTTGCCCCAGGTCACAGAGCAAAATCTGGAATTAAAAACAATGTGTGAGTGTGGCCTAAAAGCCATATACATTACAATTAAATAATGAAGTATTTAATAGCAAAGAAATTCTTAAAACTAGGGCTTCATACCCTACCCAAGTATGGATTTAACAGGTAATCTTGCACTCGCCATGAATTTTAAACTTCCTGTGATCACTTAATAACTCCAAAGAATGAGAAAAAGCAAGAAAAGGCTTCTCTTTCGCTCTCTAAAAAGCAAATAAGGCAGGAAAACGTGCTGCTAAAGCTGCAGCAAAGAGAAATTATCTGTCCTGAAGTGACACTGATTTTTTTGCAGTGCTCTTGCTATCACTAGTGTCCTTGAGAAACAGAAAGCCACATAAAGCAAAGCTCTGTCATCTACAGGAGACTAAAATGAAAGATTTGTTCTTTAAATAACAAGGTTTTACTGAGCTCTCTTTATTTGACTTATTAATAAGGTGGATGTAATTAACTCAGCCAGTTTTAACTTAAGGGTCAGTAGCATAAATTGTTAACTACTGCTTCCCCAATTAAGGGAGTTTCTAATAAATGCCTACATAACTAAAAATACTGCAAAAAGCATTTTTTAATGTAAAAGTATTTTCAGAGCAAGCTTTAAAACACGCTGAAAATATATAGTGAGCTAACAATGATACACAAAAATGCAGATAACTCATAGTTTTGAAACAGGCAATGTTTTCCATATCTGTATTTGTTTTTCTTTCAAGCATGAAAAGCTAAGCCAAGTTTCTATCCTCAACCATTTAAATGAGCACAAATTTTAATGAGCCCACATGCTTCATATAACTGTAAAATAGTTTACTGTGCTCAGTTGTCTAGTTTGAGACTGAATTTGCAAAGTTTCATTCACAGGAGACTTTGCAGTACAGAAATTCCCATTGCTGAGTGAAAGTTAATATTTATGATGCATTAGAAGCAGAAAAATGTAGGGGAAACAGGCATTAACTCCTGCTATATTTAAACTGTCTAAAATTTCCCACTGTATCCGTGAGACGTTGTCATTGCTTGAAGCAAATCTTTTGTCATGTAATGGGCAAAAAATTCCTACAATCAGGACAGTCCCTTCTTTTTCTCTCCCAGAATGCCCTGCAGACTTAGTGGTGCTGCCGTGCTGAGAACTGACACATCCTTTAGCTGATTATGCAGGTGACAGAACACTTAGCAGTATACCAGGAAAGTCAAATGTATTCCTTGACATGAGAATAAGGTACCTGTTTCCCCTGTTTTTCAAATTATCATCTTCACTGCTACTATTGTAGTGTCCAAATAATCAGATTCTGGAATTTCAGTGTTATTTTTATCGCATTTTAGTGATTATCTGTTCAACTGTATTGAGAATTCCAGGACCTATACAGTTGCAAAATTAACCCCTCTGACACATGCTCAATGTGATGCAATGTTCAGTAATACTTGGGAGTTCAGTACTGCAGACTGAGGCAGGTAAAGAGCAGGATCCCTTGGAGTGGCATGTTTAAAAGGCTTTGTCTAAATGATTCTTCCAGAAAACTCAGTCTTCTGTTTGAAAAAATATATTCTTTCCCAGGGGAACTGGGTGTCAGCCAGATCTTATCCACACCATGATCAGAAGTTGTTCCCTATTTACAACCCAAGCATCGGCTGGCCAATATTTTTTTTTAAATGTATCCGAATATGAATTTTCCACAAAAAGTCCCCTTGTCAAGAAAGGAAAGGGTTTTTTTTTTGTCATGAACTCCCAGAATAATAGTCTCATTCATCAGGAAGTACTGAATAGTTCAGCAATATACTCCAGTACAGCCATGTTGTTTTTCTTGTATCTCATTTTCATATCTCAGACACGTTCAGCTTCGTCTGATACACAAAACAGGGAGAACTACAAGGAGGGAATAGATTTTTATATTCCCTGTCCCCTTTCTGCCCTAGCTAATTCACTCATTTCAAAACCACTCTCTTGCAATCAAACCAATATTTTTCTTAGCTTTAGGTTTGCAGCTGAAACACGAAAGGTTAATAATGTTTTTTAGATACCTGGGAAGTCTACTCATGCCATACATAAAAGACTGTGACCTTTCCCATCCCAATATATGTTTATGAATCCACTGTGAAATTAGTGGCATTATTAAGTTAGCTGGCTCAAACTTAAGAATAAGTAAATAATAAAGCTCATTACCTTTGAAATCAATAGTAGCCCCTTTCACCTCCAGTTTTCTTCACAAATAATTTCCTTGGAAAAAAGTGAGTTTCTAAGCGTAGTGTCAACATCAGTGTTAGAAACACTTCTGTTTGAATTATAAAAGTTCTGTTGAGTTTAAATAAGAAAACTGATCAGAACTGAAATATGAAGTGATTATACTACATTAACATGATATATCCAATAAAATAATTTTATTTAAAGTTCAAAGATATTTTTCAAAAGCAGAAATCAGTTATTTATTACACATAGAAATATAAAGATTTACAGACTAATGTGTATTCCTAGCTTTGGGAGACATGTTCTCGCTTCTTGCTACATGATGAACTGAAAAAGGGAATATATATCAGCTGTCTTCATAGCTGGTTTGCATGAATCCCTCTGATTGAACATTTTTTACAAGAAGTATATGACATCTACAAGGATACCAAAATGAAGCCCAAATTTTTGAAAAGCCTTTAGCCAGAAACAATAAGACATTAATTTCATTGATAACTCAATTGCTGCCTTATGCATTTTAATATGGAGTTGCAATTAATAAAAACTATTGAGTCTACTGCACCGAGCTACAAATATATACAAACAACAACAAAATCAAAATGACACATACTGGGGTAAACACAATCTGATCATTCACAGTTAATAATGTCATTCATTTCATGATATATCTGAAATAGAAGAGAATAAGACAGCTGATATACCTGACTCGAATGTGCACTTTTTTCAACTTAACTTTACAAATAACTGGAGTTACTGCTCACTGTGGAAAGACTGTAGTATTTTTACTAATTTTTAACCATCAATAATGGCAAATTTTGGTCTTTTTAAAAACTGAATCCAATTTGGATTTGCAGTAGCATATAATTTAGCTCAAAACACTTCTTATCCTAGTTCAGATTCAGTTCAAATGAGAATATATATCTATAAACAACATGAAGTGTTGTTCAAAATCACATATTCTATTGCAAATCAAGTATATTTCCATATATTTCTGTCAAGCTATGCTGAGTTTATACTTATATAATGAAACCTAAAGATTTTACCCTTTGAACGACAAAAAGCGTGGACGTTTCACAGAGGGAGTTTTCTTGCAAAATTTCCTTTCCTCACTGAAAGATATGTAAGAAATTGTTACTATCACAATTAGAACCTGGAAATATCCAGATATATTCTCTTGTCTTCTTTGCCTCTAGAGAAAGATTAGACAAGGAATTTGGACCAGTTCTTAGTCTTTTTTTTGTATGCAGGTCTTTTTTACTTTGATACACATCAGAGTGCCAAGATACAATGAGAAGAATCAGATATTCACTTTCATTAGGCCTTTTAGCTCAGAGTTTTTAGTAAACACAGAACAGTTTACTGAAGTTTAAGTTGTTTAGGTCTACTCCAGATGAGAATTTAGCATGAAATGTTTAGCAAAAACATTATCTACAACTTTTTCCATAATTTTACATGCATTTTTGGCAGCTCGTCTTTTGAAACACCTTTGTTAGAGGGTTTACTGAGAAGTAGAAAAGCTGAACATAGATAAAATAGGGAAAATAGATTATGAATACAAACAAGGAAAGTCAAGCCATTCTCACTTTTCTCCAACAGCATAAAGTGGTTAACAGGAACGGTTAACAATTAATAGGCAGTTTGGTGGATCTCTGCAAGATCTCTAAGCCTGGGATTACATATGCAAACAAGAGAAAACAAGATACAGAGTATGGTATTCTGGGTGAAACTGTTGCATTTTCTTTGTTATACATATGTTGGAAACTTTATCATATTTTGGCATATTAAAACCCATTTAAGAGTTTTCTAGTTTCAAATGAAGGCATGCAGACGTTCAACCCAGGGGAAAATACATAAAAATATTTGTTATATATGTATCACTGAGAATTTGTTACAGTAATGTTAACATGCATTTCATAGAAGCAATTTTGAATTAAACCTTAAAACGGTTCTGTCCCTCTTACAATGAGAAAAATTATTAACAGTATTCCACTTTATATTACAGCACAGTATATAATGACAATACAAGCAACATGCAAGTATCAAAGAACCTTTTGATAAGGTTTTCCTGGCCACAGTTATTTATGCTTGCAACAAGTTAGGAGACCACATTGTTATACACTGGTAAAAGTATCCTATGGTCCCTGTTTAATTCCTAGAGAAACCTGACAGAGGTAAAAAATGTGCTACAAAAGGGATAAAAAGTAAAGAACATGTCTATTATCAATTTAATGATAGGATAGATGTTCCCTTCAAAGTTTTTCCTGTTACGAAGCCTCACCAGTGAATAAAAGTATCTAATGTATTATTCAGATAAAGGCCTCTGAACCTTAGACAGAAGGAAATCCATACCGCCTTACATTGCTTTATTAAGTCTATATTAAGGGCTCCATTACTTTAAAGAAACTGTTTAAGTAACATTAAGGCTATGACCCAAACTGACAAAAGTAAGGAAATAAAGATAGCTGAATTTCCATCTTTAAAATATGCTGTTGTGAGGAAGAAAAAGGAACAATGGAGTATGATACTTTGCTTCTTATCATGGACTGAGAGAAATATTTGGGCCAAAAAAAAAAAAAAAGAAAATAAAAGAAAAAACCTGAATCTTCACCTGGCATTCAACGGAATCCAAATAAAAATGTTTAAAGTTTGGCTGTCTTCCCATTACCTCACGCCATGGGTCACTTACAGATTGAGAAGCAAGTCTTCAAGCATAGGAATGCCAGACAATTCCTTCCTCCACTACAACAGCAATTGTTAGAATAAAGGACCCAATTACTGCTGCCAGGGTTATATGTAAAATACTGGTTCTCAAGGGTTTTCGTGTGTTCTTTGCCCATGAGATCTACTGCAAAATCTCCAGAAAGTAAAATATATCTCTCTACCTTCTTTTTCCTTTTATACAGGGGAAATGGAAGAAAGAGGATATAAGAGGAGAAAAGACCACAAGTAACAAGACCAATAGGTTGCAAAGTGGCCATCAGTGTACAAGAAAGGAAAACATCATTAGGCAACCATTTCTTACCTGTAGGTCTTAGCCAAGAGTTAAAATTAATTTCCCTTTATGCAATCCCACTATTAAATTGGATGAATTCTAACATGATTCTAAAAAATAATAAGTAAACTAGTTATATCTGTTGCTTTTAACATTGATATTAAGTGAAATTGTACTGCTTGGGTGAATGGCCTACGTTCCTTTCACCTGAAGGCCTGAAACACAGTTACATGCTATATCTCTGCTGTTGAAGGCATTGATATAGTTCTAATATTTTAGCATGTATTTAAAACCTTCGCTAATAGAGGAAGTATATGAGCACGTGTGTGGCTAGAAATGTCTTTAAATTGCTCAACAGTTGAATGATAGTTCTAGTCATAAACTTTGTCTTTACTCTTGTGGTGTCACTTCTCTATCAACATAACATGCTGCCTTCAATTTGTTTACCTCTCATACCAAGATTGCCCATCTGGTGAACAAGAAAAGCAGAAAAGTTATACAGCATTACCGTAGCAAATAAGACAGTCTGCATTAGGCAGAATTCTCTATACGGTCATTCTCCACAGGGTCACTGCCCTCTCTATGATCAGATTGCTGGTGTTGCAACATTTTGTGTTACAAAAGACTTTCCTGTTTCCCTTGTTTCGTAATCTAAAATATTCTGTACCCTCAGAATATAAACATGACACATCATTTTTTATAATAAATCTGGAGGCTGATATCGCAAACACTGAACAGAAAAGCTCCTCTTGTTCAAATTCCTGTCTTTGCATGTGGGACTCAGCAAAGCTGAATCAAAAAATTAGTAAAATTAGGCACCAGTTTTTACCCATGGGAGTTATTAACAGTTGGACCAAAACGGAGATAAATACATTGACAAGTTCTCCAGTTCCTCAGATCAAGATTCAGTGGCATTCTGAAACATAAGTTGTTCAAAATGAGCAAACAGGCTCAAACAAAATAAAAATAAATGTCCTACGATGAGGCAAGCAGCTATCTTTCCATACTCATCATTTCGATTCTGATGGAAACACACACTACGTTATCTTTCCAGACTGTGGTACCTACGTTATTCATATGTACATTACAATTCAAGCCTTGCACAGGCAAACAAAATCCCAGAGAGTCATCTTGTACAGACCCTGTCTCCACAGTTTCCTCACGATGGGTGGAAACAGTCTTTCTTACCTCACGCTTAGGCCACTATCCTTTCAGTCTCACATCTGCAAATTCTTCGGAAGTAAGATCCTGTTGTGGTTCCTGCATGCTTCACTAATCCACAGGGTTGGGGATAGTAGTCCTGTCCCTTTCCTAGTCCAAATATACTATTTTTTGGCAAGTGCTTGCATCCATTACTGCTGTGTATGGTCTCTCTCCCCCTAGAGGACCTCTTAACCACCTAATTCCTGAGGAAACACATCGGCCTTAGTCTTGCTTCCACACCCAGTGGCTCTTGTTTAGAGCCACAAAGACTCAGATACATGTAGTCTCTTCAAGTTGCCAATGACAGTAATGAGTGACAAGGTAAATTTGTAAATTATACTCTTTTACTTTCTCACAAGACGGACTTCTCTTCCCTCTTGCCACACAAAGCAAAAATAAAACCAGGAAAGGCCTATCTGCAAAGAAATTAAACATGGCAAAGACCCAGAGAGCTCTGAATACCACTTCTCTGTGACAATGATCAGCTACCACAACCAAGCAGAAAATCAAGATTTCTTTAATAGGCATGACATGCTTACTTGCATTTTTTATATTTTTTTTGAGAAATCTTAATAGTAGACAGAGTGTGAGGCCTCTTATAAAGGCTCTTGCTTCTGATAAGTTAATGAAATGGTTTCTACATCACAGTACACCTCTTAACCACGGAAGGCATGTCATTCTCAAAATGCAATTTGAAAGCTCTCAGATATTCCACCAATCTACATTATTTCCAACATAGTTTAACTTTTCAAGGTTGGTAGAAATCACCTAGTATGTATGGAAGAACATAAGATGATGAGTGACAAGAATCTAGCTCTTTGTTTGACACGATGTGTGGTTTACCCTGTCTGTATGTTCTTCTGTAAAATGGGAGAAATAAGTTTCTAGATATCTAAGTGTAATGTTTAGTTAATGAACTATTAGTAAATTAAATTGTTCTGCAAAAATGAAGAGCAACAGTAATTCTAAGTATTCTTCTCCCCACTCACTGCCTGCACTGGAGAATACAGGAATGGATCCATTCCTTCCCTTCTTCTCAAAGGAATCCTGCTCTTTTTTCATATCCATGTGGTTTTAAAAGAAAATATTCTTGCTTTCTCTATCTGCATAGCGTATTTTATAACACAAAAAGCAAAATTTAATGTTAAAACTAGGACTTCTGTGCAAAACATGGGCTGCTTGTTTGACCTGGCAAGACAACAGCTGGACCTCCACCCTGTTAATTGAGCAAGTGTAAAGACTTCATCCTGCAAGGTGTTGTTAACCTGTTGAAAGATCAGACCTATTTTAACATTCAAACATAAGGGTAGTCATCTTGCAGGTTGTACAGCAATATATACTCACATATGTATGTACAAACACACTCTCATACATCTCTGTATATGAATACACACACAAATAAATGGCTGACAGCTGGATACAAATGCAAAGGTATGTCTCAGGCTGGGACACTTTGAATTATTTCTAACATGTACAATGCAAACAATCTATTTGAAATGTCACAAAGGGAATTTTTCCCAGGATGCATTCTTGTATGCTAAAATTCAACTAACACTGGACTTCTTTGGGGAAAAATAAACATTAAAAGACTGGGTTTCAAATGGAAGTGCTGATAGGCCTTTAACTGTCGCAGCGTGAATAGTATCACCACCGTATATTAACAACTGTAGTCATAAGATCTCAACATTTTTCCTCTCTCTGTCTTTCCCTGGAGCTGCTCAAAAAGCTAAGCCCCTTTTCACATTCTTAATGACCAAAAGTTTAAAAAAAGGAAAAAAAAAAAAAAGAAAGAAAAAAAGAAAAAAAAAAAGACTTAAAAGTTCAGCTGGATTTTCTTCTGGTTTCCTAATGAGCTTAACATCTCATAAGACGCCTTTGGTAAAGGAGAAAATCTTTTCAAAAAGACCCATTTTCCTGCTGACAGTACAATCTTTCTGAACTAACATCAGAAAACCATAAGGGTGACATCCAAGCCACCTGAGCTGGTGATACAAGCTCTGTAACCAATAGATTTCTATCCTCTCTTTACTCCACATTCTCTAGCAACACAGTTCTTTAGAATAGGGTCAAAAGAAAAAATTCTGTTTAGTCGTTTAAAGGAAACAAATAACTTTTTCATCAGATCTCTGCTAGAGTTTGACCAAAGTCAACGTATACTGTAATTTAATTTGTCATAAAAGACCTAAAGTTGGTGGTTCTTAATAAAAGACATCACAAAGTTATGTAGTTTCACATCACCTTGAGTATGCATGAACAATGGTATCTGACCTATTTCATTATTTCTTTTTTGCTGTTAAACAACAGAGAGTAGTCTCATAATAAACTTGAATCCTGCACTGTGGAAAAGAAAAAAAAAAAGAAAAGAAAAAGTAAGAAGCAGCAAGTGCTACATACCTAACATCTGTGAAAAGGAATACAGTCTTGAATGCAATGACTCCCTATTATAACTTTACATGGGATTTGAACATGTAAAAAGTTACTTACATAACTGTCATTGCTCATGTGAGTTCACTGATGGAAAACAGTGGGACTACCTCAGCATTTAGATTATTTATGTATCAGAGCAGCTGCAAAACCGGGCCTTACTATGTACTATATCAGGCACATAGAAAAATACATGGTTTTGCCACTTGATTTGGTGGCACTACAATACAGCAAGAGGTGGCATTCTGTAGATACATAGGTGCAATACCATGCTATTACACAAGGGGCTGCATTTTGGGGTCAGAATAATCAAATTCTCAATTTATTTTTGTGACAGAAATCCGTAATAGGTGTGTAGACCTGAAGGGGGTTAATCATCAGTTACACCTGAATGAATAAGGCAAGAAATTCAATAATGTTCAGTTTTGAAAGTTGGTGAAAGAACACTTCACATTTTCTATCTTCTTAAAACTTCTATAATTTTTGCTATGGTTGCTCTGCTTCTGTAATTTCAGTAATTATGGAGCATCTGTTGTGAAATAAGCCACAGATAATGATTTCAGTGTACCTGAAGGTCTGTTTAAGATGGATATTTTTTTGAGAAATGGAATGCCAGACCAAACTGTATGAAAAAGGCAGTTTTCCTAACACCTTGATTTCCCATGTGTACAAATCCTCTTTCTTGGTTCAATTCAACACTGAGTGATGTTGGGATGCCTGGTCAGACTAGGAGAGAGTCCAGCACGAGGCACTTCCAGAATAAGGACTTTCCAGAGACCCTAAACTTGATCTGGCAGTTGATTATCTCCAGAGGTGGGAATTAATTCTGCCCCCAGGTCAGCTTAATCTCCTTGTGAGAAGAAACCTTCAATTATTATAAACTCTGCTAAATTATTTATGGTATCTCTGTGATCTAATGAAGCTTTATTCAGCAAGACCTTTGTCTCAGGCTCACAAAGGGAATGGAATAGGGCAACTGATCATGAAACTCCAGTAATTGTAGACTTCTGGAGCAGAAGCACTGGACAGGCTGGTTCAAATTTATTCTAAAAAAAAAAAAGTCGATTTCAGAGGAGTCAATGTAAGAAGGAATCTAGCCCATAAGCCCCAGTTCTGCCTTGTTTTGTGCTGCGTATGGTCTCAGACAGGCAACTGAGCCTGCCAGGGCAGCATTTCAGTTCCAGAGGTAGACTGCAGGAAGTCTTACAGTCCTGCAATTCTCACGTAACTTTTATTGTCTTATTTTTTACTGGCTGCTGCAAGCTGCAAAAATGAATTTGTAAAAAAAAAAAATACCCCAAACCCACAAGACTAGTGCTTTGGGATATCCACTCTTAGAACCTGACCTAATAAAAATATATATGTACATTCAACTTCCACACCATTAAAGCCAGACATTTTCTTTTAACAAAACCTGGCCCTCAGTTGTAGTCAATACCATACAGAGCCATTTAGAGAGTAACAAAATCTCACAGGAAATTCTTTACATAAAGAGATTCAGAAATGAAAATACCATGCAGGTCACAGTCATTGACACATAATGATACAGTTAAGCAGTTCATTTCTAATTAAGACTGTGATCAGAAAATAGCCAATTTTGCTTTCTGCTTCTTGGTGTGTTCAACAATTTTGCCAGCCAAAAACTGTTAGCTGCTGAATTTTTAATGATCCTTTATTGGATAATAAGGTTTTGTTTTCATTTCTCTCAAAGTGCCAGAGCCTCCGTTAACAATTACGTTGGGGAAAAGATTTCCACAGTAGGTGGGCCCCACAGTCTGTCTAAACCATGGATTAGTATTATAGGAAAAAAATAAAAACCAGAGCGAAAAAAATGAAGAACAGTTAGGAAAAGCAGGTTTGGTTTTGGGTGGGTGCAGAATTAGGTTACTTCATTATATAAAATAAGCAAAGAAAATGAAAACTTTAAATATGGTGAAACTCACATGAATCTGCTATTCTCTGGCTTGGCAAGATCCAGCCACCCAGTGGAAGTGCTCTTTAATTAATGGTCAAATAAAACTGTACTTGTTATTCCAGGAATAACATGAGATTTTGACAGCAGAGTTGGTCAAATCCCTGGCAGGTGCATGCCTGGCTCAAAAGTTCCATATGTCCTATCATGATGTTTTAGTGACCTGTTCCAAGGACAAAGTCCTTTTGGTTTACATCAGGAATTGTTCACTTTTTCCTCAAAAAAATTATTCCTCGTATCACCTCAGGAGGATCTTGCCTTCAAACCAAACCAAGGTTTTCCATTCTTTTTCTTTTTCTTTATTTAAGGCAAATGAATGGTTTCTTATTGGCCTAAAAAGCTATATTTCTGGGTTTTTTTTTTTACGTTGTCTGTTTCAGAAGGCAGTTCTGGGACTTGTGGATAACCTCTACTTTGCTCTCTGGTCTCACATACCAGCTAGCATTGCTTTGGGGTCTTTCGACTGGCACATCAAGAAAGACCATCTCTTTTGGACATCGGTCTGAGTGCTGATATTTGAGTATAAATGAGTGACTGAACGCTTCCTGGGTTGGAGAGACAAAACCACTGACTGCAGAAGAAAAGAGGACAAAAAGAAGATAATTTGAAGGAAAAAAATGAAGTTAAAATCCACTGAAAACAGGGACAGTGCAAGCCATAGAAGAAAGGATCTAAAGTATCTAAATTTTTTAAAAATAGGCTTGCAGCCAAATTGTGTTGCAAAGCCTCCAAATATGTGCACAGGTAGGAATGTAGATGCAATATATGTAGCGTTCATTGCACCATCTATTTCCTGAGAAGTCTCCCTGGCACTTTGTATTAAAAACTCAGTATTGTTTTTAACTTTGTCAAATATTAACAATTTCTCATATGAGTGTGAAAATAAATGACAAAATAAATAATATTAAAAAAAAAAATCCAGCCATACCGGGCCAACTCTTTTCATGCATAAGGTAGAAGAATAATTTGTTTCACTAATATAAAAAGTAATCTGGTGGCCTTTACTTTTTTTCAAAGATTCTGAAGCAGATATATAAAATTTGCATCATGACTATTTTGACAATAATATGGTTTCTGTTGCAACACCTGGACAAACATGGCCAAGCCTCTGAAAAATCTCTATTTACCTATGTCCTGGTTTCATCTGGGATAGAGTTAATTTTCTTCCTAGTAGCTGGCACAGTGCTGTGTGTTAGATTTAAAACAACAATAATGTTGATAACACACTTGCTGTTTTGGTTGTTAAGTAGTCAAGGACTTTTCAGCTTCTCATGCTGTGCCAGGTACACAAGAAGGTGGGATGGGGCTCAGCCAGGACAGCTGATCCAAACTGGCCAAAGGGATATTGCACACCATAAGACATCATGCTCAGCATACAAAACTGGGAAAGAAGGGGGAACATTTGGAGTGATGGAGTTTGTCTTCCCAAGTAACTGTTACATGTGTTGGAGCTCGGCTTTCCTGGAGATGGCTGAACACCTGCCTGCTCGTGGGAAGTGGTGAATTAATTCCTTTTTCGCTTTGTTTGTGTGCACAGATTTTGCTTTACTTAGAATATTAAACTGTCTTTACCTCAACTCATGAGTTTTCTTCCTTTTACTGTTCTGATTCTCTCCTCCATCCCAATGCAGGATGGAGTGAGTGAGTGAGTGAGTGGCTCCATAGTGCTTAGTTGCTGGCTGGTGTTAAACTACAATAACCTACATTCATTTCTCCTTTTCGTTAGCCAAAATTTGTACAGCTTTCAACCCCACAAAGCATCCACAGACTTTCACACTCCTAGAGATAAAGTGCATATTCTGTCACTCTGCAAAGTTGACCTATTTAATATTGAACTGCATGTTGCAAAGATAAATTAGTTTTTATGAATCTTGCAAATATTACCACACTCACAACAATACGAAAAAAAGTACATAAGGAATAATTCTACCATGGGGGTGAGGTTTGAATACAGTATATTGAATAAGGCACTGAGTCACAGTCTGAATAATTAGGACTACCAGAAAGAAAAATCACTATAATTTTATATATTTATTTAATAGATGGTATTACAGAGCATATGCACAAGAAAGGAGGGTAGAATTATAGACAGCTTTAAATCTTCATTTCTTAATCTACAATATTTACCTTACTAAACATCTGTAAAATGCAGCCTAACACATCTAATACTTTTACAAAAAAAAAAAAAAAAAGGTAAATGTAATTATGTATGCAGAATCACTGCAAATATACAGGTACGTAAGGACACACAGACATACAAATTAAAAGAATGAGAAAGCATGATGCAATATAAGGATATAGGATAGTTTTTGTGTACCTCATTTGTCATTGTATGGTTCATCCCAACCATATGGTGAAGAACCAAATAACCCATTCCATTCAGTATATACTGACTGGGTCATATTCAACTTAATTTCACAGTGTCCAAATGCATTTGCTTCTCTGGTGGAGCCCACCAAACTGACTCCAAAGTGACAGATGAAAAGAAGTTCTGCTGTCTTGACACAGTCAGTAGTGCAGTTTCACTCAAATTGCTGCAGAATAGAGCTACAGGGAAGCTTGAAAACTTTAAGCTGCAAGATGTGATGATAAGCATTTGGTGTTTGCTATGATATACATGCTGTGGCTTTTGGTGCTCATATTTTAATCGACCCAATATTATAATAAACAGAAAGTCCCCCTGAGGAGATGAATAACATAGGGCCTGTCTGCTGAAGAGCTGTATTTAACCTTGTAAGCAGTTAGGAAATTGAGATCACCCAAGATTTCCTGACCAGTGGCCTAAGGTTTTCTCACTTTTTGTTTGTACTAGTCCATATTCTTTCAAGTCTCAGGCTGCTTCAGTTTCTGCTTCACCTGCTTTACCAGGGTAAACTTTTCTATCTGTGCTTTGCACTCTCCACGCTACTTTAATAGGCTGCTAAGACTGAAGCTCCAGATTCAATGAGCTCAGTCAAATCAATGGGAAATATCTGTGTGCACCAAAGGCCAGATTTTGATCCATTGTGTTGAAGCAGAATGATCCTCATTAACCTAACAGATAAAGGCAGCAATGAGCGGCACTTCTGTAATATCCATGAAATCACTATTTCATGATACCAGTGAGAGCCCAGGGAGGAGGTTTCTTGCTTGCAATAATTAATAATTTACAAAAAGCTTTAACTAAGCAAGACATTGCCCACCTGGAAATTGGAATGAAAGGATATTAATGAAGCTGCAATGCAGATGGTCATGTTGAAGGTGATGAAGAATTTATTAGGGAGACAGCCATCAGAAGCTGTGTAGTATATGAAGCATAAAACTGCTATAACTAATGACAGCAAGTAGTTTAGGCAAGTAATGGACAGCACAGCTACAAAAGGGAACATGGAGATATATTATTTAGTAATAAAGTTCACATAAAAATGTGAAATATGAAGTAGAAAGATTAATATGATTGCACAAACCATCTTAAATATCCATACCCAACTTCTGCCTTTTAAAAGTAGACTGAATTTATGCCCAAGCAGCAACACGTAAGTCACAGCTATTATTTACATAGCTTATACAAACTACTACAGATCTATAGGCTTAATTTATTGAAATAATGTTGAAAGTGGTTTAATTTATTGCATTAACAATAGAGCAGATGCTATATTTCTACCTGCCAAGAGATCCAAGAAGTGTAGGTCAGGTTATCAATCATCTTATCATACTCCAGAAGATCCAGGGACTTGCAGGTTAGAGGCTGCTCTGCTTTAATATTTTCAGTCTTCTCTGAGATTGAGTAATAATCCTTTCTTTACATCTCCACTGTTGGAATTAATCTTTGCTCAAAACCTGAGTGAAAGATTTGGCTGAAGAAGAAAACACAAATATAAACATTGCTTAAGACACTTTTTTCTCTTGCAATTTGTATGCAACTGGAGCTAGAAAATATTATTTCTTTTTCTTAAACCACTTCTTCTATGGTTTTCTTTTAGTAGCAGAAAGCTGAAGAAGTATTTTAGATTATGCTAACACTGGCATGTAGAGGAGGTGAGCAGGGGGAAATTACTGAGGATTCTGTGCTATTTTTAATGGCTGTTTAAGCCTGCTTTTCTCTCACCCATCTGAATTCATAATACATTAGGAAATGTGTCTTTAATGCATACATTGATCAAGCTACATAATTAGAGGAAGTCATTCTTTTTTCCAGTTCTTTTTAAAATGTATGAATGCTTATGCCAGACCAAAACCACTATACTTGAATGCACATTTTCTGTCAAAAATAGAAGGATGTTCTAGTGCAGATAGCCTGTAATATAAAAAGCATTGCAAATTGCTACACTTCAGTCCACAACACAGTTTTATCCTTCTTTCATATTAAATGGAAAAAAATACTCTAAAATATTCTTGATGTTAGATAAAAAAGGGGTTTTTCATGCATTTGCCCAAATTTATCCCTAATATTTGTCTTTAGTGGATTTATAGTAACTTGAGATTGGCAGAAAATAAAATACAAACGGATTTTGTTGAGAACAGTGACCTCAACATTGATCTAGAAAGAAAGCTATTTTCACAGTCACTCTTTTACGTATTGAGGTTTTAATTAGTTTTTGTGTCACAGCATTTTTCTACAGAGCAATTCTTTTAGAAATGCCATCAGTACTGAGAAACACTGCTTGCACCTCTGGTGTGCTGAGATGATTTTGGAAATAAGCAGATGTTGAACTGATATATTTTTGGCTAAGACAGTAACTGGCAAAAATCTGGGATGTGATAAGATGCTTTCTGTCAGACTTTTCTCAGTTTATTTCAATGTGGAGAGTTAAAACGGAGCTGTCTGCCAACACTGAAGGTAAATCCTGTCTCCAGAGCACTCAGTCTCTGATATTAAACCAACACTTAAGTAGTGAGTAAAATATGTGTATGTACACACATATGTTCAGATAAATAAAATCAGATTCTCTGAGAACATTATTTTGCTACAGGACATGGACTGTTCTTCGGGGTAGGAACAGAGAGCAAAGAATTGTTGCTTGCATTTGGAAACATAATCTTTGCCTACAAATGCAGGTGAAAGACTTTCGTAATAGTAGTTATAGAATGAATACATCCTGAATCACAGCCTAGAGACTATTTAATGTGTGTTTATTTTTTTAAAAGAAATGGGAAAACTACATTGCTAGTCATTTGCATAATTCAGAGACATACTGAATGAAATGTAAAGGTTTATTTTGATATGTCAGCAGTAATATTATGTTCACAAATTCTGGGTCACTCACTACTGAGAGACTTATAATATCTTCTAATGGGTAGTAGTAGGAGCAAATCTATAGCTTTTGTTACTTTGAGGCACTTGTTTACAAATCATATAACATCTGCTATGAAGAATATTTCCTTTTCCTTTTAAACTGTTTCATTTATTCCTTTTTTTCTCTCTTTCTTCTTTTTCACTTTTGGAAGGGTGAAAAAGCTTAGAAAAAATAACCTATAGGATGGATAATTTTCTTTTTTCCTTAGTAAACTGAATTATTCTACTACCTGGATGTGGTATGTCATATTTAGCAGAGGATTTTTTTTGAATCATAAATGAATAAAATAGTTCATTTAACTGTTCCTGGAATTTTACACTTTCCCCTTGTGAGTGATTTTGCTGGCCTTGTAATACTGTTTTGACCAGTTGAAATCTCATGAGTTATGAGTGTTATTTCCTTACAATTGCACATATTTTCCATATTTCACACAAACCAATTATTTATCACACACATATACATGTGTTTCAAATTATTTTTAAATTAGTTCCTTCCTATTTTATACAGTTTTTAAATTACTCCCAATGTTTTCAATCTTAAAATAAATGATCTATTCAGCACTTATTAATGTTTTTCAAGATGCCATAGAATGGCTGCTGGTTTGTTTATGAAGAACACACTTTCTCACCTATGCATGAGATCCTTGTGCACCAAGGGATACTCGGCAGTGGGTTCTCCCTTTATTTCTTATGAACGGTATAGAGCTACACCAGTACGGTAGAAATTGGTAATGCTTGAGGTTCAAGACATTCCTGAAACAATTCTCATCTTCTATTTCTGTTGTTCCAGATGTTAATGGGTGTTTCACACATCAATTCTGCAAACAATGAGCATAAGAGAAAGGCAATATACATGCCCATGTGACACCATAAGGTGATGTTTAAGACATGATACATTAAATATATTTTAATATAATTCATATACAGTGTTTTGTATCATACTTATGTATTATATATTTAGATTTTATATACGTTGTTTTAATAATACATCTATGCATCTAGCTAGCTTTCATTCGTAGGACCTTATAATTGTTCTCAGCACCTTCTGCTGTTTTTTCTAAACTCCTCGTAACTGGTCATCAGTAACAAGTTGTCCTCAGTACCTGAGAGGAAGCTGTACCAGCTCTGTAAACAGAAGGTTATTATCTTTTTTGGTTTGTAACGTGACATTTCTGCAGATTCTGCCTAGCGTTGCATTGAACCTTACTGCTGTCACACTGCATTGCAAATTTGTGACTATTTTTTTCTTCAGTTTCATTCATGATGCCTCTTGCAGTGTTATTGCTTCCCAGACTTCCACTGTCTCTGCAAAAATTTGAGTATTGAATTATATTTCCCCCAGACAGATAATTGTTCTTTTGTTTGTTTCCATATTGAATTTCACTTTTTGCTTCTCTATCTGTACTTTAACCCCTCTAGTTCCACTCACATTATTTCTTTTTTTTTGGTACTGATTGCAATACTTTCAAATTCAGTACCATCAACAAATTGCATAAATAGGCCTATTACCCACTTCAAAATCAATATGGAGGAAGTTAAATGAAGCAGAATTTAACACCAGTTCCCATTCTCCTTCACCAAGCTCCTCCCTTTTCAGCTTATGTTTTTTCTTGCTTTATGGTTCTGCAGTGATATTTCAGGCTGTGGATTAATTTGGAGAACAACATTTCATGAAACGTTGTGCAGAGGTTTAACTAGAATTCAGACTCCTACTGCTTTTCTTTCAGCCATTCGTTTTATATGCCGTAAAATGTTACCATCTTCATCTATCAAGATGTCATCTTCAAAATCTTCTCGCTGCTCTAGTCCTTCAGGTTCCTGAGGATCAGGCTGCGCCTCAACACTGTTTCCAGTGAGGAAAGTACCGCTTCTGTAGCACACAAAAAATAAACTGTTCATAAAGTAAAAATATTCCTGATTAACTTTTCCTTGTGATCAAAATTAATTTGTCCCCCTCCCAGAGGCAACTTTTCTAAGTGGCAGGTAATGAGACTTCACAAAAAAGTTGGTTTTTATTTGTTTTGGTTTTTTCACTTGTGTCTGCCTGCTTACATAACTTGCATAGAGTTGACTTGAGGAGTAAGAGAGGAACTGCTCTCTGGGATATCTGGGTAACCTAATTCCCAGGGAGGTTTTACACTCAATGTTTTTCCAATATGGTTTTGGGATACAGAGAGAATCTTCAGAAAACAATTGCCAAAATAATTGTTCTTTTTTGTCTTTTGAATTTGTTTGTGGTTGTTTTTTTTTTTCCTAGAGCGTTTTGGTAATTAGCCAGATTTCCGTGTCTCATCAAAATTAATTGCCTGAAGCATAGTGAATGAATTTCCTAATTGCCTTCCTACAAGTTCTGAACAATTTGTAAATGTTCCACTTTCCCAATAATTCTTTTATCTGCTCTTTATCAATGTATATTTGAAAATCATTTTCTAGTTAGATAAGCTTTATTTTGTATGTCTCTTGCTTAACAAAGACCTCCCAAAAGATAATTGAATTTCAATAATTTTTAACCATTACTGAAGTCATCTTCTCCCTCTTTTTGTAGATGACATCTTTTCTTTCCAGGATTTTTTCTTCCTAAAAAACAAACAAACAAACAAACACAAAACGAAACAAAACAGAACAAAACCCACCACTTTTGATTTCCTTAGCTACTTTGGCATACAATGACTAATATAGATTAATTTTTCTTGCCCCTATTTTCCTTCCACAAACTTGATTTTTTTTTCTATGTATTCCTCATAAATTTGGGTACATTCCTCTATTCCAATTTTTTATTCTGGGAAAAACAATCATAACATTACTGATCCATTGAAAAATGACAAGTATGGCCACTTCTTCTTTGCATTATTCCTCATAAATATAAATATAAATTATGTTGATCCTTGATTAAAATATACTTTAAATGAACTGCTCTGAAAGATAGCTGGGCATTCAAAAGGGCATCAGATTGCAACATATAATCCTGCAGGTTGTGGCTGAACAATTCTTTGTTTTTTTCTTCGCTAGAGGAAAACAACCACAGGCCTGTTCATGCACTCATGTTTTAGTCACAGAAAATTTTTGCTCAGGAAGATGGAATTAGCACGTAGTAAATGCCCATTAAAGATTTAACTGTATAGACATAAATTTCTTCATTTCTTCCATTAAGTGATTCCTGAACCGTTATCCTTTATGTCTTAAGAATCCATTGGCTTAATACTAATTGGAATTGAGAAGAGAATTACTCAAAATTGGTATTATTCTTATATGCTCTTCTTTTTTCTACTTCGATAAAGACATAAAGAAAAATTTAATATTAATTCTCCCTTATTTAGTTTGTCTATTTTTATTAGCAAAGTGATTGCTATCCTCATTCCCTCCAAATACGTTTAAAATCCAATAATTCCTGTGAGCTATATTAGTCAAAGAGTTTTTCCTTCTTTCTGCATAATTTTGAGAAACGTGTATCCAATGTCTGCATTTTTCCTAATTTTTTCCCAAATCCAATAAATTTCACAACCATGTTCTCTATTGTGCAGTTGTAATTCATTAACATATACTTATGCTAACTTTGAATTTCTGTTGTCCTTTTTGAGTTTTATTTACAAATTTGAATATAAGTTATGACATTCCCCTTTACAAGAAACACCCTTCTAGGCATCAGCTAGTCTTATTAGTGTTATACTAAGAGACAGCGCTATAGTCAATATCTCATTATCTGTACTAATGCCTATAGATAAATTCTATCACTACTGTATTCCCATATCTTGCTTTTTGTTCTCCTTTTATACCCCTGGTGATATTTAAATATAATAATTCTCCTCTTACTCACAATTTTCTATTTCATAAACACTTCATCCTCTGTTTTGTTTGAAAATTACATGTCATGCTTTACATGAAGTTGTAAGGTAGATTTACTAAAACATGGATGTGTTATGGCAACTTAAGAACAGAGTGGTTGCATGGAGAAGTTTCATCTCAGAAGGGCTGAAGATAAGAAACAAGATCAAGGCATTTTATACTGTTTGTTATGTCTGAAAGGAACCCAAAACCAAGAAAGTGAATCACATGTTAACAAGAGTGAACTTACCTAATCTTGCCCTCAAGATGGCAAACCACCTTGGATAAAATATGAGTAGAACAGATACAGTCTTGCTTTTGGTATCAGATGTGGAGTCTATGTGAGTTTCTAAGATGCTGAATTCTCTTTAATTATCATTGAAAGGCAGGCTAACATTGAGCAGATGGTGAAGATCATCAGTGTTACATTGGTAATGTTTGAAGCAAAGGGTCTCAAAAAGTTCCCAAGTTAACATGAAATTTTATGAGAACTTTAGCTAAAATATAGTCTAACACAAAAAATACTCAGCACATAATTACAGGCAGTACTTTCTGCCTAAGCTGCATAAGTATGCTTGACACAAAGCCCTAAAAAGTTGCAGATAATTTTAAAAGCTGCTTTACCGAAAGACCAGAAGGGGTTTTTCTATAACTACTGGTCAAAACAAACAAACAAACAAAAACCAGGAAGTTATATATCAGCATTATTAAATTAAAACTCGAGGTAAACAGCAAACCCCCTTTATTTCAGTAAACTATATAGACATTATTCACGGAGTTGCTTCTGCTAAGATAAATCAATACTGAAATACTGCACATAGTTGAAGAATTTAAGCATCAGAAAATCCAGAAATAATTTAAATAATTAAAAAGAAGTCTATCATAAGACATGCCATATTAGAAGGAAACTGACTGTCCATCAGAAGTGTATATAGATATAAAATATTTCAGGATGCATGACATACATATGACTGTGATGTGTCCATCATAGTGCTTACATGATCTTAGCCAGCTTTACAAGGGATGTTAAGATGAGAAAGGATCATCAGTCAGCTATTCTGATTTCCTGCATGATAAAGGACTAGCATTTTCAAAGCGCATACATAATTTAGAAACATATAGACTGTGGGGTTCTCGTTAGATGGCCAACTCCTACTGATTCCACATTTGATAAATGACATTGAGTATCTTAAATCTCTAAGGTCCAGATCCTCAAAGGCACTTTGGAAAGCTAATTCCCCCTACAATCAAAGAAAATCAAATGCCTAAATGTCTTTGAGGACCTGGGCCTAACCTATTTTTGGAAAATTTGCCCTTTATGTCTCTCTTGATAAAGATAGGTGCAGTTAGATGAGGGGCCATTTTCATTTTCCTTCATAAGGAGGTGATAATGCAGGCACTTGTCTTTAAGCATTCATCCAGGAACTGGATGACTTGGAATCAGACCTCTCCTCTGTCTGAGGATATTCTAATTACAACTTCTGCCTCCCAAGAGGAGGGCCCTAAGCAGTACTCTAGGCTAAGCTATATTCTATACCATTCAGGAAAGAGTGTGTTATCCACTGCTTTTTGCACAGCTGCTCTACCATGAAAAAAAAAAAAAAAAAAAAAAGATAATCCAATATTCACTGGGCCAGAGAGAGAAAAAAGCAGAAACATGACACACATTTGGAGGAAGAGATTACATGGATCTTGCTCCTTGCTTGACTTTGTTCCTCATCTGTATTATTGTTATATTATGGCAAATAACAGCTACAGCTGTGCTAGCAAGAGTCACAGTACCCAGTATTACAGTATGTTTGGGATTGGAAGGGACCTTGAAAGATCATCTAGTCCAATCCCCCTGCTGGAGCAGGAACGCCTAGGTGAGGTCGCACAGGAACATGTCCAGGCGGGTTTTGAATGTCTGCAGTGAAGGAGAATCCACAACTCCCCTGGGCAGCCTGTTCCAGTGCTCTGGCACCCTTACTGAGAAGAAGTTTTTTCTCAAATTTAAGTGGAACCTCTTGTGTTCCAGCTTGATCCAGTTACCCCTTGTCCTATCATTGTTTGCCACTGAGAAGAGCCTGGCTCCATCCTCGTGGCACTCACCCTTTATATATTTATAAACATTAATAAGGTCACCCCTCAGTCTCCTCTTCTCCAAACTAAAGAGACCCAGCTCCCTCAGCCTTTCTTCATAAGGGAGGTGCTCCACTCCCTTAATCATCTTCGTTGCCCTATGCTGGACCCTCTCCAGCAGTTCCCCGTCCTTCTTGAACTGAGGGGACCAGAACTGGACACAATATTCTAGATGGAGTCTCACCAGGGCGGAGTAGAGGGGAAGGAGGACCTCTCTCGATCTACTAACCAACCCCCTTCTAATACACCCCAGGATGCCATTGGCCTTCCTGGCCACAAGGGCACAGTGCTGGCTCATGGTGATCCTGTTGTCCACCAGGACCCCCAGGTCCCTTTCCCCTACACAGCTCTCTAATACGTAATTTCCCAACCTATACTGGAACCTGGGGTTGTTCCTGCCCAGATGCAGGACTCTACACTTTCCCTTGCTAAATTTCACCAGGTTATTCCCCACCCAGCTCTCCAGCCTGTCCAGGTCCCGCTGGATGGCAGCACAGCCTTCTGGCGTGTCAGCCACTCCTCCCAGCTTGGTGTCATCAGCAAACTTGATGATAGTACAGTCAATTCCCTCGTCCAAATCGTTAATGAATATATTGAATAATATTGGCCCCAGTACTGACCCCTGAGGCACTCCACTAGATACTGGCCTCCAACTAGACTCTGCACCATTGACTACCACTCTCTAGCTTCTCTCCTTAAGCCAGTTTGCAACCCACCTCACTACTCTATTGTCTAGACCACACTTCCCCAACTTAGCTGTGTGAATGCTGTGGGAGGCTGTGTCAAAGGCTTTACTGAAGTTAAGGTAGACCACATCCACTGCTCTGCCATCATCCATCCGCCGTGTTACATTCTCATAAAAGGCTATGAGGTGAGTCCTACCTGCTGCCAGCTATCAGGGTATACCTTGTCTTTGGGCTGCACTATAAAAGAGAATTATCACCAACACTAACAACAGCATAGTCTCAGGGACCTTCTGTGATCCTGTTTTCATGTGCGCAGATCCTGATCTTTCTCTGAGAGTTTGAACACCTGTTTTCAGGAGAGCTTAACAGCCCATGAATTCCAAGTAGGAGATCTGAGCAAGGCTCCTAACCCTTGAGGATAGGTAAAAATGTACTCTTTTCACAGGATACTTTTCATTGTCTACTGTCAGGTGTTGCTAACTTCAGGTATCTCCTTGCTAAATTAGTCAACTTTTTGCTCCACATGTTGAGGGAATAAGAATGTTACCAACAGTCCACACAAGGTGCTCAAGTGCCAAACACAGAACCCTGGGCTTTATTCTACAAGACGGTGTGTGGGCATGACTGGCATTGCACTCAGCTTTTAAAATATCTAAATCCATTGTTGTGTTCATTTGTAAGACACTAAGTAGCATAACTGCCCTTTTCAAAAGTTACCAGACTCAGAGAAAGAAACATGGAGGCAACAATTCTCAGAATAATCTTGAAATGAAGTTAAACTAAATAGCTGGCACTGCTGGGGTGCAGACAACCGTTCAAGGGTATAAGAGTATGGGTACTATTTAAAAAATTCTCCTACAACTGTCTCAAAATGTAAATACACTTTGTCTCATATGTAATGCTTTCCCCTCCTTGATCAGGAGAAACAAGAGAAGGAGAAAACAAGATACAAAATATTCTGATTAATAAAATTCTAGATGGGAAGCTCCTGTACTGTTTTCCTTCTGCTAGAATAGCACTAACATACTCTGTTTAGAAAAATCAACAGTAGGCTTTAGGTAAGACATATAAGAGGGCCACAGTAGGCCTGACCCTACAGTTATCCTATGATTTATAGTCTTCTTACAGCAATGTACTGTATTTGACACTGGCTAAGGGGTTAATCAGTTCTGAGCATTGGCTTGGTAATAGGGTCCTGCCCTCGGGGTCTATTCAATCAATCAGAGTTGTCCAGTGCCATAATGCCTCAGTTCTGTGTGTAGGCAGATGAGTGTGGTGTTGTTCAGCATCCTGGAGGTATTTGGGCTTCGAGGAGCTTAATGAAAATTCCACCTAGATCAGGGCTGTCAGGCTCGCTCCACAGAGAGCACTGAGGATAAGAAGTGAGGTGACCATGTTGAAACAGGGGTCACCAACTTCCCTGAGGGCAGCCTGAAACCTTGAACCTGCTGAGAATCGGAAGCTACAGCCATTTGGAAGAAGGAAAATGCTTGGCCACATCTTCTCTAGAAGGAATTATTCTTCAGGCCTTGTTGGATACAAAAAATTTCTCATTTTGAAGACTACATGGGAAAATGACTATTTACTTCAACAGGTTTCTTCTCAAAAATAGCCAAAAAATTGAAAAGGCATCAGCTAAAGAGGAAAAGGAATCTGGGATATTTCTGTAGAGTGTATGTGGGACTAGAGAAAATACTCATATGCATAAATGGAGATTAGGCTAGAAACAGGAAGAAACTAGCTTGGGTGTTTCTGTTGTTCTACTGTACAATATGGCATCCAGCTTGTAAAAAATAATTCCCAACCTGTCAGTTCAGTGCTTATGTGTAATATTTTAAACCATTTCTGAAATACTATGGCCGGACAGTTGAACACAACTAGATTGTGTTGCTACATTACTCTTTTGTGTGCTGTTGCTGCAGAAACTGGTATGCATCGGCTTGTCAAGATCAGTGTTCTGCCTGGGCTGATGGCTGTTTTTTACCCTGGATATAAGAGGAATTTTCAGCAATATCAGGTATTTGCAATGCAGAAGGTCTTTCAATCAACTAGATCCTCTAGACGACCTCCCAGAATAGCAGAGTAGCCCCAAAACACGCACATACTTATAAAACTGACTATGCTCATAACGTGGTGCAGTCAGAAAGCGCTTATGTTTTCCAAAACAGTCTGGCTACTGTGGAGATGCAAGAGGTTTCAGAAGTAGCAGTGATGGTCAGAGCTTCTACAAAGCATGGAGGGAGGGCACTTTACTTAAACCTTTTGTTAATAATCATTCACAACAATATCTGAAGAATAATAAGAGCATTCTAAAGACGGCATTCTTTTTTTATCCTAATTATAGTTCTGTATGAGCTTACCAAGAAGTAGGTATCAAAGAAAAACTAAAGGAGCTTTCTGCTGTAATAGTACGTATGTGTGAGGTCAAGAGTTTTTCAAAAAGCTTCTGAAATACTCTCTGAGCAGGGGAGGAGTGGAAATGTGATCCTTCTCTCTGGGTGGTAAATAGGAGGTGTAGGAAATTGTGTGTGTGCATGTGGGGGAAAGGGGAAAATGTTTCTGTTTAGACCTCAGCAGAGCTTTCAGCAGCCAGTATTTCAAAACATAAATGAGAACACATTTGACATAACCACATATTCTTCTTTTCAATGACAAAAGGTGACATCATTTACGTGGATCAAAGCAGTGCTGATGACAGAAAAGCTAGTCTCAATACAGTCAGTGTGGTTTTTACCATTGGTTTCAATGGAGCTAGGTAGAAAATCCATTCTTAATGAAATTTGTAGGTAACAAAATTTATACATGTGAGAATCATGCATATTTCAGAGATGGATCAATATAACTTTAAAAATGTAGACCTACAGAAACTGCTTTTGCTTTTATTTTATCTAAACTTAAAACAATGCAATTATCACTTGTCTAAAATATCTGTTCTTACGAATCACTGGACAGGATGCATTTCATATCTCTCTTCTTTTTTTCTTTATTTGTATGGATAGAGTCCCTTCTTCTTTTTTGTTTTTTTGTTTTGTTTTGTTTTGTTTTGTTTTGTTTTGTTTTGTTTTGTTTTTCTGCTCCAACAATTTATTAGTATCAATAATATGAATTGACAGATGTGGGTGTCTATGAATGGAGAAATTATTTTTTCCATGAATTCTCCCACAATTTTACCTCATGTCCAAATAACAAAAATAATTTTTAGTAAGAATAGGGTAAAAAATTACCTCTTTTTTCCCACTATTGATCATTTTTGATGAAACTCCTGAATAAAACCTAAAATAGTATTAGAAATGTTGACGGGCATGGTAGCTGCTTTGGTTTTATCTTCTTTTGTTTTGTTTTCTGGGCATTGGTGTGCCATGAAAATGATTGAAAGTATCACCATGAGGAAAATATCAGCCATTAATTACCTATGATGTGGCACTCAGCATACCCAAGCAAAGTGTTAGTTTTCTTTAAGCACCTCATTATGAAACCAGTTACAGAGCACAGTTTAGTAGACAAAACAAGTCAGGACACAGGTTTTAGCTCTGCTGCAGCAACATGTGCAAATGATCTATCTTGTCCTCTCTAAGTGTCTGTTTATTCTCACCCCTACACCTGAATACATTTTCTTAAATATTTTAGACTGTCAGGTCTGTAGACTGACCATCTCTGAGCACTGCTACAACATGTAGGACAAAGCACCTCCAGAGGATGTACATCCGTAGTTAGAACTATTCTTTCTTAAATTATTGCTTAAAAAAATATAGAAATGACCTAACATATTAATTACAGCAGAAGTATTGAAGAGACCTTTTCTTTCTTTCTCTTTCTCTTTCTCTTTCTCTTTCTCTTTCTCTTTCTCTTTCTCTTTCTCTTTCTCTTTCTCTTTCTCTTTCTTTCTCTTTCTTTCTCTTTCTCTTTCTCTTTCTCTTTCTCTTTCTCTTTCTCTTTCTCTTTCTCTTTCTCTTTCTCTTTCTCTTTCTCTTTCTTCTCTTTCTCTTTCTCATTTTCTTTTTCCTTCCTTCCTTCCTCCCTTCCTTCCTTACTTCCTTCTTTCCTTCTCTCTCTCTTTGTCTCCTTCTTTCTTTCTTTCTGCCAAAATATTGTTATATTATCTGTGAATTCAAATGCTGTTCACAGTATTCACCACTGGAGGACAGATGAGCTTAGTTAAACTTCCATAACCAGCACAGAATTACTGAGTGCAACAGTCACATTAAATAAGGAAGCAACATTTTGCAACATTTGTATTGTTTTAATATGTTCAAGGTTGTTAAAATGTGAAATGAAATACATGACCCTTGAAATTCTGAAGTAACTAAAATGGCCGCTTTCTAAGAAGAAAGGTAAGAGAATAGCAATATACCAATGTAGTTGCTTCCAGTTCAAGCTCGAGATAATTCACTCACTGTTCAGAGACTGAAATAACATTTTTGTGTGTGTGATTCAGATGGTTATTATTATTATCATCATGAAAATATTTCAGTCATTCCATCAGAGACTGGGAAAAAATCAGTAAATGAAAAAAGCAAAATTTCTGGACAATGTCATGTAGTTTTAAAGCTCAGAAAGAATTTGCAATATACATGACCAAACAGATATGCAATGAAGGCAGCATTTTTAACAGGATGAAGCATCTCTTTGACATCTCTTTCTTTGACATCAGCATTGTAATCAGCCACCAATGCTGCCATTTCAGCAGACAGTACAAAATTACCAGTCAAGAGAGAACAAAAGGAGGCAGTTGATCTTTCTATAATGCTTTTAAATAATGTTACAATTCACAAAATGAATGCTCATGTGGTACATCATGTAGTACAGCATAGTGCTGTGAAGCTCCTTTAACAAATAAAATATTTTTATGCTAACTGCTCTTGAAGGTAGCATGATGTATAAACTGCCCATGGTCTGACTACAATGACAAGTCCTGGAGAAAAACAAAGCTTTACTCTTTAGGCAGATCAGTTTTGGTTTGGTTTCCACACCTATCTTTTCAATGTAAATAAATAATTGAAATATAACGCTGTAATATCTGGGGTTTTTTCTGTCACAAAACCTTTCTGTGCAAAAATTCAGTTTCTGCTTCACCATGCATCTGAGTATGAGAACCATTGTAGATGTGATGTTGGGGCTTAATAAAAAGCATCTGTCACTATAACAAACATGATTCTGTAACAAAAACACTATCCCCTTACTTAAAATTTTGTATCTAACGGTAAATTTTCCAAGATTTTGCTACTTTGGGTGGGAGAGAGTGACTACAGTAAAACATAGAAACTACTCATGACCTGAGAGTTTCAAAAGAAAACAGTAATTTTGAATACTTGATATTTTGTTGATTCAAATTGCTGTAGTATAGAGGGAGCTGAATTTCAGAAAGAACTGAGAGCTCTCTCTGCTGTACACAGTGCATTTTAATTGCAATGTATTTAGGTAACAAATGTTGTGATCTCTGCAGAAGCCATACTAGCAGCTAAGATATTGTAAATATGTTACTGTTGTAGCCTTTTGGTCACAGTCATCAGTGATGTCTTGAGTCACCACAGTGGTTGAAAAATCCACTGAGACTGCCAAGGCAACTCCATCAAGTGCACTCTGGCCCACAGTTAAAGTGAGAGGCAAAATCCAATAGGTCTGTGAGAACTTGACCTTGCAAACATTCTTAAATCAAAATCTAGAGATCAGTTTAGCCCTAAATGGCACACATCAGTCAGACCTCTGAGAGTTTCTCAAATGCCAAAATGGCATGAAATCCTCCTTCCATTCCTCTTGAAATAACAACTAATTTAACACCCAAAGATTTCTGAAAGGGAAGGTGATGGTAAAGCAGTGGTTTGGGAACAAGCCAGACTGCTCAGTCTTTACAGGCTGGAGTCCAGATCCCTCAGCTGGGAGTGTGCTGGGTCTTTCCTCTGGGGCTGAGGGTTGTTGAATTGAGCTCCTCACCAATGAAATGTACTGTAATATTCAGCTGACAGGATGCTGATACCTGATTTAATGTCAGCTGAAATAACCCTCAGGCTCTGCTGGTGATGTTGGGTAAATCTCCACTGATTACAGTGGCAGCTTAGACACCCAGTGCACATACAGTCACTTATATGAAGATACTTACATGTAGGATTCTTAACTTGCTGTTTACTTCCATCTCTAGCTGGAAAGTTGGAAAGTGAGACTAGAAAAGTTGTGGGTTTTTTCCCAAAGAAAATACACTTTTGACTCTGGACATATTCTGTAATGCAAACATGACTTGGTCACAAAGCTTGCAGTTTGATCAGGAAGACACTACAAATAAAAAGGAACAAGTAAAGATATGTGTCACATATGCAGAATTCAAATGGACTACTCCCAAAAGGACAGCACAGAAACTGCCCTCTTCACTTACCAAAAGGTTATGCCAGTCCCTAGTGACAGTGCACATCAACTGTATTTTTTGTATCATTTGTCTCTCAGATATACCACATATAAATGTCATATATTTTTATAACACTCTATGTCCTAATAATGCCTTTTTAATGCCTAGAAAATAGTGACTGCGGCATAGTCTGATAAGGAGAAGAACCATGTGATTGTATTGGCCATAAAGACTAGGGCATAATCCTGCATCCTGATGTAGAATACCATAGCATGTTTTCCCTGTGTCTACCTTTTGCTCAGCAACACCCTAAGTATTCATCTTTTTTCTTGAATACATGGCTCTCACTGGCTGGGACCCACCAATGAAGCCAACGAACAAGATATCCAACATAGGCTCTCTGCCAAAATAAGGGCAAAGCATCTATCTATCTATCTATCTATCTATCTATCTATCTATCTATCTATCTATCTATCTATCTATCTATCTACCTATCTATCTATCTATCTATCTATCTATAAAAGTAAATGGCTTACCGGATTTTTTACTACTTTAAGATTTGCTTATAAGCTTTGTTGGATTGAGTCCTCACTAAACTTACAATATCAAGTAGAAAAACAAAGTTACTCACAGCTATTTGAGAAGCTGAACAACCACAAGTGGAAAAGGCCAAAACTTAAGCATCAGCAGTTAGGGAGCTAACCATTATTACCTTTAACACTGCTGGAAAAATTCATTCCAGGCTGGTATCTGGATTCTTACTCATACAAGAAAAATGATTACGTTAAGTTTTCTTAATATTGTAGTCTTTGTGTAAATGAAATGAGATGTTAAAATGTCACCTATTTGGAAAAAAATGACTTAGTGTATGTTAGACAAGCATACTGACAGAATGATATTTCCTGCCTGAAATCAAAAAGGGATCTATGTTCCCATGGGAATTTATAATACAACTGGAAGAAAATAAATAGTCGATTTTAAGTCAGGGTGTGTGGGGGTGAACTTTTCAATAAGGTTGTTATTATTTTATTATTTTTAGGTGAACTGTTTTCAATGATAAAATCTCATTTAAGGAGTTGATTGGCAAGAAAAAGTGAGTCATTATTTTGTGTATAAGGTTCTTTCTAGCTTTTTGAGTGATTTTTTTAAATTTTTTTGCACTTTCCAGAATTTCCAAGACAATGGAATTCTTATTTCTTTAAGAGCTGGAACAGCTTTAAGAAGGCTAAAAATTGGGCCTACTTACCATGAAGTAATCCCTGTTTTCCTGCAGGGATTCGATAGTTTCCTCTGAAGTCCAGAGAAAATTTCCTACCTCTGCCTACCACCTAAGCTAGCTGTGTTTCACTTTTAAAGGTAATTAAGTTTTCTGCTAAATGTTCATATAAAATATGTCACGTATACAGAGCTCTAGAGCCCTCTAGTGCCAGCTATTCTGCTTCCTGTGTGTCTCCTGAGGAATAATTTCTTTGATTTTAATGGAGAGGCTAATTCAGCCTGCCCGTGCACAATTGTGTGCTGCTGCTTTCATCTAAATTGGTATGACAGTAAGAAAAGCCAATATAAGGGAGATGGCAAGACTGGAACTGCTGGAGCTTTGGGTGCTGTGGTGTGACACTTACTAGTTCTATAAACAGTTCTAGAGTCACCTGGATGGTAGTACACTGCCTTTTGGAGCTGTGCTGTCTGGGGAAGAACAAAATGGCTTCTGTAAATTGTATGTTCTATTGTATATGTACACATTATTTACAGAGGCCTTTTCAAGGCTTTTTGCTAAGGAGTTTGAATCAGCCTTGTTTAAAATATAAGCACATTTGAAATAAAAATTGAGAAGGATGTGCTCAGCAAGGTTTATTTAAAAAAAATACTGCAAGAAGCATTTCCTGGTGAGGAAGAATAAAACCTTAATTCTAGAATACAATATTGAACACAGGAATTATTTATCCTAGTTACCTGCAGAGCAGAGTGTTCAGTTTGGAGCTAATGTAATCACTTTTGGAACATTGCACATCTAGGAAACAATGCTGAAGGAAAGTAGATCGTCTTCATTTGTGATCTACAAATCCTTGACCAGATTTCAGACTCCCAAAGCAATCTAGAGGGTTGATTCATCTCTCCAGGTACTCAAAACGTTTCCAAGGGGCTGTCAAACAACACTGTACAATGGAAAAGCAAACCATTTCCCTGGTCAGAAGCTCCTCTCCAGCACATTGCCCATACTCATGGAATCAACATGGAAAGAGACTTCACTGGAAGTATCAATCTTGCATTATTCAGAGACACTTTCTCAAGTATTCAAACATATACACACATAGTTCAGCAGAATTTTTCAGTAAACAGTTAAACAAGACCATGCATTATGCTTCGGCAATAGAAAGCCGCAAATTTTATATGCATACTTACAGTAGCCATATCCCTAACAAGAAAATAATGGGCTCCATTTGCTGTTTATGTTGGGTTTAGAGAAATTAATTTATAATGAGATTCCAAAAAGCTAGCATCTATACACTACTAAATCTACCTTCTTTTTGTAAGTCTTTGGATTCAGACATTTATAACTTGGAGAAATTCCAATCATTTGTATTTAATTTCACAGGTCACATTCAAGCTAGTATTTTTCAGAGGAGTAGCAACAACAGATATCAGCAATTTCTGATTACAAAGTGAAGGCAATCGTTCTCAGAGGAATCATCAGCTGTAGTTACAGCAGCCATGCCCAGGCTTTTGGATTGTAAAGAAGGCAGATAGGCTCTTATAGAAAAGCTCAAGATGCTTCATATGCCACATCCTTTCCCTCCCACATTATGTCACTCAAACAAAGTGAATGGATTTTTTTCATTGTGTGACCACAACACATTTTGTAACATCAGGGAGAAATGAGGGAGAAGGATCACACATCAGATCTCATGATCAGATATTTATGTATTGCATATGACATGGGAGGGAACAACTGCATTTTGGTGATGTGTGAATATACACCCAGAAGAGTGGAAGGGTTGTGGAATGTTTGAATACAAGGAGCCAAATTGTCCTCATGAGTTACAGCCAACAATCAGAAAACAGGACACTCTTGTTACAGGACATCCATAATGCAACTGTTATGAAAGCTGGAAAAAAATTAAAGAGGAGGCAAATCAGGGTCTAGACATTAAGCCATTCAATAGTGGTTTGAAACTTGACTTCTGACCTTGAAATCAACTGAAACATTTGCTGTTCACACATATTAGATTCACACTGCTTTAATTTTGAGAATAAATCCCCTGAAAACTTGCTCTACATTGGACATACTTCCACCAGGGATGAAACTGTGAATGAGAACAGCCTGTAGCCAATCGCTGGCCATGCCAGTTCACTGTTCTGGTATGTACATTCTTCCTGAGCCCAGAATCATTTTTTCCCCCACTCTTGGCAACATAGGAAAAAATCATGTGCTCTCAGTGTAAAAGAGTCAATAAAACACACAGTAAAGAGAGAAGAAGTGGCTATACTAGATTAGAGAAGATTCTGGAGGGTGAAAGAGTGGACTCCTACTTGAGGTTAGATGGTTATGGGAGTGGAAAAATAGGAGTAATATTGGGTCAGGATTAGAGCATTAGGCCTGGTGAAGAACTCTGGGACTGACTGAGCAAGTGGGTTGGTTTACCGGCTTATAACAGCAAATGTTAAAATAAAAGCAGGAAAGAATCAGGACAAAGGAGAACAAAGAATTAGATACTGGAATGAACTGGAAATGATTTAACAAGGAAATTGGGAAAAAGTGGAATATGGGACACAAGATGGGACTGAATAACCTGGACAGTGGAAACTATAACCTGGCAAATTGCTATCTCTGCCTGTACCACAGAATCCCTACATTTAAAAGGTGCAAATAATGAGCCAAATAATGAAAATGCTTTTCTATCATTCTAGAAGCATAATTTTAGAGTGTTTTTCACCATGATAATAATTCAACGAAAGGCTTCTGACATAATAATGGTCAGTGCTGAAACGCTTAAAGATTATGCACTCAGCATATTAAAAAAAAAAATCATAAAGCTGAGTCAGACATCCAACTTTGCCCTAAATTATCTGAAGGAAAAATGAAGTTACTCAACTGGGATGCAAAGCAGACAGTATATGGAACATGAAAATGCGTGATCCCACTCTATCAGAAAGATTCAGTGTGTCTAAAATGTGTTGCCTGAACTTAAACACCTGTTTCATGGCCACTGTTCAGTGTTGCAGTTCCAAGAGCCTAAAATCACTTCCTGCATTTAGACATTGGTTTGGTCCCAGGGTAGTTTAAGTATTGGGTCTTTGATGAAAATAAGAAAAAAGAAACTTTGCAGGACTAGAACCCATATGACCCTTCCTGGCCATATGCCCAAACAACTATTTACAGGGCAAGGCTCCTACTATCTGGTCTGATCAGCTTTCCCTTTCTGGCTGTAATATATCTCAGTGATAATAGGAAGAGGAGTTAAGTCATGGTCAGATCACTCCAGGGACTGTCAGTACAGATGCCCTCCTAGAACAGAAAATCTGGATGTGAAAATCCTCTTACAGTGAGGAGCTAGATCAAAGAGCTCCTTTGGCAAACAGCTGAATTATTAGGCTATTGTGCAAATGCGGCCAGAAGCATCAACTTCCCCCTGCACCCATGTGGTCAGATATGATCTCAGTGATCCTAATTAGCTGGTCGTCTGCAGGGTCCGACATACACTTCTGCCTAACAATGTGTATATCTAGGGTATCTCGTATATCCCAGGACATAAGAATAGGATTTTCCTAAACTTAAACTCTCAATTCCAGCTAAAAATTTTCCTGATCACATGTTTAAATTCACCCTGTTGGTCTGACTGAATGTCTAGAAAAATATATGTGATCATGTCATTAAGTGCTTTACCCTACCTACATTGTGGATAACATAAAATTTGCATATGCAGCCTAAACTACATGTTTAACTTTTGAGTACTTTTCTACTGCAAAACAGGAATATGATTTGATGCTTCTGTGCAGTAAGCTAGAGAGCTAAAAACATAGCAGCCTTAATATCGATGTTGTTACCATGAAAGGGATATAAGAATAATTTTATACAGTATGTATGCAATGAGAAATAATAGAATGAAATAAAGAAAAATAAAAATTAAGAGAAAGAGCACCCTGAGCATTAGAACTATTAGACTGCTGAATAATTTCCCATGGGAAGTAATAGGTGTTCTGTTGAATTTTTATAAAAAGTCCAGTCAAATGCAAATGTTCCACACCAAAATTCTTGAATTAACAAAGATAATGCACTATTTCTTTTCCACATATGCCTATACTTTCTGTTTCAGTGTTTTGAGTAGTAACTCAAATCACTGAACTTATTTATAGTGACATAAATCTGTTGGAAATCTTTTGACTTCAGAAGATGTAGTACCCTGTTTTGCAAGGTGCTGAGACCCTCCTCCCCAGCTCATAGTTTGTACACATAGACTGCAAAAATACAGAATTTTTTCTGTTCTTTGCTGCATTTAGGATTACAGTTCAAAAGTTGTTCTGTTCACAATTGTGTGAAATTAATATTGATTTCCTGGCTCAGTTATAGCAAAAATGATATGGAAATACTACAAATGAAGCTAAAGTCAAGACCATCTCTATTTGAGACATCACTTAATTAGTAGATACCGTCTTTCCTACAGTTTTCCATAGATAAGAAAAACATTGTTAAGTAAATAAGTGCAAAGATAGAACAGAATCAGTGACATTCAGGGCTATACATAAAGAGTTTGAGAGAGTTCAGCCAAATCAAGACAACCACTGAGAATTGTGATAGTGTCCACCAAACATGAGTTTCTTTCAGATTAACTTTTCTAATAAAAATATTGATTAGCAACCATTCCTGTTGCAGCTAAATGTTTAGTAACTTTTTGGGGGATGTTGATTCATGAGATTCAGATCTTGAATGAAAAGTATATTTCCTGTATATCCGGGGTTTATTTGAGATAAAACTTTTTTTTGTTAATGGAATATTTAATTCTTTAGGAAAGTAAAGGAATTGTTGATTCTTCTCCATTGCTTCTTCATTTAACATAAGTGACATGTGCAGTAGTCAAATTCTGGGTGTAGAGATATAGAAGGCCCTGCTGGGCTTCTCTCTTGCAACAGCATACATTAGAAATACTCGTTTATGTTTATCAAGTCCCAATAAATCTTGATAGAGCACACTGTTATATACCATCCATTTTGATATTTACCTAGATCTACCATTTGTGTAGATCGGCAAAATCAGCTCAAAGACCTAATTTTCTTCAAGCCTGTAGGTTATGGAATTGACTTTAAATTTACCATTTTATGTCTTTAAAATTGTAAGACTTGCTTTGGAATGAAATGGTTTCAAATCTGAGTGCATTCACTTAGTTGACAGTGAGTGTAGTCAAATAATGACCCAAGACTTCCTGTGGCTAAGCCAGAAGATCTCTGAGAGTTTGCAGCCACCTGCCTAAATTGGATATTTCATATTTGAAACATTTTTAGTTAGAACAAGTGTTTGTAGGAAATAGTAGGTTGAATTCTTCTCCTGTACACACAATCAGAATAAAAGTAGTTATATTGATATAATTCTGACTCACAAAATTAAAAATACTAAGCTTCTAAGCACAGTGGCTGTGCTATAAACCTAACATTCTGCAATACAATTAATGTAGACACAAAAATTAAAACCCATCTAAGTCAGAATATTGGCATAGGAGGTAGCTTCCTTGCACACTATATATATCAGACATAATTTTGTTGTCATTTCATTCAAACGAACAGGATTGCATGCAACAACATTGCATACATATATTTGACAAGAGAAACTGATTCTCGGGGATAACAAACTGGACATGTAGATCCTTTAAATTTTCTTATTTTGCCCGCTATTTTGTATTGAAAAAAAAAAAATGGGGGACTGGCTGGCACCATCTCAGAGTACATTTTGGTTTGTTTCCTCATTATGGAAATTTGTGGTTAACTTTGCATTTTGTTTTTTCTTTTCAACATTGTCTCATTGTTCTCTCTCCTTATGCTTAGAAGTATCTTGTTCAAAAAAGAAAAGATACTATTTCCCTGTAGAAATAAACCCAGACTCACTCATGAAGAGAACTATTCATAATATAGGGTTAGAATTAATCTGAAAAATGCTCATCTGTGTTACAGAAAAAACCTCCGATTCATGAGACTACACTGAATGCCAGTTCAGCTTTCTGAAAGAGCTAATGTTTTACTGTTACAAAGTTTAGACAAACATTTGCTCCCTCCAAGAATTAGTCCGGGTATTTAAAGGGGTACTCATACTACAGCAGCTAATTTAGGTACTCATACTATTCTGTTTATCAGTTTCCAAAGTTGGCCAATCTAGTCAAGGGGAAGAAATGGAGCCCTACAAGAACTAAAGTCAACTATAGGGCTGAGTATCTCTCTCTTCTCCCTGTTTGAAGAGTAGTTAACAGCGCTGTTAGGGATGCTTGGAAACTAAAGAGAAGAATCACACTGTTTTACTGCAATAATATTATTCATTCAAGCTTCTCTGCCTCTTGTCCAAATAAGTGTTTCTTCCATTCCTTTTTTTGCCATCATATCAGAAGGAAACTCAGAAAGATTCATGGAGGGCAAGTGCTGTGTCATGAAGTGAAAGGAAACAGATGGTAACCCATGACCTGAACAGTAACATTGCAAATAAGCAGTCAGGCCTGAACATCTGCACTCTGGTTTCTATAAGCAATGGAAGGGAGAGGATTCTTTGCTCAGTTTCATCTGACAGTTTTTCATAGCTTTTAGTTTATATTTTATTTATTTGTAGACTAACATATTTATCAATAGACCGAAAGGTAAACTTCAGCTTCAATTTTACAATTATGTAACCCTAAAAGCATTTGAATGGGGTTTTGTCCATACAATAAAAGGCAGAATTTGGGTCCCAGGAAGAACTCTATGTGCATGTGTGTGTGTGTGCTTATTTCTAAGACTCTGTATAAATGCACACGAAAATCCTCATCTAAACTATGAACTGAACCAAAATGCCAATCATTTAAAAAGAGAAGCTCACAATGCAAGCCAAAGAGGATTGTAAACACTGTGTCTTATACTCAGGCAATGGTGTATCCCAGAGATACTCTCAGTAACATTGTACTCCCATGAAGATAATGGGTCTATCATCTCATCAGAATCTTCATTATACACCATTCCATTATTAACTCAGGGTTTATGTGAGTCCTTTGCTTTCTATCTCTATCAAGGAATATGCCCTTCCTCAGAGTGGTAAGTTCTGCTGATCGATATGTAAATTAGCTTACTTGAAGCTGGCAATTTGCCTCAAACAGCAGAAGTATCACATATCATAACAGTGATTCTTCTCTTCGCAGTGCCCCTTTTCACAGAGCAAGCAGTTTGATTATTTTATTTAGTCTTTTACCTAAACAAAACAAAACAAAACAAAACAAAAAAAGAGAGACACTAAAAAGGAAGACAAGAAACTAACTGGCAATGGAAGCTGTCAAAATATTAATCAGTGTTGTTTCTACTTCATCTCATTGTCAATAAACCGCTTTGTACTCAGTACGGTAACTGTACTCAAACTAGGTATCAGTGGTTCAGTGTCAAAAGAGAAGAACATACTGTGTGACAATCCATGGGGGTATGCTCCAGTTCTGGCATCCATTGACCTGGATGAAAGAATAGAGAGTATACTTATTAAATGTGCAGATAATTACATTTTCAGATAAGACAGGAAGGATACCAGGACTTACAAGTACATGGTAAGAAATAAAACTCATCTTGAGAAACTGGAGGTATGGTCTGAAAAACACTGTGTCAATAACAGTATCAGAAATAATCAACTTCACAAATTGTCCAGGATGCTAGAACAACATCTAATCAGAAGTACTATGGAAAAAGAGTATAGGTTTTGAGGCTGCCATAAGAATACTAAAAGGCCTGCCACTATGAGATAATGTACAAAATAGCTGCCTTGTACATCAGGAAGACTTCAAACCAATGTTATGTGTCTATACAGTCACTCTGTATGCTGGCTGTTTGCCTATGATTAAAGAAAAAACAAATGGTGGCTTTATAATGGGTAACACATTCACCATGTGTCAACAACATCATCCTGCTGCAGAAAAGATAAGCACCATACTGGGATATACAAATAGAATTGCAATCTGCAAAACCTCGAAGAATCAGTCCTTTAATTCCATTCAGAACTGGTAAGTCTTAGCTGGTGTCCCTGCTCTTCAAGGAAGGTGTGGACCAAGGGGAAACTGGAAAAGAATGAGAAGGATCATCAGGTATCTAGAACATAGTACCTATGAGGAATCAAAGTGAGAGCATGATGACACAGTCCCAAAAATATCGGAGATGAGAATAATCTATTTTCTAAGATTATGGTGAGTGGTGTTTAAAGGGCAGAAAAGAGGATTTTGGTTACATAGTAAAAAAAAAAAAAAGCCTTTATAGCAGTAAAAAAAAAAAAAAAAAAAAAAATGAAGCATTGCAAGATTGGCTAGGGAAGCTGTGGAATCTTTCTTATTGGAGGTCTTTAATACTGTATAAACAAGGAATCATCAGGAAGGATGTAAGTAAAATTGATTATGCTTGAGTTATTGATGAGGTGATCTGGCAAAGTACATTCTCTGACTACAGTTTTGTGAAACAAACTTTCATTCCCATCTTACTAGTTATAAAATATGTTTTAATACATATTGAGACAGTATCTAGAAGTAAATTGTCTGAGATATTTGTTTTTGCTCCATTAAAAACCCCCAATTAATTACTTTTCAATTATCCTTGTGGCTTTGCAAACTGAACCAGACTATTCAATTCGAGCTCAACAGTAACTGTGGAGCTAAAAGAGACATTAGATCTTCCATTTTTCCTGCCATGCAGTGATATTCTCTCAAAAAAAAAAAAAATGAATTAACCAGGTGGGTAGTTCTCATTTTCAGTCATAATTCAGATATTGTGGTCAGTGAACACACATAGTATTTTAAGTGCTGGTTGTCCAGTTATTTAAGTGAGGTCCAAGTCATTAAAATTAAGCTTTCTAAACTGCACTTGGTAGTGTCAGAGCTCCAGACAAAACAATTTCCCTAACCTGTCTGCACTTACTATTATGATTAAAGGAGAACAGCTTTTATTCAAAAAAAAACCCCATATTTTAAAATAGTGAGGCAAAGATTAAGCATGAAAACACTGTAACCAGAAGGGTACAACAGCAATCCATCATGGAGAACTAAACTGAAATGATAACATCAGCTGCAGTGCAATTTCATCCTGATACACAGTCAGAAAGCATGGAGTTTTGTCTGAAGTAGCTATGAATGCTGAACTGCACCTTCAGTAACCTCACTGAGAAGTTTGGAAATTCTGCCCCAGGATGTAACAAATCCCAGGTAAGAGCATGTCTGAAGGAATTGTTCAGGGACATCTCTGGAGTCTGATGTGAACCACCAGTCTCTAGTCACTTGGAATCTGTACTCATCACCATGACAGATGCTACAAGTTCCTGAACCATAATCCTTCCACTTAGATCTCTATACATACTTGATATGAATGAAAATGTATTTTGATTTGACTTAGATAATTCTATATTACGTCTGAACAATGCTTCTACACTTGAATACAGAGCAATGGTTTTAAATAAAGTGTATAAATGAATGGGGTTGTCTAAAGTGCTCATATATTACTGTGACAGGGGCCAATATAATATGTTAGACACACAAATGTATCAGATTTTACATCATCAGGTTCATCATATTCATGAATTTGAAATTTGTCTTTTTTTAATGCACAAACATCAAAAAGAGTGGAACAGATGAAGATTCACAAATGCAATTTATCACACAAACAAACTGCAATCACACCAGATTGAACAAGGTTAGCCTTGGAAGGAAGAAGAAATGTATAACAGCAGGGGAGGATTCATCTGATCAAATGTAGGCTCCTACAGTGCAAATCTGATCTAGCCAGCTGGATTACCCTTCTTGCTAGTGGAGAAAAACGAGTACACATAGGGTGTTATTCCTCACATCTTATTTAGGATAGGTCAGATTAATTATGTCCTGCAGTGTCTTTGTCTTCCTTTAGACTGTAAACGGAGCCTAGGAAAAGTACTTCAAATGTAGACAACTAGACTGCAGACTTCTAAAGTGATGTGAGATGTATTCCACTCCTAACGACCAACAGGGAGTTAAGCAAAAAATTGAATTAAAAAGAAAAAACTAGTTAAGCAAAAAGCCCATATTTTTTCTTGTAACATTTTCAGAGGAAACATTTGTCAAAAATGTAGACCTGCAAATAGCAAAATAATTTTCATAATCAGATTTTTTTAATGATCTTTGTAAAAATTATTTCAATTTCTTTTTCATCCCACTTTGATTTTAACCACTTATTAAGCTGTCTTTTCCTCTCTTTCTCCAAGTGATTTCAATGGAGATAAAACCCAAAGATTTGGTACTAATGAGAGGCTAAAAGTACAGCTATGGACTCAGCTCCATCTTGGTATGTGTCTTTGTTGACTTCAGTAGAATTCCGCAAAATGAATTTGACCTTGGATGTTTTCAATCAGTGTGTTCCAAATGAGAAAAAATTGTTGTTAGTAAAGACCAAAGAGGGAAATAAATCAAAGACACAAAGGGCAGTCAGTCGTCCAATTCTCTCTGATTCTCAGTGGGAATTGGGTGCTTAACAGCCCTTAGTATCCTTGAAAATCTCCTCCTGGGATTTGAAAATGAAAAGAGAAATGGGTGACCTTTTTTACCTTCCAAAAATTGCTCGGTGAGAAGTTAGGCCTTTCTGTTGTTTTCTGGGGAAGCAAGAGAGAGGGGGAAAGATTGAATAATTTTTGATAAATAAAATGTTCCTGTAGTTGATTACTCTAGTAAGAAAAAGTGGGGGGAAGCGATGTCGTTTATTTCTTTCAGTTTTCAAAATGTGTGTTTTGAGTCAGTTTGCCTGCCTTTGAGTAAAGGCAAGGTAATACAAAAATCTATGTCTGGTTCAAAATAGTCCATGTTCTGAAAGGAGCATGTAAGGTTTCTTCAAGAATGACAGCCATAGCTCTTAAAAAAAATACAAGCAAGAGAAGCCATTACTTTTGCATGACTATCTAGCTATTAACTCAAAAGAGCAGATCAGTCTAAAGAGCTGTCTCTCTCCCTTCCCATTCATACATGAGACTCACTGCTTTCTTTCATCAACCAAATTGAAATTAAAACAACAAATGTATATAATTTTCCTTTGCACATGGTGTGGGAGGTAGGAGAGAAGAATCATTAATATATATGGGCAGGAGTTTAAGATTAAAACATGAATCTCATTCTAGTTGTGACGATGAGTTACGGTTGAAATGAATTCAAAGTCTCTAGACCACTTTGCCTTAACCCAATCATCCATACGGCAAATTACCTGGAATGATTAGATTGCAGAATTGTACCCATGGGCCCCTTACCCTTTAAGCATGGGGTGCTAGAAACTCTGCTGCTGCTTCAACAGGAAAGAAAGGGGTAGCTAATATGATACAGGATGTTTCTGTTCTGCTGCAAGTGCCAGGAAGGCTGCAGTGTCTTACCCCTGCTAGGGAGTTCCCCTGTCCTTCCTCTTTTTTAAATGCATTTAATTGGAAGCTTTTTACTCATTCCTTGCACAAAAAGGAAGGTAAACACAGCTGTAGGATTTTAATGGCCTGAAGATAAGTGCACATATTTTTGTTGTTTTGGTATTGCAGGCTGTTGACTGAATTTCAAAGAAAGCAGTAACAACAGAACAGTGAGGAATTGTACTGACTCAGGACATGCATTAATATTCAGACCATCCTACAAATATGCTTGGGAATATTTTCAAGTATAATAAATTCACCACACACTCCTGAACTTCCATACATTGCATGCTACTATAGGCAGCTGGTGAAATCTAAGGTAACTGACCAAAACCACAAACACAAGCTTTAAAAATTATTCAGGCCTCAAGCTCCCCTTGTTAAGTGAGAAGATGCAACCAGGTGTAAAATGAATAAAGGGGCAATGGCCTTTGTTAAAACAATATAAATGAACACAATCATGACACAGTTATAGCATGTGACTGTACTCTGATCATGCTGTACATATCTGATGTCATTACTTGTATTAAGTGCATTGTGTGGATGCTGACAAAGAAGAAAAGGAATTATTTAAGGTCTGTGAGCCTGTTCTGTTTTAAAGATCATTTAGCTCCACACAGTCAGATTACAGCTTGCAGCTAGCATTTGTACTTCTGTGTGATAGAAAACTAAACTTGACACCATATGGACAATTGGAGATGCTCTGGAAGTGTGTCTGTCCCAACCCCCACCCTTCCCCCAACCCCCCCCCAAAAAAGGCAGGAAAAGAAACAGGCTACTGAAATAGACTGAAATAGGCTGAAGCAGAACTGAGCCATAATTCACTACGTATGTGTTCACGTACATAGCATACGCGATTTGTCTCTCAGTAGAACAATTTGCCATACATCTCTACCGTTCTCTTATAAATGTGAAACAAATGATCTTCACCATAGCCACTATACATCTACCGTGAGTCTGAATTGTTACTAATTTACCCAGACTGATTGCAACTCAGTATCCAAGAAATGTCTGTTTGCTGAAATTTTCTTCAGATAGGTGTGCAGAAATCTTTGTTAGATTCGGTTCTCCTTTTCCTATTGGAATGCCAATGCAGAAGAGCTACTTGACTCCCAGACATAATGGATTCTTAAACATGCAGGAAAACACTTCTGTTTTCCTGGGAAGCATCCAAGTCCATAAGAGAGATCCTCCAATATGAGCAAAGTCAGGTGAAAGCCTAATAGAGGGTGAATTTGTGGTTTAGATTTGATTATGCTGTTAATCTTCCAGTTCAATTTCTTAATCAGAATGATAAAAAGAAATCTTTTTCAAAAAGAATAAGCAATACCTGATATATTACATGAAAGCAAATAATTATAGATAGGTGACTCTGGATTTCACAGCTCCCCAGTGAATTATAAAGCAGAAAACATTTACACTTTCTAATTTGAATGAGGTGTTCTTTCTGTCCGGTAGAACTCTATATGTTGTAATGTAAAGAGATCACATATCCCCAAAAAACTGAACTTACAATGGTTGTTCAGTCAGGGACTATTGACTCAACTGACAATATTATTCACCCATATACAGCCACTTCCATATCTTGATCTGGTAAAATAATATACATACCAAGCAGAGCATGGACCAAAGCAATGAATAACTGAGTTAACCTCCGTTCAGCTGCAGCCCATCTGTATTATTCATTGTCTGTTATGTGCAAAGTATATGTTTAATCTGCACATACAATTATTGCCAATTTGCAAATAAATGGAGTAACCATTCATACAAATGACTGATCAGAAGTATTTACGCATATAATGCTTAAATTCAGTGCCTGCATCTCTGCTTAAATCAGATCCCTCTGTGTTCAAGCATTTTGCATATAGAATGCACAACTAAAAAAAAAAAAAAAAGTATGAAAAAGGAGGTTTAAAGTGTGACAAGAGATAAAGAAAAACTGCTTTAAAAATAAAAACAGCATTTCAAGACTGCATCATTCTAGTGTATTTAATTACAGGGAACACTGAAAGCAGTATTTCATAAGCTGAGTACTTGAGGCCCCACATTTCTCATGATGTTTTCAGCAAAAGGGTTCACAAATATCTATCATCACCTGCCTGGGCTGTAAACAGAAGGAAAAAAAAAATCAAGTGCAGAAATTTGAGCACTTTCAAAATACTAATAATTGTATACAGGGCTTCAATATTCTTGTACAATTTGGAATGTGAAAATAAATCCTCACACTGTGAAAATGAAAGTCTTCATAAAAACCTTAACTGCAGTCTTATGGCTACTTCAGCTCAGCACAGTCTGTTCCCAGAGAAAAAAAAACAACACAAGACAAATCAGCCCCTGATTCTCAGACTACTTTTGCAGCCCTGGCTTAGTCCTCTGGAATGAGGCAGCTGCATTTTCAAAGGATCCTCTCTGTGTCTGGCACACTCTCTTTCCTCCAAATCTTTAATACTGTTGCTTTGAAACACAAAATCTGTGATCAGATTGATTACATTAAATCCGTTCAGGTACATTGGTTTTCCAGTGGTGTCATTGTGACATGATAGCCGGAATTCCCAAATTCCATAGACATGAATAAACCAACAGCTTGTGTTCCTAGTGTTGTGCTTGATATGAATTTCACAATTCAACTCATACAAGTGACTGTAATATAAATAGGAAAGCCTGACTGAAAACACATCAGTTCCTTGGAGAAAATTTGGATTTTGACCCAGATTCTGTGTCTGGTCCCAATCTATACTGGGCTGAGTCAAATCATGACCCGACATTTGGGCAAATTCCCAGCTGGCTTTTACAGTGACAGATCTGGCTCACTCCTTATCCATTTTCTAGCTTTGGAGATATAATATAGGTGTTAAGGGTTCTAGTTTTCAATAATATTCTCTATTGCAGGCCCAGCCAAACAGAACTAAATTTAGCCAAAACTATGCAGACAAGTCTTTCTCTTCCAAGTACATCTTAACGTAATGAAACACTGGAGATAACGTCTTACCAAATTGGATATTATTTAACTTAAATTCTTTACAGTACACCCTCAAGACATAGCTAGCAGTATTATCTCTCCTCATGAAATGGCTTCCTGAGAGTTTGATATTCAAAGGCTTAGAAACACCAATTGTATTGATATCAGTGCACGAATGACAAGTAACAACAGTTAAAGAGTCTCATAATAATCACAATAACGTCCTTTGGAAAGCATTTCTATAACTTTAATTGATTTGTAGTAGTTAGTTAAAAGAGATGTAAATTCTTAGTAACAATGTGAATGTGTTACTATTCTGAGTTTTAAAGGACCTACAGTTTGCTCTGAAGAGATCTTATGAATCTATGAAAGCGTTTATAAGCAGAATTTTTATTATAGTTTATATATTTGCAAAGATTAAGGTGTACAATAACTACTTTATTTACTGAGTCTTCTACTAGAGGGGCAAACATAATAATAGCAATTAAAATGGAAAACAGCAGGAAGACTGAGCACAGCAGTCTGGTTACAATGGAATTCCTGCTGGTAGGACAACAGGAACACATCAAACAAGAAGCAGTACTGAAGAGAAAAGAAGCCAGCAAAAATAATGAGCTTTTAAATTATAAACAGAAATGGACAACCTTCTCTTTAAACAATGTAAAAAAGGTGAACATAAAATTCAGTTACATGAAATAGGCAGAAAGCAACTATGAACAGAAACACCTTAGACAAGTTATTACAGAATGAGGGGTGTTTGCTGCATGGTTGTCAGTGAAAACGTATTGCTCTTCTATTCCTTTCAAAATTAAAATGCTGCATCTGGGGACAGCTGTTGACTGATAAGGAAGGACTGCCTGGATTTCAGTGACATTATTTCTCTGCAATAGCATGTAGAAATTAATTTAGCTAAAGGGAAGACATGAAAATAAAACTGAAATAGAATGGATTTAAAGATGCTTTTTTCCAAAACTCTGAGTTTATCATTATTATTGTTATTATAATTATTGTTATTATTATTACTATTGAGTCTTTAATTCCCTTCTGTTTCTGGTGCTGAAATGTTTCTTTCAGATGATTCCTTCCTGTCTGTAAATCCAAATAACTGAGATGTAATGACAGTTGTGAGCTTTAGTAAAAGTATTCTATACATGTTTTGATTGAACATTTTACATTCCATATCCTATTTTTAAAGGCTTTATATTAGTTGAGTGAATAGCAGCCAATACAAGATTTGTCTGGAAATGGACCAATAGCCACACCTTTGCTGTCATTTGTGCACAATGCCTAGGGATTTAATGGAATAGAATACCTGCTGTATATGAAAATACTCATTTTACAACAAAATGAAATGAGGCGCTTTTTTGCTGCCTGGAATCAGACAGAAAACCATAAACAAACTAATTCCCTGTACACTATATTGGATGACGGTTCTCATACATCCATATTTGGGGGTATTTTTCCCAGAAAAAAAAATTGCTTTTGTGTTTATCGCACTGAAACTCAGTATCTCTTGCTTGGGAATAATGTAATTATATATTGCCTAACATTCTGTGGGAATAAGGGTTCATTCCCATCATTCCCAGTGGAAATCTTAATTATAGGTTGCCATGAGATGCTGAGTTATTAAGCTACTCATCACTTTACAGTTCTACAAGTTTCCAGTTTTACTTATACTACAAAGGTTGTTCTTCCAGACACAGCAAATGCCTGAAAAAATATCCACAGACCAACAATTTAATATTTAACAGAGGAGACAGTGCATTTTTCTGCCACTCAGGAATGGAGCTCAAAAACATAGCTACTGTGATCTGTAGATGTTCTGATTCTCACGAAGTTTTATTGCCATGACAGTGCCCTACTCAAACACCAATGTCTAGACTCATATGACAGAGCATTAATAATTTACTCTTTTATTTATAAAGCTTGTCCCCTTGCACGAATCAAGATGCTCTAAGCTAACTAGTCAAGATGCGCAATTTATTTTAAATGAGGCTGTAATAACTTTTGATAACATGACAAAGAAGGCCTTTACAAAGCTTCCAAACAGCAAAGAAATTTGAAAAGCAGTAAGTTTGCAAAAAAAGAAGCACTCACAAGAAATGTACCACATAACCTCAACTCTGCCCTTTCTGTATGTCAGCATTGTCTTTCTCAGTACATAACTACCTACTCTTCCTATTAAAACAAAAGCCTCTTGCTTTCTCACTCTGTGCCTAGGATGTGTTGTGCTCAGGGAACACAAGCTGTTTGATTCCCCGTTTGACCCACGTAGTTTATTTGCCGCACACTGTGAAAGCCCTTCTCCAGGCACTTCAGCACTATCCAACGTTCTTAGCCTTGTTCATGGTCCAGCAGGTACTGGGACAGTCTGATCATCAGCACACGGCAGTCAGTGAGGATCGTTCTACAAATTCCAGTGCACTTGAACTTGACCTGAAGGAGGTGGAAATCCCATGGAGGAGCAGAATGTGGTCCCTTGTAGCAGGACACAAAACAAGGCACAGCTGAGCATGGAGTCACCCCTTCGCCAAATTTCTTGTTCTTTTAGCACAGATTCAGAGCAGAAAATAAAGACATCTCTCTGACCAACAGAAGAGGAAAATAAAAAAACAAAGAGCAGTTTATCAGTCATTTCCTTTGAAAATAAAACTGTTCTGATATGAGCAAAATTTTTGTGAAATAACTCCAAGTCTATATGCACTGTCATGAATAACACATAAAGAAAAAGCTTTTTCTCAAAACCTTGTATTTTTATGTATTTACCTTCATGCACACATACAGAGTCAAAGTAGAGAATCTGGTTCAGCAAAAAAAAGTTAACATGCGCATTATGATCCAGAGATTTTTTAAAAAAAAAAAAAAAAACTACTGAAAATCAAATCCCTGATGTTGTTTCTATCCAAATCTCAGCTTTCCCATTTACCACACAAACATCAGATTGTTTCTCTCTTTTGAAAATTAAGGTCTTTTTCAACAAAAGTCCTTCTTTCTCTCCCCTTCTACTAACTCTTTCTCCTCTTGGGGACAGAAGCATACCAGTTTTTCTTATTACAGTTTCCAGACTAAAACCATCTCTTTGGCAAGAACCAAGCAAAAATTTTTTAAGTAAGTGACTCATCGAAAAGGAAAAGAAAAGAAAAAGTCTATGAAAATCTGTAAGATCAGTTTAGTCTGTTTAAGATAATTCAGAGCTGCCCATCAAAAGGGATAATCTTTGATTCCTCTCCACAAGCTGTTGGTATTTCTTCCTTTCTGCTGCACTGGAATTTGTATAGATACATGGTATAAGACCATTAGAAAAGAAAATCCATTCTCTTTTCAGCTGAAGGCCTGGTTTGTCTTAATATTGCTCATTTCCTTAATTTTTTTCAAATACTAAAATCATAATCATACAAAAGAATATTTATTAAAGACTAGTTGTTCCCTCACAATGTCAGTGAGGAGTAGCTGGTCTGACTTTCTTTTCAAGATTAGGACCTCAACATTATTCATCCTGGGAAAACTTCCATCAGTATAGCCAGGAATTTGTATAAGCCAGGAATGACAAAAACTTGAGTAACTGTGTCAATGTTTAATCTGTGCAAACAGTGAAATTCAGAGTTAAACAGAACAAGGGAAATCTTACTAAAATCCATACTAAGTGTGGTACCTTGAAAAAAATTTCAATACATAGTTTAGATGTTATTTAATAATCTGAGATAAATGTCCCAAAGAATGAAGTGTCATAACATAAAGAAGAGAATTTAAGATCATATATTAGTCACATAAAATCAGTGAAGATTTTGGCCTTAACTGTAAAAAAACAAGGCTTTGACCTGTGTTTTTCTGAGGCAAAATCAAGTTTTTGCCAAAGTCAATCTGTTATGAAATACCGGGCAACTATTAGAGCATCATAGGAGCTCGTTAAATATCCTCCATATTTATTGTTTTGGAAATTCTACAAGTAACAATAGATCAATATACAGGCCCATGAAACAGTGCAAATATTAGCTATCTCTACCTAATATATTCACTGAGCAATATCCAAACAGTGTCCTTGGAGAAAGCTGCTAAAACAGAAGGGTTTGCTGTTGCTTTCCTAGGCTGGCATTGCACTTCTTTTTTTTCCAAAGCTAAAGAAAAAGTGTCGAACTCAGACACTTCTCTCTGTAGAAGAATAGGAGGCAGGATTGCTTTCCAGTGTAGTTCTGTGCCTCTCCTGAGAACACCGAAAGCAACGCGGGACTCCAGAACAGGAGCGATTTCTTAACCGACTGTGCCACCGTGAGGCCAGAGTACACAAATGCACTAAAAACACACAAGTACCTTGTCTTTGGCATCAAATGTTTTTAAAATCAGGAGTCTTTGTGAGCACTTAGACGTTTGGTTTAGACATTTAGAAAATTCGAAATGTAAGAATTCATAAAGCCAAGAGGAGAGACACACTATTTTTTCTTCAAATACATTACAAAACGTTTGACAAAGAATAAATTAGAATGAACATCAATTTTCTTCTCTTTAATTTCCTTCATATTTACCACTATGTATAAAAGTTCACAAAATTACAAAAAGTGAGGGATAAGAATAAAGTTATTGAGGATTATATGAATTAAGGATGGCTGCATTAATGTGAGTTTCTTTTCAGTTCTTTCAGATTAAACCTATGTAGCTATAACCTATTGCATGTATCTGTGCCATGAGTGGCCCAGAAAATACACATTACTACATAAGGTTCTTGAATGACCCAAATGGAAGCTCACAGATAACATTTAATACCTAATTAAGACAAAGCACAGCAACAGCCATGGCTTCTTAGATGAGGGAACAGGACGAAAGAAAGAGCTCTCAGCTTTCATATCGTAACAGACCAGTTAATGCATTCTCCCACAAACAGGAAGAAGAGTCCCCGGTCCTCTTCATCCACCGAGGGATCCAGATCCACCATCCCAGACCAAACCTCTTCCACCATGTAGAGGGATGTAGTGAGGCTAGGGTATGGACTGTGTAGGAGGAATGATAGGGGAATGGCAGACAAGAAGGAGGAATAAAGACTGTTTTCTTATTGTATCTGGGGCCTGTTTAAACAAAAATGTAGCCTTCTCAGCCAGTTGTTCTCATTACCACATTCTTGAGCCATACTCTCCAAGTTCAACAGAAGAAGAGTTGTTCTTCCACCCTCAGCTAATATGATTCCCTGATGTGCAGGGTAATATCTCGAGGAACACAAAGTTAAGCCTTTTCAATAAAAAAAAAAAAATAAAAACATGAAACTTGACAGTGGAAAACGCCCCACCTGATATGAAGGTGAAGATGAGAAGCAGGAAGAGGAGGAAGGCAGTATGCAGAGTCGGGGGCTGGCAGTGCAGCTTGGGGGGTTATCTCCCCTCTGTGGCATTAGGTGTACCAACCTGCCACATCCTTAGTGCTGATCCAGACACTGCAGCTGCTGTTAACTTCATCTCCTAAGCCTCCAAAGCATCTGCTAGGAATGAAGTAAAAAGAGACAGCAAAATTTGCCCTATTCCTACTTCAAATCCCATACCCATTTTTAAAAGCCCATATACGAAATACATTTCAGACAGATCACAAGAAAGCACATTCAGTTTAAAACAAAGAAGTCACTCACTGTCATTGCCTATGTACAAGGTAAGTATCTACTTCAGGGACAGTCACTTTCCAGGTTCCATCAACAACAAGAGCAAAAAGGCTCAATTCAGAGGCCTGAACATATGTAGTGACTTTGAGACACCACAGGATTTCTGAAGAACCTGCATGCTGCTGGCAAATGTAACACAAATCTACAGGGAACCTGTAGTTGACTCAAAAGGCCTGCATGAGACTTGTAACACCTACATTTGGGCAACAGAATTGTTCCCTAATTCTCAGTTGACTATACCAAGAGCTTAGATATCGAAGACCCATGTAGACAACTACCTACAGAAATTACATTTCAATCTCTTAGTCCAGAACTAACTCTCATGTTTAAGATCTGAACTGAAATATGAGAAGACCTTGCAACCTGACATATCATCTAGAGAGTCAGCTAGACGTATTTAGTGCCCTTTGAGATGCCTTCAGATACATCACCTGAATCTCAGCTGCCTCTCCAGAAAGAGTTGGAGCTTCCCACACACCATGTCATCTCTGCCAATACCTGCAGATGCCCTGAATACCCCAGTGTGCCTCAGAGGGCAGTGAGTGCCTTAAACTTAAATAAACTTCGTTCATCACAGTTGAGATGAATGACTGCTCACAGAGGCTGCAGCACTAAGCTTGCCAGAACAGAGATGCAGATATAGCTGAAATATCCCACTCCCTGAGTGAGGGCTATAACTCTTACAAGTGGTTTTGAACCTGAAAGGCCTGTGAATGCTTCTTAAAAAAGTAAAAAAAATATATAGCAAGGAATAATAAGGCTAATATAAACCAAACTACATTAAAACCTAATTATAAAAGATTTATTTTATGTCATAGGTCTTGCACCTCCAATGAAAATTGTTTAGGTATACACAAACCAAAGAAATTTAATGCCATTTCCCTGAGCTGTAAATAAGTGAGAGCTTCAGCTGCTCTTCCCACCTGAACTAGAAAGCTGGAGGAGACTGTAAGCCAAATGTCTGAATCCTGACCTGATACCCACAGGGAGACACTCATGTGCACTCCTCTACAAAATCCCTACTGACTGGGTTAGCTGACCTCTTGCTGAGGGAACCAGTTGTTATGAACCTACCACAGACATCTGATGTTTCCTATGCATTGTACAAGTAACTTTGGTACCTAGGATGCAATTGTAAAAAGTTTGACTGGTGATTCTAAATAGAAACCGTGTGGTTTTTTGCCTGTTTACATTTCCACAACTGCCAAAAGATGGCAAATGAGAACTCCAGATTTCTCAACTTCTTCTCACTCAGATGGATTCCTGCCTCCCCATGCTCTGCTGCCTCATGTTTTTGAAGCCCATCTCAGGATCTCTCTTCCTTTGACAGACCTTAAGTACAGCTTATAATGGAACCTCAAAAGATCAAGCCCAAGTTCTGAGAAGGCAGAAGAAACCAGGAGAGTGGCAGGAGACCGTGCACCATCCTGGCAACAACTGCAGAGTAGCAGGGGTGCTGCACTGTGTCTCCCTGTGCTGCATCACACGACATGGGGAGAATTGAGAGGTTTGTATGTTACTGCTGGAGAATGAACATGAAACTAAAGTAGCCCAAATTTAGTCTTTTCTAACAAAAGGATCCTTGAGCAAAGAACTTCGTTACTACATAACTAAAGACAAGAGTCAATAATAGGTTTTTCCTTAAAAAAAAAAAAAAAGGCACAAAATATCTGGTTTGACCCATTTAACTTTTAATTCTGAACCCCATGGTTTAACCGGGATAGCAAACACAGCACAGCACTAAGAAAAACAATAGCTAGATATTCTAATGGAAGGAAGTGAAGGTAAAACTTATCCTCAGAACTACAGATCAAGTCAAAATGGTATTTTAGAAAAAATAGTCACAGGGGATTCATGTATATCCACACACTCCTCTGGACTTCTGTCAGAGTTTTGTTAGATAATTTTTTTTTCACCCAATTCAATTGAATATTCCTTCAGTTTTCCAGACTATCTCAGAAAAATGCCATTATTTGAGATTACTGCCTCAGTTTAATACGTCACAGTATCTGCATCACTGAATAATGCACAGGACATTGTGTGGCCATAGTTTATTTTGTAGTAAGATTATTTTTAAATATTGCTCTTGACAGCTTTCCTGAGTTTAAGAAAACAAATTTGTCAGAAATTGGGAATGATAGATCAGGAAAATCTATCATATATGATACAGCTATGGTCTTTGATTTTCAGTAAAGGGCACTTTTTCTCGTGGAGAAGACAGAAATGGATACAGCAGACTGATGCCAGCACTGTGACTTGTATAGAGGTACTTTCCTGCTCTGGTTAGAACCTTATTAACGTTTTATAGTCTTTCTTTCTAAGGACATATCATGAAATAGGCTGCAATTAATTCAGCATGAACATTCAGAAATAAAGCTATCTGAAGTCAGGAAATGCAGGAAAGAAAAAAAAAAAGCTAAAAAGCTTTTTTGTTTTCATTTTGATGCCAGTAGAAAGATATATTAGGCCCCAGATTGTTCAGTTTATTTTTGCACTTAGTTTCATTGAATGTAATTGAAATTCTCGTGAGAAAAAGGCAAATGGATTTGGCCCAGTGTGTTTCCGAACAGACTGTTGTGAGAAAATGATGCAGACACTTAAATGCATCTCCAACTTCTTTATAAAGATATCATTTTCCACATATATCAAATTTCACACATACTGATTGTCTCTAGACAATTTAGAGAAAGCCAGTTAGATTTAGCACACTTTATTTTGATTTTCTGTTCCTTTTAAAGATTTGACTCAATAGAAGAGAGGCGCTTTGGGAACCATTACTTGTACGGCTAGATCATCCTAACTTTTACAGCCCATGTGCTCAAGTGTACACAGCCTACACTTTACCATTAGAGCATCATATTTTACATAATAATACACGGACAAATGCACAAACACTCACAAAAAATGAAGCAATAATTAGCATTATGAACAATTGCTTGCATCATTGTGTTGAATTGCCCCAGCAGGAGCATGCAAATTAGTCGATCTCAGCCAAGGCCACTTCAATCATTCTACAATTCTGAAAACTTTTTAAAACAATTGCTGTTTTTTCTTTTTTTTTTTTCCTTCAACTCAAAATGGAAGATAAATGCCTTTTTTCCTGTCTCATTTACACACATGGAACTTCTGTCCCAACACTATGCTTGCCATCATCCAGCACTTAGGCTCTGACTGCACATCAAGTCATAAATCAGATATTTTATGTCTTGCAAAGGGTAGAAATGAGAATTAATAGATTTTTTTTTCAGCTTCCAGGGAGAATGCAAAAGTTTACAGTCCAAATCAATATACAGCTATTCATATTAATTATTGATGTTATTAATATTAACATTATCCATTATGAAAGGTTTTTTGAGTAATTTTTAGATGTCTACCGATTATTAATTCCACTTACTGCCCTTCATGCCTATTTATAACTAGACCCTTAGTATCCAAGTAGACTAAGAGGGAGAAGATATTATCTTCAAATGTTAAAATTAGCTGTAGATAAATTTTCCTGAACACAACAGTATAAGCTGATCTTAAATCAATTTTCCATCCATTTGAGATGACGGCACTTTGCATCTTCCAGCTCCTGTCTAATTTAACATGAATCTGGCATAGTCTTCCAGGGACTGGAGATCTAAGTATTGCCTTCAGTTCACTAACTGAAGATACTGGAGGTAACCCACCATCCATCAGCTACTTCATATTTTCTGCCTGTTTGTAGTCTCTTCCCTTTATCAGTTTAATTTGCTTTGAAGCAGACTCCTAATCAGTTAGAAAATCTGTCTAATCAGTCTGATTCACTGTGTATAGACAATGTGCAGACAAACCACTGTGCAGGACTTCCTAATTTAGACATCTCTCCAAGATATTTCAGGCAAACAGGAACACCCTTCACCTTCCCATGGGAAGCACCTTCCATCATCTCATGCAAAATAACTACAGGCATCTTAGACTTCTAGAAAGTGCTAAGTGGCTCTAGACTGAGAAGATGTGGCTGAAGATCCAGTGGAGAAAATAATTATTTCAAAAGAAGAAACAGTGGTAGCAATTTCAGCAACTGAAAAGTGTTTGCCTGCTTGGGTTGTAGAGTTGTAAGGGAAAACTACAGTTACTGGAAAATGTTTTTTGCACCTGTAGCTTGACATTAGAATAGGCAGAAAATAAATATTTATCTCATACATTCTGTATCAGGTCAAAATATTGCTCAGGTGTTCTCATTAAAGAAGATTCTCAAATGGTAGGGTTAAAGCAGATCTCACATTGTCCATATATTCCTAATATTACCTCAGATACATCATTTCTTTAAATAAGGAATATTTAGTCACATACAGTCCTCATCCTAAACAAGTACTGACAATAAAAAACTTGTGACTTCACCTCCCAGCTTCACTCCCGCACACATAGACAAAACACCTCTTTCCAAATGACAAGAAGAAAGGCAACTAAAAGTTAAGTTGCCCATCAGGATGCATTACTTGTATCTTAGCTCGTAAGGACACGCTGTATCATCACCACAACTGATGTGCTCCCCAGGCTGCTCAGTACCAGTGTGAACCCCAGCCTCAAAATGTGCCCTGCCTGAAGTTTCTGTTCTCTTTGCTATTAACTGTGAATCATGGCTTAACGGCAGCTCCAAAATGAGGGGGTGAAGACGCCATAGAGAGATACATTTAGTAAGTCTCTCAGTGGTTTTTTGTTTTCTTGCTTTTCAGTGTTTGAAATCTGCCTGGATGAAGTACTCCTGTTCTGAGAATAGAGTTGAAGTGCAGCTGCAACTGAAAGATTATTTTTCTTCAACGGCATAAAGCCTTTGCTATTGCAGAAGAAAATCTGATTGAAAAGATAAAAAGATTTTAATGTTGTCACCCTACTCTGAATTTCCAGTGATAACAAACTGTATGTAGGAGAATCCAAGGTCACACATTTACATTTTTTAAAGACCCATTTCATATTGGTACTCACTTCTTAATCAGTCTTAGAGGGTTTTTTACATTTCTTAATTATTTCATTCATCGGCAATTTTAAAAGACCTCAATAAACTTTATAAAAGGAAACAAAATAGCACCGAAAAAGCTGTAACAAACCTTGCCTGAGTGAGAAACGGCACCTTTTGCAGAGAATTCCCCCATTCAGAAATGCCCGTTCAGCAGTCTTCAAAGAGGAAGCTTGGCTGTCAGACCCCAGCTAATGCTGTAATTTAAATCCTCAGATCTTTGCCGCTAATAAAAAATTGTTTGGAGCAGATGGCTATACAGACATACTACAAGTGGTATTACTTTCATTTTGCCACTTGAGGGCAGTCACTTCGTGTCCTCTACCAAAATCCTACTAGTCAGTAACAATTTCTCATGTTTGCAGCGAAGCTGTCCTGAGCCAAACTGTGTCATTAACATACAGAAACAGAAAACAAACATAAAACATCTCTTCTGAATAGTCAATCTGGTCTGAAATTCATCCTTTGGGAGAGAAAGCTAATAAGCTATGAAAAAATCAGCAATCAAGGGACAAGTGCTTGAATGAGAATTCAAAAGGAACAGCCTAAAGGATACTGAGAAAAATTAGATGCTTTCAGTCAGCTAGACCTGAAGTATTTGCCCTGAAGTATGTGAGGCACTTGCTGAAGTAACCTCAGCTTTGTTAGTAGTAGTAGCAGCTGAACCAGATGAAAAGAGGATGAGTGATGTTCCGAAAAAAAAAGAAGAAAAGTAAAAAACATGAAGGAGATCTTGCAAGCAGGGCAGAATTAGGAGAAGACAAAACATTATGGATTAGGCAACTTACTTCAGAACTGTAAAATACTGAAATAATAAAGACATTTGTAAGTTCTTGAAAGGTACAAAGGAAATGAGCAAATGCAAGCCTGGGCTGCCAAGACAAAAATCTTGTCACACTGTCTTAATATTTGTCTATGATAGAATACAGGGTCTCATGCAGAACAAAGGAGAAGTGGATGTCATATATCTTGGGTTTTGTTACATCTCGACAATAGCTCAGATAGTTTTAGCAAAAGAAGGTTAGAAAATCGCGGCTTAGCTAAAGCCACAGTCTAGACAAAACATGCTTGAAAAAGTGTGTGTAAAGAATAGTTATCAGAGAATTTATAATTTGAGAAGTAGGACACAGGGAGCCTTATTAAATCTGCAGAGGGTATGAAGCTTAAAGTGAAGTGAAGCATTTGTACGCTGCAGTCAGAAGTTCATTCAAAACATATTATAGATCTTTTCTTCTTTAATAAACTTCACCTTTGGATTTCCCATTGATTCTGCCCCTCCATTCAATCAACACTCCTACTCTGCTCTCATTCAAAAGTCCCTCTAGCCACTGCTTCACAGAGTTAATTCAACCCCATGATCTTCCTGAATTACTCTGCAAGTATCACACTCTGCACTGCCAGCTTCTTTTCCAAAAATCCATTTCTGCTTTACTGTTAGACTCATTCGTTCATGGAAAAAAACCTCCTTTTCCACCAGCCACTCCTGCTTTCTCTATGACAAACCCCACAGATCTTGCATATCTTGACTGCAAGTTGAACAAATGTCATTTGCTATGAACCCATGTTACTTATTTTAAACTTTGTATAATTTTACATCAAGATTCTTACTTTAATTACAAGGTTTTTTTCTGAATCTGAGTTATTTGACATTTTCAGTAGAAAGATACGTTAATTTACAACATAGCCAAAGTCATTTTTCAAGCAAAGACAAGTTTTGCATCGATTAAAAGGCTACTCTCCTTGTTCATATTTCTTCATGCCATGAGTGAGAAACACTGTGGTAAATGTAAACTATATGTATACAAGGAGGACAGTCCTTGGATTTAATCAGTTATTTTTCTGTATATAAAAGCCACTGCAAAGGCCCTATTGACAGTAGGCAAGAAAGCAGCAATACAAGGTGAACAGATGGTAGAAACCCCTTCATTTCAGGGACAATAACTGCTCTGAATTTTGATCCTGTACTGTAGCTTTAAAAGTGTGAATTCAGTTCCATTAATAGAAATAACCTTGGAAAGATTATTATTTTGAACAAAGAATAGTAATAAACTTTACTAAAACACTAATATTGTATGGAAAAGAGAAGGAAACTGTTGTTCTTCCTCCAGATATAACAGATTCTACAATATGAAGCATCAGAGGATAGAGATGATGTTCCAGTTTTTTACTTTCATAGTTCCTCAAATGACCTTCAGACAATCTATCTAAGAGATGTCCTTTGTCTTGGAAGGACAAAGCAAGGCTCCATTTGCCTCTGGAAGGCTGGGCAGCTCTTGATTGAAGGCAGCATCACATTTATTGGAACTGCAGATACCTACTGTTCAAAAGGATTCAGGGATCTGAAGTGTTGCTCAGGTTGATAAGGTTTTATGTTGTATTTAGAACCACTACTTAATATGAAGTATGTATATTATTAAAATCTGTATTGTATTTGCAATGGTAGACTATCAAAGTTGCCCAGAACATTCGGTGGGAGAGGGGAGAGAGGTAATGTTTGTTTTTTCATGTTGTTACCCCACACCAAAATGAACTAGGTCAGTACTGGGGTCAGTACTGGGGCCTATATTATTCAATATATTCATCAACAATTTGGACAAGGGAATAGAGTGTACTATCAGCAAGTTTGCTGATGACACCAAGCTGGGAGGAGTGGCTGACATGCCAGAAGGTTGTGCTGCCATCCAGTGAGACCTGGAAAGGCTGGAGAGTTGGGCGGGGAAAAATTTAATGAAATATAACAAGGGAAAGTGTAGAGTCTTGCATCTGGGCAGGAACAACCCCAGGTTCCCGTATAAGCTGGGGAATGACCTATTAGAGAGCAGTGTAGGGGAAAGGGACCTGGGGGTCCTGATGGACAGCAGGATGACCATGAGCCAGCACTGTGCCCTTGAGGCCAAGAAGGCCAATGGCATCCTGGGGTGTATTAGAAGGGGGGTGGTTAGTAGGTCAAGAAAGGTTCTCCTTCCCCTCTACTCTGCCCTGGTGAGACCACATCTGGAATATTGTGTCCAGTTCTGGGCCCCTCAGTTCCAAAAGGACAGGGAACTGCTGCAGAGAGTCCAGCGCAGGGCAACAAAGACGATTAAGGGAGTAGAGCATCTCCCTTATGAGGAAAGGCTGAGGGAGCTGGGTCTCTTTAGCTTGGAGAAGAGGAGACTGAGGGGTGACCTTATTAATGTTTACAAATATATAAAGGGTGAGTGTCACGAGGATGGAGACAGGCTCTTCTCGGTGACAGCTAATGCTAGGACAAGGGGTAAGGGGTTCAAACTGGAACACAAGAGGTTCCACTTAAATTTGAGAAGAAACTTCTTCTCAGTGAGGGTAACAGAACACTGGAACAGACTGTCAAGGAGGTTGTGGAGTCTCCTTCTCTGGAGACATTCAAAACCCGCCTGGACACCCTCCTGTGTAACCTCATCTAGGTGTTCCTGCTCCGGCAGGGGGATTGGACTAGATGATCTTTCAAGGTCCCTTCCAATCCCTAACATTCTGTGATTCTGTGCGATTCTGTGATTCTGTGAACTTCAAAATAATTTCAGGTAATCTAGCCACAAGACTGAGCTTTACAAGACTGAGCTACACAGCTTTAAGAGGACACTGGACAGGCCAACCAGCTCTTTGAAGACTGGACATTATTGCTTCACCCAGGAAAGAATTTAGCACTGTGATTTGAAAGAATTATACTTTCTGAGCTGACCCAGTTGTACTGATTCATTACTAAAAGCAGAGCACAGTGGCTCAGTTTTTAAATATAGTCTGTGATATTCTTTGAGATGAAGGAGAGTGACTACTAAACTTAGGAACAGGCCTTCTGAAAGCCCTGAAAAGAGGTGGGAAAGCTTTTTCAATAGAGACAGTCAGCCTGTCCATAAGGTAGTCTGTACCCTTTAGATACTCTGGAGTTCATCCACAACAATGGTGCAGCTCACTACTATTGCAAAAGAAGTATCTTTAAAAGTGTTCATGTAGCACTGAAAATAATACAGTCTATATTGTATTATAAATATTCACTAACAGAAAAATATTCTTAAAGACTCTAAATCACAAAAACACTTCAGCCTAAAATACATTTCCCTTATAACCTAGGAATCTGAGTCTCCAATACTTGTTCAAATATATCTGTTAGTGAAATCTTTCCTGAGCAGAACTATGGTCCTCTGTAACATGCCGAAATATGTTTCAGGCTTGGTTTCATCTACTGAGTGACCAGACTTAATTCCATTTAGTTTGTGAAATATTAAATTATATGCCTCTCAAAGCATTCTATCTTGGTAGTGTTAACCTTGAAAAAAAAAAAAAATCAAAGGAATATTTGGAATAGCTGTTCAAAATTCGGAAGCTAATAATGTTTCCATAGTATTGATAAAGGGCTGTTTTATCGCCTTTATATACAGTTACTTTTGATGTAAATTATGATGTTTTTTGACATCTTAAAAGAACGTTGTCAAATATATAATCACAAGTTCTTAGAGTATTTTGAGTTCTTGACAGCATGTACATTCTTGTACACCTATGCAGGAGAAATAGAGCTAGTTGTATTTTGTGTGATAGAAATGTGCAAATGTTTTTAGGAAAACAGATACATTAGGCTTAATCATTTGAAAGCATTCTTCCCTCTCCAGGATATTTCAAGAAATGTTATCTGACTGGTTTAGATCATTAGCTAATGTGAGCCTTTACTATGTTAGCATGGGATTCAATAATTCTGAAGTGGAGGCATACATGATCTAATATCAAGCAAACGTGGGCAGATTATACATCACTCAAAGAAAAGTGTAGTTTACACTATCTGAATAACACCACATGCTTCCTATGGAAAGTCAATCAAAACACAGATTTCAGAAAGAAAAAAATATTTGTATTACTAATAAGTCTAATAATTCAACAATAAAGAACTTCATACAAAATAAGAACAAAAGAATAAATAAACTATTGCATTCATTATGCTGAAGTGGGAAGACAATTATAGGTCATTATATACTGCAAGAGACATCAATTCTTAGGTTTAAAATATGCTTTAGTGAAGAACTAGTGGGTTTGGATAAAAGCAGAACTCAAAGAAAGAATGCAAAAACCCATTGGCCTCGAATTTATACACATTCTTTTCTACATTTGAATATAGCAACAATGATCATATTTAAAAGTGCATTTGCCCTGCACAGTGGAATTCACACTGTTTGGGAGATATCATGTTGCCACAACATCTGTCATCCCTTCACTGTGAGCTAAGGGAGGTGGTGAGGGAGATGGTCAGACATGACCACTGTGCTGTAGCACCTGTTAGTAGCGATAGAAAATTAGAGTTTTGAAAGATTAATCAGCAGCTGGATTTTCCATACTCCCCAAGACTTTCACTGGTGCTAAATCCAAAATACCAGATATGCCCAACCGAACACCTTTGAGTTCAGAGTGCTGCTGCTAGTTGCTCACAAGACAAGCTCAACTTTCTTTGATGTGTCAGATAAATAGTTGTACAGTGGGCTCCACACCATTTTCTGTAGTCAGTTTTCGCCTGTTTTGATTATTCAGATTGGTGAACTCTTTGGGCAAGAAAGCAGTCCACTCAAGGTCAAGCTGGCTATTGAAATCTCAGGATCACCAAGACCCAGCTTTGATGCTGTTGTGCCACAGAGCCTGGCTGGTAGCAATGCTCCCTGGCATGGATTTGGCTGGAAACAGCTACCTTTTCCCACATGGTGCCCACAATTAGACACTATGAACAAAGCTGGCAGAGTGAATGACACTGAGCTGCTTGGAGGAGGAGGAAGAATTCAGCCACACAGAGCAATGTGCAGTGAACAAGCCTCGAAGCCCTGATTTAATTTGCTTTCTCCCAAGACATACCCAACTGGATTCCTTCAGTCTTGCCTCTTTCAAACCATATAAATACATAAATAAATACATACATAAATTAGAAGCTGACAGAATTGTTTCTCTCTTTTTGAAACTAATGACTAATGTAGGAAATTTATTTGGGGGGGGGGGGAGGGAAGTGAATAAAAATAAACAAACAAAGAACATGCAAAATAAATGAAAACACATCCAAACCCACACCATTACTCTCTTGTGAGCTATACCTAAACTTCAGAGTTGAAGAATAGCAGGTGGAATACAGAATGTTTCTCTGGGTTTATAAAGATGCTTCTGCAAGGTGTTCTCATGGTATGAGAAATAATACAAATTCATCAAATCCTGAAGCTTTACCTTTTGCAAACATTTGCCATGTATCTGTGCTATTCAACCTTCCATCCCACTGTCCACTGTTGCAACTGGTCAAGAACTGAAAATCTGGTTACTGAAGCAAAAAGCTGGAGACAAATGATGTTATGCATCTTTAGTGAGGCAGGGGTCCCTTTGACAGGCTGCATCCAGGTTATCTTCGCCAGGGACTACTTAATTACCTAGGCAAATATGGTGCTTGATAACAAGTGCTATCTGTTTGATATTCATATTGAATAATATTTCATGTGCTTACATCTTTCAAGACAGGGATCCTTCAATTTCTGTTGGATTTTTTTAACAGAAATTATTAAAGCCATCATTAAAAAAAAAAGGGTTTTTTAAAAAAATACATTTCCAGAATACCGAGCTGTCTACAAAGCTGTAGGTGGGATCACGCAATGCATTCAGCTATTTATTGAGTAAAGACTTCATTTTTTGTATTTATCAGAGGATAAATGCTTGCTATTAGAGACTACACTATTTGAGGACTATCCCTCTAGTATCAATCAATTACAGAGATTGGCACAACAATAATAACCAACGTAGAGCCAGGTATTATTCATTTGTATCTGCCTAAGTTACACCAGCCCACGGATCATTGATATGATGTTGGTAAAATGTTATGAAGTCAAGCCCTGAGGAGAAGATACACTGTCAGGAGAATATATTTTTCTCTTTTAGTAATGACAAACATTTTGTGATACTATATATCATTTTATACTATACTTTTTACTATACTTTATGCAGCAGTTTCTCTATTGCTCACAAGGACTGTTTGGAGCAGGACAGCATGTAGGCAATGCAAATCCTCCAAATAATTCTATCCGAACACAGTATCAAGGAAAAAAGCCCTCGGGCTGGTGTCTTTATTGGTTATTGCTAACAATCGTGAAAATGCAGAAGCTCACAAGGTGGCTGCTGCAAAGGCAACTAAGTACCAACATATCATTTGAAGTCATTCATATGAATTATTTGATTGTAACAAAAAAGTAGTATGGTTTTCTAAGAGCATCAGTGTCTAAAGTGTTCATACAACAGAACTTTGTTTATTGCCAGTTTTCTCTTAACTAGGAAACTCATTAAGAGTAGTTGAAAAACAAACAAACAAACCCCCAAAACCTCACCTGTTTTCCTTTCTGGCTGTTGCTACTTCAAACAATAAATACATCACAGAATCACAGAATGTTAGCGATTGGAAGGGACCTAGAAAGACCAAAGCAATTTCTCATAGTCCTACATTGTTAATATTTTTTATCAATTACTTTAAGAACAAAACAAAACAAAACACCACAATGAAATCACAGCTGAAATTTTGGAAAAAAAAAAAAAAAGGCAAATTGCATTCAACTGGTCTGCCCTTTGACAGATAATTTTCATCTCCAGCTGACAGTCTTAACATCAACTCCGTGAGAAATTACTCTGTCTTCAAATTAATGGAGAATATAAACAACTATTCACTTCCAGCTAATTGTTCATTCCCTACAGAGCAAAATACACTATAAATCACAAAATGATCCTGCCAATGATGTAATAATAAATTTCATCTTCCTTTCTCATGTTCCAAAATTTCAGGATAATGGAAGCTATGCCATTTTGTTTGGTTTAGATACTTAGAAATATTGTGTATGTCCCTTTATCTCTATAGCTGAAAGCACCTTAAAATGTTTTGTTACTTTCCAATATTGCATTTGTACCAGAGAAGAAATGGCAATTTTCATTCTCTCTAAAGATGATTGGAAGAAACTTTCCATGACTGAGAGCTATTCCTGTTTCCTTAATGACAATGCATTAGTTGATGGTTAAGTACCAAAGGAAAGCTGATGACAAATTATTCTTTTACAGATATAATACACCTTAAAAAACATAGCTAAACAACAAAGTAAAGAAATCTACTTTAGCAATGTTCAGTAGTTCTCAAAGTTAAAAGGTTAAAAGGTTTTTAAAAAAACTCTGATATAATGCAACCATTTTATCTAAAAAGTATTTGCTATTTATTTTACTTCTCATAAAATTATTAGAATTATTATAGGGCTAGAGCCTGACAAAACTCTCTATGGATTGTTTGCATAAGGAATATTTTAATTTAGATTCAGTAGATTATGAAAATTAAGAACTTAATTTTCCTATCTTCAATCAGATTTACTCAAATTCTTAAAAAGTTTAAAATGTCTATGCCTATTCCTACCTCGAATGCAGTGTTCAAAATAATTATTTTCTCAGCAAATATTCTTGGAAAAATTTCAGAAACTTGCTAAACATTAATTCTGTTAAGGTTGAACATCAAAGTAATTTCAGCTACATATATAAGCTATTAAATATTTTGGGGTTTAAAAGTTTTGAAATTTATTAAAACTGGAAACAATTTTAAACAGCAATTTGAGATATGTTGACTTGTATATATAGGAGCAAGAAAAAATAGATATGAGAAAAAAAAATCTCAATACACTGGAGGAAATGGCTTTTTTTTTTCCATAATGACCTCTAACATTCTATTCTTCACTTTTCCTTGTATCTCTCTGCTTCTTTCCCATTTTACTTGAAGTCTTCCTGAGACCTCTGCAAGATCCCAGTAGCTCTGACAGCAACTCCTAACTATGCAGACAGTGATGTGTGTTCTGTGTTCAGTGTTCTGTGAGTTGCGAATCAATCAACGACACTTCGTTACCCATACATTCGAACTTAGCAAAGTTAATTAAAGACCAGGAGTCTGATTTTACACCTTTTTTTCTTCTTTAATACCGGTCTCCACCATCTCACTAGATTATAGGCAATAGGGATGAGGATTTTACCACAAAGGCCAAGTATGTTTCTTCTTTCAGACAACACAAATCAACCAATTTGAGTCCAATTTTTCCCAAGGTGCCATCAGTGTCAGCTCCTGACTTGGCCACAGTGCTTGGCATATGCACAGGCCTTTAACAGCTGTGTTAGCATCACTGTTCATTTGATGTCTCAACAGAAATACCATGAATATTATACTTCAAAATCTTCAATAAAGTAACAGGAATATAACCTCATATTCTTTCCCACAACAGTGTAGGGATCTCCAGGCTTGCACTTTTCCACGAAGTTACTGATAATATAAAGAGCTTGGAATGTTGATATGGGCTGAGAACACAGTGAGTGCTTTTGGGTCTATCCCTAAACAATCAGCTTGGTCTTGCTTCTGACATTGCCTAGGGACTGTACTAGTTCTTTCATTTTTTTACTGTTTCTTTGAATACCAAAGGAGACAGACTATCACATCTCCCCATTAGTTTCTGCATTACAAAAAGGGAAACCATCCTCAGAGCACAAACTGGGGAATGGGTGGATTCCATCAGCTACGATCTGCTCCTGTTTTTTTGCAAAAATTATAGTCAAATAGTAACTGAGGTTATGAGAGTCCAGCTCAATGTTACTTCCTGTTACAGACAAATAACTATACGGACTGTGAACATAATAGTAAAGTTAGTATATGAGGATAGATTTTAGCATGACAGAATTAATATTTTTGTTAATGAACAAATAAAACCAATTAATACTATGGTGTGTTAGGGTTATGTTGTTTATAAATTTTTACTTAGTACATTTATAAGCTAAGCTCTAAGAATGTTTTAGCATCAGATTTTCATCATTAATTCCAGCTGTATTTTCTATTATTTTCACAAGGTATATATTTTAAAATACCTCATGCATACTGAAAAAAGGAGAGATAAAACTGATATTCATCAACAGCTTAAGGATTATTAAGTATAATGTAAAATACATAATCAGTTACTTTAGTTTACAAATACATACATCAATGAATTGCCTGGAAATAAACTGGTACTTTAAGGGCTTAGTCAGAGAAGAAGGTGGCTTAAATAGAGGCATTTCAGGGTATGCCTAAACCACCAGACAGAAATCTTGTGATAGAAGAACTTCTAAGGCTTTTGCTTTGTTAAAAAGTTAATTTTAGTGCAATAGTAAAATATGTAGCATTTTACATCATTTTGTTCTACCATGCAATATTCCTTCCTAGTATAATTTAGCAGATTTTCTAAAGAAGCAAATATTATTAAGAAGCAGCTAGCCTGTCTCGATGTTTTCTTTATTTACTCTTCTAAAGTGTGTCTCGTCAATGAGACCAAAAAGAGGTTGCCATATTTTAATTCTAAAAGTTGAGTTTCTCTACTTCCCCCCACCACAGAATTTCTTCATAATTGTTTTTCCCTATATTTTGGATATTATATTTATCCATATATTTCAGTGTTCAGTTTCGGGCCCCTCACTACAAGAAAGACATTGAGGTGCTAGAGCATGTCCAAAGAAGAGCAACAAAGCTGGTGAGGCATCTGGAGCACAACTCTGATGAGGAGCGGCTGAGGGAACTGGGGCTGTTCAGCCTGGAGAAAAGGAGGCTGAGGGGAGACCTTATCACTGTCTACAACTACTTGAAAGGAGGTTGTAGCATGGAGGGTGTTGGTCTCTTCTCCCAAGTGGCAAGTCATAGAGTGAGAGGAAATGACCTCAAGTTGTGTGAAGGGAGGTTCAGATTGGATATTAGGAAAAAATTCTTCACAGAAAGGGTTGTCAAACATTGGAACAGGCTGCTCAGGGAAGTGGTGGAGTCACCATCCCTGAAGGTGTTCAAAGGATGTGTACATGTGGTGCATAGGGACATGGTTTAGAGGTGGACTTAGTGCTAGGTAATGGTTGAACTCGATCTTAAGGGTCTCTTCCAACCAAAATGGTTCTATTATTCTATGACTATAATGCTCCAATAATAGGTGCAACTCTACCACAATAACATGCGTAGCTTCATCACAGTAAACGAAAAATGTAGCTGTGCCTTTCTGGTTTGGTTTGGTTTGTTTTCTTGTACTGTATGCATTTTATCTTTCTGAGGCAAATGGGATTTTTCCAGCAACATGGGCCCATTAATAAAATATTATGCTTTTCTAAAGCTAGTTTTCTAGTTTAGTTTTCTAATTGTCTTTTGCTGCACTGATGGTATTCCTCCCAAGGCCTCTTCTGAGCTGGTAGGTTCTCTTTTGTCTGTGGTATATACATTCCACTGACTCTTGCAGTTGGTACAATCCTTTGTAGTTATGCTATCATTTTACAGACATCAGCACTGGCCAATCTTACGCTTTTTGGTGTGGCTTTGGCAACATGACTTTCATGGACACCAAATCTGAGCTTTTGCTCTTTTCTGTTTGGGGATTTTGTTTGTTTGTTTTTTGTTTGTTTGTTTGGTTTTTGTTCTCTCATAGTCATGCAATGCAAGAACTTAACTTTCTTCAATAAGTTCTCATGTGGGTTGACAAATTTCCTTTGCTTGGCAAATTTTAACTACTTCAACAAAAATCAGTTCTTTGTGTTTGAGAGCTGGGACAAATCACAACCTGATCTTTTATAAAACCCCCAGCATTCTTGCATCATTAGGTCAGCTGTATCCTCATTTTCTATCTTGCTTTTATACAGGATTTAAAGAGGTTCGCTTTTACATATACCACTCTAGTGTTTCAGTTCACTGGGAAAAAATAAAAGTGCATATAAACTCTTTTGCCATGTTCACATATGGCATTCCTAGAGGAGTCAACATCTCAAAGTATGAAACCTTTGAAGAAAAAACATGTGACAACTATCACTCTGTACTTCCAAACTTTTCTTGCCTGCTCATTGTGCTCTCTCGCACTGTGACTTGGTGTGATGGCTGCACCACTCCACATGAGTGAACAGCGTGGTGGTTCAAGTGTCACCAACAAGAGGGTCTGAGCGAAACCAGCCCTGTTGTGCACACTCTGAGAACCGCATTGGGCTTCATCTTCTCAGGAATTAAGGAGTCTAGACCATGTCTTATCAAGAGCTAACAGAACCAGCCTGAACTGGGACTAGACAGAAGTAAAACTGCTACAGCTGCAGACCTGCACATACATGAAAGGCAAGGGGCTGAATACGAGTCAATCACTTTACGCAATAAACACCTCTAGCCCCTCCAAGCCCATCGAGCTCTCCTTCATGGCAGCAGGCTGCACGGTGGTGATCTCCTCCTTGAGCAGGGCCACCTCTCAAGATTACTCCTTGAGGTTGAGAGACCCGTACCCAGCACCAGAAGTCTGTAACAAGGGAGGCAACATTTTTCTTCAAGCCTAAAAATATATTGCATGCCAATGACATCTATATACATGCACCTTTGGCTTAATTATTAGAAGTGTAGTAAATAGTATTTGACTGCTCTCTAAATCATTGTCTAAATCATTGTCTAATCACAAGCTAAATTAATCACCATTTAAATAATTGCCAAATCATTCTAATATAATTGTTAAATCATGGTTTGATTAACATTCAATTATTGCATAATCACCATTTGATTTCCACTTGATTTTCATTCAATCATCAATTAATAACCATTTGATCATCTTTTGATCATTAATAAACCCCTTTTAGTTAAACCCACAATTATGACTTCTCTTATTAATCCACCTCTGACAGACATTTTTTTAGAACTGACCGCTAATTCAGCTTTTCTTACTTTACTAGGTGTCCCAGGGGAAAAAAAAAAAAAGTCTTTAGCCAAAATATGAATTTATAGTGCATATTGCTACCAGATAGTAAAGGTCTGTTTTTCATTATTATTTTGCTCCTTTTCCTAAGGATAAACACAAGGGTTAGCAATAAATACAGATTCTGATGGTGTTCAGGACAGACAAGGCATCCACTGTAAAAATACTCATGCAAAGTGTTCAGACAATACGTATATTGTAAATCAAAAAAGGGAGGAAAGAAACAGAGCTGCCCAGTCCATTCTAAGTGAAAAAACATGCTATTGTTTTCCCATGGCATTGTTACAGACAAAGAATGCTGAATAAGTGATGAACTTAGCTTTTGTGCAATTAAGTGCACCAGCTGTATTTCTGAATTTTAACAGTCAACTGGATGATTTTCAGTAACCTTTATAATTAAACATTTGCCTTAATTCTTCCATTATGTTCTTTCACATAATGTAGATTTGAATAGTCACACACACCAGCTACCAATTCTAGAACAAGTGAGAGGTTTTTAATGTCGTGCTGCTTCAAATCAACATCATTTGAGATATCAGGCATCACTGAAATTATGCTTATGGATATGACACATCATAAATTAATGCAAAACAGCTTAAAAAACAGCACTGTTCTGAGTCTTTATTGCATGTTACTGGCTATCAAAATAGGCTATGACTTTCCTATAAAATCGGGAGGAACAGTACTTCCCAAAGGACTGTTTCCTCTGAACAGTAAAGAAAAAGAGAAATGGGAAAACACAAGCCTGGCTACACAGGAGAATTAATATTTTCAGGGAATGTTCCATACAGCAATAGGGTTTACAAATCATTCACATATACATGCACACAAATATTGCATAATGTTATAATAATTATAGCAAGACTATTTTTTCACTTTCTGCACTATAATTTTCTCAGTTGAAGGTATTCTCTGACAAGGGAAAGATAGAACACCATAACCCTCCCTGGCAACTTGGAGGGAGAAACATCTTAATTAGCTGAAGACATGCTGGCTCCAAGGCCTGTTTTTCATATGCAGGATTAGGATAGAGATCCTTCCATTGTAACCCTCTTATATAAATGTTTCCTTCCCTGAGGCTGTATTCAATTTAGAACTGGAATAATGAAGAGTCATTGGAGGCTTGACAGGGACAGGCACACACAGACAAATTTTTGCTCTGTTATTATTTTATTTTTCATGAAGCTTTGAGAAAACTTAAGAAAAGCTTTAAATTGACACCCAATCATCATATCTACCTAGAATGGCAAGCTGAAGCAGACTTTTTCAGCAGATTCCAAACCTTTTGTAGCTGAACTCTTATCAAAAACCACAGAAGTAATGTTAACACCAGTTACCTTTTACAAAAATATTGATGCAGGCTTGTTTCTGCTTCCTGGGACAGCTGAAATTTCTTTGCCAGTGCTGAAGTGATGCATTTATTTAAAAGAATCTTTGCATTATGGGAGACACTTCGTTAGCAAAAACAACCATTTGAAATGGTAAAGTGAGGACCTTCCTTCTGATTTGCTGTGCCTTGAAATAACAGAATCATATCATGTTTTATCAGTAGTTCCTTACTTTGAATACCATCAGACAATTATCTCGTTCTTAAGATTTACTAACTAAAATTAAAACTCTTCATCCATAATTGGATGATGTAAGCTAAGTAAAATGAAGTAACTTGCCACATATTCAGGTTTGGTTGCTTTTTCCTTAAAATAAAATTGATATAAACCTGTTCCACTACTTAATCATATATTCAAGAGGGGTTCTTGTTCATAGCAAAAGTCTCACCAACAGAGAAATGTTATGTGTGTTGAAAAAAAAGTTACTGCAGGAGCCATAAGATTTAGGTTTCTAGTTGAAGATAATATAAGTTATAATTGTTCCTTCTTTTGCTGAATTGATAGAAGTTTGAGATGAGATTGGTTCAATAGATTATAAATTTCCCCTTAAAAAACCACCTCCCAAAGCTATCAACTCTCTCTCAGAATGCTGTTTGAACAGCTTCGCATGTCATGAGGAACAAGGATTCAACAAAGCTTTTGATAACTTCTCTTTATTTGGAAATTAAGACCAGTTCTACAATATCTCCTTTCATTGCTGCAAAAATAGCAACTGCTGGAAAACTCAAAGAGCAACTCAAGTAGAATTTAGAGTGAAGACAATAAACAAACAAACAAACCAACCAGTCATATTCTGATGAGCACTGGAGTAGGGAAAAACACGGCACACTTAACAGAATATAGAGCAGTTGAGGCACTCAGAATTCTCATTTCGATTTCCAGCTTTGTCATAGACTTCTCATTCGACCTTGGTCAAATTTCAATGTGCTCCAGTTCTACATTTGTAAAGCAGAAATCAAAGATTCCTTTTTTCTATCCCTTTGTTCATCAGTGATTCAGACTATAAGATATCTGACACATACATATACATCTCTATATACATGATAAATACACTTTGTGTAGCTGCATCTGGTGAGTACCACGGTATGCTTTTTAGTGACACCAACATTGTAAGCACCACTTACCTGTTCTCCAGGCTGTAAGACAGAATTACTTCAGGGGGTTTTATGTACTGCACACCAGGGAATGTAATTATAGTTTTGGTTCTACGGATTCAACAGAGACATTGCCTACTCTGAGTTTTAGGCAATATCTTGAAGTCTGCTCAAGAGAGTTCCCTCTCAATGAAGCTTGCAGCAATAATGACAAATCTCTTGGTCTATCAGTTTTGTCTCTTTTAAGATTAAAGGTTCAACTGACCATCTAGCTTAGTGAAGAGTGTTGTAGCTGCAAAATTAACAAAATGACATGATCTGTGCAAAATGTTCACAGGTAACCAGCATTAAACACTTAAGGTACAGAAAAGTTGTTGTTGTTTGTAAGTATTGTAAAGCCCATACTACATCCACATGTTCCATTTTGGATGTAGTTTTAATTTAGAATATGTTTTCTACAAAAATTAAATGGAAGATCATAACCCAGAATCTTTTACAGATATGTGAGATAAAATACACGTAAAAATTGAGAGTTTATTCCACATATAAGGAAAACTTTCAGCTGAAAAGGCCTGTAATATAGTGGCAATATATCTCTCAAATCCATAAAAACTCAGATTCTAGAGCAATCTAAAAAACAAATGGTATCAGCAATCTATGCAGTAGCTGTTTTAAGAAACCAATGGAAGGGAAATTATAGAGGAAAAAAAACCTAGAAGAGAAAAAGATCCTGCTCTGTCCTCCCACCACTCTACCAAAATCTCAGAACCAGTAGCATTTCTTTCTCCTCACCAACTTTAACCTGCTGACTGCACAATCTTGTCCTGTCTTCATTTTTGCGAAGCAATGTTCTTTGTCTCCTCCCACTTCTTATAGGGTGCATTTAAAGTAGCTTTCTTAACTCCTGTCTTTACCTTCCTGGAGTTCCGCCCTTACTCTCCTTCTGTTGTCCTTCTAATATCTCATTTCAGCCACCACTCTATGGTCTCTCTTCAAAACATTTCTAAAATATCTTTGGGTATTTTCTTCCTATTTAACCATGCAAGCAAAAATCTCATTCATGTTCTTATGAATTATCACAATGTTCTTTTTTGGCTTTGGCACGTACCTTACTTGTACAACATCACAAAAAAAAAGTTTCAACAATCAATTTTCTGACCCATCACTTTGATTTCAGTACCTTTTCTGTGCATTCCTATATTTGTGGTTTTACATGCGAAGATTCTACACCTGAGATGGGATGTCTTTGACATGGACAAGTCATTACCATTGCTATTCCCTTTATTTTTATGATGTCTTTAAAAAAAAGAGTACTTAGGCTGCTCCTATGTTATGACTCTTGCATATTTGCAAAGACCAGGACTGAATTACCCAACTGTATCCTACTATCCAGTGTCTTTATTCCTTTGACTCTTGGAAATCAGAAAAATATTTTGTTTTGTGGCTGGTTTTGTACTGTGCCTAGCCTAACCAGATCCTGATCCAGAATCAAAGTTTTTTCTTACTATGGTAATTCAAATTGCAATTTTTATTGAAAATTCTAGCAAAATTCCAATTTCAAAAAGCAGGCAACTTGGATTATGTGTATTAATTATATTCCATTCAAAGACTGATGAAAACTGTAGTTGCTTATGAAATAGAAGTGAATGAAACTGTAACTTTGGTCATCAGCTTCAGAGGTCTGATTTAGCATAACTAGAAGTAAGATACATTTGGCCTTCAAACTGCAAGTCTGAAGATTGTAACTTCAGGTTGTAACTGCAAGTTACAAGTCTGGGCTATTCAGCTGCTTATCCACTTAATCTTTTATTGCCTTGAGATAGCTAGCACACACTGTCGAAAGGCTCTTTTCAGTTGGAGTATGGTCTGCTGCTCCACTGTCATGTAATTTGATACTAGTTCTGAAAGATACTGCCAGTGTGGATATTCAAGACTTATTTTATACAATTTTATCTGTCAGAGTGTACATATCTCTACAAGTACGATAAAATCCCACATATTATAAAATGTCAATGTTCAACATATTGTACAATTTTATTCCCCTGTTTATCACAATAATATCTGAGCTCATTCAAACATCAACTAAATCTTACAAGTTCTTCCCTAGTAATCCTTTTCTTTTTCAGAATGATTTTGTGAAAGTTGCACCTCTCATTCACATCTTGCTGAAGTTCATATTATTTTTCCAGTCTCCTTTTTCTTCACATCCTACAAAACAATATCCCATTAACCTCTTGTTAAGAAGCTCATCTCCAACAATTATTTTTCTTCTATTTCATGATAGCCACAGTTTTTTCTAGGAACATAAACAGACTCAAAGAAATCCACAGTCACAAGAGAAGATAGACTTAAAAGTGGGGTTCTATGAAGGCATTGAGTTTATGAGTGGGCAGGCACAAGAAGCAGTTACAGTATTTTCTAATATGAATTCAGAAATGAAACAGAAAAATTAAAATAAAAAAACACAAGTCAATTACATTTTATGAAATTAGTTTTGGAGGAAAAGATTCACTAGCATTTATATGGAATCACAAAAGTACTTGGTTTGGAAATGAAAATTTTTAAGCAGAAAGCCCCCAAACCCCAGCTGCATTAATCAAAACCACTGATCAACTTCTGGCACAGGACTTATCAGTAATGAATTTGCTTCTTTGACTGTGATGGGAAAAAAAAAAAAATAATGAAATATACACAGCTGTACAACAATGAAAAGATTTCTCAGGAAACTGGCAGAAGTCTTAACCAATGCAAAAATATTACGAAGGAGGATGATCAACCAACTCAAACTCCAAATGTCCAGCGTTGTCCTGACCACACCAAAGTCAGGAAGAATTACACTTGTATGGGAACAGGCAGGACCAGAGACCTAAATGAAAGTTTCAGTAGATGGTACCCAAAGAAACAAATGAGAATTGCAAATGCCTTGAAAACCAGGAGAACTGCATATGTTTAACTGCCACCTACTCAACAACATTTAAAAAACTACAAGCAACCCACAATCTTCTGTTATTTGGAAAACTAAGAATAGCCGTCATCCAAAAATGATTTTTTTTTTAATTCTGAATATTTATTTCTCAAGAATACTCAACAGAAAGGGATACAGAAGGTGAAACGAGAAGAAAAACTAATACACACAGTCAAAACAGGCATTCTTCAGTTTTAGAAATTGCTTTAGACAAAGTTTTAGAGGTGCTGGCATGTTACTGAGAAATCTGCCTAAAACCCGACTCATGATTTGGGATTAGGAAAAGATGTATTTCCTCTGGTCAGACAGGCAGGGTTCTCATCTTTTTTGGCTGGTTTAAGTGTTTTAGCAGTGAATGATAACCTAGATTATACAAGATCACTGTGGCACATTTTTGCTGTCAAATTAATTCTCTGCATCTGCAAAGAAGCCAGGTTTGGGCAGCTGTCAGGATTTTTGCTTCTCTCTTCCCTGTTGTGCACTGCAAGATTTGGTAGTACTTTTTTTTTTAATTAAAGATCTTATCTGTGTTGCAAGATGCTCTTTGCTGCATTGCAAAATGAACATTGGAGCAGACAGTATTTTGGACAAATCTCTTTTTAAATGCTTCTACATAACAATAAGCACCTGGACTCACTCCAGTCTTAGTGGGTTCCTCCACTAAAACAAACAGGTGTAAGGGAAGAAATCTGAAAGAAATTCAGGATTAAAACTTCACAAAATTTTAGGTCTGTATAAATGACAATCAAAAACATATAGACTGTACATTAAATACTAAATATGACTGCAGGCTGAACTCCTAGGAGTCTTAATAAGACAGAAAGGCATCAAACTAAAAATGAAATGTGGACACTGCACACAGATATATACTGAAAATAGCCTAACTATTATAGGTGTTACTCATCACTTTACACCGGACTCTTTTACTCTTGATTATAACTTTACCAGTTTTAACTATTTGATCTATGAATTTCAGAACTGTGCAAGCTTCAAAATGTACTTTAGTGTAATTTTTTTTTTTTTTTTTTTTCACAAAAATTGTCAGGCTAACTCCAAACAAAAAAAAATAAATCTGATGAGCTTTCTTTAGTCCACATGCCTTGCACGAGTAACTGAACTAATCACTCAGATTCAAAGATATTCAAATCCTTAAAGGTCTGAAAACTACATATGCTCAGAGAGAATTGGACAGTTTTAGCAACAACCACTTCTAAGCTCCCACTCTTACATAGCACACTCAAAAGCAGAGTCAGTAGGACTCTTCATTAACTACTTACCTGATACCTGTTCTAGAAACCTGAAGTTGTTGACCCTTTTGTTCTCTGACAGCCAACTCTATCTATCTGGCACTAGACTGCACGGAAGAGGAAGATGCAAATTTCAAATGCAAAGGAGACATGAGCAAGGAAAGGGTTCTGCTAAAAGAAGTACATCAGCTCAGGCTTTTCAGAAAGAGCTGAAGGGATACGGTGAAAAGCCAAAATGACACTTGGAAGTTGTGAAGTGATGAGGAATTGGGCCTAAAATACAGAGTCTCTAATTTCTTCGTTCAACCATATATTATTAGAAAGTGGAAAATCCCACCATCTGGAGAGGAGTTATGATGAATACTTGCAGAAATAATGAAGAATAACTAACATCTGTGGGGACTGGTTTGAGAAACCTGAAGATGGGAATTAGGCTGAAGATCCAAAAGGATGAAAAGAAGGAGTTAGAAGAGGACATGAACAACATATATCAAGATTCCTCAGTTTTTGCTTTTCCACTGTTGACAAATAGCAAAGTACTACATCTCATGTTAATATCATTGAATCATAGAATGGTTTGGGTTGGAATGAATATCATCTAGTTCAACCCCTCTGCCATGGGCAGGGACAACTTTCACTAGGTCACTAGATATCCATTAACATAAGTAAACATACTGAAGACCTATCTAGGTATCAGAACTATCACATGACAGTATTTTTTTCTTTAAAAAGAACAGATGAAAACATGATAACCCTAAGGTGGACAAGTCAAACACTCAGAAAATACTATGTCTAATACGAGAATTGAGAATGCTATTACAATCTTAATTTCTCCACTTATGGCATATGCATTATAACAGCATTACATTCTTATAGGCTATTTTTCTCACGTGGAAGGATGCTTTATATTAAAATGTTAGTAATGTATTTTTAAGCACAGAAAAATGCTACTATGGGACTTTATTCCTACAAGGTTTAGAAAGTGTATAAGCACACAATGAAGCTGATCATGGAAAATGTGTAAACTCAAGCAGGTTAAAGCATTAAGAAAATCAGAGTCCTTTGTACTAAGACAATACTGGAAGCCCCAAGGGGAAAAAAGGAGAACACATCTGTTTCTATTGATGCCAGGAGACTAAGGGCCAGGCTGTACCCCTGCACACACACAACTTCCATTACCTTCAGCTGAAACAAACTGTAACTTAACGTAGAACTGGGACTTGTGCATAAAAATCAAAACATCATAGTAGAGACACAAGTGTAATAAATTATCACCAGTGCATTTTGCAAGTGTCTAACAATGTTGTACAAACTGAAACATTGACTATCCCTGCCTTGAAAACTTGAGTATCCTAGTTCAAGAAAATATGCAACCAGCATTAAGAGGAGGATACTAAGAAACACTGGCAGAGGCACCTGCATCCAGAGTTCGGTTATTCTAAACTGTTTACAACCATACCATATTACTTGAACATTCCTGTTCTGAAGATTAGAAACTAATATACTGAATGTAGAATGACTTGTTTGCTTTTAAATTCATATTATTTTTATAGTCATCAAGTAATTAATTACAATTTACTTAAATAACTATTCCCTCCCAAATAGTTTGTAAACGACCGTAGATATATACCACTATTTTAAATATATTTTCTTGATGATGGTTTTACTTATAAGAAAGTCTATTTGAGTATTGCTGACATTGCAGTTTCTCTTGCAATGTTCTTCTTCACCATCACAGTACTTTTGGGTCACTATTTCTGCCGTACACATTACACCTCATAAATACAAGCAATTGAACAAAATGTGTTCATTTACTTAATTTACTTAAAGGCATATCTATACATAACAAGCTATAGTGGTAATAAAAGAATAAAGAAAGAAAGTAAGGTAATTGAAACAATGGTCATGGAGAGACAGCTTAATCTATTTGCTTTCAAAAAACCTCTGCTGAAACAGTATTTCCAATATCAACACTTTAAAGTAGTGTTTCTTCTTAGTAGGAAGCCTATAGTAATTTTTATTTTGTGCATAATTTTATTTATGGGAGCTGAAGTTATTTCATCTGAATGGTGTCAGAGGGATCAGATGGACATTAACTAATTAGGAGGGATAACCAAGGGTTCTTGTGATGCATTCTTAACATTGCATTTCAACATCAGTAAGGCTGTTTTGATATCCAGTAGGGACTTCACTCACTATATTCACCATGGGAATTGTAAAATAATGTTCAATATCTTACATTGCACTGCTGGTGACATGTGGCAATTGTTTTTTCTGTCATTTTTTTAATGCTTAGGTAAAAGTTTTGCCCAGATCTGTTTTAAAAACTGGCAAAATCTCATAAGAACTCTTTATTCATTGTCTTGCATTTATTAAAATGCACTCTTAAGAAAAACAGAAAACAACTGTTATTAAAGCGTGTGTTAGTACTTAGTTAAATACTAGAAGATTAAAAAAAAAAAAAAGGCACTTAAGGCACTTATGGCAAGCTATGATAAATAAACTCCTTGTAATAAAATTATCTGTGTTCTCCAGGAAATAGCACATTGGCTTGCACCTCAGAGACTCCAAAAACAGAACTTTAGAACATTCAAAAAGAACCTAATGTAGGTAACTGCCATATAAGCAAGTCCATATCAGGTAGGCTATTTATTTAGGCAGAAAAAAGTGGATCGGAGGTCAGAGTTCTTTTTTTTATACTCAGTACAACCAATTTTCCTAGTTCCAGGAATATAAATTTAAAAAAAAAAGCCTATGTGCAGTTGTCCTTGTATCCTGTTATATTCTGGTACTACTTCTGGCTAGGATAGAGTTAATTTTCATCATAATAGCTTGTATGGTGCTATGGTCTGGATTTGTGATCAAAACAGTGTTGATAACACAGGTGTGTTTTACTTACTACTGAGCAGTGCTTGCACAGAGTCAAGGTCTTTTCTGCTTCTCACCCCACCAGCAAGTGGGCTGGGGGTGCACAAGAAATTGAGACACAGTTGGGACAGCTGACCCCACTTGACCAAAGGGATATCACACACCCTATTACTTTGTGGTCAGCAATACAAGCTGAGGAAAGAAGAAGGAAGAGAGGACATTCAGAGTGAGGATGTTTGTCCTCCTAAGTAACCATTACCCATAATGGTGATCTGTTTTCCTGGAGATAGCTGAACATCTGCCTGCTGAGGGGACACAGTGAATTAATCCCTTGATTTACTTTGCTTGTGCATGCAGCTTTTGGTCTACTTATTAAACCATTTTTTATCTCAATCCTTGAGTTCCCACACTTTTACCCTTTCAATTCTCTTACTTATCCCACTGCCAGGGTTTGCGAGTGAGCAGCTGTGTGGGGCTGAGACGCCTACCTGGGCTAAACCACACAACAGTTCTCCACATAATATATTCCTTAATTGGTAAGATGTCTTTTGAATCAGATCCACTTTTACCAACCCTTGTGATCTATGCCATTTTTATCACTGGTACCAAGAAAAGTGGTAAAAAAGCTAAGTCAGCTCCAGGAGATTTATTTTCATTAGGAACTTCCTGAAGATCCTAATGCTCATCAAATTCTTATATACCTTTCAAATAAATATATACTCACATATGTATATGTGAGCAACAGTGTGATGAAGTATTTCCTAGCAGAAGAGCTTCAGAAAGCTCCCATAAGCTATTTAATACCGCTATATGATCTATGGCATATATTTTTGATGCATTAAATGCTGAGGTGAAATTGAAATGAAAAGTAGGCCCATGGGAGTTCACCTTACTCTGCTCTGAACACAGACCAAGAACTCAGAAAGTATACACACATTCCCTAAGTTACAGTGACAATGAAGTCAAACCTAGAAGCAACACATCATGTGATCTTCTTCTGCACATCTCTATTAAAATTCACAACTTAGGTATGCATGCATGCTTGTCCTGTTTACACACTTCCTACAAATTATTCCATGGATGGACTTGATTCTTGCCATTTGTTCTTATTTTTCAAATTAGTGTATGGCTGGCCACATAGGTACTATTTGGCAACTTGATATAAATGTTTGCAAGTCACTGGTTAATCCGAAAGAAGAAATAGCTTTCCCTAAAGCTATTTGTTAATTGTAACACACTGTCTACTGGGAAGTGTCGCTGCAACAAATTCCAGTAGGTAAGCAGAGATGCAGTCAGATCAATGAAATTCCATATCTATAGTAGCCTCAGACAATATGTGATAAGAATACATCTTCCTTTATCAAAACTCATGCCATGGCTAGCTCAGAGTTATCCTATGATCATCTAATAGTTCTGAATTTTTCTTTCTTCTCCTTTGTGATTCCCAGTTGATAAGTTTCTAATGTATAGTCGTTTGGTTTGGTTTTTCCATTAAAACTTCATCCCAGTTCTGTGATTTTACTCCTCATCTGGTTAGCATGTTATTCCAATCCTGTAGATTGATAGTCTTTCTTATTGAAATTTAATTCATTTTTACTTACTTGCCAAGACCACTACTGAAAATGCTAAGTAAAATCAAATCAAAGCCCAATAGAAGAGAGGCTGCCATGGCTCCATTTCCCCAAGTCTAGTTAGTGACAAGTCTGACCACACATTCCTAATAGGCACACACAATAAGCACATGTACACAAATATATATACATATATATATATATATATATATATATAAAAATATGCACATGGCCAACCACACACATCAGCATAAACACAAACATTCAAGCAAACACAGATGGCATGAATGATGTAATCCCGTCCTCCTCTCTGGCATGGGTTGCTGTGACCTGAGGTGTGACTCTTGCTGCTGGCACTTACACCCTGTACACACACACACAGAACAGGGAGTCCTCTCACCCAGTAAAAGAGCTAGAAATAGAGTTTAGTGTGAAAACAGGAGACTGCACAGATCAGGCACAGCGAACAGCCAGACAAGCGTACTGACTAGCAGCCTGTTCACACGGGACTAGCCCTATTTACCTCCTCATTCCACTATTTTCCCACATTTGCTCATCCCCATGTCACCTTGATCCCTTCCTTCCCCCACCTTTGGTTCTTGCCCTAAACGTCCCATAATAAGCCCGTACAATCCCAAAATGCTCTTCCTATAAAGCATACTGCAAGGTGTCCTATACCTCTAGGCAGTAACCCCCTCAACCTGTGAGGCGATGCATAGAGCTTTTTGGTAGACTGCTGGGCCTGAGGCTCCCCTGGGACAGCCCCGAGAGGGCCTGGGCAGGGGCTCCTGTTCTCTGACCCAGTTACTTGGGCTCCCCTGCCTGCCCACGTGCCTGTGGGCTCCTCTGTGTATGTGGAGATGAGCCTTTAATCACCTAACCTAACACACTGTAAACAGAGATTAAATATCACTGTTGAAATGCTGCCAATGCTGCACATTCAGGTTTGCAATGCCAGTCCATAGAAGAGGTTCAAGGCAGGGAGTAAACAAGAGCAGCCCAAAACTAGTGCGACTGTAGGAGTGCACAGGTACAGGGAATCAAATGAAAGACACAGTTAAAAGTCTTACCATAAGCACCATAAAAATAAACACAATGAATTTCCAAAAGGGAACTCAGGCTCAGGATTTTTATCTTGCATCTGAGACACAGAGATCAAGATCCTCAGCTTAAGGAGGTTCCTCTCCCCTTTTCTGCTTTCCTCTGCTACTACAGACAACCTTCCTATCGATACTCAGACCACTGAAGCAGGTCTTGTAATTTCAGACCTCAACAATATGGAAAACATCAGCATTTCCAACTTGTGTCTACTCCAAAACCCTGCTGGGGCACCACTTGGCTACCCAGTGAACAGAGCAGTCACCGCACCTTGGAAACACCTGTGTGCACACATTTGTGTTTTCCTCGGAGCTTGTCTGGCAGGACTTTTCTTCACCAGACACGACCCTCTCTTGCTTGTGAAGTACGAAGCTCTGTCAGACTATGATGATTTGGTGAAGCGTATCTGTTTGAACGGCACTGCCCGGTATTTATGCAGCAACATAGCTGTGCTTGCCCTGCACATGGGATGGGTTCGTGGGATTGTAAACTGTGACAGGAATCCAGCCTTCTTCATGAGCCTGCCAGCTACCCAGCACGTGCACAGCGCTCTGTAAGTAACAAAAATAGACATGCTGCCTACTGGTGGATCTTAAAAATATCAGGACGCCCTTGGTAAGCGAGATGCGTGTGCTGGTGACCTTGAACGCAGTGCCTTTCCTCTGCTCTCCCCTGCCAGCCACAGAGCAAGATCCACTGGCAAAGAAACTCCCACCCCAGAAACAGCTGCATTTTTAGGGGCACAGGCTGCGGAGCGCTTGCGCGCCTTGAGGCCGGGAGGCGAGGGCGAGAGCTGGGCGCCCACGCACAAGCGCAGGGATTACAGCGGATTTTGCTTCAAAACAGAGACGCGCACACACAAAGCTCTCCCGGGGGGAAGCTCTCTCTTGCCTCCAGCCCTGCAGCGCTGCAGGAGCCCTCCCGCCCCCGTTCCTCGCCGCTTAGCCCGGTACGGCCGGGTCGGACACGGCGGGGACGCCCCAGTGCCGGACAAGGGGACGGCGGTTGGACGGAGCCGCGCGCCACCGGCTGTTGGGCGGGAGCGCCGCGCTCCCCACGGCGCGCGGAGGGGACTCCCGAGGCGGGGGGGGCTGGCGCAGGGCGGAGCGGCCCATCCTGCCGCCGTGCCCAGGGAGGGACCCTCGGCCGGCAGCCGCGCCGCCGGGGCACCGTGCCGCCTCTCGCAGACTCCCAGGCAGTAGGGTGCGTGTAGCACCGCGGGAGTGCCAGCCCCTCGGGTGCGGGTGGGGCGCCAGGGCCCCGGGCGGAAAGGCCGTCTCCCCCTCCGCGGCGGGAGCGGAGTGCGGCGGCCCGGGCAGGGGGCGGGGAGGATGACTTCATGCCGCCGGAGCGCCGTGAATTTAGGAGCAGCAGCTGCCGCCGCTGTCGGCGGCGGGATGTGGGGGTGAAGTGACAGCGGGAGCTGCCACCGGCTGAGGGAGGGGCAGCGCCGGGCACCGCTCCGCCGAGCCTAGGGGCTCTAGGCCGCCAAGAGCAGCCGCTGCGGGAGGGAGGGAGGAAGATGCGCTGAGCCGGTCGCTGGAAAGGTGAGCGGGAGCTGCCGGCGGTGTGTGCGGGGGCGGGCAGCGAACGCTGCGGCGCTGCCCGGCTGGGGAGCCACGGCGCTGCCGCTGCGAACCGCCTGCGTCGGCTCACCCAGCTGCCGGTGCCGCTGCCTGCCCGCTGCCAGCACGGCGAAGGCCGGGCCGGCGGCCCGGGGAACAGCCGCTGTGCTGCGTGCGCGCAGGCAGCGTCTGGAGCTGCGCTTGGGCATCCGGCGTCCTTCTCCTTCTTTCTCCCCCGCTTGTTTCCAACAGCAGGCGGGCTGCCCTCTCAGAAGCGCCACAGTGTTGCATTTTATCTTTCATTGCCAAAATGTGCAGTGGCTCGGTGCCAGCGCTCCGCTCAGCAGCCCGGGCTGCTCTCCTCACCCTTGTCCGAAGGGATCCGGTCCCGGGGAGGGGGCATGTTGTGTGTGGCGCATCGCGGGACGGGCGCGGAGGCTCTGCGACAGGTGCAGGGCTGCGCTCTGCGCGCCCCAGCCCCGTGTGCGTTCCTCAAGTGGCGGGGAAGACATCTTGGGGCAGGAAGATTTCAGGGGAACAGAAGCAAAAAGGATGTCCTCTCCTTTACATTCTTGGATTTGGAAGCTGCTTCACAGGAAACTAAAGGGAGTGTAGAAGTTGGAGAAGCAGCCGTTTTACCAAAATGGATTCTGTTGACTTTTTCGGCGACTTCTGTCTGTGTTGGTTTTGTTTGTTTGTTTTCCATTTTTATAATCTAGCCCAAGGTTTGGGACAAACAAAATAACAGCAAAATTCGAATGCCTTTGTTTGCTAAATGGAAGAATTAGTGAGTTGCTCTTCCATCATGTCACCTGTAGAAGTGGAAAAGCAGAAGTACATGCAGCATTGTAGCTTGGCCATTGACATTGCACATTGTTTGTGACACGGACACAGGTCTTAACATTTGATGAAGGGTCTTTCGGAATTGAATAGGAGGGGAAAATCTGCCTGGCCTACATCCCTGCCTGATATGTTAGTGATTTGGAGTTGTTTGGTTTTTTTTTTCTTTGCTTGGCTCTAAAAAAGGTTGCTCTAAAGCAGGCATGTCAATACAGGAGGCTGGGGTTGGCGTGCAGGGGCACGTCATTAGAATGAGCACTATCTGCAGGTAGTAGTGGTTAATGGCTCTATGTGGTTTGGTTTGGAAGTTAAAACAATGATTGTGCCTCTGGGAAGAAAAGGAGAAGGTATTCATCTGTCCTTAAGGAAAAAAAATAAGGAAGCAGGATATTGGAAGCTGAAGGTTATTTTATTCAATGTCTATTTACTTGTGTGTTCATCTTAAAAGATCCTGTTACGTTATGTATTCACAGAGCAGCTCACACAGTTGTGGGATTCCCAGTTGTTGTTGAATCTTCTGGTCATGGTGCTAGAGTGATAGAAGTAATACTTAGAGAGGTAACAGGCAGTTGCTTGGTCTGTTCTTATTATTTCTGGGAAGATGTTTAAATACGTGTATTTGCCTCAGTACTATTGCTGGGTACGCAGAAGGCCAGGGATGGCTACAGGGATTGGAAACGTGTATCAAAGACAATTGAGGCTTCACAAGGCTGGAACAGGGTGACTGGCAAATTGCAGTATCAGGCATCAGTTCAACAGACAAATCTTGGCTTTGAAGCGCAGTCATTAATGATGACCCCATATAAGCTTGTTCCTTTTAAGCATTCCATGATATAACCAATGTATGCATTTCAAGCAAGAAAAAAAACTCTCATTCCATCAAGCCTATGTCTCTCTTTACCAAACATTTACTTTGTTTCTGTAAAACACTTCGGAGTCTGAGTTATGACATCTCTATGTTTTTTTCCTTTCTAGAAAAGAGCATGGCTGGCTGTTTCAGGGGTTGCAATGTTGTAGTCATTTGCTGATTTCTCCTCTAATTGCAAGAAACCATGTAGCCGAGTTCAGATACTTCTCATATTAGCCCACCCATTCTGTATAAAGTAAATTCCTTCACTGAAGAGAGCATTAAGTAATGGTCTCCCATTCTGTTGTTGCAAAAACAGGGTAGTATGAATACTCATTAAGGTTGACACATTGTTAGCGTAGTAAATTTAGCCGTTTGTGCTTCTTGGCAAGCCTAAATAACATTTCAAAACACTATTAGTTAACATTTTTTTAAAACAGTGTGGTGGAGTAGTTGACCAGGAGCCCTACACTATCATAGATGTGAATGTACATCTGATTGCTTTGACTCTGAAACCTTGAATTGCTTTTGTTTTTATCCTATGTGTACTCCAAAGACAGATTGTGTAATCATGTAGAACGCAAGAGTGCATGTGCATGTGTCCACAGAAAAGATGTATATCTAATTATCAGTGTGAATTTAGTTCAATGGTGTAACTGATGTAAATCTGCTTCCTACAGACTTCTCTCACAGGACTCCTCTTCCTGTTACAGTAACTTCCATACCTCTGGCAAGCAAAGAAAAGCATCTTTATTGTGATTAATCTGGGGCAGCAGCCCCACTGACTGTAAGAGCAGCCTAGTTGGCCAGCTGGTTGATGCCAGACAGACTGGGTAGCAGCTGAGATTTAGCTGCCTTTTCCTCAGAGGGTCTGCTATTTTGGAACTCTTCATCTGGGTTAGTTCTTCGAATTTGTAAGAGCTTAATTATCTTTGAGATTTCTAGGCCGCAGTCAGCCTTTGAACCAGCAGGTTCCTTTGACCAGATTTATGAGTAGGGGCCAGATGAATGTGTTTGCATAAGGCTTCTTTCCTTAGGAGAACAAACTGGAAAACCTAGTAACCTTGAATGCACTTGAAATTGCAGAGGTTTGATTTCACTTGTGATCTCTTCCAAGAGCTGAAATTAAACAGTTCAGTTAATACATTTTCTATTATTATGAGAATGTTTAAAGCTGATGTTCTTAAGTGCTGTTCGAACTAACTGAAATAACCACATTCCAGAGCAAGCATGTAATTTTTCAGTTATGTTGTTACTAGGCTTTGAGTTGGATTATTTTCCCCAAATCAAGAATTCCTTAAAGAAAGGCTTGAGCAGGCTGTGAGTGGAGAGATATTATACAATGAATGTAAGGCTATGTACTTTGGCAGGTGCAAAAAATCAGGAGTATTTTAACAATAGTGATACCATTTTTTCTTCTGAAGAAGAAATGTATTGACACTTTCCAAATGCTTGCCCTTTATGTGCAGTAGCTAACATTTCTAGGTGAGAAAAATTTTCTATCTGAGGAATAAATGCCAGGCATAAACTTAATCATCTACTATGCAAATGGATTTCATGTTGGACTCTTTAATTATTGTCAATAGAAGATCTTTGTATGAGTGGCCAGTCAATTGCAAATGTAGCAATTGCAAACGAGAACTAAGAGTTTTATCCATTTATAATATATGGTGGAAATAAGATAGGCATTAAGTATCTTTGTATCTTGAATTAGACCTTAGCACTTCACAACCCAGGTAATGAGCTCCTGACTTTAATATCTGGAATATGGAGATAGAAGTGCAGAGTTCATGTATGTTTCTTGCAAAAGCATGCTGATTTAAGCCTTTCTCTTGAAGAGGACTGCATGTGACAGCAACACAAGCATGAATCCGTTTATATGTATTAGTTTTGGGATGCATTGGGGGACTAGTTTCAAGAAAGTCTTCATATTGTATACTGTTGTATACTAAATGACACTATTCAAACAACATTATAAAAGAAAAGATCTGATTGTACAAAAACTGTATGCTTCCAGTATATATCCTTGTCTTTAAATATAAACATATCAGAGGAGAAAGTAACACAAAATGGACTCTCTCATAGAAGTGCTGGTGCAAATGTCCCAGCCAAATGCCAGATCAAATAATTTTGTTTTTCTTCCTTTAATTCTTATGGTAGAACCAATAAGATATGATAGTATTTTTTGTCCTCCCTGTCATACTGGAGATAAGCTGCATTTCTGAGCTGGTCACATTTCTGCAGTGGTAAAATTATTCTAGTGTATCTCTGACCTCTTCCCTGCGTGAACAAAGTATAAAACATGAACTCTGCAGATGAGCTGCAGTGGAAGAATTTCCATGTCAGACAGGGTTTAGTTCTGGCTAGTAGAATTTGTTCTGTTTTGTAACCTTTATTAAAGCAAATTTAAACATTGGTTGCGTTGCTGTTCTTTGGCTTTACAGGACTCATGGGCAATTTAACCTGCCCTGTGTTCAGAAGTACTTCAAAGCAACTGGCTGTTCTTTGCACAGTTATGCATCCCTTTCTGCACTATAGTCCCAGTGATTCATCAGATGTGATAGGCAAATAGGTCTAATTCCAACATGCAATTTTAATTTCTCTGACTACTTTTTTTGTCACATCTTTGTTCTAGCAAGTATTCCAAAAGACCGAAAGGTACATCAAAGTTATCTCGGCAGCTGTTAGCTAGCCTGTAAAATGTGCTGCAGCTTTAATGAGATCATATACATCTTAATAGATCTTTATAATTATATATATATATTATATAATATATATCTATTTGCTAACTATTCACTCATTTGCCTTCTACCTCCTACAGAATTTCCACTTACACATATGGTGAGCACATAACTGTGGTGAATCTATCTCACCACCTGTTGTTTTAAAATAGCGCAGATGCTTATTAATGGTCCTTCCATGATACTGTTTATAGTACATGTTAAACCTCACTTAAAATACTGTGGATCATATTGGTAAAGGATATTATTACTTCAGCAGCAGCCTTAAATTGGTTCCTGTTCAGCATGTCTGCTCAACTTGTTGATTGTAGGTAGGAGAGAAGTAAACTTCATAGGAAAGTCAAAGCTATGATGCTTAATGAGAAAGCTGTCAGTGAATCCTGCACAAGGTGTTCTGTGAAAATAACCACTGCTGTTTGGATAGCTGATCAACCCGAAGAACTGCAAAAAGTATGAGTGCACAAATTCTCTCCACTCAGAAGTCTTGAGCTCAGCTGATGTGGACTCTTTCAGGCCAGTGCTCAAAAGCAGATTTTTCACACTTCAAAGCAAGGGGAGGTAAATAATGGCAGAACTTGAGCCTTGATCAAGAGTGTCTCCTAATATATTGTTTTTTCCCATGGAAAAGTCAGCTCTAAACTAGTTTTAGGTAAACAAATTTCCCGTCAATTCCCTGTTTTCTTTATTTAATTTAATGACTGACTTTGATTCTCAGCTTTACTTTCAAAGAATTTCTATAGTTCTACCTAATATTTTTCATCTGTAGCTCTCTAGATTGGTCTTTTTTTTTTTTCCAAACTTGGTCAAAGTAGAAATTAAACAGGTATTCCTACTTTTAAATTATCTATCCACAAGAAAAATTATTGATTTTAAGTGGCAGTTCACTATCATTTGACTTCACTGAGATGTAAATTTAAAAGGACAATCAGGATAAACAGACTCTGCTACTTTCAAACATTCCAGGGCGCTTACTTGACGCACAGAAGAATTCCTGATACCTGCATGTTGCTAGTGAATTCCAAGAAAAGGCTATTATGTGCTGCAAAAACATACATAACAAGAAATGGAATTAAAGATGTCTTATTTGTGTTTAGCAAAATCTCTTAGGAACTGCTAGAAAGTGTCTTTTTTTAAATGAAATATCTATGGACACTTGTTTTTTTCTGTGTCGCTTGGGAGATGGCCTTGATTGCTTGGGTTTAGTGTAGCTAGTAAATCAAAAAATACTTGTTCGTTCTAGACCGGTGAATGTCAGATGCCTGTTCAAACTGTATAGGATGGACAAAAACCTCTTCTAATTCAGAAAAGCTGTGTGGCACATCGTTATTGTTGTAGCCTGTAAGAATATAAAACTGCTATTAAAATAAGACCACTGGCAAAATTCCAGCAAAAGATGCTTACAGAAGTAATGCATAAATTAAATAGAAGACTGTTTCAAAAGAAGATTACTGTTTGGTACTCAGCATTGATTAGCAGTTCTGGGAGCATAAATAATGTTTGCAGTACTACATTTAATCGCAGGAGGCATCATGTCCTCACTGAATGTGCTTAGTTGGTCTGATTTATGTTCTCAGCCTCCACAGTATCTTTTGGCAGTTACAGGTTTCAGTGGATGTGGAGTGTAAAGAAATAGTCTCTTTGTTTTGCCTTAGAATTTGTTGCCTAATGATGTAATTGGAGGCCCTCTTGACTGTACTGATGTGAGAAATGTTAAACAATTGTTTCCATTTCTGTTTCTCATGAGTCATGATTTCACATATCTATCACAATCTCTTTTTCCTCAAAAACAGTGTTGTCTTGGTCTTTTTATTCTTTCTACATGTATAGACTGTTCCATATCTGATTCATTCTTTATCAGTTTTAATATACTCCGTGCAAGTGCAATGGTCAGAATTTAGGAACCCTGTTTAGTGGCATGATAATTTCTATTTCTGTTCCATTCCTTTCCTAGAGTTTTTACTATGCATATTTTTCCCAGTTACTAACTATATGTTTCATTTGGGCTGATCTCTTGTGTCCCTGTTAGGTTTACTTTCATTTTAGGATCAGTTCAATAATATGTTTATATGACTGGAGGGAACTGGCAGAAGGCATAAAAGTTGATAGCTTGATATCAAAAATGTGTGTTTTCAATGTAAGAAAGAACAAATAGTAGTGCTGTTGCCCTATAGAGCAAGATTCAGCCACAAACCCTTCCTCTGTTTTGTGTTACTCTTGGTTTAAAATAGCGGAATGATGGCAGCTTTACCGATTTGGGCTAATGTTTGTGAGCGCAGACGTGGCAAGCAGACAATAAAAGAGAATAGGATTCACTAATGCATATAAGAATTGGAGCATGTGAAAAAATGAAACACTTCATTTTTAAAAACAAACAAACAAAAAAACCCAAGCTAAAAATAGACTGTGTTTTAAGTAACTGTTATTTGTAAGGTCTCATGGAGTCAAAGCATGATAGGAGATGTGAGTGGAGTAAGCATGAATATAGAAGCTATATGACTTGAGAAAGAGATATAGCTTATGAAAATTGATTACAGCATGCCCTAAAAGCCTAGGGAAATCACAGCTTTTGGTCAGTGAAGTAAGCCCATCTTATCATATATTTATTTATATACAGGCTACTAATGTTTACATTCAGTTCTTAGACAAACAGCAAAACGTTTTCCAAGCAGAATATTTATCCCGAACAGGGAGTCCTCTAAGTTGTCCTGAATAGCTAAGATGCCTTGCTGAAAACTTGTTGTTGTTGTTGTTATGGTGTTTATTTGCCTGCAGGGAGTTTACATGTTGATCTGTTGAACGACAGCTTTAATATTATAAGGTAGTAAAGAATTGTATAATGCCAGTGTCATTCACTCTGAGTGACAATGAGAAAAAATAATCCGGCCACTGCTACATGTCCTTTTGGACAGTAATTTTTGTATCTATACCTAATGTGGTACTACTAGGGCCAACGGCAATATTCTCTTGAATTTTACAAAAGCAAAACCAGTGATCTAAATGGTGAAAAGCAGCCGCAAAGTATTCACCCATCCCCAACATATGCACAGAACATCTCCAGAACAAATAAAGTTTGGGTGGGTATTTATAGAAGATGAGCACGATAGCCAAGCACCCGGAGGAGCCCAGATACTGTATAAGAAATTTAAGCATGTAACATCACTTCCTCACTGATACTTTATTATTCATTGGATGTTTGTGTAACAATAGGCTTTTAATATATTCAAAGCTAATAATGGGGAATTATTAAATTAGCACATAAGAAAGGAATTGCATGAAGATATTTGGTATGGTATGATGCATTAGCTAACTGTCACTAGAGAAGAAGATACTTTTCAATCTACACTCTGCACATCTACACAAATGCTGTACAGACCAAAGAGCAAGAAGTGTTTCTGTTATCGTCCTTTTCTCAGATACTGGGGAAATGCATTATTTATGTAGCACCTTTTATCATGGAAGACCTCAAAAGACTTTACAGCACTTCCATTTCCATTGGCAGCATTTGCAAGTGAGGGATGAAAGCTGTTATTTAAACATTGTTTTCCCACAGTTGTGTAGCTGATAAGACTGCAGATCAGAGAGTTATTTATGCTAATCTCCAGAAAAAAAGTACTGGTTTCTGATAGCATGGTTCAGCATGCTGCAGCAGTCATTTCCTTCCAAGCAGAAAATTCTCTTTCCTATCACTTTTGTGCCTCATAGAAGCAATTTTTAAAGGCCATTCATCCATTACAGACTGCAGCTCCGCTTCTCAAGCAGTATTTTTACTGGGACAACACACTATGCAAATGTTATCTTCTCTAAGTTTACTGTTCTTCTGTCCTTCTCTAGCTTTCTTGGTCTGGCTAAGCCAGGCACTGGTACTGGTTTTACACATTTGGTTGGTTGGTTGTTTTTTTTTGGGGGGAGGGGTTTGGTAGGTTTTTGTTTGTTTTGGTTTAGTTTTGTTTGTTTGGTCTTTTAGTGAATTTTGTCAGTAAGTAAAACTTTTGAGTTTATAGTTGAGTCTCTCTTGGTAGCATAGCATTTTGTAAATATTTGTTATTAACTACTCTCTCATTTACTTGGATGCTAAAAGATTGCATACCTTAAACAAATGCATATGATGTCTTAAGCAAACTACAAGGCAAAATTCTAGAAAGAAAAAAAATTTATCACTGTTCTAGGGCTTGTCATCCAGATGACTGTGTATCTTCCTGTGGTAGTATGTTGCATTCATTTTCTCCTGCAGTGGAAGGAAAAAAGTGCCAAAAAATTTCCAAGTTTCCCCTGCTTTCCAGGCTGTGTGATCTGAGCCAATTACTGAGCATCGTTACTGAATGTGATGTGTTCCTTGGGCCTTAGGCAGCACCTGAGCGTCTCGTTTTGGTGTCTAGGGATGCTTTGGGCAAGTATGTTCTTCTCTCCAGCTCCTGAGAGGGTCAGTTGCCTTTGTCTCTGTGCTTAGTAGTGATTCATTACAGTCTCCTCACAGGGCTGCTCTTCAGCATCTTCTCTCATAATTCTATTCTTACGTTAATTTTGTTATCGGGTATGGGGTTTTTGAGGGATTTTTTGTTTGTATAGAATGGGTATCAGCAAGATCAGAGTTGCAATCTTTGCTTTAAATTAAACAGTGTCTGTGAATACTTCTGAGTACTAGAACAGTTTCATACGTAACTCTTCAGCTGCTGCCAAGGATTTTGGTACATTTTTGGCTTGTGTCAACTTGTTCTCCTGAACAAGCCCAAAGCTTGGTCTGGGAATTGGTGGGAATTAGGTGCCATTTCCCAGCAGGTAATTTGAATGTTGTTTAGAAAATAAATTATCCTATTAGCAGCCTTCTAGTTTACCTGACTTTCCCTTGATGTGGTTGCTGTTGAGGCAGGCCAGATTTTCAGCTAATTTGTCTGGCTATTCTCAGTTCAAACTGATGAAAACAGTTGAAGCTTTCTATGCGTCCCATGAGATCTGTTTTTCAACTAATGCTCCTTCTGTGACACTCTTCTTGAATGCTTAATCATATTTGCCATTCATTCTGTTGAAGAAATTTCAGCTTTCCATCCCCCTTTCCGAAGTATTTCTGTTCTGTTCAGAGAGCAGTAATTCCAGTGAAAAGTTTAGTTTATCTCTATTCTCTGAGCACATTTGAAGGCCTTGTCAAGGAAGGGAGATATACAGAAATAATTTGGAGTATCATGGATTTCACAGTAACAGCTGTAGAGGCTTTCAGTAGTTTCACTCTCTACATGTGTGTATTTTGTGATGTGAAAATCCAAGAGAAGTCATAGTTTAACACCTGAGTTTTATTTATTATCCCCAGGTAGTGTTCATTTATAAAGGTAATTAACATTCTGATAACAGTGGCCAAAATGCTAGGCTTTTATTTTCACCAAGGTTGGTCTCTCTCAAGAGATTCTTGTGAAAGTAAGGACATAGATGTGTACAGGTTGTAAAGGTTAGCATAAGCAGGAGTTAACTGTCACCAGAAGAATGGGAGGGTGAATCTAGTGAGGGTCTTTCTGGATAAGTATAAGACTTAACCTATTTGTACATGCATACTCTTGTTGATATGTCAGTTTGAGCAGCGGATGAGTTTTTCACTCCTCCACACAAAGTGCCCTCTCTGTGGAACTCACGAGTGTGAGACTAGTATGAGAGAAGAAGTAGTTCCTTTTATGAAGATTAGTAATAGCAAAATTCAAGTAACCAAAAGTAAAGGTAGCTGTGATCACCACTCTGAACTTTTCCTCTCTTTTCTTCAGCATGTGTGTGTATTTGAGTGGTAGTCAGGTGCTTCTATCTTATAGTTTGGGTATAAAGACTTCTTACAAACTAAGGAACAAAGGCTTCTCTGTTGGGTTCTTTGTTTTGTTTTTATTTTAGGTTCCTATTTTTCTCTCAACTAGCTAGCTCATTTAAAGCTAAAATGTTACGTTTGGCATGAAGTGTGTTCATATTCAACCCAGCTGGTGTATCACTAAGTGAAAAAGTATTCATGGAAGCATGAAGATTCAGTAGGATTAAATAGCAAAGCTTCATGCAGGAGCAGCCTTTGAAAGCTAAAAGCAAGCTAAAGAAAGAGGCATTAATTGTGGGAAGTTAACATGTAAAATGGGAATCAGAAGAGAAGACTCTTTAAATCCTTGCAGCTACTGAAAGCCTTGAATCAGAGGTCTTCAGTTTACAAGTGATCAAGTATAAAGAGAGATAGGAAAGAAGCCTATTAAGGATAAAGAAAAATTGTTAAAGTGGCTGTTACATACCTCCCCATAATTGGCCGTCTGTGAAAAGAGTTTATTTTCTCTTACCCTTGAGTGTGATTTTAAATATATTTGACCAGAAGTGTTGGTTATTTGAGGTGACATGGATGACATCTGAGAGTGAGACACAGATGAAATCAGTATCCTTGTGCTTCTATAAATAACAAAGATTGCATGCAAGACCTTGCTGAATGCTGGCTTGTCTGTTAACTGAAAGGGCTAGGTATTTACAAGTTTAATTCAAGTCTTCTTCATTCAAGCGCTTTAATGTTCAAAACCTAACCAAAGCAGAACATAGGTCACTTTGTGTCTCTCTTTCCCTATTTACTGACTGCTCCAAGAGCTTCACGTAGAACTTAATGAAAACACATTCTGGCTTTTGTAGTCATTTGCTTGGTTTCACCTGGGAAGTCTGCACACAACTATATCTGACAATAATCAGTTACTTCTGAAGGATCCTTTGTCGACCTCTGAAAATACTCTTGTCTCTGAACACAAGAGAAATAAACGAAGACTGGAATAAGCTCTAAAAATGCCAGGCTGTGTGCCGCACCATCTGCACTTGGATCATCCACAGCGCACCTACTTGGACTGTGCACATGCCCTTTCCGTGGAAACTGGAATGGTGATGCACGGAATGGGAATGCCTAGGTCTCATTTATGCCTTCATTTATCATGAAAAGCCTACAAAGTACTCGTGAAATAAGCAGCTGTAATGTAAATGGGATCTCTTTTTTGGTCTCACTGACTGGCATGTCTTGCTGCTTTTTCTACAGTCAAGCTTTTTTTGGAGTTTCTTCTCATCTCAAAGTGATAGAAACTACTCTACTACCTGCACTGAGCAGTATTTCAGCCTCTCTATTTGGTGGAACCTCTCCAGCAGGATCTACCAGACAGTATGGCTTACCCCAACCCTTCTGATGGAAATACCTGTTTTGGCAAGTAATTTCTATTTCCACAATTGCTTGGAATATAATGTGCTTGGTGGTTTCTCATCTGTCTGAAGCAGAAGGAAAAGTATCTACTTACATGTGAGGCTTGTCTCAACATTCAAACGTCCTGCCAGGTGTGTTGAGGGAGCTAAAATGACTTTACTTCAAACAATCCATTTCAGAAAGAAAGTAGTTTACCAGCTTGTCATTTATAGTCTTCATTATTTGAAGTGCCTTTCTGACAAGATACTTAATATAATAACTGAAATAATTTTTACTTCTTCCTCAAGCTTCTTAGGAGAAGTCATAGGTAAGAAAGATGTTTTATCTCTAAAGGAGACTTTTCTACAAGCATTTGATGAAGTCCATTTATTTCTGTGGAACTTCTATGGCATCCATCTCATCTTCTAATAACATCTGTAACCAAGTTGACAGTCTGTTTCTGTTACTGTGCTTATATAAGGTACCAAAAAAGTGGAAATTTTTTGTCCCACATTGTTGGGTACAACTGGCTCAAAAAAACCCAGCAGTGCCACCCAAATTTAGATCAAACTGCTCACCATTCCTTCTTTGATGGTCCTGTACTCTTCAGTTGAGTATTTTGGGACAGCAAGGAAATTACAGGAGTCAAAAGAAAGATAATATAGTATTTTTTATGAAAAATTACCAATACAATGACTTGGTTAGCAAGGTCTGTTGATCTGATATGAATCCCTGGCAAAACAGCAGAAAAAACTATATCCTTTTCATTTATGGCTTTGAAGGACAGGATTATAATTAATGCAAATCACCGATAGTTAATGAAAAAAGGTCATTTTCAAGTGACCCTGACACACTGGCTTTATATATTTTGGAGGTTACACATTTAGCTAAAGGAAATAGGCTTAATAGTGTAGTTTATGTGGTGAAAACTGAAGTTAATGCTGTTTCATGTCTACCAACTCAAACACCTCTTGTATGTTACCTCCTAGGTTTGCTGTTTAGTTCCAGATGCCAGGCAACACAGTGGTAGATGGTTACAGCAGAATATATGATGTGTCAAATTCATACCTGTGTCTTACCCAGTGGAACTTTTTTATACCTGTCATATGATGAATGCCTTCCCAACAAATTTGTGGTGGTGGTTCAATAAGTACTGGCCCAGACTGTAGGCAGCTGCTTCTAGGTTCACCGTGAAAATATTTCTAAAAAATTGAGTAGTTACAAGAGACTTATCTGCTCAGAAAATACCGATGAGTATCTATCTGATGAAGAACATCTGGTTTTCCCTTTCTTTCTCAGTCTCTGCAATGGTCCACAATGTTTGTAGTTGTTCCTTTACCTTACTCTCTCTTCCCTCACCTCCCCCCACACCAACAAAGAAAAGCAAGGGGGAAGTTTTTCCTCCAGTAGAAGTAAAATGAGAATTCAGAAGTGCTCTAAAGAGCTATAAAGATAGAATCATAGAATAGTTTGGGTTGTGAGGGACCTTCAAAGGTCATCTAGTCCAACCCCTCTGCAATGCGCAAGGACAACTTCAGCTAGATCAGGTTGCATATCTGGAGATCTACATAATTTCATACAGCTTCCATATTTTTACCAATGAAAAATTTTGTTTTTCTATCAAGAACTTACCTTGACATAGAAATTTTCAACCTTCATATTGAAATAGAACTTTGAAATCAAAGAAATGAAAATTAAGTTTACTTGTTCAGAAGTGTTGGTAGTCAGATGGTTGTTTAAATATAGCAAATTTGTCAACAGTACCCTAAATTAGCTCTCCATAAGGCTCAATAATCATGTTTGTTAAATGACAGGGACAGTACAAAGAGGATTATGAGTTCTTGTAGGCTATCTTAAAGACCTGTATGACTAGTGGGTTTTTTTGTCCACTTATATGTGATGCATGTGTCTTCATGTTCATTGCAAATTTATGTACTAAATCCACCAAAATGATTGCTTTCTTGCTAAAAAACTATGAAACTGTTGAAACATTGAAACTGGGCATTTTTGTTTCTTTCCATGTGACTCATCATTTTGTTTGCCTTTTAAATGTTTTATACCTCATTAATTCCTTGTGATCGCATTGTGTGTGTTGGTTCTTTTTACTTTGTTTGTACTGGACAATATGAGCTTTTTATTTGTCTTTTTGCATTTTGAACTTTAGTACAGACTGTTCTCCATTACAGCTCCTTGTTCCATCTACAACAGGATAAGATTCTTCCAGATATCAGCATGTTGCCTAAAATTTAAGAGGGGGACTTAATGTCACATTATCTTCCCTACTTTTCATGTAATAGATATAACGAAGACTTGACTGCTGTGAAAACAGAAGACTGCCAGCTGTGCAATATGTGTTATCTAGTAGCATGAAGAGAACCTCTTGTATAAGTTGCAGTCAGAGGATGCTAACATTAATTATTGAAAATGGCGTGAGAAACACAAGATGAAGAAATGTGGAAAAAAAGGTCACCAATTATAAGTAAAATAATTTGATGAGTCTCTGAGAATCAGCTTTTAAAATATAAAACAACAACAAAATAACAAAAAACCCCTTTAATTTATAAATTACTTGTTTTTCAGTGCTTTGGCCAGACCTCTGTATGAGAGTTACCTTTGTAGAATTCTTTGTCTTCAGCCTCTAGCAATTCCAGCTCACTGTTATTGTATGCCTCCCCTTTTTGTTTTCTCTCAAAGGACAAATATGAATGTCAGCTCTGTCCTCTGGACCATACATTTGAGTGATTGCTTCATACTATACATCTACTGCCTTTTTTTTTCCTAGCTTCTTTTACAAATTTATAGTTTAAAAGCAAATTCACTCAAAGGCTTTCATAATTGCAGTATACTAATAAGGAAAACTGCCTGCAAAAATGCATTATGATGTCATTTTTTCCAGATACTGCTAACAGATGGAATTTCTTACTACTTTTCTTTAAATTTGTTTTACTGCTTCAAAAATTGATTTTAAATTAAGATCTTATTTCAATGCCTGATTGCTTTATGTATTCCTAAGGTTTTCTCTAGTGTGCCAGTTTATAATGGTGATTGTCATTCTGCCTCCTGTAGTGTGCTACTCAGCTTGTAGATCAGAGGTATGTGTAAGACTTTATTAGGTAGACTATGTGTATGTGTTAGTAGCAAAATGCATAGCAGTGTTTTTCTTTCAAGCTCTTGTCAAGCTCAAGGCCAAAGAATGTATATTCTTGCAAATTTAGCAGTTAAATATGCAAAAACTTCATCTTCTCTTGAGAAATTAAATATTTCTGGCCTTATGGACCAAATCTGATGAGAATTCCACCAGTGAAAATTCTCCAGGAAAGTTAATTAAAGCTGGTATCCTGAGAATGCTTTGCATTAATTTTGTATCAGATTATACTGCTACTTTTTGCAACCTTAATTAATCAAATCTTAATGGTTACTCAATGTGTAGCAGTGTTTTGGGCTTAAAAAAAAAAATATATCAGAAGGCATGTTCCTAATTGAATATTGGTATCTGGAGAGGGAAGGAGTAGATATTGGTTCCCTTTTCCAAAGGGGGAATAAACTGAGCAGAGGGAAGAGAAAGAGGTAAAGGGCAGCTTGTCCTTTAGGACAAGAAACAGCAGCAGAAGGCAGACGGCAAAGTAATTAACAGGTCTTTCTCCAAGAGAGAAGGTGGCCTTTACTGTGCCTAAGTACACAGACTGTGATTTAAAACATGCTGTCTTCATCTCACAGTTGGATCTTTCAGTGCCTGGTTCGTGCAGGCAGTCTGCTGAAGTTTTAGGCCTGTGAGCAGATATATAGGTAGTCTCTGCCTGAGACCACAAGCTGAGAAGACAGATTGCCGTGCAAAGAATTAAAATTCTCATCCTTTGTGGATTAGTGTTGTAGATCAATCATTTATAAATTAATGGCTTTGGTCTGTGATGTTAGTGTTTTGAATTGTACCAGAACACAAAGGAGCATCAACTTGAGTCTAAACCTGGGCTGTTGTCCTCCAGCAAGTAAAGGGCTAAAATCTGATTTTTATAAACTCTATGCAGATATGTGATTAAAGGGAAAATATCTAGTTACTTGTATTATATATCAGGAACACGCAAGTCTACTACAGGCCAAACTAATGCCAGGGGATCATCTTGCCAAGACTCAAATGTGCATATGAGGGCTGTATTTCACCTATGACATGGTGACAGTGGCAACTTTTTAAACTCGCTAATCATGGATTAAACCATGTTTCTGTCAACCAGTACTCTTTGCTTCTACAATGCTTTTAATGAGACTGGGCTCCTGAGCTGAGAAAATATCCAGAAACTATTAATACATGTACCTTTTAGAAAACTGAATTCAAAACTGTAATATTTCCTATTTTATTTAAAAACACTAAGCATCTCTAACAGCTTACCAGACTCTTTCTATGTGTATACCATCTGTCTCTCACCTAAGACTGTTTGTGATCTGGTAACTAGGACTCTGATCCTAAACTAAGAACGAGGCAGCAGTGTGCCATTGCCGTCATTTGGACCACTGGGTACAAAAAGGATATTGACACACCAACTCCAGCTTAGTGGAGGCTACCAAAACCATTATGAGGCTGGAACACATGATCTATGAGCAGAGGCTGAGGGAACTAAGTTTGTTCAGTAAGGAGAAGATGCTACAAGGAGAATTAACTGCACTACTCAAGGTGAGGTGATAGAGATGATGTAGGCTTTTTTTTTGGAGGTGTACAGCAAAAGGGTAGGTGGCAATGGTCACAAGTTGTAATGAGAGAAATTCTAACTACATGAAAGAGAGATCTTTCATTGCAAGAATGGTTTAGCGCTGGTACAGGTTGTCCAACATGCCTGGGAAGCCTCCATCCTTAGAGATACTCAGGATTCATCTCGAGTCCCTGAGCAACCAGACTGAAGTTTGAAGTTAGGTTAGCTTTGAGCAAGTAGTTGTTAGACTTGATGGCCTCCAGATGTCCCTTCCAGCCAAAGCTTTTCTACGATTCAGAGAGATCTGTTATTTACTGGGTGTGCCTGTACAGACCTATGAGTCCTGACTCAGGATATGAGTTTAACTTAATACCTTCTGTGTGGAGATAACTTACCTAACATATAATAGCCTCATGCCAAGGAGGGAGGAGACCTGGACTCTGGAGTGTCCTCACCCTCAATTGAGGAACCTGAACCCATGTCCAAGCAGAGGACAGAACCACCGGTATAAAAGGTGTGCTTAAACTGGTTTATTGTGTGTAAGCACAATTGCTTTACTTCTGGTTCTGTGCTGTTTTGCAGACAAGAGAATGCATGAGTCTGTAGACTGTGATTTACATGCTAAAAAAAAGGAAGACTCCACTTCTGGATCATGCTCCTTAAATTATGTTTGTTGTCTTTAACTGACTGTGCAGTAAAATTTACGAGCAGTTCTGGAAGTCATTCTAGCTGTAGGTGTTAGCACAAGACAAGCTTTTCACTCACTCAGTGCTTATTTCACAGGAATAACCTGGTCTAAGATCATGCAAGAGACTTGCCCCACAGAAAGTATCCAAATGCAGTAGTACAATACTCAGTTGCCAAGATGATATGGTTCTCGAACTTCTACTTGAGGAACAGAGCTATGGCAAGCTGGTATTCTCTGTAACTTGTGAGGCATGACCGCAGTGTTCTTTGTGCTTCTGTTTCTCTTAAAGCTGCCACACAAAGTGAAATTCTCACTAGGACAATGAAATGTAAACCAAATAAGCAATTCCATATTTAAGTGTTAATTAATTTGTCATTGTTTAATTACCTTACTCTGGTGATGTGTGACAACAGGCATTGCAAACTAAATTTATCCTTCTATCAAATTCACCCACCTAGAAGATATTCAAGAAAAGCTCCATCATGTGCTGAAATCTGTGAAATTGAAACCAAACCTGGGAAGTAAATTAATTTAAATAAATAACTGTACATCATTCAAACTGCGCTGGTGTGGGACAAGAAACAACAGAAATCAAGCAAAGAGTGTAGAAGTTCATGATTTTGTACTGGTTTGGTTTGTTTGTTTTGTGTGTGTGTGTGTGTGTGTGTTTGTTTGTTTGTGGCGGTGGTGTTGTGGTGGTTGTTTTGTTTGTTCTTTTTTGTGAATATTACTAAGTCTGTTCTAGGAGACCTTGTAGCTTCCTTTCCTGATGTGTATTCACTTTCAGCAAGTGCCAAAGTCTTTCTGCACAGGCTTCTTAAGGAAAGGTAATGAAAAATACTTGTTCTGGAAAAAGATAACACCTTTTTTTTTTTTTTTTTGGGGAATCAGAAAATAAGGTGTGTTTGCAGGTTATGTTCCTAGTGTGAAAACATGAAGTAATCACTTCATATAGAGCACAGGTTTTTTTGTCTAATCATCCTGCACTATTTTAGTTTATACTTTGCTTTTATCTATTAGAATTATTGCTTTCTTATAACAAAACTAGCATAGATTATAGCTACTAAATTCAATGTGGATCTGTTTGGTGATAACCATGATCAACACAATATTTTAAAGACTTCTTCACAGCAAATAGAAATAGTCTTGCAACATAGCATGTTTTCATCTGTGTGTTTAGAGGAAAAAGATATTCAGCCTTATAATAGCATACTGAGAGTAATTTTCTTAATGAAGCATGTGAGCTGACTTAAAGCTACTTATTCTTCTAGATGTACTTCATCAAACTTTTGTTTCCAAGAACGAACCTTTTCCTTATCTAGTATCAGGTATGGTTCTGTTTCTGGAACTCCTTGGCCCTGTTATTGTTGTTTTATAGTGCCCAAGATTAATAGGAAGAATGCTGAAGAAAAAACAGTATGAAGCTGAATAGAGCAAAATTGTCTGAGTTGTAAGACTTAGCTCTGTTGTGTTACTGTTGTAATATCTGAGAGACATGACACTATGCAGCTTCATAAAAGCTTTGCAGTAACATTAGAGCTCACTGGAGTATTTGATTACATGCTTAATAATCAAACTAAACCAGTTTGCCTTTGTTGGTAATGTAATCACCCTCTGTATTTAACCAAATTAGAGGTGGTGGTTTGTTTTCTTTAGCTTATCTGGGGTTTTTCTGTGTGTGGTGGTCTTTTTGGTTTTGCTTTGTTTTGTTTTTTTTCTTCAAGTTATTACTTAACTGGAAAGTTAACTGAAATTGTTTCAAATAAGCTTAATTGAGTAAGAAACATTTGTTTTGTGTTGTGTCTGATGAGTGGGAGAGGTGAGGTTGTTTTTTTCTTGGGAGTATGGGCGGTTTGGTTTGGGGTTGGTTTGTTTGTTTTGATGGTTTTGTTTGTTTGAGTTTTTAAATAAAACCCCCATCTTTCTGCTTGTATTCCTAAGGTGAATGTGCTGTCTACTTTTATTCTATGCTACTGCTTTTGTCATGAGGATGACATAGCTCTTCATTTCAATCCTGTTTTCAAGTAATATCTTGTTTCAGTTGTCAGACTAGGAGAACCTGCTCAGCTTTACACACTCTGCAGTCTAGTTGTATATTTTTTAAGAAAAGAAAAAAATTATTCTATATTTATTTTTTTAATGGGAAGAATTTGATTAGGTTTATTTTTACTTTCTGTTGAACCTATGAGCTTTGGTAGTCCCTTCAGTAGTATACTGAGGTATGCCAAGCATCATTACATGATATGATGTGATGTGGAGTTTCAGGCAGACAGCCAAATTCCCTTTGACTTTATAGATAAGTTCACCTCATTTTGCATATAAGTCAAATGGCTAAAAGATTTGTAGTGATTGCAAAAAAACATCTTGGTGCATGTAGATCACTGCTGTCTGGATACAAATGTGTTATTCCAGTAATGACATAATGCAAAATAGCTCTGTGGAAAGGAGGGGACACATGTTAAGACATGTGGATGCAGCAGTGCCTCATAAAGAAGTGAAGTGCTCCGAGTGTGTGAGTCTTCATCCAAAGGTCAACTCTGGGAAAATGGTTTTGTATTTCAGTTAACCTTCCAGATTATTTTTTTCTTTAAGTGTTTTGCCTGTTTAAACTTATTAAAATTTATAATTAATAATAATAATAGAATTAAATATTTAAAATTTTCATTTATTTTAATATTTGAGTATTAGTATTTGAATAATCCCTGTAGGAAATTGAGCAAAAAGAGTGGCAGAATACAAAAGAGGGGAAAGCATTGCTTGAATCTGAAAGTCAGACTTAAAGATATTCTTGACAAAGGGTTAACAAGCAAGTTACTTAGGGGACGAAGGGCATTTTGGAAAGAACGATTTAAGACAGACACTGAAGCTGAGCAGGATATAGTTAAGATCTCTCCCATCTGAATGTTGTTTCACTCAAACTGTGCTTAAAAGTTTTTCTGAAATGAAGATACATCCCATCTTTCTATTTTTAGTTCAGCTCTGATTTCATTGGAGTCTATAATGAAAAAAATATGAAATATTATCTGTTATGCAAATATCAGTACTATGTGTTTGAAGATACTGGTGCTCTTCCTATTGGATCATGAGGAGGCTGTAGACAGAAGATATGCAATAGCAATGGAAAATATTTTTCAAGGGAACAGTAGAAAAGATAGTTTTTGGTGGTTGGGATGTCAAATTTCCAAGACCTTACACTCAAAGTAGAAATTTACTTACCTAAAGGTTGCCTATGAAGCACATGTTCGGTGAAGCTTTGAATCCAGTGTAAATAGTCATGTTAGAAAATGTGGACACTAATTACTTAGTAGTAGAGAGAAAAATGTCTTTGCCTTCTCCCCCTAACCATTTTCTTCCCTTAATGTTTTTTACAGTAGGGGTGAATTTCTGACTCTGCTGAAATCAAAGTGCTTTTTATCAACTTCAGGTCTTGAAGTTTGTACCGTATCTTCAAAATTCATGAGTGCTGTGCTACATTTGAACATTCCATTAAGTCAAATTTTCAGAAGGGATAAGATGCTTGGGTTTGCTAGTTGATTTTACTACTTAGTCCAAGATACTTTTAAAAAAGGCTGGTTCTTACTAATTTATGAAACATGAGGCCCTTTGTAGTATTTCTTACTGATCACTGGAAACTGAAAATACTAGATTTTACATACTGTGCTCATTCACCCAAACTTGGTATGTTATTTGGATATGGGCAAATGTTGTCTTTTTACCTACTGTTCTTGTGAAGTATTTACTTTTTTTAAACAAGCTAATCAATACATAGAGTAAACCCACAAACAAACATGTCACCTCTTGCAATATGCTTGCATCCTCAGCACTTCTTCTGAGAGACATTAATTCAACTGAGTAATGTGAGGTGATCTTGGAAAAAAACTTCTAATTTTGTTTCTACAGTGACTGCTTTCTTGGAAGTAGCCTATAGTCTTGAAAAGCTGCTATATACTCCTCCTCTACCTTTCTTGGTATAGAAACCTAAAAATGTCAAAGTTAATCTCATGTTTAAGTTATTTAAAGTAACGTAGAAAAGATTCCTTGTTCGCTCTCATGTAAAACAAGAGCTTCAGTCTTGGTCAAAATCACATCGCTTCTGGTGTCTGTAAAAGTCATGGCTACAGTGATCATGATCTTTGAGAGCACTGATATTTTCCTGGTCTGTGATGGTGAAGACTGGCAAGCAGAGAATAGTGCCTCATTATTTGTCCCTCATTATATTAACATACTTGCCATGTGGCCTTTGCTTGGAAAGAGCCTGCCTCTTATCAGCTGGGGGTTATCAGGGATGTATAAGGGATGGGATCATTGCATGCCTGTGATTGCCCAGACTTTGGTGAAAGAAAGTGACAGAACAGCAGTGTTGGCAATTAGTGAAGTTGAAGGAAGGCATAGGAAGGCATAATAAGTACTTCTCATGGCCATCTATATCCACTTAGTATCTTATTGGTGCCCAGGTGCTGACAATGAGGTGGCTGCAGGGGCCTATGTGAGGAGAGGCGGGGGCTGCCCCATGCTGGTTCCAGCCAGCCCTGTGGCCCCACTGCAGGGCACGGCTGAGGCCCTCAGCCAGAATGGGGGCATCTCATATTTAAGAAAGGGGACAAAAACCACCACACAGGTAGAGGAGGAGGAGGAGGAAACAAAGAGTAAGAAACAGCAGAGGGAACACAGTGGTTGAAGGAGGAACAAGAGGAAAAGTTGCTCCAGGCACTTGGGCAGAGGTTTGCCTGCCGCCTGCGGAGATGACCACCACGGAGCAGTTGTTTGCCTGGCACTGTGTGCCATACCGGGGCTGTCTGGTGGCTTCCTGAAGAGAACCACAGCCCAGGGAGAGCCTGTGCTGGAACCATGGGAAGGAGCAGTGCTGGAGCAGGGGAAAAGTGAGAGGAGGAAAGGAGCAGCAGAGTGGAGCTGTTACAGACTGGCCTGACTGCAACCTCCTGTTCCCCATCTGGAGGATGGAAGCTGAGGGAGTGAAGCAGAGCCTGGGAAGAAGAGGGGGATGGAGGGAAGGTGTTGTTTTAACTTGTTTTTATTTCTCATAATCCAAACATAATTTAAGTGGCAGTAAATTAATTTCCCCAAATTCAAATCTGTTTTGCCAGCACTGGTAATAGGTAACAGATCTGCCTGTCTTTATCTTGATTCACTGGCTTCTTCATCTTATTTTCTCCGCTCAGGGGTAGTGTGAGAGTGGCTGGGTGGGCATCTGGCAGCCAGCCAAGGTCAACCCATTACAGGTGATGCTTTGAAGCTAATTATTTTAGATACAAATAATTTTTAAAAATAGACAAACATTTGGAATATGAAGCAGTTCTTGTACAGCTTATACAAAATCCGCTAAGCTCACAAACTCTACTTGTAAGTATGTCTATCTGCAAGTAGTTATGCAGATGGAGCAAGTATTTAATGGTACTCATCTCGGCAGGTATACCTATGTATATTTACATGGATAGATGAGGTCATTTTCAAAGTTTCCTGACCCTGAACACTCAAGCTGTTGTATAGGAAACCTTCATGGTATCTACTAATTTTCTCTGGTGTTATGGTCATTCTCACTTTCATCTAGGTTCAAAGGTGGACATTTTTAATTTGGATAGGGTGGAAGCTTACAACTGGCTGTCAATATCCCAAGATCTTTGCTAGGAGGAATAATGGTTATAAAGGTTATAAATGGTTATAAAGGAGGTTATTTTGTCTTTTTTTGCCAGGGGAAACTTAATGTTGTTTGTTTCTTCCTGCTCAGTCTCAGGGTCCACTTGGGTTTATTTTTATGCGCTTTCTTACCATGATCTGCTTATATGTCTTTTTGTTGGTCCTCAGTTACTTAATTATTTTATTGTCTTTATTTCCGAAGTTTAGTTTTTACTTGAACAAGGTACTTAGATAGTGACTATGAGATATATGTGTTTTTCTGTTGCTTTAGATTTGGAGCAAAATCATCTATATAGTTACCTTCTTCCTTTTTGAAGTTATACCTACAGCTTGCATTTTATGAAAAAAAAAATGGTATTCAGAAACATCTGTGGGTGACTCTTATTCTTGAAAGGTTTTTCGCTTTGCCAGGATTTCAGAACTGGAAGTCTTAGGAAATATTCTGCTCATATGGGCATTCTTACTGTAAGCAGACAACTGGTAGTTCCTTTCATTATCCACAATACACCAGCAGGTAGAAAAAAAGGAGGGATTCAGTGCTTACATGGTCCCTGAAGGGTTAGGTAAGCTATTCCAGTCTAGTATGGAAGTACTTGTGTAGTCTGACAACATGAATTCCTCTCAGGCACTCTTTGTATGGTAGTAAGGGTTTCTGTTTCTTCTTCTGCCTCATACCCGTGTATGTATGCACATGTACAGAAAACATGGCTTTCACTTTGTTGTATTTTTTTGTGGTTTTATCCTTGTAGGAAGAAATGTATGTTCAAATTCTTCTTAGGCTTTTCTAACATTTCTTAGCACTCAGCAACTGCTGTGAAAGGGAGAATTGTGAGCTAGAATTAAGAGCTTGAGCTGCAGAAAATATGTGTCAGTTTGGTTGGATAACTCTTCTTGGCATGAGCATAAAATGTCACTGTATGCTTTTTTAATAGGCCATCTCTTAAAGTGATTGTGCAGTTTGTTATGGTTGGCTGAAGTCAATGTGCTCTGTGAGAGTCAAGGAATTTCTACTGTGTTTATATGCTTCTTTCACCTCCTCTTGTAAATTGTCTGCTGTACTGTCTTCCTCCATTTGGCCCTTTCTTCTTTTAGATTAAGAATTGAGACATTGGGAGCTTAAGAATTAAGTACTTGAGCTTTAGTTTGGCTTGAAATTGGAGACAAAAGCAATATTTGGCCTTCAAATTCGAAGCTGTAACTAGCACTGATTTTAAGTAACTGTGGTTTGCACTGCCCCTGTCTTCCTCAGTTGCTGTTAGGTATCATATTCATCAGGGTACCTGGGTTTGCATCTAGAAATGCATCTTAAATCTGAGTGTCATGGACAGATTGTGTAATGCAGTACAATTGCTAATTAAATATTAGTACATGCAAGCCATTTTTTAGCCTCCATCTGGAGAGCTGTCAGCATTGTTAAGGACAGCTCTGTAAAGCACAGATTTTTCAATCCCAAGTGTTCAAAATGATCCTAGGGTCACAAAGGATTATTCAGGAAGAAGGTTGTTTGTTTTGCTTTTTTCCTCTTTGCTTAATTATATTCTTTTTAAACGTGGACATGCAAAAGATGTCAGTAAGGTTCGTGCCTTCAAACTTAAGGCAAATGTGAGGGCTTTCTTTTTGTATTTTTATGTTAGAAATTATCTGACCTGTCTTAAATGCCTATAAATAGTGCAAAGAGTAAAATGCGAACTGAGCATACTAAAGGATTTCCTCATTATAAAAGGTTTCCCTACTAATGCTTTTGTCTCCTCCAGCTGATCATGCTTCAGTTTCAGGTTTCAGACTGTTTGCTTATCGTAAAGGACAACTTTTCAAATGTTGCAGCTCTTCAGGTCTTGACCTCTGTGCTTTCAAAACAGCGTTGTTACTAATTTGAGTTTGAGCTGTGTTTTTTATGTGGTTTGAAAGAATAGAGACTTGAAATGCATCACTCTGGGAGGGTCACACTTACTAAGCTTTGCTGAATCGTATTCTTGGATAGCTTGGCTGCTGTGCATATATGTGGCTACACATATGGATATGGAAAATTATCCCTTTATACCACCTCATGTTTGTTTTTGAGAAGCCCATTCCTGTGCCTACCACAGTCTACTCTTCTTAAGAAAAAAATCACCTTTAAGACTTAGGATCTTGCAAACAATATTAAATTGCTGCTCTCTTGCCCTTCTTCTTTCGAAAGACTGCTGGTGGACTTGCCTCTGCAAGGGCCTTAACTTAAACCTTCTTCCTGTTTTCTCTGGGTCTAGGAAACATCCTTTCTCTCTCTATGTCGATGCTGGACAAACACAATTCTCCATAGACAAGTGTTTCTGAGCATGCTAAGGTGGACAAGGAAAAGAATATGAAGTAAAATATTTCCTTTCATTAAAATCTGTTTTGTACTATTAGACCTCCCTTTGATCCCTCAGCCTGGTGCATTGTAAGATATTCGACCTTCTAGAGCTGACTGATGCTTTAACTAAAGAGCCCTGTGTTTATATTGCTCTACATGTTGGTACAGAAATTAACTAACTTAAGATTCCCAAATAACCCAACAATAAGAAAACAAAATATATTTTCCCACCCTTTCAGCAGCACTAGAAGTTTGTACCAAGAAAAATGCTTTTTGAGCCTGGATAGATAGAATGTTTCACAGAACAGTTTCTCAAGGGCTGCTCCAAGGTACCTCCAAAAGCAACCCGAGTTCATAGCATCTGTAATGTGATTTTAACAATGTGGAATCTTGTCCTAAAGAGTTCTGAAATCAACTTACTTATTTTATAATGAATTGCAACATGGAATATTTGCATGTACGTTCCTACTATTGAGGTGATTTAATTTATAATAAACTTCATATAAACAGGGTTTATTTTTTCCTGACTGGTGGCAGGCATATTCAACATTAAATAGAGACCTTTTTTTCCCCTTGAATGAAATAGAGGAAGACAAAGAACAATTAAGATTAATTTTAAGAATGATTAAGATTAATTTTTTCAGTGTAAACATGCAGGTCTCATACCTGGAGCATATCTGGCAAGCATGTAGCAGTATTTGACATATTTACCTCCCTGTTATAATGCAGGAGGTATGTCCTGGATTTTGCAAGCAGTAACGTTGTTTTTTGTCATCTTAGGTAGCTACCAAAACTTCCCAGGTGACCACTATCTAATATCGTGGTAATAATATCAGTGGTCCATTATAAAGAAACAGTGAAGTATTCCTGCTGGAAACAAGTCTAAAAAAAGCACATTTGAGATGATTATTTCAGGAAGCCCTAAGTAGGCTATGCTGTTGCATAGCAACAGAGCCAGGCAGTCCTTAGACTCTCAAGCAGTCAGTGTACACAAGGGAAGAGAATGCAAAAATGATGGAAACCTTGAAAAATGTAATGCTGAGACTAAGAGAAACCAAAGTGAAATTATATGCAATACAAAGTGTGAATTTATCGTGTAAGGAACAATAAGTTGAACTGCTTTTAAGTTACAATTTATGACAGCATTTTAGTTTTTGTGCCTCTTTTTGTTGCTTCTAGACAGTAATTAAAAGAAAGGTAGAGTATCTGGTAGCTGGGAAAACTAATTCAAATGTAAAGTAGATGTTAAATGCCTGCAATGGGAAAAAATTTGCATGGAAAAGTTAATTTATTATTGATGACCCCAAAACCTGACCAAGTATACCATGAATGAAATACTGATTAATGTATTGTGGCACAAAGAGCTTCAAATACATTATTAAAAAGCTACTTGTCTCATGTTCACAGGTCTTCAGGCTGGCCCAGTGGTATTTATCTTTGCAAATTGTGAAAAATATTGTGGCATTTGGTGTATTCTTGGCAAACCTGAAGCTTGCTTGTGAAATGTAAGATCTTAACATAAGTATATTATACTAGAACACCTTTTGTTTTTGCAACAGATAATTGATTTTACTAAAAGCAAATATAGGAAACAGTATTTAATATTTGGTAACATGCAGTTCCAGATTAACTTGCTACCAAAAAAGGCAAATCCTTCCATTCCGGTACCGTTTTTGCCACTGCCCAAGAAGAATCAGTAATAAGCTCAAGCTCTTCTGTTTTGGATGCTGCAGCACATACTTTCATGATGAGTCACAACTGCATGATTTTAAAAGCTAGTCACATGCAGACAGTTGAGCTATTCCTCCAGAAACTGCTGAAAAGATATATAATACGACAAATGTTGCATCTGTCTAGTAGCTTACAATATCTTAAAGATTTGAGGAAATTGTCTTGAAAGCAGAAGGTTGTTTTTTAAATATGAAGGAAGAATTTAAGGATAGCTAAAGTGTGGAGCATTTAAATACTTTGAATACTTGATAGCCAAAGTATACAATGTATTGAAACATTGAAGAATCCTAGCTAAAAGGTCTAGAAAGAAACCCTATGAAAATGGTAGTGCATCCTCCTGTCCACACAGGATAATGTATATATAGCCTAAATTTTAAATGCTGTCACGATACTGTTATCTAGACATTTTCTTTTTGCTGTTCTAACCGTATTCTTCCCCTTTGAAATGCTTTTGTTACCTACTAACTGCTGTTGTAGATGCTGTAAACACATCCATCAAATTGGCAGAAGGCAGAACATAACAAAATGCAAACTTTAGTTAACTTTGGAATGAGAGCAGTGTAATAGGAGAGAGGATACTATTCAGCCAGATCTCTTGCAGTGAGATAAGAAGAAAGGAGGTCTTCTACGGCAACCTCATGCACTGCAGTTTCAAAGGAAAATGGGTAGGTAATGACGAGTGTTGCCTGGAAACAAAGTATGCACCATAATTGTGTTAGATCCTGGTTCAGCAGCAAGTGGTATAAATACTCCGTGTTCCAATGATGGACAATTAAAATATTTAAAATGGAATCTTCAGGAAGGAGGAAAGTGATACCTGTTTTCTTAGTAAACAGGCACCACAATCTTAAAAGCAGTCTTTAGTGACTAGTAAATACAAAGATGCCATACAAAGAATTAGTATAAAATATTGTTAAGCACTTGATCAGATTATCTTTCTATTATAAGGTGTCTGAGGCTTTTGTCCCCTCCCATAAATTACCTTTTCAGTGAGCCAAACTCCTCATTCAAATCAGTGACCCTGTGTGAAGCCCTTGAGTCCAGTTAGCCCACTGGGTACCTCTTGGTGGGGCAGCTGGAGGGGTCCACCACAGTCCAAGCTGTCTTTCTGGTTGTACAGCCTTTCCTGGTTTCTGTAACTGAACTCTGAGTTCCCTGAGGTAACTGCGGCTTCCTGCCCATCTCCATCTGCTTTTCTTCTTCCTGGTCTTGTCCTCCAGACAGAGTACCTTTTTGGATGGTATCTCCCCAGCTGAAAATCCAGAGTAACTTTGGATGAAAATTGGGCTGAAATCTGATTTTTCATGCCCAAATTATGGTTCTGTAATTCCATCACATTCTCCCAGCCCAGCACATCCAAGTTTTGGCAGTGCTAGCTAGTACCTTCTTGCTAACCAGTACCTTTACTGACATTTTAAAACAGTGAAGAGCAAGGCTCATATTAGTTTTTACCATAGCATTAACAAAGTTATGCATTTTTATCAGATTGGGCATATATTAATATGGAAGAGGTGGTCTACATTTCTTGGCTTGTAACTAGCTAAAGATCATGAATCTTCATGTTGGTTTCATGGTTTGCTGTTAGGAATTGCAGCAAGTAAAATATTAATAAATTGTTTAGCCTTTCAAATCTGTAGTTCAGCTGAGTATTTCAGCCCTTATAAACGAATGGAGGTTGCCTTGCACCATGGAACTCTTTCTTAAAAAACACAGCTTGTTCCCATTTAACTGGAAAAATATACAACAATGTACTGCATAATGTATCTATGCTATTTATTATTTATTTTTTTTTTTTAAATTTAATGAGAATGAATTCTTTCTGTACTTTGACCTCAAAAGCATTAGTATTAGTAAAGTAACATGTAAGAAGATACATATCTGCAGGGGAAAAAAAAAAAAAAAAAAGGTTTTGAGGGAAATAGGTTTTATGTGGATAAAGATTTTATGTATGCTGAATTTACAAATTCAATGGACCAGAATCCTTTTTGGCCATCTAGAGTAGGATTAATGACACATAACTTAGTGCACATATCATAAAGGTCTCTGTTCACCTTCTAGACTTTTTTTCCCATTCAGCAGAAAGAGATAAGCACACTGCAGGTGCCACTTGCATTCGTTTTAAGACAAATGCTCAATATGGATCAGATTAGTCACCTCATATAGGCACCTACCTACATAGGTGTACACAGGCTTTTAAAACTAGTCCAATGAATCTCATTCTTAGCCCCTTCCATAGCATTAAGTTTCTACCAAAAATTGGAAATCTGTTTGATAGAAATGAATGGCTGAATGGCTTCCACATTACTGCCTTTATAACACTGTTTAGAAAGTTCATACTGACCTGTAGGTACTTCACAGAATTATTTTGCTATCAGACCTCCAGTAAAAAGTTGGCTAAACCTACAATTTTTGTCACTTGGAAGTTGTCTACAAGGATTACAGTGGCTCACAGCAGTTTGGCCCAAAATGTTTACAGGCTACTGATCGTGACTGTTCAGTGATTTGTTCTTTTTTTCCCCATAAAGCTGTATATATGCTGTTGTATATAGCAGTGAATGGAGGAGATGTGTCTGTTAGAAAAATAGTAACTACAGTGCTTGTAACAAGTTCTATACGAAACAGACATCAGAGACCCTACTGTTTACTCATGAGAATTGTGTTGATCGATACCTTTAAAGGACCAGCTGTGCAGGCAGGCACTGGACAGAGTGTCTGAGAGAACAGACTTGCTTATAGCATGAATCCTGAATTAATGGCAAGGTTTGGAAGATACAGAAATGCTAAAGTATTATCTTTAGGTTGTGATTCTTTTTAAGTAGGGATGGTTGATGGTAGCTCACTCTCTTCCATTCCCTAACCTGCATTCCCCATGTGGATACTTAAATCTTGTGATTTGTTTCCTGCATTAGGTGTTAATTTCAAAATATAGAAACATTTATTGTTATTTATAGTTACTTCCATTAACCTCAATAGTTGTCTGTGGGAATGACAACTTCTGTACTGTATCTTTCCGAAGAACCAAGGTCTCTGAAGTAATGTTTGTGAGCTGAAATTAAGTAGTAGATGAGAGACTAAATCCTTATGGTCACAGGCATAATGAAATTTGCCTGAGCAAGGACATAGTAACAATTTAACTATTTGAGTTTTAGTTCTGTAAATCTCTTTAGATAAAACATAACGTAGATAATGCAGAAGGAAAACCTATTAACTGTCTTAGTGAATGATCTCTTTGTATAGGTTGTGACCTGAAGGATACTAAACTTCATAGTGCATTTTTCACGCAGATTTAAGATAGATTCTTATTTTTTTTTTTTCTGTTTAAAAACAGATCTCAGGTGGTAATTTTCTTTGTTCTGTTTCATTGTTTAACCAGATGAATTGCCCACTACTTTCCATTAGGATCTTCTTAGTACTACTAGGAGTACTCCATATACTATGTTCACAGTAAAGTATATTAACTGTCAAAAGATAAGTGACCTGTTCTACATTAATATTTTGTAGAGCTGGTCACTTCAGAAACATCATACAGAAAAAACTACATATGGGATTTTCAAAGTGCAGATTAAAATAGTGTCCAGTTCAGTAGCTGGCATGGACATTTATATTTCCTTTCATTGGCTTTCAAGAGTTAATGCTATTTTCTTGCTTATCTGTGTCTGTGGACAAGGAGTGCTATTGTATAGCACAACAGATATAATCTCTTGTGGAAGAAGTATACTTTTGTTAATTTGTTCCTCCCTTTCAACATAGCAGACCATGCAAGAGGTGGGAATGTAGGCACAGGTTGCTGTGGAATAGAATTATCTCCTCACTAGAAAGAGCTCTCTCTCTAAGCTAAGGCTAGATGTGGAACCCAAATTTATTTTAAAAGCATAATTACACACCTTCTCTAAAACAGACATGCTATTAAATGACAAGTTCTCTCTCTTTTTTTTATTTTTTTGTTCCCTTATGAAAGCTGAATATAGATAATTGTATTTAAATAATGTGCTGATCATGATACAACATTTAGCAGCCAAAGCCTGGAAGAGTTTTATTTGAAAATCCCTTATTCAATGCCATCATTAAGTGTATAAGGAGAAAGAGGGGAAGTAAACATGAAGCATCGTGCATCTTAGTCTTACACTGCAGGTTTTCTAAGAAAATGGCAGCTCTCCTGTGCTAGCCAGCAACATATGCCAAATCCCATAGACAAACGATTTGTCAAGTGCCCGTCCTTACACTGTGTTCCTTTTAAAAAAATAATAAACACCAATTAGTGAAGGTATTTAAATGAGTTTGGGCTTCTTTTAGGTAGCTAGTCTCTTAAACAGGCTAAATTCGACAACTCAGGTACTTTTAGCCCATAAACTGGCTTTTAATTCATGCTGGTGTGCCACGTAATTTCTGTACTTTCACTTCCAGACTCTTGAGAACAATGTTGCTGTGTAACACTCAGTTTCACTGAATGATTATGGAGTGCAGTGAAATTGGAATTTCATTTGTGAAGCCATCGCTAACTTTTTAGGTGTTTGTTGTTGGGTTTTTTTGAGTTCTTTCAATACATCTGAAGCATGTAGATGAAGGAAAACAGTTATAGAAATTTGACAGTTACCTTCAGAAAATTGGGAGATAAGATTTGTTATATAAAGCATGGCGATGGAAAATTTAGGACAGAAAAGGGATTGTGGAAATCAAGCAGTATTCAGGGAACTTTCTGAAAATACAAATACTGATTCTTTCTGTACCTATCAAATTATACCATTCTTGTCATCTTTTTTTTTCTCCTCCTACATTCTCAGGATACTAACTGTACTCCTTATGATGCTTACCTGTAAAATGTCTTCACTTGCATGGGATCTAGAAGTAGGCCTTTTGTAGGTTAGCAGTATATGTTACCCAGAATATTCATTAATAATACAGAGATGTCTTGTTACACTGGCTAAAATCCAAGATAGCAACTATGCCAATCTACCTTCCTCATCCTCCATAATTCTTTAAGTGCTTTCAGATAATTTTCAGCACAATTTTCTTTGGGATGAAGGAGTTGGGAGGGGAAAGAGACAGAAGTCTAAGAGACTCACATTTCTAGAAGCTTTGTGAAATTAAGAAACTGAGGAAATGAAAGATACCAAATGAAAATTCCCAGGGCTGCATTGCAAACTCTAAACTATTATCAGGCCAAGTGACTCTATATGGGGGAAAGACAAAGCACAGCTGCGGGAGACTTCAGATGGAACAGTATCTCAACAGTTAGCAGGACATCCAACCCCACGACAGCAGGTTTCATTAGTCTTTATGCTAACAGAACGGCTTTCTTTAGTTTACTGGTTCAATTGGCAGAAGCAGTGAGGTTTGCAGCCCTCTTGTTCCACTTCAATACCATGTAGCAGAGTATTGGTTTTGCAACTTAAAAAAAACCTAAACCAATAAACCTAAAACTAGTGGGACTGTGGCCACAATCTTTAATGCTGGAGTATCTGTTAATGTGAGTAGTTAGGATATTCAAATTATGTTTTACAGAATTATTAGCAAATTCCATTCCTTTCACAGAGACTGAAAGAAAAAAAGGGTTTTTGGAGTGAATGGTAATTCCTTAATGACTGGTGCAGTGAATAATTGCAGGCTGCTGGGCATTGAGCCATTCATTGGAAGGAGAGCTCTTGGGTGGTGTCAGTGGAGTTCCATATTTATGCAGTAATGTCTCAAGATAATGCCAATACAAAACAGAATGGTGTTTGACATTTAGGAAATGGAACAGACAGAAAAACTTGGAAGTGTTAATAAATGTATGTTTGGTAACATTCTTTTTTGATCAGAATGTTTTCAGTAATGCCATATTGAGCCTATAGAAGATGAACCTTTATTTTAAAGTTCTCCTTAGTACATTTTTGTATGGCTTTATAGCTTATTTCATAGCTAAAATTAAATAAGCTTGAGATTTACCCTGATGCCCTCCATGTTGTATGGAATGTTTCAAGAAGAATGTAATCTTCCAGCAGAGTATTCTGTGGAGTGCAGTTTGTACAGTGCAGGGAATTGCTGATGGAGTACAACACTGCTCCTTTTGCCAGCCTTACAGCCCTTTAGCTTGTTCTGCCTCAGTCATAGTCTTCTCTACTTTCTCTATTCCTGATGTACTGATATGCAGCTTCCAAAGTAGCAATTTTTTTCTTTCTGTGGTATTTTCTCTATGATAAAATAAATTAATGTGTTGCTCATGCTTATGAAAACATTATTTAATTGAAAGGCACTGCATTATTTTATGTGTGTCAGGAAGGCTTTCCATCAATGCTGACCTCTTTCCATTCCCTAGGTGTTTGTTGTTAGGTTTTGTCAGTTTGGGTTTTGTTTGGTTGGTTAGTTGGTTTGTTTGTTGTTTGGGTTTTGTGTTTTCTGGGGTTTTTTGTTTGGGAGTAGTTGTTGTTGTTTTGGTTTGGCTTTTTTTAGCAATTTCCTGTTTCACAGTGGTTGTTCATAGGAGTAAACTTACCCTGTCAGCCATTCAGCATTTGTCATGGACACCAAAGCCTGATAGCAATGATTTTTATTTGTTTTTGTCAGTCAGTCTTGCAATAATACTTGATATGGTTATATTTGGACTAAATAAAATATGGTGCGGAACCCTTTTCTTGGCTTCTCAGACACATCATATGCACACCGCCATGCAGCTGACTGAAGTTGGGGAGGTGAGAAGCAGAATTAAGATGAAGAATGGACAGCATTTGTGAAGTTATTCAGAGTTGAGGGTGCGAAAGGTGTTGGATGTTTTTTATGTATCTATTTTTACATTAAAAGTTTATAAAAAAAATAGTGTTTTTTCTTTTTATTTAAAGAGGGGAAGCTGAATCTTTTGGGGCTGTTAGTGTTTGTGATGACTTCAGGGGCCTCTTCAGTGTCCAGCAACTGCAGTAGGAACTGATTAAAAAGATTTGTACACTATGCAAATGTGACATTTCAGCTACTTTAGCAACAGCAGCCAAAGCTTTCTCACTGTATGCAACTGTGCAGTGTTGCCCTTATGCCCCTACCCCCAGTGTCTGACTAGAATTCTATAAATGAAGAAAAAGAAAAAAAAAATCTTAAAAGGTTAGACCTATAGCAATTACAGCAGATACTCCAGAAGGGATGAAAATCTTTCTCTTGCAGAGGTTGAAATAGGAGTTTCCGTGTGTCTTGGGCAGATCTTACATTGATACGCACCGTCACATTATTCCATAATAACATGAGAAATGATTATTTTCTAATGAAAAGAAGTTCTGAGTTTATATCTAGCTTAGAGAGCATTGTTTTCTAGTCTATGCATTACAGTTCAGCTATTCTGCTTGTTCTGTTGGCATATTTCCACTCATTTCAGTGACTTTGTGGTAATGCATTCACTTTGGTGCAAATACCACACCAAAATAAATCAGTTGAATCTGAAGAGGTCTGCATACAGTGCCAAAACTAATCATACTAACAGAAAGGAAAATACACAAAGGATAGCTGTGTCTGCATATGAGCACAGTGTTCTGCATGTAGAAGCATTATTGATCTGTACTTTCTTACTCCTTACGCTCTGCATTTTGTACAGAAAAGTACTTTCTTCCACCCCCTATCTACCTCCTACTTCCCAGCTCATATTAAAAGCAGAGACAGCTCTGTAAAGAAATTATGTTGTCATTGCTTTTATAAAGTACTCACTAGCACTTTATGAACTATGAAAAAATGATGTTGTTTAAAATACTGTTGAATACAGATTGCATAAAATCCACACACCTTTTTTCCTTTATACTCTGTTTATTTTCCAATTTCTCCAAATTTTGAGATTGGGGCATCTTCTTTTGTTGCTCACTGCGTAGCCAATCTACTCCACAGTGAGAACCCACTAGTTATTCTGTTCCCATTTCATAATGTTACCTGTTCTGGTGTTCTAAGTGCTGTTTCTTTTTTCTCCCACCCAGGTACTGCTATGTGGATATTTGTTAGCAATGACTGATGTGGAATCTACATATGCAGACTTTATTGCTTCAGGAAGAACAGGTAGAAGAAATGCATTACACGACATACTTGTGTCCTCTCCGGGTGGGAACTCTAGTGAACTAGCCTTAAAATTATCAGAGCTTGATATAAACAAAGCAGGTGAGTACATTTTGATCTTATATTTATTTAAAACTAAAATGAAAATAGTAGTATACAAAACATGTTTTTTGTGCACGCATTATTCGCATGTCTCTCAGCAACAAAAATATTCTTTTTGGATAACAGAAGATGAGCAGGGGTTCTTTATGATGAGGCCCAGATTTCATAAATGGGAAGGGTGCACGGAAGAGTATTTGCAAGTACAACGTACTACTGAAAAAAAAAAGTCCTTCTGCAGCGAATACCTAGTGGCGGAATCTACATTGAGATAAATTTTATGGAAAATAGAGTATAAGGAGGAAAATACGGAAGCCTTTATCAAAACCCAACTCTTCACAATATTCTTTAGTGGAAGCTCTTTGATTTGCAGCTGGTAGGAGCAGCCGTGTGTCTGCTTGAGACATTATTGTGAAGGTTAATTTTGTTTTCAGCTGCAAGAGGACAGAGCAATCGCAATGCATTGTTGTTTTATTTGGCTCTTTGTTTCTGGGTAAATAGGCTCTTTCCCCTTTCTGCTGATACTTTGTCATCCTTTTAAGGTGACTAGCACTAACGTAATCCGAAATCTTATTTCACCTCTAATATTACAAAAATTTTAATTGTTTGTGCATCTTCAGTTGAGAGGAAGGAGAGACAGTGTATGCTGAAGGGCCTTATATTAAGTAAAAATAGTAATATGGCTGTGCAATTATTTCCGTGTCATGTGGGTGGGGGTTAATGAATGGATCCTACAGATATTTGAAAGCCCTTTTCAAATCTTAGGAAATAAGTCTTATGCTTATTTTAATAACAACAGAAGAAGGCAAATGCAGCAAAGAACAAATTGCTGATAAGCAGCTGCCTGGTTTGTGCACACATTATTCTCGGAGACAACAGAAAGCATTCTGAGAGGCAGTATCATCACTGGACAATCAGATGTGGGCAGCGTGACGTTTGGTTGACTGTAGTGCTGTTTGGAGGGGAGGATTCTTTTTTGGCTTTCAGACTAACATGTGTCCTAAGTCATTCCTTCTGCAGTTGCCAGTTTAGGGCTTATAGCTTCTAGATACATGCAAGGCCTTTAATTTTTTTTCTATTTAAAAAGAAAAGCCTTAGTAGTATATGTGTAGGTGTGTCTATTTATTTTGATGTGGGGATACATGTAAAATGTTGGAAAACTATACAGTAGGTAGCATTTGAAATGCATAATGCCAGCCTTCCTTCTTGCTTTAATTTTCTTCAGTCTCAAATTTACACTTATTAAAATTGCCTTTGATTTTGTCCATTGAGAAGATATAAACAATCCTTATTTTTAAGTTAGACTGCTGGAGTAATTTTAAGCCAAAACTGTGTTCTCTTGTAAGCTATAAAAAGAATGAGACTTTGTGCCTGTAATGCATGTTGGTATGCATTTTGTACATGCATACACCGCAGTGATAAGAATGGTTTAAATAACTATCAGATTAATTTTTAATACATAAATCAGGAGTCTACTTAGTTTTTCTTGGACACCTCTTTTGCAGCTTAGGTAACTGAATCATTGCATAAAAATGTATAAAGTTGCTCATAAAATTACCTTAGGTAGTAGATACATAAAAATCCCTGCATACTTCTTCAGGAGGTTATGCAGTTTGAATTAGGCACAAGTAATTTTGTTTGCTTGCTTGCATTTGTGGGTTTTTTTGTTTGTTTTCGCTGTTGTTGTTATTAGGTGCTGGATAAAACCCTCCAAACCACAAATATTGGAAAATGCATTGTATTATAATTAGTGTGAGTGTTAGTGTATTATTCTGTCATGTCTTTCCAAACCAAAGAGAGGCTAAAAACTATTTTGCATCCCAGATTCCACTTCAGAATATACTAGTGCTTGCTGGATGCATATATGCACCACACCTGACAGGATTAAGAAGAAAACACATGGTTGGGGGTTATATCTTAGTTCTTTTATGGTCCATGTCAGACAGTTTATGCTAAGCACTACTTAATTATGCAAATACAGACATCAAGTTTCGATTCTTTATTTTGCTCTTATTACAACATTTTTTTGCAAAAGTACAAGTACATTTGCTTACAACTGCATGGAGTAATGGAAGAGTAGGGTAATACAGATTAAAAAAAAAAAAAAAAGAGGTTATTATAAAATACATGCAAATTAATCTACCCAGGCATATTTCACTTTGAAAAGCCTACAGATATATTTCCTGCGAAGAACAGGAGCAGCTTTGAACAGCACTAGGCAGTGACACCTTCTTCAAAGACCACATATTTTCTGTTATTCACTCTTTGATATTGTGAGTGAGTGCTGGTTAATCCCCTCATTGATGAGCCAATGACAAATAATCAAGAGTTTACTGCATAACTATATATAATACATATAATTACTTTATAATACTCTCTGTCTCTCTCTCTCTCTCTCTCTCTCTCTCTCCAAAACAACAGTTCCGGTGTTCTTTGTCCATAATAAACTAACAACATGCTAATACCTATGGAATGGACTTATTTACCAAACTTCAAAGTATAGGTTCCAAGTACTCTGGCAACACATTTTATCTAAATTTAGTAAAAGCAACACTCTGTACATGTGATAAGTAGAAAACTGCAAGAGAAATCATAAGACAGAATGCAAAAGAAAAACTTTAGTAGGGAAATCAGCAGGTAGCTCACCTGCTCAACTCTCTCAAGGTGAAGAATGCAGTTCCAATAAATTTTATATTCACTTTTTCTTACAAGTCATTGTAGCTAAATAAAGTAGTAAGGAGAAAGTACAATGAAGAACAAGGACCAGTCTCTGCAACTCTAGTCTTTAAAACAAACTGCTGTTTTTTGAGGTGTCTGCAGATGTGCCACAGAATGCGGATCCAGTGCCGAAAACTGGAAAGGAAAATTCCTTGTAAAAGTTGTAATGGTCCAGTAATCTACAAAAAAGGGGGGATAGTAGAGGCATTAAAGTATACCAAACTGGAATGAAAGATGAGTTGTAGAAATTTGTGATAAAAAGTGATTTTAGTTCACGGTAGAAATGTTTTAGGTGTAAGCATTGGGAACACTTACACACACTGAAGAGTCAGTAATGTTACAGGAAGAAAAATCAGTTAAAAGCTGCACATTAGCAGAACTAGTAACTGTTCCTAGCTTACAACTCACACAACTGTATTATGGTTTACGGTGTCACATTATTTGGGTTGGGTTTTTTTAATATTGCCTGTTGGTTTCAAAATGCTGTGTAAGATTCACAATTCTTACTCCTAGGAGCTTATAGCCATCAAGTTTTCAAGGAACAATAGTTGAAGAGTGTGCTCAGGTAATTTTTGCATTCTTAGAACACAGAAGCAAAATTATTTCCATAAATGTATTTTAAGGCTTTTGGTAGGACAGCTCTGCCAGCAGAAAGTCTCTAGTACCAAGACAGTGTGTTATAGGTTAAATGGGTTTAGGCTAGTGAGTTTTTTCAATGAGTTGAGAAAATCTTGTAAGTGATGTATTAGACCCTTAGTGCTTTCTCTGAATGTTTGTGCACTATGTTTAACATCTAGGTAGTGAAATGTTTGGACTTTGTGTCAAAGATTATTTTTCTTTTAAACACAAATACCTTGCAAGTTTTTCTTCTCTTCTTTTTTTTTTTTCCTAAATAAGAATTATTTCAGAAAATCTTGACTTGCCCAGATAGTATGAGGAATATTAAAGACTTCCTTGTAGTCAGAATAAATGGAGTAATCAGCAGGCAAAAAAGGAATTTAAAAAATCAGATTCCACTCATCTGGACTCTTGCAGTATCAGAACAAACGTAGGAGGCTTTCTAGAAAGTGTTTGGACAACTTGAGCAAAAGGGATTTCTGTCAAATAGGAAATAATTGCATGTAGATCCATCCTGATGGAATCCTTTGTAATGTGCCAGATGAAACTGAGAAATAAAGAGTTTTCTGAGAAAGTGTCTTGCAAAACAAAATTTTATTTATTACTTTACCCATAACAAACAGAACAAACTTCATTGTTTTATAGTTTCATCAACCTTCCATACATCTTTTTATCAGGTTGAATGTGATAATTACCAATACCCTCTAAGGCATTTTGCTACCTAAATATTCAGTAGATGCACAAAACACAGCTATCATGTCTGAGCTTTTTTGCAATATTCTTCGCAATGCAAATAATTTTTCCCCTATTAGCAATGTCATTTCTTCGGTGTTTATGGTGCTAAGTTCTATAAACAGAAATAAAGCTGCAGAGGTACGGTGTGATTTGAAATGGAGAAACAATAACTATCTTTACTGAGAGCCCTGTCTTTACTCTAAAGATCTATAGATTAAAGTAACTACTAAAGGTACTCTTCTCTCTACTTAGACCTCTTTATAACTTAGTCCATGGAGTTTTCTTCTCTTAACTACTAGTTCAATGCAAATTACTCATAATCCTTACAAAATATTAGACAATTTACATGTTAACATTATTCCTTGCCTAAAGTTATTCCTTATTCTATACCTATAGCTAATTAGTCCTGTGTTCAGGGACTTGTGTCTGACTTGCACTTAGCTTCCAGCTGTGTGAACCTGTTAGGTCTTTAATCTTTAGGTGAAATAAAATACTTTGCATATAGGTACTTATACACTGTTGTCAATTCACTACTTAGCCTTCTTTAGACAGGTTTTATGAATTGTCTGCTCATTGTGCCACTGTAAGATGGTTTCTGTTCCTCAGATTGTTCGGTGGCTTGCAGTGAAACAGCTGGACTGAACGCTGTGGGCCATGGTGAATGAAGAGTTGGGGTTCTGGGAGCAAGACCTCTTTGTTTCATGGTGGATCACTTGTCCTTTTCTTGTATATTGCAGAAGGAGAAGGAGATGCACAACGAAATTCAAGTGAACAAACCGGGGAGGCCCAAGGGGAGGCAGCAAAGCAAGAAAGCTGACATCCGACTTTGACCGACTGGAGCAGCTGCTGGATGTTTTCAGACTGCAAGAGCATGCTGGAACAAATTTGTTTCCTTGAGCAAGCTGGTGGAAAAGAAAGTGCATGTGTCTTCACTGCTGGAACCCACTCAACACAATGCTAAAAATGGGGGTACAAGCTGTGGCAGAAGACAGAATTTTCTCTACCTCTGTCATAAGCAATGGTTGAACATGTATTGATTTTTTGGGATAGTGTCATGAGATGGATCCCTTCATAATGACTACTTGATGGGAACACTTTAAGAAAGTAGAACAGGTAAATCTTGTAGCAAATGGCCTTTGAAACGTCAGAGGATCTAATTGTGTATCTTTAAAAAAAGGCTTGTGTGGTCCTCAGAGTTTAAAATTCTCTGGCCAAAGTGTTCACCCGTTAAAAGAACTGTAAAGAAAGCACTGTTTTTAGAACTTTGCATCTGTTTTACAGCTCTGTTATTTACCATGGGTTTTGTATTGTATGACTTAGATGCTCCACACTGCCCCTTCTCAACTGCTTTATGAAGAATATTTCTGTTACTGTGAATTTTTCTACCACGCGTTTTGAAAGGGCTGGTTTTTTGCATAATGTGGTGATGTGCACATGATGGATTTAAAACGTCAACTGCTAAATTGATTATGCCTAAACCTAAATGACTCAACAACACTAATTTGTTACTAGATGAGCCTTCAAAACGATTTGTTAATGTGAATACTTAGGCGTGTTTTGTGTCCTTGGTACAGTTTTGCCACTTGCCTGTAGCTAGTTGCATATCAGAGACTCAAATTGAATCTTCTATGTTATTCTTCCCTATTTTTCTAATTTTACTCCCAATTTCTTATCTTTCTCTGAGATATTTTTTAAAAATGTTAGTCCAAGTATTTTATTGTTACGGTAGTTTTAAGAATACATCTATAAGCTTATATGGGTAAAAATTCAAACAAATTCCGTGGTGCTAGAGATTTTCCTGGTTCCCATTATTGAAGATAGGCCTTTGTTTACACACGGGAGAATAACTGGCATAGGTTATTGCCAATTACGTATTCTGGAATGAGTTTTAGGTTGCAGGATGGTCCAACTAGTGGATCGTGAGCTGGATCCAGCCAGGGGGCTATTTTTTCTGTCCCCTACTTTTGCCTCAGTTGATCAGGCTGTTGAGTTTGCACAGCCAGTAGCCTGCTACTGATGCACCAGGTACAGCCAAGTGCTAGAAGCTGCTACAGCAGCGTTTTCCCTGGGATGTGAAGAGGGGAGTGAGAGACTTGGCATCTAGCACCCAAAAGACTGTATTTTTCCCGTTTCAGCTATTCCAAAAGACAGCCCACACTGGACCTTCATTGAAATACCAGGATAACTTGTCCATCTACAGGACTACTTAAAATAGCTACAAATTAATAACCTGTTCTGCAGTAGCTATGCTGACTGATTTCCTTCCCCTGTCCTGCCCCAACAGACAAGGCCGAATCCTGCAAAATGGGGCAGCCACACTGCTGTGTGACTAAGGTAAAGAGTGACTGACAAGTAAGCTGTGGCAATCACACAAGCACCAATCACAAAGTCAGGAGGTTTGTTTTCTTCTATTAACAGGTGGTGATGTCACTTTCTTTATAAATAGTATATATATTATATATATTTTTGTGTTGTTGTTGGTTTCAAATGTTATGCACTTTTTAATGTTTGTAAACTTTTACTAATGAATAGTGTGATTGCTTCCTAAATATATTAATCATCAGTTAACAAAACATCTTTGTGGCCACAGCTGTTTGTTTCTACCATATGTATCATAGTATTTGTCACCTGAAATTCTTTTGTGAGATGCGTGGAGAAAAAACAAAACAAAACACTTCTGATCAGTATTATGAGCTCATTTGTTAGTGCTAATAAAAAACAGGCCAGCAGTCTGCTTGTGGCTCATTAGTGTAAGATTAACTCTCACCTTTTATGGTTTGGAAGCCAAATGCCTCTGTCTTACTAGCTGCCAAGCACCCTATGTTCTTGGTAACAGAAACAGTCCATTTGCTTTGAAAATACTGTTACCCTTAAATTAATTATTTATTCCTTTGTTTCACTTGGTGTTCCTTTCAAAGTTAACACACTGACTTTTTTTTTTAAATTATTTTTCTCCTCCTTGCTCTTGCATCTGGTCTTCAAGCTGAACTGGTTCCCCCTTTGTAATGGACTAGTTACTGTCAATCTAGCACAAACACCAGAAGGAAATAAGATTCTAGGGCTTTTTATAATGTTACTTTATTGATGACCCATGAAACAACATGAATAAAATGTCATGGGAAAAGGTAATAGTGGAATAAGTAATTGCAGTAAAGTGTTGGTTTTCCTTATTTTCCTTCAGTGTTTTCCTTTATTTCAATACACTTTCCTTCTTAATTTTTGTGTTGTGAAATAAAATTCATTTCAGCCTTTCCTCTAATTTGTGTTTGTTATTCTATTTCTCCTCTTGTTTTCTTTAGCTTTTAAAAAAATTATGGAGGCCTTTTCTGGTTTTTGAAACATATCTCTTCATGATGGAAAATAGTGCTGTTAATTTTAGGGTAAAAGGCTGTTTGTGTTCCTCATCCCCTAAAAGTGTACAAGTGCTTGCTTTATCACTTGAACTCTGCTGGATCTCTTTATTTGGGGTGTTTCTATAGCATCTCTAAGCAGGCCTCACTTTCTGTAAATGTGTAGGTAGTCTGCGCCAAATCATCTTGATCACTATTTAAGTAATTACAAAAGGGCTAGTTCAAGTATAGTCGCACCTTTATTTCTGTAGTATTGCATCATATAACAGGGATACTGATGGCAGAGTCAGACTTTGAGTTATTTTTCCCTTTGCTAGCTATTGTTTTCTGTAAGCCTGCCACGGTGGCCTCTGTTCCAGTATCATCTTCATGTTTTATTGTTCTCATGATGGGTAAAATGTTTCAATGTTTCTTAGAAAAATCTCTCCAAAAGCTACATAAGCTCAACAAATTCAGGTCTGGACTATCAGCTTAATAGAATACTCCTTAAGTTTTGGGTTTGGTTTTTTTTTGATTTTGTTTTGGGTTTTTGTTTTAGTGGTTGTTTGGGTTTTTTTGTTTGTTTTGTGGGTTTGTTTGGGTTTTTTTACACTGTCTCTTTAGTTGTATGCTTTTAGTGCTTCCTTCACCCTGCCAGCCCTGTCACTTTAGAAATTAGGCTCTGTACTCTTGTTCTTGTTGCCCATAACAAAGTCTATGTCTGTGTGCACAAGCATTGCGCTTGCAAGGTTTAGATTCTCCATCTACTTGAAACACAAATAATACAGAACTAGAACTGGACAGAGGTATTGGCATTTCTTCTTATTATTTCCATTAATGTTTTCCATGTGCTTGAAAAATCTTATATTAAAAGACAGCAGCAAGCACACACATAGCATTATTTCCTCAAACTATCATTTAAAGCCAAAAGTTCACTATGACCTTCCACACAACAGTTATTAACTAGATAAGAAAAAAGCCAGTATACCTGCTGCTCATCTCTGCTATTGCCCTTGCCATGTTTTTTCCACAATTTTAAAGTAGGAAAAAGTGTTTTGTGGTATAAGTGATAGATCTTGTGGAGTTAGATTTCTTGCAAATGGGTAATGAAATTATCTGGTGTCCAGGAGGGAGCAACTACCAAAGTGGTTAAGCTGGAACTTCTATAGTATGAATGCCTTCTTCAGCTAAATAGTGAAGAATGCCAGATGTGCTTAATGCTTATATTTTGTGTTTCGGAAACATCATTTTTTTTACAAAAAAAGACTGAGAACTTCTGTTGAGACTGAGCACAAGTAATGTAACCTCAACTTTGACCAAGTCTGCCTTACCTCAGCAGTATTCCTATCTTAATTTGCTCTATTTTTGCCCTGACATGTTTCTTTGTTTTGCTCTTGTCTTCCTGGCTGGTTTGTTTTCTGTCCTGTACTTCCCTCATGTAATATAATACCCTAGAAATATATGGATATGGAGTCCTGTATTGGATTTTATGTATATTTAACTGACTAATGTCTTGCAGTGGAAAGGTTGTACCTCTTCATCTTTTTCGTCAATGAGAAGCGTCTACTTCAAAGTTCTCAGCATGAGAGAAGAAATAGAGCCAGGAAGGAAACATGAATTCAATAAGACAGGCCAGCAATATAAGGAGGATGTATTTTCTTAATAGTAAGGCAGGTGGAGCTCAAGGCAGAAAATAGCTACCTCCATCATCTAATGAACAGTCAGGATGTATTGGTTTTAGCAAAAAAAAAAAAAGAGGAGAGAAATTGTTCAACTTGGGTGATATTTGACTTCAGAACCAACTTCTTGTTTTCAACAGTGCTCTAGAACAGAAACATGCATAAAAATCTGTGGCGCTTACCCTTGAGACAAATTAGAATCATCAGGTTTTAACAAAAGAGAATGAGAGATTTCTTAGATAACTTAGAATACAGGATACTCTCTGGAAAGCAGAAACTTTTAACATCAAGGAAAATGACAGAAGTCAAAGTAGTAGCAGGAATGTTCTGACTGTTCTCTGCAGGCCCAGGGTGAACTCTGTTCTTTCCTGCTTTTTTTCCTCATGATCAGGGATACTGTACTGAATGTGAGAGAATAAGGACATAGACGGTCAGGATGGATGTTTGGTACATCTCTGTTATTTTATTATTTATGAATGTAGTGCCAATATCTGAGAGAAAATAATGGTCAAATTAGGATAACAGAGTACAGAATAGTTTCCTATTGTTGTGTGTGACTAATAAATCTAATTGTGAGTTAGCAAAATGTGAACACATCTTGAAAGCAGAGAGTAAAGCTAACCACAAATAGAGTGCGCTCCAGCTGACAAGAAGCATCCCTGTCTTCTGAAAGCAGCAGGACTTCACACTCTATACTCTTACATTGATTCTTACATTATGGCTTGGAGTTGCTGATGTTTTAGGATGGAGGACGGGACAGGTTGTTAACTCATGCCATGTGCATACAAATGATTTCTCAGTATTTTCAGGCAACACATTATGCTTCAGTACCCTGAAACCAAGTGTTTATAAAAAGAACAATGCTAGTGATGATTTGCTTAGGGTTCCTCAAGTAAACTTTTAGCATGTTAGCCAACAATATACATTTTTAATCCCATTTGCTATTAAGAAATTCTGTGGTGCTGATCCATTAATGTAGCTCAACAGGTGATAGCCTGACACAGGCTTGACCAAGGCAGATCCTCTTGAGTGCTCCCAAAATATCTTGAGACAAAAACATTTACAAAATATCCACACTACTTTCTTGCACTGGCAGACATATGATAATGATGTTTTGTATTTGTTAAATAATAAACCTATCAAGGGTTAACCATTTAATGCTTAAATCTACTTCCATGAAAAAAAGAACACCTTTTGATCTTGAAATATTAGTTTTTAACATACTTTTTAAAATTTCATCTCTCATCCTTTTGTAACTCGGCAGTAATTTATAGGAAATAGTGACATATCGGAGAGCTGAATGGGAGTTATTTGTAGGGAGACCAAACCTTGAGCAGCTCTGCAAACCACTGTTGGGATATTAAAGCTACCTGTCAGTAGTCAGTACTAGTGTGGCTCAAATAATGCATTTGTTAGCAGGTGAGTTGATCTATTCTGCATGTATTTTCTTGCATTAACATGTAAATTAAGTCTCATTATGTTCATCAAACATGGATATTGCAAACAGATATACGGAAGCAGTTAAGTATTAACACATAAATGGTGGCTTCCAAGGCAGCAAAATGAAAACAAGATTTTTTTTACCATGGAGCATGGTGACGGATCCATTCTGCTACTAGTGTGCTTCTATTTGTATGTTGCTTTTCTCACTAAAAAAACAGAACACAGATGTGATTGTGCAAAGAAACTCAGTATTGCAGTGTGCATGTCAGCAGAACCATGCTTTTGCTTGAATAAAGTTCTGTTGTCACCTGGGACCTCAAATGGCAAGTATCTATAGACAATGTATGAGCCATATCTTTGATGTGGGAATGTTTTACTGCTCATTGTCAGTGGTATTTCACTGTTTCCTGCTAGTTCATTTGACTTACTTCCCTGTAAAATCATTTCTACTGCCCACCTTCTTTTCAGTTCAGTGATTTAGCTGGCTATACATGTAGGGATGTGCACTGTGTAAGTCAAAAACTCATACAGTAGTGATATCTATCTGCTGCTTTAATATTTCTCTTTATCAATAGAACAGGACATATGTGAGTCATTGTGGTCAGGAACTACTCAGATACATCCTGGGACTGCTGTCACTGGTGCAAATCCAATAACTACTCTTGGAAGAGACCTTGCCAGGTTTTTGGTGAAATAGTGTTACAGTTACAGACAAATTATAATAAAGATTAAGACTACAAGTAAATTTGAGGGGGAAGGTTAAGGTTGCAGTTTTACACAGATAGCCTGAAAACCATATCCTCAGCGAAGTGTGACTACTAAATTAGATTTGGCAAACTTATAAATCTCAACATTCTAAGAAATTTGGTTATAACCCATATAACACGTCACTGTATTTGGAAATCTTTTTCAGGCTAATGACCTTGACAAGGATGGCATGCACTTTATCAAAACACATGTTGATCGCAAGATGCAATAGAAAACAGAATTAGTCAGTCTGACCGTACAGCTAAGAAAAAAGAGTCACTGCTGCACGTTGCCCTCCCTCACATACAGCTTCTGCAGATAGTACTTGTGACTGCTGCAACACACTGGATTTTAATTTGGTTGGAACAGGATTTTCAAGAGACCCTGTGGAATACATCTAAACCATACATTATATCACCAGGCAGGGCTGATCATGTGTTATGAATTAATTGCTTCTTCCTATCTGATGTTAAAATGAAATCAGATTTACTATTTACGCTAATGTGTGCTTCTGAATACCCATGTGGTAATAAATACCACAATACTTTAGGCTTTAGTGCAATAGGATGTCTTGTAGTAATTTGTGATGTCCTACGGATCACTATGGATCTGTACATAATTTTGCTTATTTTACACTGAAAATACACTAGATATTTTCCAATTAAATATCACAGACCAAATGGGAATAAGCAATATAAAAATACTGTGTGATATTTAGCTTTTTGCAGTATATACCCATCTCTTTTTACTAATGCTCAAAGTTATACACAAGTGCAAATAGGACACAACTTACATGTTTCAGTAAAAAATCTTCATTTCCACAGCCTCATCTTTGATCCTGCAATGCGGTCAAAATGTAGAATGTGTAACATCTCATTATAGTCATCATTTCCCTAGCAACAGACTGATATCCTTAAGACATTATACAGCACACTTCAGAGAACGGGCATACTGTGAGGGAAGATGATGGATGACTTAACAGGTCTTTCTCATCTATAATTTCTCTCATCCAGGGAAAGAATTAAAAGCTCTCTCCGGACCCAAACACAACACCCTAATTTGTTTGGAAGTGCAAACACCAATGCTATATAATAATGATCCAACAAAAATTGCTATTATTGTGGTGGTGTTATGGAGGTCTCCCGCCCCCCCCCCCCCCCCCAAAAAAGAAAATGCAAGCAGCCCGGAAAGTGATGAATAAATAGCACACGGACACCTCCTGGTGGCACTGGGTAGTATTTTAAATAGAAGGATCAGAAACTGAGCAGACCTGTATAAACAAAGGCCCAAACAGCCAGAGTGGTTCTGGGATGATTAAGGTGTTGAGAAATTATTTGGAAATCACGAGAGCAAAGTATTTTAAATGCATCTTCTACATGATAGAGTTACAGACTTGCTTTTTGTCCTTAATCTCTTAAAACACCTATTATTTTTCAGAGCTTCCCCAGGATCTGCATCCATACCCCATTAATATGGCCTCTGTAACTGCTGAAAATAAAATCAGGGTTTTAAAGTAGGCTGTGGAACTGATTCCAGTAGCTGAACTGAGACTGGGAAGGCATTATTCTCTTGTCTTCATACAAACTCAGATTGCTAAGAGGACAGCCCACAGAATTCCATCCTGGATTCAGCACTCTGACAGCACAGTCAGAACACTGTACCTCCCCAGTGACCTTTCCTGTCAGCAAATTAAGAACCTGAGGGTATCAAATAGGCTTTAAATTAAGTCTTCATAGCAAAACCAAAGAATACTCTCCTGATATTGGTGGGAAGTTTGTGCTAACTGGTATTTCTGAAAATTTAAAAAAAAAATGTCATCAAGGCAAATTCAGAAGAACAAAAAGCAGACCTGTTTTTCTTGATGCTCATCCCATGATCAGAGCCAAGCAACTAGAGACCAATAAGGATTCGGTGGCTGTTACTGTAAGTAGCCCAAGATCACAGTATCACAGTATGTTTGGGATTGGAAGGGACCTCAAAAGATCATCTAGTCCAATCCCTCTGCTGGAGCAGGAACGCCTAGGTGAGGTCGCACAGGAACATGTCCAGGCGGGTTTTGAATGTCTCCAGAGAAGGAGACTCCACAACCTCCCTGGGCAGCCTGTTCCAGTGCTCTGTCACCCTCACTGAGAAGAAGTTTTTTCTCAAATTTAAGTGGAACCTCTTGTGTTCCAGCTTGATCCCATTACCCCTTGTCCTATCATTGTTTGCCACTGAGAAGAGCCTGGCTCCATCCTCGTGGCACTCACCCTTTATATATTTATAAACAATAATAAGGTCACCCCTCAGTCTCCTCTTCTCCAAACTAAAGAGACCCAGCTCCCTCGGCCTTTCTTCCTAAGGGAGGTGCTCCACGCCCTTAATCATCTTTGTTGCCCTACACTGGACCCTCTCCAGCAGTTCCCTGTCCTTCTTGAACTGAGGGGCCCAGAACTGGACACAATATTCCAGATGTGGTCTCACCAGGGCAGAGTAGAGGGGAAGGAGAACCTCCCTCGATCTACTAGCCACTCCCCTTGTAATACACCCAAGGATGCCATTGGCCTTCCTGGCCACAAGGGCACAGTGCTGGCTCATGGTCATCCTGCTGTCCATCAGGACCCCCAGGTCCCTTTCCCCTACACTGCTCTCTAATACATAATTTCCCAACCTATACTGGAACCTGGGGTTGTTCCTGCCCAGATGCAGGACTCTACACTTTCCCTTGTTAAATTTCATCAGGTTACTCCCCGCCCAACTCCCCAGCCTGTCCAGGTCCCGCTGAATGGCAGCACAGCCTTCTGGCGTGTCAGCCACAAAGCAACACACGAGATCAGCTTTTTAATGCAGAAAGGAAGAGGTCAGATAGAGAGGTGGATGAGAAGCCACTTAAATTTAGTGATCTTTTATATAAGCCTGTCTGTCATTTGCTCACAGAAAGGCTTCTTGTTGGAGCACACAAAAGGACACAATGTGCTCCTAAACTCTATCATTTACCCCAGACATGACACCAGGAAAGGCTGGTAAAACTTATGACTTACTATGCTATACAAGTGCAGAAGTCTCAGAAAGCTTCTTTTCTGAAGATTAACAATAGCACGCAGCAGCTGGAGTCCTACCACCTCTTCCACCTCACCTGCCAAATTGTGTCCTGTTGTTGACTTTAGGATTTAGTTTTTTCTTTCTTCAAAGTAATACAACTTTTCAACGTGTTTTTACAAAAGACCAGAAGAGTCCTGAAAGAGGATGTCAATCTTGAATACTTAAACCAGACTAGACACAAAAAATCTCAGAGAAAACCTTCTTCACTCCACCAACACTGGTGCCTGTTTATATACATACAGCTGAGAAAATTGAAGCCTTCTACTGTCTCCAGTCCAAATAGCTCTCTAAGGGATCACTCTTAATCCATGATGGTATGTTACTGCCTCTCTCTTTGTTTCAGTGTTAATTCCATCACATTTCAAGAAGGTTTGGCAGGTGTTAGAAGCTCTGGAAAAGAACACAATCTAAAATACTTGCCTTTCTAAAGGCAGGACTTGCCAAAATAGAAGACTGTCAATTCACCTTGACAACATAATGTTTGCTTATGATAACACCTAATCAATACTGTCACAACTCTGGTGAGTAAACCCAGTTTTTACCTTCTTTCTCAACGTCTGAAAAATGACCTAGTGCTGCAGTTGGTTCCATGTTATACCAACAAATTTCTTATTAAACTATCTATGATATGTTCCTTCTTCAAAATGAAGTCTTTTGACCAATTTTTTTAGGATTGTAAAACAGTTCTGCATGAGGCAAAGCCAAACAGAGAATTTACATTCCCTTTAAAGTAGCCTGTCTATCCTTTCACAAATTCAGGGTCCACAGTATATTTTAATATTATGAATTATGGCAGTGATGGTAAGTTCTTTTGAAATGGTACAACCAAACATAGCAAAAATGTTATGCTTGTATCACTCAAAAAAATGAAAATTGCTGTTTAACTCTTCCAAACACAGTTCTGCCATGTGCACAGCTTTCTCCAGCTGAGTTACTGGTATACCTAAATGTATGTAACCACCTGTGAACCTTACCAATTGTGGATTTTTTTACTTTTGTTTGGGAACACAGTCTTTCCTAAAACCTCCTTGTTTTCAAAAGCTAAAAATGACAAATCTCCCTGATGAAAACTATGTATTTTCCTGATATATATACATATATATGTGTGTGAATATTAAAATATGAACTGGAAAAAATAGGCAGACTTCTCTTTCGTTGCTTGTTACTGGCCTATGAAAGTTAAAGCAAAACAAGTTGCCAGGAAAATCCACACCCTTTACTAAATAGCATTCCTCTACCAAATTTTGGCCATAAAATATCTGATGTTAGTGTCAGCTCACTGTATTGTCACTGTATTGCCCTGGAGACACTGTTCTTTCAAAGGATGAAATACCCTATTTATTCTATCAAGGTGATTTTGCCATCAATTATGTTGATGCAAAACTTGTATACAAATGCATCCACATAATATTTTTATCAGTGTTTGACCTGCAGGAGACCTGCTTTCATATCAGCTACCTGCAAGGCCAGTCAACATCTTCTTAAGAGCTCACAACCTCTTTCTGGTCCCTCCCTGCTGTCTCCCATGAAATGTTCAGGCTTTGTTCTCTGAAGCATTATTCTGCTTCTCTTAAACACTTCAGTGATTGTGGGAATGGCAGGACATGTGGTTCCAGCCACCTGGAGGATAAAGGAAGATCAATACTAACATGACCATCTGGACAAATAATACTAACACGATTAAATTACAGCAATTAGTCAAAACATAAAGAGCCTTGGACAGGTTGTACAGGAGTATGCTTTTTATGAGTGGAAGGAATGAGGCCAGTGAGAATGACATCTCGGGCTGGAAAACCGCCCCGCTATGTATGACATATAAATATTGGGCCTGGGCATGTGAATGAGTGGGTCGGAAAACTGCCCACAAGATATGCACGGGAACGTGACTAAAAAAAGTCACGAGATGAGTGTGGTGTGTTTCTAATAACAATTATTGAAATAAAACATCCTGGCTGACCACTTGGTCCAGGCCTGTAACTGTAAACCTGTAAATTGAGAACTGTTAATTAAAGAAGGCTCAGCTCAGCTCAGCTCTGCCTGGCTCTGCTCTCGCTGTCTGCGCCTCTGTCTGTGTCTCCAGGTGCATCGTTCTCAATCACTCCAAGTGATTGATATTCATGTGTTGTGAAGTCAGAAAACATTTAGAACTTACTACTTTTATCTTCCTTATTAGAATTTTTATTTTTTTCTCTGCTGTTTTTATGTCTTTATTGGATATAAGAGTATGCAAGTGAGCTGACAAATAAGTGCTGTCAGTGGTAAGACAGCTACAAGTCTCTGCTTTTAAACCTTCAGAGGTATTTGATATGAATTTGAAAATTGTTCTTACACGAAAACTTGAAAACTTTTTCATATATGAAAAAGCTGTGGATGGGGTTGTGCCAATGATTTTATTTTAAAGAACATGATAACACTACTGTATTTCATAGTATCATATTTCTCTGCACTTACGTGGTAGAAGGAGAAGGGAGATATGTGTCACCTTGGAATTTATTTCCTTTCCATTTATTACCATGTTCTTTTCTATTTTAAGATTTGAATAGTGCTGTGAAGTGAATATAACAGAGGAACTATCATAACAACTTAGACCAATGTCTGGACTTGAACATGATATTTAATAGAATTCAATATAATTACATATAATCTATTACTTATTTACCAATATGTTTCATACATATTAGTAAACTGATCTCCTTTTTTTTTAGCTGTTTAGGTACCATACATTGACATTTCTCTCTTTCTGAAGACTGAATACATTGCTTGTTTGAGCCTGAGATGTCTACTTTTAATGCTTAGAAGATCACCCCATTTTGGCCTTTTTGAATAAAATAAAAAGGCTTTTCAATCACTTTTACACAGAAAACATCCAGCTTCAGAGAAGCATATGAACTCTGTAGCTCACAGCTTTGAGGTGAAAATTCATGTTTTGTTATTCTGCTGTTTTGTCTACATCCCAGAGAATATTTAGAAAGGGTTTCAGAAAGATCTTGATGAGTTTTTTTCATGATATGGAGTCATATCGACCATGAAAATCCATCTATTCCACTACTCAGCCAGGAGTAACAGGTCTTTCCAACTTAAGATCTGAATGAGTTCAGCCCAGTGAAAAGCTCTCTTTCTTACTAGTTGTTTCTTGAACTGTGTTTCATCCATAAAATATCTCTATCTACACCTATATATCTTTATCTATATCTACATCTATATCTCCATCTAATCATATGGATTAGCTACAGCTATATGGAGAGATACTAACTACATTTATACAGATGTAATCACATAGCTATTATAGATATATATTGCATTTCTCTGTAATCTATAACGAGTAGAATGGCACGATTTCCCCAAGCACAAAAGTGGGTTGACTTACTGACTACAATCATATGACAATTCAGTCCTTTTTTCAGTTTCAGCAACAGGAAAAGCAGAACACATTTTTCATGAGCATTATTTCTTAGGAACAAGGTTTAGAGGCGGACTTGACATTATTAGGTTAAAAGTTGGACTCTATGGTCTTAAAGGTCTTTTCCAACCAAAATGATTCTATGATTATCATAATACCTAAATACTCTAAATTATTTTTTACTATGTTTGAACACAGGAACTATTTAATTCAATGCTGTATGTTTGATCATATGAACATTGTAGAGATGTAATGGCAAGTTAGCATTTATATTCCAGTAAAGATAGGACACCAAGCCTTCTGCAGATACTTTACAGGAAAACTATGCAATTTTATCTTAAAATCTTTCATGCTGTAGTTTGACAACTTGGGCTTTGAAATCTGTGATTTCTCTGACCCACTCTGTCAGACGGCATCACAAGGTACAAACACCCTGCACATGAAGTGAAGGTGCAACATGTAACCTTGAAGTGTCACACATGAAAAAGTTTAGCCCTTTCAGTTATCATCCTTCAGACATGAGTTGATATACTCACACATCCTTACAGAAAACCAAATAAATGTTTGAGGGAAGGATTCTCTTGCAGAAATTGTTTTTCTCTAAGCTCATTTAGTGTGTACAGCAGCCACCAAGTATGAGAATACCAAGGCCAGAACTGCCTCCTAAAATCTTCATTCTTCCAGGAAGTTGGGTTGCTTCTCTTTTAGACAGCTATTCATCACTTCTGCCATCTGATCTTTTAGAGTCAAAACTCAAAACCTTAAATAAGGGACCTAAATATAGCTCAAGGTCTAGATGCTCTGTCCATTTGTGCTTGAAGTTGAGATCACTTCCCCTTTCCTGTTGAAAGCCACAGAAACCTTGAGGCATTTTATTCTCTGAAGTACCTCAAGCAAATGTGGAACAGAACAAGGGCCAGATGATCGTGACAGTACACCGTGTTGCAGTCCAATATTTAGTCTTCCTGGGACACCACTTTGTCGGAGGATGTAGGAGCAGTGCCTATTTCCACAACAGTCTGAAGATTAAAGCTTTGATCCGTGACATCAAAGGTTCAGAATAAATTCCATCCTTTGTCTGAGGCTTTGAATCTCCATCATCTACCTTCTAGGCAAGAAAGTATCCTGGTGCTCAGACTTTCAAGCCTTCTTTTTAAAGCATTTCCAACTGTGTAAAAAGAAATTAAAGGCCTTACCTTCTCCCAGGTGAATGCCTTAACCATTCAACTACCTGACAATGAGTCCAAAGCTACACTGATTGTTTTCATTAAGGAAAAACAGTAGGATTGATAAACTCATCTTCAAAGGAAACTACTCAAAGGGATTTACATGCTTAATAAGAGCAGTCAAGCCAGAAAAGAGAAAGGCACCCACAAGCCCAAAGGGAGAGATTTACATCTTTGACAAGCAGGTCTTAAACACCACCTTGTGCTGTTCTTTATAGGCTTATGCACAGACACATGACTTCTCTAAATCCCATTTCTATGCCAATAACCCAGAGTCAGTCTGGGCACCTCAAAGGACAGAGAACTGCAACAGTTGCATCCGCCTCATGAGCACGGTCCAACTTTACTTAACCATCTTCAGCTCTCACAGGAGACATCACTAACCACGACTGATCTGAAATCCAGATAAAACCAACATCTTCCCTCCAACAAGAAGAATAACAAAACCTCCTTAAATTATAACTATTCAACCAATCAGTGGCATCTAGGAGCGGATTTCATTCTGTCATTAATATTCCAGGCTAATTTTGGGTGAGGCTTGTGACAAACAGTTGCTTTTGAAGCTGTCAGTTAACCACTGCTTCCCCATCCTAGTCTTTGCCTTTATAATACAACCTGCCTTTTTCATGTATGATGTTGCTATTTCATAAAAAACCCCAAAATATCATTTATCATTTATCAAGAGAAACATACAACTAGATGAATACAACTGAGGTGAGGAGGAGGTGTAGAAAAAAAATAATTTAACAAGATTCTTTATAAATAGAGTTATTTTTCAGTGATAAAATATATGTCAAACAAACAAACAAACAAATAATAATAATAATAGTAATAATAATCATAATCATAATCAATCAATAGATCTTATACAGCTGTGTTTAACAAAAAGATGTATCTGGTATGCTTAGAAATAGGAATATCTATGACAGAAATGCATACCATACATTTATGACTATTAATAGAGATATTAATTAAGTCTGACACTGATATTGAGTAGTCCTCTGCAAAAAGAAAATTACAAGTGGGAGTTTTCCCTTTACTCCATCTCTCTGCAATATGTTGTCCCTAAGTAGATGTGAGGCTGCAGGGGCAAATTTAGTTCCTATGATGTAAATCTAAAGTAATAGTGATGAATTGAATATCACACTTATTTATAGGCTTTGCGAGCAGTAAGCAACTGTACCCTGTAATTTCTGCATCAGGCTACTGCTGTAGATCAGCTTCATAATTTAGCAGGATTTAAATCTCTATATAGATGTATTTATTCCTGGGGTGTGTTGGCTGCATAATTGCTACTTCAGGCCCACCGGCGGGGGGCGGTCCAACATAGGACTGGATTTCCTATTATGCAAAATGTCTTTGTCCTAAAAAATTATCCCTAACAGAATCCAGCAAAGATATTTCAGACCTCAGTTCTCTCTTTGAGCATATGAATACAATATTGTTACTGCTTACAGCGTTAGAGCTGTATGGCAGCATCTGAGAATAGCATATTGTTTTGATACTTCACAAGGCCAAACACGACATTGGAAACACAAACAAAAATCCAACCCTTCAGACAAAACCTTGATTATGTTTATCACCCCCATATTTATTTGCCATTTAGCATTGAAACTTTATTTGAGGAGTCATGAGGAGGGATTATTATTGTTGTTGTTGCTGTTATTAATAATAGTTAATAATAATAACAACAACAGTAATAACATGGAAGTATAAAAATAAAATACTGAGTTATTGTTTTTTGTCATAGCTTGACTCTGCAAGACTTTCTCACAAAATAGTCACCCAAATAGAAACATGACATCATCCATATAATGTTAAAAAATAAAATCACTGCATGCATATATTTAATTCGTGGCAAGTAATTAATTTAATTTAATGGTATGTATCAGCAACAGACATCTCCTACATGCCTCCAAGTTTTATCCTTAGGACATATCCACCCTGGGGACTGACGTACCAGTGAAACTGGGTGATGCCATCTCTCTACTTCACCCATACCTTTTTAATGAGAGGGGAAAGTAGGAGGGTCTCATATACTATTAATAAACCCTCTTTTCCTCAGACATGGTGCTTTTTGGAACTTATTAACTATATTTGCTGAAGTTGAGTGCTGTCTTCAGTACATCCGACTTTCACATTGTCCAAAACAGCAGCTTTTTAGGCCAGCAGATGCAATTTCCTTCTAATGAAAACCATTACTGTGAGTGGGAACTGTGAGTTGATGCACACAAAATTTTTACCTCCCCATGGGGCTGAGGGGCACAAGAGCACAAGCCTGCGTCCTTCAATTTAGATGTTCAGTGCTGTATTCTAGAAGGGATCATCCCATGCTTGCTAGACCCTACAGACCAGATCCTTTCTAAGATGTGTCTGGTACAGATTGTACAACATTTTTCCTTCATTCAAAGTATGTAAAGAGAAAGGTAACTTTGTCAACACGATACACTGCAATTAAACATAATTGTAGTAATACATGTGAAATCTGTTGGAGGAATTCTTCATGGTTTGAATGCTTTTAGAGCTGACAGAGGATGTTTAAAATTAAAACATTTACAAGATCAGAGAACACAGCAAACAGCCAGACAATGTGCAGAGAAATTCTGAAAACCTGATGCACACCAAGCTTCTGGTTCAATTTCTGGTTTACAGCAGTGTTTTTAAGAGTACAGTAGGACAGTCAGATTTCTTCTGCAAGGACATGTCATATTAACTGCTTCTGTGAATACCTTTCTTCAAACTTCCCCAGCCTGGTTCTTCTCTTTGAAGGGTGTCACTAGCGACTCTGGTTCTAAAAATGCTGAGCTTTGTCCCCAGTCCTGCTGGTCACAGAATATGTTACCTTTCTGCTCCAGCTGGGACTGGACCTCTCCAAGAGCACACAGGCTTTTGGCTTTCTGTTGCAGCCCCTTGGTAGGTGTGAAGCAGCCAGACATGCCAGACTGAAGAAGAACTGTACAGTCAAGTCAGAATTTTAAAAGCTTAAAACATGTTCATGGGTGAAAGGCTAAGAAGAGCCACATATGAGATGTGGATGTAAACTCACACAAAATAAAAAAAAAAATTTATTTGAGGAATTTTGCCCTGGCACTTTTGTCTTAATGTTATTTTATACATTATCTGTTGAGAAAATAAAATAGAATACTTCTTAAAATCAACAAACTCCTCAAGGATAACATAGAAGGGGTATAAGGAAAATATCCACCAGCACCACCACACTGCAGTCGTAAATGTGTTTTAATCAATGTGGAATACTGTCTTCTTAAAATGTCCTTTGGCACACAGTATTAAATAAAAGCCAAATTCACATACTTTTTATTATTATTATTATTATTTTGCAAGTATTTAGCTTTCTTCATGCAAAAGAAATATGACTGTAAGCAAGAGTCAAGGGGCACAATTTCAGCTCTTCATTCTGCTTGTGATTTTTTTGTGTGATTTCATTTCCCCTTTCCATGCCTTATACTGCCAGTGTCAGTAACAATTTAAGATCAAAAGATTTCCTTAGTTTCTGGCCATTATTTTGATAAGTAATAGCTTCTATATCCAAATGGGTTTTTTTAGACTGAGTATCTTAGAGCAAAGATCAGCTTAATTCAGGCTCTGACTTCCTGGTGTGTCTCATAGTATTGAATAAAAATGGAAACCTTCACTCAGTTCCAGTTTTGAGACCAATGCATGCAAATCTTTTAAATCAATATGAAATTCCACAGATAACCAGAGGAGAGATGGAAACATTAAGCTATGTCTAATCAAATATTCCCCAGTGAATCAAATAATCAAAGATTTTTGCACTTCTGAATTCTACAGTTTGATCAAATAACACAAAGTATTTAACAGTATACTGTGGAAATAATTCTGTGCTAGCATGTGTCCCTTCTATTTCTGTTTTCTGTGATTAAAATGGAAGTATGCCACCACCCAGCTGTTGAATTAGTTCAGTATGATGGGCCAATTGCTGAAAATGAAAGCATCGATTAATATTTTTGTGTTTCTTGTTGGATCCCATGTATATTTGGTGACTTTTTATAAAGATGTGGAAAGCTTCATGGCAGACAATAAATCCACATTTAAGTGGAATATTATATGAGTTCTTTTTAATAGAACTTACATTAATTATCAAAGTCGCTCATGAGCAACTATTCATCATCATGAATAACGTTTTACAATCTAGTCTGTGCCAAATGCGTCAAGACTCTTAGTAAGTATTCACATGAATCTGGAAGTATCAGTGGAGTTGTATCATATAGTCAAATTAATCTTTTATCCAAACATCTAACTACATAGCAAAGCCAACTTGTACAGAGGAAGCCACCTCAGAGGAGCTCTGACTGAGAGCCACTACCTTAACCACAATAACTTTCAGCTTGTTGATAAGTTTGATCTACACCTAAAAAGCCATTATTGCAATATTTGGTTCAGTTGGGTGATAGAGAGGCTGAAGAGTCAATTTTTACCACACACCATAAGCAGATGTAGTCACTGATATTTCTTAGTATTGGAAAACAACATGGGACATGCAGATATCTGGAAAAAGAATACCACAAATCATTATGAGACAGAGGGAATTCTCACCATGGTTAGGTACCAAATGCTACTAGTAAGACGTGATAGAGGGAGAAAGGGCAAAGACATATCTGGAGTGAGGTGGTGGTTCTGAAAAGACAAATACTATAAGGCAATCACTGGGAAATCAGCTACAACTAGAACAGGCCTGGAGAATTCATTGATTGGGCTCTTTTTGTTTAATTTAAGGAAATAACATCCAATTTAAACATACTTGGATGAGACAAAACTAATTATTCATCTAAAACTAGATGAAGCTTTAATGGTTTCCTTCTTTGCTGAAGTACTATGCAAAAATGCTTTGTTTTAAGAAGGATTTGTACCACCATGTCTATGGCTACATATTCCTAAAGAGAAGAACGGCAACTGTGCGAATTTAGTCACATCTCACAAGGTGATAAGGGATGATATGGACTACATAATCTGTCTAGGTTTTTGTTTAAGAATAGGAGAATTACGAGATCACATTCTGGGACAGAAGATGGCAAGAAGGTGACTATATTAAGTGGTAAATAAAAAAGGAAATCAATATGTGTAAATATCTTCTTTTGAAATAAAAACTAAGTTCAGTCAATAAATTCTGCTTTCACTGTGATTTAGTATGCTCTTTTCCTCTGAATGGTAAAGATACACAGTAAAATCACAAGTGATTATAAATATAGATTAAATTGTAATGCCTTTTTAATTTCTAAATTAAAGAAAATTTCCTAGAAGGGTCAAACCACCTCATGCCATCCACATTACCATGGTATACAGGCGTAATTGTAATTTTAATTGCCATACAAAGCATTTGGAGAAAAGCAGAGTATTTCAGCATCTCTGTGGTCAATTCTTTTTCCAATGTATAGAAGCAACGAATTTTTACATGCCTACCCAGCAAAGTCCATCTTCTAATCAAACACTTAGGGAACAGAGACTCGTAAAGTGCTTTGTGGAACTCCCTCATATAAAATGGCTTTGTAAAATCAGCTTTACAGCAGTGCTTTGTTTCACAGTAATCTCTCAGCTCTGGTTTGTGCTTTGCCTTAGTAAACAAGATCGTGTCCTAAACCAACAAGCTGGAGAGTGGAAGTGTGTTGGAAATGAAACATAAACAGTGCAGGGGACTTACTAAAAGTCAATCTGTTTGGCTTACATATTCTGTAGTCTAATTTTGCCACTCATTTTTTAAGAAGTATTCTGCTAGTAGAACTGTGAAAACTAACACCCCACCATTCAAAAACTGTTATATAGGTTGCAAATGCCAATATATATATATATATATATAAGAAGAAAACAGCAGAGGTACTACATAATGTGAAACTTTAACTGTGTCTCTAATCAGGACTTGGAAGCAGATAATATACACAAACTGTGTGTACTGTGTAATTTGCAAGTTCAGCATAAAAATACAGAGTCATAAAAGACCAGAATTTTGTGCTTAATTGCATAAATTTGGAATTACTGATTTTTTTGAGCCCTGGTTATTGCAAAGTAAATAAAGCTCCTTCAGATAGAGAAGAGCAGCTGAGGCAGTGAGATGGTGATACAAATGCAATCCTGTTTTAAAAGAGAAAATATGAGCAAAAGCTGTAAAACAAAAGGAATATGTAAGCAAAGAACTTAATAATCCTCCTGTTTCTTCAGTCTTGAAACTTCAGTTTATCAGTACTGGCTTTACAGATTCCACAAGCATACCTTAGTCTGCAGAAGAAAGATGGTATCCTAACCAGAGGAGAGTGACACCACACCTTGGGCAAGAACGAGCTGGTCTTGCTGTCTTCTGGAGCTCTGGTTCCTCCCCTCTGCTCTGGGCAGTATGAGGTAGTTCAAGGACTAGAAAAAGGGTGATGGGAGAACATGTCTGGCAGAAGCACAAACAATTTGGGAAATTGACTTCTCCACAAGTTCCTCCTGTTCTAACAGTTTAACATTTTCCATACCTGCTATTTTGGTCCAGTCTCTAAATATTCACCTGTCTGAGGGAGCAAAATGTCAGGATTTCTTGAAAACACAAGGAATAAGAAAGGGTAACGTGCAACAGTTCATATTTCAGCCAGACTGAACAGCAATGAACAGGAATGCCTACCTTCCTCATTTTGTCCCTTCTATTTTTGAAATAGCTGCTACAAAACCATGAAAGGATTTGAGCCCATTTAAGTAATCAAAAAATTCACCCCTGTGAGACTTCTATAATGGACCCATTAAGGTTTCATATAGAATCTTAGAGACAGGAAAACCCAATCCTACACACAGAGCTGTATTTTAAGTGTTGAGGTTTTTGTGCTTCTGGATCAGAAAAAGATGAAGCATTTTAATGGGCATCGGATATTTAAACAAACAAACAAACACACAAACAAACCAAACCAACAACAACAACCAGAGATCAAGAAGGATATTTCACATCAGATGTGGGAGATCAGAAACTTACAGTCTTTTTGCAAATCCTTGGTTTTATTGCTGGAGAAAAACCTCCACATTTTGTCCAACAGGCTGAGCTGAAGTGACTCTTGATTTTATCTGCTCTTTAAACATAAACTAGCAATGGAAGTGTCAGCTCTTTCTTATCCAAAGCCTGGGTAATAATTCTAATTTTGATGCAGACAGCCTTCCCTGTCCTGGCACAGCTGCTCATGTAGCCAGCAAGATGGACAAATCTCATAGGGGGGTGTTGGAGCTGGGTAAGTCCCCAAACCACTTGAGCCCGTGAACATCTGGGCCAGCACAAGGAGGACAAGGTCAGAATACAGAGCTGAGAAACTATGGTAATTGGAGAAGGACAACTGTTTCTGGTGGCAATGATGGTTTACTGGTAATGAAGGTATAGCATTGCTCCAGCAATAGAGTGTCTGGTGGAATAAAACAGTTTTCTTCTGTTGTTTGCTCTCCAACTGAAGAGTTAACGCCTCAGATAATGTCACAGTCCCTGCACTCCTATTACTGGCTACCTCACCTAAGAATATACACCTAACATCATGGCATCCTAGAATTTAAATTATTGTTTTATTTTTGGTTTGGGCATTACTACATCTCATCTGCCCTAATACTTCCAGCTTAGACTCAGCTTTATAAATTGAGCAACTCATGTTTGGAGAAAGCAAAAACTGTTCACTTCAGCACAGCTTACGAATTTTCATTTTGGCCTCTGGTCTTGTTCTATCTAATTTGGGAGTCCTGCAGCAAACAAAACTATAAAAGTGTATTGAAAAAAATCTGGGTGGGTAAAAAGATTGATAGTAAAATCACAATACTGCAATCCTGAATATAAATTGGGACTATAACGCACCAAAGGACGAAAGGCACTCTTGTAGTAATTTAATTGCACAATTATTTTAGTAGGAGAGTAATCATTCTTGTCTGTAGTCCTCAATCAGTGCTAATTGTAAGAAAAAGCTTATTAGGAATATTTGGATTTTAAAGTCCATGTGTGCAAACATACCTGAATTCCCAGAAGCTAGTTGTAGTGCAAAATGTATTAATTAAAATGCCACTGTGGGAAATACTTCTTTATCCAACGTTCATTATTAACATGAAAGACAGCAAACAGGTTTTGATTTTCTGTAAAGATTTTAGTCATCACAACAAAGATTCAAATGGTGAAGAAAAGTATTTGAAATGTTAATGAAATTCTGATCTTTTTACAGGGCTTAGTCCTCTTATGACACTTCTGCCCCAAATGAAGGATTTGCACAGCTCTGCAAAGATCCAGGACAATGTATTGTCAGACTCTGGATCCCAGAGTCATTTTCTAAAGTGACTACAGATTTGGAGTGCTTTGCTTTAGGGATTTTTTTATACTGATATACACAGTAAGCCACATTTATTCCATAGTACCTATTGACCTGTCTGAACTATCTACAAGACTCACAGCCCATTGCCCACAGCAATCTTCCTGACCTGGGGAGACTGTTTGCTATATGAATATTTCTAAATGCCAGAATCCCCTCTCCATTGCATTTTACTAAATATATCCTGTGATCAATATGTGCCTTTGAGATGATAAAAATCCAGCTATTTTGACAGAGATCTGATAGGACAAGGAGCTTCATGACAAATGGGGCTTACACATAGGCGATGGCTTATGTTTATTTTGTGACCAGTCAGGCTCTGCCAGTCATGAGCATCAAGCCCAGGGAAAAAGACAACCTGATGTACCAGTCATATACCTGGGATCTGTGAATATAGTCCTCCAGTTCTTCTGCAAGAGGCCTTGACAGATTCTGGCAGAAAGATTTGGTATCACTGCTTCCCTGGTTTCTGAAATTCACGACCCTTTCAAATCTTAGGCTGTGATTCCACATCTCTAGGCACTTTTGAAAATGCTGATTTATGCAACCAAAGATCCAGACTAAAATGTAACTTTTATCTATGCCCACAAAATGTAGGGAATGTCTTTGTAATTTATCACACACTTATAACTTATCATTCAGAACTTATCCCTGTGAGCAGACTCTTCTTTTTTTACCAACTAAAACTGAAAAAGCATCTCTTTACCAGCCAGCAGAAAGAGACCTGACTTTTTGGAAACTGTGTCTGAATCATTGAATCATAGAATGGTTTGGGTTGGAATGGACCTTCAGAGCTCCCCTAGTCCAAGCCTCCTGCCATGAGCAGGGACATCTTCAACTAGATCAGGTTGCTCAGAGCCCCGTTCAGCCGGGCCTTGAATGTCTCCAGGAATGGGGCATCTACCACCTCTCTGGGTGTGCTGGTTTAACTGAAAATGAGTTAATTTTCTTCACGCAGTTAGAAACCTTTCTTTTTCATAGATAGCACAGTCATTATTTGGACTTACTTTGAGAACAAGAGATAACACCCCAGCACAGTGTTAATGTTTTTAATTCCTCTGGTCTGAGAGCCAAGGACGTTCTGAGTGCTTTGCCCACAGGTGTGGTTTCTAACTGTGTGAAGAATATTAACTCATTTTCAGTGAAAACAGCACACTGGGCAACCTGTTCCAGTGCTTCACCACCCTTATTATAATAATTTTCTTCCTCACATCTAACCTGAGTCTTCCCCCACCTTTAGTTTAAAACCATTACCCTTGTCCTGTTGGAACAGACCCTGCTAAAAAGTCTGCCCCTGTCTTTCTTAAAGGCCCCTTTTAAGTACTGAAAGGCTGCAATAAGGTCTCTCTGGAGCCTTCTACAGGCTGAACAACCCCAACTCTCTCAGCCTGTCCTCATAAGAGAGGAATTCCATCCCTGTGATTGTCTTGGTGGCCACTTCTGGCCCTTCTCCAGCAGGTCCATGTCTTTCCTGTACTGAGGGCTCCAGAGCTGGACACAGGACTCCAGGTGGGGTCTCACAAGAGCAGAGCAGATGGGCAGAATCACCTCCCTCGAACTGCTGGCCACGCTCCTTTTGATGCAGCCCAAGATACAATTGGCCTTCTGGGCTGCAAGTGCACATTGCCGGCTCATGGCCAGCTTTTCACGCACCAGTACCTCCAAGTCCTTCTGCCCAGAGCTGCTTCCAACCCCTCCATCCCCCAGCCTGTATTGATACCAGGGGTTACCCTGACTCTTAGGTGACACCTCTACATTCCTGCTTAATTTCTGAGTTTACTGCAGATTATGTTTTATCTCTTTTATTTGGAATTCCTTCTAGAATTTGGCCATCAGAAATCATGTCTATGTTAGTGGTTTTGTTTCAATTCTTTAAAACAAGTGTGAGCAAGGAAGATGTGACTTTTGCATTTAAGGCCATACTTTCTTGGTCCTTCTCAGAGATACTGAATAATCTGAACAGAAGGTGTTCAGACTGTATTACTCTCTAGAGGCAAAAATTCCTATCATCGTTGCTGCCTCTACAAAACAACCCATATGGAAAAGGAGCTAAATATATACTGCTGCCTACAAGCTTACCATAACATAGCAAATGTAACCTAAGATGCATTAGTAGAAATACTCCCAGCAGAGATGAAGACCTCAAAGTGATGCAGCAAGATCACCTTTCAGGGACGGTTTAAAATTCTGATCATGTATGAAATATGAACTACCATGGGATAGGTGCAAATAAAGGGTACTGGGATTAATGTGGAAATGGAAACCATAGTTGCTGAGGACAGTTCAGTAGAGATATATTCTGTTCAGGCTAACAAGCCAAATACTGAAACAGAATGCATGCTTATGGCCTATAAATACATCAAAGAGATAAACAATAGGGAAAATAAAATGAGCGAGAAATCAGTGTTGGTGCAAACCTACAAGGTGCAAACTAGCAAATAATAAATATACTATAGAATTTGAAAAAAAAATGTTACAGTAATGTCATTGCAGAACAGACTTGTATTTGGAGTAGTAGGTCTACAGCAGAATAACACAGGCCTTTTTTTCCCTAGCATGGAGCTAAGGTAAATTTATTAATGCATTCCTGTAGCACAGTGGCTGTAACAGAGGACTAGTCCCCTGTTCCCCACAGGGACATCACAACTAAAACCTACTTTTCAGCGTCAGGAGTCTTTTAAGGTATGCTGTCCAGATGCATAGTTATGCAATGGGTATTCACACACCAGCCACAAGAGCCAGGAGATCCTTGTAGCTCTGCAGCAGATGGCCACTTTCCCATTCATTTTATAAGCCAGCTCCTATTTATTTTGCTTCTTAGATGAGTAATAAGATGGCAAAGTCAATCAATGATCTGCAATCATATTTGCAGAGTGAAACTCAGCAGCATGTCTGTTTTCAGTACAGGATTCAGCCTGAAGAAATCTAGGGTAGGATTTGACTACTCTAATGGGGGTGTTGACTATCTACCTGCCTCTTATTCTGAAAAAGGCTTTACATTTGGCCAGGTGGGTTGTACCCTCAATCCTATAGACTATATTAATTACAGAGACAAATCTCTATAGACTATATTGGCGAACTTGACAGGTAGCTCAGATGTGAGCATCACATTGTAGACACCTAAAGATGGGTGAGCTGGAGTTCATAGAACCATTTAGGTCGGAAAAGACCTTTAAGATCACTGAGTCCAACCATAAACTGAACACTGCCAAGTCCACATTATCTCCTGCTCCAGCTTTTAACAAAAATAACCACAAATTTCAAAGAGGAACAACAAACCAAACAAAACACTCCTCTGAAACTCTTTATTAAACTGAAAACATAATATAAAAATTGTGTTTATATTTTTGGTATAAAATATTTGCCTGCTGAGAGATTAAATTATCCTGGGCCTTTGGTTTTGAATTTGCAGTCCAAGTACAGAAATACCATGGAAGGCAGCGCACGCCTAATATGCTACCCTAGTGGTTAGGTAAACAGCAAACACTCGCCAGCTACAGGCTCATTTAAGTTTTATGTTAAAGATTTCACGGATAATTTGCAAAGCTTAGGACTCTGCAACATGGTGACAAACTGGTTCCTTCTGGCATGGTCTGTAATTTCATAAGCCTAAACTCTATAGATCAAAGGCAAATCTGAGATGTGTTTTTAGTATGGTTCTAAACTACCTAAAAAAATGCAGCTAGAATTACCATATATATTCAAGTTTCTAGTCTCAAAGAATTATTTTAATCATATATTAATCCTGGTTTACATGCTGGCCGTTTGGTATGCAGCATCTGGATGTATTTGTCCCATGCTAAGGGGCTACGGAGAAGATAACATGATAATAATCTCTGATTTAATTTAGGTTTTATGTATTTCTTTTGCTTCCTTTGTGTTGCATTCCCAAATACACTGTGATTGGGAGAGTAACTGTGATTCTGTGAACAAGTAAATCTATATCAACCAGCTCGTCTAGATTAACAAGAGAAATGATTTACATGTGCTTGTAAAAATAGCAGGAAGTTCTTCAAGATTTATTGTAGTTTACATAGAAAAACTTTATTTGTTGCTCATGACATATTGCCACAATCAAAATAAAAGATCTTAAGAATTGATTCTAAAATAATTTATTGGAGAAAAAATCTTAAAGTGTTTTTGTTGCCAAAAATGTGGAGGGTTCTTGTAAAAGGAACAGAAGCGTTTCAATATGTGTCAAGCATTATTCATATTCATTAGTAGCACCATTTTCCAAAACCTTTGCTCAAATGATATTTTGTGGCAGGAGATACCCTCAGGTGTTAATTTCACATCAGCAGCTCTTTCAGTTAAGATAACAACAGGAGGAAAAAAGGGGGAGGAATCCATTGCCTGCAATTATTTTCAGGACATGAATTTGAAAACCATTTTTTTTGTGGTTTTCTTGTGACTGCCCATAGTTGTCCCCAAACAAAGGGGCACCTGTGGTGGCCCCACGCCGCGCTGCAGGCCTGCACCCTTCTGTTGGGCTCACAGGTGCTGAGCGCGAAGGGCGGCTGCCGGAGGGCAGCGGGGCCCGGCCGGCCAGGCGGAGTGGGGCGGGCTGGCGGCAGAGCGCTGAGGCACAGCGGGCAGGTAGGAGGGCTCGGCAGCGGCAGGCGCTGCCCGTCGGGGAGGCGGAGAGACCGGCTGGCTCTCTCGCCCCGCCCGCCCCGGGGCTGGGACTGTGGCCGTGGCCGTGAGGAGCCACCGCCCGGGTCCGCCCGCCGCGCGTCCCGGCCAATGGGAGCGGCGGTTGTTAGCGGGCCGGGAGGTGGCGGCGTTGCCACAGCAGCGGCGGGGCTGGAGCGGGCGGTTGGGCAGCGCCATGGAGGGGCTAGAAGGTGAGGAGCAGCGGCGGGGCATTCTCTCCCTTCGCCGGAGCCGCGGTCGGGCACCTGGTGCGGGCCGCGCCTTTGTGCTGCGGCGGGGCGTGCTCGGGCGGCGGCGGGAGCTGCGGAAGCTGTGGCCCGGGCGCCGCCTCGCCTGTTCTCGGAGCCCCCTGAGGCGGCGCGGCGGCCTCGCCCCGCTCCGCAGCTGGGAGTGGTGGGGCTGAGGCGGGGGAGTAGGCAGAACGGGGCAGAGTGGTTTTGGGGCGGTGAGCAGGCGGGAGGCAGCGGCTCTCTGCGCAGAGCCCCGCGGGCAGGGGGGCAGGGCCGGCGGGCAGGGCCGCGCTGCGCTTTGTCTCGGGCGCTGCTCGGGTCTCCCAGCCGAACCGCGGGGTTGTGGCCGTTCCCCGCCGGCCCCTCCTGCCTGGCCGAGCTCGGGGTGCCCTGAGCCCGCACGGTGTTGTGCCCTAGGCGGCGGGTGCCCTGGACGCGGGGCGGGGCGGTACGGCATCGAGTCGTGCACCCATCTTTGCTAGGCATCCTTTCATGGCGAACAGATGGTGAAGGTACATGTTGGGATACGCCTATAATGTTAGGGAAGTGTGTTCAGTGCAGTGAAGACTAGGTATGTACTTGCTGATAGAGTATTAGCAACTTTATCCTGTGCCAGCTGCGTTAAAGAAGATATCATCACCCTCCAGAGGATCCATCATAATGTAGGTGTCAGTGTGGAATTTGTGAAGCTACAGCTTGCTATCTGAGCATTTCGGTAGCCCTGTCATCACTGTGTTTGGCAAGCTGCTTTAACCATGTTACTTAAGAAAAAATACAGACCTGTTCTAACTATCACAAAACAGTCATTAAGCCTTCCGTACTGTGCTTCACTAGGGGTAACTGCTTAAATAGGAGTGAGCACAAACTAGCCTTTGTTCTTTATCCCTTCTAGCACAGTTGGAGAGCAGAAGCAATTCTTACTGAATACATGTCTTCTGTCTCTACTAGATTTTACAGTTATCAGATTCTGTTCTTATGCTTAGGGACTTCATCAATTTCTACAAAATGACTTGGTAGTAAAATGACAAGAGGTTCTCTTCTGTTTGATTTATTCATTATACTTTGCTGACTATTAATACCTTTTAAATTCTTAAGGTAGTGTCCAGTGTTTATCAAATAATCCTTTACCAAGCATTCAAATTCTCATGACAGTCCTGTGACAACCATAAGTTGCATCTCCAGAAGTGGAAAACTTGGTTTAATTTCGAGTTGGCTATGTATTTATTTCACTGCAGCTGGGACTGCATATCATCTGCAGCCCATCCATCAATTGATTTGTCGGTGAGCTAACTTAGCAAGGCCCAGCTATGCCAACTGTGTTGTATAAGCTGGAGCACCTTCAGAACAGAGGGTGGGAAGAAAGCAGATGCACAGATAACAGCAGAATCCTGAAAAAATGTGTCATTATTGGAGTACAATTTGTCTGACTGTTTTGACTTTGCTGATTTTTAAGTCTTCTGGAAATGGTTTACATTTTGTTTGTATTTCAGTAGGTACTGGGATGATGGGAGGAAGAACTGCTAAGTCATAGGTGAAATCTCATGTTTACTCTGTAAACCTTTTATTGAAAGTATTTTCAAAAGCTAGAGCTTAAAGCATTTTTCCATAATGTGAAACGTTCCTTCTGAACACTCAAGATTAATTTGAGAATAACACAGATGATAAGCCGTTTCTAAAACTTCAGATGTCCTTGCATTGTGAACACTCATATCCCATGCTGTTGCCCAGCATCTTTGAATGTTCGAGTTCTCAAAAGTGAAGAATATAATATTTTGCATTTTTGTGGGTCACTTCATGCTATGTTTTTCTTTCTCTAAACAAGATCCCACAACATAAAATACTTCCTTTTTTTGCTTCAAAACATCTGTTTATGTTGTGGTTTTCATTTTACTTACAGTTTTTCAGTTTAAGATGCCTCTCTTGATGTACATTAGGTTAGGCTCAGATACCTTTCTACAGAAACTTTATCCCCAAGACAGGAAAAGTGTAGGCAAAACCAATAACAACAGTAAATTATTTCATAGGATTTTATGCTTTTTTTCCCAGTGATTGCTCCACTGGCAACTCAGAAGTACGTTGCCGCTTGAGAATAAATTTGTGTTTAGAAGCACAGTTGCACGGTCATATCCATCTGATATGGAAGTATGGGCTGCTTCTGAAATCTGGCTCAGCCTCCTCCCTCTCTATGGTAGTGCTTAGCAAAATCAATTCCCAGAGCTGATTTGTGCAGCGGGTCCTGGCAGTTCTGTATGCAAGGGATGCAATTATGGTGGAGCACAAGACTGACGTTTGGCAGAACTCTGCTGGTGTGTTCTTAGGACTGTGGAAGACCCCTTTGGGCTCAGGGTGCTTGGCCTGGACTTTTCACCCTCAGGAGCTGGTGCTTTGTGTTTCTGAAGCTCAGCATTGTAGATGAAAGATCTGTTTTATTTCTGTTTATTTAAGCATGCTATTAGCAAGGAATAACTCTATTCAGTTTATAAGGATTCTTTCCATAATGTAGAGAGTGGAATGTGTATTAGTTGGCTTGTGGAGCTTGCATTAGTGACATTTAAAAAGCTAAATAATATTTCCAGTGTTGTAGTTGCATTTTCTCACTGTGCGCAAGTGTAAATGTTCAGTGAAATGACAAAGTAGGTTTCTGTGTGACTTAAATGTTTCTTTTAAAATTTTGTTGTGTTTGTTAAGTCTGTTGTTTTATTATTTTGTTTGTATATCAGTATTGTTATATGACTAGATTGTTACTGTAAGTCAGGTTTATAACTTTCAAGTTTGGTAAGAGGAATCAGTGCACACGCATCATTACAAGTGACTGATGCATACTTTGAAAGTTAAATCTAAAGTTGCTAGCTCAGCATTTGTTACTTTGCAGCCTGTGTGCTGTTTGGCTGTTATTCAATTTTTATTTAATTTCTTGGTGAAAATACTTAGAGCAATAGACTGTGTTTTAAAAATGTAGCGATCTCTTAGGAGAGGTTAAAAATCCTTTCCTGAGTAGTCAAACATGTGCTGAATCTCAGGACCATTTTCGATGGGTTAATGGGCTTGTTCATCTCGCTTCTGAACGGCAAGAAAAAAACCCGTCACACTGGCATGTTTGCTCTGCGCTTTGCTGGAAGGAGATGGAGTGGGGCATCCAAGAACTGAATTACTGACTTCATTTAGGCCAGAGCAGTTCAATGGTGGCATCTGATCGGCTTCTCTACAGCCCGTTGTTTTTTCTGGGAGGATGCCGGGAACAGCTGCTAGAGCTGACTAAATGCCTCTTCCCACACTTGTTCACAGACCATCCCAGCAGGTCAGGACTGCTACTGCCTGAGGAGTAAAGGGCAGAGGAGCAGCTGTGTCCGAGGGTAAAAGTCCAGCTCTCTGTAGTAGGTAGTAGCAGTGCTGCCCCAGCCCCAGCATTCTCCTTCAGCAGCCAAAGAAGACTGGTTGTGGTTGGAAGGGGCTGGGTGGCTGCTTGCTCAGGAAATAGCCTGCAGTCTCAAACCCAGAGATTTCCCTTGCAGACGCCAAGTAAGGGCTACTGTGATTAAGCGTTCAGACTCTGAGCAGTCTGGGTGTGCCCTTGAGGTCTCATAAGAATAAGGGTCGATGTACGGCATCTTCTGCTGAGAGCTGACATCTGTGCTGTAATAGCATTTGTCTGTGGACCCTTCACTGGCACTGATAATGTCTGAGACACCCCGCTCCACCCCGAACAGTGCAAGTATTATAGTTCAGAGTTTTCTATTGGTAATGTGGCTGTTGAAAGCAAATGCTTAGGCTTGCTTTGGCAGAATTGCTGAATAAGCTAATGCTCAGTCTTTTTTTCTTTTTCCCTCATTAGTGTAGGAATTTATTTATTTTTTAAAAACAAGACAATATTAGTATGAGACTTCCTTTCCTTTCAGTATTCATCTTTGTCTTGTCTCACTGGATGCATGCAGCAGCTGCCTTACTTTGGCAGCCATTTTCTTAAGCACCGTTTGAGAGAGGCTCCTGCCTTTTGGGAATGCTTCAGCTTTTTTAAATCTCTATGTCCAACAGAAGGAAGAATTAATTTTATGGTACTGTTCTTAAATCAACAAGTTGGAAACTGTTAAAGATTAAAATGCAAAACTAATATTAATATATATTCTTTTTAAGAATTTGTTTCTCTTAGTCATTTAAACACTGATAAATATGACTTTGCGTTGAACTGCTATGTTTCACTAGGCACAATTATACCGCTGTTGTGATGTAATTTTGACATCTCATACACTGGATAATTGTGGTCAACATATTTACTTTTTCTGAGGCTATTATGGGGTTTTTTTGGTTAATGTTTATGTTTTGGGGAAGAATTTAAAATTAAAAGTTTTACTTAAGGAAGAATTCTGAAGTTCAGGTTGATATGATAGGAAGTGCACTATTACAATATGTTTCACCTTTAAAGGAAAGGAAGTAATATGTGTGGACAGGAATTTGAGTGTGTCAGATTAGTTTCTTCAGCATTTTAGGACTAGCAGATTTTACCCCTTTTTCTATAGCATTTGTAGAATTCTTGCATTTTTAACTTGACTTGCAGAAGCTAGACTGATCTTTTAATTGAATTCAATTGGTTGAATATAGTGAGAAGGTGAATGTATTTTACCTGCACACACACTCAGTTATTATCAAATATCAAATACGTTTATTATCAAAAACAGTTGTTGCATTTCAGTAAAATCTGCTTCCAGGCTTATATTAAACAGTTGACTAGAGGGGTGAGGATTTTACTTACTTTTTTGAGAAATTCTGGGCGGGGGAAGCAAACTAGGAATGAATATATTATAAATGAAGTTTACTATAAAAATTGGCTTTAGCACATGATTTTATCGTTAGCCAAGTAATATTCTCATAATCAGGCAGGCTTAGATTGGGATTCCTCCGTCTGATTACATTTGGGTAGTAGAGTATGTCAAGTTTAAGGCTAGTTTGAGAAGGCGCATGTTCACTTGACTGCCTGCTTAGTCATCATAGTGCTTGTAGCCTAATACAGGAGAATAGTGAGTTTATTATTACAAAACAGAATTGTGTAATGTACATAAATTCTGCAGGTCACATGCTTTCTGGTAGCCTTAGTTGATTGTAAAGCTAATTAATAGACCAGATAATGTATCTGGGAGTCAAATCGATCAAATAGCGTTGCTTATTTGCCTTTGGTTTTGTTGTGTTTCATACACATTGCAGGGGAAGCTCTCATAGATTTTTCTGGATAATCATCATGACTGAGTGCCTCTCTGAAGTGCCTGTACTGATATTAACCCTCATAGTATGGGAAAAAATGGGAGGAACTGGAGGTCCATGTAGTTGCAAGGCTACAGTCTTGTTGGGATCACATGTAGGTGGTAGGACAGCTCACAGGACTGTGGTGTTGTGGTGGATGAATACAGGTTCTTCAGGAAGAACCAGCTGGATGGCAAGGATGGAAGTTGCCCTTTATGTGGGATAGCAGCGGGAATGCATGGAGCTTTGCTGTGGAGCCTCTTAGGACCTTATGGATCAGGGTTAGAAGGCAGACCAATGCAGGAATTGTTGTTGTGGGCTTTTAGGAGGCTTCTGGTAGGCATTGATGACAAATTCCTGGCCCAGATGGTGGAGGAGCTGACAAGGGAAGGCACTCCTGCTGGTCTTCACACCTACAAACATGTGAGATGCGAAGGTCAGGGGCAGCTTTACCTGCAGTGACCAAGGGATGACTGAATTCAGGATTTTGAGAGGAGGGGGCTAGGCAGGCAGCAGGATCCCAACCCTTAACTTCAGGAGAGCAGACTTTGGCTTGTTTAGGGATCTCCTTGAAAGAGATATGAGATACCATGACATATGGCCCTTGAGAGCAGTCCAGGAGAGCTGCTTATTTTTGAGAATGTATAGCGTGGCTTTGGCATGTTTTCACATTAAAAATTAAGCTTCATATGAGGAAGGGAGGAAAGAAGGACAGATGGTTGTAGAAAAGGGGAGTACACCATGATGCAATTTGTGCATCTGCTGCTTTTACAACCATTCTTAACTGCGTGCAATTCATTTCTCAGTCACAAAAAAACTTCTTCACAGACTCCTCCTTCAGGTTGTCACTTTGAGGTATTGGGACCCTCCTTGATATGTTATTTTCAAGGAAGTAATATCAAACCAACCATCATCAGACTCATGTTCAATGCAGTAACAGTAATTTTGGCAAATATAATGCACTAGCATTGTCAGGCTGAAGAGCTGATATAAAAAACATGCAGAGGTACTATGAAAATCTTGAGCTTTTCAGCTTGAAGGAATAGAAGTTATACTGCTTTTTGTTACCTTTTTGGAAGCAGAAGTGACAGGTTTATTCAATATTAGACTGCACTGTCAATACAAAAAGTAGAAAAGAATTCATGAGGCTTTCCTCAAAAATTAGGGGTAGATAGGTAGAAGCAGATTTGTCTGCTATTTGTTACATGATTGTGAATAATCTAGTTGGATTAAAAACTCAAAAACTCTTCCTGCAAGCTGCTAAATAGCATATAGGTGAGAAGGAATTTGCTCAGTGGGGTACATCATGAACAATGTCAATTATCAAGCAAACTTAGCAAAGTATGGCAAATACTGCCTGCTGTTAAGCAGTATGTCATATATGTCTGACTTTCATTTGCATTTCAGAAGTCATTTTGGCAAAATAAAGAAAAGTTGCAAAACTTACGCCCAGATTTTCGGTTGTTATTGGCATACTTTTTTTCCACTTTTGTACATTTTGTATATTCATATTTTCATTATTTTATTTAGTGCTCTTTAAAAATTAATGCTCTAATTGGTATTTGGCTGTTCAAAGAATTGTTTCCTACCTATGTCACTGCATTGGTATCATTTTTAGGTGACTGCTGTTTATGGTATTTGTCATTAGTCTTTTCAGACTGTTGTTTGTTAACGTGTTGATTAAAAAGTATAACCCAGTCAGTACTGATTAGTGGACATACACAGGAGATTGACAGTCCCCAAAGAACAAGATGTTGTGGATTGCTCATATAGATTCCAATTAATGTGAGGAATGCAATATATTTTTTTCATACCTGAAGTATGTGGAACTCTTAAGTGGAAAATACTTCACTTTTGGATATGAGAGTTATGCTAAAAGCAATAAATAGAATTTTGCAGGAGAAGAATTTGGCAAGCACTCTTCAAATAATAACTTCCAGTGTTGTAGATGACTTACTGATTTCAAGTAGGTACCTAGTCTCAAGGCTGGAATTCATACCAGAGTGTTTCTGCAAGTTTGAATTCAGTGAGGCTTGATGGTTCTGATTAGCACAATTGTCTGGCCAAAGTCACTTGGTACTGTCACTGCTGCAGATAAAAGGTTTTGAAGGGTGGTCAGTCAGATTTTATGTTACAAAATACTGTTACTAAGTGCAGTCTTGTTTCTTTGAAGCATTATCTACTTTGTATACAAAAGTGCAGACACCTAATTGGGTATACAAAGCTCTCCAAAAGAGAAAACTGCAATAAAACTTCAATAAATTGCTGTTCAGCAATGCTGAAGACTTCCGCTCCCTCTAGGTATGGAGTCTATTTACACAACTGCTTAATTTGTAAACATGACAGCAAGAGCTAGCATTATGCCTGTGACTATGTCAGATCGACCTTGTGTGCATTGATGGGTCCACACATTGTACTGAGAAATATAAATGTGAGAACAGGCAGCTTGCACTTTCTGCTTTAAATCACTGCTGTATTTAGACATGAGAGGAGAGAGAGAAAAAAAGTTGTTCCCTGGAAATCTAGGTTTCAAGGAAATCTAAACTCATCTATAAGAATATTGAGAGCACTGTGCTACATCTGGAAACTGAATGTACAGCTATCCTGTCAGGCTTTGAGGTCCACTCAAACTATACAGTGAAACTCCAGCTTCAAGAACAGAAAGTGTGGGTAAGTAGGCTGTGACTGTATTCAAAAGGAATGTGTGCAATAACTTATGTGTAGGTAGGGAAAAATAATTTTGAAGGTGATTGTACTCTGAAAGTAGCTGGAAGAGGAAGAACTCTGACAGGAACAGTTTAGAAACACAAGTAGGATTATTGTAGTGCTGCTGGTAAAATTTGCAATCTAGTTGTTTAATTCAGATACCCAGCATATAGCTAGGTTGAACTCTGTTTTTATTTGAGACCTGGCCTCAGGCAAACAGTAGGAGAATAGGGTGGAAAGCTGTTTATCATAGTTCTGGCATCACTTCAGCAGAAGTACTACTTCTTCCTTTGGTATTCACGTAACTGTTTTGAACATATTTCTTTTTTTCCCAAAGTGTGTTTAGATTAGATAAACGGTAATAATTATGTCTGTCCTTTTCCAAGTTAACTGTATTCATTCCTGTTTAATACAAGCATGTAACTGCTGCTGATTAGTGGTAGTAAAGATGATAAAAGGAAAAAGAAGTGTAGCTGCTGAATCTTGGGTGGTCTGTGGTTGTATAACCAAAATGAGGGTAATCCTTGTGTTGTTGCTAGACTTAAAGAAGGCTGAAGAAAATTGCTATGACACCATCTTACTACCAATCTCTATTTTCAGACTCATGTACCAAGCAAATCCTTCTTCTCTTTCTTGATTTGAGGGTTCACTTTTAACCTGTTACCCCCATCTCCCAATACAACTCAGTTGAACAACCATTTCTGATGCATTTAAAAACAAACAAACAATAAAACCAAACAATCAAAACAAAAAAGCCACAAACAGAACTCTTTTCCAACTTTTACAATTTTATTCTCATGTTTTATTTTTAAATTATCAGATTACATGTTGATGACATTGCTAGCTTTTATGTAAGGGAAGACTCCTGGGCTCCTAGAGATAAATGTTAACTCGTGCTTTTGTTATGCTTATGGTGGGTTGGTGGGGGTTTGTTTGTTTGTTTCATTTTTTGTGGTGGGGGCATTTATTTTATGTGTGTTGTGGGGCTTTTTTGTTGGTGTTTTGTTTCATTTTTTTGGGTGGGGAGATTGTTTGATTGTTGTTTTTCGTTTTTGTCATGGTTTAATCCAAGCTAGCAATACAACCACAACAGCTGCTCACTCACCACTTCCCCTACCTGCCCCAAGTAGGGGAGAGAATCGAAAGCGAAGGGAGAAACTTGGATTGAGATAAACACAGGTTAATAAAATAACAAAATACTATTACACTACTAGTAAATATATATGTAAAATAGAAATAGAATATAAAATAAAAGATACTCAATGCAATTCCTCACAAACTCGGTCCACACCAAGCAGCCAGTCCCAGGAGGCAGCACCTGGTCCCAAACAGCTGATCTTGAAGAGAGAGAAAAAAAAAAAAAAAGGCAGGAAGGCCCAAAGGCCTCTGCAAAATGGCAAAAGACCAAACTAAATGTCCCAAACAGAACACTCCCGGCTTTGACAAAAAGAGCAAAGAGGAACGCATGAGAGAGGGAGACCAGAAGATCCCAACTCTCCTTGAATATGAAGCATGATGCTAATGGGATAGAATATTCTTATTGATCAGTCTGGCTATCAGTTGAGCTCTGCCTCATCCGTGCCCCCCTTCCTCGATGCCTCTCACCTGTGGGCAGAGCACCAAGTGTCCTTGGCTCTCAGACCAGAGCAATTAAAAACATTAGCTCTGTGCTTGGGTGTTCTCTTGTTCTCAAAGTAAGTCCAAATAATGATTGTGCTAGCTATGAGAAATAAAGGTTTCTAACTGCATGAAGAAAATGAACTAATTTTCAGTCAAACCAGCACAGGGTTTTTATCACCTTAAATGTGAGGAAAATCATAGAGGAATTATTAAAGTGTGCAAATACAAAGGACTGTAGGCTTTCCATTTTTAACAAAACTTAAGGGACTTAAATTTTTTAAAATAACTTCCTTTTCCGCTTTGGCTCACTGATTTGTATTATGGAGGAGGCGTTGGCAGTAGAAAAGGCTCTTGGCAAGCGTGACTGAGTACCTGCCAGTGGCAGGGGAGGGTGGAAATGCTGTAGGGAAATCCAGTTCTGTAACTGTAGCTGCAGTGAGTGCTAACTGGCATTCCTTGTGCACTGGTATGTCCGATGTAAACACTGCTCGATCAGGTGAGCGTCTATCAAGTCTACTTCTTTTCATGGTGAGTTTAAACACAACCTTGAATTCCTCTGTTCAGTGAACAGAAGAAAATGGTGGAAAATGTAGTGCTTTTTTCTTCTACTAAGGCAGATAGTTGAAAGAAGTCTTCTCTTGGTCAGATCCTTAATCTTATACTATACACCTTATTTCAAGATCACAAATTCTGATTTATTTCAGTTAATTTCTTACATACACAAACTGTCACTTTGTATTTCTATAAAATGCCTCTCACTTGTTTCAAAGCTGAGGGTTGATTTAGAATAATGTGATAAAAGGAAGTTGAACTTTTTATCAAAAATGTTAGGGAATAACACTTTTCATACGATTTATGTCTCTTAAGATGAATTGTGCACTGCAGTATATTAATACATTATATGTAGTTATGTACTGATGGTGAATTTCATTCAAGTAATTGAAAAAGGCAGAAATAGACCTTATAGTTACATGTTGGTGCCAGAAATCTCACTCAGTTTTAATCCTTACATTTGGAAAAAAAGGTTTTCAGTGGGATCCACGTCTACTTTTGTTTGCCATGAAACATTTTGTTAAATTATCCGTTATCTTTAGGACTGGTCTTACAGACAATTGACAGATGTGTATGTTTAGATGGAAAATTGTTTTCCACTGGGGAACTGGGAACAAAAAGTGATCAAATCATCAAATGTTACTATGTTCATAACTTCATTGATTTAAGCCACTGGTTTCCCTGAACTACAAGTCAATTCAAAGTGGTTTTGTTTTAACTTTGTATAAATAGAGGGAGCTGTATTGTCTGCAATAGCCAGACTGAGTACAGAGAAAGCACCTGGTGGCTCTCAAACTTAATCCAAACTTACTGCCTCTTTATTGATGTGTATGTGATATAAAAAGAACCCTGTATCTCTAGTACAGTGCTAAATAGAATAGATGCCTGTTATTGAGTAATCCTGCGTAGTTTTTCATCTCTGCCATGACTCCATTGCATAATGTGTGCTATATGAATATATTTGCTTGTATAGGCTTGGATACTTTGATTTGTTGGTCTTTTATCTGGTTCTATGAATTTGTGGTATGTCAAGTATACAATTTACATTTTTCTTACCAATGCTTGAATAGTAACATCAGAAATGCTTTTGTAAACTGTCAGTAAAAATCTGAATAAAATATATAGTATAAATAGCATTAAATATTTTTTTCCTTTACAAGAGAAAGTGGAATAGTTTAACGTAATAGAGAAAAATAAATGATGGGATGTGACTCATATTTGATACTATAACAGGTGATTCTTTTCCAAAGACAGAAATACCCACTAAATATCATTATTCTTGGTGTGTGTTTTGGCTGTCATTGTGACTTACAGTGAATCTGTCATTTGCATGTTGACATACAGGCATCGCTTTAAAGGTTCAGGGTTTCATATTGTAAATTATCAGAATTTATGCTGCAAGTTACCAGGCCTGGCTGCTTCCAGAAGTGTATCAAGGACTGATGTATCATCTTTTCCTTTCTGATCTGCATAGTCTCTGCACAGTTCAAAGAATGCGTATTTTTGGCAGCAACCACTGTTATGGCTAAGTATATGGAGTTAGCAATCCAGGAAGAAATTTTGATAATGAATTAAATGAATTTTCTTACAGAAGTATGTGTGTTTTGGTTTTTTTTTAAGGTGAGGTTATAGTGGAAACTGGAGATCTGTTGCCCTGTAAGATTTGTGGAAGGACTTTCTTTCCAGCGGCGCTGGTAAGTGGTGTGAGCACTGTTGGCTCTTAGATCTGATAAACTGATAAGAGAGTTAAGCCATGGTCACTATAGCTAAATAAAGCACATCTGGGTGCTTGGTTTTGGTGTTGGTATGGGGTTTTTGTTTGTTTGTTTTCTCACAAACTATTACTCATTCTAGTTATCTCACTTTTGAAGCTTAGAAGGAGGTTATTTTTATTTCAGCGTCCCAGCACTTTCTGAGAATACGCGCTTCTAAAATCATCTTCTCTACGGTCACAGAATCATTCCTTGCACATGTAAGCCCTAGCATAACGCAGTGCCAGCTAGTAAACTAAGTGTCTTGTTAGGTACCTTAAAAATGCTGTGTTCTCCAGTCTTAATAGAAATTGCTGTCCTTCAGCATGAATAAGGATTTCAGACACCTCTGATTTGTCTTGACACTCAATGCAAATGCTGTCTACCTGCCATCAAATTTTATTTGCAAGGAGCAAATACATGCACCTCTTATTTTTCTTCTTCATTTCCCAATTTTTTGTGAGAACGTGTATGCATTTGTGACTTCTGTAGTTCTGTTCTAAAGTACTGACTGGCATATATGATTGACTGAAAGCAATCTGATCTTATTCATCAAGAGTTGGGCCTTGTTTGCTGATTGATTCTGTATTCTCCTTTTTTTTTTTTTTCTACTTGTAGAAAAAACATGGACCCATTTGCCAAAAAACTTCTGCCAAGAAAAGGAAGACATTTGATTCCAGCCGACAGAGAGCAGAAGGAACTGACATTCCCACAATAAAACCTCTTAAGCCACCGGTATGTTATAATTTGCTCTGCATATGAACATTTTAGGAAAACTATGTATGCATAGTAAGAATGCTTATTTCTGCTGGCTATTTGTGATAATTAGATCAACTAGGATCTGGAAGAAATCTACTATAATATTGTGTACTGAAATAAGGCACATACTTGGCTTGAAGTAAGAGCTTCATATATATAAAGCTCCTTCTTTTTTGGCTTCTTAGCCAGAACCACCCAAAAAACCTTCCAATTGGAGACGAAAGCATGAGGAATTTATAGCAACTATACGAGCAGCCAAAGGACTTAATCTTAAAGACGGTGGAAAACTCCCTCCACCACCTCCACCATCATATGACCCTGGTATGTAAAACAATCGAGTTCTTTATGGATTTGTTTTTCAAACTTAATTTGTGAAAATATAAATTGGAAAGGAATTTGTTGGAATACATTATTCACAAGTTCTTGAAGATGACTGTCTGATTATCCCTATGCAGATACTGGTTTGTGACTGTGGGTCTGGCTGACTATCTTCCTTGCAAAGCAGCTTTCAATGCTCATTACTTTTGTTTTCAACGCATTGAAAGGTAGTTGTGGTCAGTTTGCAGGTCGTTACTGTGTTATAAACCATAGGCTGGACAAATTGCCTCACTTCTTTCCACAACAGTGTAACCGCTCAGAAAGGGTGGGATACCTTTTTTATTAGCTACTAATGCTGGGCACCCACAGCCTGTTCATATTGTAGGAATGCAGGTCACGTATGTTCTTCAAATGTAGTCTCTCTCATTTCTTGCTGAGTTCACACTTAGTTTCATGTATGTAGTGCCTGCTCTAGTGTGCATGTGATCCTTTCTCTTGTGGTGGGGGTACTTGTGTTTTGGGTGAGATGTGTGGGATTTGTATTAACAAGGGAGTGACAGTCCTCAGGTGCCTTCAGAACCGAGGCTGGGTAAAGCATTTAAACAGTCTGATGTGAGAATAAAATAGATAATAATAGATACTAGATGTGATAGTAGTTTGGGGAATATATTTCTTCCTCTTGTCATAAGAGCTCAACCATTTTGGAGTGCCCATCTCTAACTAGCTGCTAGTCTTTTTCCTTTCAAATAAGAGAGTTCTGTATTAATATTTCCTAGTTAATTGCATGCTTTGCATTTGCAAGCAAGCAGTATCGCTGATTCTTGGATCTCCTGTTCCACCTTTTCCTTAGTGTGGACTAGCCTCCTGGTATTAAGAAGGACCTTAAGTCACCCCATTTGCATTGAACTTGACTGCATATATGTACTGCCCACTTATTTTGGTTAGTTTGTATTTTGTAAAGCTTACACTGAATCCTAACAGTTCTTTGGGACAGTACAAACAGTACTTCCAGATAGCCAGGTGGCTGTCTGGTGCTAAGCATTTTACAAAAGAATGAAGATACAATCCCTGATTCTTAAGAGTGTACATTAATCCTCTATAGTCTGATCCATTTATTTTAGGGGGCATTCTAAGTCTTTTGTGGGAACTGAGCTGTGCCCCAGCTAGTAATGTCTTTTCTTTTTATCTAGGGGGTTCCATAGCTGCTTTATTGATCTGTTTAGCTTTGTTTATTTTTTTTAATAAAACTTTGAGCCTGTCTTGGTTTGACCATATAGATACTTTGGTTCTTTTAAATTTCTGTCTCTTAAGGTATAGTTTGTGTCTGAGTATTCTGACAGTAGTGGAGTTTATATAAAATAAATAAATAAAAATCTGTTGTTATCACATGAGATTCCCAGGCTGTCCCTTCTCTGAAGGATTTCTGTGTTCTTCCTGTGTCCTTTGCTCACACTTCTTGGGTCACAGTTCATGGCTTGGTGGCCACTACATCATTTGACTTCCTCAAAATAGTTTGTTAATTGAAAGGGATAACTACTTAAGCCAGATCTGCTGCATTTGGAGTAGTAACATGTAATACAATTCTTATTTTAAATTGTATGATATTTAACTGTAATCTCGGAGGCGGTGACTGTTGAATATCTCACTAGTTTCTTCAATACATGTCTAAAACCACCTAGGATCATACCAATTTAACCTGCTTTGCCAGTCTCCAGTTCTTCTGAAATTGATGTTTGTATGGTCTTAAATGCTATAATCTGGGGAATTCAGCATTGATATCTCTAGACACTAAAATGTCTATCTGAAATTGCAGTCCAAACATTTTGCTTTCCAAGGGCAGTGTATTTTAAGAAGTTTATTTCCAGCATACAGATGTGGGGTCTTTTAGTGTTTTAAACATTTACATAGCCTTTCTCGGGGTTTTTTCTGGTTGTTTTATTTTGTTTTGTTTGGGGTTTTTTTGTTTGTTTGTTTTCCCCCAATGTTAGTAATATTTCCTGCAAGTAGTACTGTTTGTAATGTGACTAAATTAATCTTGAAAAATCATATAGCCATCAATTATCCTGTTTTGCATGTCTCTATAGATATCTCCTAATTTTGGCTGGATTTCCTCTGATTTTTTTTTTTTTTTGTTAAATTCCAGATTTTTTTTTTTTTTTTTTTTTTTTTAGTATTTGTTTCCAGTATTGTAGTTAGTATGTCTCGTTTCTTTCAAAATTGCCAGAGGAAACAGATTTTTTGTTGTCTTTTGCTATTTGAATGGGAAATGTTTTAATGCTTTTTCTTATTCTGAACAAACTGAACTATGTTTTTGAATTTTTTTTTTTATTATTTTTTTTTTTAGCCTCTTCTGTTCTCAACTTTCTTCCAGCCGATATCCCTGCTATGTCCATATACCTCTTTGGCTGCCTCCTCTGCTGAATAGCATCTCTCAAAGTGTTTCTGATTTTTCGTAGTTTTTTTTCTCTTCCTCAACTTTCTTTCATTTTTCTCTTTCCTTCTCATTCTCATCCATCAAACAAGAATCATCTTTTTTGCTATATGTGGACAATATTCTGTTCCCCAGTAATGTGTATTTCGTTTTCAGATTTAAGAGGCCTTCATTTTCTCTGGGGGTGGGGTTGATCTTAGAAGACTTTAAAACACTTTATTTTTTGAAACATGTTATTAATGCTAGATTTTTATGTTTTTAAGATTACATTCAGTGTCCATATTGTCAGAGGAGGTTTAATGAAAATGCAGCTGACAGACACATCAATTTCTGTAAGGAACAAGCAGCACGTATTACTAATAAGGGAAAATTGGCAGCTGATACCAAAGGGAAGCTTCCTACTCGAACACAGGTGAACTACAATATCTTTCTTGTAACTTGCAAATCAAGCTTGTTAAATAGTATGTTGCTCTTAAATGGTATTAGTTATTTTGTTCTGTACTTTTATTACTTGTGCTAAGCTGAAATTAGACACTAAACATGGAAGAGGCTTTTGCTTTCTTATGAGAGTTGCAGAGATCCGTAGATCAGATGGCAGCAGATGCAAAGCCAAAATCAGTCGTAAGTGTAATTCAGAGATTTGTGAAAATGGCATATAGGGGTAGCAGCAGGAAGTAGATATGCAGTGTTTTTAAAGAAAGTTGAACTTCTGTTGTGCAAGTGTTCTGAATCCGATTCAAGACTGTTCCTTAAGTGGACAAACAAAGGTAGATAACTACAGAACAGCTGTCAGAAATATTTTGGCTGATTAGAGGCTTAGAGGATTTCAGGCCTATTAAGGTAAGAGGTGCAGTAGTTATGATGAGAACAAATGAAGGATTAAAGCATATGTGTGTTTTCCATTTAGTGGTAATGCTCTTTTTTTATGGAAGCTGTGAAGAGTCAAATAGACAGAAGCAGTTACTTAGTGATTCTTGCGCTATATTCCAGATCAGTGCTGGGACTGGTTCAGAGCACACAGGTGAGAGGATCTGAAAGACAAAAATGATCCTGTCCTTGAGTATTCTTTTTAAAATTAACTAGTAATGAGGTGATAATGTTAATCCCGTGAGTTCGCTATGGAAAACGATGAACAAAGCTGTAGAAAGGGGAAAATAAACAAAGACATAGGGTTAAATGAAAAAATAAAACCAGTTAAATAATCAGTCTTACATCCGTCTTATCATCTGTATGTATGAGAAAGTAGAGTAGCAGAAGCCATTCGCATGATCCTGTACCAGAAACAGTTTACCTAAGTAGGTAATCACAGTTGTTTTCTCGCAGTACCTGAGACAACTGCCTGTCTTGTTATATAGATAGTTTGATTTAATTGCTTAAATTTCTAGGTTGTATTTTGTTACAGTGCAAACCTGCTGCAGTTAAGAAGATGCCTTCTGTAGGATCAGTGCCACCATCATCATCACGCTTACCACAGCCAAGTGGTGTTAGCAAAACGGTTGTAGGTATGAAGCGAATGTTATTAATTCTCCATTTCCTTTCTAAATATTAGTTCTCAAATTATGTAGTAAAAGCAGTATAATTTTAATAGCTGGAAGGATTTCTACAGCATTGCCTAGTGATTTAAACTGTTGAAGCAGAAAAATTCGTAGGAGTTCAGTGTTACACAAGTGGATAAGATGGTGTCTTTTTCATAGTACATTTTATTTAATCGATGTCTTTGTGACCTGTATTTTTTTTTAACTTAAATATTTAACGGCTATAAAATTTATTGTTGAAATTGATATAGTAGTTTGTAAAAATTCATTTAAAGTTGGAAGGGACACTGATTGCCGTATTTCCATCAAGACTCTTGAGCACACAGGATTCTTTTCTGTTTTATATATTGGGTCAAATTAGGTTTTCTTCTGAATTAAATGTGCAAAATCATTGTGTATAGTAATGCATAATTGTAGCTAATACTCTTCTCTCAATGGAGTTTTTTCTGTTGCTTAGTTTTGTAACTAATTTGTATGCTGAATATGATTGTGAGTTGGTGAAAATACATAGTCAAGCCATGTATATTATAACTATGCAAACATGGGTCTTATTCTGATTTCAGATATCATCAGATATCAAGCATGTTCTGTTTGTACATACTTGGGCATTCCAGACTTCTTTCCTTTTGCTTTTTGAGGAAAGTAATTGAGCTCCAATGTTTTTTATTGGAATAGAACATTATGTTTCCATTGGATATCTTCTGTAAATTTCCAGAAACCTATTTGCTTTTTCCTAGTATCTTGAAACTTGTTCTTATCTTGATATTTCTAAAACTCTTGTTTTGAATTTACAATTTAAAACTAAATAATAATTGCATCTTTCCAGCAGCAAAATTTTACATTTTCTTTTATTTCCATGCTTGCTTTCAACTGCAAGGTGCCTCTTCAAATAAAGCACCATCTTCATCTGGATCCAGTGGGAGCAAAATTCAGACATTATCACCAGCTCACAAAAACTCATTGGGACCAGGGAGCCCACAAGCAGGGTAAATTTCCATTTAGTGTTGTTGTTTATGCTTTATTTCATATTTTAGTTGTGCTAGTTCTAGAAGTCTCTGTGGTCTGTTTCACTTGCATTTTTTTTGTCCTGAAAGCTTCAGAAGTGCAGTGTTTTTGAATTTATCTTTTCTTTATAAACACAATTAATGTTTAAGGAACATTTGAGTAGGCAAAGATTTATTTTCTAATCTTAAAAGAACACCAAAGGAGAGCAAATGATCAAAATAGATATAAAGTAGATGAAAAAGTTATAGAATATGCAGAAGTGGAGCTATAATTTTTTTCTTTGTAAAAGTGAAGAGACTTAAAAAAGGAGGAAACATGAAACATAATTTCCTTCAATTTGTGGAAAATAAATAAAGAGGTCTCTGCCACAAGCCAGTTTTGACAGGATCTTCCCTCGTAGCACAAAAGCGTGGATACTTTGCCTCTTCCCTTTCCTGTCTTAGAATACTCAAGAGGCAAGAAATAAATGAGCTCAAATAAGGCAATGGAAACCAGTACTCTACAGCAGCAACAAGAAGTGGTAGATGTAGTTTACTGGAGTTCAGTGAAAGTGCTGGTGCAATCAAGGATGTTAGTGATGTTTCGCTGGGAGGGGTAGTCAGTACACACTGTCTCAAAGAAATATATGGAAGGGATCGAAGTAAAGTAGCGCAATTTTACAGAAGACTGAGGAGCACCAAGGAGTGCTGGGAGAAAACAAAATATACAACAAAGTGATTGCAGTTTTAATATGGGTGATTGAAGGAGCCTTATTCTTATAAAAATGTGTATCAGATTGGTGAAAGTTGTATAAGGTGGAGAAAAACAATGGCTTAACCTTGTGAGGAAGAAAAAGGACATTCTGAAAGAGCTAATGGGGATGAACAGCTTTATTAATTACACCTAACTAGTGATTTTTAGTTTATCTCTCTTAAGTCTTACAAGTTATGCACAAGCTCTGTCACACCTCCCTCGTAACACCATGTAGCATGAGGATGTAGTTCTATCGCTCCATGTTCTGCCCACTCATACTAAGTCTTTCAGACACTTACTGGAGGTAAAGCCCATGAGGCTGTCAGAATTCTTTTTCTTTTTATTGTTTCCCTCCCCTCTGCCCTGCAGTGTCTTTGGCCTACAGTTCAGCTTCACTACTGTTTGTAGGCATCTATGCTTTGACTGTCATAAAATCCCAGCCTCTGTTACTCACTGATTTTTATATCCCATTTTTCCATTTTCAGAAGTTGAATTGACATCTACTGATGAGTGGCAAACAAGTAGGTCTGCAAATCATAGTAAAAAACGCTGGGATAATTTGAAGGCATGTGTCTGACCCCAGTGGTGAATCCCAGCTGCCTGGAAAGGCTTTTTCCTGTTGATAGGGTTTCTAATTGCAGTCTGTATTGATTTGTGGGTGGGCACAGATTTGGTCTTCACTTCCTAACAAGGAAGCTATATTAATTTTACTAGTCAATTGCTCGCTGAATTTACTACTTTGTATTCTGTAGTCTTCCATTTCCTGTTCTGAAGCTTGGAGGAAGAATTGCGACGTGACCAAGCCAAACAGCAGTTAATATGTGGAGAGATGTTTGCACAGGTTCTCTCTGTTCACACATGCTATTAACTGCAAATAGATGACTTCCAGTTGGCATAGCTCTCAGATAATTATCTCTGCTGAGAGGCAGTGAATGTTAGCTTGGCTTATGACATCACTTAATTGCCTACACGATTTCCAGTGTATGGATGTGAGTGTTTCTGCCTGCAGTCCTCACTTCTCTGTTCTGAAAAGCTTGTGTTCTCTTCTTGTCTTTGCCAGCCAGTCCTTATGATTTCTTACTGGCCATTGCTAACTAGTCTTCTCACTGTCTTCTGACTGTTAAATGTGTCTCTTTCTTAAGCATTCTACCTGAGACTCAGCAATTCTTCCTTTTGCTTTTGACTACGTTGCATTCACTTCTGAGAACAAGCTAGTCGGAATTTAAGTTAGGAGGAAAGAGGTGTAGGAGCAGTTACAACATAGAAGTGTTAAATGCCCCATATTGGTCACTTGTGACAATTTTGACCTTAATAATCTCAGCCATAGTATTGGGTTATAAGGGGAAAAATACTTAGGGTTCTATTGAAATACCTACAAAATTACATCAGAGCAGGGACTGGGACACTAACAGTCAACATCCTAAGTGAGAATAGCTAATATTATAGTGACACAAATTTTAAACACTAAAACATCTTATAGTTTAGGCTGTACTGAATTTCAGCTAGAATTATTTTATAAATATTTTGTATTTTTATTTTATAAAAGCAATTTTGAAGTTTTATAAAAAAACCCTTTTATTATGATGAAATGAGGTATTTCTTTTGCTACATTTACAATTTAACCAGTAACATGACAAGTCATAGCATGAGATCTGGGATTCTATTGTACCAAAGTCAGGCAGAGGTGATGATGTCATGTTCTTCCTTCTGAGTTGTTAGTGGACTGATTTACTAAGCACAGTGTTGCACATGTATTGTTTTAAGGCCAGTCTTTCAAATGGAATGTTAAGAGATCTCATGTTTTTTTTTTTTTTTTTATTATTTTTGGCAGATCTTTAAGAGCATACACACTTTTTTGACCAGGCCAAGTTCCAGTTGTTACTGTAAGAAACAAGCTCCTGCAGTTTGCCCTAAGGCAAACTGTGGTTTTTTTGTTAGGTTGGTTGTTTTTTGTTTTTTGGGGTTTTTTTTACATATTTTTGCCTAGATTTTTTTTTAACTCCAGGTTTGGTAGAGAGGTAGTGAGGCTTAATAGTAGGATTACAATTGTATTGTGCAATATCGAGGATGAATTATATGGATATTGGAAGGAAAAAAATTGAATCAGACACTGTTACTTTCTGTAGAATCATGCTACTTGTTCTCTGTGGCAAATATGCAAAGTGGCAAGAAACAGCCATCTGCTGGCTAATGTTAACAGCCAGTGATTAAAATACACAAGCGTGCAGTTTCCCTCTTGCTCTTTAGGTGGCGTTGTTGAACTGCTGCGTGAAGCTTCTGAGCGACACATGAAGCTGTTTCATGTGTTTGTGTTAAACATGAAGGCTAAAAATGAACTGGGTCTCTAAGGTGTTCAGTTCTGTAAAGGAAAGATTCTAGAACTTCATTTCATATGAAGTGCAACTTCAATATCACAGTATTTTTGTATTTTATTTATTATTTTATTTATTATTATTTATTATTATTTTATTTATTATTAGCAAACAAATTTTATGAACTCCATTATTTTAATTCATTTTTTGTATACTAATTTTTTTTTTTTTAATGTGAATTCTTCTTTTCTGCTCTTCAAGTACAGGAGTACTGAGAGAGCACACGACAGCATCATCGACATAAGCTGGGTCAGTGTTAGTGAGGCTTACTTTGTACATGTAGATCAAGATGTGTCAACTGAGCTCTGCTGTGAGAGTTTTCCTTTTCTGCCTGAACAGTGTAAGGGCACAGGCAGTTATAAGTATTAATGGAAGTATAGCATAAGGGCATCATTTCTGAGTTCTAGAGAAGCAAGTGAGAAGGCAAGAGTAGAATGTGATTCTGTACTGTAGTCAGTAGGAAAAACTTCATTCATTTCATCTATTTGATGTTGAAGAATTGGGAAAAGTAAAACCAGTGCTGCAGAGATTGTAGTTAGTCTTGTATTTTGATAGTGAATCATGTTAAGATCCGAAGTTTGATACATATTTTGTAAGAGTACAGCACTATCTTACATTTCTTGAGGGGTAGGGCAGTTCTAGTACGCTGTCAGAAGTAATCAGATCTTCAGGAGAAGAAAAAGGGGTGGGTTCTTCCTATCCTAAGGCTACACAAATGGGCTAACTCCACCCTTGCATGCAAACTGTTTTGCGTAGCAGAACTTGACGCTGCTGTTTGTGGCCAGCCAGAGTTCTTCTGCATGTACAAATTGTCTATGTGCATTTCATTTATGAACAGTATGGTTGTTGCTTGTTGTTTTTGGTTTTTTCATTTTTTGTTTGTTTTTACTGGGACTTAGATAGTTATGTGATTTTCAGTATAGAAAATGAACCCTTAGAAATTACTTTGTCATTTTTATTTTATTTTGGGGATAAAACATACTATTTAATGTTAAGCTGATCAAAGTTATGCCTTCTGGGAGTCATGTCTATTAGTGACAGATCCAGTACTGTCTTACAGCTGTAATGAAATGTGAGTTGCACACTTAACCAGTATAAGTAAATTTTAGGTTACATATATATTTGCCATACAGCATGTGTAGCATTTAAAGACTTTATTTTTAAAATGGTTTGTTTCTTTCGTTAAGACTATAACTTACATAGCTTTGTTCAATGAAATCAAGGTAAATAAGAAATTATCTTGGTGGTCTTTTCATTTCAAAAGATTTTTATGATTGTGCTTTTTTCATTAGTACATGAAAGTGCTGTCAGCTTTGAGTTTTGTTTTGTTTGTTTGTGTGGGTTTTGTTTGTTTGTTTATTTGTATTTAAGCGTGGAAGAATACTGTAGTTCTTTATTTGGGAGTATTGTGACTGTTTCTAGGTTATTGTCATCTGTATTCTATGCTGCAGGTACCTGGAGTTCACAGATTATGTTGACAAATTGTTAAAGGTTTAGGAAAAAGCTAAGAAAATCATGATAGGTTGGAGTATATGGCTTGCCGCATGAAAACCATCAGTCTTCCTTCTCAGTCCTTGGGAAATATTTAAAGAGTATGTATTTGGTCAAACAGGAGTTGGTTAAGCATTTCCCGAGTTAATTAGTTTGAATTATAACATCTGTTTGGGAGGCAGAATGGGAAGAACAACTCCAGGGGAGCTTATATTATACCCTGCATTATTTGGGACTGAATTGTCAAGACTAAAATCTCTGTGTTCCCTGCTGACTTGATAATGAATGAATATAATTTAGTACTGTTGAATTTTTCTTCCTTATGGAGAGATTTCCTTTGATGCTTCACAGATGTAATGTGGATTGCAAGGTTCACACCAGAAGCTTCACAAAAAACAAATTAAGTTGCAAACATATGGGTTCTGTGCCTTTTAATATGAATTTATTGAAGAAAGAGTATGAAAAGTTGTATGATATGGGTGTTGGAGGTACACAAGAGCCTTTTTTTATATATATTAAAAGCTATGTTGAAAATAACACTCTTCCTTGACAGCAATTAGCTGTTTAGTAATTTTTCTTGCATTGTAGTTTATTAAGGCTATATGACAAGAATCAGAAAGTTGCATAGTAATTTTAAGAAATTATTTCTCTCTTTGTGAGGTTGTGTTTTGTTGGTTTTGTTTGTTTGTTTTACCTTATGACATCCCTTTAGGGGTGAGAAGCTTACAGAAGAGCTAAGCTTTGCTTACCCAGCCATTTCAATCAATCTTGCTTCGTTTGTTTCTTCATAGTTCTTTAATTTCAGAAAGATCAATAAAAATACTGTGTCATCATTTCCCAGATAAGGCTTAAGTTACTAGGCTTTTTTAAGAATAAGAAGAAGTTTCTATTGCATTGTTAATGTAGAACTGGAGATATAATGGGCTTTTTTGCAGGTTTTACAGTATGGTTTTAGATGATAAAAATACAGAACTTTGCTTGAAGACCTAATTTTTCTAATATAAGTTGTAGTTTCTCAAAAGCTAAAGTTATTCTTATGATGATGTGTGGGAGGGGTGGTGGTTTGTTTTATTTTGATGGCTTTTTATTTAATTAATGTTTTTAAAATTTTATTTATAGTTTATTCTTTTTGGTTTGTAAATGTTATCCATAATAGCAAAAAAAATATTGAATTATTGCCTGTATGTATAGTTCTACCTATTATGAAAGGGTTTTTTTCATATGAAAACAAAGTTGTTTTTCTTTCAGGCTTTCCTCTGTTCTTTGCTCATCTCCATAAAAGAAAATAAAATGGAAGGCATATTATTCTCTTTGGGCACAACGTTCAGCCTTTACAAACAAACAGAAGTTAAAAAGGAAAAAATTTCCTCTTGCTGGTTCTCAAGTTAAGGGGGCTCATTTTTACATCTCTGTTATAGTAACTTTATTAAGGTATTAGAAAATGACTTGTAATTATGAGCCCCCTTTTCTAGTTGTGATAAATTTAACCTTATAAGAGCTATTCCTAAAAGAAAAAAAAGCCAAATGCAACTCTGTTGTGCAAATTGTGAGGATAACTGGTGTTAGCTTTTTGTTTTGTTTAAAAAAGCATTTTAAAAAGCAAAAAAACAACTGGAAACCTAATCCAAATATAAGGCTATGAAATCCTCTCTTCTTTAAAGTACTCTTTTGTTTCCTGGACTATTGAAGTCTAATTTGCACAATTTTTAAGTTAATGGTTGTACTTTGAGAATATAAGTATTTAATTTTTTTTTTTTTTTTTTTTTTTTTTTTTTTTTTTTTTGCAATAGCTTAAATAGAAATCTAGCAATCTCCTTATGAGTACCCCTTTATATATTTTAGTAGTAAGATGGACAAGTTAGGCCCACCACTGCGAACTGGAAGAGATGTGCAAAGGTTTTATGACACTGACACAAAAACAGGCAGTACCATCAAAAGACCAAATGAGTTGTTGCCTATTAAGAAGTAAGTATTACAAATCAGCTTGGTTTATCTATTTTGCAGAAATGTTACTCTAAATAATTGGAATAGTAAAAGTGTAACCTTGACAGACATCTACTGCCCAGTATGTCTTCAATATAGATGCTGTGGGAGAAGAGCATGTAATGTAATTAGTATAAGTATCTGTTTCATACTAGGTAAACAACTTCATAGGAGGACAGGAAAGGTGAAGGTTTTTCTCAGACTTGATTTCTTCTGTCACTGACTGATAATGGACTGAGTAATGAACGTCTATAGTTGTAAACCTGAGATAAAACTGAATTTGCATGACGTAAAGCTGAAGTAAGCATTTAAGCCTGATAGCTGCACAAATATCTGCCTTACAGACAAATATTTTATGACAAAGTAGTTTTGTTCTCTTAAAGTCAAATAGTTGTCTATTACTTCTGTAAGATAGCCGGGGTAGTCCAAGACTATAAGCAAGACAGGCTTTGTGATGAGAGGTAAACTCTTGCATTAAGTCATACTTATCTCATAGAAAGACTTGTGAATATTCACTGTTTAAGATCTAAGTTGGGAAGAAAGGCCATTCCAATATTTTAAAAAGGGAATAGACACTGTATTGTCTTTAATCCTTTGATATAATTTGGAAGATGCCAAATTCAAATGGGCTGATTCTTTGTAAACAATACCTTAAAGAATACTGTGAAAGATAAATTAGTAATGAATTATGTGTCACATACATGGAATGTAATACTTTAAATAGTAGAAAAGTGTCTAAATCTCTTGATGCTGTTTTAGTGTTGTGATCAAAACTGAAGTACCTTTGAGGCAGGGCCAGAATATTTGAACTTGGGTTTCTATTTGAAGAAGCAAAAGAAATGAAGAGGGGTGGGGGGAAGCTTTTCTTAGACAAGCAGAAATGTTTTGTTGTTGTTCCTTTACATTCTTGGTTAGAGCTATAAATCCTGTGAACTGTCAAAAATTAGGTCAGTTTTTCATTTTATAATGCGTTACTAAGATGTTGAAAATTTGTCTTCATAAGTTACTAAACTTGCTTACAATAGCCCCTATCTCTGGAGCGATTTTTCTTCTCGAGAGAACTTCTTTAAGAATATAGACACTTATTCTGCTCTTCATAACATCATTATTGTCCTTAATTCACAAACCCAATGGACATTTGAGTAAATCTGCCTTCTTTGCGGGAAGTTATTCAATAGGTTATGTGCCAACAGCACTGGACAGATGTGAATAGCTACTTGCCATTGTTCAATTCAGTGCAGTAGTGTGGATGGTTACAGTTCACAGCAAAGGATTTTGGACTTTGGTATGCATGCTGTTAGTGATAAGGAACTTATTTATGATTTTGCACAGAACTATGAGCTGTTGGTGACAGTGACAGCTATCAAGAATATCTGAAAATGCCCTGTCTAGGAAGCAAGCTTGATATTTCAGTATTTCATAACAAAATCCAGCCATATTGTGAATGCATAAATAAAAAAAGGCAAGCTTCTTTTACCAATTTCACTCAGTTTCTAGTTTTGCAAGTAGTGGTAATTCAACTAGACAAATTACATGAGCTGTTTTAGGAAGGGAGGTCCCCTTCTATCTTCTTTCTTTTGAAACTGAGAATGGATAATAAACATCTTTAAAGGTATGTCTGTATTTTAAGATTTCAAGGTGGCTTTGGTACACAGCCTCATCTGCCATCAGGCTCCATTAATACTTCATGTGATACAACTTAGATTAGGGATTTAGATAATTTTGCAAAAACAAAACAAAAAATCCAACCAAACAGATGAAACAACAGATCTGGACAAGTAGGTAGAAGTGGCAGAGGTTGGGCAGATTGGAAGAGACAAAGCTCTGGTGACAAAAATGGAGATAATCAGGAATGTCTGACTTTGTTGGAAGACATCTCTATCTAGAGGTCAGATTACAATTTAAGGATGTAATTTCAAGATTTCTCATCATGAAACCTGATGCTAATTGTGTGTCTAGACCTGGGATGAATTAAGTTGTAGACAGTGGCAGCCTGCTACTTCTGTTGATTTACTCATCAAAATGGCAGAAATCATTGCAGTTAATTCTAAGACTCATACTAAAGTTTCTAGTCTGAATACAGATTTGTTTTTTCTGTACATTTAGAAAATGAATTGGGAAAATAAAATCTATAGAAATTTTGCAGAATACTATGTTTAAACATTTCAGAATTAAGATGTCCCGTTAAACCTTTAATGAGTTATGTTTATCTGTTCCTGGGACTCTGCATCCCTCAATAAATAGTGTGGACAGTATACTTTCAGTGTGGCTTTTCAGTATTCCGCCCTCCCCTCCCCCCACTTATGAATCATGGTTTAAGGACACTAATTTCTGGGAAACTTCTCTAGTATACACCTAGTATTAGAGTATCAAGTGCATTTTCAGACTACCTAGTGGCATGAGGGTATATTATACATATTTTAGAGAATGGAACAGCTGAAATGCAGGAAAGAATAGTGGACAGTTATTCATATTAATTTCTTTCAGATATCTAATTCAGTGTACACCTTGAAGAGGCTTCACTTAAAGAAATTAATGCTGTTAGTTTTGAAAAAGTAATATGTTGATCCCAAGTTGAAAATCCAGAGACAACTGCGTCAGTAATACTTTTGAAAAACTTTAAATTTAACTTGGAGTTGTCTGAATAGGAATTTGAAGCACAGTCATTCTTTGCATCATTGTCTGATCATCCCCGATCCATTATGATCAATACCAATTCTGTGTCTACAGCTGAATTTTTCTTTATGTGCTTTCCTAGCTGCCGTAACAAGTAACAGTTGAGTATATTTGTTCCACTATTGAGATCTAGTGAATTTTACTCAATTATAAAGAAAGGTTTCTCTTCCATGTAAAATGAGATGAGGGAAATGACACAGAGTATTTAGCATCTGTACTGTTGTGCATAGTTGTAGCAATGTAATTTAGGTTACACTTAGAACTTTTATCCTGGCCCTCTGTAACTTCTGAAAGACTGACATAACTTTTAGTAGGCTTCCATTCTGATAGAACCTACTACTTTTTTCTTTTTTTCTTCTTAAATTAATAAAACCATCATTAGACACTCCTTGCTAAATACTGGCTGGTGTTCTGCTCAGTGAGCCAGAATCTTTGGTGTTTCCACTCTACCTGTTGCATGTAGAAGCCACTTGCGTTAAACTTGAATACTTTAGACAGATATAATTTCACACAGAATCACAGAATGTTAGGGATTGGAAGGGATCTTGGAAGATCATCTAGTCCAATCCCCCTGCCGGAGTAGGAACACCTAGATGAGGTTACACAGGAACGTGTCCAGGCAGGTTTTGAATGTCTCCAGAGAGGGAGACTCCACAGCCTCCCTGGGCAGCCTGTTCCAGTGTTCTGTCACCCTCACTGAGAAGAAGTTTCTTCTCAGATTTAAATGGAAGCTCCTGTGTTCAGTTTATACCCATCGCCCCTTGTCTTATCACTGGTTGTCACTGAGAAGAGCCCAGCTCCATCCTCATGACACTCACCCTTTACATATTTATAAACGTTAATGAGGTTTACCCCTCAGTGTTCTCCAAGCTAAAGAGCCCCAGCTTCCTCAGCCTTTCCTCCCTTAATCATCTTTGTTGCCCTAAGCTGGACTCTCTCCAGCAGTTCCCTGTCCTTCTTGAACTGAGGGGCCCAGAACTGGACACAATATTCCAGGTGTGGTCTCACCAGGGAAGAGTAGAGGGGAAGGAGGACCTCTCTCGACCTACTGACCACCCCCCTTCTAATACACCCCAGGATGCCATTGGCCTTCCTGGCCACAAGGGCACAGTGCTGGCTCATGGTCATCCTGCTGTCCATTGGGACCCCAGGTCCCTTTCCCCTACACTGCTCTCTAATGGGTCGTTCCCCAACTTATACTGGAACCTGGGGTTGTTCCTGCCCAGATGCAAGACTCTACGCTTTCCCTTGTTATATTTCATTAAATTTTCCCCGCCCAGGTCTCCAGCCTGTCCAGGTCTCACTGGATGGCAGCACAGACTTCTGGCGTGTCAGCCACTCCTCCCAGCTTGGTGTCATCAGCAAACTTGCTGACAGTGCACTCTAGTCCCTCCTCCAGGTAGTTGATGAATATATGGAATAGTACTGGTCCCAGTACCGACCCTTGAGGGACTCCACTAGATACAGGCCTCTAACCAGACTCTGCCCCATTGACCATGACTCTCTGGCTTCTTTCCTTCAACCAGTTCGCAGTCTACCTCACTACCTGATTGTCCAGACCACACTTGTTCAGTTGAGCTGCGAGGACGCTGTGGGAGACTGTGTCAAATGCTCTACTGAAATCGAGATAGACCACACTTGATTTAATATTAAATTTAGTTCCTGGCTTCCACTTTTGTGCTTAATGATTTGATCACTTTTCCACTGAAGTTTTTAAGTGATGGAACGAGCTGGAAAGTCATCCTTGGCCAACACTCATAACATGAAGGAAGAAATACTTTACGCAACATGTTTAAAATGTGCGTGTTGTTACATTCTTCCTCAGCTGTGTCAGTGTTGCATTTGAAGTTACTGGAAATAAATGTATTTCCTTATGTATACTTTGAAAACCAGACCCAGACCAAGTTGTTTATAATTCTGAAAGGAGCAGTTAGGTTCATTTGAAGGGAAGAAAAAAAAAAATCACTTTTGAGCTTTTCCTGGTTCTGCTCTTGGTAACTAGTTTTTTTAAATGGAGTCTTGTTTCAGTGTTTTGGTTTGTTTGTTTTTTTTTATAATGTCCATGAGCCAGTCCCATTTATGTGTTGATGTTCAAGAATGAGAACAGAAAAGCTTGGTCATATACAAGATGCCATAGTCACTGCAATCTTGCCAAAGAAGACGTTCCAGTGAATGGTAGTTGTTTTGAGCAATAACAAAAAATTCTGTCCTTGGTCACTGATTACAAAAGGATGCCCCTTCCTATTTCTTTTTCTTAGTGCTACTCAGGTTTTTCAGGGGCATCTGATGTTTCTCTACTCATCAAAGCAAGCAGTGAGATGTTTTGTCTGTTTAGGATGTGCTATGCATTGCCTGCTGGCTTCTTGTAAAACCCATGAGTCTTGAGGAAAGCAGTTTTCACAGCTTTTTGTGCTCATACAGCTGAAGCCAACTTTAAGAACACGGTTACAGGCTAGAAAAAAATGAGGCCCTGATGCTCAATTGGATGGATTCTCGTTACTCCTTCTATTTGTATTTGTAATTGCAAAATTTGTGCTTTGAAGGAAGAGTATCTACAGGATTATCTGAGAAGTATGCATCCTAAATAAAGTCTGTGGCTATGAAGCAAAAAAAAACAAAAAGTCTTGTGGCTCACTTCATATTCGTTACACAGTGTTGAGAATACAGCATCCTTTCTACATTTTTTTTTAACTATTAAGACCTGCAGTCAGCTGCTCTCTGTTTCTCTGAAAGTACTGCCAGTCCTAAGGAGTGACTTGTAGTCTGTCAAGGTAGACATTAGAACATACTAAATAACCAATAGTGCAGAATCTACCTGTATTTTGGTGTGATAGCAAGTGAAACGCTGTTCCGTTTAGCTTGTCATTATAAGACTGAAGTTATAGTCCAAATGCAAGTTCATGGCAAAGCTTTTCTGTGTGCTCTGGGTAGGAATTAAGTGATGTTTTTCATAACAATTAATGGGTGTGTAGATTGATGAACTAATTTTTTATATAATTTGTAAATGCATATTATTTTTGTGTGTATATAATTTATCAGATGTTTATTCTCTTTCAGGGGCACAACAAAAACACGGACATCAACCCCTCCTAGTGTGGCAAGAACCATGAGCACAGGTGCTCTAACAAACAAAAGAAAAACTAGCAATTCAGATTCAAGGTAGCGTTTAACTTTGTGGATTTTATCAGCAATAATACTTTTATTAAAAGGGAGTACTTATTACTAAAGAAATAGGGGAAAATATTGTTCTCTTCAGTTAATAGATAATTCATGGTCAATCTGATTTGGCGTGTTTAAGATACTTAATATATTTTGCATATTTAGCATCTATCGGAACACCTTTGTCATCAGCTGTCTCGGATGTGCACAAAAAGTTCTTAGAAATGTCGAAAACCTCTTAGGAGCTGTTGAAAAAATAAGGAAGTGGTCTTCAAAATGGGAAGTGAGTGGTTCAGCTGAAATGTCATTAAATTTGCATGCCAAGCACACAAATTTTCTGATGTCTGCCCTTTAAAAGGGTAGGATAAAAATCATATTGCTGTTTTAGTCTTTCTTGTTTTAACAAGCTAAGTTTTAAGTTTTCAAACACTACAGTTAATCTAACTAGAGAATCAAATATTTGATGCTTCTCCTAAAATTTCGGCATTTTTTGTTTTCTTGAAAGGAAGAGGGGTATCTGGAGATAAGTAGGGAAGTTTGGGTAGAGATATAAGGTATATAATAAATAAATAGAAAGTGTAAGTATGAAAATGACAGTAACAATAGCAGTCATTCACTTTAAAGATTAGAATAATCTTGCATCAAGTTATGCTAAGCTGTATTATAGAGAATGTTCTTTATCTGGGAATTTCCAGGTCTGACGGTAAAATGGGGTATGACAGTGGAGACCACTCAGTCAATGGAGGAAGTTCAAAAAGCAGTGAAGGAAATTCAGCTGTACATTTATCCAAGTTCTGCCATGAATGTGGAACAAGGTATCCAGTGGAATGGGCGAAATTTTGCTGTGAGTGTGGAATTCGAAGAATGGTTGTGTGAACATATTCTTAAAAGCAAAAAGAAAAAGAGAAATCAGAGGCATCTGCTATGTACTGCTGCATGGAAAGCTAGAGCACTCCGTCCAGTTAGACTTCATGCTGCAAATGTGTTGAAACATCACATTGTAATTTTCTGAGTGCAATCTTCTGGTTACACAGTTATTTATAAACAAATATATATACTGTATATAAAAATAGCAAGTACCTAAAACTGTGCCATTCAAGGAAATACTCTTTAATCCCTGTTAGAAATATATAAAATTAAGGTAAAAATGTGATAAGTAACTTAGGTAGCAGAAGTGGTTTAATGTAATTTTTCTTGTAAATCCTACTAGGTAAAGGATTATTTAAATGACCTATGTAGGATAATACCCATGTGTAACTAGCCATGAAGAACTTGGGCTTCAAAAGTTTCTCTGTGAAAGCATTTCCTTCATATGTGACAGTAACTTAAATGCCGTGTTGTAAGTGAAAACAACATGAGCAACTCCTTATAAATTCCTAGTTAAAAGTGCAAAAAGTCTGGATTCTTTTAAACTCTTTAACAGTGATATCCCAATTGGACTTTCTAGTAACATCCTAGGGTTTTATTTAAAGAATTTAAGTGGAAAAACTACCTGAGAACTTTATTCACATGTAAGATGAAACACAATCTTTTTTTGTGGTTTTCCATGTTCTGTTTTCCAAAGAGAATGTTAATATTTGTATGTATTTGTAAGGACAAATATGGTATCGTCTTTTTACTAAGTTCCTTTTGTTCAGAAATACTTGTCTTCTTCCTCCTGTGTTCCACTATGATTAGCATCTACAACTTCGGTGCTTTTTGTCTTCAAAGGTTTCCAAAGGTCCTGCTCCTCTTTTCTCCTCCCTCATTTCCTGAAGGAGAGGCAAAGTCTCTGCTTATCCTACCTAAATATTGAACTCTTCTTTTGAAAACAGCCTTCTTGATGTATCCAATACAAAAAAAAAAAAATAGAGTCCCATTAAAATGTAGGTTATTAGGACAGTAGAACTTGATGTACATAGTGACTTTTTTTATTCTTATTCCTGTGCAAATAGCACAGCTCATATGTGAGTGCATAATGGAGTAACTGTGCTCCACAGGTTTATATGTTAATACCTTACATGGGTTTTTTTGCAGTCTTGTCCATTCTTGGGCTCTGAAGAGCAGTCTCTTAAAGTTAGTGACAGACTTTGTATTAATTTGTTGAGAAGAAGGGTCAGGCCCTGGAAGAAGTTGTTGTGTTTTTTTTTTCTAAATTACACAGGATATTAAAACCATTCACAAGCCAAATCACTTGTATCTGAATGTAGTAATTTGTTTTGTGAAGTTTTGCTTTGAAATGCTGGCACCATCTTATGCTTGAAAGAGCAATCTGAAAGAACTTAATTGTGCCTTTCCCACAATAAATACACTCGTTTTGTCAGAAATGGTTACTTTCAGGTCACAAACACCGTTAGTATAAATTTATATAATTCCTTTCTAGCTTATACAAAAAATAACGTAGTGTTTCATTATAGCAGTATGATCATTGTTTGCATTTTCAAAACCTGTGATCACCATCAATGGGGGCCAATTTTGAAGAAAGTGTGATTGAAGAAAAGCATCTCCAAAGCAGGTACCGGTCTTGGAGGGTGGAGAGATTTAAGAGACTTGATGTGGTCATGTTGCAGGCCATAAGCTATTGATGTTTTAGAATTAGTTCAATGATGTTGAATTGTCTGACACTTTTTATACAAAGAGATTTTGAGAAATTATCCTTCATTCAGGATAGTCTTGTTTTATTATGTTTTGTGTAAGGTGGCTACTGAGCATGGTAGGATGGATGACTGGTAACAATAGTTAGAACTGACAAATCTTAGCCAAATTATCTTCTAGTAGTTTAGGTTCTAGGATCCATATTTTGGCACATTCATATCTGTACTTGGAAAAGCTGGAATCCTGTGTCCTTTGCATAGATAAGCCTGCTTTAGAAAATTTGCCCTGGGCTTGGGTCATGGAGGTCTGCAGACTGAATTATTGCAAGCTGCACGTTCATCAGCAAAGATCCAAGTCCAGAATAGGTTTGAGTTAGTGAGGAATCAATTCCTTTGTCTGGCTCAATGAATTTCCAGTTCTTGTTTCTGCTGGAAAAATGCAGCTTACCATTTAGTGAAAATGCTTTCTACAAAGAGAAGGTTTAGTAAGGAAATAAATACCTTCCAGGATTTTGAGGATTACCGTAACTGTATAAAAAACAGTGACTGTTTCTTCTTTGAGTTGTAGGTGGCAGGTTTCCTAGTTTTAAATTAATCCACATGCAGTTACCTTAGTTTCTGCTTTTTGAGCTGTTTGTGTAACTGTTTGCTTCCAATGCAGCATTTAGTAAATTACTCGAGTCACACATTTACTTAATTTACAGTTCTTTGATTTATAGCAAGGACTAGACAAGGGATTAACCTGAACTAAAGAGTTTTAAAAAGATTTCCTGACCTTTCAATTTGCCATTACAAGAAGGTCTAGTGAAACATAAATGATTGTTGATAGTAACATTGGGTAATGTGTGTTTAAACCTACAATAACTATAACCAGACAATGGAAATATAATTGGCTGTGCAGTTTACCACTGTATAGTGAGACTATCAGAGGCCTAATATGTTTCCATTTCATCAACTGGTTTTGTTACTGAGTGACTTGAGTCTCTGGTGTTACAGACCATAGACTGTATTACACAGGTTGTGAGCACAGATCGCTCTGATTCCATCTCAATTGCATGTTCGTTAGGAAATAGTAGAGTTGTTTTAATAATGCTCCTGCAAAACTGAGTATGGGAAACAAATTTGCTATATTTAAAGAAAAAATAAACTGTTACGGGAGATTGACTTTGAATCTTTAGGTACATTACATGTGTCACGAAGTTCCCAAATTTAATTTATAACAACCTAGGTCCAAACCCCATGATGCTCCGGGCACCGAACCCCCCACAGTGCCTGCTCAGCCTCTTCCACAAGGTGGTAGGTAACTCCGAAATGTATTGTAAGACGTGACTCAGTCCTCAGGCGTCATGGGAGTTCTCTATTGTCTAAGACTAGGTCTTAATTCACCATTGCAACTGAGAGGTAGCGCCTGAAGCACCATGCCCTAGGCCTCCCCCCTGTATCCTGTATATGGATACATACACTGACAGTATTCCAAAATGTCTCAAGAATCAAAATATTTATAATTGTGAAGATAAAACTGCTAGATGATCTGTGCACCACTGATGCACTTCATTGATGAGTCTGAATTTACCCAGTGTCAAGCTCTGGATGCCCTGTTAACAGATGTTTAACTTAAAAGCCTAAATTCCTTAGAGTTCATGTGTAAAATTAGGATTATATGTATACTCCACTTGGTATCTGTCTTTCCAGTTCTCTGTGTGTGTGTATATATATATATGGGATGTGTGCATGAGCACACCTGTATTTTCTGAGAACTCGTAAGTTATACAAATGTAAAAAGTTGTTTTGGTAGAGCAAAGCTGATACAAAACAGAACTGGATGCTGCTGAAGGATTGTGAAATCTCAGACAGCAGACTAATGTAGTTACTGTCCATTTAAAGTGAACTTTATTGATGTGATTCTTTTAATAATTTGTATACCAATGTCTGACGCTATAACAGACTTCTACTGTCTGCCACTACATCTTCCTAACGTGCTTACTTAGGTTCTTCCATTCAATTGAAAAAGAAAAAAAAAAAAGTCAAAGGTAAAATTCCACATAAAGAAACAAGGAAAAGGCTGTTTTTGAGGTCTGGCCTGAGGATATTTGCATTTCCATTCTACTTTTGTGAATATCTGTTATACAAGAGACATCTCTGTGCCAGAAAGGAGCACAGGATCATTGGAACTCTACTGATACAAGTGCAATGGAGTTATGAAAAATACCAGTTTCACTGGTAGAAACAACATAGTATAAGGCTTAATCTTTACATGATGTGTCATACACAGGTTTGTATTTATGCATGATACCCTAGGTAGTTTCACATCTGAAATCTCTAAATATACAGCAACTTAGGTATAATGCTACAGGGATAGTTATACCCCCAGTATTACACACCGCTCCAGGGGAGTGGGCGTGGAGAGGTGCTTTACCACCGTTTCAGCTTGTACCTATGAGATTAACATTTAGGCAGAACTTTTCAAATTTGCCAAAGACACTCCAGGAGCCACTGAGCTCCCGAGTGGGTGTGAGGGGCTCACCCCACAGGGCTGGGGCGGGGGAGGTGGCGTGGGGGGAGCTTCCCCTGGTGCTCCGGGCACCAAACCCCCCGCAATGCCTGCTCAGCCTCCTCCACAAGGTGGTAACTCTGAAATGTATTGTAAGACATGACTCAGTCCTCAGGCGTCATGTGAGTTCTTTGTTGTCTGAGACTAGGTCTTAATTCACCATTGCAACTGAGAGGTAGCGCCTGAAGCGCCGTGTGCAAAGCAAAGGGTTTTGTGATGCCTGGTTATGCAATCAGCGGAAGGAGGTACGGCTGTAGTAGTTTAAATGTTAATAAATGAGGTCTGTAGCAGTGCACACTGGTGTAGGCCCTGTAAATACTCTGAGTATAAAATGAAATGGTATTGTCTATGTATTGCAAAGTTCTCAAGAAGTCCTAGTTTCCATCACCTAGACTTCGTAAATGTGCAAAGAACAAACTTGTTACAAGGGTTTTTTTTTTGATCTTGGATGACAAATGTGTGTTTTATAAAAACACTTTTGGCATTTTTAATTCTTTTCAGTTTGACTAAGCTATGAATAATTATATGGATTGTATGACACTAGAATTTTCATTTTTGGTGAAAGTGGTTTTGGTGACCGATGAAAATAGTTTTATTGCCTTTCACATAAAACTCACTCCAACTCGTGGTGGTTTTGTTGCTGATGTTTTTGTTTTGTTTTTTTTTTCAACTTGCTAAGTAAGATTTGAGTTACCTAATTGTGGTGTTGGAAGAAATTATAGAAAAAAGATTCTCTAGCTGTGTTCAGCAGTTACTTGGTAGATATTTTCTTCCCAATATTCACAATATAAGAGATTACTCTTGCATACTAGTTCAGTGGGTTGTTTTGTTTTGATATGTCATTCTAGAATATACATTTCTGGAGGATCCTCCTTAGCCTCGTTCCATTTCATGTTGCCAGAAAAGAACTTATTCAGATTTCCTCTAAATTAGTGTTTCTTCTTTACAAAAATAATCAATAGGGAAATAATGTTTCTGCAATGTGAACATTAGCTTTTGAGTTAGCAAATCAAATATTCAGTCTGATATAGCTGAATATTGGACTTAAGTTCCAAATACTAGTGCATGGTTTACCATAGTTCTGTATTTGGATTTCTGGCAGAAGCAGGAATGGATTTGGGTCCGATCTGTAAAGTACTGAGTGTTCTACGACTGTTACAATACCTACTTTATATGATTGCTCTAGGTCCTGGTTTCCATCCTTCATATGATATACTTAGTGTGTATCTTCATAAGTTTATTTATTGATGTTCCATGTTTTTAAATGAAGTGTTTATTCATGTGTTTGAGGTAATTAATTTTGTCAGCACTGTGTTTGTTATGTTTGCCTTGCCCCTCAGAACATTAAATATTTGTGTTTGTGACCATCCAGTATTTTTTTTGCAGAATTCCTGGGTTTGTTTGCATCTTATTTGGTATAATATGTTTATTTTAAACTGTCAGTTCTGTTTTAATAAATGTAAATCACTACCCAATGCTAATTTGCCACTTGTTAACAATAAAGCAAATATGCCAATAAAACTTTGTGATGCACACATTTTTGGAGCCAAATGTGAAATTGTCTTAAATAAAATAGCATAGGTATAGGTAACATCATTTCAACTGTATGAATATTGTGATGTCTTTGGTCTCAGGTGCACCAGCCCTGATGTGAGGATCATCCACTGTCCTCTCCTCTAGTGATCGGGGAGAGAACCACTTGGTTATTCCTTTCAAAGGACAGGTCTTTTTGATTGATCTGTGAGATGACATTTGGACTCCTCAGTCTCCTTGAAAACTACTCTATACCAGATATTTAAATCAATGTGATCTGCTTATATAAAGTTAACTCTCTGTCTCTTCTTTTTCCCAACTATATAGTGACTTTAGTTTATACAGAGCCTATCACTGTCATACCTGTAGTAAATTATTGTTGGGTTTTTTTTCTTTTTAATAAGGCTGTAAGGTATAATATAAAATCTAAGCTTGATCTGGGCTTGTTCTCCTTCATGAGGTCAGAGCACTTGTGTTGATGAAATGATTAAGCAGGGAAAAAGATAAGTTATATTTTTCACTTATGTGAGCAGAAATTGTAATAAGGGTTTGGGTTCCTGATTTTTTTTGCTAAGTACGGATGAGTAGAGACCAATTCCTCTTTTCGTTCAGCTTTTTAGGGGAAAGATCCTCCTACTGGGCTCTTCTGTTTACTTCACCACACCCTGTTCAAAGGAGGGCAGATAGGTTTTCCCTTCATTCGGGATGAAATTCATTTATGTGCCAAGGGTCTGCGAAATCTGTTGTCACTGCTGAGATTCTGTGAGATTCCTCATGCTGGCATCCTTGTTCTTCTAGTTCATCATGAACTGTTCCAATTATATAGCAGGAGAGAAAACAAACAACAAAAAGAACCCAACAAAAACCTCAGCAGCTGTTGAATGAAACCTGTCATAAAGCAAACATCTCTTTTTCTCAGCACAAAGCTGAAGAGATAGAACTGGAAGGAAACACATAGCCAGCCAGGAGAGGTTTACTCCTGCATCTTCATCTAAAGAACTACAGCTCTAAACATCTGTTTGGCGGTGTAAAGTAGGATCTGAGCATTCTCTTCCAGTGGCCTTCCTTTGTCTGGCTTCCTAAACACCAGAAATTCTTCGGTCTCATTATCAACCACAGAGCACCTAACTAATTTTTACTGTTAGAAATGCAAGTGGTCTTGCTCACAGAGGTTAGTCACCCCTTTCTGCTTTCTCAGCAGCAACAGTACTAAAGTTAATTTTGATATTTTAAATACCTAAACTGTTTTCCCTTGACACCTTCCCATAAATTTCTTTTATTTCTAAATTATGGGTTTGACCTCCTTGTATTCCTTCTTTGCTGTGACCAAATAAATAAATATAGAAATTGAAGTGGCAGGGTGGTAGGCATGGTGGTGATACCCTGCAAGGTTTTCATCTCTACGCCCATTCCTCAGAGCAGTTTATTGCTATCACATTTCTGATTTCAAGAGAGACCGAAGAAGGTTCTTGAATGGAAGAAACAAATCACAGAACACAAGTCACTGCATTTAGCAGTTAGTCTTTGCATGCATGTGGTGACTCAGGAAATTTGGCAACACAAATCAGGCAGGATTTTTATTAAGAGATGCAATTGGCGGGGGGGAAGCGGAATACAATTTCATAATCACTCGATTTGAATTTCTTGTCTGGATCTAAGCTTGGTCTTTTTAGCAGGACAGGCCTGAAACTCCTTGATTTGCCTCAAGATTTAAGTCATGGGCTGCTGCTTAAGTCATTTATGCTGACTGAAATTCCAGTTTTCTAATAGCTAATATTGCATTTGTTGTGTGCTTTTAATTCCCACTGATCTTTTCTTGATAAGTGGTTATTAGCAAATAAACCTTGGCTTTAAACTGTTCCTGAGTTTCCAAACAAAAGCAACTGTTCTTCAGTCTCTGAAACAATTCCTCAGTCTCCTGGGACTTTTTCAGTAGAAGGGATTTCCAGAGAAGCCCTTACAATAGCAGTTACATTCTCTGATCTGCAGTATGATATTGGGAAATCTGTTTCCTGTTATGTAAAAGAGTTATGGGTTGGGTTTGGGTTTGTTGTTTTGTTTTCTGTGTTTGGAGTTAAAGTTGCAATCTCTTGCATCAAGAGCTAAAAAGAATATGTGAGAGTCTCAGTCACAGTTTTACAAAGATACTACTCCTACCTCGAGAAGCTTCTTCACCATAAATAGATGATGTGTTGAAGGGACTGTATTCCAGGAAAGCGTAACGCTATGTTTACTTTGCTCTCAACCTCTTCTCTCACCATTAGCAGTAGGGCACGCCAGGTTTCATGGATTCAGTACAGTGATCCTAGCCCAGTCAAAGGAGATCTGTGCAGTTCTTTGAAGCACATCCCACCATTTTTTCAGGTCTTTGCTCTGAATACAAACAATTTTTCAGAGTAGTTCCACAGAAAATTTAGCATAGATACAACAATGTGTGTTGCCTTACTCTGAACCAGGAAACAACAGGCTTGCTTAACTAAAAATTTCCTGAAGTATTTAGTTCAAGGCAGATTCCTGGTATGGAAATACTTACCTCAACTGGTGAGGTTATGAGCAACTAAGAAACGGGTATTTTATAATGGGAAGTCCCAAGCAGCTGGAGGTTATATTACCAGCTGTGCTTTTAATGACTATGAAAAAAGGCTAAAAAAGGAGTAATGACAACCAAAAAGTCAGCAACCCAATTCCATAGGAGACAAATATTTTATTACCAAAGGAGTTATAATATCAAAGTAAGAAACTGTAAAAGAGTTATAAACAACTATAAAAATACTTCTATTTATCCAAAATTAAATATGAACACTTTATTAGTTAAATGCCAATATATTATTCTCTGAAAATATTCACACATTTTATGTCACGTTTGTCTAACATGTTAAACACGTTATGTAAAATAATTGCATATAAGAAATCACAATCTGAAGGCAAGAAATTCTAGCTCCTCCTGCAGCGAACTTCGTGATAACCAAACCCATAAGGCTGGTGCTGCTTCCAGTCAGCTGAACAAACTTGCATTCAGGCATCTCCTTTCTCGCTTTCCGTAGGTCTCACTGTCTTGCCAGTAGACGTGTGCTACATCTCTCAAAAGTCGGTACCCTTCTTAAGTTTTTCAAAAAGTTAACCTTTTCTCCGTTTTTCCAAACATTAATCGGTTTGCAGACCCATTAGATACCCATGCTGACAACATTATTGCATCAGCAGAACAGACCAAGACGTGCTGTTTGTTTGGTAAATTGTTCCTTTTGGTCCTTGATGCATTTTATATAGATGTAAGGAAACCAGCTACTTTTCCATACTGTTTTCTTCACCTGCAGCTTCTAAGGAGGTTTTATAAATTGCAGTAGGTGTGTAAATAGATTGCTTTTGTATGACGTTATAATGTAGTTACTCAAAAGATCAGAAAATTCAAAGCCGTTTCCAGAGCACGAAGGTGGAACACAGCCCTCTGCAGAGTCCTTTGTTTCAAACACTGGTCCTTTATTTCCACTTCTTGGACTTCAGCAGCTTGGTTTAGCCGTTTCTGCTCATTCCATCTCCAGGAAGAAGACATGGTAGCTTTCCATCAGAATTCTGGCATAAAGTGTTCAATATAAGCGAGCAGAGTTACTCGAAGAATGCATGTAGAATGCAAAGATACCAGATAATGCCACTTAGGAAAAAAAAGCAGGATTCGCCTGGAATCACCTGGAAATTATTTTTTCAAATTTATTCCAGCAGGATCGAAGGCTAGATGTATTTTCTTTCAGTTCACAAAATTCTTGGTTACATTTCTTTTTGGACTGTTCACCTGTTTCTGTATCTTCTTTATTATGTGTATTTAGCTGTGTGCAAACCTGAAAAAGAAGAGTTTGTATTGTTAATTGAGAAGTGCTTATTCTTATCATATAGACATCTTTTAAAACAAACTGATTCCATTACATCTCAATAAATAATAGAGATATCTTACATGGTAATTAAGCCAGAAAGCTGGGCTACTCATGAAACGTGCCGTGGTGGAACACAGCCTGTGTCATTCTGATGCCCTCACTCTAAGTACAGCCCTGATTGCCCCCTGCCCACGGAACTGGGAGAATGTGGCTTTAACACAGAGCAAATGTGGGTGGCCGGAACCAGTGTGTGCAACTGAGAACATGTACATCCTCTGTCAGTGGTTTAAAATTTATCCTCCATTATTTGAAGGACTGGAAAAGTAAAGTCAGTTAAATCATGAGCCAAACCTCAAAAGATACGAATACATGTGTGGTACCTTGAGGCTGGTGGAACAGGACAGACCTGTTCCCAGAGGTTGGTGCTGTGGCCTGGTGTTCATGATCCCACTCGGAGACAAGATGACTGTAGTTCTTGTCCATATTCAATGACTGTTCATGGTTTTTACCAAATGACTTTAATTGGTCTTTAAATAAAACCAGGCATCCAGGAGGTTAGGCGTTTCAAGGGTGACACACTTTGAGTTCTATGACATAACTGGGACACTGTTCATGGTAAGGCAAACGTTGGATTCACCACAGGTGGCTAAGCAAAATACAGACACCAACATTACTGTGAAGATCTGGTCCTAGATTATAAGAGTTTCTCCATTTCAAGGAAAAAAATAATGAGTTAAATGCAGCCTTCAATCTAACTATGTAAGCCAATCATAAAGAATTATATCCTGTGGTGCCTGTGGGGAGGCTTTTTGATGTTGGTCAATAATTTTGTGTTCAGTAAGTAACTGTGATCCACACTTAAAAGAATGTTCTTCCTTTGCTATGGTAGTCTCTAAATCATTGCACCAAATTTGAGTGACATATCAAAGAGCAGATTTTGCCGATGACTACAAATGCAAATATTTAACTGTTCTTGTTGAGTTTGAGATATGGTAGTTAAAATAAAGATCAAGGATCAACTGGTTAAGGAAAAAAGAGGAACAACTAATTATTTGTTGAAACAAATTTAAACATTGATGCTAGGGTATAATCCCAGTAGGAAGTAAAAGATATGCTTTTATATACTAGAGAAGTTCAAGGCCTTCTTTGCACAAGTGTGGTCTTTGTCTCTCACAGGAGAATGAATTAAAGTATCTCAGTATTGAAACAGGGCGTAAATTTTCATTATAGACTTCATAATCATTGACTTAGTCTTTGCAATGGGCTTAAAGTCTTATATCAAGACATACGCTATGCAGAGCAAAATTCATCATGCATTTAATGTGTGCACGATAATTGCACCTTTGAGAGGTAGATATAAATGTCTGCACTGAAAGGCCCTAAGGAATGAGCCACCTATTTCCAATAAACTGTAAACCATCATTGCTACTCACCTTTTCTTTTTTATGTCTTTCACATTTGCACTGTAGGACCTGTAATGTCCCACATGAGACTAGTGCTGCTTTCCATCTGAAGTCTTTGCTGATTTTTTGCTTATGAAAGAACCTGAGCATGTTACATGCCATACTCTGTAGTGATTCTATTTCCTGTAAAGAGAGCAGGAAAAATATGTCCTGAAAAGTCTATGTACCATTCATACATTATAACATTGGTTTGTTTTTAAGAAAAAGCTCCATCAGTTAACATTAGTTTATTTTGCTTTCATAGTGTCAGGCTTTTCCAATAAAACATGACCAATCTGACATACCTGCCATCTATTCAAAATGTTTAAAGTATCAGTTTGTAGTAATAATAATAATAATAATAATAATAATAATAATAATAATTAATAATAATGTAGGGGTGTTAAGGAGAAATTGTAGCCAAAACAAAATCGCCTGATGTAGTTAGGAGAACAGTGAATGATGTTTGGAGTTGGTCCTTTTATCAAGTGGTGACAAAATTTGCAGCAGCAGCTGAAAATTGTGCTTTCCATCATTTGAGATCTGCCCAAACTATTACTTCTAAAGCATTCAGTTCTGAAGTGAAAAGCTTAGCTAATATGTTTGCTGTTGAAAAATTAAAACAGATGTTAGGAAATACTTATGTTTATTTCCATTGGCAAAATCAAATAAGTTTTCTGTACTATTTTGGGTAAGAATATAAAATAATATTTATAGTAGGGAAAAATAAAGCACTTAAGCACTTCTTAGATATGGAATTGCTTAATATTTTAATTTTTAAAATATCAACTTATTTGACAAACTGTATGATTCCAAATTCAAAATAGGAACAACCCTGAATATCATTATTTGACTATTAAAAGACAATTTTATTCTCTGTCACAATAGATTGGACTGTACAAACAACCCGTTTGTTTTCTCTAAAGTAAATATTGAGAAGTTAGATTTTACCTGAGTATCATTGCAGAAAAACATTTTGGTATTTTCATGTTTTTTATTCTTGCAGCACCTGTCACGATACTCTGCAGACATATTTACCTGTAAAATATAATATATTTAATCATGGAAGTACTTTTAATCAAGTGAGCCAAGTTTCTCACTAACAGCTGATTATGTCAACAATAAGTTGTTCTGTAGGATCTCCTGAGGTATAGCAGGGTTAGTGTAAAATTCTGAGCTTTCATAGAATCATTTTGGTTGGAAAGGACATTTAAGATCATTGAGCCCAACACTGCCAAGTCCACTACTAAACTATGTCCCTAAGCACCATGTCTACACATCTTTTAAACACCTCCAGGGATGGTGACTCAACCATTTCCCTGGGCTTGTTCCAATGCTTGACAACCCTTTCCGGGAAGACATTTTTCCCAATATCCAATCTAAACCTCCCCTGGGACAACTCGAGGCCATTTCCTCTCATCCTATTGCTTGTTACTTGGGAGAAGAGACCAACACCCTCCATGCTACAACCTCCTTTCAGGTAGTTCCAGACAGCGATAAGGTTTCCCTGGCCTCCTCTCCTCCAAGCTCAACAGCCCCAGTTCCCTCAGTGGCTCCTCATAAGACTTGCACTCCAGACCCTTCACCAGGTTTGTTGCTCTTCTTTGGACACACCCCAGCACCTGAATGTCCAGATATGATTTCTAAAGGTATTCACAGGATCACACAGAATCACAGAATGATTAAGGTTGAAAGGGACCTCTGGAGGTCATCTGGTCTAAACCTCTGCTCAATCAAGCAGGGCCAGTTCAGATGGCTTTTAAATATCTCCAAGGATGGACACTCCACAACATCACTGGCCAACCTGTGTCAGTGCTCAGTCATCCTCACAGTGAAAAACTGTTTCCCAATGTTCAGAGGGAAACTCTTGCGTTTCAGTTTGTGCCCATTGCCTCCGGTCCTGTCACCGAGCACCACTGAGGAGATCCTGGCTCTGCCCTCTTTGTATCCTCCCTTCAGGTGTTTACAGAATCACAGAATCACAGAATCACAGAATCACAGAATCGACTGGGTTGGAAGAGACCTCAGAGATCATCGAGTCCAACCCTTGGTCCAACTCTAGTCCGTTTATAGACATTGATGAGATTCCCCTGAGACTTTTCTTCTTCAGGCTGAACAGTCCCAGCTCTCTCAGTCTTCCTTGTTTGGATGGATGCTCCAGGGCCTTTATCATCTTCGTGGCCCTTTGTTGGACTCTATCCAACAACTCATAACTCTCTTGTACTGGGGAGCCCAGAACTGGACATAAATCTTTTCATTTTAAATCTCCATATTCTATCAAATTACTTGGTTCTTTGTATGTACATTTTAAAACATACAAGAATATTTAAATCTTACATAGATATAAAATACAATATTTGCCAACATTTGTCTCAATAAATGCATGCCCCACTCATCTAAAGAGACTGTAGCTCTCACTTTTCATATGCACTAACAGAAGGTGTTCTAAGCAATACATCTTGCTCCCTTTGTGTGACCATAATATTTTACTCATTGTTTATTCTCTTTTTTTTCTTCTACTTTCATGCTTATCATTAAGATGACAACTGAACCCAACTCAACAAAATTCCTTCAATTTCTTCTTCAGCCTGTATCCAGATAACCTAATACAACCATAAGGGCTTTTAAAAAGGCAGCTTTTGACAATACTATATTAGCTCTCCTCACTTAGAGATGCATGTGAACACATCAGACAATGGAATTCTTAAAGTTTTTCTGCTTGTACCATAAGAGAATAAAGTTTTGCTGCAGTCACACAGCACCAAGACTTATAAATAAATAAATAAATAGTCACTCTAAAACCTGTATATCTGTGACTTAATTTGCTAACTCCTAAGGGATTTACCCATTCTCACTGACTTTCTCAGATCATCATTAGTATAATGTACAGTAACAGTTTCTGAAGATAGTTTATTGGCTGTGACTAAGGGAAGTCCCAGCTTCAGAAAAGGCATTAGTGAAAATTCAAACTTATGGAGGTCTAGTATATAACACACTAGTCATCTCCATAACTGCCTCCAAATATCAGGATGAAGAACTGAAAGTTATTTACTTTGGCTCTGTAATTGGAGGAAAGTTCCTAGTGGACAGTTGATAAAATCCAAATGGCATTGTCCGTAGTATTTGCTGTTAAGTTATAGTGACACGAGTATACACTATTTTTACAAAGAGCATAAACTAATCTCTGAAACTGGGAAAAATAAAGACAGGAAAATAAAGAAAATTGCAGAGTAGTTGCTTGTGCATACCTATTCTAGGAAGGAACAGCTTCAGAGTTCACTAGATTGCCATTACTTTCACAAAGATTAGTTGATTAAGGTTTGCTTATTTATTTATTTAGGTAATAGTTTTAGTTCTCATACAGTCTCCTAAGAGAGTCTATCAGTGATAATATTTATTACAATAAAAAAAGATAAAGACTTTTCAAATGTATCTGGATGATTGGCATTGCTCTGCTGAAATCCTTGATGGCACCCTGGGGCACCAAGAGCATCAAGCTGCAGCCTGCAGTCAGGGAGAGCAGAGGCATTGCCACCTCCAGCCCAGGACGTCCATCCGGCTTCCCCGGCCCTGCAGCTCCAGCAGAGCTGGGATGTGCCTCATGGCTCCCCACTACGGGAAGATGGCAGGATCTGTTGCCCAGAGGCAGTTACTCCTGTAATTTCAGGTAGCGAAACCCTAGAACAGGTTGCCCAGAGAGGTGGTAGATGCCCCGTCCCTGGAGACATTGAAGGCCAGGCTGGATGGGGCTCTGAGCAACCTGATCTAGTTGAAGATCACAGTATCACAGTATGTTTGGGATTGGAAGGGACCTCAAAAGATCATCTAGTCCAATCCCCCTGCTGGAGCAGGAACACCTAGGTGAGGTCGCACAGGAACATGTCCAGGTGGGTACTGAATGTCTCCAGAGAAGGAGACTCCACAACCCCCCTGGGCAGCCTGTTCCAGTGCTCTGTCACCCTCACTGAGAAGTTTTTTTCTCAAATTTAAGTGGAACCTCTTGTGTTCCAGCTTGATTCCATTACCCCTTGTCCTATCATTGTTTGCCACCTAGAAGAGCCTGGCTCCATCCTTGTGGCACTCACCCTTTACATATTTATAAGCATTAATAAGGTCACTCCTCAGGCTCCTCTTCTCCAAACTAAAGAGATTCAGCTCCCTCAGCCTTTCTTCACAAGGGAGGTGCTCCACTCCCTTAATCATCTTTGTTGCCCTACGCTGGACCCTCTCCAGCAGTTCCCTGTCCTTCTTGAACTGAGGGGCCCAGAACTGGACACAATATTCCAGGTGTGGTCTCACCAGGGCAGAGTAGAGGGGAAGGAGAACCTCTCTGACCTACTAACCACTCCCCTTCTAATACATCCCAGGATGTCATTGGCCTTCCTGGCCACAAGGGCACAGTGCTGGCTCATGGTGATCCTGCTGTCCATCGGGACCCCAGGTCCCTTTCCCCTATGCTGCTCTCTAATAGGTCATTCCCCAACTGGTCATTGCAGAGGGGTTGGACTAGATGACCTCTGAAGGTCCCTTCCAAACCAAACTATTCTATGATTCATACTGTTTTCTCTTGTAGGTCAGCTATCTGATAATACCTGTTCACCAACAGGTTTTGTTTTGTTTTGTTCTCTACGAAACACTTGTCTTTGTCAGAAATAAGATGACAAAGTAAAGGAGCTGCTTCTCCCTTCTAATATGGCCACTAATATTTTCTCCAGCTTTGGTGCCTTGTTCAGAATAAGGTCATTTATCTATGGATAAGTGCCTTTCTCACTTCATGATCTCAAGAAACACAACATAATCAGAATGTTTTTGAAGATCAAATTATCATTTCCTGACCATAAAGTATTTAGTTTCCAGATGAGGGCTGATGTGTCTTAGTAGGGAAAAGTTGTAAAACACTGGCATAATGATCTGAAGGATGGTGGTGGATTGTAAGTGTGAAGAAATACAATGGCTCCTGATTTCACCTTTGGAAAAGCACTGTATATCACTCGTATTTCATGCAAATAGGTCTTGATTTAAGACTGCAACAGAATGGTGAGTTCTTGTTTAGTGACAAATGGTCAGAAAAATCCCGTTTTCGTAGAAATGCCTCTGGTAACCCAGTTTTAGAAAGCGCTCTCTGCCATGGAAGTGCTCTTGGCAGATGAATTTAATTGTTAATAATTCATGATGAAGAGTTGTAAGGTAGGTTTTGAGCATGGATTTGTAAACTGTTAAGATACTTTTTTGCAAAGCTGTAATAAATCTGGATGATAAAGCCATAATGGAGGAGATTTACAATGGTCAAAGTTACATTTTTCTACACTGACATCTAGAAAAGTTGATTCTGTGTGGGCTAAACAAGATAAATTAACAAGTACTACACAAAGACACTTTTATTGTATGAATTTTGTGCCTCTGCATTTATATTCAGTGGACAACACAAAACTTTGGTCAAGAAGTTTACAATCAGTAAAAAAAAAATTACAGGTTGTATAATGCTTTCTTCTCTTGTTAAAGAAATGTAACAGAAGTAGCCATTAAATTACTTCAGAAAAGAGTACTCTTTAATGTAATATTATACTATTTAGGGCCTAATGGTTCATGTGTCTAACTACATGGTGTGCAGGCAAAAACATCTGCATCACAGTATTTGTACGTGCAAATAGGCAGCATCCACACATTTCAGAGATTTTAAAGAGACTGAATTGTTGCAAGCCCTCAAGTAAAGCCACCATTCCAGGATAATGTCTGATTTAAAACTGGTCTTGTATTGTGTGTTAACATTAGAGCTTTTTTTTTTTAATTACTATTTCCTATAATCTAAAAATGATCAACATTTTTAGAAAGCCCAAGAGCTATTACCTACCAGCTCATTGATGTCGTAGCTTAGTATATTCTCATACTTCACACGGATTTCAGTTGTTTTATTTCCCATTGCACAACTAGATGAATTCACTGGAGACAGAACAAGGAGCAGGGGCACAACCCAAAAGATAGATCTAAAAAAAGCTGGATTACAACAAGAGCGGTTAAGTACATATTAAATGCCATAGAGTGTTAACCAATACATTCTGTAATGTGTTTACATATTTTAAAAGGGATCTTTATGCAACCAAATGATCTGTGCCTTGAGGGAAGGATTCAGATCGAGATTAAGACACTATTTGGGTGTCTAAACTCCCTCATACTCAAGGATGATTTAGCCAGCATGGTTAATAGCCTACAGCTATTGAGCTGACCAGGTACTTGGTGTCTGCTTGGGCTGAATTCATCTCCAGGCTTCACTGCAAGCACTGACAAAGTCTCTCTATTGACCATAATTGGTTCATAATCATCTAATACACATGCAAACAATTAAGTGTCTTAGTCAGGTATCTGTCGACATTGAAGTGTCTTAATCTGCAGCTGAATCCCATCCTAATCACCAATTTTTCTTATGACAGAAAAAAATCTACAAATGCCCATGAACACATCTTTACATCAAAAGTGTGTTTAAATATATTTTTGGGCTGACCAAATAGACAAATCCATACCAGTGGCCATAACATCAGTTAAGGCGGCAATACATGCTCTCTGCAAGATTTCAGCAATCTTTTGGAGGAAATCTCACTGCCCCTCACTTTATTTTTCCCTTTAGTGGACCATCTTGCTTTGCTCAGCCCCCTGATCTGCTGTCCTTGCATGACTTCCACGAAAATATGAGTTCTGTGAGGATGGACAGAGAGAAAAGACCAAAATATCAGAGGAGCCTGAAGGGACTGACAGGATAACTAGAGGCTGCAGGTGACTGGCCTGATACTGGGAACAAGGGAGACTGGGTACGGAATGATATCAGGATTAGAAAGCTCATAACCGGACTCTGGCCTACAGCTAGACTGGCTAGGATGATGCTTAAATTGAAGGTTTTAGAAAACAACAACAAAAACAGAGCTAGAAATTTAGTTTGGAAGATTAACAAAGATCACAGCAGGTTCCCAGACTAGTATGAGCTGTTTCTACCCATCTCTGTTACTCAATAAGAGCAACAACTGCATACAGAGTAATTGGGGTTGCAGCGGGAAGGGCAGAAGGGATGCCCTGACCCCAGCTGCTATTTTCCATCTTCTCCATTGAGGATGAGAGCATTGTCTACAGCCAATACAACACTTGGACATGGGTGTCTCTGGGCTTGGAATCACTAGTAAATCCCAGCTGCAGAGAGAAATCTTGAATAACTAAGAAGAAAGCCATGGAACTTGACCATAATCTTTACTAAACCACCCAACCTCCATGATGCAAGAACTGCTGTCACACACATCTGCCATTCATAGAAACACAGTCCCTCGCAGCCCATCCCAGCTGACTCCCACCACACACTGCTGCTTCAAAGCAGAATGCAAAACACTTTTCCTGACTATTAAAGCCTTTCTTTCTCATAGATTACTTGTGGACACACTATTATGTACACCTCTGTCCTAGAAACAGGACTGGATTTTTTTTACCTGTACAAGCTGAATTCCAAAATTATCCCTGTGGCAAACTGCTTGATAAACTATAATGGGAAATTCGATGGCCTGGAAACCAAATTTTCTAACCTTTTCTTATACTGATCAACAGAGGTCTATTCATACATCAAAAAAATCTAGCCTGGAGAGCTACATGGATCTTAAATGGATCCTACGTGTAATAAATATAAAAACTAGCTAAGGCAAATATATAATGATTTTCAAGCTCCAAAAGGATAACTGAACTCCACAGAGCTTTACTTTTGTAGGGCTCTATGCTAACTATATCTATGCCAAGAGAATTATCAATTTGTAGGACTGAGATTTAGTATTTTAAAAGAAGTTTACAAAAAATGCAAGAACTCAATTACAACACATTTTTCTAATATACCATTGCACCTCTTGGTTCCAGTGGGGGGAAAAAAAAAAAAAAAGAAAGAAAAATAACTGCAATGCTTGTTTCCAAGTAACAGTGATACAAGTGACTTGTATGTGCTGCTTCCAAGTTATGCTTCAAAAGACACAAATAATGATCTTCTACATTCAAAACAATCTGACAGATTCCATCACTTAAAACTTGGCTTGTCCAGCAACAAGTGGAGATAATAGGTAAAAACTGCAAAGTCACTTCTTTTATTTTGATGTTCTCTGTATCATACAGATTTTTTATTTTTTTTTAAATGAGGAAATTACAGAAGAAAAGCAGATAATTTTGAAAGAGATGTTGCATACTCATGACCCATTGCAGGATCACGATGAAACCTGTTCAGATGTTCCTAAATGAGTCCTTTGGAACACATTAGATGAGTGTCACAAAATGAGATCCTGGAGCTTTTGACTGAAAATTGAAAGAAATTTTCTTAAAGTTGGGTAACTTCAAAAGAAGTGAAATTGACTAAGCTAAATATGACCAGCGCTTCAAAAGAATGGGAGTGTGTATTACTGGTAATACCCCATCCTTTTGGTAAACTCCCAAAAAACTCATATCTGGAAAGCCCCAAAAAAATCTCCCAAAATAAAGCCAGGAAGAGGTAGTATTCCACTATTTCCAAATACAAAGAAGCCCTTTTTGTTTTTCTAATTAAAAAACCCCTCTTGTGCATTCAGCCTGCAAGTGGCACTCCAGGCGCGCCCCTGCCTGAGGCGGGTTCCCGGCCGGACCCCGCGGCTTCCCTGCAGCAGCCGGCTGCCTGCGGGACCCCCCGCCTCCCCCAAATCACTGCATCTCCGCGGACGGCACCCTCTGCCCCGCTGTCCCGGCCGCCCAGCCCGTCTCCGCAGCCCGCAATCCCCAAGGGGAGCGGTTAATAGCAGGATTTTCCCGCTCTGTAAAGGTGCGGCCAGGCGCTCCGCGGGTCACTCCTGCCGCCCGCCGGGCGAGGAGACCAGGCTGCGCCTGCCCGAGGGCGAAGCATCCCCGGAGCTGCCGAGCGGCACCTGCTCCGGACGCGCCCTGCGGGGCGGCAGGTGCCCGCGGTGCAACGCGGAGCAGCGCGGAGCAATGCAGAGTAATGCTTCCCCGCAGCTCCCCTGCCTCGGACCGCCCCGCTGCCCCCGCCACTCCCGGGCCCTGGTTCCCGGCAGCGGGCGGGATGGGAAACGGGCGCTTTTGCTTTCATTCTACGGGCAAAAGGAAAAAAAAGGCAAAACTGGGAATTTCCCCGACCGTCACCGCGGGTTTAAAAGGGCACCGGGCGGCACCCCGCCGCCACAGCAGGAGAAGCGGCGGGGCCGGGAACGCGGAGACAGCGGAGCCGGTAAGGAACCAACGCGGCTGGGGGTGCGGAGAGCCGCGGCGGAGCCGGAGCCCAGCCCAGCCCAGCCCAGCCCGGGCGCAGGTGGCGCGGGGCGTCCCGCGCGGCTCTGGACGCCGACCCTGCGGAGCGGCGCGGTGCGCAGTGCGTGCTCCTTACCATGGAACATGGTCCGCGGGGGGGTTGGCAGGGAGCTGCGCCGGCGGCTCCGCGGTCATGGTGGCGGCGCCCTCTCGCCCATGGTGTCCGCAGCCCGCGGAGCGCCGCGCAGGGGGGCAAGAGGAGCTGGAGCGGCCGGGCGGGATTCAGCAGCACCCCGCCGCCCGCCTGCCCTGGGGGGGCGCGGCGCTGTCAGAGGCGGCTGCGGGACGGCAGGGCTTGGCTTTTCCCATGGGGCTTCCGCCGCCGGCAGGTAGTTTCACTTTCTGCTCCGCCGACGGCCGCGGTGCTCCCCGCAGCGGCGCCGGGCTCCGCGGCCTCAGCGAGGCGAAGCGAACGCGGGCGGCAGGCCGGGCGCCAGGGGAGGAGGCATCCCCCCTCCGCCGCGGGAGAGGTTCGGCGGGCGTCCCGGGCCGAGCGGAGAAGACCGGCGGCGGGCAGCGCCTGGGACCGGGGCCGGGGCGCACTCGGGGGAGGGCGAGAGCGGCGAGCGCCGTCGGGATCCCCGCGGGCGGCCCGGAGCGGCTGTGGCGGGGCCGTGCTGTGCCGGCGGGGGTTACATAGAGCCCCGGCTACACGCCCAGTACCGTGTGCGCGGCCAGGGAGGGAAGGATGGACCTTGGCAGCGCGCGTGGAAAGAGCCGCTCATCCGCGGAGACGAAATCCTTAAAAAAATTAAAAAAGGGTGGAATTAAAAAAAAAAAAAAAAAGACACACGTGTTCTGGAGTCGCTCTTTTGGAGGAAAGAGACTTGGTTTGTGAGCTGCTCCGCAGTGCTCTATCGCTCGCTCAGTTGTCCCTGAGTGCGTCCCGGGAGGCGGGACTGCCAAGAGGGCTGCGTTTCTGGTCGAGGGTTACCCCAGGATGCTGGCACCAGATCAAAGGAGCAAGGTGGATAGCTTACTGCAGACCTCGCCCATCTACCCCTCCCCCCAGTAGCTCATCTTGAGAAATCTGAGGGGGTTAACAAGAGAAGACGGATGGCTCAGGAAGGTGTTTAAGTGTAGAGGAAGTTCAAGTTCTAAAAGACATAACTGTAGCCAGATTTTTTCTCTTTTTTTTTTGGTAAATTGAGAATGCGAAAGTTTATGCTTTGGTGAAAAGGCTTGGAATAAAATAAGGTATGAAATGTCTTTGTAGCAGCCCCTTGACATCCCCTCCTGCCTAATGTACTTTTTGAATGATGAGTTCTACATCACTTTTTCTGCTCTGCAGCAGCACAGAGAGCTGATTCCCTAGCCCCTCTCCCTTCTTTGTAAGGGATGGATACTGGGGTGTGAATATCAAGGAGCAAATACACAGACTTAGCAAAGGAGTAAACTGCTCAGCATGTTTTCCTCCTGTTCTCTCATCCTGGAATTGTGCCACTTCATTCACACGGGAGGAGGTACTTAGCCCTCTTTACTTGTCTCTGGACTACACTGTGCTTTGGATTGGGTATATATTTCTCATGAGTTTTTATTTGGAAAAAAATTTAATCAATCCTCTTCAGAAGTAATCTGATAACATTCAAGGGTGAGGGTGTTTTCCACCCCTTCAGCTTTGAGAAGGTTGACTTTTCGAACAATTTCACATCACTACTATACTGTTTAGGCAAGGGACAGTGATCAATATCAACACAGCTTTATACAAAGAGCAGGCACCTGCCTTTGCTTGTTCCCTTAATGTGTGCTGCGCTGGATGTGAGGGATGGCTCAGATCTTGAATTTGGACAAGGATTTTGCCTCGCTAATAGCTACATCATCTGGTTCTTAAATGTTTCTTAAGTTATCACCCTTATTTTAATTTGTTGCCTTCTCTTCACACTTCCTCCAAACATTGTCTGAAGATGCCCCTCTGTGAATATTTGAATTTTCTGGTGTGTGCAGGTCAGAGAATGCCATGGAACTCTTCTTTTTTAGGGGAAGAGTACCTAGTGTAATGCAAGCAAATTTATGACCAGCTGTTTCTAGAGTCCGGCACTTAGAAACTAGCAATTTCAAAACTCGGAGGCTTAGAAAAAGCTGCATTATAAATCGCCAGTCATGCAAAAACATATCCACAAGATCAATTTTCCTTCTAGGCAAGTACTGATTCAGATTTCTTGTGATAATACATATGTGCTCACAAAATCAGGTATTTTATACAGATGCTAGTAAATTGTCAGGGTGTAAAATATAAGGCAAGATGACTCTAGCTGCTTTGATTATGGTCGTTTTCTGTCTGTCTGAACCATCATAAAGACAGATTATCGTTTCAATTTCAGTTTTAAAAAATAGTAGGGTTCATGGCAGAAGTCAGGGTAGTAGCTTTACTCATTAATGGGAATGTGATTCTGAAAGGTGATGCTTGAGTGCCAATAGTTTTGCTCTTTTCTTTGTAGTGGCAGGGTCTTGTCAGCTGTTTTTAAGAAGAGGAAGAGTCTGTCTGTTGAATGTATGTGGAACTTTTGCTTTAGTCAAAGCGACAAATAGATACTGTGATCTGTACGTTGGCCCTAATCATGTATTTAGATCTCAGTCAATTCGTGTTATGTGACCTAACCTTGGACTGTGGCATACATGTACAATATAGATGTTATTTAATGTATTCATGTGTGGAGGGTGTTTAAATATGCAAGGTTTGGCAGTAACTTTTATATTCTGGATCATTAGATGCCCTTCATTTTTGAAGTATGTCCTTTAGTGATTTAGTAATGATTTTTTTTTCTGAAAAGCTTACCTGCAGAAAGATCAAGTGCAAGTCTTCAGAGGACTATGTTCAGCAGACACAATTGCCTATTTTTTAAAGAAAGAACAGAAACCAACCAGGTGAAATTTTAAAATAAATAATTTAAGACTGATTCTATGAATGTCACCTTAATAGCCCATTTTAATCAAGAACTGATGAAAGGAGCCTTGAAGGTATAAATGTTTAGTCCGAGACTTAGCTAATCTAAAGGACTGATACGGGTTTGCCCATTTCGAGAAATGCAGTTGGTGCTGAACTGTAAATAGCAAGCTCTCCCTCTGGAGTTGAATTAAGCTGTGATTTGACTGCGGCTATGGGTAAAAGCTTCACGGAAGGAACAAAACTGAAACATTTCTGCAGAATTTCTCAGGCGTTAAGTGTCCCACTTCTTTTTAATACCTTGACAATTTATAGGGCCGTCTGTTTTAACAAGAGATATGTTAGCTTTGCTATGTAAATAATTTGAGTAGGTAAAATTAAAAACAAGCAGCTTCTTGAAAGATGTAGTCTAATGCTGGGCATTAGTGCAAATATATGCAGTTTTCTCTTTCACATTGCTTTCAAAAATGATTTTTAAAACTGTAAAAGAAGGTATTGCAAATTGCATAGCTAACAGCTGAAAGGCACCAGTAATTTTATCTGCTCATGGATGAACATATTTGATGATCCCGTTCAGTACATTTTCCGAGGACAGTTTATCTAAATGAGTTCAAATTTAAAGATCCATTGTCTCCTGACTTCATCAAATTTATTCTTAGAAAAGTAGCTATTTTGGCATTACATATTAATCTCTACCAGGTTACCAGTATTCCTGGGTAGCTACTTGATTGCAAAGCACATGATTTCTTGTTAAGATTCAGTTCTCAAAAGACTAAGTACTTCTGGGAATGTCGCTGTCTTTCTGCAGCTGTTACTTGTCAGCTTGAAAAGACATTTTGCTTGTGACTTTAGATTTTACCGTCAGCTGGTTGCAAATATACGGTACCAGTAGTGAATGATCGTATTATTTGATAAAATTAGTTGAAAAGTTATAGATTTTTTATTTTATTTTTGGAGTAAAATGTATGTGTGGCAGTCGTCACAAACTGATGTAACTCAGAAAAGTGTGGCCACTGTTATTAATGTTGTTATTTTTAAGAATAAATGTGTTGGGTACTTAAATTACTCTCATCTAACTATGGTGGATGGGGAGAAGGAGAAACATATTTCCTCCTACCCACCCTCCAAAAAAATCCAAAACCATAAGAGGATCCCTGTTTAACTGGGATTTGGAGTTAAGTTTATTGTGCACCCAAAACTCGATACTCAGGTCTGGGAAGTTCTAATCTTCTGTTGTATTGAAGCAAGGGCAAAAGACCTAATTTTGTCATTGAACCAGACCACCCGTTTTGTTGAATTACTGCTGCTACTTTTTCTGCACACATTTGTCCTGTCATTGGGGCGTGTGCTGAAAAAAAACATGAACAGACTGATGAAGTGGTTTTTAATGCAGAATTACAGAATTATATCTTACATTCACTCAAATGTTAAGTATATATCTCTTGTGTGTGTGTGCGTGAGAGAGAGAGAGAGAGAAATTCAAGCTAATTTTCCCAGCTGAGGTTCAGAAAGAAAAAAGATGGTTTTAGAAAACCATTAAGATAAGAACTGTGGAAGTGTGGGAAGCTCACAGGAAATTTTTGTTGTCAAGCTGTGGAAAAAAATATTTCTTCAATAGAAAGTGGTAATTCTTTTATCTTCCTGTCTTGTACTACAGGAAGATGCCAATAAAGATTTTATCACAGTAACATGCCCCATAAAGGGATTTTGATAAACCACCTCTGGGAAGGGAGAGTTTCCTAAGAGCAGCACTACCGCTATTGAGGGGATGGTGTAAGGCAGTAGTAGTGGGAATCAGGATCCTCACTCCTGGCTTCCAGGAGCACTGCCCACATTCCCAGCCGTCCATCCATCCCAGAGCTTGGTCTCTAAGTCTGGCTTTGCCTGTGCTGGTCTGACAGTATGAGGAGGCTGGTACCTCTTTGGACTTCCAGCCTGCGGGTTATGATGCTCAACCCAAGGAGCAAGAAACATCCCCCTGCCAGCACCTTCTGGGCTCTCACTGCCCCTCCTGTTAAGCTCTTCTTCTTGATGTTGAATTATTGTATTTGAGGGTTGATTGCAGATAGGAAGCGGGGTGTTAGTTCAGCACACAGAGGAGAAGGCTCAATTTCAGAAATGCACATCTATCTTTAAATGAGGCAGAGCAGCCTCCACAATTTCTCCAAGAGCTTTGGTCCCCACTCACCCAGTGGTGGGCCAGACAGCAGGCAGGCATGGGGATCGCTGGGCATTGAGCGCAGGATACAACCCTCCTCCTTCTTTTCTTCCTCCTCCTCCCCCTCCTCTTCCTCCCAGCGATGCTGCAGGCCAGGCATTGGGCAGATGCCTGCAGAAGGGCCATGGGACACGACAACTATTCCTGGTTCCATTTGTTGGTGGCCAGGGTGTGCCCGCAACCCAGCCCTTACTGTGCCCGAGAGTCACACCAGCTGCTTGCCTCAGCTCCGTGGCAATGAGAGGCTTCAGCAGGGTTCTCCACTGCACCGAGTAGTGGCTTTTGAGCCGGTTGTTGTCTGATTTGGTGCCTCAGATGAGGTTCTTTTGTGTGGGAGACATGAATATTTCATCTGGGAGAAATTATGAAAATCCTGCATCTGCTTTAGTGAGCCACAGAAAAAAGAAGGGCTTGGGGGGCTTCTGTCAGTTTATTTATTTTTGCTTTTCCTACTTTAAAAAGTACTGTTTCAGGGAGCAGGGCGGAGATTTGGTGGCAGCAATGGTCTTTGCAGATATTCGCCCGTATTGAAATTATGAACATTTCATTGCATTTTAGGGTCTTGGAGGGTCATTTGGTTTTGGTCTTATGCATTTAAGAGTTTTTTCCAAAATGATAATCGATTACATTTTATGATTTGTGTGAACCTATGTGTCTTTTAGTGGTAGCTCTTTTTTTTTTACAAAGTTACAAATACAAGTACAAAAAGGAGTTTGTTGAACTTTTCTTTTTAATTTTCTCTCTTCTCCTTCATTGCTCATTATTTATCTTCAGAAAATGTGGTTGGTGAATAACAGCCACATCAAATTGTCCCGGAAATGTTACTCCACTTCTTTTTTCCTTTTTCTATTTTATCTTTTAATTTTTATTTATTAATTTATTTATTTTAAGAGAACTGGGACTCTTCCTCCTGGTTTCAAAAGCAGGCAGAGGTTCACCCTGGAATGTGACAGCAACTTTGGTGGATTAAAGGTTTAGGTGTCTTACTAAATTCATTGAAAGACCTTTCTTTTTCAATCTGAAAGTTTTTGGGTTTGTTTGGTTGGTTTTGCTTTTGTTTTTGTTGTTTTTCTTTTTTTGTAAAATCCCTTCTCTGAAAAAAATCCTTGTTTTACGAAAGGATATTCTGTGTCTTCCATGCATAAAAGAGTTGGCTAATTTCTCCAAGTGTGAAAACAAAATTGAATGTGATGAATTCTGTGAACTTCAGGGTTTTTAAATTTTGTTAACCATGTCTTCCCAGTCTTGACAACTTTTACTTGACTTTTTCGGTCCAGCAATGTGTCTAAACCTATGCACTTTAAAAAATCTTATGAATCTTATGAAATGCACTCCGAACTACTAAGGAGCTGCACTTATTACATGGTAGCAAACTATCTTGAAGAGGAAGACTGTTCTGAAAATCGATTTTTAAAAAAATCAATTGATACAAAGAAAGTGTTTAAAACAGAGATCATGTGTTTTAAATGTGGACTTTGTGGGCCTAATCCTGCAAGCATGTGCCTGATTAGCCCTGATTTCAGCACTCCTAACATACAGGCTTCTTTTTAAGCAAAAGATTCGTCAGCAGATTTGGAGCTCTGCTGAAAATAAAGCATCTCCACCTTGAGGTTTTGCGTTATTTCTGATATTTATTTTGCTGCTATGTGGAGTTACACTAAAATAATTTCAAACACATCTCTGTCTTTAAAGATCCCCATGATAAATGTGCCTTTCTCTCTTGTTTGCAGTGAGTGTGAGATGTGTGCCTGGTTAGAGCCGGGGAGGAGAGAGGGTTTAGAAGAAAGCAAAATTACCATTAGAATACAGTGTGCTAATGCAATTTATCCAATAAATATAACTTGGCAAATTAAAACAGTTGATGCATTATGAGACTTTAATTTGCTTTTTTACAGAGAAAGTATGCTTAAATATTACATTAATAGCAAATATTACATTACTTAGCAAATGTGTTTTATAGGAACAGTGTACAGGTACTGTGTGTTTTATCGTAACTATTTTAAAGGGCTGACTTTGAAGCAATCAATGGATACATGTGCTTGTTCTGTGGTGTTTGAGCCTTTTGGTGTCTTTGGTTTATGTTGCCTCCTTCAGCAGAGGTAACAATACTTGCTTTTGAAGATGGCAAGTGACCTGAGATGAAAATGTGTGAAGACTCATAAATTTTTTCCAACCTACAAAAATAGATCAAATAACAATGTAAACTCTAAAACTAAAAGGAAGAAATGAGTGAGTGGTCAATAGTAACTTTTTTACTGTTTTAAATTACATTCAGAAATTTTTCTCAAAATTTTCAAGTCACATTTTTAAAAATGATGGTGAAGGACCAAAGATAAGCATAGTTGTCCAGACTCTCTTTTCCTTGTGAAATAAATAACTTACGCTTTTTCTATGGATAAACAACATTTAATCCAATTCCTTGTATTCCTTAAACACGTGTTCATTAGAGCATAAGCAAAACAGCGCTGGGTGCGTGGGTAATTCACTCCGCCCAACATGCACACTTTTAACAATAAGAAGTGTGCTTAAATACAGTATGGTATTACATATTCATAATGACCCCAGAAAGGCATATACATATTCATGACCTTTCCTGCTTTTTATTAAAATGAGTCTCAGATAACCATTTACATATTCCCCTCCTTGACCCTCCCCTGTTGCGCCTGTGCAACGTCACTTGGTGAATTTGAGGAAGGGTCTTTAGGGGTCTTTGGATGAAGGCTCCTTCAGCTTCGTCACAGTGGACTTTTTACCTTTGGCTCATTAGAAGGAACTGGCTGGAATCCAAGCTACCAAACCAACTGGAACCAGACTGGTGCCTCCTTTTTGCTGTAAATCTTGGCTATCTTGTCACCTCATGGTTGCAGCTGGTGCTGTAAAACTTCTTATCTTGGCATTTAATGAAGTCCTGCCTTTTTTTTTTTTTTTAGCACAATTAGTTACATACAGCTCTAAACTAGATATTAATTATGTGGTTTAAAATGTTAGCTTGTTAGTAGGCCCTTATTATATAGTTGCTTAGCCCTTAAAATGTTAGTTCGCTCTATTAATATAACTTCCTAAACAAGTTTCATAACTTTTTACATAGAACTTAACCACCTTTCCCTTTTCCAAGTTCAGAGTCCGTGCCTCATTTGGTTATACCTGTAAACATTAAACATCTTAGCACGAATCACAACTGTATTTTTCACACTTGCACTGTAATGACTACTGGCTAATTAATCAGTCTTTAATAAGCTGTTGTAATTTCAGGAACTTATTCTAGAATACCCCGCTTTGCATTGAAGATCCGAGTCTCTTTCAAGGTAGATTCCTACTAAAAAGACATTTAATTTTGAAGGATCAACAGCAATGGCAGATAAAGCTAATGAAGGTTAGTAAATCAATAGAAAAACTTTCCTGACTCAGCAGTTTGTAGCCCCTTCCTCTCAAGAAGTATTGAAGAAATGTACTGTACATCTCTTATTTCTTAGCCCTGGCTTATTTGCTTGATTTCTGGGCCATCCTGTTATGGAAGGAAAAATAACTTATTACTAATTCACAGGCTGTTTCCCAGACAGAGTTCCATTTTGCCACCTGTTTTATTTGATGTGTTTTTATATGGGTACTGAGAAGCTGTGGCATTTTCAGTGTGTGTCACACCCAGTGTTGTCTGTTATCTTTTCTGACCCAGATGATACAATTTAGTGCCTTTTTTCTGTGTATGGTTAAGATTAGGGCACAACTGTGAGCAAGGCAGCTGAAGATGTTTCTAGGTAAGACTGTGTGACTGGGACATTTAAGGACCTGAATGGGGGTTGCAGTAGGGGGACATGGGACTCTTTGGGAGTGCTAGTCCATTACTGGCAACCTGGATCCCTAAATTAAGAGTGGTTTTATAAAGTGGTAGAACTGCCACAACTTCTTCCATGGAGGCAGACTCTTGCAGACATCATGGCATCATATACGGTGTCTTCATTTGCTTCTGAGGGGCACCCTAGAAAGTGATCCCTGTGCCATGGTGTCTTCACATTTCTCTTATGATCCCTTAGGGCACTTCTGGTACTGCTGATGCACCCATACTTGGGGTTCCCCTGGGAAAAATACCAGTCTCAAATCCATGTGGCATCCTTCTCGGCCTTATCTTGCTTGCCCCAGTTCAGTATTCCTTGTCCCCTGCTCTGCTTGTAAGGGTCTTGTTTGAATGGAAACATTACCCAGTCATGCTCATAACACAGCTTGTGAACCTGGGCAAAAACTCTTCCCCAGTGCTTATTGGTGTATATACTAGTGGGTCAAAACCTCAAGGACTTGCTTACATGGGTTTGGATCTGGACAGGATCTTCTAGCAGCAGTTTCTGAGGCGTGAGTTAAAACTGCTGTAGCCTCCATTTCCCTGGCATGTAAGGCTCTCTTCCTCACTAGGAACAGCCTCTAGGCTATAATCAGAGCTCACTGCTGTCCTTAGTTTGGCAAGCAGAAGACTTGGGAACTTCCTGGGTTTGTGTGTTTTTAGGAAAAGAGGCTCTAGGAAGTGAGTGTCTAGGAGACAAGATAGAAAGTACTAAATGTTCTAATTCTAGTAAAAGGAAAAAAAAAATCTTTACTGTTGTATAAACCAAGGTACCTTGGTTCTTAGCACTCAGAGATGATAAACAGAGAATGTACCCATAAAAAGTTGGAGTCAAGGTCTCAATGCAGTAGAGAATTCAGCTCCATGGCAGCTAGTGACTACGGACCCCTCAACAGCAGCAGCCTCTCCTGTGGCCTCACCATAGATGAGTAAAATACAGAAACAAGCCTGTGCTATGTGAGCAGGTCACAACATTTTTAAAAGCCAAGTCTGTCTCACAAGCGGTATTTTAGTTGATACGGCAGTGCAAAGCTAACATAAAAAGAGTTTGGACTGAAATATCAAGAGTATTTTCCATTGAAACTGTAACAATCTGAAGATATAATGGTGCTTGGGCATCATCATTATCACCACGACTTAGACTCCATCTCCCAAGGACCAATCTTTCTTGGGCATTGCAATTCAGCGTGTGAATATTGGTGTGCATATAGATTACCAACAGGCATCTAGTGTATAGGAAGGGTTAGCAGTTATCAGCTTTTCCACTTTTGCTCCTTGAAAGGTTACCAGCCTCCTCCTATTCTGTCCTTCCTGTTCACACTGGTTGGAGTCCATGTGCAGCACCAGGCTATGTTCCCCTTCTAATGTGTATCCTCTGCTCATCTAAATGCCACCTGAGGAAGGATAGTGGAATAACTGTTATCCAGGTGCTGAAATCAGGCTTAAGCTCACTGGAAACCTGCCTCTCACTGACTCTGTCAAAAGATACCTTCTCACCCATTGCCCTGCAAAGGCAGCCTCCATGGTCAGTAACTTTTGGTAGGCAAATTACCTAGGAGCCCACCAAGGAAACTTACATCCTACAGTGACCTTTCAAGCTTGTCTAAATCCAAGATGGAGATCTACCCAGGCAGTCAAGAAATTGCTTTGGTCAGAAAAAGACAGGGCAGCCTCATTAGGGAAGGGAAACAGAAGAACATCCTTCTGCTCCCAGCCCAGGAGGTGAGCTTCAGAAAGTGATCAAGTCATTTTCCTGGAGGCACATCTGTAGAAAATCACATGGGATGCCTGCTTCCATCCATTGTCTCTTTGAATTCAGTGGGATACTTGCCTCCCAGGTCCTTCTGGTGCCAATTAAATCTATTATTCTTTCTTTTCTAAAAGCATTTCAAAAAGCTTCTAGGTCCAGTAAAGAAATGGTCAGTATTGTTAAGGTTGAAGTCACTGCTATTAAGCACAGCTTGGATGAGTGCCTTAGGAAGAGCGAGGGTGAGCATGCAAAGGCAGGACAGGGCCTGACCAGCTGGCAAACAAACATTAATTACTCAGGATTCCTTCCCTCCCTTTTCAGCCCTGCACCCAGGGTGTGCACCGGTGATGCAGCCCTGGTGTGCCAACCTGAGAAGAAACTGGCTCCGTATGAATGATAAGGTGGCTGGTGTTCCCAGGAAGCTGGGGTGTGACAGCTTTCTCTTCCCAGGGCGTCTGCATCATCTATGGCCACAGGGGAGTAGAAGGCTACAGCATTTTGCTTTTTCCTCCAGAAGCACTTTGTAAGAATAATTTGCGGTCATCTTGCCCCACCACAGACAGGAATTGAAGACCATAAATAGGGCAGATTGACATTTATTTTAAAATAGTGTTTAAAAAACAAAGAAACCAGCAAATAGCAAGGTGAAGTGGGCATGATTTTCCCATTGCAACGCTAATTGTGGAAATGTTGGAGATCCTCTTGGAACAAACTCAAGGGCTAGCCTGCTTCTTTTTCCCTAGCTGTCCTTAGGAAGCCTGCCAGAATGAAATCAGCCTGGTGATAAACTCCTTCTGCAGAGGTAGCCTGTGGCACAGGTGAGAGCGTGGCTATTGTGGCAAGAGATGGGATGGTGGCAGGGTGGGACAAAGGTGGGGTCAGTTCATGACTTGCCTGTGCTGACAACCCCAGGAGTAGCAGCTGGGATGAAGCTTTGCTCACCTCCTGGGCTACATGTCCCTGTCATGGACTCAGCCGCTGCTCAGCACCTTGACCTCTTATGGTGTATTGGCATCACTGCACTCAGGGTAAACAAGGAAAGTGGTTGTTTAAGAATAAAATGACAAGACCATGCATTTACATGCAGTGCTAGCTGGCACCATGGGTGTCAGCCACAGCCAGCTCCCACAGAGGTTTTTGCTTGTTAAATTACATCACCACATTTGACTGGTCCTGTTTGAACAAGGGCACCAGGCACTTGGGAGGAGGAGGAGGAGGAGAAAAAATGGTTAGGCTGGAAATTACCCTCATCTTTCACCCAGGCAGCTCTCTGCATGTTGCTCTGGAGGTGAGACAGGCTCTGGTTGTGCTACATGTGAAATGACTGCCACGTGCTACATGTCGATCAGATAGATAAGTCAGGTGTGAGATGGTGAGATGTACCTAAAAAAGGGGTGGTCTGGTAAGGAGTTGTGAACATGTATGACATGAGAATGTGCAGCTTGTGCTGCACTATTTTATGGACCATGTGGAAATTTCTGGCATGATGCTACAAGCTAGACAGTCTGGAAAAGATGAAGGTGCAATCAGGAATACAGGATGCTTTGGCCCCAAGAGAATGAAATTGCTTATATAATGCTTTGCTCACCAGGGAAGATCTGGCTGCTGGTGCTCCCTGCAGTATTCATGCTTTTTAAAATGAAACTGTCCATTTCTTACAATTCAGAAGTACTACTGGAAGTAAGGACTGGGATTCACATATAGCTTTTATTTTTCTGTAATAAATGCTGAAGAGTTAGGAGATGAAACAAATTTGCACAATATAGGTATGGGAAAAATGAATAAAGTGTGCTTTGCTAGGGCATCTCTAACTTCTGTTATTATCAGGATATCTCGCAAATCATTCTTTATTTAAAATATCTTCACCAAAAAAGGTTGAAGGTCTTTGTTTCCCTTCTAAGGCTACTTGGAGGGGAGGAGGTGGGCTGGGTTGGAGTTTTTAAGCTTGAAAAATCCCCCAGGATGACGGTAATGCTTAGTTTTAAATATGTAAAACTGATGATTGAACAGCTTCTTGGCTGCTACTTTCTTCTTGTGTCTACTTTTAAACTCAACAAAGGCATGTATGTTCCCAGCCTAACAATATTATTGATAGATTATTTTAGGAAAAGTTAAGTAAAAAGAGGCTGGTTGACTTTTGAAAGGAGGACAAGCGCTGAAGAAAAATACTTGCTAAGATGCATGTAACTTGTTCACTTTAGCTGCCCACAAGCAGGAGAAAAATTGGCATGGCTCACACAAAGCATTTCTAATGTTCCAGTTAAAACTTGGTATGATCTGTCAGCTGTAGCAAATGTTTGCACTGGCTATTTCAGATATATGTCAGTGTTTGCTGGCTCTGCCTGCGTGTGTAAATGTTAAAGGGTTCCCTTCCCTTGCTGTTCGAGGGTCCTTGCAGTAGGATGGGAAAGAAGGACCTCTGCTTCAGAGCAGTGTGGAAAGCATGTGGCAAAGGCTCATGCTCCGAGTAGGCAGGGCCAAAATAAAAGGTGTTGCGTACAGTGGAAACATCTGCATGCTGTTTCTGATGTAATTTATTATTTGCTTTGTTCTTTATCAAAGAACAATCTGATTTCCCTTCCTCCTTTTCAAGAACCAATGAAGATTTTGTTTGCTTTCCCCTTTCTGTGCTGTCTGTGAGACGATCAATTTTTTGCCCTTGGAAGGGCATGAATACAGAGTGATTTCAGAGATACATACTTCTGAATAAGATACACCAAAAAAAAAGTAGTATTGGTAGAAGTCCAAGACTAGAAGATAGTTTATTTGATTTGTAGAGTGACAAACTAGTAAGTGTAATTCTAACTGAATCCAATGACATAGACCACAGTGATTATTATACAGCTAACTACTTCAGCTAAATGCCACTTTCACCCAGAACTGCTATCAGTAATTATCATGGTGGCTACAAACTCAGAACTACCACTGCTAAGTGTCCTTCTGATCTTTTATTTGACACAGAAAAAGAAGCATGCAGATATAAATATTTTTATCTAATAGGTCATTTGCCTCTTGCCCTGAAGAAAACTACTCATTAGGTAGAAGTAATGCTCTACAGTGTCACAAAGTAGAATATAATTATGGGATATGAAGACATGCTGGAAACCATGAGAATTATTTATGATATGCATATATTATCTCTGGTGGAGCTTCAAGTCAAACAGGTCAGTAAGCCAAAAACTTCTGAACTCTGCCACTAAGGTATTGAGTAATGCTGATGGTTATAAAGCACCTGATATTTTTTAATCCAAGTGAATAATCGTACATCTCAAGATGCCATGCTATTTCAGATGCTTTTGGAGAACAAAAACTGTATGAGCTCAGAATAAAAGAAATTTATTCAACAAATATGCTTTTTGTTTTTGACTACCCCCATTCTGTGGTAGAGATGAATGCAGTTTTAATCATACCTGAAATCACACTTGAGAATTCTGAGTAGGTCTTTAACAAATAAAGTTGCCTAAATTCAACAGTTTACAAAAATAATATATCTTCAATCTCATCTTCAAAGCCACAAATGCCTGACAGTCATTCTGAGTCCTTGTCATCTGTCTCCTAATAAAGGTGAGTGGATCCCAGCTCAGAGGTTGGGAGAGACATGTTACTCAATGCTTGTTTAGTCTGATAGATTTTGGCCAACACATACTGGCTGAAACTTGGCAGTCTAGGTAGGCTGTGAAGTTAAATTCTGCACAGACATGTTTACCTTTTTGTTAGCAACAAAACTTGTTTTTGGGGTTACATCAAATCCTGTGGTTTGATAACAAGACCTGTAGTCTCATCAGTTTTCAAATTTAAGTGGCTGATGTTTTACACTTTCCCCATAGCTCATTGCTGGCTTAGACCATATCCTTAACTGATGCCAATTTAATAAGGTAAGACATGCTGTGTAGTTCCAGGAGTTTTAGTAAGTGTTCCTATAGCTGCTGGTTTATTTGAGATTATAACACTCCGACCTCCTGTTGCATGTAGTTATCTGAAATTGTATGTGCTTCACGAATGGATTAGGTGATTTTCATAGTAGTTTAACTTCTACTAGTTGCTTCTGAATACACCAAAATTTCCTAATGTGCTATATTTTACAGGTGTCTCCTTCTGGATCTAGATTGTGCGTTCTTGGAAAGAATGCAATTAGGAAAAAGAAAATAACCCGTACAGAAATGGCTCAGTTTCTGGAAGACCTATTGTCTTCCTAATCAATCTTAAAGTTCAGGTCTGCAAATCTATTCAGGCTATGACATGGAGAAGTGGTGCTCTAACGATTTTTTTTAAGATGTTTTGATATATGAGGGTGTGAAGTGCTGACAGTGAAGGATGTAAAATCATCTTTTATAAACTTCAGTGATTCAAACATTTATTAAATAATTGACTTCCTTATAGCACTAGGTCAAGCTATAATGCAATAGTTGTTTGACATTGGTCTGGTAAGCTTCTTTCAGAGTTTCACTTCTTCTCTTAGAGCTTCTTCCTTTTTAGTAAGAGAATTATATCAGAATTAGACAAGCCCATTGTCAACCCTTTTGTCTGCCAAAAATAAATGAGATATTCGTTCTTGTGGTCAGGAGAAAAAAATTCAAAGGCTCAATAGAATACATAAGCTTTTTAGAACCAGAATTTCAAAACCTTAAGCCAATTTTGGAAATGTTTAATTGTTGTCAGTACTTTACAAAAGAGAGCTTATTTAGAGCCTGTTAGTACTTGGCTTGTAAGCAAATACATTGTGCAAGGAATCCTTCCCTGCCCACTACATCATCATTGCAGTGTCGTCTTCTTAGCCTAATGCTGCCTTTTCAGCAGTTGTCTTACTGGATTCATACCTTCTTATCCCAAAATGCTGTTTTCATCGGTTGATGTGAGCAGCAAGTCAGTAATCATGAAGATAAGCAATTCCTCCAAGTTCTGTGGAAACTGGCAGCTGGGTGGAAGAAACCCAATGCCTTGACTGGAGTGGCTTTGATATAAACTCACACCTTGTTGTACGTCAAATAATCAATGTGGGAGAGAGAATTATGAAACCTTGCAGTTTGCAGCCAACCTGAGGGGCAAAGCTAGAGAAAAACAAACGTGGTTTGGTCCCTGTGCATTTGTGAGTGGGTTTTTTCTGTACATGGCTCTGTACTACCACACCTCTGTGCAGGAGCAGCAATTAGGGGTACATCTGAAGTGTCCTAACAGCTGTATGATTCTTCTTGATGTTTTTTCCTAATGAAGCAGAACCAGAAATTGCATGCGCTTTTCTAAACACAGAAGTTCAAAAGTGAATGACACTATTGTTTGTTCATAGTTTTGTCCGCAGGTTTGTGTTGCCCTGAGAAATTATGATAGATCACATTTATGAACATATATGAGTTTGTATGATCATGCATGTGTGAGCTTTGCAGAGCTTAAGAGGAATGTTACTGTTGAAATGGTGTTTTCTGGAGCCCTTTTCCCGCGCTTTGTGTTTCTCTGGAAGTTGTTCTGTGGGTTTGAAAAATTTAGTAAGAAAATATTTTTGCAGATGTGGATGCTCTAAATATTTGTTCATTTGAGGGTTTTGGAATTGTTGTTCTGCAAAACACTTGTCGGTGGCCTTAAGACAGCTGGCTGATCATGTTGAGCAGGCGCTCTTCCAGACACTGAGTGCTTACAGGATGGTATCTCATGCGGTTCTGCAGGGGAGATATGGATCTTGTGTGACTGCAAATGGCAGTGGTGAGCTATGTCTCTTGAGATACAGTCCTTTGAAAAAAGCATTTCAGAACTTCCATTCTAATATTAGATAAAGGTAAAACCCCCTGCAATAAAAGGCCGTCTTCTCAATGAAAAAAAAAAAAAACAACAAACTTGAACAAACCATTAATTTTGTATTATTTTATTTGCTGTTTTACATATCCACTCTAGATTTTATCTTCTTCAGAGGTATGACATGGCATCATGGTGGTCTAATACATGATACATATTTTAAATAGATTTCTCCCCAGCCTAATTAGTGAGGATTATTTTATATGAGTAAAACTCCAAGATGCTGAGTCTTTCCATCTGTTGTCATGATTTTGAGTACAGCCATGTCTGAATGGTGTAGAATTTTTTAACAACTTTTCAGTCTTGAAAACTGGTGACAATATAAACCAAGAGTTTCTGTAGGCTAGTGCTTTATTTCTGAACCTGTCACTGAAGAAAGAATGAGGAAGGGAGAACAGCAAAATTATTCTAGGAGACTTTCTCCTGAGAGGAGGTCAAACACTGCTGTTACAAGTAATTAGAAGAAGTAGTGCAACCCTGTTTGACATCTGTGTATTGCACCTGCTTGCAAAACAGGGCTCCAAGTAGGGATGCTTAGGCTGGGTGAGGATGGGTCCTTGTCCTTCTGATCCTGAGCTCTAATTCTCCAATTTGTTCTCAAGCAGAAGAGGATTTCTCTGACAAGCTTCCTTTAAATGAAGGATTAAAAAATAGAGAATTGCATTGAGAAGAGGTATAAACAAAAATGGATTTCATTGCTTCAGTGCAACCTCATGTACCAGAGTTGTTTATAGATTTTAACTTATTAATTAAAAACCAAAAGCAGATTATTTCAATCTTAGATATACCACAGGTACCACAGGATCACCATCTCTCCGTATGAATTCTTGAGAGAAGGATGACAAGCTGTCAGCAATGGGTAAAAATTATGTTCTTGTTCAAAAGATATACAAGTAATGGTGTGACACTGAGTAGCTAAGACTTACAGGAAAGAGAAAGTTGACAAATGAATCAGCAAGCATGAAGAAAGAACATTTAAAATATCAAAGACTAGACATCTGTTATGAAATATGAATTTCTTTCTTGTCTTCAATTTCAGACAAGACTCCTTTCTCAGGCTACTCTGTGGTCTCCTTTTGGGAATGTAGTGATTAGAAGTATCTGCCTATTTAAGTAATTTCATTCAGAAATGAGGAGAGAAAACAAACGTATGCTATGAAATAAATTATACAGTATGCCTTTTTCAATGACCTTCATTAACATAAACATAATATTGTAATATATTAAACTTTTTCACCTTCTGTTCTCAGTCTTCTTTCCATATTTTAGACTAGGGTATCTGATACACCCTTATATAAAAGATAATCAGAATTTTTGCTGATTATTTTAACCTGTATGTGAAGTGCAAACTTCTAGGCTTTATACCAACGATCTTTATTTCAATAGAGTGTTGTTTGTCTGCCTCCGATTCTGAGTCATTTGGAAATAATCTTTGTAGGGAGTTGTGTCTGTAATTTATACTGTTAAGAGCTATTGTCCTTCTCCAGTAATAGAATTCATGGCACCAATTCATGGCAGGATGTTGCATTAGCCAAAACTTTAGGTACCCCCAAATTAAAATTGTTTGAAATAGTTTGAAAATCAGAGCTGCTTGCACTGTCCGCAAACTTGGAAGACAGGGGAAGTACTGAGAAAACAGATGTGGTACTTCTTTTTAGTAGGAAAAATGGAAAAGGGAAGGAGGAAGAGAAGGGCTGGGTGGGTGGTTGTAGACCGGTCAACAAACTCCAATTTCCAGACAAATTCTGGAATAAAAATTCCAAATAGATGTAAGTACTTGGAAGATCAATATGAGATGAATTATAATCAACAAGTTGTGTCGAGCCAGTGTGATTTCCTTCTTTGATATGGTCTGCCTTTGTGCCTTGGTCAGCTTCATTCTATCCTTCATCCTTCAAAAACTTTTTTGCTCCTCATTCATTTCCTGTTTTATACTTTCTTCCTGAGTTCAGATTATTGAGGACCCACAACTCTGTCAAGCTGATTTCTTTTTAAGTTTCCTCATTATTATTTTTAGATGGTGCAATTTCTTTAATTTTTCTCTGAAGAAGTGTACTGCTTTTTTGCCAGTGAAGTACAATCAGTTCCTTGAAATGGGTGTCTCCTATCTTGGTGTCCAATGTTCTTCCTCTTTTTTTTCCTAGAAATGCCAAACCAGCATGAGATGATTCTGCTACTTGACCTGCCTATATATGAAAAGCTGATTCTCCTAGAAGTGCTGCTGACCATTGGAAGCCTACTTCTGTCAGTCCTTTCTTCACCTTCTCTGTTAAACTGCCCACTGCCCCCAAAGTCATTAGTAGAATTTGCTTTTCTTTCCCACCACTAAGAGGCAGATATTTGGTCAACCACACGGTCGCTCTTCTGACAGAGTGCTGAGTCTCCTCAGCTTTACCTGCTCCCTTCCAGTGGAACATCTTCTACAACACATATGCCAAGGGGCTGCTCCCCGGCACAAGGGAACAACACGTCTCTCCCCCAACCCAGCTGTCCTCTGACAGCTGCACATCCAGCCTGTACCAATTACCCCATCCATTCTTAATTATGCTAACTGGCATAGGTAACCACACTTAATATTTATCATGTTCAGCATCTTCTGTTCAGTTTCCAGCATTTCTTTCATTGGTACAGATGTCTGAAGTGTTCTGTAGAAGGACTGTTTGGTTTTGTTTCCTGGCCACTTCGGATGGCTTATTTTAAGTAATAACCATGCCAGATTTCTCTCTCATTTCTTGGACAATATAGTTGGCAGGTCGTCAGGAAAGACATTTCCCATGAAGAGAGGAAATATTAGTGGTAAAGCACTGCTGAAATACAGATTTGGAAGAAGGTGTGGGAGCATCTTCAAGGAAAAAAAAAAAAAAGTTGACAAGAATTGATGCAGATGCTTAATAAGAAAGGAGCAGAAATCCTGTAGTGTGAAAGGAAGCTACCAGGCTGATCTCTTTTGGCTACTAAAGACAGAGAATGGGATTATTACTCACAGGTAACTCTAGAGACTGAGCAAAATGGGAAAGAGCTGCATAAACTAATGGAGGATATGCATAAACTAATGCATGTAAATAGGTTACAAACAACTTCAGGCTAGAGACTGGAAGGTGAATGTGAACTAAGGGAGAAAACACATTTACAGAGCAGTTTCCACTAGAAGAAGCTTTTAGGCAGGGGTAAAAAGATAAAAAAAGCACCCAAACCAAAACAAAAAAGAAGTGTAGTTACAGTATGAAAATACTCTTGCTAGGAGGTTGCAGGAGACACAGTAAAATGGCCTTCCAGTCATGAGCCTTAGAAAAGGTCTACAAAAGTCTGTCTCAGATTCATTTTAATTTTCTCTTTTGATTCTCTTATATACCCTACATAATTAAAAGCAGGGACTGATTTAGCAAAACCACACAAAAGTCCATACTGTGATTCTTTGAAGCTGTGAGTTAAAAAGAGTAATTTTCTGCAGAGAGAAAAGATTCATTATCTGGTTTTAATGATTATTTAATGGGCTAACTGCTAACTCTGGGTTATGTTTAGCTTATTATTTGTCCCAAAGAATTGATCATTCATCCTAAAATCAATGGTTGCCTAGTTAAAAGCAATTAAGATATAATTTGATTACTTGTGTACAGGTAAAATATTGTCTTGGCCTATAATGGTGGTAACAAGCCTAAACTTACAATTTTGTCAGAGTTTTGGAGGTTTTAACAAGATATATACATTGGTTTTGGCATTCCTGTAAGCCTCTAATTTGCATGATGTACTTTGTGTTTATGTTCAAGGGCAGAATAAGGAGGCACATGTGGGTTTTGTTTTGTTTTTTATCTTATATTATCATATTTAAAAATCAGTGTTTGCCACTTAATTTTTCCAGTTTGTCTGAGTAGGAGGGAAAATTCCCAGTAGATGTGAATTCGCTGATTGTGCGTTGCGTCAAAATACTGAAATAAGACACTGCAAAGACCAGTCACAAGAACCATAATGAAAGTGTGTTATTCTTATTTACTAAACTTAATTTGTGCTTCTGTGGATTCGTGTTGTTACAAATTAGATTCTTTTCAAAGGGTAATGGTTTTTGTGAAAATCAAAAAGAACATAAGACATGTAACAAATGTAAGAGAAGACACATTACCACCATTTCATATTCAATTTACAAGGAGAATGAATTTTCAAAAGATCTTTATTGTTTATTTCAGATTTCACTAGTGCAAAAGTTTAAAATCAAAATTATTAAATTCTTGCAAGGGAGATTGTATTCAGCATTGTTACTATTTACTTAATTGCTAGCATGTTCACACAGTAACAAAGATTAGGCTACTCAAACAGTTCAACCTGGGATAGTCAAATAGCCTGCTGTGGGCTGGATTGGAACTACATAGACATTTTCAAGCCTGGGGTATGTGCGGCAGGTGATGAATGTGTCCACTGTTTTTCCTGGAGCGTCCATATTACTTTTTTTTGGCTGCACCTTCCTAGGAAACAGTTGTTTTATTTGTTCTATTTGCAGCCATGGAGGTGAAACTCAACATTTCACTGTGCTGGAACCATTTCACTGCTTCAGTGGAGGCTGGGAAAAAATGCTAGTAACACTTTTCTAAGGGATACTTCTGTGTAAAATCATTCATCTTTCTTATGACCGTCTGTGGGTGATTTTTTTATTTATTTTTTTTACTTATCAGTTGCAATATCTATTACCACTATATAGACAAAAATAAAACACATGATATAAAAATTACTTGTTTTACTTTGTTAATGAACATCAGGAGTAATGAATGGCATTTTAAGTGCTACAGAACACTGCTGTTATGCAATAACTTTTCTTTTTGTATTTATAAGGCTGTACTTTTTTAAAAAATAGTTTTCATTTAAAAAATTGGCTTCTTGCACGTCATGTGTACTTTAAGTGCAGTGATGAACATGACGCATGGTGGAATCCTGACCTTAATGAAAGATTGCTTATTTTGATATGCCATATCAATTATTACCTTATATAAATAGCATATAGAAAACTTCACATAAAAATGAAACAGCAGGGTACTTTCTCAACAGTCAGACACAATGTTGGAATATTTTGTAAGGATTAAGTGTAGAAGATGCAGGGTTTTTTCCCCAGGTTCCTGCTTCACTTTGCTTTCTCTTCTGTTTAAAGAAGGAAAGAAGGGACTTCAGATCATGAAGGACCATCAAATAAACATGAGCACTTATAAAGATGATGTCATCTTTGTACTTTATGCATGGAGGCATGAAGGAAGAACAGGGGAAATGATATTCTGTATGTGGCATCAGCTATTCTCCTGCTGGCTTGCAGTGTCACTTTTTATATCACCACTATGAAAGAAATACCATTTAAAAAAAAATTGAAACAGCTCAGAAAACAACCACAAGAAAAAAGTGTGAATATTGTCTTCAAAAACAGCTCAGTTGGTTCAGTTTATTCTAGAGTTAGTCGCTATTTGGCGTGATGCTGAGTGCCAAGGAGATCTCTGGCAAGAAGAGCATCTTCTATCTCCAGGTGAGGGGCAAGTGGGAGCTAGAGGTGGGTGTCACACAGACAGAGCCGGGGAAGCACCAAGGAGACTTAGAAGCTTTGCTGAAGTCTGATGAAGAAATGGAGTATTGTGCTGATGAACAGGGTGGTTTAGTGCAGGAAGATAGTGCAGATAAAGTAACTTTTTTTTTTTTTTTTTAACTTAGAGTGTGAGATCATTTTAATCTGTTTAATAAAGGAGGTTATCCTATTAGTATATAAATTTCGGGGCCAGGAATATCTATAAATGTGCAACCAGTGTGTCATGTTCATTGGAAAAACGTTGCTTGTGGCTAATCCTCCACGAGAGGGAGCTAGAACTGTCCTTAAAATGTTAGCAATAAAGCCTGAAAAATAACACCACCTAAACTCGACCTGGAGCGCTTACATTATCTTCTGCCAAAGCCCACGTTTTGGCTCAAACACCACATGCAACGAGCTGGTCCTGTACAGGCTTTGCCCACTGTCGTGTCAGGGCATCCGAGCGTCCCTGTGCTGGGCACAGCACAGCAGCTGGGAACAGAGCTGCAATCGCTGCTGCCTACTCCTGGGTTTTCTATGTATCTGAGGTGTACTGTGCCAAGGATTTATTAGCACTGCAAAGAAACTCTGCTGTGACGGTGCAAAACTGCAAGTGTCTCACTGCTATTAGCCCTGTTGGGATAACTAGCGAAAAATGCTGATCCTTATCTGCAAGCGTAGTTTATTGTGCTGCGTATCTGAGGCAGTAACCGCAGGAAGCAAAGTGGGGGGGTGAAACTGGAAATAAAATATGCAGTGCCTCACTGTGCAATAAAAAAGTAAGAATAGTTTTTGGATCATTTAGCTCTATGTGTAAAACTGTACTTCTTTATGACTTAAACACAAAAAAATCAACAAAGCCACTAATTGGAACCACCTTCTAGGAATACATGTGCTACATGGGAAAAAACAGACATAAGATCAGTTAGTGGGTGATAATGGATTTCAGAATGACTCAGAGTTTTGAAATCAACTTCAGTAAAGAATAACTGGTCTGAAAGAAGAGTCAGGCATACTAAAAAATGCTACCACTAAAAAAACTTCCTCTGGCAAGTAAATGTCCCTTAAGAAGGTCAGCTGGATCTGTTGGTTGAACACATGAAGTATGGATCTAACTGAGCAAGGGTGTGTGCTGAGACAGGCCTGCGAATAAGCTTTTCCAGGGAGATTCCTGGGTCAGAGAAGTGTCCAACATCAAAGGCAGAGGTCTGCATGCATGAAAACCTGTAGGTGCATAGAGAAGATGAGAAATTACGGAAAACTTTTAAATGGGCAAAGTATAGCAATACCTTTGTTTTCAAGTGAACAGTATTAAGCAAGAACAGCCTCATTTTTGCAGTGAAAACTATTGTTTATTTCATCATTGGATGTTACAAACCAAAAACCACTCTTCTGCAGGCATGAGGTAGAAGGATTTCAGGATCAGGCTTTATGTGCATGTGAAAGAGTGAGAGAAATTAAAACACAGTTCACTCAAGAGGCAAAACACCTGGATTACTGAAGGTGATGGTAACTGGTCAGTGGCTACTTAGACTATTGTGTGAAGAAAGCTGCCTTGCCAGTAGGATCTGCGGTGGGTTTGCCTATGTGTGAATTAATTTTCTTGGTCTGAGCCTGATGTTTTGTGGACCCGATGACCAGCATTGAGGGGCACTGAAGGCTGGTTAAAAGAATGAATTTTAAAAGTTGACTTAAGCCAGGGGATATGTTCTGGATTGTAAATTATTTTTATTTCTTTGGGAAGGGGTGTATGTATGTGTGTGGATGTACAAACACTTGCTATACCACGCTCTAGGGTGGAATTGATGGTGTGTCTTTCTCTTACTTGTGGTGAGAATAATGGAGGCTGTGGGAGGAAGGTGAAGCACTAGGCAGTATTTCGTTTGTTCAGCTCCTGAAAACTTCACTTGACGTATCTACAGCTGACCTACCTGCAACCAGAGACTGAATTTGTTAACTTTGGTTTTACCAAGGCCAAAAAGCTTTTTTTCTTCAAAGGCTTCTTGTAATACATGTTACTGCTGGTGGCTCTACCACTTTGCTCTTTGGTCTACAAGGAGTAGCCAAACAGTGAAACATGATACTCTTGAGGATTATGCAAACAAAGGCAATATTTGCATATAGAGAATAATATTGACGTTTGCATGTGGCTCTCAGTGTCACTTCATATTATGCTGGGCAAGGTTATAATTCAGGCTTCTTTGTTGGCTTTGCATGCTGTATAAATTTTAAAAATACAAAGTGCATCACCAAAAAGCTCAGAAATAATGTGTGGCTAAAACTTATAATCAAGGCTAATATTAACAGCTAATGCAAACAACTAGAACATTGTATAGCGCCAAAATGCATTTAAAATATCTAGTGCCCAACAACTGAAACTGTACTCAGATTTTTCTTCAGGAAGCCTGTTTTATTGAAAGCATAACTTAAAGAGTCAGTGCAGTACAATTATCCAGTTTTCAATATTAGCAGTCGTATCACAGAACAGTTGTGTGGGAAGAAATATCTTTGAGGAAGCATCATAGCAAGTGCCTTAATTGTTAAGTAAAAATAATTTTCTGTCTGGCAAGGGAAGAAATACTTGCCAAATACTGATATAGGGGTTTTTAAAGATTACTTTTACATAAATATTACAAAATCATAAAGCAAACATTTTAAATGAGAAATATCTTTTTCTCTTTTGTTCTTAAAAAAAAATGCACTATATTCAGCATAAGTCTTTTTTAAGGAAGGGCAAAAATCCCCTAGCAAGTCAAGGGTTAGGAAATACAGCGTTATGGTTACTCACTTTTTTGAGTGACAAAGGCAAAGCAGAGGCTGCGTTGACCTTTAGGAAAGAACAGATCCATGGGACAAATAAGTTGGGGTTTTTTTATGCCAGGCAGGAAGCTATTCTACTCAGCAGTTCAGGGTAGCGAAGGAAGATGTTTAAGTTATCTCTTATCCCACTAAGGGAAATGCGACCTCAGGGCTGTTGCTTCTCTAAGGCTAAAGGCGTACTTATGTAAAGCTTGCATCATCATTTTCAAAGGTTGTTCTGTAACAAAAGCTTAGTTCACAACCTGATTATCCACAGCCATGTAGCAGAAATAAAATCCAGTTTGTAGAATGAACAAACACTAAGGGATAACTCCATAGTCTTGTAAAACATATGGGAAGCTTCAAGTTACTAAGGGGTATTGTCTGTCTTTTTGTGTGTAGGATTCTCAGCATAAGTTATGAGGTGTTCTTAAATTTATATTTTCCAATACAACAAGATATTTTGGAACCAAATCCTATAATCACTGCCAAAATATATATCATGTTGAGCATCAAGTGTCTTAAGTTCCCATGGTGGTACATGTTGGTAGTGTTGGGCAACCATCCATTTGCTGGTTATCATTATGGATACAGTTCATCAGCCCTGTTGAAGGAGTCCTGCAAGGAGCAGAGAGTTGGGCCCCATGATTCTTATGGGTCTGTTCCAGCTTGAGATATTCTACGATTCTATTATTGTGATTTGCATAGCACACTGGTGATCATACCAGATCAAAGGGTATGTAAAGGTGGGACTGGATGGAAACATGATTGACTGTGCCAGCTCTTCCCAGGCTCGCTGAACAAGCTGGTGTGTATCACAAAATCACAGAATGGTTGGGGTTAGAAGGGACCTCTGGAGATCATTTAGTCAAACCCACCTGCTAAAGCAGGTTCACCTAGAATAGATCACACAGGAATGCATCCAGGAGGGTCTTGAATGTCTTCAGAGAAGAAGACTCCGCAACCTCTCTGGGCAGCCTGTTCCAGTGCTCTGGCACACTCAAAGAAGTTTCTCATATTCAGATGGAACCTCCTGTGCCTCAGTCTGTGCCTGTTGCCTCTCATCCTGTCGTTGGCCAACACTGAAAGGAATCTGGTCCCATCTTCTTGACATCCACCCTTGAGATATTTATAAACACTGATGAGATCCCCACTCAGCCTTCTTCAGGATGAACAGACCCAGTTTCAGGAGGCTCTGGAGCATTATCTGCTTAGGTATCTCCTAAATTTACAGAACTATACTTAATTTAGAGAATCTTTCTAATTACACTTGGACATAATTTGTTCCAGCTAACACTATGGTAAGGACTGGCAGCTAATACAAATCTGATGGAGTGTTAACTGTACAAGTTTTAATCCAGATCAGACCAAGCATATGTACAAAAATTGTTATACTATATATGAAAATGTATGTATTATCCTCCTTATTGTTGAATTACTATGATTTGACATTTATTATAATATCTGCTTTAATATAATGGCATCTAGTGGAAGTCCAGTGTAACCACAATATAAATTTAAAGCAAACTCTTAATTATATTAATGTATGGAGCCTTGTGTCATAGCCACCATAATCCTGTAGTGATACAGACTTGCAAAGAGCATACTTACCTGAAAGTATATATTTCCTAAAGAAAATAAATATATGCTATTGCAAACAGATTTCATGGTGGAACCTGAGAAAGGTGTTAATTCAGTGCCTTTTAACAATTAGATTTTAGGAACTGACTGTGCAGACCCCATATGGTTAGTTTACCACGAGCAAATTATTTGGCCGAGAAAACATCATTACTGCATAAAAATAGATTAATTACAAAGTATTTATCTCAGTATGCCTTTGAGGGAAACAAACCTACTAACAGTTTCATTGCAGTACAGAGATGTATGGTTATACGAAATAAGAGAAATTTAAGGCATGAAGTAAAATAATCTGTCTTGTTTATATGAGAGTAATAAGTAAATACCAAGAAATGTCTGTATATATTATTTATGAACGTGTTGATACATACATAAAATAAGGTGCTAACTCACAGAACCACAGAAAGTAAGGCTGAAGGGGAGTTGAAGAGATTTCTTGTCTGGTGAACTCTTCAAAAACTGCCCTTGATCTATAGCAGAAAAGTCCTCTTTTCTCAGTGAGTAGGAACAAAAGAAACCAGGATCTTTCCAGGAATTTTCACAGGAATAGTACAAACTGCTAATGATCATTGTGATAATGAATGGGGCTTCAATACCTGCTAATGGTGTTGCTATAATCAGAAACTTTCTAAAATTATTGGCGTTCGACTGCATGGCATAAAAGTGTATGAAAACTGAATACAGGCAATAAAACTGCATACAGCTCACCTGTACACTTGAAATGAGTAATTAAATAATTGAAAAAGCAAACCAAACCACCAAAAAAAACCAACCAAACAAAATAAACAAAACACAGACCACTGAATACGAAAAAGGTAAGGAAAACAAGCTTTCATCCAAAAGATGATAAGGCAATACAAGCTATTCTGGGCTGTATAAACAATGACTCAATAGATTTCTTAGATTGCTTTAATATATTCAGCAATAAAAGAGAATTAATAGGCAAAAGTTTAAAAGATCGTGAAAACTGAAGGTGAATATTTTTGTTAGTTTTGAATCCATTGATGTACACATCCATAAGTGTCATTGAAAAGCATGGTTTTAAATAAATTAGCCAAAAAACATTCCCTAGAAAACTCCAAAGCACATATTTAGTGAATAACATCTTAGGTAGGATGACATTTTTTAATGATTAGTGAAAACAATCTTAAGCTAGGAAGACATCTTTACTGATGCATATAACAACAGGAGATAACTGGTAAAGACATAAAATTATTTCATCTGTTTGTGTAAAAATAGATCTCTGTTTTGAAGGCTTACTGTAAATCAAGAAAAATATTCTAAAAGGGTGAAAATAAATGATGAACCACCTGAATCTTTGATATACAATTCTCCTATGAGTTCTTGATTGTGGGCCTGATGTTTACACGCTGAAGTTACTTTTGTAGACCGTCGAATGTTAGGTGAATTCCTGCTTTTCATGCAAAATTCATCTCAGTTTTAATAACAGACCTATGACTAATGCCATCATAATGTATGTACATGCATTTGTACATACAGATTTTTTAAATGTAGCATATACTTTGTCGCAGGTGAACATTTGCTTAACTGTAGTAACAGAATATGTAGTAACGTGTGAGCATGACACATGCTGATTTATCTTGCAGTATGAACTCAATTTTATATTACACTATTTTATATCTGTTGAATCCGGGAATGTTATAATAGCCTGTGGAATTTTCATCTGATATGGGTATTTTCCTGTTTGTGTTTTTAAATATTAACGTGACATTTTAATCAAATGTTGTGCAAGAGATTTTTTTCCTCTTTTTAGGAGTAGTTGAAAAATGAAAATTGAAAAATGGAAGACAGTTTCGTGTTATTTCAGAGTATCCATGGCTCCTTATGTACTTTTTCTAAGAAAAGGAAACGATAAAAATCAATTTATATGAAAAAGATTGAAATAAAAATGCAGAACAGCATACACACAGTATTTGCAGTCGTAAGTTCTTCAAAAACTACTGTGGTTGCCTGAGAAAGGACTTGCCTGATTACTGAAAAACAACCTATTAAATCTGTGATTTAACCTTATAATTTGGGGTAATGAAAAGTAATAGACCATTTAAAGGTTCTCTAAAGCAACGAGTCTGGTTTAGCACAGTTTGCATAATTCCTTTTTCAGAATTATGTTCCGTATTTTTGTCACATCAAGCAGATCAGGAATAAGGTCTTCCCCTTTTCAGAGGCGTGTGTCTACAACTGCGTGCTGCTGATTTGACGTAACTTATAGCACTTCTACAACTTGTTAGAAAGCTACTGACTTGAAAAAAAAAATGTGGAAGCATGTAATTACATCCCTCAGACCAATATTATGCTTCAGTGCCTTCTCCTTTCTGGTGCTTTTGTCCTGAAAGGCAACAGAAATGGCAGTTACTGGTGACACTAGATACTGACTGCTCCATATAGCTTGGAGGGTATGTATGCGCGTATCTATGCATACACGGCTAGTCTTTTACATTGGTTCACAATTTCTGGCAGCAGCTAGGAAAGGAAATGTAATCTCTTTCAGTTTCTTGTTTGTCTTATCCATTGTGCACTGGAAAAGACCTTGGGTCACTCTCTGAATGGACTGTCACAGCCCTTATCATGCAGGGAGATAGGAAGCAACCGCAGAGCCTAAGCCAGACTGTTTACTCAGCAGCACATAGAGAGATTTACCTGAAATTGTGCCTTATTCAGGTGGAATAGCTTCTGCCCTTTGTTCACCTCCTGGAGGTGATACCCCAGCAAAACACTGGAGATTCTCGCAGCAGCGGTGGGAACTGACGTGGAGGCACAGCAGGACCCTGCAGAGAGGTTCCAGCTGGGAGAGGGATCCCTGGGGAGAAGGTGAGGACTTCACCCTGGCCAAAGCAGTCCTGCTGCCTCCCAAGATGTTTTTCTGTGGTTTCTTTTTAAATTTCCCCCCCCCCCCTTTTTTTTTTTTCCCAGTTGCTCCACTGTTTGAACCCATGATGTTTGTGAAGTCAAAATAACTAGTGTGAAATAAGCCAGGCTTGCTTATTCTAGAATATATTTGAAGTGATGAAAGGTGGGGTTTTGCTTGTTTTTTTGCTCTTTTTTTTTTTTTTTTCTTTTTCCAGATGTTCATTATAGGAATTGGCTCTTGCATTAGAGAATCATGTAATTTCAGCAGTTTTAGTCTCCAGAGCTGGAGAAAAAACGGGTTGGTTGGTTTGGTTTTGTTTGGTTGGGCGTTTGTTTGGTTGGTTTGGTTTTATTTTTATTTTTGTGTGTGTGTTTTGGTTTGGTTTGGGGTTTTTTTGTTTGTTTCTTTTCTTTTCTTTTCTTTTCTTTTCTTTTCTTTTCTTTTCTTTTCTTTTCTTTTCTTTTCTTTTCTTTTCTTTTCTTTTCTTTTCTTTTCTTTTCTTTTCTTTTCTTTTCTTTTCTTTTCTTTTCTTTTCTTTTCTTTTCTTTTCATTTTCTTCAAGGTCAGTGGAGCTCCATCACATCCTCCAAAATTGCACATGACAGAAGACAATAGTTGGCTATGGAGTACTCATTTAAAAGACATGCTAAAAATCTTTCAGCCCTGTCACATGTCATATGAGGAGATCTTTTCAGATTTTAGGATGCTCTTCTCAAGTGTTTGAGAAAGATGACCAGAATGGAACGTATTGTTTTATCAGAGCATCACAAAATAGAAATATGAATAGTTTAAAAAACTGGCCTATTCCAAAAAGCTATAAGATGAAAAAATAAGGCCTTTTGCTGTGACTATGGGAGATGCCCTTAAGTCCTGAGTAGTAGAGAAAGCATATGTGTGTCTCCTCTGAGATTTTCAAACCATATTAAAATTCCAAGCTTTTTCTAGAGTTTTGCTTTGTAGGCCCTGAGATTGCTAGGTTTTAATGTAGGTCTGCTTGCTGTGAGCATGCCTTGTTTAGCACGCTCTTCTCTCTGTACAGTTAGAAATTAGTCTCTGGCCAGAGGAGTGTTGGCAGCAGAGGTCAGCTGGACAAAACCTAAGGTGTCTTGTCCAGAGGTTGCTCCCAGACTTTTGTTCTGGTTCTAATAAAACAGACTGTCACTGGCAGCACTGTTTAGCTGCACAACTATATTTTGAAGTGGTACAGGTACTGTCACATGCTCTACAAAAGTTATTTTACTCAATTGAGCTTCCAGTAAAATGTCAGGCTTATACCTCGGAGATGTACACTTAAACTGCTGCACACCGCAGAAGACAAGAACATGAATTTTTGCATATTCTTTTGTACAATGTTGTTTGCATATGACTTTAATTCATACCAGACAGCCTTTGCCTTAACATTCTCATGCTAATTCTGGCTCTAATGAAAGAAAGGGCACTTTAAACACTGAATATACAGAGGTCATAGACCACTGCTGGCAGCACAGCCATTTCAGGCACTGTAACCACAGTTGGGAAATGTTGCCTTTTATACTTTTCAGCAGCAAATGCACTGGTTGTTCCCAGAGCCCTCCTGGGAAAACAACTGCCTAGTTATTTGTGATTTAGCAGAAAAGCAACTTTTTACTTCTTTCCTTTTGTGCCATAAAAGTAAACTTTAACTGGAGGCGTTTCGGAAGTGGTGTCCTGTCTGGCATGCCCCTATCTTTGCTGCAGGTGCTGTTCTTCCTTGAGTGCCTGCTAGAAACAAGGAGCAACAATGTCCAGGGTATGCCCTACTAAGACCTGTAGCTCTCTGAGGAGTGGGCAGCTTCATTGTGGTACTTGACCACGTAACAGTGCCTTTGATCAGCTCAGCTATGCCTGTGCTAGCAGGCTGCTCATGCCCTGGCTGGGCAAGGCGGGGGTCTTTCCCCAGGACTACCTTCTGCCGGGGTTGCTGCTCCTGGGATCTGGCTGGGTTGCAGCATTACTGATATTGTGCTGAAGCCATGACCAGTACTGTTGGTGTTGGTGAGCACCCCCTCTCCGCTCAGATACACACTCCCTCTCATTTTGGGCCGGACACAGTCTGGGTCAGACATCCTTGTGCTTCTGAAGCTGGAGTCCTACCTGTATCAGACCGCAGAGGGACGGGGGGTTTTCTGTGGGGAGCGGGTGGCAAACTGTAATTTCCTAAGTGAAGATGGGTTTGTTATTGTGTGATAAATCTTTTTCTAATTACTGCTGCCAAAGAGTCAGTGATTTAGAGAAAGTACTCATTTCTATCAATCCCTTAAAGCCTGCTGAAAAAAACCCAAACAGGATGGGAAACATATCCTGGCAAGGCTTCTGCCATATCTAAGGTCATGATTCAGCATTTCGTAAATGAATAATTATTTAAGTCTGTTTTTTCCTTTGTGAGTAATACTGGCATTTTACTAGCAAAGTGTTAACTTGTCTTTCTTCTGTTGACATCTAGTTGGGGCCAAGCAATTTGCATAAGCATTACTATTATTGGCACCCCTAGAGACTTTTTTGATATTGTCAAGAACAAAGCGCTATGAAGAAGCACAGAGACAAAGATGATTGAAGATCTGTACACAGGATGTGTGATAAATTTGTCAGCAATAAATTTCTTAATAAAAGTCACGATAAAAAAGGGGAATCCCCTTAAGATATGATACTGAAAATCTCATAGGCATTTAAATTTCTGGAACACTCTGTTCTGTGAATGGAATTTGCATTAAAATGCACGTTATCTTTGTGCCAGTAATTCAGTCTGAAAAGCAACCTGTTGGCTTTTTTCCTTCATTTGCACATGCCCTTGAAGTATTTTGGGCAGCAATACCAGGAAGACAGTCACTCCACCAGTATCCTATTCTTTGCACTGCATGCAGAGGAAGTTATGGTGGCTTAATGACAGCGCTGGAGTCAGACACTCCAGCATCTCCCGGCTTAAGGAGCAAGTAATTCCTGCTGCTCACATGGTCCCTCTGATTAAGTGCCTCTTGCTCCTTTTAGGAAACCATTTGCTGCCCTGCAGTGTTCTCTGATTCACACACACTTGTGTGCATCTCCTTTAATTTCTATCTCCCCCACTCAGCCAGCTATGTGTTATATCATGATATGGAGAGCAGACTTAACCCCACAGTGATCTGTTATGACCCAGTATTTCGTGGACAGTGGCCAAGACTGCTGCTGACTCTCATAAAAAATAGGACAGAAACATTACCTAAATTTCCAGGTTCAGATCTCAATTAGAATAAAAAAGCACGTTGTGACCAGAGTAGTCCTCAGCCTCTTTTAGCACAAACAGGGTTAACTATTGAAGTGAAGGGACATACTTTTTATTTTCTGCCATAGAAGTACAACTGGTAACTGTGATGACTGTGTATCTCAGGAGGTGAAAAATGACCAACCAGTGATGAGCAAACACTTGCAGAAAATGTAAAAGCAGACACATAATTCACAGGCCAGACAGCAAGAGATAAGACACTGCATACGAATAAGAGTATGTGGGTGTGAGAGCAAGTGCTGAAGGAGAGGATTTAACTGCTTTGCTGAAAGTGCAATTACACAAACAGCTCTTCTGACTGCAGTTCATCAGTAGATACTACCTGGTGGCACAAAACTGTTAAAAACCCCACAACCTGTATGAAAATGGCAAGCTTGCTTCCAGGCAAAATAAAAAACGGTCAGTTAAAAATGCCAACATATAACATTTGCCTTTTAAATAATCAGCTTTGTTTCTGTTTCTTCCTCAGAATGTGTATTTTTGGCTCATATTTAGAGGTTTTGTTCTGCTTCCAGAAGACCATATTCATTTGAATGAGACTGTGCATTCTGGACAACTATGTGGACAACCTTGATATGTTAGATGCCTGAAGGTACCTTAAATTAGGTAATAATAGGAAAAATATTTTTCTTCCATTAATATCCTTAAAAATATAACTGAAAAACAGATAACTGATATTCCTTGATTTCCATTAATATCCTATGCTGTAATAAAAGCCTCTGCTTAGCCATTTGGTAAAAGATTTTTATGGGCTGTCACTGCAGATATGACCCCAAATAAGAATGGTATTACAGGTTCAGAGGATTTTTTTGGTGGTTGCAGAGGAAAAAAGCAAGAAATTCCTTCCAGAGTTGTATGGAGAAAGAGGAGGAGGCATGACATGAAGTTGAGGGGAGATTGTTACACCAAGAAGTAGCTTCAAAATTTAAAGTTGATACAAACAATTGGGTTTTGTGTTTTTTTTTTTTTTTCTTTTGTAAACTTTTCATTTTTTTCACTGAGCTCTAACTTCAGCTTTTCAGGTTGATCTCTGTGGCTGGTTCCCAGGATCATCCTGTAAAGGCTGTTCTTTGCATCACCTCTTTTAAGGAACATTTTCAGGATCAGCATTTGATGCCTTAGAGATCTCCTGACTGCCTGAGGACCCAGATGTGGTGAGGACCTTCTTCCTCTGCTGTGGAAACTCTGGCTCTTCCCAGCTGTAGCAGGTTCAAACTGTAGACCACTCCCTTTGCATTATCTCCTTACAAGAATTTTAGATCCATACAAGTGGGAGTTCAGTTTTCACCTCACCCAGTCAATACTTTTGCCGTTGTTTTTAGTGTTGCATGTCCATACTGCCCTATTTGTTTCAGTAATGACCACTATTTCCTTGTTAATGTATTCGGCTTTTTAAAGGACAGACTTAAAAATATATCTTTATTATAGAGTAAGATTATTTATGCTCCCAAAGTCACAAACCTACAAGCAAAACATTTTATTCCCATGTTCCAAGCATTCTGTGAAGGACAACTTATGAGTAAAATGCATAAACATTTTTCATAGTTCAGATTGCTGAGCTCTGGGCCACTTACATGATCTTTGTGGAAGTAGCTGATTGCACTTTAGATTTCTAAAGCCAGTCTGGATTTCCTGCTTATCTGTTTAATTTAACTGCCTTTAATGGTCCAGCACATATGGCCTGATGCAGTAATACTGGATTACAAGCCATCTAGTTTTTATGCTGGAGAAAGATTCAATTACTGTGACTGTTTCACCCAGCCATTATAAACTTGGCTGGAGTTTTCCACGCTGTCTTTCAAAAGACACTGAGCTCCTTCAGTGAAGGCTTCTCCATGCTCTTGCAAATTTCAGGATGACCCTGTGTAGATATTAAGTTCCACAGGTTTCATTTGAGTACAAGTTGTGATATAGGCCAGTACATACTCAAATACATTTCTGTGGGGTTCTTTACATTTATTTATTTATTTATTTATTTTTATTATAGTAATACTTGCCAGCTGGTGATACTTACATTGTCTGGGTCTCATTTAGCCAAATGACAAACAACACATTCCTAAGAGAGTAGCTTTCCATTCACAAGTGTCATAGTTTAGTTTGCCAAATTATGTATCTGAACTATTCCATCTTGAGTAGCGTGACTAACATTAGATTTTACAAATTATTTGTAAAAACAGACAAAAGTGGCTGAATCAAATATAATTATAATATATAAATATAGGAGTCTCAGTTGGGATCTGCTATTCTAGCATTAAACTGCAATGCAAATAGAGACTTCAATTTGTAGAGTGTTTGTATCAGAGAAAATATACAGGAAAAGGATGACTGAGCTCCACTCTATTATGTTGTGCCCCTGTCCTTCCAGGGTGTGAGGGGTAGCATGATCAGGACATTGAATTCCAAGGCAGTATGTTCACTCACGTGAAATAAATGATTTCAACACATTTTTGCACTATACATATATGTAATATGTTTTTTATCTTCAGGCCACACTATTTTTTTGATTTGTACTGTTGAAGCACTAGATTTTTTTTTTAGAGGTAGCCAAAATAGTATAGTCCTTCCATAGCTCTGTGTCTACTCTTGGGCATGAATTCTGTTTGTAGAAGAGTTCATTACTCTTCCTAGAGTTAAAAGGAGCTGGGAAGCCATTCTGTAAACAGCTAGCATCTTGCCTGGAAGTGTGGAAGCAGAGCATTGTTTTACTCACATGCTCCCAGCCTACCCACAGGTCACCTTGCATGGTTTTAGCCTTTCAGATTTCATTGCCATTCAGTACTCCACTTGATTGCATTTCAGACTGTGCATTCTAAAACAACTCTAACTACAATCTAGGGACCTATACAATTGCACTTAAGTTTAAATGCCATTATGTGACTGAATAATTTATCACTGTATACAGCAAAAGTTGATGGTAACATTAATTCTGTGGATGTTAGAAGTATTTTCGAATTTTCTGATGTTCTGAGTAGCTTTTGAAATGCCTTATTTTTTTTCCTCCAAGTCAGCCTTAAGATCTACAGAAACGTCTCAATTTAATTTTGTAGCTCTCAGTTTTAGGAAGACAGGGTTACCTTTCATATAGGAATTACATACTTTTCCTCATGTGCTGACAGGACCAGAAGAGACTACTTCTTCAGGTGCTTGTGTTCATTCTGCTTCTGCAGCCAACAACTGTGTACCAGCCTAAACTAGAAAGACAAACAATCCTTACAACCACCAAGAACACTGATGTGATTTAAGTCTTCGTTGGAAAACCAGACCAGAACTCCAATGCACCAAGGCTAGCACAGAAGCGAAGGACATCTTTAACATGATGCTTTTTGACTAATACATTACACAAAAATACTAAGTCCACATATTTGCATGAAACTTTGAGGCAATTATACCATTTGGGTTTAGGAAAGAGTTCTCTCGCAAGCTGAGAGCATGGAAGTGACTTACCATGTGCTGACCCCTAGAATTCCAGGTTGTATCTCTGTATCATTTCTCTCCTCAGGAAAGCCAGTTTGTCCACATCTGGCACGAAGAATGTGAGCAGTTCCATCATTTGCTTGCATGCTTTGCAGCGTGTTACAGATATGATTATCTCTGCTTTGCAGAGGGAGGATGCAAAGCAGAGAAAACTTGACAAACTTTGTATGCGAAGTCAGTAACAGAAATAGGACTTGAAAAGCTTTGGAGAATCTGTCCAGTGTTTCTTCAGTAGCTATAGCTTGGGATGGGCAGTTATAAACACCCAGTTGTTTTAAATTACTTGTACAAGTGCATTCTGTGATGCCCTATCTCAATCCAGTTACAATGCTCAGCTCTTACTGAGACTTTGAACAAGCCTATCATATAATGTTTATAAAGTATAATGCTTTCAGCAATTTTCCTTTGATGGCTGCAATTAGCCACTTTGTGCACTCACAGCAAAACAAGGAATAGCTGCTAAAATGTCAGTAATAGCTACCTTTTCTTCTCTCTGTAATGTTTCTTTCCTGCAAAATTGTTTGCTAACAGTTTCGGATTATAATTTCAAAAGTCGTATTTAATTCCTTTTGCCAAGTTTCTAGGTGTTTACATACAATGAGCAATAGCAACTACCTAAACAGCTTTTCCCTGCTTCTCAATATCTCAAACACTCTGTAAAAAAACCCCAAACATTAACTAGTCCTTATGGCTGTTTTGTGCTGCTGCAGAAAACACATTTTGCTCATGAGTTGAGTGAGCTATAGCTAAAGAGACCCAAGCTGAGAGACCCCAAATTATCCTAATTTATTCTGCTACGCTGCGTTAATTTTAATATTGTACAGACTGAAATATTTTTCAGTAATTTCACTTATTTTTTTATAATGTGTCCAATTTCACTTGCATTTTTAAGATGTGACTTCATAAAATATCCTCAAGATTTTGCTTTTGCATTGTATTTGTATGAAAAATATATCGTCTCTTAAAGTATAATAACAGAGTTGTACTTCAAATTGAGGTGGAAAAAAATTGTGGAAAAAAATTATGGAATAATAGACAGGAAGTGCATATCTTGTGTCCAGATTACTGGAGTAAGGTACATTTATAGTTTCATTTTCCTATGCTTGTGCAGGCAATGTGAGAAGGTAAGTAATTTTCTAAGTAGATTTAGACTGATGTGTTTAGGGATAAGTAACTGCAGATGTACGTAGGAAGTGTACGTGTGTGGAACTGGTTATACATTTAAATTCCTCTTTCTGTGCATAGAGTATCCAGGCTGTACGTGATCAGCCATGTTTTGCATCTGTATGACTTTGAGAATACAGGTCAGAATAAGTAACTGAAGTCCAGATTGATGCCAAAATAACAAGTATGTGATACCGTATTATCTGTCCTCAGTTTTTCTTCCAGAACACTTAGTTCAATCCACCCTATCTAATTAAACACTTTCTTGGAAAGAATTATCATCATTGTAATCATAATTCTATCATGAAATTATAGTCTTCAGATTAGGAAACCTTAACATTATTTAAAATTAAGAGGAAACTTGATATGATGGAATAAATAAAAGCCATTAAACTAATTACAAACTGGAATATATTGTTGGCAGTATGAAAATTACAAGTGAAGTACAATTAATGATTGGAATAGTGACAATCAAATTTTATTCACTATGCCAAGTTTAATTTCCTGTCTTGTAAATCACAAACAAACCTCACGAACAAGCCAACTGCTAGATTGCTGTGATTAATCAGTTTTTATAAATATGCTGGTGCTGGGTGACCAATATTAAACAATTAACATAGAAAATCTGGAAAATCAGAAATGAAAAGGCTCCATCTTATTCAATATAAACTGATTTTTTTTCCCCCCAAGTAGGATAAAATAGCCTTGTGGAGGTCATTGTAGAGGAGCTGTTTTGCAGTCACCTCTTGCAGTACTTCTGTGGCCAATGCCGCAATCTCTGATACTCCATCTGCAAAGCCTCTGATGCTGGTTCTTCAGCTGTGCACCATTTTAGCAGGGGCGTCCACCCTGCCTCTGCACCCCACCGGCAGGGCTGCTGTATCACAGTGCACAGAGCCATCCCCCTGCGATCCACCACAGTTGTCCTTCCACTCTGACCTCATGAGCAAAAATTGTTCTACATGGAACAAATCCAAAGTGACGATATTACTATTACTATTACTATTACTATTACTATTACTATTACTATTACTATTACTATTACTATTACTATTACTATTACTATTACTATTATTATTTTTACTTGAACTAAATAATCCAAACTGTGGACCCTGCTCAGAGTAACATTCCAGAATAGAGCATTTAGAATGACTGCCTTTGCAAAGACATTATGGCAATAGTACAATTGCATGGCCAATTGAAACATCACCTGAAAAATTCTCTCATGAAGCGTTAAATCTACATGTATTTATGAAAAGTGTAATGGCAACAATTAGTCTCATGTAAAAGCATGTATCACCAATATGGAATCAATACTGGTGAATCTGTGATAAACGTTTTGTTGATGTGAAACATCACACAGTGAAACATGGTACTAAGCAAGCATTGCTAAAACATTGAAGTAGTCTATACTTTTTCTTCTGAGCAAACAAAGATTTTTTTCTTTTCCTCTTTTTTTTTTTTTTTTTTTACCGGCTAATCAGTAATGTGTAGTATTATCATTAATTTGATTTAATACTTAGGTCTTCCACAGCATTTCTGAAAAATCCTAGTTATCTCTAAGTATGACTTTGAAAAAGTGGTGGTTTTTTTTTCTCCACAGTTGGATTATTGCCATGTTTTAAGAGGCAATGCATCACCGGGATTTACCATGCTGGAACCTTGAAGGGCCAAGCACTGTATTCCGGGACACAGACAGTTGTGGTCTTAGCAGAACAGGTACAAGTGGCATTGTTTTCCACAGACTCCTAAAAGACTTTTCAACAGGAAATGTCACTGAACCAACAAGTGGCCCTAGCTTTTCTGTCAGCTCTCCTTCTAGAATGCCATTATAAACCTAAGGTTTTGTAGTGCAAGTATTTAATCTAAAACCAAAACAGTGTTGCAAAGAAAAAGCTGCAAGCCCAGTAAACAAAAAAAAAAAGCTCCATAAAGATTGATGCCTTTCAGTATCAGAGAAATCTGAATTTAATGTGAGTCCTTAATTAATAATCTCAGTCACCTTGGAGCAGTTCTGATGGTGTCATTTCACCAGTTCTGTTCCCAAACCCTGATCCTGATCAGTCACCAAATATGAATTCCAGCCCAAGCCATCTTCCCCAAAATGCCATTTAGTAATTTTAATCTATTAAATACCATTTCAATAAAATGCCACACTCCCTATCACAGACTTCCCTGTAAATAAAGCCAAAATAAATTGAAAGGATGAAGGACAAAGGCATCAAGTAAGACTAAGAGAGCAGACTTGATCTGCTTTCTGATCCCTAAGGTTCTGACAGGATTCTGGTATAACTGATTTTACAGACAACTGGGCTAAATATAGGACCTACCTACAACAAATAAACCTTAGAGTGTAATAAAAAAAGACAAATCTGAACATACAATGATATGTCTGAAAAGGTGAATTTTTTTTTTCTTATTTGAAGAACTTTGAGGACTCCTTTGGAGTCTTTGGAATCTTCTCCATCTTGATAAAATAATTGCATATAACAGTGTTTCTTATATTGTGTCTGCCACTGGAACCATGTTCCAATCTGACACTGAAATCACAAGCATTTGATTATTCATCCTGTGTTTATTCTTTACTTTGATCAGCTTCTATACAGTGGTGTCACTGGGGACAAAGGCAACAATATTCCAAGGACACTAACATAGGTTAATTTAATTTAATCTCTCCCTTCAGCCTATAGTGCTTGTCGGAACAATACATTAATGTAGGACTTTTCTCAGGGTAGTCTTTGTCAAGAGTTTGAAATGTCTGAAGCAAGATAATTAAAGAATACTTAACGGTATACTTCACAGTTCCGATCTTTCTTGATTTTTTATAGGTTGTCTGAAATAATTTCAATGTATGCTTCTGCAAAAGAACTGAGAAGCCAGTCATATTAAGCTATATTTCTCCCATTGTGAAGTAGCCCCCTGGTTATAGTCAACACCATACTCTCTGTTCTGTTTTGCAGCTCTGGCTCTCGAACAGTGATCAACACTTCACTGTTCTGTCATGGCAGAGACCTATTTATAGACCTCAGACCATATACATTTTAGGGGAGCTTTACAGATTTACAGGTTGTGGACTAAATATTTTAGAGGTTTGAGATGCATGCTTTGGGAGCACATCTTCTGGTTTGATTTAATCTGAAAGGAATTGAGGCTGAGCATTCAGAGCCTCCTCCTCGTGTGAATCTAACTAGTAAGTGGCGATGATCAGATCATTCATCTCAGAACTACACTCCTGAATGGAAATAAGACATGAATTCAGGACATCCAGAGCTAGCCAAGCATCCAATTGCTTTCTTCAACATCCTTCTCGTACCCAATTCAGGAACATAATTATTCACAAAAGCAAAACATTCTGATGCCTATTTGTTTTACTTTGCCATATGTAGGTTGGTTGGTTGGTTGATTGCTTGTTTTTTGCGTGGTTTTTTTTTTTTTTTTTAAATTAAATATTTCCCAATGTCTTTTCTAGACCAAAAGGGAAGTGTCCTAAGGGAAATAGAGTAGCATTGTGATCAGGCCTCTCTCAGCCAAGTTTGTGGACAAGTGCTTTGAAAAATAACCCTTTCCTAAAACAATGGATGTACTCCTGAGCGAAATTGTGCAATCCATCAATTCTGCATAGGTTTATGGATTGAAAGGAAAGTTAGAGAGAGGGAACAAACAGAAGAGGAGGACTCTAAATAGGCAATAAATTGTATTAAATGCCTTTAGTTCTCACAGTTTGAAATTTGCAGTGCAAGATGTATCATTTAGTCACATATGCACTCAGGGAGCATTGGTCTGGCATTGAAAATTACCTTAGTGATTCTGCTGTGAGATAGGGAAAAAAGGTTGCACCAAGTGGGAAACTAAGGGCATTGCCAAAACATCGCCAGCTCTAAAGGATTTCTTCTGGTATTTTTTAAAGAACTTCTAACTGAATCTTTGTGTTTGTAAGCAAAAGGGAGAGGAAAACAAGGGAGAACATGCTCATAGATGTTTTTCTTTGTATGTTTTAGAATACATTATGTAGTGTAAATTACACTTATATTTTTATGTATGGTTTATATGAGCTAGGAAAATCCAAGCTTCTACCTGTTTTTTTTTTCTCCCTTCAGCTAAAGGAAAACAAAATAATTTTCACAGCACAGTTCTTGAATTTAAAAAAAAAAAAAGAGCAGGCTACTTTTTTCCACAACTTTAATGAAATGTCAATCAGCAAAGCATTCAAGCTTCGTCCTAGTGAGTATGTGCTTCAGTCTTATCCTGAATCAAGGCCAATAAATTGTGGTGTTCAGAACTGCTGCATATCATAGTATGTGCTCTTTTTTATGATAATAATAGACCTCTCCAATGACACAGTATCTTTTCTATCATAGCACTGAGTATTATGTGGGAAGTTCATAATATTGTAATTTAATATTAACAGCATAAAACATTAAAAATTCCCTGGTATTTTTTAAACCCAAACACCTATCTGTTGCATACAGAGTTTGTTCGTTTGTTTTGTTTTTTTGCTTTTCTTCAGAACTTCTTAGTAGTAGAAGAAAAGGCAGCAACAAAGCCCTAAAAAGATAATCTGAAAATGGCCTGTTTTTTTTTTTTTTTTCTACCAATATCAGAATATAAAATAGAAAGTTATTTTTGTGGAGATATGTATCTGTACGTGTGTATTCTGAATGTTTGCCAGATAATACTTTACCTACAAAGTCTACAGTGATTTGGCAACTAGAGAGGGAAGGAATCTGTCTTTACTGAAGGAAATGTAGTAAAATCTGTGAAGCCTTACTGCCTTTGTAATTGTTTTCTGTGATACAACCTGTTGATCAGGAATTACTAGGTTAAGAAATAAAGAGTATATTCTGTTTTTCCTGTGGCCTGTCTCCTCTGAAGAACTGCTTTTGTGTCAGTTCTGTTCCATTTGTGTTTTGTATCTTTTTTGTTAGCGTTTAGTTCAATTATGACACTTCTACTTAGTCCTCCAAACACTGAGAAGTGATGACTCATGCCCATAAAAATGCAGACTGTAGAAGATTGATAGAATTGTTCCTGGGTCTAGATTTAGAGAGGATGTGAGGCACTGAGATTTCACGTGAAGTCCCTTTTGGGGCTATGCAAGCCCTGATGACCTTCTATGCTGCAGTTTGACTTTAAGGTACTGTTTGTTAGATGTTGATCCAGCTCTGTTGTACCTTGAAAATAGACTTGATGTGTCTCTCTCAAACTTTCAACAGTAAATTGTACAACAACAAACATACATAAAACCAAACAAACTCTACTGTTTCATCTCTCCAGAATGACAGAGGATATAAGTTGAATTGTTCATGGTATTTTGCATGAAGAATGATGTGTCTAGAAACCTATTATCTGGAACTCTGCTGATTATTATAATTCCTCATTCATGTGAAAAATGTAATATAGAATTCAGTTTTCTTGGTGTATATTCTGCAGTTCTTCTTGGAATGCTAACTTAAGTTCTACAAGTCTCTTACACTTACCATTTTCATTAGCATTTCTAGAAATTAACTTACAGAAACTTTAGAAATTATAATCTTTGTATTTATGTCATTGCAATGCATGAACCTGTATGTTCAGTAAGATCAGAATCAGGACTTTTTTTTTTCAGAAGCAATTAGAATCTTATTGCAAATAACCTAAAAACATAAAAGATATATAAACATATATATATACACTATATATAGAGAGATAAATATATATACACTGCAGTAGTGTATATATACTACTCTAGTATCTTTCTTTTGCCAGTCCTGTTTAAATCATAAAGGCCTCTTACTTCCAGGTTCAGCTGTCTTCAGGAAGAAAGTCAGTTTCTGTGACAACTTTATCATAATTGTACAAATGTTAGGAGTGAAGACACATCTTACTCTAATAAAGGTAATAATCTTTGCTATGTTGAGACTTGTAAATAAACTAAAATTTTGGATGCAACACAAGTCACTGAAAATGTGTGGAAGAAATGTTGTACACAACCCTGCAGGGAAATGTGGTTCAGGTCAGAAACTATTCACCAGAGGCTGTCATGGTTTAGAGATCTGCTCGCTCACCCCAGCCCCTCCCAACCCAAACAGGGGAGAGAATCAAAACGGAAGGGAGAAACTCATGGATTGAAATAAACACTGTTTTATAAAATAACAGAATAACACTAATATACTACCATTAATAATACATATAAAATGGAAATAGAATGTAAAATAAAAGACACTCAATGCAATTCTTTATGAACTCCGTCCACACAGAGCAGCCAGTCCCAGGAAGCAGCACCTGGTCCCAAGTAGCTGATCCTGGAAAGAGAAAAGAGGAAAAAAGCAGAAAGGCCCAGAGGCCTCTGCAAAACAGCAGGATCGCAAAAGGTCAAACTAAAGAAAGTCCCGAACAGAACTCTCCTGAACAGGTCTCTGTGCCGGCTCTGAGAAAACCAAACCGGAAGATCCCAACTCTCCTTAAATATGAAGCATGACGCTAATGGGATGGAATATTCTTATTGATCAGTCTGGATGTCAGTCAAGGTCTCCCCACCTATGCCCCTCTTCCTTGATGTCTCACACCTATGGGCAGAGGCCTTGGCTCTCAGACCAGAACAGTTAAAACCATTAATTCTATTCTAGGGTGTTGTGTTCTTGCTCTCAAACTAAGTCCAAACAATGACCATGCTGGCTACAAAAAATAAAGGTTTCTAACTGTTTGAATGAAAATTAACATGTTTCCAGTCAAACCAGCACAACGTGATCTCTGTTTTGGGCTATGCTTGTGCTCAGGACAGGAAAGGGAACTGAATTTAAACTTTGGGACAACCTGTCTATCAGCACACTCAGCATGAACCATGCTTGGGCTATGTACTACCCAGAATTGTGTATTCTCATAAATTGTTAGCATGCTCTAAGGGACAGATTTAATCCATATCCATGACAAAATGCTCTCTGCTCAGGCATGGAAAGCAACAGCACAGGGTATGGGAAGGAAAAAATAATTCACCCATTTGGATGCAAGCCATGGTGTGCTTGCCCTTTATTTTATTTACTGGTACAGCCATGGCCTCAGACTTTACATTCAGCCCTCTGAGTATTGTGTGCTATTGAGGAGTCAGATATGATGAGGGGCTGACAGATATGATGTCTTTTAATCATAGATTTGATTGGGAAGGAGCTACAAGCAACAAAATATCAAGGTTCATAAATAGCAATTTGTAAAATCCATTAATTGCTGTTAGTTTCTTAGTTTCTAGGGAAATATACAGCAAAGCCTTCCTCAGGAATGGAAATGCCTTTAATTTTGAACACGAGACCTGAAGATTAGTATATTGGTCTTTTTTCATAATTGTACTATACTTTTAGGTAAGCAATTATGCTAGCTTCACCACGATAGAGCTTGACTACTCTTTTCTTTAGACAAATCTATTTGCCCACATTTTCCAACAGTTTGTGAATATGAAATTACTTCTGTGGAAAAGGCAAAAAGAAGGATCATTCTTTATATATTACAAGACTGTGTTAACATACACTGTAGTCACTAACATAAAAATCACTAACATACCAGCTCTAACAACATGCTTTGGATCCTTCTAATTTTTGATAAACTGCAAGGTATATGTACTTGTTTTGTCAATAACCAGGAGATAAATTACTTATTTTTCCTGGTTAAATTCTCTAACAGTAATAATACATCTTGAACAAACACATTCAAAGAATATTCATGCTGCACATAGGTTTCATCAAAGTATTTCTATTTCTTAGTAGAACTGTCTTGATTTGTGTTTTTGATAATGGAAAAGAGCATGATGTTCCCTTTCAAACTGAAAAAATCTGAGTAGTATTGACATATTTTAATTTGAGAGTGAACAGCAGTTTGTTTTTTTTTTTTCTCAAAAATGGTCCTTTCCGATCCCCAACATTCTGTGATTCTGTGATTCAGACAGAAATGTTGGGGCGTGTGGGAGGTACAATCCAGTTAATAGGTAGAATAGAAAACTTTCATTTAAAACTGCTAACATTTAGAAAAGTTTCAAGCAATTAGAAATAAAGCCTTTTCACACAAAACAGAGTTTTGTTTAAGTTTGGCATGGACAGCTTTGCCTATAGTTAGTGACACATAAGGACTTTTTACTTTGGTCAAATATTTCATACTGAATCGTTTGTATTAATTCCCACCCCCAGGTTGTTTAGAAACTGCCTAGTGATATTTGTTCTCTTGGGTTATGTGACTAATTTTGTCACACATTACTCACAAACAATTAAGCTCCAAGCTCCAGGGTGCTGTAGCTATGACCAACTACACAGACACTTCGCCCATACATAGCAACATGCACTCTAATACAAAACAGGTCCCAACATGCCATGGGAACAATAGTAGACACTGTGGGTGTCAATAAGCGTAACAGCACTAGGAACACACTTTCATGCTGGCGTGATTCTGTCCTTCTGGCAGCAGTCAGTTTCAGTTACAAAAGTCCAGGATAAGTGTATGTAACTAGGAAATACTAAGTCATTTAAGACTGTTTTAGAGGCAAATAAATCCAATGTGTGTGTTCACTGATTGATACACATGTGTATGAGTATCTCAGTCCCTTTCTCCCTCTCTCAATTTGGCATTGCAATGGGGGTCTCGTTTTGCTCCCAAGGCTTAGCGGTGCTGGCAAGAGGCAAGGGAGCAGTCCCCGCTCTAGCTGCAAGCAGAGGGCGAGACTACATATATTCTGCTATCAGTAGTTCCTGGGATTTGAACATAAGAGCAGAGACCTATTTGTAGTTCAGAACATTTATGCAGATTGTCTGAAGTTGCTGAGGATTCACAAACTGTCTCTCAAATAGCTGTTTTCACAATGATTGCAAATCAAAATCATCCCATGGGTGGTAGCAGCCTGGCCCTCATTCCTGAAAATATTTGAATCGATGTATTCAGCTACCCTAAAATAAATTGTGCAATGAGTAAGCTATTAACTTTGATATGGAGAAATTAATCAGGCATATGTGTTCCTTTAGCGATGTCGCAATCTGCTTACCCTGTAATTAAGATTCATCACAACAGTGATAACCATTAAGAGAAATAAGTTTGCTGTAGAGTGAAGGCAAGAATAAAATTGTTCTTTTAACTTCTGGCTCTGATGTTACACATGAAATTGTTCCTCCTAGAAGGCTTATTCTCTGATGATACCCACACTGCTCGATCAAAGGTAGCATTCAAATCCAGTGAAGAACATCTGCTGTGCTGCATCATGGTTTGTGATACTGGGCACAGTCTTGCGCTGATAGGATCAGAATTCCTATTCACTTCTGCTCATTGCCAATATCATAAACCAGAGAGCCCCAATCGATAGCTTCTGAAGCTGGTATTTTGCTTTTTGCAGATGCATTTTCTCCCCCAGGTTTATAAGGAAAATAAAGTAGTGTTTTACTTATTTGTTTTTGTTGCCTGAGGACCAGCAAATTTAGACAAAACCACCACAGGCACAGAGTATGTTTCAGGGCCAATTATAGCTATAGTGTAGGTTTTATTGGGGCAGGTATACTGAACACTAGGGACTGACAAATAGTAAATGACACAGTAACATGATTTTGCCTTATTTCTGTGCAATGCTTCAGTTAGCTACCACATTCCCTGTATTCCAACCCCACATATCATGCATTATTATTATATATAATTTATCCACATATATAGATAGAGATACCTGTTCCCATTTGTATATGCACATGTACAATTTACATCTTAATTTGAGTTGTGAAGCATGAAAGGTGTTAGGAAATATTGACTGACTAAGCCTATGTCCAGGCCTTATCTTATTTAACTGTTGTGCTTGTACAATGAAGAGGCTTGTATAAGCACAGTAGGGCAGCAGTATTTTGTGAGTTGGTATACTGCTTATATAGAACTTGCTTAGCATAACTGTCTTAGCATTAGGAACTAAATTTGTTGTAGCCTTAGGCCACAAGCTGTGAACTTTCACCTAGATATGTTGAACTTTTACCTGGTGAAGAAAAAGAGGGGCCCCAGAGGTGGTTCAAGTCAGAAGATAAGGGAATTACAATCATCGTCAGAAGATGCATCCTTAGAGGTAAGAAAAGGAACAGCACATCCAGAGACAAGAAACAGTCTGCCATTTCAATGGAGGGACACAATGAAGAACGGGGAGATCCCAGACCATATTACAATTGGCTCGAATTGGCACACAAAGGGTGGGGAACTTAGATTGTAAGGGTGTAATTGCCCAGAGATCTCTTTTTTCAGGGTCCATCTCCAGAAGTATGCAGCTCGAGCTGTAATTGATTGCTGTACCAGTTAATAAAAAGCGCTACTTAGAGAAACGGCATGCCAAACTCATTGCTTTGAGAATCCTAGAGCTGAACTAAAGGGAAATGTGTGTGTGTGTGTGGTGAGAAAGGAGCCTACGTGAGGTGCCCGTTGAATCACTGGGTCCACCCTCCACAAAGGAACTTCAGTCCTAGTGGTAAAGTCCCAGTTGGTTTGCTTGTGGCTCCTGTGGTTGGGTGATTTATAAGTTTCCCTAACAGAGGTGCTACAAAATATTAAGTGTCATTGTAGCAGGTGGCCCTGGGTCTCCCAGATCTGTTGAGACGCTGTGTTTCATCTGAGCAAATACTAGGAAGGTTAACTGATCCACAGAAGGAGAAGAGAGAGGAATGAGAACTGACAAGGAAGTAATGGTAGAACAGCGCTTAACCAAAATGAGCAAGGAGAAGAGGAATGATTGGTAGAGGCAGAAGAAGATAAAAGGCTCTGCTTGCCTACAGGCAAGAAAATCTAGTTCATAATCTAGAAACTTCAGTGAATGGGCTACAGAAATTTTAATAGCACCTGTTCAGTTTTTCTGTAAAACACCTGAAATTCTTCATGGCTGCAGGTGGTTATGCTTTAATATTATCAGACCAGAATTTCAGCCAGCTTAAATAGGAGTCTCTGTGGTATTCCATAAGTTTGTCCAGGTTTGCAAAACCATCTCCCTCACCCTGCCACTCTTCCATTCCTTTTCTGGAGCTGATGGAGAAGATATGCGTATAAATAACCCTAACAAGTTCCTGGTGATAGTTGCTGAGCCAAATGATGGGATAGTAAGTCACCACTGGTAACTTTGTCAGAATGATTTTGCCTAAAGAAGCAAAATGGTTATTGTGAACAAACTGATTCAGGGGAATCATCTCTGAGCTGCATCATAATCTGGGACTAAACTGCTGCATTTTCATGCAAATACCCTATCTGCACTCTTGGACATCTCCATAAATAAGCTGTAGGTAGAAGAAAGTAGACCTCAGGAAGCTGATAAGATGTAAAACTGTGTATGCATTTCTATTCTGCTTTCGCAGAGAAGCAATACTGTCTTCAAAAGGTGTGTTATGACTGTGATTTTTCTCCAGAAACAGAAATTATTTGTAAGAACATCTGATTTTTATTGATCCGTCAGTTTCTGATTTTGCCCTGGTTTAAAGATAAGGTATATTACCATGGAACTGAGCAAGATTGTTTTTTTCTTAAGCAAAACAAAACAAAAAAGCTTTAACATTTTATATAACACTTTTAAAAAGAGTAAACTGTGATTTGCCATTCAACCTCTCTGATTTCTTTTTTTTTTTTTTAAACTCTGTGATGAATACATAATACATCAGTTATTCTGCTGCACTGTGTTAACAGAAGCACTTAACTTGTATGTGGACAATCCATCAATCCGGAACATGCTGTTGGCTGTGATCTCCTCAGGCACACAATAAAGGAAAATATCGTTGCCCTGCTGCTCTGCAAGAAATAGCCCACTTTGCTTTCTCTGTCTGATTTACCAAGGAATAGTCTCATACTTTTTTTTTTTTTTTTTTAATTAGAGCATTTCTTCCCTCTTATATTCCTTTTCCTCTCCACCCCCCTTTACTGTACTAATTCACTGAAGAGAAGAAGCAGACAACGTAGAGTCTTGTCCATGAGACTATTTTTGTAACTCATGCTGCAAGATACCCTTCATTGACATTTATATCCAGGTGTCATGGAGGCACCCCAAAAGTCAATTTTGGGTGGACAACAAGTTCCAAAACAGACTTTTTTCTAGCTGGAAAATTGTAGCCAATAAATGGACTAGAAACAGGGTTTATCCAATTATTTAGCACTGTGACAACATAAAATATGGATTTGAATACCAGTTGAGGACATTATTGGGGTACGACGGCATAAGAATAATGAGGATCCACAATGTGCATGCATTCACTCACAAGAAACAAAACTACAGGCCTCTCATTGAAGGGCACCCAGAAGAAAAAATCATTTGCCTGGGTTAGGCAAGGTCTCACTCAAGGATATATCCAGTAGAGAAAGACAACCACTCACCAAACGAGGAGGTGAGGCACACTGGATCCCAGGAAGTCTCCTTAGATGGTGTCCCAGTCTAAGGGGAGGGCTCCAGTTCAAAGACCCACTGCTCCAAGAAGGACCACTCAAAGGGGGCCTTTGGCAGGGACCCCTTTTATAGCCTGGGCAGATCTGGCTGTGGTCATTACAACAGGGTCCAGAAGGTTCTCACCTTCTCCGGGCAACTCCTTTGTTGAGAACCCTGTCAATTCACTGAGGATCCCACACCTCCTGCCCCCGAGCTGGGTGGAGGTGAAGTCATTCTGCCCCCAGTGTGGGGAAGATGTGACTGTCAGCAGCACCCTAGGTGTGTATGTGAGGACAAGCACCCATCAACTGCCCCATTGAAGGCTCGATCTCATCAGGGGTTGTGCAACTGCCACACCAGGAAAACCATCCACAGCAGTGCTCGATTTTACTGCAGAAAGAAACAGAGGTTTGGGTGTTATGAGCAGCTCACCCCACCTTCTCAGTATATACCAGTGCTATTAGAAGAAAATGATACTCAGGATGTAACTAACTAGTTGACTTAAAGAGGTTTGTGCTGGGGTGAAAGACCCCCAGGAACAGGCAGGTAGAGTCTGTCTGTAGTGGGAGAGTGAATTAATACTTTACCAGGGCCAGGAATGTATTTATTTCCCTTTCTCATGACCTTTTCTAGCTGTTGCATTGTTATTCCTCACAGTTCCCAGTTCTGACTCAGACATCTTGTTGAAACACATAAAAGAATATTGTGTCACAGCCATGAGCCACACATCTTGTTCATGTGGTATGTTTTAACCTATTCTGCAACCTCTTCCTATGAAGGGATTTGTTCCTTTGCCACAGATATTGTTAATTGTCCTAGTTTTGGGACAGTAAAAAACTCTAAAAATTGAGTTTCTGGTCTCCAGCCCCTGTTCTTGGCTGGCTTGGATATATTAGTTTTCTGTTTGAGAAGGAAATGACATTTTCTGAAGGAATTCCTTCTAAGCTCAGTAACACTTGAAAGCTTGACAACCTTATATCTGTCATCTTCTTCTCAAACCATGGGGTGGAAAAAGGCATTCTCACCCTGCGCAGATGACCTCCTTCATTTGGCTACTCAGTGTTGCCCATGATGTATCTGTTAGACAAAAAAGGCAAACATGGTTACGTGTTGCAGATGTCTAGAAAAAGCTTTACAAATATTGAATAACCTAAGTCACATGGCTGCCTTAGGAAGTAGTACTATTGGATTGAGATTAGAAAGTCTGGAGGATTTATGTGCAAGTGCATGCAGTTGTTACATGGTGAAAATCACCAAGACAGGCAGTGATAAAAAGCACAGTCGAAACACACGCAAGTCTAGACTTTATTTCATCCTCAAGCCTCTAGGCTCCTGTAACTTTTTTCTTATTATCAAAGTAAGAGAAATAAAAATTCCAAAAAATAAATAAGGAATGATTTTTTTTTTCCATTTTTTTTTCTAGTAAACTTCTGTTATGATTAAAAATGTGTCTTTGTAACCATCTCTACATTGACCTGTGTGTCGGGTTTGTAGGGCCAGGTTTGGTAGAAGGGTCTACAGGGGTAGTTTCTATGAGAAGCTGCTGGAAGCTTTGCCCATATCTGTTAGACACAGTGACAGCTAGATCCAAGAACGACTCACTGCTGCCCAAGGACAAGCCCATCGGTGACAGTGGTAGCGCCTCTGGGTTGACATATTTAAGAAGGTGGAGAAAACTACTGCGTAACAGCAACTGTAGCAAGAGAGAGGAATGAGAATATGTGAGAGAAACAGCTCTGCAGACCCCAAGATCAGTGAAGAAGGAGGGCAGGAGGTGCTCCAGGCACCAGAGCAGAGATTCCCCTGAGACCCGTGGTGCAGACCACGGTGAGGCCGGCTGTCGTCCTGCAGCCCATGGAGGTCCACGGTGAAGAGATCCACCTGCAGCGGACCCCATGCTGGATCAGGTGGCTGCACCCAAAGGAGGCTGTAGCCCCATGGGAAGCATACACTGGAGCAGGCTCCTGACAGGACCTGTCGCTCCATAGAGAGAGGAGCCCACATTGGAGCATGTTTGCTGGCAGGACTTGTGACCTTGTGAGGGACCCACGCTGGAGCAGTTCATGAGTAACTGCAGCTCACATTGAAGAAGCTTGTGGAGGACAGTCTCCTGCGGGAGGGACCCCACATGAACAGGAGAAGAGTGTGAGGAGTCCTCTCCCTGAGGAGGAAGGAACAGCAGAGACAATATGTGATGAAGTGACCACAACCTCCATTCCCCATCCCCCATGTTGCTTGTATGGAGGAGGTAGAGAAATCTGGAGTGAAGTCAAGTCCAGTAAGAAGGGAGGGATGGGTGTTTGTTTATAAGATTTGGTTTTGTTTCTCATTATCCTACTCTGATTTGATTGGCAATAAATTAAACTAATTTCCCTAAGTCGAGACTGTTTTGCTTATGACCGTAATTGGTGGGTGAGTGATGTCTCTCTGTCCTGATCTATATCCATGGCCCTTTCATTACATTTTTTCTCCCCTGTTCAGCTGAAGAGGGTAGTGACAGAATGGCTTTGGTGGGCACCTGGCATCAAGCCAGGGTTGACCCTCCACATCTGTATTACCATTTAGAATCATAGAATCATTCTGGTTGGAAGAGATGTTCAAGGTCATTAAGTCCACCCATAACTTGACTCTAGCACTAAACCATGTGCCTAAGAACCTCATCTGTGCACCTTTTAAATACCTCCAGGGATGGTGACTCCACCACCTCACTGGGCAGCTTGTTCCAATGCTTAACAACTCTTTCCATGAAGAAATGTTTCCTAATATCCAATCTAAACCTCTCCTGGCACAACTTGAGGCCACTTCCTCTTGTCCTATCACTTGTTACTTGGGAGAAGGGACCAACCCCCTCCATGCTGCAATCTCCTTTCAGGTAGTTGTAGACAGCGATAAGGTCTCCCCTCAGCCTCCTTTTCTCCAGGCTGAACAGCCCCAGTTCCCTCAGCCGCTCCTCATCAGACTTGTGCTCCAGAGCCCTCACCAGCTTCATCTAATCACAAATAGTAAATATTGGTTATCTCAAGAACAATTCCTCTTTGTCAGGTTAAAAAGAAGCCACCTGTGGATAACAGCCTAGATGGACAATAAAGGAATTAAAGGTCTCTGTAGGGGAAAATATCATTGTATTACAATGAAAAACTGAAAATAGGTTACTGGTATTATTCAGCCTGGAGCACACAAAAACTACAGAGCACTTGACTAAGACTCTGCAAGTGATGAAGGCCTCAGAATTTATTTTTTTTTTACTTTGTCATATTTTAGTGAAACTCTGTAATGTATTAAGTTAAAGTGCAATAAATTGGAGATTCATAAGAGGAGTTTTAGAAAACATGCCTGGGTGTGGCTGCGGTTGAGTGTTTGTGTGCATGCAGAGAGAAATGTAAAAGCTGCAACTTTTCTACCATGCAAAGAAATAAACGAACAGATTGTGAGTGGATTAAGGACCAAATATTTTATGACTCTGTACTGTTTTGTGATGTGTTTCCTACTTTCCTCTGACATTTGGCTTAGGTGGCCCCTCTTTCCATGAAGTGCAGAAATGCAGGATATCTTCAGAGTTCCTCCTTAATAAACCCTAATGCCCATGATTAGTTTATAATATGTCAGGTCAGTTCAGCACATCAGAGTGACTGAAGGGAGGAACAACAGAATTCGCTTTAATCCACATTACTAATCTATCTCATGATAGTTATAAATCATGTAACTGCTATTTTGGCATCTAGTCATAGAGAAGGGAATTTTTTTTACAGCCAAATATTCTTCTTGGTTTCTCTTTTGTGAACAGAAGATGAAAAGAATGCTTGGACTGCTAAGAAAAACTACTCTTGGTTGAGCTATTCATTACATAAGAATTCAATCTCAGATCTTCAAAGAACTTATGCATTTTTGGGGCTTTTTTGTTGCAGTATCTGTCCCTTAAAAATGGGGTTTGTCAATGTTTTTTTACTACTAAAGTGTTTCCTGCTTGTGTAAATTATTTCAATATCAACACAAAGACACTTTGGTCTAGAAAATGAGATGTTTCAGTCAGTTAGGTAGCAGCTGTCTTAAATATTCTAATAGGTGTGGGGTTTTATTTTTGTGGGGTTTTTTAGATAACAAAAACATATAATATTTTAACCATTTTAACAACTAAATAAAAAGTGTGCAGTAGCATTAGGTGCTTAATATGCATAAGAAAGGTATGTTGTCAAATAATGGAAAAATAATAAGAAAAGTAAAAAATGAATGTTTGGAGCTCTATAATTAATCCCTTCTTCCTCAGTGTTTTTGGATATTCATTTCAGAGGAAAAGCTGAAGATATTTTTTTTCATTCTGCATCAGCACAAGACCATGTTTTTCAATGTTGGACTTTCTGCTATGTGGAAAAGAGAAGCTTTAACTCATTTAATTCTAGAATGCGAATTCAGAACAGGCAGTGAGCTGTAAGGCAGCCTGAGCATCTCCCTCAGTTTGGCAGTGCTGACTACAGAAAGGCAGTTCTGAGAGCATCAGCAATGCTCGGATGATGACAGTTGGTATCTTAGGACTTTTGAAGCTCTTACCTTTCCTAGGAGAAGTCTCTACTTGTCTTAATTAAGTTTACTATTTCCAGTTCTCATCCTATTGTTGTTTTTGCTTGTCTCACTCTGAGCATTCGTTATTCTTCACCTATGAGTGTGTTGAGAACTGAAATGCTGGATGGAGTTAGGAAAGTGGCAGACCAGTTCAGTGATTCAGCTAAAAATCCTCTTTTGAAACCTAAGGCCAAATAGCTTTGCTAACCTACTCAGTAATTTCAGACAAGTTTTGTAAAAGCTGCTATTCACAAAACAGTTACAGCCACAGATGGCCTGCAGTCTATGTATTATTTTTTTCCAAGACACAGTTACATTTTTTTGATCTATAAGTATCTTTTTGCATAGCCAGTTTTTTCCAGTACGATTTTCTTTGCTTATTCATATTCTGTGAAGGGGTTGGTTCTCATTACTGATAGATTAGTGTGCGTTCCAGCTTGAGGTGGAATAGCTGGGTGGAGAGAACAGCTGTTGATACTTCCATAACAATTTAGAAAGCCAAGGGGTTGCAGCTACAAAATAAATGAGCCAGATTGTACACCTTAACCGTGTTGAGTTTGAATTTACATGGAACCCGTTTTGTTCCATTATGTGATGAACGTTACTGCATGAATAGCCCCATTGATCAATAAAAGTAATTACAGTCCACAGTGCTGTTGATAGAAAGCTGGCAGAACCTGATTATTTTCTCCAAAATTTCCACCTGCCTTTACTGAACTAGTTTTTCTCCCTTAAGGATAGCTACTCTGAACTATTAGAGCTATTGAACTATTGGAGCTGTGCTTCAGCTTGGCTGATAACAGTAGGAATTTTTTTGCAAGCGTTGTTTTATATTGCAGAGATTACCACTCTGAGTCAGTAGACAGCTATGTTAATCCATAGCATTGGACTCGCTCAGTAAATCAGTCATACAAGGCCAATTATTTAAGGAAAGGTACATTACACTTAGTTATGTGCCCGTCACTGGAACTGCTAATAACTGCTGAAGTGTATAGGTGGAATTCTTGCTATTACACTTTCTGATACTTTAAAAAGTTTGAATTGTTGCTTGTTTGCCTTTGCCCCATGCCTGATCAGCACAGTCCATCCTACCATCCTATTGAATTCCTTTCTAACTCTTTCCTGGGCATGCTAAAAGCATGATCAACAGGGCACATGTGTCCTTGTGTCTCCTATATGTGTTCTCACTTCTTTCCTCTGTTAAAGAAGGTGACTGCATTTCTCTGTGAGCCCTAATGAAATATAACATCTACTTTGAAGAGCCAACTTAAGGTCTTCCCCAAATAGCAACATTTCCTGATCCATGGGTGCACAGAAATAAAAACAAAGGGGCAGCATTAGGGAATCCTGTTCATCAAGGGATGAAGAATAGGTTTTAAGCTGACCCTTCTTTTTTTTTTTTTTTTTTTTTTTTTCTTCCCCCTCACCCCCATATGGGAATAAACACCTTGTGAGGTTTCAATGAGCAGCAGAGCATCCCACAGCCAAACATTCCTCAGTGTTCATGACAAGTGGCTTTCATTGCCTTCCAAAATTTTTTGCCATTGGTTAACCTGCCTGCAGCCCACTTGATCTCGATTAAATTTTCCCTTTTTACCTCCCTACACGTTCTCTTATTTCTGAAGACTGTGGAAGGAGGAAATGAAAGCTTGTGAGAATCAGAGTAAAATACCTTAAAATATGCTGTAACTAACTATATTTCTTATGTTATAAGGTATGTGGCTTTTTAGCCTCGTAAGTGGTTTATCTACTTGTTATCAGGCTCTATCCGCACTAAAATGCATGTGAATTGTAGGATTGTAAACTCACATTCCAGAAATAACATGGAACTGAATAAGCAAAATAAATAAAGTTTTGACATCAAAACAAGATCTCTGGGCTAATCTATATTGATCAATCTATTTGAAATTATATTTTGGTAAGAATCTTGTTTTGATAGAAACAGGTTTACTAGAACAAGGATTAACAGTGTTTAATAACATTTCCCAAACTGGCAGCCACTGGAGTAGCAGAAATTCCCACAGTGGCTCGTATTTACAGGCCACATTGCCTTAGAACAACATCTTCCTCCTGATCAAATGTCATGACCTTTCTGCTTATCCACTCCACATCAGTTTGTCATCGTTAACTTTCTGATAAACTGAACGTAGCCCTTGAGAACAAGAGGTTACAGTGCCTTGTAGTTTGAAAACTTTTAGTCTTGTGTAAAAACCTTAGATGATTTTAAGGATACCTTGTTTCCAAATATAAGAAAAACTCTTAAGACAAGAATCTCTACTCTGTAATTACAAACCATTGCCTAAAAAGAAGCAGAAAAGACTGAGAATAAAACTGTCAGATTTTTTCCTATACTGCTCTCAGCTCCTGGTTTCTGTTTTATCTGGAGTTACCTCTGACACATTTTGCTCTCTAGCCTGAGATGATTTATGATACTGTACAAACGTGACATCTGAATGATAGTGGCAGTGGAAATGATAATATGTTAACTTTATCCATTACTTTCAGTGCTGTCAATTCAGTAAGATTTTCTGCTGTGTTGGCATAGCGATGGTCTATTTCAAAATGTGACAACCAACCATGTACCCACAGGAATTTGCTTCATACATTTTTCTTTTGATGAAAGCTTACTAACATTTTCAGAAACTATATCCTTCAATAAGAGAAAGCTTCCTAACTGTTTTTACCAGGAAATACAATTTACACTAACTCAATCTTTTATGAGCTGGTGTGTGGCTACTTCTTAATTGTAAGTTTCTGCAGTTTTTATCATGTTTGATTCATGAATGTGCTACTTCATACTCAGCTACAGTGATTTACCCTCAGCACATTTTACTTGTCTAGAAAGCACAGACTATTAAATATCACTTATGTAGCTGACAAGGTAAGGATTTCTAGAACCCTGAAGCCCTTCCCCCTAATCCAGCTTTCTGTTGCCCTTGTTGAACCTGTTTCTCAATACGTATCTATGTCTCTCTTCTCCTACCTTGCTTTTCATAATGGTAGACCCATCTTACAAATGTTTCTTGCAAGTGTGTTCAGTTTGTTTTTTCTTTTGCCTCCTGATTTCAAATAAATGCAAAAAGAACTCTGGTAATACATTGCTTTGTTTTTCTGAAATTCATACTTGCCTGTTATTCTGCATATTTCTAAATGGTGTACTTTTTTTTTTTTTTCTCAGTTACAGACATTCACCTGTTTTGCCTTCAGTAAAGTCAGAATGATATATATATAGGCAGTAGTGTACATTATTTCTTTTGATTCATTCTCCAGCTTCCTTGATATATCCTCGTTCTTTTGCAGCAATTTAAAAGCTCTTGATACCAGCCAAATGGCTTCTGTCTGCACATTTGCATTTATTTTTCACATTAAAAAAAAAGTGGCCCAGTGTGTATTTCATTTCCTTCTGATGCTTCATCTGTTTAATGCATTACTTCTAATTAGTCTACCAGGTATGCAAATGCCAGTGTGTGAGATGAGATCCAGCAGAAACTTGTCTCCTTTGAGACAAGTGGAAACTAATACTTTTCTAATAGTAATAATTAGCTCAAAACTTACTTTAAAATCTTCCACCAGTGCTCAGTAATAATTAAAGACAGAATTATCAGGCAATGAATATCCATACACAGGACTAGAAGCCTCATAATATAAGGTTCTAGAATTTTGAGACTTAACTACTGTGAAAGTGGTGCTTTTATTGATCTGCCTAAATATTGTCTGCTCTATGTGAAAATTTAAGTTATATTTAAGAAAACCTGTTTCGTTGAGATTCTGCTTTCCTTTGGCAACTTTGCTGTTTCCTTTTCCCTTTGTCATAGAGAGATTGAGGAAAAAAAAATTGGAAAAAACCCTCCAGAAAATATGAGATGAACTTCATAGAGGTCTTAGGGTTTTCTTATAACCCTGATCATCTATATTCCTCATTTGTTTCCCTGTGAAGCTTTTCTACTCCTAATGGTCAGAAACAGGTATTCATGACTAAAATAATCCTATAGTATACCTCTTGAGAAAATGGATAGAAAAGGTGTAAAAATCTTATCAGCTGGATGAAAACTAGGATGTGGATCTTTCCTTCAGAACTTCACATTTGAAGTTTTGTGTTATTTTGAGAGGAAGAATTTGAACAAAACTTGAAAATAATTCATGTGTACTCTCACATGTGATGTATGATAATTTAATTCCGGAGCAGCTAATAAGAGTTATCAATACGTAGAACTTTAGAAACTGGTTATCTGTGGATGCTGTGCCTCTTTTTTTCTCCTTTCCTGTGTCTAAACCTGTGGAACTTTCAGTTGTAATTACAGTATGTTAAGTGAAAACACGTAGAAGTGGCTTTGGTTCACCACTTAGTTGGTGGTCAGATGGGTATAGTCATCAGGAAATAACATTTCAACATTAGCTGGTCAGAAGGCTGCAGCCATTTGTTCAAATTGCTTCTGTTATTCATATTTCTCTCACCTTGAATTTAAATTGCAGCAAGATTCAAAGGACATATAGACTCAAAAGCTTAAATCTATTCAGAAGCTGAAGTCGACCAAAACCTGGCAGGTTGTTAATTGTCACTGAAACAGCTCTAAAAGTTGTTTAAGCACAGCAGTTGTCATAAATGGGGATTAATTATTCATCCTAGTGCACTGTGTATGAGTAGCAGTGGTGGCATTTTTGTGTCTTAGTAAGTAGGTATCTTTGTTTCTTTAGGAATCAGGGTGTTGGACATGAACACAAAATAAAGCTCTTGTTAACATAATATGTTATCAAGAGCAAAGTGAAAAAAAGATGGACAGAGAGGTAAACTCTCCCAGTACCAGAAGGATATTGTCTAGACACAGTTTGATAAGGACATGATGTGGGAATGATTTGGGGAAATTCTCAGTGAGGGAACACTGGCATGGAGCCATGACTTTATCAGGGCTGTAGAAAGAGCTTTGCTCTGGGAGAGTGTCAGGGAATCTTGTGCATACAACTAAGTGCTTACAGGCAGAAATGGTGTTTGCTGATGTTAAATGATGTTAGAACTTGGAGGAAGATTGTATAAGATGCTGAAACCAAATGACAACAAAGAAGTTACTTCCTCTGCAGAGTCTTGCCTATGATGTTCTGTGTGGACAAAGCACCATTTTCCTTCCCCCCCCCAAAAAAATGTACCACTGGTAATTTTGCATGGCTACTAACACATAGCCTTTTGTAATGGAAATGGTATCTAGAACATTTTAAGAGGAAAAAAACAAAACAAAACAAAAAACCACCACAGAAAATGGACTATACTAGAGGAAAAGAGTAGCATATGCAAATTACTGTTGATATATCTAGAAAAGATCAAGAGTTCATTAGAATGCAATTTACTTTGCATTCCATAATCAATGCCAATAATTCCTACTTTTGTGGTCATTTATTATAGATATTTGCTGTGATTTAGATTTCTGTTGCACTGGAAAGTGAAGTGAATTAAACCTCAAATTTGTTTCTTTTAGCTTCCCCAAATCTGCCTTTTAAGCATCAGGATATTTTATCATTTGGCATGGATCTTATGGCAATGTTTTATCTAACACTGAGAGCTTATAAAGATAATTAAAACCAACAGGCTACCATAGGTGAAAATGTAATGATAAAGTCTGTGCCTTTTTTTTACCTTGTCTGGGTGCATTATTATATTTTGAGCAATAATCTTACAACTGCATCTCATTTGTTTTTTACAATGTAAATGACACTGAAATATGGGCAACTAATAAAAACTCTTTGCAGAGCCAGAAAAGCAGATAGCAAAATTAAATTTTGGTAAGCAGCATAAAATCCATCAGTTTGGCAGATATTTTTTGCTGCCTTTCTGAGCAAAGGTGATTCTCACATTACAACGGGCTGTGGAAATATTCCAATAAAATATTTTTTTAAATGTGAAGCCCTCAGGAGTACAGCACTGACAGGTGCCATCTGAATCTTTGTGTTTGTTTCCTCACAGTCACAATCACCTGTATAGAAGACCTTGAGAAGAGAAGACATGATAAGCCACGGTACACCTCTGTATCTTCTAGAAAATGTCTCATCTCCAGTATACAAGGCTTTAAAATGGTGCGAGGGCGAAAACTCATGGACTCCACACAATCCAATATGAATTCAAGCAAAGCCATTTATTACAGAAACAAGCCTCCTTATATATGCAGTTATTTCCTGATCATGTGTCCACGCTTGAAGCATGCATTAGCTGATTGGATATTGTCTATGTTCACGAGCTGTCCGTGCACCCGAGTCTGTTGATTTACATCTTGTTGAGGCCCTGTTATTGTAGAACTGTCTCACTCCCACAGCAGGTCCTGTTTTCAGCTTTCCAAGATGTCCTTGAAATTCCTTTTGGCCTGGCTAGTTCAGTAACAAATCTCCATTGAATAGAAACCCATCCACACATGAACTTCAAGAAAATCCCTCAAGTCTCCCACAAAACGGTGCACTGTGCATCAAACTCTGAACTACAGCTATGAATAAAATTCCTCTTAGGACTATGCTCTATAGGACTGATGCATTGTTTTTCTTATGTCAGGTGGAAACTGTTGGGAAATTAGTACTTTGGTTAGTTTTTCTTTTTGTTTCCTAAGTTTATAATAATAATTGTAAACACTGTACAAAATAATGGCATCCTGTACTATGGAGCTGTGGAAGTTGTGACCTTCAGATTTTATGTTTTATGGCAGTATGATGTGTCAAAAATATTGAGCCAAATATATGGAAGGCCAAGAATTTTGCAGCCTGATAGCTAGCCAGTTGTATGCATGACTCATGATCCTTGTCCCAGTTGAAATTTGCAATAAACAGATGAGCTTTAGCAAGAGCAACTGAGGGTGGTCCAGAGCAGGACACCCCCCTACCTCAGAGCTTAGTGCTCTGTTCTGACAAGTAGGAGATTTTGGCTTAGTTTGCTTCTGTCTTAGGAAACGCAGGAGAAAAGTTGGATTTCTCTACTTGTGAGTGAACATTTGAATTGCTGAATTGTTGATATAAAGACTGGCATCTTTCTTTCTTCTGATCTTTGGACAAAAAGGAGGAAGTGATTATCTCAATGGATAAGTCCATGCCTTCAAATCCTCAGCAAGAGGTGTCTTCTTCCTGTACAGAGCTTTACATTGAAAATCTGGGGAAAAGCAAGGTTCTTCAAATCCTTCTTCATCCTACAAGGAAAGTACATGTACAGTGTGCTAACCTCTGTGGATCCCGTGCTCAGGCTCCAGTTTATTGTTATCGTTTTCCAAGTGGTGATGCCAATTAAAAAAAATAAATCATCTTTGCTTACTTTGCTAGTCATTCTTCTTCACTTTTCTCATTCATTTTGCAGTCCTCTTCAGTTATGGTTATGTCACTTTCTGTATGAAAGAGTAAATGGTTGAAGGAATGAGAAACCCCTAAATGGGTTTTGCCTCTACCGAAATTAACATGAAGAATGGGACTCATATGCACCTTCTTCTTCCTCTGTCACAGAGAAAGCCATGACGGATGTAAGAAGGCAGGGCTGGCATGGTGAAGCTGAGCCTACATCTGTGTTATATTTCCTGCACAAAGAACAAGAATCATCAGTAACAATAACCATCCTGGGCGGGGGGGAATTCCTAGAATCATAGAATGTCCTGAGTTGGAAGGGACCCACAGGCATCACTGAGTCCAACTCCCATCCCTGCATATGACAACACCACAGTTCACACCATGTGCCTGACGGCATTGTCCAGTCTCTTGAACACTGTCAGCCTTGGAGCTGTGACTGCCTCCCTGGGGAGCCTGTTCCAGTGCTCCACCACCCTCTGGGTGAAGAACCTTGTCCTAATGTCCAACCTGAACCTCCCCTGGCACTTCTCCCTGTCAGTCCCTTGGGTTCTGTCATTGGTCACTATAGAGAAGAGTTTGGTGCCTGCCCCTCGTCCTCCTCTTGTGAGGAAGCTGTAGACCACAATGAGGTCTCCTCTTAGTCTCCTCTTCTCCAAGCTGAACAAACCAAGTGACTTTAACCACTCCTCATATGGCTTCTCCTCCAAACCATTCACCAACTTTGTAACACTCTTCTGGACACTCTCCAGTAGCTTTATATCTTTTTTATCCTATAGCACCCAGAACTGCACACAGTGCTCCAGGTAAGGCCGTGCCAGTGCAGAGAAAAGTGAGACAATCACCTCCCTGCCTGTCTGGCAATGCTGTGCTTGATGCACCCAGGACACGGTTGGCCCTCTTGGCTGCCAGGGACACTGTTGGCTCATGTTCAACTTGCTGTCAACCAGAATCCCCAGATCCTTCTCTGCAGAGCTGTTTTCCAGCATCTCACCCCCAGTCTGTATGTACAGCCAGAGTTGCTATGTGCCAGGTGCAAAATCCTGCACTTGCTCTTGTTGAACTTTATGCGGTTGGTAATTGTCCAGTTCTCCAATTTGTCCAGATCCTTCTGCAGGGCCTCTCTGCCCTCGAGAGTGTCAACAACTCCCCCAATTCTGTGTTATCAGTAAACTTACTATGCAATCTCTCAGGTCCTGAGAGTCTAAGGTCTTGTACTATAGCATTATTTAAATGTACATAGGAGAAGCGAATGATGTTATTCAAGCCAAATAAAAGCATTTTCTTTTTAATCTGTATAGAACTATAAAAAACCTAAATTATGTGTCTTATGCAGTATCTTGTTGAGGCAGGATTCAAGTAACTTAATGAATTTAACTAGAGCAAAAGGAAGCATGCTGATGACCCATGTTTTAAACAGTTATGTTTTCTAACTAATTTTGGAACTTGACATCTAAACATTGGGATTTGGTAATCCCAGTGTGGTTCTCCAGTCTTCTCAATTCGTACCAACTGGAGCAAGCAAATAAAGTTGTTTTCTTTTGGTTTTGATTTTATTTTGTTTACAGGTTGTGTGTTTTATAGACTAAACTTTTAGAAGTTTCAGTTATTTAATAATTTTACTTTTCAAGTTCTAAACGACATAATTATATTAGAACTTGACTACTGAAAACATATATAGGGTAACACTGCCATTCGATAATTTACTGCTTTGGTTTAATCTTTGAACTCTCGGTAAATAAAAGGTGCTGTATTAAACATTCTGAATGACAATCTGAAATATTTTATGTACATGTCAAATTATGCTGCATGGATAAACTCTGAGGATTAGAGACACAATAGGGCTTTTTTAGAGATTCTATTTCACAATCTCTAATCTTAAACATTTTATCTCCTACTGTTTATACTCTTCTTTAAAACTGTAAGAGTATGTATTTGCATTGCCTTTTCATGGAAAAATGACCTACCATGTGTAAACAAGGCATCAGTCCTTTGTGAGGGAGATAATGCTTCCACTTGTATTATATAGGCATTAGTAATTTTAACAATATTCTGTACTAGTAAGGACTTGAGTCAAGACTTCCAAAATAGGATAAAATTCTACTCAGGCTATATGTTTACAGTTACTGTCAGAGTAATTAATAAATTGCAATTTCTTTCTGTAATGACAACTTTATCATTTATTTATGTTGTGGTTTATATTTGTTTTCTCTGTATTTCCTTTCCAGTCATATTACTAGTGAAAAAGGAGAAGGAGGGAGAAAAGACAGAGTTGTTTACCCTTGTTATTAAAATGTGGGAACAAGGTTACATGAGAGTAATATATTATTGTGGGAATTGGTTAGACACCAGCCTGGTTAAACATTGAGGTGAAAAACAAAGTTTTCACTTGAAAAGCCTTCAGGGTTTTTTTCTTGATTTCTAAAATGTAGACAGAAAAATATTATAAAAACGACCTTCCATACCACTGTTGTCATGTCTGGTCTTGGTAACTGGCTTTGCAAACTTATCAGGGACCAGGATCACTTGCCAGAAGGCTCTGCCAAGTAAAATTCATGGCTGATTTATGGCATGGGATCCAGGATGAATCCAGTTGTGCATAGCAGGAACATACGATTTTGCAGCTTTTCCTGCCTAAGCTGTAACCGTGCTTCACAGTATCTAGGCACAAATTCTTGCAAAGAGTATTTACCATCCATGGGGGAAAAAAATAACCGTGTGACCAGAAAATGTACACTCTGTAAGATCTAGGATGGGCTATGTTCTGGAAACATCCACTTCCACTGTCAAAATGGCTGAGGGAGCTCTTGTAATAAGCATCAGCACCAGTCCTACTACTTACTCTTAGAGCAGATGTTTGTGTAACCAGATAGGCATATGTTCAATGACCACCTTTCTGATATATATATATTCTTCTTCCTTTTTTTTTTTTTTTTTTTTTAATAGGACATTCAGAAATCTCCAGAGAGAAGTACTTCTGTCATTCACCAAGCATGGAAGTAAATAAAAAGTTGGGTCAGGCTGTAAAATTCTGGCTTAACTCTGAGAAACAGGCATAATTGAATGTATAAAGGGAATGAATTCTTGAAAGTTTTTTTTGTTTTTAATTTTATGTAGGCAAATCCAAACATGAAAACAAAACCAAAGCAAGAGCAGAATAGCAGCTGAGGGTTATTCAGTCAAATCCATATTCAAAAACTAACTCTTGCCAGTGTTGCCAAAGCTCAAGTGGCCAAAAGACCAACAGCATCCAGGCTTGTATCAGAAACAGTTTGGTCAGCAGGACTCGAGAAGTGATCATCCCCTGGTACTCAGCAATTATGAGGCCCCATCCTCGAATACTGTGTTTGGTTTTGGGCCCCTCACTACATGAAAGACACTGAGGTACTAGAGAGAGTTCAGAGAAGGGCAACAAAGCTGGTGAAGGGTCTGGAGCACAAGTCTTATGAGGAGCGGTTGAGGGAACTGGGGCTGTTCAGCCTCGAGAAAAGGAGGCTGAGCTGAGACCTTATCGCTGTCTACAGCTACCTGAAAGGAGGTTGTAGCATGGAGGATGTTGGTTTCTTCTCCCAAGTAAGAGGAAACAGGATGAGAGTAAATGGCCTCAAGTTGCATCAGAAGAGGTTCAGATTGGATATCAGGAAAAAATTCTTCATGGAAAGGGTTGTCAGGTATTGGAACATGCTGCCCAGGGAAGTGGTGGAGTCGCCATCCCTGAAGGTGTTTGAAAGACCTATAGATGAGATGCTTAGGGCCATAGTTTAGTGACAGTGTTAGGTTAATGGTTGGACTCAATGATCTTGAGAGTCTTTTCCAACTAAAATGCTTCTATGATTCTCTGATTCTCTGATATTATTTTCTTCCCTGGGGTTTTTTCTTCTGAAAAAAAAACACCTCCAAAAATCTGAAGAAATAGTAGGATGCAGTAGCAGTAGCTAGCAAGGTCTCCAGTGAGAATCTTTCCTTTACTCTTAGTTTGATATTGAGAAAATTATTCTTTATTTATAATTATAATCTTTGTTTTCTGTTGTTTACAGTCACTCGTTATTCCTTGCAATAGAGGCAGGCAGGTACCTGTTGTTTCTGTCCTTGATATTACTGGATTATTAATGTTCATCACATCATTTTTGAATATTTATGTGGTTTTTTAAATATAAGAAATTGCAAATGTTAAATATTATCTCTACAACTAGCTTGTCTGGAGAAAGTTCAGGCTACCTGCTCTGTAGGATGGAGTCTAACTGGAGTTCTGGCATATGGATTTAGATGGAAAACTGGCCATTGTGGGTCCAGGCTGAAATATAAATTGCATGGAATTGTCAAGTGCCTTTCCTAATTTTTAATTCATAAGCTTCTACAAAATTGTTACCAGAAATGTGCAGATTTCTTGAAAGGACTCAGCCTCTTCCCCTGACCCTGAAACTTCTGCTGGCAGTGGACTAAGCACAACAGAAGTCAGTATCAGAATGTTCATCCAAGAGTCTGCATGCATGATGGGAATTGGAGGAGATGAAAAATAATGATAACATTTGTTATTTGTAAAAATGAATAGAATTTCAGTTTGAGAGACATTAGATGTTAATTTTTAAAGCGTATGTGTTGGGAACGGTTATTTGGAAAGCCCACCCACCCTTGACAAAGATACAGATTTCCAAGGAAAACACACTAACTCTGAAAGCATCCAGAAGATAAGGCACATATGTCCAGCCCAGATCCATTTCAAACAACCATAACTATTGACCCAAGCAAATTAATAATATTAAGGTCCTACAATGGCTTTGAGAGCTAAGAGGTAGCCAGAAGAAACTCAGTATCTGCGCTATTGTTAACAGCAGCATTACAACAAAGGAAAATTGTATAAACCAAGAGTATGTTGTTCTGAACACAGTGGCATAGGTCTGAGGAACCTAGTAGCTGAGATGTTGAGATATCTTATTTCTTTACAGAGAAAACATTGGATTTGTCAATAAGCATTCCCAACTTAGAATGGGCAACAAAAGTAGTATTGCTAAAAGTTACATAAGTTACATTTGTTTAGCAAAGAACAAAATGTGTCTCCCAAAAGACTTAGGATCTGCTTTCACAAAGGCTTGACTTTCTCAGGAGCTGCATCATTCCAGTTCTTTGAAAATTAGCCTCCCATTTATCCATTTAAAGTGAAAGGGCAGAAATGTACTACCAGATGTTTTCAGGTTTGTGATAATACCCTTCTCACTCTTTTGAGCGTGACACATTCTGAAAGCAAAATGTCTATGTTAGAAAGAATTCCTCTCTGACAGAATTTAGACCACAGCTAAAGTGAATTGGGTGTACTCAAAAAGAGCCTGAAGAAGAAATCAAGAGAAAAACTTAAGGAATCTGTCAGTATACCAGCATGATTCACTTTGCTGTTACTATTCTATTGTAATTTTTAGAGTTAATTTAAAACATGAGTAGCTGATTGCATACTACATTTATTAGAGCATAACCTGTAGGAGTGAAAACACCAAAATCCTTTTGTTGTTACTACCAACAAAACTTACAGAGCTTGTCTAGCTGGTACAGTTAAAATCATGAAAAATCAATGTATTTATAAGCTGTCTTCAATGTTAATAAGAATAGAAATGGAGCACAATTATAATGAATATTTCTTGCTGAGAAAAATGAATAAGTAAACTGTGGTTAGTGTTGGCTACTTTGAACTATTATTTATTCCCCATCCAGGAAACATTTCCTGAAAAAAAATGCTTGGTTTCTGCTTATTTCTAAAGCTTAGAGAAGATAAACAAGCAACGGTCTTGGCTTCTAGCTTTAATTAACAGTTGAACATACGAGAAATGTAACCCTAGGTAACAGAATGTATTTAGGTATTCCAGAAACACATATCTAGCCAAGTCCCAATTAGTCCCAAATGACATGTGGAAAGAGTTGCGTGAATAAACACAAACTGTATTTAAATGAAGACATATTCCATCAATGAGGCTGCCACAAAAGAAAAGAAATTTAAAAAAGAGCCAACATTATCTTCAATAGCTGCAAGTACTGACCTGCAAACATGGTTATACTTTCCGGTACAAGCTGACTCATCTGAAGTCAATGCAAATGCTTGTTTATAGGCAATGTAATGAAACCATTATTTACCGCTGTGCAACTGCCTGACATTATGGGCAGGCTGCTTTGGAAGGATTTTAAGGAACTGAAGAACGCTAATAAATATTCTTCAGGAGAACAAGCACCATCTTTGGCAAAAGTGCAGTAAAATTCTCTGAGGGCTCTGTCTGTGTATAAATATAAGCTCTACATCCCATTGCACCTGATGCAAATGAAACCAGAAACTTCTCTTATCAAAGATGGCCACTACTGCCATCCAGCACATTCACAGTAGACAGGTCATCGCCTCAAGGTTTGTGAGCTTGTGCTGTCAAGTAGCTGCTTTGAAAACAGCAACAAAAGTTACTATTACCCTTGCATATTTATTTTCCAAGTGTGCGGGTATAATTGACATGCATGTTTAAACAAATATACTTGTGGGCAACAGTAAGTATACAAGGTGATCATTGTTGCCAAAGAGAATATTGATGCCTGATTTAGCTGCTTGGTGAACTATAGTTTTGCTTGCTAGCCTGCTCTGCTTGCATTTAACTACTCTTAAGTGATTATGAATTGTGCAATTCAAAAATAAAAATATTGTGGCAACATTTTCCTTAGAGTTCTTAATCATTTTGTTATTATCACAAAATTTTAATAGAAAGAGAAAGAAATTCCTAGACAGCTCAAAGGTTAAAAGGGAGAGAGATGGTAACTTTCTGCAGGTCAGAGGAAATGTCATTGTCAGCATGAAAACATTTAGAAGTATGGAAGTGCATTTAGCGTGCTGCAACAGCTTTTAAGACTTAGGTAAATTTGCTTTAGCATTTATTTATCTTAGAGTTCTTTTATTTCTCTTGCTGGCTCTGAAAATGGAAGGCCAGTGTGAACAGACCATAACAATGTCCCCTGAGAAGTGGTGGATCCCCAGCACTGGGCACTTTGAAGATTCAGCAGGACAGGGAGCTGGGACACCTTGTCTAAGCTGTGCATTTTTCCAAGAAAGGTGGTCCAAGACCAGGTGATCCTTGTGGTCCCTTTCAACCTTGTATTCTATGAAAACACTGTGACAAGGATGCTGGAAACTTAATCTCAAATGGTGCATAAGGACAGGGAGTTGAAAGATATTGTTCACGATTTACTAATGTAAATCACCTATTGGTCCAAACTCTTAGCACAAAATATACAAATACTTGACAGTGCCCTGAAAACTACAACATTTAAAAGAACGCTATTCCTAGGGTAATCTGAAAGACAGTTATATTTCTGGCTTCAGAAACTTGAACTGCTCTCTCTTTCTGTGTCTGTGCCACTAGAGCATGTATTAAAAAAGAAAGATAGCTTTATATAGATTGGCTCTTGCTGATCTTCTGAGACAATAAAAAGGAGGTTGATTAGTGTTTCCTTGTTTAGGTCACAAAGCTATTGTTTCTATTGATTTTATGTAAAATGACATTAAAAAACAGCAAATCCAAGCAATTTAGCTTACAATTAAATGGTTGTAATAAAACCCACAGTCTTCTGCTTCTCTAGCACTGGTCAGGTCTAACCTGAACATTTAAACACCTCCTTTTTTTAAGTTGCATTTATTTCAGATAAAATCTTAAGTATCCATTTACTGAGTTCCTTTGCTCCTCATTGCACAGGTGAAAAGAAACTTAGGTATGCATGAAGGTACATGGGCAAGCTGTGCTACAGGAAAAGGTTTTGTATGCCTTTGAGTCTTTGAGAAGTTTTTGTCTTGTTCTTGAGGGAAACAGCTGTGATAGCTGTCATAGCATTCTAACCATACTCAAATTTGCCAGTCTTCAGCAGGAAAGCAAGAGAAGGTACTCCTAAAGCAACGAGGTATTTTCTAGAATATGGGGACAATGTAGAGATGTATGAGATGATTTCTTAACAATTTCAATAGTACAAATGCCTTCTCTGTGGCGGAAGTTTTAACTCTTTGGTCTAGAAAATAAAACACATCAGAGGGTAAAATGTTGACGTGAATTTTACTAGGAAATTGCTATATTTTTAAAAATTTATTTTTAATAAAAATCTGTACTTGCCTGTAGCATAGTTTTTTACCTATAAGTACAAATTTTATAGATTAGAGTAAGAGATTTGATGAGAATCATGGTTAGATGAAGGTGAAGGTGAATGTGATTTTATATCTTGCATAGCCAGGACAGGCCAGATATTCTCAAATAATATCTGGATGACAGCCAGATCCAGAGGAGATATATTGTTATATGTGATCCTGAGACATCACCCCACGAGTTATTACTTATTTTATCTGAACCTGTTCCCTCATCCTCGTGTATAACATAGATAAAAACTTTAATAAGGCCAACCGAACAGTTAGAATCTGCTTTTGTTGAAGGTGACAGTATTCTCCTGTAATATCTGCATGGCATCCCTTCCTTGCTATGCTCTCTCGGTACAAGAGTAATGCTCACACTGAGATCAAATGCCACACTAAGCTTCTGGAAAGGAAGGACAACCCTTTATTTTCCTGGCAGTCAAATAAAAATACCAAGTGACAGAGAACCAGAGAGGAAGTTAAATTCTTTTGAAAAGAGAGATATTTCTGACAGTTTTTGTGCTGGATGCCTGCTCTGCTCTTTTAAGTAGCATGTATGCTTGCCAAAAAAACACACACCCCAAACAAACCAACAAACCAACTTATATGTCAGACGTAATTGAGAAGAAAAATGAGGTAACCTAAAACCCTATGGAAGTGATCCCCTGCTTGGCCTAAATTGATGACACTGGAGTCCTCTCCGTTTTTCACTGTGGACTGATGAGACTTCCGTAACATGATAGAAAATGCTGCACAGGATCTCAGTAACAGTTTTGGCATGACAGGATTTCAACAGAGGGCCTATGGGGAAACTTGACTCCTTAGAACAAATGTGATACAGAGAAGTACTTCTCATCATGGTGCAGCACAGCTCACCACTGATTGCTTTTTTTGCTTTTTGTGCCTTTCTCATCTTATTTTCTGAGCCCTTTTTTCCATTCAATACATGGTCATATCCTTGGTGAGAGTTTCAATTCACATTTTGTGTCAAGCAGAATTATTAAATCTGGAAAGTGCCTCCAAAGCAGCATACACATCAGCTTTTCCTTGTCTCACAAGTGGCTGTTTGAAGCCCTTCATTCTGATTTTACCTTTTTCTGAAGTTTTTGGTGAATTTTTGATTCTTCCTGCAGTAACGCTAAATTCTCTCAAATATTAGTCCCAAAACTTGTCTTGCAGATTACTTTGCTAGTTAACAACAAAATTGCATTTGATCCAAATAAACATGAAGCAATATAAAAGTTCAGTGCTTACCTACAGCAAAAATACTAGTTCGTATAATTATTTTCACATCTCAATGTCACTTTGTTTAAAAATGTGTGGTATTTCTTTCTGCAGTGCATCAATAAACTGAGATTGGATTATTCCTTTTAATGGGTGAAACAATATATTTTATTTTCAGACACTTATTTTTTGAGAAGGTTACTCTGCCATGAGATAGGCACCTTTTAACCTGTTAATATCTCCCCACTTGTGGCAGGATGCAAATCCCCCTCTCTCCCCCTCCCTCCTTCAGTATGGAAGGAGTAGGCACATCTCCCTCTCTCTCTGCTACTTGAGGCTAACAGCTTCTTTTGTTTGGCCCCAGAGCACCCTGGCCAGGGCCATTAGGAGAAGGGAGTGCCAAGGCGCCAGTGAGCCGCTGGGCACCTGCGGCCGGTCGGTGTGGGGGATGTTTGGAGGCTTCAGGGGCACCCCACAGCCAGGGTGGGGATGCAGAGAAGCTTCTGGAATGCCTACAGTCAGATCTGATCAGCCTATAAAAACCGGGATTCTCGTCGAGACTCGGCCCATTGTCACGGGTCTCTCGGAGCACGACTGAGATGCTGCCACCAAGAGCCCCTCCCCGGGATGGAGACTCCGCTTGCCGTGCCACCACGGATGTAAATAAAATTAACACTTGCAGGATTGCGAGTGTATTTATACTTTCCGTGCACATATGCATGTGTAACTTTCCGTGCTCAATATGAGCACGTGTAAAATAAATCCTCACATAATCACGGGTGTATTTTCCTCCCGTGCTTCCACATAAGCACGTGTAATAGTCTGTGCACATTTGCACGTGTGTTAACCCTCGCAGGATTGCGAGTGTATTATAAATTTACCCTCGCAGAATCGCGAGTGTACACTTCCTGTACTCACTATGAGTACACGTATCTCTTTAAAATAATCTTGCACCATGTTCAGGCAAGTGTGTACTTCTCCGGGACTCAGGGACGGCTCCGGCATTGTTTTGAGTGAAGCCACGTGCATGCACTCTGTGGACCACCTGTTGTATTAGTTGCTGCCCCTTAATAATTTTCCTCAACTGATATCCAAACCTGTATTTAAGTCACTTTTGGAGTGCTAAAACCCTGTTTCTCACCGGTTTAATAAAAGTTGTTTTGAACCCTGTTGTCCCTTAAACTAACCTCGGGGTGCCTCCGTGACACCACTGTAATAATATATTTTCATTGCTTGAGCAGAATTGTGATAATTTTCAACTATCCACTCCACCCGCTTTTCTCTGCAGATGGATTGTTCATTTGACTGCAGTAGAGGGCAAATATGCACCATTCACTGGGCTATTCTTAGAAAGGCAAAAGTACAACGCCCTAAGAGATTGTCATAGTTATTTCAATAATGTCTTCATGCTAATGTAGAAACTTTCTAAAAATAGTCACAAAATTGAGGAGAAATCTACTCCTCTTTTTCCCTGGAGCTTGCTATAGTTTAATGTCATCTGTATGGTTATTTCTTGTAACTCCTTTATGGTCCCTAGGGGTACCTCAGCCATGAACCAGTATATACCAGAAAATCACTAGCTAACACTGCAGAGGGAACAGGTTAATAATTTTCTGGTTTTCTATTAAATTTGACTTCCAGCTTGGGGTCAAAAGAGGAATAAGTTAGGGAAATTACCTCAGGCGACACTGAATTATACTGATGCTGCTTTGGCTCAAAATGCTAGAAGAGAAAGGAGAAATAATGCGTCAGGGGGCTTGCAGCCAAACACTCATTTAGTCTAAAGGGCAAGAGCAGCGGATGTATAGTGAAAAATGTTAACATCTAATAAGATACCATTTTCTACTGAAAGACCTGAAACAGAATCAGTTTATACATCTTTTACAATGGCAAGTTTGAGCATAAGGGAAAACAACTTATCTCTCATTTTTGCTGTAGGCAACTAGAGCTGCCACATGTCTGTTATATTCTCATTACACTGAAGGCCAAAGTGGCAGGTGGAAAGAGAGAGGGTGATTTTTTCCGAACGTATTTCAGGTTAGGACATATCACACACTAGTGGCCTGGAACATGGAAGGGAATTTCCAAGCTGGGACCAGCGAAAAGCCACGAAGCCCTGTGGATCCTGTATGGGCTTATTTGCCATCCCTCTCTTTTTGATACTGTACTGCAAGGTTTTGGGGAGCTATTGCACACATCAACGATACCAAAAAAACCCAAAACCCATAAAATGCAGAGTCTCCTGTATAAGGACAAAGTCACCTTATATAACACTAGCTGTTGACGGTGAGCCAGAGTGACTGGATTTTTTTAATTTGAATTGAAAAACCTGTAAACCAGACATAAAATATAATGTATTACAGTCATTTATATGTTCTAAAGTGCCCTTCATTCATGGTATCTCAAATGCTTCAGAGAAAGAGATTCAGATGTAAACCAAGAAAAATAATTTTAAGGTCACATTTAAAAAGATAAAGAAATGGTTTTCTTCCATCAGAGAATTCTAGAGAGCTAGATTTTCCCTGTAAATCAGTGGTCCTAATAATGGTATAAATTCTTCAGTTGTTAACTGCCTTCGGCAAACTGAGATGAACTCAATAACACTGGGCCATCCCCTGGCCAGGCCACCACTGTAGTTTCCAGTTTCTTGAAATCTTTGCAGTAGTTTCAAGTTTCTGGAAATCTTTGCAATACTGCCCTTTTCGTGGTAGGGAATGGTCTAGGGGAGGTAGGCGTGAGCACAGCCTTACAAATTCTGTACCTTTGGCAAACACTGTTGCTACCGTGCAAATGAAATCGATTAATTTAGATGCAAGGTCTGATTTAGTGTTGTTTTATGACAGGCTTTGATTTCATATGGCTCATTCTACATCTGTTTGCCAGGGATGAATAACGTATCTGTTCTTCTTACTTTCAACCATAAACCAAAATCCATTTGCTGTGTTTCCATTGCATTTCGTCTGCAATTTCTGATGAAATTCTGTGCATCCCTGGCCAACAGAAATCAGCACCTGGGTCATTGAGTCCTAACACTGAAGTTTCAACAGCTGTGGTAAAGAGAGCTTCCAAAATATCTCCATTGTGCCCCCTTCCCACACTTACAACCCCTCAAGCTTCAGAAGGTAACCCACAGAAACAGTTTGGAAAAAGATCCAGATAGTGATTAAAAGGCAGACTGGATTTTATATGGAAAATATCTGGGTTTTACCCAAGAAAATATTGTGAATAGGCCTCGCAATGGATGCAAAAATAACTGATTTCTGCTTAAAGCCCATATATATTGCTGAAGCGGGGTAAAAGGGTCACATATAAACAAGAATGAGACCTACCAGGGCAATCTATAATCTTCTGCTGTAGGAAGGCACACATCCGTTGAAGTCACCAATTTTGCATTCACTTGCTTTGTGACTGTGCTTTCAGAAATTTACTTTTACGGCTGAATCAAATGTTTGGTAAATGTGTCTAGGCTGTAAACATATTGTGTTGACAAAGATAACACAAATTTGCATCAAAGCAGCTCAGTCATGAGCTGTGTGTAAAACCAGATAATCTAAAACCAACCCTTTCCCAAATTTTTGGTTTCTGGAAAATGTTGTTTACAACTTTTAATAGCTGCTCTCTTTTGGGGGGTGTATGTGTGTGTGTGTGGTGGTGTTTTTTTTATTCTGAAGTTTATCACACTACTTGCTGTAAAACACCATAATTACATTTTTCTCAGAGTTTTCTCATGGGTTGCCTTCAGCATCTCGTGTAAATGAACAATGTTTTTCAAGTCTTCTTCCTTTGAACAATCCTATTTAATACATGTGTTCATTGATGCATTGCTGTCTTTGGAAGAGAAATGGTATGTAACAATAATCGCGCACTGTCTGGGAAGTGTACAGCCTGGGTAAACTGGCAATGGGTTTCTTTTGCTTGCAGCTGCACAACCCAGTGAAATTTAGGCTTCCTCCTTGCAGCCCAGCTCTTCTCAGTGTTTGCCCAAGACTGGACATCCTCAGAAGCAAAAAAAAGATGGACAAGGCCTGCGGAGACATGGGCATTTCTGACCTGTTTCCAGAAAGCTTTCAGGGCACCCATGTGGTCTTTCTGTGTGTGAAAATTTAGTAATGGGGCAGTGGACTGGTTAAATACAGGTAAGCCAAATACTTCTCATGACAGATAATGCGTGGAAAACTTTGGACCTCCAAAGATTTATAAATATGCATTGAGCCCCTGAACACAGAGTAATAAGAAAACAAAATACAGCAGCTTCTTTTTAAGGCAGCCATGAAGCAGAAGGTCATACCTGGGGGATATGAAAACCAGAAGAATCAGCTTAAGGTCTAAGTCATCATTTGCATGGGGACTCAGAGGAGTGCAGAGGTTGTCTGGGAAGAAGCAGGGTCATGGGCTGCCCCACACAACCTGCCCAAGGGGCCCCCTGAGGACTGAATGGAGGATGTGGTGCGGCACCGCAGCACAGGGCTTGTCACTGCAGCCTCAAGTGCACCTTTTTATCTTTCCTGTTACCCTTTTCCTGAATCTACGTGCATAGTCGTTTCTGAATGTCTGCCGTGTCACCACCAAATGAATCTCTCCTTTGCTGTGTAGTAAAAAGCCTGTCTATTGTCATGGATCTGTGTTATGCAGGACACAGTGGCACAGCAGATACCCCCAAGGGAGACTTGCCTCAGGAGACTGGCATCGCAGTGTGGACAGGGAAGCCAAGGACCATCGTCAGAAGTTCCCCAGGTTACCAAAGATGTGTTTTCATGACACAGTGAACAGGCAGTACTTTATTCCTCTGCTGAAATATTTCTGTGTGAAATATTCACAGACTCATTAGCATGCTTATGTTCCCTTTTTGACCTGAAGGTCTTCTAATTATGCCTGACTTCTGTGGAAGTGAAAGATTGTAATACCTGCATTTACAATGATCCTGACCATATCTTGGAGGACAAAACAGATAGCTTGTTTGCATTGCCTGCATCCAAATTGTTGGGCAAACAAGATGGTGTTCTGATGAGCAAACTTCATCTCCAGTAATGTGGATATATGATCCAGAAAACCGGCAGTTCTTGCATCATCATCTATCCCATCTACCCTGGAAAAGGTAGCTGGAGCCTTGCATTTCCTAAAAAACTGTATGTTCTGCCTATGGGGCTGCTCTGAGAAGTACTTGCAGAGCTTCCAGCTCAGGAATGCTCAGAAACATGTATCTTGTTCTGAAAGTTCTAAAGAGCTGTTTGTTAAACCCTTGAAAACAATGAAAATCCACAGCAATGCTTCATGTGCTGCAACTCATATTCAGGAGAGTGTTTCTGCCTTTTAGCTGGGAAGGGCTGGAGCTCATTCAGTGAGGCCAGACTGTAACCCTGTTGCTTTCATGCCTAGCTCTCTACAAGAGCAGCCTGCCTGTCAGGGAGGTGTGATGCCATCAAGCCTTTCACAGGACTGAAAGCAGCACACTCACCACTGATCAGCTGAGGAGTCTACCTAGCTGCATGGGGTTAGAGAAATTTTGTAAGGCTGTTCATGAGGGTCTCTGTTGCTTCTTTTTTTCCCCTGCGCTTAATGTGTCTTGCCACCAGTCCGGTCTCATGACCTGCCTTTGATGATGCCACTCATCTCCACAGTGGAGGCTGCACTGTGCAGTGCTTCACTAATGCACTGATAGCACCTGTCCAGGTGATGCCACACCACTTCCTCTTCTGCAGGTGTAGAGTCTTCCTTACCCCCATACTTTGAGCAGCTCCAGCACTTCGAAGGGGAGAGCGAGCAGAAGTACCACTGGCTGCAGAAAAGAGGAAAGGGCATGTAGCCCACCTCCAGCCTTTCCAGGTCCTCACTGCTGTGACAGGGCCAAGAAAACAGTGAAGGCTATGAGATTGCAGCTAGTAATTTTGGTTTCAGTGGGTGTTGGGGACACATGGATAAATGTATTGTTGATATTATTGGTACCAACAAGACACTATTGGAGTAGAAGTATGTTGTCCAGCTCTGCTTAAGTCTGGAGCAAGTGCCTGATGCCAGGAATGAAGGAAGGAATATTTTACTATGGGCACTGCTGTTAAATCTTTATCCAGACTGGGAACCAGTTTCCTTTAGTGAAACACTGCACTAGCTCATATGCTTCTTGAAAATGGCCTGAAGGAAGCCTAAACAGTGCAGTCCACTTTGCCATTTTTCACGAGAACAGTCAGTACAGTTTATTTATAGTTTACTGATCTGGTTTTGAGCTCAGCTATAGTAGCCCAGAACCAGCATTGTAAGTTCATAGAAGTAAAAAAGCTGTGTCCCCTCTCTCCTGGGTATTCCTTTCTCTAGAGACAGTAGTCCCTACAGAAACAATCCAGTTACATTGTTCTATTTGACAGTTTTACAGCCATCATAAATAACATGAAAAGATCTTAACACAAACCATTCTGGTATCCTGCCCTCTTCTGCCTCAGGTCAGACTGAAGACTGCATGAAGTTCAGCACAGCTTAAGAAAACATTCATGTGAACATGCTCATAGCTTAAAAGTAGTCAAGATTAAGGGCCCTTTGTTTGCTGGAGATTCTTTAAAATTATGTTTTCCAATACAAAAATGGGTTATTTGTAAGTAAAATCTACTTATACAACTGAAAAAAAAAATAAAAGAAGAAGGAAGAAAATAAAAAGAAACATGTTTTGAAATTGCTCTACATGGAAATCTTTTAAAAAACAAATGTATCTGTTCTTCTCTGAAAAGAATTTTTCTTTAGAAATTTAAGCTGACTACAGTAAAACTACACCAAGTGGCCAAAATTCAGTCAGAATGCAACATTTCAATAATGCAAAACATTTACTTTGGTTTCATTGATTTATGGAACATTTTTAAATTATCTTCATCTTAATTGTCAGTAAGACATTTTCCCAATAGTTTGGATGTCTTTTAAGAGGAGAACTGAAGCACAGAATCGCAGGATAGTTGAGGTTGGAAGGCACTTCTAGAGGTCACTCCAGTCCAAACCCTCTGCTCAAACCAGGGTCAGTTCAAGCACGTTGCTTAGAACTTTTTTTCATCTATGGTAAATAACTTTTCTCAGAACATGTCTTTTTTCTGTCTTTTTTTTTTCTTTTTTTTTTTTTTTTTTACTATGTAAATGTAACTGGAGAGAAAAAAAAAATTGATCAAGCCAGAATAGATTCACACAACAGTGAAGTAGAAAGCCAGTCAATACCCATCTTTCACACAAATGATTTCTCCTTCAACCACAAAGTAAACAGAGCCTGGTATTTTGTCTTGTAGAGTGCTGTTGCAGTTACAGAAAGACTTCTTTTCTTTGGGGTGAAGACTCATTACCCAGTAGCACCAATGTTCACTGATCACCTTCTTTGAACATACATGCTGCAATTTCAGAAATTTTCTGTCCTGCTTGTGTTGCATAGAAAATGATACTAGGCTGTACATTGCTCTAAGGAGAATCATGGCATGTTGAAGGACTGGCTCCAGTCTCCCAGTGAGTAAGAGGTACGGGACTAGAGAGCAGATTTCTACAATCTCTCTAGGCAGCAGAGCATTCTACTGGCCAACTTGAACTGTGGGTTCACACAATCACTGTGACCTGAAGCAACTCAGATATGGCAGAACATGCGAAAATGGGGTAATAGAGAGCTGAGGAAGTCTAGTTTTGATTCTGCTCTAGGTTCTGTGGTATAACGTCAAACCACAAGTTTTACAATATGAAAGTCCTGGATTTAAATAGATCTGCTGAAAGCTACTATGCTTGTACTCTATTTCAATGTGTCCTGAAAACACTCAAATTCTGCCAACAGCTTCACTAGGAACAGAAACTGTCACTTTAGAGGCTATAGTAGAGCCTTTTTGTTTATCTAATACCATCAGAAGTATTGGAAGGGGGGCGATTTCTATAAAATCCATTGAAAATTTCATTAAAAAGATACAAGCTATTGGTTGAACATCTATGAGTATTTTAATTTGTCCAAACTGTAGTGCTGGGGTGATCCAGAATGTCAGCTTGAAATGTTTTAGATGTATTGTCAAAATCCCACCTGGTGAGATCATACTTCCAATTCTGTTAGGTCAACCATGCATTATAAAATAGTATTAATTCATTGCTATGCCATAATTCATCTCAGTGGATTTTCAAACATTCTTCGAGTGTCATATGTGTTCTGAAAATACTGAAATAAGGCAAAATAAAAGATTTCCAAACATTGTTCACTTTCATATGATTTATTTTGTTCTTTATTCTACTGTCATTATTCTAAGAAACACACTTAATGTTATTAAGTTTTAAGGGCAACTAAAACTTTTAGAATGTTGCCAACAACATTTATCTCTGGATATAGGTGTAGAGGCAAAATTGTGAAGGTTCTACTTCATTTTAGCCTGTAACTTTGCTGTCTGTGTGATTTGGTTTGTAGACATTTTTCATAGCATATATATCTTCAGTAAGACAAGAAACAGGTTTCTTACATCATAATCATGATACAGTAATAGACCACAGCAGGGGCACATTGCTATAGCACCTTTTTTAAAATGGAAAATAAATACATTCTCTGTGTTCAGAACATGACGAGGGAGGCTCAGAGGGAAATAAGTCTTCAGAAGTTGAAATTTTTCTTTCAGTAATTATTTTAGAAGGACAGATTTGGCAGTTTCCTAGTCCCTGAAGAAAAAGGACAACCTGAAATTCTCACAGATGTCCCCAAATCTGTCTTCAGCCCACAGGAAGAAGGAGAACCCCAGCCTACCTCATGCAGTGCCCTTGAATTCTGCTAGGACTGTACGTCTGAAGCATCACCTCTGGAAGTTGTATCCACTTGCTGGCTAACAAAAGATGCTCATACCAAAGGGTGATTTAGTCTGATGTTTGAGCAGGCATAAAATATGTAACAGAAAAGTATGAAGGTGAGGTGACAGGTGAGGAAACATTTGAGGTTCAGGCCACTGATAAAAAACCAAGAGGAAGAAGCCACTGCTAGACTAAAAGAGGGAAAGTAAGTTGTTCTTGTTAGTGAGATCAGTGAACAAATTGCATACCATCTGCAGTGCAGAGATGCAAATAACTCACACAAAATAGCCTGGTCTAAGGAGTAAGCTTCTGAGCATAATCTGGAAGTACAGTTTTACCAATTGTAAACAGGGTTTTGCAAGACTGAAATGGTAAGCAATAATAACAGTCAGGGAGGATGACAATGTGGGTCCTTCCTGTGGTATGGCTGGCTGCAGAAAAAAACATTAGACCATGTTGGACAGACAGCCACATCTGTCCCCCTCATCAGGAAGAAAGCCACAGCTATGTGGATCTTTGTATTAAATTATAGATTGTATTATAGTATTCAGTTAGAAGTGGTAAAATGAAAAGCTTCAGGACAGGTGCCTGAAATGTTAGGGGAAAGTAACTTTTTACTGCAGTTCAGGATCAAATGAAAAGTCATACTGGCAAGGGAAGAAAATGTTCTGTTGAAGCAAATGTTAAAATACAGAAATATATTTCACCTGGCAGCTTGTCGCATTTCACCAAAGTATCTGAGTAGGCAAGTGAGTTCGTAGCAGAAGCTGAAGAGATGCCTGCTCTGGTATCCAACTTGATGGCAACAGCAGAGGGTGGATGGGGATGCAGATCCTTGCAGACAACCTGTGGGTACAGTTATTCCTCAGCCTTTCATCACAAAAAGAAAAAGGAGAATGAAAAATGAAGAAAGTGAGTGAGAGATAAAAGAGATGGCATATAAAGCTATGAGGTAGTAGATAAACCTCCAAGCACACATTGAACAGCTGCACACATACTTTCCACAGAGACAAATCTAGAGTGAAGAAGAAAATGAAGGGAAATAGCCCATATTTTTTAGTGGAAGTTTTTTGGACTGCAAATAACATTTGAGGATAATGCATAACAGATGGTATTTTAATGGGAAGGGAGGCAAGAGGAAATTTACAGTATATAAACTGTTCTATGAAATATCAGGGCAACAGAAAGCACTGAAGGGATTAGGAGTAGTTAATACAGCTACAGCATGATACAGGAAGTGAAGAAGCTGTGGCCTGCTTGAAGTAACTGAGGATCTGCAAGAGTTTGATAGAGTTTGATATGTTCTGGACAAGTGGTAAAGAGAAGGTATGCAGTGACATTAATGCATATGAGGAAAGAGTCAAAACATACAAAGAGGTAGAGAACATTAGCACAGGTGCAAGGCCAATGCACAGACAACCAGGTATAACGTAACAGAAGCAGTGTCTGTAGGATCGCTGCAGAGACCTTTATCTAAATCCCAGCAAAAAGAAGGTTAGAAATCAGAAGAACTATATGGGGATGCATCTATGAGTTAAAGGAACAAAAACTTATTTCTACTGCTTTCAAATCTAAAGGAACAAATAAGAAAAGGGTAGTACTATACTAACTGAGAAAGTAAATATACAAAAGGCAGCCAGCTACATGCTACAATTATAACCCTCTGAAATACCTCTAGTCCCCCTTCATGCGCCCCTTGGTACTACAAGGTTTTGGCTGTTGGGTACATGTGTAACCACATGAGGCCATGACACCATTAAGGCACTTGGAGTGTTCAGCCACACTTGATTCTTGATAGGATCATCACACCAGCACCTTCAGTGTTCTCCCCTGTAGATCCAGCTTCCTGAGGGAAAGGTAGAAGGACCTTGAACCACAATTGCTCATTTCCCATCAAGGTGTTCTTAGAATCCATTGATAAGGTGTGCTTAGGTAGGGAGCTTTGCTATTAGGTCTACTCCATTTTTACGAATTTATGAATCCATTAATCTACATTTGCTGGATCCAAGAGGGCAAATCTAGCCCACCTCTCAAAGCACTAAATTAAGAGTGAGTATTAGCAGATAAACTTTTGAATATTAAGAAAACCCAGAAATCTTCCTGGGGTAGCCTTATTCAGGGATTAACCTCTAATACAAGAAAGTGTATGTAGAAGTTTGGAGCTGAAGTGAGCAGCACAGTGTTGCCTAATGCCTGAAGACCACAAAGGAAACCTAAGTAAAAGCAGAGTGACAGTGCCCAACCATGAGCTCTCCTCTCCTGAAAGCTATAACCCAACTAAGCATCATCTATGCTCTAAATGCAATACATGATGAGAATAATGTAGCAACCACAGAAACCTGTCTATGGAGCCAATAAACAATGTAGCTGATAGAAAATACCAAGGGAAGTAGAGTTTTGGAAGTATTGCATCTGAATGTGTATCATACCCAGGCTGGAATAGCAGCTCCTTAAATTCAGGGGTCACAGCTCCGATTCTTCCCCTGAAGCGCTGTTGATGTTTTTGTGGTTTGGTTTTGGTGGGGTTTCCTTGCTTTTTTTTTTTTTCAGGCCACAGATGAAAGAGAACAAGGCACTCCCTTTTAAATTCGAAGTCCAGAGATTAGGGTAGTTAATTAAGATGTGATAGCCTGCCTTGCCTTCCTCTCTTACAAGACAGTATTTCAGCAGTCTGGAGAAGAATGGATGCTATGAAAAAGGAAATGGATAAAACATAGAATTCTTGTGGAAAGGAGGCCAGTTTTATTTAACTTTTAAAAATGGAAATAAATATCTTGGAGGCTGTTTATTTGACAAGGTAAAACATTATGAAATTAATTATAATGAATTTAAAAGCAACAAGAATCGTCAAGCTGGAGTCAAGCTGAAAAGACAAAAATGAAAAAATAAGCATTTCATAAAATTAATTCCTTATGTCTGTAGCTAAAAATATTTTCATGCATCTGTTGTATTCTTTTCAGCAGTTATTTAGCCAAATGTAGAAGGAAACTATCAAGCCCCAGTGTGTGTTGTTAATATATAACTCACACTTTTTAATCGTTCTGTATTAGCTTCACTGCATCTATAAAACTCCTGCTAATAGCAAGTAATGTTGCGTTAGTGGGATAGTGCAAACACATTAAAGACCATATAGACCTCCAATCAATGAAGCCCTGAGAATTAACCAGCTGAAATACTACAGCCTGAGTATAGTGGTGTTAGATTGTCCTACACATTTTCTTAGCATCCAGAACTAGTTTGTCCCTATTAAATTGCCAAATATAATTACTACAGCAGTTTGAGTTACAGAGCCAGTCTGAAAATAACCATAAAGTAGTCTTTATTAACAGATCTACTTCTTCTCAGTACAAATGTGTTCAGTAACTCACCTAGTTACTGGAAACTTTTTAGTAATATTTTTTCTCCTTTGGCTCTACAGTTCCTTAGCAGCCAAGCAGATTAGGTGGATCCCGCTTTGTTGTGAGCATCTGAAGCAGAATTGTTGTGAACAATGAATGCACAGTTGCCACTAATGTCTGATCTAGCCTGCTGAAACTGGAAATGCTGGAGCTGAGCTGGAACAATGTATGAAAATCAAGTACAGTCTGTGACTGAGTATGTCTATAAGTAGCTAAAAAAAGTCTTTAGGCAGCCTGCTCCTGTATGTCAACAGTAAAACTAACTGAACTGTCAAAAACTATTGCATCTGTAGAAAGGTTAAACTTTCTGGTGAGAAACACATTTCAATTCACTATAAAAAATCAAGACTTACTATTAAATGCTGTCGTATGCATCACCTCATTTGTGAAACTGAAGCGGGCCCTCCATATTGTAGCATGGCACTTTTGCTAGAGGGTGATTGTGGACCCATTATGGAAAAGGTCTCATGGCTTTAGAGTAGAAAATAAGGTGTTGTGAAGTTATTATTAAACTGTATACAGTGTTGAAGGTTTATTAGGGAATTTGTGTAACATAACTCTGGCACTTTACCAGAATGGATAAAAGGATAAGCAAGATGATGGCTTACAGACTGTTTTATATTTGGTAGTCTTTAAAATTGATGACTTGTAATAACAAATGAAAACTTACACCTTATTTGCAAAAAAACATGGGTCTACTGTTCGTCTCCACACAGGCCATAAGGGAACAGAAGTGCTGGTGGAGGCTGTGTGTACCAAGGGGCAGCTGAAGGCCAGCCAGCCTGGCATGACCCAGCTGCCGACAAACCACTTCTCCTGGAGTGGAGCCTTCATTGCCTTTGTCCATTGTGCCGTGCAGTCCTGAGGACTCAAGATTTGAGATCTACCCCCATTACATGTTCCCCTTCTAAGTAATTTTCTCCATTTTTCTTCAATTGCTGTGTTATGTTCTGCTGCATTTTGTTTTATTCAATGTCAGAAAATTGCTTTAGGTTTTTGGACCTAAAATTTCTTGCGTAGAAAGAATGGATCATGGTTGCCTTGGCCTATCTTACCTTTCAGAATATCACAGTACCTGAGATAAAAATGACTTTAACAGAAATATTGAATAATGAAGTATTCATATCAATCTTCTCTTATATTTTGCAGAGGCAAATAAATCAGCATCCTATAGTTCTGCATAACAATCAGTGAATAAAACTGGTAGATGCAGCAAGATTTACTTCCCATTCATGCCAAAAGTGGTTTATGACAGTAATCTACTGTTGGTGCTCTGTCTACCTGTAAAATTCAGATACTCTCAAAAATGGGTGAGCTCATATATCCCACAAGTAATTTTGCTGCTGTACCTAATACGACACAGTGTCCTTGTCAGGCTTTCTGAAATACTGATTGGCTGGCAAAGTGATAGAGTAAAAATATCTGTAGAGTGGAAATCTGTTTAGTCATGTTCCTCCCTGATCAAATGAAAGGGTTAGAATTTTCAATTTCTTAGCTATGTCACTGAATCAGTCCTTTCCAATCACTTCTCCAGCCTGAATGTACCTTCTTCTGAATTCTTCCTGTTGCTTAGATTGCTCTGTAGGATGGTTTTACTGCATGAAACCTTCACATATCCAGTGTTCTCTCAGCTGCTTGCTTTCTCTTCCACTGGGCCCCATCATAGCTGTTTCTTATTTGCTTGTTGTCTTGAGCTGCCAACAATTCTGACTTAAAAAGTGATGTCCTGGTGTACATATCTAAATGCAGAGCAGATTGCTGAAGCGCTGGTGTGGACCTGCAGTTCTGAGTTCCCTACCATCCAGGCTCCCTCACTGCTCTGTGTCCTACAGGCAGGCTTGCTGAGCTGGGAGGACACAGCTGCATGAAGGAAAGGGATGGGACCACTGGTGATGGGTGGGCAAGCAGAGTGGGAAGAGTGGTGTCTCCCTGCCCCTGCTCCTTTGTCTGCCCCACAGTGCACAACAGCTCCCTCAGGCTCCCCAGTTCAGCTGCATCCCACCAGCAGCCTGCTCCTGGAGGTAAGAAGCGGGAAATATGTGTTAGCTGACCCAGGTGGCCACACAGAATACAGTGACAGTGACAGTGGAATACTTCAGGAAATGTCTTCCCACCTCAACATCCAAAGAACAGAACCATAGAATGATTCAGGTTGGAAAAGACCCTTAAAATAATTGAGTTCAAGTGTATCACAGGTAAAACTTTCTTTAAAGGATGCCTGAGGTCTCAGCTATACTGTTGGCCTGTCTTATTCTTGCACTAAAAGGCTTTCACAGCAGTTGAATGGGTGTGATGAGCCCTCTGTCCTCCCCAGCTCTGCTGGCTGTACCTGCCCAAAGCAGCTGGCAACATAAGAGATCCATGCAGAAGAGCCCACCCTTCTCAGCCACAGCCAGGTGCACTGAGGAATGAGATGCTTCTCTTTTCACTCATTCATATTTAGTACCAATCCACTGCCATAATATTGGTTTTTGTTTTACCTTTCATATTGTGGTTTCTTTAGTTTGCATTGAAGATCATTCTCTGAGAAGATAAAGGTGTCATTTTTGCTTCAAGGGGAGATACAGAAGAATGGAGGATTGCAGTGACTTGCCTGTAACTCATAGCCTGGGAAGGATGCAGTAAAGGTTTATGAAGTCACGAGTGTATGAGGAAAGTGGGTTACTCACCTCACTCGTGGTTACTTAGACTCCTTTAATTCAGGAACTAGAAGATGTCAAGTATGATAATCAGATAGCAGATTCAAAACCAGTGAGATTCTGTCCCTAGACACTATCTGGGTCATCACAGCTGGGTTGTTTTGTTGGTGTAAAACTTACCTGAACAAATCACACATTAGACAAAACTATGGAAGGAAAAGTCCTTCCTGGGTGATTCTGAACTTCAGATTACTGGAAGCTATGAAAACGTCAGAAAAGTAGTGCTTACCATTTATTCTTTAGGCGTCTACTAATGACCAAACCAGGAATGAGACACTTGTCCACACCAGACCTTTCCTCTGACCCAGTACATGTCCACTAGTGTCATTACATATCCAGAAAATCTATGCAAGAGCTGTGAGTAAAACCTTAGCCATGCTGCCTTTACTCCAGTTTTCATGCACAAGTGGTGATGACTCTGCCCAGTTCTACGGGCTGCCTTCTTCCATTTTGTGTGTGTTACTAAACTAAAAAACATGGTAAGTTAAATAAATATTCCCGACCTAAATGAGACAAGATAGAATAAGAAAATAAAACTATGCTAAAATAAGCCAATAAAACAAATACTGCTAACATGGTGAAGCGAACTAAGGTTAGGTTGCAGTGTTGCATGAAGAATTTGATCTCTTGCTCTACTTGAGGCTTCTTGTATATCTGAGGTACATGGCTTATCAGTTTTTGTGTTCCATCATTAACTTTTCTCTTGTCACAAAAATGGTACCATGGTACACGTTTGAAAGGTAACTTATTGAGAGTTCTCAAGAAAGAAGAGACGCCTTCAAACCCCCAAGGACAAAGCTATTAAAATAAAAATATTCAAATGAGGTATGTAAGTATGAATAAAAAAAAGAGACAGGAACTGGGCCTTTAAAAGTGTTAGCTTTAATTAAAAAAATTGCAATTTCAGAAGCAGTCTCTGTCTGGGTATGATTTTTCTATGGCATACACCCAAGATTATTGTTGAAAAGTGTCTTTCAGTCTTCCAGTACATTAAGATAAAGTGCTACAGCTTACATTTCCTATTGGCATTTTTTCATTTTAAAAGCATCAGAGCACCAAGAAGGTATTTTAAAATGACATACATTGACTTGTATATTGGTGCTAAGATTTTTTTCTATACTGCCTGCAAGCAAAAATCACAGAACTATGGTGTTTCCATAGTAACTGCATTTTAATAAGGTGAAATTTCCAGTTTGATAGAGCTGAACAACTAATAATGTCAGCTTCCAATGTTGCAGAAGCTCAGATGTCAGGAAGGGTCAGCATAAAACACGGGGCTAAAATTGATTCTTTGCAACAGTCATCTTTATTGCTAGTATAATTTTAGGAAAAAGCCAATAAAATATATGATTAAAACAGTAATCTTATTTTCACACACTTCTCATATCATAAAGCATCAATATTCAAAATATATCCATTTAAAGCTTATTTGTATGTCTCCATAAGAAATGTCATGCTCTTACTACAAGCTCACTTTTTACTTCGAGTTTTCACAGTATCACAGTATGTTTGGGATTGGAAGGGACCTCAAAAGATCATCTAGTCCAATCCCCCTGCTGGAGCAGGAACGCCTAAGTGGGGTCGCGCAGGAACATGTCCAGGCGGGTTTTGAATGTCTCCAGTGAAGGAGACTCCACAACCTCCCTGGGCAGCCTGTTCCAGTGCTCTGTCACCTTCACTTTGAAGAAGTTTCTTCTCATATTCAAATGGAACCTCCTGTGTTCCAGTTTATAACCACTGCCCCTTGTCCTATCATTGGTTGTCCCCGAGAAGAGCCTGGCTCCATCCTCATGATAGTCACCCATTATATATTTGTAAACATGAATGAGGTCACCCCTCAGTCTCCTCTTCTCCAAGCTAAAGAGACCCAGCTCCCTCAGCCTTTCCTCATAAGGGAGGTGCTCCACTCCCTTAATTATCTTTGTTGCCCTATGCTGGACCCTCTCCAGCAGTTCCCTGTCCTTCTTGAACTGAGGGGCCCAGAACTGGACACAATATTTTCACTCTACAGTACTTCATGGGAGAGTTCTGGGAACAGTTTTCAGGTAGTGGATGTCAGTAGATAACCACTGGCCATCGATGTACACGGATGTTTGTCAGTCAGAATATCAAAACTCATTCACAAATTTTTCTGTAAAATTACAGTCCTCTTAAGGTCAATAACTGAACTGAAGTGAGACTTTTTTTTAAGAACCCAGGAGAAATCACAGATTGGGGCCTGACTTTCAAAGTTGATGGAAGTTCTTTCAAAGTCTAGACAGGTCTTTGGTTTTCTTTTCAGTTCCTTTCTCTGTGTCTATGGTTTAGCAAAAGCTATTCAGGAGAGTTACAGCGGCTTTAGCCTGGAGAGACTCGGTAAAAAGTGAAGCTAAAGAACAAACTGATCTCTGTGACAGGAAACTTCGTTCCTGAGTTAAGAGTGCAGTATATGGCCAGTATTAAGTGAGCTTATTCAGCTCCAGCATGGTGCTGATTTTCTGCAAAAAAGTGATGCTAGAATTAATTAATGTCTCAGTATGAAGCTGCTCTCTGTAACACTCCCTCCACAATTTAACAAAAAGGAAGATAAAAGCTAAAATAAAAGTGAAAATAAAAATTAAAATAACTGTCAAGATGAAGTATTTAAATCACTTATTTCCAGAAAATGAAGTCTTTAGGTAAAATATCAGACATGTAGGTGCTCACAATAAAATCAGAGATGGTAGCATAGGAACTTTTTCTGAAATTTCTGTTTAAGACATCATTTTTTTTCCCATGTTTCATCAGGAAGCGTATAGTCCCATCAATGGCAGTACATAATTCTGCCATTGCCTGGCTTGGAGGCCAACTGTCAAGGAAAGGCCTGTGTGCATACTGTAGATTCACTGAAAAAAAGGGTGGCCATAGCCAGATTCCCTGCTGGGAGTGACTGGTTTTATTTCCTGAACTGTGTTTGGGACTGTTAGGAACCTGCTGGCTGACTTGGGCCAAATCTATGCCAGGGCCAAATCTATGCCTCATGCCTGCACCACATAGACGATGGACATCCTTCCCTGGAGATGTTCCCCAGCACTTCTTTGGTTCATACCCATTTGTTTTATTGTATCAGTGAAAACAATGAGTAAACAGTGACCAAACCTCTGCATATATTGCTTTGTTAGCAACGTGCAGCTGAGGATCACTCAAAGCCAAGGAGCTACAGCTTGTAGATCATATAAATCTCTTTATGAATTGTGAAAGAACAAAATATATCCTAATATTATTGTAGAGCATATTTAGTACCTACTGAATGTAATTGCTGTGTTGGATTTTCATGAATTTAGTTTAGCTTTTATTGCAATCATAATTTAACTTGACCAGAGGTGGGCTTTTAAAAATTCCACCACTTGAAAGTTGGTACAGTATCTGTTTTTCATTAGTTTCATTTCCTTATCCACACACAGACTATTACATATATTACACACAATTCATCAAAAAAATTCATCTTAAGCCATCAATATGAGAAATGATGACAGCACAAACTTATAAAAACCATGTAAGATAAAGTATTAGCATAATAATAGCACACTATCAAGAATAATTAATTTTATTTCCTTAAAATTAGATTATTTTGCATGCAGAGACTCTAATGCCATTAGTTCAGCAGGACTGTACATGGTTTAAGTTGCAAAATTGCCCCCAGAAATTCTGTTTGTGTTTACTTCAGATTCCACATGAATGCTGATTTCAGAGTGCTTGTTTTTGTGGTGCACGTCTGTGTGCTCCGATAGGGTTAGGGGTTAGAGGTGATGTTGGAGATGGCATGTGGGAATGGAGTATCCAGCAGAAGCTAGGGACATATTTGCCTATGACATCTTCATATCAGCTTTAAATCAGCCTCATCCTGCAATCCTTTTTCTAGCTACACTCTTTGTAAAAGACACAGTGAGCAGGATGCACGTTTCTCCATGGTGGTAGTCGTGAGAGGTACCAGACTGATGGAGCTGGGGACGCTAATGTTGTGTCCATGCATGGACAGCAGTGCAGCTGAGGATCACTCAAAGCCAAGGAGCCACAGGCAGGCATGAATGGACAACTGGCCTTCTGAAATGGCTGAAAGCCTCTGGCATTCTTCTAATGTGCTGACAGCTTACTGCCAAATTCTTTAAAGTTTTCACCTTGTAGCTGTTAACTACTGGGTATTGTGATGAGAGTACTAAGTTTTTGGGAAGGATAGCAAACTTATTTTACATGATAATAGCACTAGAAATAATCACTGTCCTTGTTTTGGAAAGAGAAGTAATTTTTGTCTTCTTGTTTAGCTATGTTCTTAACTGAAATCTGTGATTTAAGGCCTAACATCCTCTCCCTCTTGCCTACCCCTCCAAAATAAATCTATGGGGTTAAAAAACATCACCCAGGAGTCCCCTCACAGCACCTTTCAGAAATGTGTGGAGCAGAAGCATTGCCAGCACCGTGCAGGGATGGAGCAGCTCCTGGCAGCTGTGTGTGGGCTCTGCACCCTGTCCGGATACCACCCAGGTATCCCTCTGCATCCTCCCAGCAGGACCGAGGGGCCAGACCAGTCTGCCTTTGCCCCTTGCTGCCCTACTGTGTTATGCACACAGGGGCTCCTTAACTCCCCAGCCTCAATGCTAAGAAGCCCTTCTGGTTGCAAAACAGAAATGGTTTTGGACTTTCTTGCACACAAAAATCATGAGAGGTTTTGTATTCAAACAGGAAATTGTAACATTAGGATGTAATGACCCTCTTCTTAACTGTGATTTAATCTAGATTACGATGCTCTGATTAATGGTATTACTTAACCAAAATGGAAATTTACGACATATGAAAAGTTAGAAGCAACATATAAATGGCATCTAAGTGGTAAATGTGACTTATAAATATGCAATATATGAGTCTTCACTGGATTTAGAGAATGCAAAATGCAAGAGATGGTCCTTGCCCTATAAATCTAATAAGCTAAGTGCAAGAAGACAAAATGCCTGATGTGATGGATGGAAAAACAAAGGGTAAAGTTGACGTGATTGTGAGCAGTGACAGCAGTCTTGAAAGTACAGGACATTGACCTTGCCAGAGAAAAGCGTTGAAAACATAATGCTGAGGAGGAGGGTGGGGGATATATCTCCTCACTAGAGCCTTACCTGACATTTACAACTCGGTTGCAAATATCCAGCATATGACACCTTTATAATTTGTGTTTTCTTTGTAAACCATATTAAAGCTGCTAACACAGCTAAACAGACTGCACTATAATTTGAAAAATACTTTAATACTAAACAGAAGATTCAGTTTTAAATTTCATGACAATATGGAGGTAATTAGAATTGTTCATGTTCACTGGGACTCCTCCTAATTGTAGTATTTGCATAAAAATATTAGACTAGCTGCTGGATAGAAAATTATATGCAATTGTGCTTTGCAGAATGCATTAACTTGCTAAACTTCAAAATACCCAGCAGTATAGAAACAAAGAAACCTTGCCATTCTGGATATTAACTAATGTAAATAATTGAGTTGTCTCAACATTAACTTCTGTGTTATCTACAATGATTATCCTAAGAAATATATTTGTTATGAGCACTTGAAAATGGTGGCTTATCTTGTTTCATCTTACATCAAAAAGCTAATTTTGACTGGAAAAATCTGTAGCGTAGCTGAAGAATATATTTATTTGCTACCAGCGGTAGTACAGCAAACTTTCACCAGCCTGACCAAGAGTGGGGCTGCATTGGACTCCAATTAACAGGATTCCATGGTATTTATTGTTCCCATTAGTGCAACACAACAAAGCAAGGCATGGCATTTAAATAGCTTGCCTAATGTTAGGCAATATATCTGCAGCAAAATCAGATGAACAGGGAGGACTTTTAAGCTGCTGGCTCTGAGCTTCATCCACTAGATTGCATCACAATCAAATTTCCAGATGTCATTGAATTTCAGCACCTCAGAGAGAGACTCATATTGGTGTTTTGGCATAAAGGTATTTAGATGGCTGGATAGGAAAACTGTGGATTTCACACAAAGAAAGGAAATTGGGACTGTGAATCTTGAGGGATTTAACTAGCTTTACAGGTATTCTCCATAGCTTATTTGGAAATCTGGAAAGCCATGGCACACATGGTTCATTACAAAAAATTACAATATATGGGTTAGTTTCCGTAATGGCAAATGACACCTAGAGACCCTTCCCCACAAATTTAAATCCTGTCGTATTTTCCTCTGTAAGATAGTAACATCAAAATAAATGTTCATATAAATGCAGTGTTCCTGGATGCCTGTGAGCTGACATTTGTCATTATGATATGTGTTTCACATATCAAGAGGTAATTTAGCAAGCACTGGGGCAATGAGGGGCACAGGATCACTGCCATCTAATAAGGCAGTGACAGCAACAGGTCCCAAATAGGCTTATTTTATATGGCTTATTTAGATGTGTGATTGTGGTTTTTTGTTCATCATGAGCTGAGCTTCTCTTGTCCACTGTGCCTGTGAGGACAGGGCTGGGGTCAGAACCAGCACTCATCATGCGTTTGCCTTTCCCCACATAGCACATTGGTTGAGTGGCTGCAAGGCTAAAATCTGAATGAGGATTATTTAGAGAGTTCAGTTTCAAGAGTGAGCTGAAACCCAAGCTAAAATGATAGTACAAATATATCAAACGGAACATTTCCTTTCAGCCCAAGGTTTTTAAAAGCCTATTATCCTTATATTATTTTCAGAGAAAATATCTAATGGACACATGAAATAGCATTCCAAATTTATAAGACTGGCAGAAATGACTGGTGGAAATTCCAGTTTTTCATGTCACTGATCCATGAGTATTCATATCAGATGTTAGGAAGGCAGAAGACATTCTGATGTTGTCTGAAATAAATAGAAACAAAGTATTATCGATTCTCTCAAGCTAACATGCAGTTAAACTTATTCTCAGAGTTATATGCACATCAAATACTTAGTATTTTAAGCACACAAATTCAGCAAAACTTTCAAGTGATGCATTTTAGTAATTATAGGCAGGATTGTGAACAGGTTCATAATGAATGGGACATAAAGTATCTAATAGTGAGTTAAATTTATGGGCTTCTTGTAAGCCAAACTTATATTTAATTATTGTGATAAATAGTGCTCAAGGAGATGAGACATCTGTGCATAGGTGGAGTTTAATTTGGGAGACTAAGAGTGATGAAGAATTATAATCAAAGAATTTTCTGTCTGTTGGAAAATTTTATATATAGGCTATTGATCAAGCAAGAAGAATGATCTAGCAAACTGTGCTGGTTCTTCCTATTTGCTTGAAATATAAAATGGACAAAATCTCAGCTAGGAAGTCTGCAAGTTGTTTTACTCTACTCAGTTTAGTATTTAATGACTATTAAGGGTAATTTTTCTGCCAAAAAATTTAAATTTATTTGAAAGGAGAGCTGTCTGTAAACATGAAAGACATCTTACAGGAATATGGAGTAAATCACTGTGCAAATTTTCAGTGTTACATAGAGAAGAAATGTCCTAGCTCTAGATAAGAAGTGGTGCCTATCTGTTGTGGAAAAAGCACGTGTTTCCATGTAAGGCTGTAAGCTTTCTCCCAGTTTTCCTTGTGCAGTGAGCACTGTAAGGCCTTTCTCCAGGCGAACACTTTCCAGCGATGCTGCCAACACACTTTCTCTCCATTGCCACTGTTGAAATCTGACCAAGTGCAACGTTGGCTCCCTGTGCAGGGATCAATTAGTGAGTGTTCATCCACGCAGCAGCCATAACCCATCTTTTGCCCTTGCTACTCAGCTCCTCCCTTCTTCCCCCATCTGCTTTCCTGACAAGCTTTACATGCTTGGGCTTCTTTTAGAAAGAATTTTCCCAGGATTAAACTTGAGTTAGCACAAAGTTACCAAGAGCTGCTATCCGGATGTTGAAGATTATTGACAGCTTGTCATAGAGCCAAGGAATTCCTGGCAAATATCCTATCTCAGCATCTGAAAGCAAAATGGGTAACCCCATTGGTTATTCTCTTCACCTCATCTTTGTATGTATGTCCCCAAGCTGGCTGTGGAATCAAACTTGAACCTTGAATATTTCATTACTGGATCTACCATTTACTTTCCATAAATATATTCTCAAATTTGTGGCAAATTGCCACACACATATTTGGGTATACATGGCAATATATGAAGACAGTAGCATAGTTGCATCTGACAGGATGGTGGTTAACCATACTCAGTCCTATTCCCAGCACTGTCATGGAACTACATATATCTACTCATCAGCTTTCAGAAGTGTTTGCTGAGGTGGTTTTGCATAAAAGTTTACAACAGAGGGTAAAAGGCAATAACACTATAATAATAAAAGCACACTTAAACTGACACTACACAAACACACATCCTTTGCCAAACAGTAATAAGATGAAAGATGGGCAGAAAAAAAATCTTTCACAAAAACACTTTTTGGGACTGTAAAAAAAGTTACCAGTGATGTGTTTAAAACTGTACAAGCTTTTGATGCATCAGTAATGTAAAATGCAGTAAAAAGAAGCTGCAACTCTTCTTCCTTCTGGTTCTAACAAAGAATAATTTCTCAAGTACACAATAGGCTGCTTGAACTTAAGAAGTGTTTCCCAGACCTCTGAAGCAGAGTATTGAAATGGTTTACCAAAAAATCCTGCAACCCCAGAAATGTATGCTGCAGTACAAATTCAGTATAAGTAGAGATTGCACAGTTCTTCAAAGCCAAGGTAAACATATCTCAAGGAAAAAGTCAGTTGCTAAAACTCATGTGGTATAACTTTTTGGATACAGAGTAGACAGTTCTTAGAAAAGCTCTTGATAAACAAAATTGTCTCCAACTTCAGCACAGTGCCAATCTACTAAGCCATTTTCTTATATAAAGAAGATGACTTCGGATTTAGGATAGCAAAGAGTGAAAGTAGCATCGATTTTCCTATCTATGCAGGAAAATAATGAAGTATAAAAAGTCTGATTTGATTTTTTTTTAAAAAAGGCTTAGACACCCCAAATAGTTACATCATGGTTCAGGTTCTTTAAGGATGACTTTTTTCAGAATGATCATGTGGAGTGCTGTAGATGCATAATATGTTACAGAAATTTTGAAGATGTGGGGATGGAGCTATTTTCTGGTCAACATTAAGTTTCACATATACAAAAATGTTCCTACTTCATGCCATAATAATCCAATATCCTAAAATAAAATAATAATAATAATAATAATAATAATAATAATAATAAAGAATGAGAATACATTTCTGGCCCTCCGCAGTCAAAAAACCCCACACTTTCAAAGTATTAGGGCAATCAGATAGAAAAGAGGACCAGCCTGATTCAGCAGAAGCACAGAATCATGAGAAATGCATGTTGAAAGGGACTTCTGGAGGTCATCTAATCCAACCCACAACTCAAAGCAGTGACAACTTAAAAGTTGGCTCAGGTTGCACCCGGCTTCATCAGGTGAAATTTTGAAAGCTTCCAAGGACGGAGGTTCTAAAACCTCTCAGGGCAATTTTTCTTCATGGTCTCATAGCACAACATATGCCTATTGAAGTATTCCTTGCTGCAATTTGCAGCCATTGCCTCTTCTTGATTCCCTGCACATATCTGAAAAGGAGTCCGCCTTCCCTAACTTCCACTTTAGATAATGGAGTACAGCAAGAGAAAGACTTATTTTCTCTCTTGGCTGAACAAGCTCTGTTCCCTCAACCTCTCCTTGCACTCGGTGCCCTCCAGCCCCTGGACATCCTCCCAGCCAGAGGAAAATAAACATGTCCCTCAAGCTGTGAGTTATGATTTTGGTATGCAAATGTGCCAGTATCCATTGCTGCCAAAGGAGCACACTGACATGTTCAACTTTTGACCCATCAGGACTTGCAGCACTTTCCCTAGACATCCAAGGCTGTTTGTTAACAGTGCAGGATTCTGTGTTCATCTTTGCTGGACTTCAGTCCATGCCTGTCAAGGTCCCTGCGAATGACAGACTTGCGCTTCGAGTATATCAATATCAACCATTTTCTCATCCACTCCAGTTTTGTGTCATCTCTAAACCTGGTGAATGTGCAGTGTAGATAACAAAGATATTAAACAGGATTAGGCCTGAAGATACTGATGCCTGAAGATCTGCCACTTGTAACTGATTGACATTGGCCATGACTCCCTGAGCCCAGCAGTCCAGCTAGGTCTTTCACATACCTTGCCATTTTGTCTCACTTTGGCTATCACTAGGAATGTTAGTGCTTAAAACCCTGCTATTTTTGAGGTATACAAAAGCCAGTCCTCTCCCCTCTTGCAGTGAGCCTGGCACGACAGAAGTCAATCAGGTTGCTCAGTCATTATTTGCTCTCTGTGAATGTGCTGATTTACTTTATTTTTATGTGTCTGGACATGCAAACGTGCTTCATAGTCTTTACAGGGCTAGAGATGAGGCTGACAAGCCTGTACTTTCCCAGGTTTTCCTTGCTTTTTTACTTTTTTTGCATATGGGAATGACATTTGCTTTTTTTTTTTCCCAGTTACTGGAAACCTCCCAAAGTCATAATACCTTTTCTAAGAGCAACAGACCACAGGTTGGCTGTGTCATCTGTCAGTTGCTTCAGCACCCTTGAATTCCATTTGATCCCATGGACTTTTGTGTGTTCTTCTTACCTAAGTGGTTACCAACTTGATTGTCCTCTGCTGTGCATAGTACTTCTCTTCCCAAACTGCCGATTTTCATGGTGGCACAAGAAACCCGAGAGCAGACTATGCCAGCAAGGACTGAGGCAGAGGTGACACTAGCACCTGAGCCATTTCAGTGTCCTTTGTCCCTTGGGCCTCCATCTCATCCATGCCTGGATAATTTTCCGTATTCATCCTTGGTTGCCTATCCCATTTCCTTAAGCTTCCTTTCAGCATTTCAGCTCAGGAGAAATCTGTTGAGTCATGTTGGCCTCCTGCTATGACTGCCTGTTCGCTCATCCATTAGGTCAGACTCTTCTTATACCTTGAGGAGATCATCCTTGAAAATTTCTCTCTCTTGCCTCCTTTGCCCTTTCAGATAGCCTCTTAAGGGATCCTGCCTACCAAGGTCCTGAAGTAGCCAAGGCTGCCCCTCTGAAATCTGGTCTTTGCTGCTTTTTTTCTTCAGTTCTCTCAGGTACTTAAACCCAACTCGTGGTCACTGCAGTCATAGCTCCCAATGACTATCAGTGGTTGGCTTGCTTATGAGTAGCAAGTTTAGTAGAACATCATTCCCGATCAGCCTGTCTCACACCTACACCGAAGAACTCATCGCTTTTGCTCTGCTTTGTTGCCCTCCCAGCAACTGGAGGGCAATTGAAGTAATTTAAGTCCCCCATGACAGCCAAAGCTTTAAACTGGGAAGATTCTTCAAGTTGTTAAAGGTTTGTCCACCTTCTCACCTTGTTACTCATGCAATCTGTAGCAGATGCTAGCTACAGCATCTGCTTGTTGGCTGCTGCTCTGATCTTGACCTGTAAGTTTTCAACAGGTCTGTGCACAAGCTATTCCTTTGTGTAGAGTGCAGTCCTCCAGCTCTCATCTTCCCAGCCTGTCTTTTCTAAAAAGCCTCTACTTATCCAGTGCCATGGTCCAGTTAAGAGCTACTCACCACATCTTCGTAATCCCATACTTCTATGTTTACACAGGATTTTTTAATCCCCCCTGTTTCCCAGGCAGCATGCATGAATTTGTAGGCACTTGAGATAGGGCCCCCTTTTGCTCAGATCTCTTGGGAGAGTACATGAACCCCTCCTGTCACGATATCCTAAGCACACTCACTTTCAATTTTCCCCTTAAAAAGTCAAGGAGAGAAATTCCCTATAAAAACTAGCATAAGAATAGCAAGCTTGGTAGTAAGAATGCCACCACTTCATCAGATGCATTCCATCTCTCATAGAGTCATTGAATAGTTTGTGTTGGAAGGGACCTCCAAAACTCATCTAGTTCAACCCCCCTGCAATGGGCAGGAATATCTCCAACTAAATCAGGTTGCTCAGAGCCCCGTCCAGCCTGGCCTTGAATATTTCCAGGGAGGGCGCACCTACCACTTCTCTGGACAACCTGTGCCAGTGCTTCACCACCCTCCCCGGTAGTCCTTCCTTGATCCTTGAAGAGGGCGTTCCCAAGGTCATAGAAATCTACTCCCTGCAAGCAGAAGCAACCCCACCAGCAGACAGTAATCTCCAGGGTCTGTCCACGGCTGCCCATGGTGTTCCCTCCATCGCCCAGATGCCAGGCTACACTAGTGCATGGCTCTTGAATGAATAACTGAAACCTATCAACCCAGAAAGATAGAAGCGTTATGTGGATGTGGGCACTATAACAACTGTCAAATTAGAAAACTAAAACTAAGCTCAGAAATACTTTGCTTTTCAGCTGGTGAAGGCCGAAAATTTCCTTTTAAATTACCAAAATAAATGGTGCCTGTTTTGGCTATGGCTACATTAGCCATTACTTCAGGACAATGGGAGCAGATCTATACTGTGAAAAATTTGGTTGCTGCATATATCTACTTAAAGCATGTTTCAGGGGCTTTATTTCACAGGGACAAAATTAACATCTGGAGTAAATTAGGCACCTGTGGTACATCTTTTGAATTAATATTCTCTGAAATGGAATACAGCTTTTGCTCTTGAAGACTGTTGTGTGTTGTAAACCAATTTGCTTAAAAATGCACAAGTTGGACCCAAAATGCTTATGTAAATACATCCACAGAATGCCTTAAATTCTCACAGTTACACAGTGAGCCAGACAGAGTGTCTGCTTATCTTTTTATGTTCAAGGCTACAGGCAACAAAGTCTTTATAGTTTTATTGTTTTTACATAATTGTGTCATAACTTTTGAATTTTCTTTCATGTTAATTATGGCAAAACTCCATAGCAAATAATTTCAGATAATTTTCTTCAAAATATTGCCAAAGGACAAGAACAGAATATAATACATGAGGTCCTGTGTTTCAGCTGAAACCAGTAAAAGTATTTATACTGATTCTTTGAATTATTCTGACTAGATCCAGTCTGAGTCCTCACAATAATTGCATCTGGAAAGAGAAAAAACTTTATAAGAGTTATTCTCCAAGGAAATCACAAGTGGAATATATAACCATTGAAAGGTCCTTTAAGGAAAATAGTCCCACTGCCAGACTGGGAAGGGTACCAGTGAATTTATTTATTTAATTTATGTTTTCTGAATTCAGTCATGACTGACTTATTTCAAGGCTGGGCGTTTTTTTATAAGAAGGATATTCAAAAGCATGTGAAAAATAAATATAAGCACAGCAAAATTTAAAAACTATCTCTTTGTAAACAGTGCATTACTAAATTCTATTGGGAAGCTGTGACACTGGGAGCTTCAACCTAGGCTTTCAGGTATGTACTTCAAGACCTTATCAAATACAAGAAGCTTTCAAGGTCACAAGAACACACTGGAAGATAAGTTCTGTTTCCCTTGCTCACTGCAGGACCAGGTGTCCACTTAACCCAGGCAGGCAGTTGTTGGATACTGTGGAGGGTGTACTGGCTCCTTGAGACTGTTGTTAGATTCACCACCTTTTTAATGAGGAATGCCTATTTGTTGCTTTTAGGTATACTTAAACTGAGTTAAGTTATACCTAACTCAAGCCAGGTTTACTCAGTCACTTCTTAAGATTTTTAGTAGTTTTTTGCTATTTCCTGGTGATGCTTGTGTGGTCATCTATCATCTCTTTCTAATAGCTACTGTTCTTCTCCACTACTTTTCATACCTTATTCTTATAATAAAGGTAGACATTCATTCTTCATAAAATATCCACTACATACTGAGCTTATGTTTGATGTTTTATTTCCAATGAGCTTTGCCTCTTGTCATATTCCTGAAGCTTTCATTGCATTTTTGCATTGAATCAGGCTGGATTCAAAGCTGTTCTCTTTCTTTGATGAATTACACTACTGAAAGCTTCTTTGGTACAATGCAACCATATCCAACTTTCCCAAGCCTACTGAAATCGATGTAATCTACAATTTATAACTTGTATGACCTGCTTATTTCTGGTTACATAATTCTAAACTGAAAACATTGCATATCAAAAATGCAATCCAACTGTTGTGTGACTTGTGTGTCTTAAAGTTCAGCTTGCACTGCGGAGCACGGAGGCGCTTCACCAGCAAAGGTCCAAACACGTCTCATGGTTGTATCCCGACTTTAATTCAAACCAACATCTAAACATGGACCTTTCTTGAAAAACAAATGTGTTCATAGTCTAGAAGGCAGTTTTGTGGTATTCTGGCCAGGTCCCTGAACCTGCCACTTGGGAGTCCAGGAGGCGGTGTACACCATGAAGCTGATGTGCTCCACAGACATGCTAACCAGCTCTTTCTGGTACCAGGTCTGGGTTCTCATTAATTAGTTCATTGACCCTTAAGCATTCGGATTCCTGAGCTATTGACCATTCTCAAAAAGGAAGCTGCAAAATTATCCTGAAGAATTTGTAATCAAAGTAGAGGGCAGTGGGGTGGCCAGTTTGAGGTTTTAAAAAATGCACTGAGTACCATGCTAGAAATTTTATATGTTGGGTAAGTGAAGTTTGGAAATCATCACTTTTTCCAAATATCGCCTCTCCCTGCTATCACTACTTGATTTATTTTTCTTTGATTAGTTTAAAACCAGCTGGTGACTGGTTGTGCTTCCATCACCCATAAGCACTGCTTCGCCTGCGTGATAGTGAGGGCTGAGTGGCTGATTGATGCCTAGAACTGCAAAACTCCATTAGGAGAGACCTTTCAGTACAGTAACTTAAGCAAATATTTAAATCTTAAGAGAGGATGCACTGAGATAAGTTTTGGTAAACTAAGGCTAGGATAAAAAGGATTTAGTTGAACAGATTTCTGACCCATTAAAAAAAAAACCCAAACAATCAAATGAAAATTCTTGTAGCAAAATGAAATTCACTGCCTTTGTAAAAGTTCAGTTCTTGCTCAAACTCTCCTTCAGTCTGGTTTGTTCTCTGCATAATTAAATAAGATATAAATGCATGCCAGAAAAGTAGCAATTTTCAGAAGCCTTGAAAACAGTGTTTTACTGCTATAGCTAGTTCTGTCCTAATAGGATACTGCTAGAAATAGTTTTTCCTCCTTTTTAAAGAGAAACAATCAAGAGATCTGTTCTCATTTAACCCTGCACAACACTCTAGGGATTTCTGTAAACTATATTTGTTATTTGAATGGCTACATTATTTTCCTTACTTAATCTTGTGCTTAAAAAAAAAAAAGCTACATGGATTTGCTATGTGGCTCATTGTCTGTGCCTCACTAGTACTCTGAAAGTGAAGCTGCTGGGTACACAGAGCTGTTCATGTGTGTCAAGTCATTAGTTTGAAGGCCTGTGGTTTTGCATTTCCGAAAAGTCCTTCTGAGTTTGCTAGCTCTTTGGTATAGCTATAAGTTAAATAGTAATTTGTTGGTATAAGTGGCAGGTGTCCCGGCACGTAGCAAGAATGGTAGTGAAACCTGAAAACTTACCAAAATCAGGCTGCTGCCTCTGAGGATAAGCTTTAGCAATCTTTTTATTGAAAACTTCCTGTAACATCCACACATTTATTCCTGTCTGGTTTATACCTACTTGCTCTTGTATCAGCATTTTAGGTAGCTGGCTGTGCTTCATTTTGAGTATCAGTTTCTGACATGCACAGGTGAGGTATTCAATGACAACTGGGTGATCTAAAAGCAAAAGGACCATTGAATTGTACTCCCATGCCAAATTTGCGTTTGCAAATTTCTCCTCAGATTTTTTCACCTTCTTATGGTGTAAGAGAGGATCGAATACAAAAAAAACTTAACCTAAAACTCCACTAGAGTTGGTAGAGCTACTTTCTGGGTGGTGAAGGTAAAGGAGAAAAGTGATTCCAGTATTTGAACAGTGGCCAAGTACATAATGTGATAGAAATTGTGATAGCTCTAAGGAGATATTAAACCAGTATCTTTGTGATGTTACACAATAAGGCTCTAATTGTTAAATTAAGTGATATTAATTACAAATACTGATCATTATCGTCAAAGTTCCAGAATAATTCTTTGAGACTTGAGAAATAGAAATACTTTTTGGACAAAAACATCATCCAAAAAATGGAAAAAAAAAAACAAAAAACCAAAACAAACAAACAAAACAACCCAAACCAAAAACCAAACCAAACCAAAACAAAATCTCATTTTACAATACAAGCTCAGCTGGTCAAAGACTCAAAATAAAAAATGTTTCATTTCTAATAGCCGTTTTGTGACTTTATCTTTTTAAAAATTACATCTTTGAAACAGGCTTTCAAGGCTGTGGTAACCAGCCAGATTGACAGGACTAACGTAATAAAGATGGCGTAATAATTCAAGTTGAAATAACACTAAAAAGTCATATTCTCAAATATCAAGGTTTGGGTAACTTAGAATCACTCTTAAAGTCTACAGCATATTTCTGCCCATTGTTACTGTATGACGTGTTCAATTGTAACATGAAAACACTACGGTCAGTGTAAAACACCAATAATATCTGATGTTCAAGTTCTACTGTTTGTTGGGGAGAAATGGGACAGGGCAGAAATGTATATGTCTTATATTAAACTGCAGTATTATATTTTGTTGTGGCTGGCACTTCTCACTGCTTTTCCCGGTGATCATGTCCTATTTAGGTGAAATAGGGTTTCTAAATTCTGCAATTGGGGTAGTGAAATTTTGTCGTTGATTGGTTTTAAGGGTAAATTATTTGCTTTACTCTTGTAACTCCCACAGTCAGTTGTAGCTTACCAACTGCTGAGGGCAGGTGGATGTTTAGCTGAACAATAAAGGCATCAGCCACCTCTCTAGAATGTTGTCTCTCTCCAGCTCGAAGTTTGCCTTGAGATGACCACCCTCTAGTACCCTCTGCAATCTGGTGGTGCCTTATGCCACAGTAAGAGCCACAGGAAATCAGCTGCGTTTCAAGAAAACATTTGAGTCACATGCAGAAAGGGAGCTGAAAATGAACAGCAATGTTTAGTGTTCCAAGATGTAAAAAGACTGAGTATCCTGAAGTTGCAATTTCAGGAGGACGAAATTAATCCACTTGTGAAGCACAGTAAACAGGCTGAAACAAATCTGCCCTCAAGCCTCTTTGCTTTACCTAATGGCTTAATAGAAAAAAAAAAAAACCTCAAGAAATTAGCAGAAATCTGCAATGTGAACATTATCATCTTACATTTGAGAGGTTGTCTGGGCATTTCAGAGAATTTTGGAAGCTTTTGCTATTTGTTGACATCTCTGTAGGTCACAGGAAACAAGTTAAGAATATGCCTGATTAAATTAAGTCTTCTGCCCAAATAAATCTTGGAGACCTGCAGGCTTTTTAGTGGTGCAGTACTGGCACCATTATGGAGAAATATAGCTTACTTTTGAGCTTCAGGAGGAAAAATACTTTCTCCTTGGATTGATTTCTTAACAATATTTATGTTACTGATAAGACTAGTCTCACTTGGTAGGAAAGAAATTGGTTGGGCCTTGGCTAGTGGCCCTATAAATTACTACATGACTACTACTGCGGTGGCTTAATTGAGTGTTTATGAAGTTGGCTATGAAGAAGGAGAGATGACAAGCCTCACCATGGATTTGATCAGGATGATATCCCAGCATGACGTATGGCACATTAGGTTTTCCTCCCAAATTAGTGTGATAGGGTGGCAAATGTGTTGAGTTGCAGTGTTCACTGGCTTAATCAGCCCTCCAGATTGATTGCTATGCTATCAACATGCCAGTGAGCAGAGGTGCAGGATGTCAAGTGCTGGTTCTCAAGCAGGGATTCAATGCTTGGATCCTCTTCCCATTTACAAAAACAGCAAGGCTGACTCATAAAGTCATCGGACCCATAACTGAGCAGTTTAAAGGACAGAACAACAACTGTGATGACAGAAGAGATACCCAAGTCATGGAAACTGTCAGCTGCTCCCTTAAAAGGATAACAGAGCTGCCTTTGAAGAGTGCTGCCTGAAGTGCCAATCACCACGTGTTTACTTCCCTCAAGGTTTACTGCAACAGAACAAATCCCCCTCAATCAGCAAAATGCAACTTATTATGAAAACAGGATTGCAATGCTTAGAAAGACAAAAATTCATTAAACACTGAGCATGGATATATATTTAAAGCTATTGCAGAAAAGCGCTGCTCATGCAAAATGGCTTAACTGTTTTCAGTGTGAGACTGCCAAACAATGAGATTTAACAGCAGGAAAGCTGAAATGCATGACAGTTTATAAGAAGAGAAACCAAAATGAGCATCATGGGGATAGCTGTAAAACACATGAATCTCAACAATTGTACAAGAAAGCACAAGTAGCAAGCTATCACAGAGAACAGAACTGCCCAGGGACAGAACTTCTCATCTGTAGAGCAGAGCAGGAGTAATTAAAAATGTTATTTTTATCTCAAACAAATGTTCTAAACGAAATGATTTAAGGGTTGTTTTATGCAATTTCTAATGATGGAAAACTTTATGGAATGGAGTCAAAAAAGCTTGTCTAGAAGAATCATACTAAAATTAAACAACAAATGAAATGACATCTTTAGACAAACAGCTTCAAAGAATCCAAGGAAACAACTGGTCAGGCCACTAGGATTGGGAAAGCGGGAGAGAGTTTTGCCTTGCTTTACCAGGTTTTGGGGTTAAGCAGCAGATGTGTAAAACCATTTCCTTCATTAAAAAGGATGGAAGAGAGTTTTCTTGTTATCACAGCTTGTTTGCATAGGCCTGACAGGTGAAGTTGCAGGTCCTACAGGATGGCTGGAAAGCAGAGAGGCTGGGAGGAAATAAGTCTTGAAAAAAACAGAATATGTAGCTTCTACCATTTTAATCCTCATTTTGGGTTACCAGCTAGAAACTTGCCAAAAAAAACTTACTAGTAAGGCAGCAAGTGGAGGCTTGCTATTGATTGTGTCGTGGATTAATTTGCTTTCAAAAGCTTGTGATATTACACCTTTTCTATTTATTTTTAAGATGTCAGTTACTATCACTCCAGTAAGGAAATAGAGATACATGTTTTTACTGTATTTCATTCTCTACCATAGCCCTGTAATAATAAGAACCAGGTTTTGTCATGCCCCTGTGAACCTGAAGTCTTTATATTTCCTGGGGATGCTTTGTCAGACAGTGGTAGCAGGAAAAAAGAAGAAAAAATGTTATAATAGACCTTCTATTCCCTTCTCTCACCAACCCACTCAATCAGTTTAGAAATGCTAGAAAGAGTGCATTTCAGCTTCAGTTCAACATGTCCATTTTCACCATAGCGTAGGGCCAGAGACTATTATAAAAATGCTTTGCACTTTTTTTATATCACACTTTCAGACATCATCTCTGGCCTCTAAAGTGACAAGTCTAGTGGTGCACTGCACCACTTGAAGGGATTGACATTTGGCTGGGATTAACATTTGGGATTAACAAAGGGATTAACATTTGGCTGGGAGTTTTTGTCTGCAGTATTTTGTCTGAAGTATTCTTCACAAAATAAATGAGCATTATTCTGACAGGTCTAGCCTTGTAATAAGATGTAGATTCATCTCCTGAGCAGTGGTGCTAAACTGGGAGCACAGATGTGATGCTTAGATGCTTAGAACCAAAAAAATATCCCAATTACAGTTTTATTACCTGTTAAATGAATCATGCTAAAACTAATGTGGTAGCAAAGATTCAGCTCTCTTAAGAGTCAGTGAACTTTATCTGTTCAGTTTGGAAAAGAATGCATAAGTTTTGTCTTATAAACACAAAGTTATGCTCTTTTTTTTTCCCTCGAGACAAACCTAAATACCTAAATAGTAAGGGATCTGCAGCTGGGCAAAAATTCTCAAATTAACATCACATGCCTTTCATCTATCAAGGAAAACAAACAAACGAACAAAAACACCACCAGGTTAGAGGTGACAGGAAGCAAATGCATATGTACATTTAATTTCCCGACAGTGGGTTTGCATTTAAGAATAACATTAAAATATCTAATTTCTTGGTTTAGGTTTTAAATAGTTATTTTTTGCTCTATCATTCTACATTGAGAATGCACTTCAAGATTCAGTTCCTTGCACTTGAGTTTGAAACACAGGAGACATCATACTGGGACATACCTGGGAGCACAAAGTCTGATACTCTCTGTCTCTGATTGTCACCAGAGGTTACAGGAGCACTTTCTCTTTGCGTATATAAATAGTTAATAAAATGCCAGTAGGTGGCACTCAAGAATGCATAGCATTGAAACTACCTAAGAAGTAGGAACCTTGTCATGTTCTGCAAATGGCTTCTTTCGCTTCTTCTATTCAAGGCATCTTAACACCAGAGGCTTGAAAGGAAGCTGAAAGGAACACAGCACTTTGGATTTCACTCTTTTGCTGCTTCTTCATGAAGTACACGGGTCTAGATTTTGTATACCTAATAAAAATAATTAGAATTAGCTGCTGAATGCAGTAAAACTGAATGATGAACATTTAAGGAACATTTTTGGTTCCTTTTCAGCTCTATGTAATACTGAGCTTCAGTTAGCTGTTGCAAATCATTACATTTTCTTCAAATATGTTATGATGCTGTTTGATATTTTCCCAAGACAGGATTTATTCTTTTCAAACAGACCTTGTAACATTCGCTTTCAACCTAATATAAATGATTCACTCAAACAGAAGGAAAAGAAGCAAGTGAAAGGGGTTTCTTGCCTTTGTTGGAGATTCGCCAGTCACCACGTTGGAGCCTGGGAGGCTCTGGCCCCAGCTGGGAGGGTGAACACATTAACAAGCACCCTCCTAAGTAATCTCCATCATGGAGGCAGAGGAGAAACTATCTGGGGCCAGCGGTCTGTGATCTGAACAGCTTCCAGCTCTGGCTCTGCTGCTCATGCCTGGGCACAAATCTGTCTGATATGGGAAGTATTTATAAAGACAGACAAATAACTGGACATTTGTGCAAGCAGATTCTTCAGCTCTCAGGGCTGCTCCCGAGGAACCATTTTTATCTCTTTTGTTTGTGTGCTTTTGTAAAACTAATGGCCAGATTTAACATAGACTCAGCTCAAAGCAGCATGATTTTGGCCAGCATAACTGCTGTCTGAAACATTTCTCCCACTTCTGTGTGAGGCTGGCCTTGTTGGTTGCCAGTTGAAATTAATAAAATTAAGAAAAGACAGTCAACAAAATTGGCTAAGCTAACACTATCGGAAGGAATAAAATCCAGCTGGGAAAGATGAGAGTAGAGTCAAGTCTAAATTTAATTTTGCGTAACCAATTCACACCCAGAGAGTGTGCAAAACAGAAATTAGAGGTGCCCTGCCTCCAACCAGGTTTTTGGAGAATGCATATTCCTGACTACAGCCAGATTGTGAGCCCTCTCTATCAAGTGACTCATAAAAAGAACCCATTTGAGTGGGGCCCGGAACAACGAAAAGCCTTTGAACAAATTAAGTGTGAGATAACTCATGCAGTGGCCCTTGGACCAGTTCAGACTGGGCTAGGTGTTAAAACTGTGCTCTACACCGCAGCCAGAGATAATGGACTTACCTGGAGCTTCTGGCAGAAAGCACCAGGAGAAACCCAAGGTCGACCCTTAGGTTTTTGGAGTCAAGGATACAAAGGATCTCAGGCCAACTATACTCCAACTGAAAAAGAGATACTAGCAACATATGAAGGAGTCTGAGCTGCTTTAGAAGTGATCGGTACTGAAGCACAGCTCCTCCTAGCACCTTGACTGCCGGTGCTGAGCTGGATGTTCAAAGGGACGGTTCCCTCTCCACATCATGCAACTGATGTTACGTGGAGTAAATGGATTGCATTGATCACGCAACAAGCTTGAATTTGAAGTCCCAATCACCCAGGGATCTTAGAAGTGATTACAGACTGGCCAGAAAGCAAAGACTTTGGGATGTCTCCAGATGAGGAGGAAGTAACACGTGCTGAAGAAGCACCACCATATAATACTCTTTCAGAGACTGATAAGCAGTATGCACTGTTCACAGATGGATCCTGTCGTCTTGTAGGAAAACATCGAAGGTGGAAAGCTGCTGTGTGGAGTCCCACACGACAAGTTACAGAAGCCACTGAAGGACAAGGTGAATCTAGTCAATTTGCAGAAGTGAAAGCCATCCAGCTGGCTTTGGACATTGCTGAACGAGAAAAGTGGCCAGTACTTTCTCTATACTGACTCAGGGATGGTAGCAAATGCCTTGTGGGGGTGGCTACAGCAATGGAAGAAAAGAAAATGGTAGCACAGAGGTAAACCCATTTGGGCTGCCACACTGTGGCAAGACGTTGCTGCTCGGCTAGAGAGCCTGCCTGTAAAAGTTTGTCATGTAGGTGCTCATGTGCCTAAAAGTCGAGCCACCGGGGAACATCTAAACAAACAACATGACGATCAAGCTGCTAAGATTAAAGTAGCTGAGGTGGACTTGGGCTGGCAACTTAAAGTTGAACTTTTCCTAGCTCTGTGGGCCCATGATGCTTCAGGGCATCAAGGTAGAGAAGCAACACATAAATGGGCTCGCAATTGAGAGGTGGACTTAACTATGGACACTATTTCACAGGTTATTCATGAATGTGAAACTTGCACCAAAATCAAACAAGCTAAACAGTTAAAGCCTGAATCGTATGGGGGGGCGATGGTTAAAGTATAAGTATGGAGAAGCTTGGCAGATTGATTATATTACACTTCCACAAACATGTCAAGGTAAGCATTATGTACTTACAATGGTGGAAGCAACCACTGGGTGGTTGGAAACATGTGCCGTACCTCATGCTACAGCCCGAAATACTATCTTGGGGCTTGAAAAGCAAGTCCTTTGGTGACACGGTATGCCAGAAAGAATTGAATCAGACAATGGTACTCATTTCAAAACCAGTATTATAGACAATTGGGCCAAAGAACATGGTATTGAGTAGGTATATCATATTCCATATCATGCACTAGCCTCTGGGAAAATTGAAAGGTACAATGGTTTGTTAAAAACTACACTAAAGGCATTGGGTGGTGGAACCTTTAAAAACTGGGATTCACATTTAGCAAAAGCCACTTGGTTGGTCAACACCAGGGGATCAACCAATCGAGCCGGGGCTGCCCAATCAGAAATTCTTTGTACTGTGAAAGGAGATAAAGTCCCTGTAGTGCACATGAAAAATATTTTAGGAAAGGCAGTCTGGGTTACTCCTGCCTCAGGCAAAGGCAAGCCCATTTGTGGGATTGTTTTTGCCCAGGGACCTGGCAGCACCTGGTGGGTGATGCTTAAGGATGGAGAAGTCTGGTGTGTACCTGAAGGGAATTTGATTTTAGGTGAAAATATTCAATACTGAAATGCATTATGTGAATTGCCATACTAACACTGTTTAATAAGTGTCTTTCAGATCAAGACAGTGATGATGAAGCCAGAGCTAGCTTCTTCGAGTGGCACCTGACAACTTCTTCGAAGTTGATGTCTTTAACCCACAAACAGTGGTCGTGAGATGCACTTGATGTACCATTTTTCCTGCCCTGGGAGACAGTTGTGACAAAATGAACTTAATGAAGTTTTTCAAAGGATGGTCCACTGATTAAGATGAGTTACTCTTGTGTATATATGTACATATGTGTGTATATATATATATATATAGTAGTAGTGATTAATTAGATTGTATTGATAGATTGTATTGTTAAGGTTTAAATATACCGTGAATGGCATATTATAAGGGGTGGAATGTCCTGGTTTTGTTAAAAACAAGTTTCTCTTTCAGTGAATTTGCCTGTCAGTTTAAACTTTCATATTAGCTGCATTTTCCTGGAAAACCAGGTACATATTTTGGTAAACATAGCAATGGAATGCGTGGTTATTGATAAGGACAGATTCACATCTTGTGAGAGGGGCGAGAAACAGGTGACCAAGGAACTGACCAACTGAGTATAACATCCCATGCACGTGAATACTTCAAGTAAAAGTAGGAGATCACGAGGATCTCGTTCCTTTTTTCCTTATGGCCCACATTAGGAGAGGACCTTGCAAGTCGTCCCTGCAAACTGAGGCCTGGTGACAGACTGAATCCAGCTCCGGTTGGCTGCAGAGTCCAATCCAGGATTTCAAGTGCCGACTCTGCAGTTGCTGGGACTTTCAAGAGTGGTTTTGTATATTTTGTATTATTTTCTCCATTCTTATTAATAGCATTAGTAAAACATTTTAATTTTTCCAACTCTCTTCTCTCTGTCCTTCTTTCCCACCTGATCGCCTGTCCTTAGTGGGAAGGGGCAAGAGTGAGGGGCTGAAAGGGGAAGTGTGGGGAGAGAGAGTTAACAATACATCTGCCAGGGTTTTATTGTCACCCCACAATCAAAACCCTTGACACCAAGGTGAGGCATAGACTACTTGGCTGCAGGAAGGGGAAGGAGAGAGGGAGGAAACAGGAGGAGGAAGAGGAAAGAGAAGAGGCAGGCAGAAGCAAAGCCCTGGAGAATTCAGTTCCCTGCAGGGCAACCAGACAGTGCAGCCCCTGATGGTGGCCGGACATACTGCCTCTCCATCCCCACCAGCAGCTGTTCCCCACCATGGCTTGACTGCCCATAATGCTGCCCTGCCTGTGCCTGCACTGGCCTTGGAAAAGCAATAGGTTACACATTGGCTGACAGAAAGCAAAACTGTCGCATGACCATAGCACAAGGTATCCTTGTCACCTGGGTCACCAGTATGTGTGCCCTCCATAGCCACATGGCCACAGCAGGGCATATGGGGAGATTTTGTAACAGAGGCAGAAAAGTGAATTTCTACTGTAGGACACAGAAACACTGAGAAACACTGTCCCGTTCTTACGGACCTAAGAGCTGAGAAACCTCATCTTACTCTAGTGAAATATGAGACTTGTGTGAAAGAAAATAGTGTTGAAATAAGATCTTTTTAGTTATGGCTTAGAATGATTATATCTTCCTTATCTTCCAACTTTCCTTACTCCTTTTCCTAACCATCACTTGCTTGGTCTCTCCATTTCCCACAGGCTACAGGCTTCAAGGCTCCTTCCAGTTCCTATGAGAAGATGTTGTCTCCACCTTCAGCTCTTACTGTTTTGACAAGTTAGTGCATTTCCTGTCTAGGTCTTGCTCAAGCTTCTCTACATCTTTCTCCCAAGCTGCTTCATGCTTTCTTTTCCTATCTCACTTATGCCAGCCATTCCACATCCCCACCATTCCCTCACTCACTAACCTGCTCCAGACACCCTCTCTGTGAACAAGCGATATCCTAGTTGTGTTTTAGAGAATACAAAAATACAGACAAGGAGTAAGAGAAGGAAGATTATGGATTATTACAAATGACCAGGCCATTAAGGTGCTAAATGACCCTGCTTAGTAGCACAGCATTTGAAAGCCTAAGCAATGGAAGCCTTACAGGTAGCGCAACAGATGCTTTTAATCCACCTCAAAGCAGCAGCAGTTTTGGTTGACAGGTAACATGTTCTGAGGGGTAATCTGGTAATTCTGATATCAAAGAAAGAAGAACGAATGAAAAACAACTACTGATGTTTTATCAAGTGACGTTTAAGGAGCAGATATACTGATTGGTACCCAGAACCTTTCCAGCACTGAAACAGAACCAGAAAGGACTTGCTCCGTTTACATTAAAAATCTATACATCCTATAACAGTTTCAATTGGAAGGGACCTCTAGAGTTCCCCTGTTCAGGCCTCAAAAACCACCACCACCATTAGAACTTTTCCTTCTCTCTAGTTTCACAAGTGTCTTGTATGTTCAGTCACCCCCGAGAGGATCCTGGCTCTGCCTTCTCTATTACCAGCCATTAGGTAGCTGAATGATTAGTGATTAGAGGCCTCCAAAATCTTTTGTTCTTCAAGGTGAACTAGCCCAACTCCTTCAGCGTCTCTCTATATGCCATCATTTCCAGGCTCCTAGCAATCTCCCTCCTGTTGGATTTACTCCAGTTTGACAACGTTTTTCCTTACAGTGTCAATTCCTCTTTTTACTTTCTTTGGATAATCTGGTGGTATCATATCCTATGCAGTTCTGTATGCTAATGTGGTTTAAAATGTCATAATCGCTATTGGGAAGACATTGCTATGTTCTACAAAAGTGAAATGTTAGATAATCCTGTGCGTTGTATTCTCAATGAAGTGTGTTTCAAAGAAACACTAAGATGGCTTTGTTCTTTCAAGAGTTTTCCTCTTTGTAGGAGAGTAGATTATACATATGATTCCTATTTTCGGTTGTTCATCCACCTCAGACTGTATTATCATAGAAGAGTTTACCATCACATAATAGTTACAAAATACTCAAGTCAGACACCTTGCTGTGGATAACAGACTTTCCTGTGGCCACGAAGTACAGTAGTTTCTCTGAAGCTGCACAACTCTGACCCCAAGAAACCATAATCTTCCACCCTCAGAAAACTTATTTCTGGCAAGGTAATATTGAGAAGATTCTCTGCAGCAGGGTATATAAAAACCCAACAAATTAACAGTAAAGGTCCTCAGTTAACCACTTTCCCCTGTCTTCTCCCTGACATGATCAGTTTAATTAAACACCGCGTGTAATTGGAAACAACCGAAGCAGCAAAGAGCAGTGTAGACAAGAGAAAGTTTTGAGGTGCTCTGAAAATAATAATGCCCTGTTGTTGACTGTATTTTAAAGTGAGCTAAACTGAACATTGTTCCACTCTTTTCTCTGGATATTTTTCACTGTTGGCAAGTGTTATTTCCCAGATTTTCTTCCTATCACTAATTCATAATGACTACCAAGATTCCCAGGTTTGGTCAGTGGGCTGTGGGACATGATTTTGGCAAAACCAGACCCTTCTTCCTGCAAAAGATTGCCTAGTATACTGGAATATATCCTTTCTTGGGTGCCATTTCCTTCCAGATGTAGCACAGAAGAAAGGAAAGAGCAAGTTTCTTTCTGACAACATCAACAGCAGTTCTTGGTGATGGTTCTGCACAGCAGCTTCTTTGCAGAAAGCCTTGCTGGGTGGAGCAGAGGAGGTGTGGTAAAGGCCTCCCAGTACTTTGATAAAAGCAGTTTTGTGTGCTCATATGAACTGAAAAAAAAGATGCAAGATGCTGTCCTAGATATTTATAGAACATTGTGAGCTCATGTTGCTTTCTGTGTATTTGTTTTGTCTTTCTTGGGGTGTGTGGAAAATACCAAATGAGGAAAATGTTCACCATATTCTTCTGATTTCCTCTCTGGTTTTTTTGGTAGCCCTCCTGCCCCCAGGCATCTCAAACCTATCTGACACCAGAGTGATGCACTAACGTCAGGAGCCTCAATACAGACAGGAGCTTACGAGCCTGGCCTCATCCTGTTGCAGCTTTGCTGTCTCCTCACAGAGCAAAGCAGTCTGGTATAAAACAAGGGTCTTGATTTGAAGCCATGTTCTTCGTGCCAACTGGACTCATTTTTGAAAAGAGCAGTCATTTGGAAGGTCAAATGCTGTAACCACAGCCATAACACGTACATTATTTTAATCAAAAAAGGGTGAGGAATTCAAAATCAAACTATTGCAGTATAATATAAACCAGTATCAGGGCACCATTTAATTCTAAAAACTGGGGGGAAGTGTCAAAACGCAAACTGAACAGACTGCAGAAGAAAATAATGAAATAAGCACAGAAGTCAGTTTTGTGCTTTACTTAAACACTTCTAAAAACCTTGCATATGATATCCAGATTTTGTTTCTACAATGACACATGATTTTTACAAATGGTTGCTCTAGTATGATTAATTTTATTCATTAGAGAAAAAGTTTTTTACTGTACCACTCATCACTAGGTTTTCTTTTTTCCAGTGATACACGAAATAAATCATACATGGACTAGCATTAAGTGTATGCCATTAGTTAAACATGAAGTGGCTCTGAAGAAATGCAACTCATGTGAAACCAGTGGAAAATTTGATAGAATGAATGCACACAAGAGGACTGAAAGAGATCATAGAGATTTTTTTATATATATCTACAAACATTTCAAATAACTTTTTCCTTTTCAGAAATAAGATAGAAATGACAACGGTCTATATATCTTACTACCTTCAGCCTCCATAATGCAAAGCACTCAGCACCATTCTCCTAATGAAACAACCAATATAAATAAAATTTCCAAAAGTGTCTATATCACTTGGAAACTTACATTTAATTAGAAATCAAACATTTCTTTTAAATGTATGGTTTTCTTAGCCTGAAGAAGAATCATATTACAGAGGAAAGATTTCCAAAACCAGAAAATTGATTTAATTAAGGCCAATTGAAAGACAAGCCTAGAAAAAGTGAGTACAGAGAAAGTTGCACATGTATTAACTTTCACAGATTCCATACCCTCCTAGCTCCTGTCCTTTGAAAATCCATCCTTGCTTCTGCTTAGTTATGTACCTGCCCTTACCAAGCACACTGGTAGGTTCATAGTGTGAACTTCTTTCCTCAGTTGAGAGAGGCAGGGATTCCAGCTGTCTGTCGCAGTTTTCTGTAATGTACAAGCCTTTCATAACAAAATAAAACCAACACTGGAGATAATAAAACAACCAAACAATTTAAGCTGCTTGATATTGAGGTCAGATGAAGTTTCATTTCAAGACTCACTAGGGAACAGAACACGTAGCTGTTGTACATAAACCTCCTCAAAGAGCAAGAACTATGTATTAAAGATTTTTATTAGATGATATTTTAAAGTGTCCCTAGGCATAATACAAGCTTTTTTTTTAATGTGTTCAAACAGTACAATGCAAGAGAATGCAGCTGTAATATGCCATGTGTCAGTAATTCAAAAAAGGAAAGCTCATAAAAATTAACCATCAGAAAATAATAAGTAGCTGCACGTCAAGAGAGACATTATTAAAGCAAGAAGGAACTCTACTGCCTGCATATGGTGACTATCACAAAATAACAAGGCAGGGGTCACTATGCCATTTGAACACCTCACACTTTTACAAGCCACATAGCCTCAGAGCATCAGTGGAAAACATGATTAACCTCCAAGCACCAATGGAGGTGGCACCATTACCCCCACAATCTCTTGTTCACTATTGTTTGTTTTTAGCGTATTTTACAGTGTATTCTTAACTGTTGCAAGCTAGGAATAAACTAGTCAAGAACAGCTCCGCTTCTTGCGAGCACAAGAAATCATACAGCCCAAGATTCACCATGAAGCATATTCATTACGACTGCTAATCTTTTCTCCAAAAGCCACAATTTGAGATATAATAAAATAAAGCAGACTTAGAGAGAAACAAAAAGACAATGTATTCTTCTGACTTTTGTTTTTGTTTTTGTTTGTTTTCTGCAACTCATTCTATACAGGCAGAATCCGATTCCAATCTACTTAAAATTCCAACTTGCCTCCATACTTATGACCTCAAAGAAATATTCAAAATGTGGAGCTACAATTCAGTACATTATTTTTTCTTGCACTAATCACACTGCAGATGCTGCTAGGCTGTTCAGGACTTTGTGTTCAGGAGTTGGTGTTCAGGACTGTGTTCAGGGCTGTGTTCAGGTTTTCATCAGGGGTATGAAGGTTCATGCAGCAGGAACTTGTTTGCCTGTTTCTTAGAGGAAGGATTCCATGGCTACAAGGTCAAATGTGATCACTGAAGATTGTCATGGTAATTATATATTGATTCATTAAATATCAGTTTGTTCTGAGGCCTGCCCAAAGCAGGATGTTGTGCTACAGTAATTGTGATTCTTCTCTCTTAGTCTTTAGCGGTTTGTGCAATGGCTAACTGATTCTGAATGAAAAGAGAACTAAAGCACAGTGATGTCTCAGTTATGCAAGGAAAAAAGAAAAAAGGGAGGGGAAGGAAGCCCAGGGAAAGAACAAAAATATCTAAATAAGTCTGAAGGGTGCACAATGACCACAGGAGAGAAGAGAAAAAAAGGGGAAAAAGACCTGTTCTGATGTTGACTATGGTACACTGAGGCAACAATCCACTTCAGAATGAATTGAGTGTAAATGTGCTTCTTCCTCATCTGAGCTGAAATAAATGCAGTTATGACATGGTGAATCCATAATCCAAATATCTGGTTGTGGGAAACCTGAGACAACTGTATGTTCCTTGGTGCTGGCAGCAGAAACAGCTTTGTAGAAAAGCTACAACCTGGAGTGACATATCTATAAAGTCCATGAACAGTATAGTATTGTCATTCTGACCTCTGCTTATGCACTATTGAAAAACTGTGAAGAAAGCATTGATGTAGCCACAGAAGTACTCTGTTAGTATGCACACATTCACAGACATTTCCAAATTTCTGTTTGTCTTCTTAGCTAAATATGGAAGAAAATCCACAAGTGGTAAGATTTCACAATATAAATGCAGATTTTGGTTTCTGGTTTCATTTGGGCTGAGTTACATAAGCTTCAAAGTAAAAGATGTTTAGTTTGTGTTTGGTATTTACATTAGCATGCTTGACTGGAAATGAATCTATGTACATCCATGTTATAATATGAAATGTAGATAACACAATCATTAACTGTACCAGATTTCTTCAACTATAGGTCAGATTGTTTGTGAGGTAATTGGAAAAATAAATAAAATGTGGAATAAATCATAGCACTGAGACTGTAATATCTCTGCGATCATTTCTTTTTCCTTTAATCAGAGGGAGATCCTCCTTCTCCCTTCTTCTCATCACCAGCCATATTTTCATTTCAAATTCACATTCAGCTGGCTAGCAAAAAGTCTCCCTTCCATGGGATCTTGTGTTATTCATTCAAAAGGAACAGTTAAAAACGTGTTATATATAGAAAAGGATGATCGTTATGGGATTTTCTTGCTTTCTGTTAAGTTCTCAATTCTGAGTTTCATTCTGGAAGTTACTAAATGTCCATCACAGACCAGATAACCAAGCAAAACCTGCCACCACGTCTGAACCTCGGTGAATTGCAAAAGCGCCATCATTTTTTTTTAACAAGAAAATGACCTTCAGGAGGCTACAACCAAATCAGACTTCACATTATCCCTCCAGCAGACATCATCCAAACAAATGTGATCTTCCAGTCAGTCAGGCACATCAGTCTACTCACTCCTGTCTGCTATCAGAGCAGGAGAATTCAGTTTTAAGAAACATTATGACAAATTTACTATTTCATTGACATTAACAGGTATCTATATGTCTCCATTTTTACTTCGGTGCAGAGCTCATAAAACTGAAATAAAAAAATGAGCATTGCAAGTGGTTTACAAATATTGAGCACTGTAATTTTCTGAACCTCATATAAAAATCAGTAGCTTGCAAAATACACTTAAAATATGAAATATTAAAATTCTTTTATTTAATTATCATTGCTTGAAATATGATCCTGGTTTTCTGCTAGTGATAGTCAGCAGTTTACTGATTTATCTCTTCTTCACATGTACACAATAGGAGATATAAGGAAAATTTTTATAAATTTACTGTTTTGTCCTCAAAAGCCTATGTTGACCTCTGTATGACCAGGGAAGTGCAGTGTCACGTCACAGAAAAGAAAGTTATGAACAACTGCAACAGCTATGTTTTAATATTATCTACTTCCTCATAAGCTTTTCATTAAATTTATGCCTTTTTTTTTCTCTTCTGCTGTCATTTGGTTTGCCGGGTTACTTTTTTTTCTTCTAAAGATTAGTCTGTTCTATTTTTTAACATAAGTAATGGGCAATCCAGTCATCAGCATCTCTGTTTAATTTCTCCATGAATTATCTATACTTACATGTGGTATTATATGAATATGGAGTGAAAATATTCCTGTGTGTTGCAAACAAAATCTTTTTTGAGCTTTTTGGCAGAGAAGCCACATGAGTTCTCTGGGACAAATACCAGGTTTTATTTCCATCTCTCATCTCAATCAAATAAAACACAGGTCTGCATCCAAACACACTGCTTTACACTGTTTTATCAGCTCTCAGAAAGTAGAATCAGTCCTGGTCTGTAAGTGGGTGCGAAATATTAAAAATATTGGGAAAACTGTTGTACTGGAAAGGGGATTCCTTGACAGATACAAGATACTAGATCTGTTGATTTTTAACTGACTTTGTACGTGCTTTTTATAACTAGAGATCCAACATTGCTGGGTTTAAGGTTCTATTTCATGACTACATTTAAGCACAGGAAACTGCAGGCTTTCCCTGTGTGTTCAGCCCTGTAGTATATTGAACAGTGTGACCTTGAGGAGGTATGGTGGGGCACCCTTCCTCTCTACGGTGGAGATGGAGCACCTGGTCCATGCTGGACTGACCAAGGCAGGTCTGTGCCTGGCTCTGTACAACTCCCACTTCTCTGAGATGGTGAAGTCTGTAAAGGTGGGGTCTCTTATGTTACTTGATGGGCAAGAGGAAGCTGTGTAAGATAAGTTTGTCTTTCCGTGAGAAAAAGAACCATGAGGACTTGTGTTTGCTTTACTTGACCTCTCTTCTCTTGACATCACAGTACCTTGACCTTTTCAAGCACAGAGGAATGTGGAGCCAGAACTTCCCTGATTTATTGATATTGCCACTCAGATGCCTTCCACTCAGATTTTCTGTGACTACAGGTCTTCACAGCTGAAAATCCCACAAGGACTGGGTAGAGTACCAGTGATGGACCTCATTCAAAAGCCATCTGCTGAACACCTCTGGTTAAGGTATAGCAAGCTGAATTTCCAGAAGGAACTGGATGGGATGATGGTTTGTGGATAGTGTTGGGATGGCAGAGCTCAGATCACATCTCCCACATCCCCTCCAGCCACTGGGAAAAGCGGAAACTATCTTCCTGCTCCAAAAGTATCCTCCCTGGTGGTGTCTTGTGTGAGGTAGGGTGCTCTATCCGCGAGCTGACAAACAAATATGAGTAATGCCACGTTGACAGAGCACAAGCTCTTCTCCACATCTCTCAGCAAGATTTGGTCCTATGGGACCAGATAGCAATTGAGGGAGTGATTTTGGGATCACAGCCCCAGCTGCTTGTCCCTCTGAAGTAGCTAATTGTCATTACTATATTTCTTTGTAAATTAAGCTCTTAGCTTTGCTTGAATTGCTTATCTTCTTCAGTAAATTTCCTTTTCCATTTGAAATAAGACCTTTAAAATTTCTACAGTTAGTCCTCTGAGAAATATCAGAGAACTGCAGAACTGCATTTGTTCCATGATGATACAAAATCTTCTGAGAAATCTCGAGTATAGACCCTTCTTAATACAGAGGTTGGCCGTGGGGAAAGATCTGTGACGCAAACATGAATATCAGCTTACATTAGTGTGCACCAACAGCTTCTAATATTTAAAAACTTATGAGGAAATGTTAGAGAAGAAAAAGAATGCACAAGCTTATTCATTTCTATGTTTGCAAGTTGAGATTTTATTCTTTTTTTCATGTGTTGGTAAATAGCTGGGGATTTTCTAAGCCTGATTCTGCTGTTCTCCTGCCAGGTACATTTCATGTGTTGTCACTGGAGGAAGTCTTTCAATAACACAAGAAAAAAAAATTGCATTCAAAGGTTAAGAAACCATCTTTGAGAATCTGCTCTGTACTTTTCAGTATAAAGGGAACACTGCTGAGGGTCAAGAGCTGAAACTCAGTAATCATTTTGTTCAGAAGCTGGGTGACATGACAAAAAAGAGAAGGTATCATTCTCTCTTCTGAAAAATCTGCTCTAAAACATTGGGGAAGAAACAGAACTGCAAGTAAGTCTTGCTTAACAATGAGATATATTTCTTAAACATCCACATTTTTTTATCTGCAATATTGATCACAGGACTGATTTAGGTCTGGTCCCTACACATTCATCACTCTTGTCTTGCATCTTAAGCAGCTGGTTGTACAAATTAGCCTGTAATTGTATTACTACTCACAAACACTGTCACAGAAAGGATCAAAAAACATATATATGTGAGAGAGAGTGGAAATTATATTTAGGGGTTCTGGTCATTGATCTCAGGGTGCCAGTGTTCAGGGTTATGAATTAGAATCATTTGAGAACCATTTTCAGTGTCATTTTGATTTATTTTTTTTTCCAGAATACTGACCCGGCAATTGACAAAGCTTAAGAAAAGGTCAAAGACCCTTCAGAAAGTCAGTAGCGCAAATTCCAGGATGCAATGCAAACAACCCACATTCCGTTCTGGGTGATAATACAGCTACATAATATTTAGGAATGATGGATGATGCATGGTGAATGACAGCTGCAAGTATCAAGAGGTTGTTTTAATCACTATGTCTTGATCTGTATTTTTAAAAAATATATTTGTGGACTAATTTTCAAACAAATTATGAAAAAGCAAACCAGCAATCAATGTAAACAGCAATAAAAAGTAAGGCTGTCTCCATACCTTCCTGCTTTGACAGCCAGATATCTTCCTCAGTACTGTGATCACCATTTATTAGCTTACAATGAACCACCACCAGTCCATTCAAAACAATCATTTTAGACATAAAAAATGCTATTTCTACATTTGTATGGCGTCCTCAGAAAGAAATATTTTCCACTGTGATCATTTTGACAGCAGCAGGATGAAATGACGAGATAGAATTAGTATCTACTACTGACCATTTGAACAGAAGCAGAAATTATACATTTATTCTTATAGGATCAAACAGTTGAGTATGTTGAAAATTTCTGCAATCACCACCATGAATAATATGTGCTTTGGAAATATTCTATCACATCACAACAGTTTTATACAAGTAAAATTTACTTATCAATGAAGTTACTTATCAAATTTTATAAAAATCACAGAATCACAGAATCACAGAATCGACTGGGTTGGAAGAGACCTCAGAGATCATCGAGTCCAACCCTTGGTCCAACTCTAGTCCGTTTACTAGATCATGGCACTAAGTGCCATGTCCAATCTCAGTTTAAAAACCTCCAGGGACGGCGAGTCCACTACCTCCCTGGGCAGGCCATTCCAATGCCTGATCACTCTCTCTGTAAAGAATTTCTTCCTAATATCCAGCCTAAATTTCCCCTGGTAGAGTTTAAGCCCATGCCCCCTTGTCCTATTGCTAACTGCCTGGGAGAAGAGACCAATCCCCACCTGGCTATAACTTCCCTTCAGGTAGTTATAGAGAGTGATGAGGTCACCTCTAAGCCTCCTCTTCTCTAGACTAAACAACCCCAGCTCCCTCAGCCTCTCCTCATAGGTCTTATGTTCAAGTCCCTTCACCAGTCGTGTTGCTCTTCTCTGGACCCGCTCCAGCACTTCAATGTCTTTCCTGAACTGAGGGGCCCAGAACTGAACACAATACTCCAGGTGTGGCCTCACCAATGCAGAGTACAGGGGAAGGATCACTTCCCTTGTCCTGCTGACCACGCTGTTTTTGATACAGGACAGGATACCGTTGGCCTTCTTGGCCACCTGGGCACACTGTTGGCTCATGTTGAGCTTCCTGTCAATTAGCACCCCCAGGTCCCTTTCTGTCTGACTGCTCTCCAGCCACTCTGCGCCCAGCCTGTAGCGCTGCAGGGGGTTGTTGTGACCAAAGTGCAGCACCCGGCATTTGGCCTTATTGAACTTCATCCCATTGGAATCAGCCCATTTTTCCAGTCTATCCAGATCCCTCTGCAGAGCCCTCCTGCCTTCCAGCAGGTCGACACTCCCTCCCAACTTGGTGTCATCAGCAAATTTGCTGATGATGGTCTCAATCCCCTCGTCTAAATCATCAATAAAGATGTTAAACAGGACTGGACCCAACACTGACCCCTGGGGAACACCACTAGTGACTGGCCGCCAGCTGGATGCAGCCCCATTCACCAGCACTCTCTGGGCCCGGCCCTCCAGCCAGTTCTTAACCCAGCGTAGAGTACACTTGTCCAAGCCATGGACTACCAGCTTTTGCAAGAGTATATTATGGGAGACAGTGTCAAAGGCCTTGCTGAAGTCCAGATAGACCACATCCACAGCTTTCCCCTCATCCACCAGGTGAGTCACCTGATCATAGAAGGAGATCAGGTTGGTCAGACAGGACCTGCCCCTCCTAAACCCATGCTGGCTGGGTCTGATCGCTTGTCCATCCTGAAGGTGCTGTGTGATTCCATTCAGGATGATCTGCTCCATAACCCTGCCAGGCACCGAGGTCAGGCTGACAGGCCTGTAGTTGCCAGGGTCAGCTCTGCAGCCCTTTTTGTGGACTGGGGTAACGTTGGCCAATTTCCAATCATATGGGACCTCCCCAGTGAGCCAGGACTGTTGGAAGATGATGGAGAGCGGCTTGGCAAGTTCTTCTGCTAGCTCCCTCATCACCCTAGGATGGATCCCATCTGGTCCCATAGACTTGTGAGGATCCAGATGGCTCAGTAAATCACCAACTATGTCCTCCTGGAATACAAGGGGCCTATTTGGCCTCCTATCTCTGCCAACCACCTCCAGAGATGAGTTGTCCTGAGGGCCACCTGTATTACTGGTAAAAACTGAGGCAAAGTAGGTATTAAGTACCTCAGCTTTCTCCTCATCTTTGTTAACTATATTTCCTTCATAGTCCAACAGAGAATGGAGGTTTTCCTTGCCCCTCCTTTTGTTATTAACATATTTGAAGAAGGACTTTTTATTATCCCTGACAGAATTGGCCAAGTTAACTTCAAATTGCACTTTTGTTTCCCTGATCTTTTTGATCTTTTTTCTGCATGATCTTTTTGATCTTTTTTCTGCATGAAAATAAAATCTACTGCAAAAGAATATGTAATCCAAGCTTAAAAACCAGTTTCTACAATATTATCTTCCTACATAATGTTGTGGACTTTCACTGAATCACAAATCTGCATCGGCAAACACAGAGAGCCTCCAAGACCGTTTCTTTGGAGGAATAAAGATAACTAATGAAGGTTATTGCTGTGCTTAATGCAATTTGTTGCTTTTTGAACCTGTAAGTAAATAAAGACTATGCAGCATTAGCCAGAAATATTTTTATCTTTCAAATGTGAAGGTCAAGAATCTAATTAATCTTTTTAGTTAGGGCTTGCTTTGCATAAAAAGAGTATTTACCATAGTTCTAAATTAGATCTTGGTATATATGATAGGCAAAATGCATAAAACTGGAAAAATATAGTTTTCTAATTGCCAACTTGAGATGCAAACTGAAGGTGAGGCAATGCAAAGAGCAGAACAAAGAGGGCTGAGATGACACCATATTAAATGCAATAATAAAACTGCATCCTGAATTTGCTAATTGGATGCTTTCATGATATGCTGTTGTGAGACACTGACAGATGGCATTGCACTCATGGCAATTAATCCTAGTAACACTTTTAATATAATGCGTAAAGGTATATGATTATCCCTATTTCTGCAGTCATTTCTCTGAAAACTTAGAACAGAAATAGCTATGAGCCTCAACATGAGGGAGACAAAAATGATCAGCATTCAAATGGCTCTAAATAGCATTTAATTGTTTGTTCCTGGGTAGTAGCTTTTAAGTAATTTTGTGACATTTGGTGATAGTGTATATCTTTTCTTTAACATCTTTGGAAAGGATAGAAATGCATGCTCAAGTTTACCATCTTTTCATTGTATCCTATACAAGGGAAACTTGTGAAATTTAAATATTGATAGTGCAAAGTCAATAAAGAAGCAGCAGAAAAAAGCTCCAATAGACCCATGACAGGAAAACCACATTGCTAGTGGTTCTTGTTTGCTTCCTCTCTATTTTTAATATCATAAGAGCACATGTGCAGAAGCAGGTGTCTTCTGGGACTGACAGTGATGTAAATGATTAACATTTGACTGCTACTGTGAATTTCCAGGGAATTTGCATTTTATGATATACCAAAGTGTGAAATGTGTGTTGATTCATCCTGCTGAAAGAATCTAGGTGAGAACTTTGCTAAAACCCTACTGAACTTTTCCATGAGAAAGTATTTGATAGTCACTGTGATTTAGATTGCCTAAAAATAAACACAAGAAAGTCAAGGTTCAGTGTTGTACATGATGACTTGCCATATTTGTCTCAGTTGGCAGTTAAAATTGGTGCAAAAGGCCAGGTGGTTGGCTTCCATCACATATGAGTCACATATGAAAACAAATTTACACATTGCTATAGTCAGAATAAACATTTTGCTAAGATTACTTTTCGTATTTGCCTCCCATTATGTTTTTTACAGGCAAACAATGATTATTTCAGTCAAAAGTCATAAAGTTATGGAAAAAAGCCAAAATGTTATGGAAATTACTGTGCTTAATCAAAATTTCCTCAAGCCTTGGGCAAACCCAGGAGCTACTCTGCAAAATAGACACAATAATGATAAAAATAATAACCCTTTCCTGTGATGTAACCCTGCAGCAGGAGGAGTACTGAGGCAAAAAGTGGCTAGACTATATAAGATCTTAGTCCAGGTCTTTAAGAATGAGGGAAATTACTCTTAAAACAAGTATGTCCAATATCTAGAATTGTCTTGGCGCAGTTAATGCATCTGGAAGTTACTGTAATTGAAATAACAAGTGTATTTATGATTTATTATGTGAAATTTCTAGGTCAGAGTAGTCTGTGTAACTGAATAAGAAATTCATGTTGACCAATTGCAAAATAGATACAAGAAAAAAAATGGTTTTGCTTTTTAAATAGATGTACACATTGGACATAGAGAAGAAAATATTGCAAATTCTGAAACTGAACTGAGATCTTATAGTGCCTACTTAATCTTTGCTACTCTTCAAAGAATCACAGAATGGTTGGGGTTGGAAGGGACCTCTGGAGATCACCTAGTCCAACCAACCTGCTAAGGCAGGTTCACCTAAAGGAGATGGCACACAAATCCATCCAGGCAGGTTTTGAATATCTCAGAGAAGGAGACTCCACATCCTCTCTGGGCAGCTTGTTCCAGGTCTCTCTCACCCTCAAAGTAAAGAAGTTTCTCCTCATATTCTGATGGAACCTCCTATGCTCCAGTCTGTGCCCATTGACTCTCATCCTGTCATTGGGCACCACTGCAAGGAGTTTGGTCCTATCTTCTTGACATCCACCCTTGAGATATTTATGAACATTGATGAGATCCCCTCTCAGCCTTCTCTTCTCCACACTGAACAGACCCAGCTCTCTCAGTCTCTCCTAATAAGAAAGATGCCCTAGACCCCTAAACATCTTTGTCGCCCGTAACTGGACATTTGTTGGTTATTTTCTGGCCACCACATTGTGTTATGGAAAGTGTATGTTTATTTCAACAGAAACTTAGAAAGTAAAGTTATCATAATTATTAGAACCAAACAACATCCTTCAATAGCAAAACATTACCGGTAGCTTGCTCTGCTGTGCATAGTGACAGGTCCTTGGACTTATAAAACAAAATTACCAATCTTGGATAAACCTGTGAAGAATTTTCATAGCCCCAAAATGTCAATTTATTGGTTTCCTTTCATGTACTTAATTGTTAGTTTGTGATACCTTGTTCTACTGAATTAATCTATGATACATTTGCAGCTGTTTCAGTTCCACATTTACAGCAAGTTTATGGACATAGTGACTTTACAATCTCTTATAAACACCTTTGGAAACAAATCAGCAAAATCCAACAAGCATCTTCCTGAAATACACCTGATGCCCTAAAGTCAAATCACCCTCATCATCCATCTAAATATGCTCCACTCATATGTAACACATTAACCTATCATGTCGCTGTGTTACTTATCAAACAAAACCAAATATCTTCTGCATCCCAGCAAATACTGAAAATTTCCATTGTTCCTATCATCATTGATAAAGCAATAGGCTAAGTTTTTCAGAACCATGGATTTTTATTAACACCAATACAATTACCAAAATCATTTAGACAGTTAATATTATTCATATTGACATTGTTAGTTATTTGCCAATAAAAACAAAAACATTATTTCTCACATCCAGCCCTCATCACTAGTGAATGAAGAAAGAGTAAACACTGTAATCAAATTTGGAATAAGTGTATTCATTGAAGTAGACACACATTTCATTTCTGTATTTCCTGCATTTTCTCTTGGGAGTCTTAAGTAAAAGAAAAAAAAATATATATAACAAACAAAAAAACCAAAAACCAACAGCAACAACAACAACAAAACACAATAAAGCCAACAAAAGTAAGGTTATTCAGTTTAAGATTGAAAAAGTTGATGTAAGGTAACCTAATATTTTACAGATAATTAAACCTGCAGCACTTTACATGCAATCTCTAAATGAAAGCAGTAAATACATGAGACATTATACAAACTATTTTAGGGAAAGATTACTAGTAGAAATAAAAAGAGGTTTCATATCACTGCAGTAAATTAGAAATCAGCAAGTCAAATTAAGTGTAACTTGTATGGAGGTGTAACATTACCTGTGGTCATATTGCATTGAAGCCTTTTAATAGTTTACATGCTGAGGCAGTTAAAAAGGATTTTTTTAAACCAAGTGGTGAGATGTTTTATGAGATGAAGACTAATGATGCAGTCCTTCGTATATTAATATTACTAAATAATAATACTCCTAGTACGTATTCTGTATTAATATTTATATCAATAAATTACATTATTTTATAGCATGCTTTCTATTCATTTTATATTACATAATTTTATATTTACCATAGAATCATAGAATAGTTTGGGTTATAAAGGACTTTCAAAGCTCACCTAGTCCAATGCCCCTGCAATGGGCAGGGACATCTTCAACTAGGTCAGGTCGCTCAGAGCCCTATCCAGCCTGGCCTTGAATGTCTCCAGGGATGGGGCATCTGCCACCTCTCTGGGCAACCTGGGCCAGTGTTTCACCACCCTCATTGTAAAAAATTTCTTCCTCATGTCTTGCCTGAGTCTCCCCTCATTTAATTTAAAACCATTACACCTTGTCCTGTCATAAGAGGCCCTGCTAAAAAGTCTGTTCCCATCCTTCTTATGGGCTCCTTTTAAGTACTGTATAAATTGCATTTATATGTAATTATATTAAAATACTTATAAACATTGATATTAAATATTTATATATTAAGACTGAATATGCTGAATATAAAAGACAACGAAGTCCTGGAAGAAGTCTTTGAATTGCATGGGTGTGTAGATGTATGAGATTTCCCTCATCAGGGAAAACATTAACAGCCTTATCATACATAAGATTGTGGAATACCTGAAAATATAGTAGTTGTTGCCAAATGCAATATGAGGAAAGCCCTGATTTGGTTTACTAACTGTTCAGCAAGCTGAGGAGGTCTACACAACAGCAAATGACAAAAATAGAACATATTAAAAAAATATGTGCAAAACTAGAGGGAAATACTCTGTCACCAACCAAGAAGAGCTTGAAATAAATTTCCTATAAATGGTTTAGTTTGGTTTTTTTTTTTTTTCTTCTGTACATTCCATTAGAGTTTTCTTTTGTTAAGTACACCTATTGTCACATATGCTTCCCTGGTAGATATTTGTCATTTTTCTAACTACATTAATGTGTGCTAGTACCATCTGATCCTGTAATGTAATCTTTATGCAGTAGGTGTTTGGTTGTGAAGAGTAGCAGACATGAGACACATTGCTGACTTTCAGTCCCTCAAGAATTCATTGAGGCTGCACAAAGCTGCATGAATCCAAATAACATCTTAATGGAGTGAAAGTTATATTGTGCTTCCCAGGAATCATAACCTGAGGCAAACAAGGCCTTCAAATCTGTGAACTTACTTTTCATGTTCCTGTCAAGGGAAGAAACAGAGACATGATGTATGGTGAGTGCGGTGGCACAGCTCTAGCCTTTTGCATATGTCCTGGTTTCAGCTGATATAGAGTTAATTTTCTTCCTACCCATTGATATGGTGATGTGTCTTGGATTTAGAATGAGAATTATGCTGATAATACAGTGATGGTTTGGCTTTTGCTAAGCAATCTTTATACCAAGTCAGGGACATTTCAGCCAGGAGACTGGAGATGATACACAAAAGGCTGGGAAAGCTGACCTGTTTGTGCACACAGTTTTCACTGTACTTATTAAACTGCCTTTATCTCAACCCACAAGTTTTCTCACTTTTACCCTTCTGATTCTCGCCCCCATCCCACTGGGATGGAGGGAGCTAATGGTTGCATGGTGCTTAGCTGCCAGGTGGGGTTAAACCATGACAACAGAGCAGTGGAGTGAGAAAATGTAGGTTCTGTTAATCCAGCAATGAAACTCCAGAAAACATAAAGGTAACAGCCCTTGTTGTTACTGATACTTGGTTTTAGTTATGTATCAACTACAGGATGCTTGGGTCTCTAACCCAAGAGGTCATCAGAATATACTTATATAAAAAAATGTTCATTCAAGTTTTGAACAAATAAATTGCTTCTTGTATTTACAAATATCAGTGCCTCAACGCCATACATAACTATAATGATTTCAGAATTAGTACAACATAGGCATTCAGTGAAAACTATGCTTCACAAAGTCTTGCAAAAATTGGAGAATCTCTAACAATTAATGTATTGTTTTCCCTTTACAGCAAACATCATAACTTGACAGTACAAAAGTTTCACATGCTAACTCTTGAAAATAGTAGCAGCGCTTAATGTTTAACATAGGACCCCAGGATTTTCTGTATAATCAGCCTTATATGTCTCATTACATTAGATTTCCTAAGCACATATATTGTTGATGGGGAAAGATAAATTATAGCTTGACCGCATGATCGGGATTTATGGGGTTTAGCAAACATACCGACAGAACTGCTGCCTCTATTCTTGGGTGTGTCTGAGGTTTTGCAAGCACTTGTTTTACTGTTGCATTCATATATCTCAAAGAATTTACAGCCCACTGTATAAAGATGGTCCCCTGAAGGTTTGGAGAGCTAGTACCCTCAGGAGGCACTGCTTATGCGTGTTGTGTGAGAAGTCACTGAATAAAATACAACCATCACAGAGACGGCCATCGGTGAGTTACAGAGCCATGCTTTTTTTCATTTTTCCATATGCTCCCATAAATCCATTCTTTTCAGCACAGTAGTCTAAAGGAGGGGTAAAAAGGATGGGCAGTTTGGCATTTCCCAGGGCCTGGGCTGCTCAGAGGGAACTGGCAGAGGGAGCTGGGGCTGCTCAGGGGTGCAGGGCTGAGGCCTCCTGGTCCCAGAGGGTACCCAGAAGATGCTGTTTGGCAGAGGAACCTACTGCTCAATCCCTGCCAGTAGCCATGGCTTTCTGCTAATTAGGTGTAGGCATCTTATGCTGAGCTTGGGAGGCCACTGAGCTGCCTCAGGAAGGTGCCTCCTCTCACTCTTCCCATTGACTCTTTGGAGCTGAATTACTTGTATGGTTCATTTTTTAGATATTATTTTGTCTAAATAGGCACTTCATAATGTTTTATTGGCTAATGACTGATCACTATCCTCAAATAAACATTTAGTTCAACTGCATATAGTGCTCAGGAAGCTCCTCCCACCCCATAAAATACAAACCCCAGCCCTGAGGGTGGTGATGGAGTGGTGTGCACACCAGGGTTGTATTTTGCTAGACTGTCTAGCTTTCTATGGAGAAGAGGTAATTGATTAAGGTCCTGGGGCTATCCCAAGTGTTAGAGAGAATCCTGATTAATGAGCAGCTTACTAAAAAATAGGCTCTTCCTGAGGAGCTGTCAGGCCCTGAAGAATTGTGCCAGCACTCCCTAGCTGTGCCCTCCACACCTCAGTGAGCCCAAATTGTTCAATTACTCTTGTAGCTTTTTGGAGGCATGGGAGGCTTTTTTATCTTTCAAAGTGTATCTGTCAAGATGTTTGGCTGTCAAAAAAAAAAAAAGCCTTTCCCTATCCCAGGTTTGTTTGTTTGTTTTGTGGTTTTTGTTGTTGTTGTTTTGTTTTTTCAGATATGTAAGAAATGGTCTTCCTATCCATTTTGGGTCATAGCCACTGGCTGTGTGTTGAGCACAGACTTTGATAAGGAGCCCACATCCAGGGTCTGGTACAGGTGTCCAGCTAAGCTTACCTGGAACAAGCCGGTTTTCTTTCACATAGTTTCTCTGGTCTGGTAGAAGGTGGCACGATAGCCATTTACCCCTCACCATAGGCTGTAACAATGCCAAGCCTGCTTTCATTTATATTAGCTGGCAGAACTTCTTTGGGGTGATTTTATTGGTGAGGAACAGGTGACCTCTAATGTAATCCATTGCTTCTAACATGCCCCTTTGCTAAGGTATAGAGTTGGCTAAAGCCAAAATTTTCCTAGGACCAAGGAAAATCCTAGTGTCCTTTAGGATATTTTTAGGACTCATTGTAGAAGTCAGTGCACAGGCTAGAGACAAGCCAGAGCTTGATGAGACTTCTTTATATCAGCAGTAGTCAGCCTTTATGACCATACTAGTCCTGTGTCAAAAATTTGTCCATGGCCAAGATTTAAAACCTAAAACACCATTCCTTGGATAATGGAGAGGAACTGCTGTGGTATGATGATGTTTGTCCAGGGCTTCACAGTATTGCAACTCTGCCCTGTCCGGTGATGCAGCATGGAAACAGGAAGGTTAATGATAGATACTGCTTTGGTCTTCACATCTCTCAAAATAGGAGTGATTGCCTACAAACTCAGTGAAATGATAACTGTCAAGTGTATGCACTCTATGCTACTCAGATTCCATAGTAACTATCAAGTTTGGATGTTGATTACTAGTTAAAAAAAATAAATAAATATGGAGTAGTGCAACTAGCCCAAGCTATTGCAATATGAATTAAAAAAAAAAATAATAAAAAGAAAAAAAAAAGAAAAAATTCAAGGTTCATTAGATTTTGGACTTTATTTTGACTGCTGTTATCCTTGTTTAGCCTCTCTTGCTGGTCCAAGACTTCCTTTTGAAATTAATGGCCTATATCCATAGGCTTCAGAAGATGAAAAATTTCTTTTCCTCTGTGACTGAGCACTCAATTCAACTCTCAGTTACACCTGTGCAATTGAATTAGCACAGGGATAATCAAGAAAAAAAAAGCATCAATACCTCCACAACTTTTGCTCATTTTGCTTTTAGTATACTTCCACATAGGGGAAATGAAACCCATGTAAATATTAACTGGTTTGAGATATGCAGTACTCTGAATACATGGTATTTCTACAACAGATAGTGGATTTTTTCTGAGATTTTTAAGAATTTCTAAGTTATATGAATGTTTTTATGCATGACTATACTCTGAAGGCAGCTCAGGCCAGTTTCTGTAAGATAATCTTCATAATCACCCAGGGGAATCAATTAATTATTCCAGTGTCTTCTTGCATTTTCAGTGTACTTTGTAATAAAGGAAAATCTAAGGTAAGGAGAACAGTGAGTCTAAACTCACAAATAGTCCACAGTATTTTGAAAAATAGGTTTAGCATCAAGGATCCTTCCTGTTCAAATTGGCTTTTTTCAATATCCGCTATCTCTGTCACTGATGAGCGTAGTCATTTCATGCAGAGGTCAGACTGTTCGAATGTCTACACATCTTCACAGCACTGGAAGGTTTTTTGTTTTTATTTAAAGAAAAAATAAGTGAGAGTGAATATATACATGATACTACATTTGAAGAAAAATAATGCAATCACATTAAATTTGTCAGAGGCACCAACGTTAACACATCTTTTTATGATAAGAGTAGTAAAATATGCTCCTTATCCTGATACAAAACATATGTTTTCCATTTCATCCTACAACTTTCTGATTAAAGTAATGGTCACAGGATGCCTCTAAATTTAATTTTAGTTGACTTTTAGCTGTCTGCTTCTCCTTTTCTCCTGCCTTTTTTTTTTTTTTTTTTTTTTGGTTAGGTAACCAAATTTATAACCAAACCAGATTATTTATTTCAACTTCACATTGTCTCTGAACACAAGAGAGGAAAAACACCCTTGCATACTGAGTCAATGCTCTCTCATGTAGAATCAAAGAATCCTAAAAATGCTGCTTCATAATAGGAAACTAAATTATTTTTAAGCAACCACCCACATTTAAATTATGCAGTTCAACCAACAAGGTTAAAAGAATAGCAAAACAAGGAAACCATGTATGCTTTTCAATGTCTGCATTTTCCATCAGACCATAATAATTATGTAGCCTTGTGAACATAGTTAATATAACCTCTGTTGGAAAGCTGTACTCCATGGCCATGGACTGCGACTGCTCTATAACAAAATGTTAGATCCATCACTTGATATTAGAAAGCAATAATTGTATCAGCACATTTGAGGTTTTTTTCCCTTCATAAAGCAACATTTCTTTAAAGGATTATTCTGACAGACAACAGGCTCATCTTTTTAATGAAGCAATATCGTTATCTTCCTCCCACCCCACTGCTGCTTGTTTCTCTTATCTCTGGGTTGATCTAAGAAATAAGAGCAGTGGAAAGGTTCACTCTAAGTTAGCACAATGACAGCAGAGGCAAAACTGCTGCCTTGATTTAGTGGGTCAGGCGGGTCCCTATGGATGCAGGAACCCCAGGCATGCAGCGCTGTTGCTAGGGAACTGTATCGATCCTTTCCAGCATCTTCACTGACACCCTCCCTGCTCCACTGTGATTGAACATCATCCTTTACAGGAGCAGGAGAGTTAGAAGCTTTGGCTTGGCTTTAATATTTATGAAGTAAACGTTTTAACTGTTGAAGCTTTAAATGTCTAATGCTGTTTTCTTTCCAGAGCAGTAGCTTACCTTTGGGAATATCTCAATCACTCTAGTAGGACAAATTACTTCATGTTGGAGGCAGATAGCTTATTTTCTCTGAGCTAAATGCAACTGTAGGAGGTTTAACATGCTCACAAAAATAATCAAAGTGTATTTTTTCTCATTCACTTTAATTCTCTTACTATTTCATGATAATTTACATTCAAAATATATAATGCCACAGGTTTAACTGAAAATTGCCAAAATCAGATTGAAATATTGATCAAGATATTTTGAATATTTTTATATAGGCTAAAAGAAATAAGAAATATATATAAAAATTTAGTGTGTACATACAGAGAATGTTATTATGCAAGAAGTGTCAGCACAGTCCATTGGGGCAGTGTGGGATATGCCCACTACCCTTACCCAGGGGCGTGAGGATTGCAGGTTATGTATCTTTAGCTAGCAAATGTGGAGGTTTGTCTCTGTCGATATGCAAAGGGAACTTTTAACATCAAGCTTTTCAAGAAGGTTCCACAATGGGTCTCCTCAGCCAGTACTGCAGCCACCACCACTCTGGTTGACACCTGCACTACCTGACTTGTAGCTTTGTTCCTACATGTCTGGCCCCTGTGCAGCCTGGAAGCACCGTGCTCCGGATGTTGGTCCTCACTGGGGGAAGGCTGGGCCACGCAGATGCCTCAGCTGTTGCAGGCACTGCACAAACATACTATATCAAACAATATAATTGAAGGAGATAGAGCACCTGAGCCCTGTCCCAATTCCCAGAGAATATGTATTTATAGAAAGGTGATGCCATGAAGCTTCGTGGATCAGGACGGTTATCAGATGGTACAAAGTCAAAGTGAGACAATACCTTTCCATACCACCTGTCCTACAGTAACGAGCATAAGCTGAAGACCTGATAGTTTTCCAGGTTATATATGGAAAATTCTGTACCTAAATTTTAAAAGTCACCATTAAAAGTGAATAAAAACTGCATACTTCAACTCCCATTGATTTTACTTCTATATAAAAATCAATAATTGAAAATGTGTGTGAGATGATTAAGCTCTTGGAATCCTTCTTATAAACACTCAATGCTGGTCGGAAATGTCTAGCAATAGCCTTAGAAATTGAAATAATTGCTTCAGTCAGACACCAGATGACTGATATGGACCTTCATGACAGATCTCACTGTGACCCTAGGGAAGTAAAAGTAGCATAAGGAGAAGGTACCTCTGTGAGCAGGAGCAATATTATCAGACGAGCTATGGGGACAGTAGCTCCCTAAAAGCGTTATCCTGGGTGTCACATATTCTAGTCACATGATACAAAATGCTGCTTTGTGCTGGTTTGCTGTCCTCCTAATTTTCGGGAAGGCCACATCTGGCCCTGCAATCCAGTCCTGTCTATTAGGAAGCGCACAGTGACAGCGTCCCCCACTGAAGCCCCTGGACAGCAATGCAGGAATTCGGGCTTGTGGAAGATGCCACAGTTCCCTGCAAGGCAGCCAGCAGCTCACACTGCTTTAGCACATGCAAAAATATTTTGGTATTGACATCATATGGGTGTGCACAATTGAGTCTGGCTTATATCTGGATTTTTAATCTAAATCATGCTGCGTATCCTATAGATAACTAAATTTCTCTGGTGGAAATACAAAATTAATAAAGACAAGAGTGAATTTATTTTAAAATTAAAATAGAAATATTCAAGCTTGCGCTTTGTAAAGGAAGTCAGCAAGTTCTAGGGGATCTGTTTTCAGTCCTTCTACAGCCTTTCTTCTTCATCTAAAATACATTCTCCTTCTCCCCATTTCAAAGCTAATCTTCTCCCACTCACTCTAATATTCAGTGTTACTATGTTAGAGGCCATGAATTAGGAAAATGGCTGTTAACACAGGATTGAAGTTCTTTTTTCTTATGCCTTGTTATATCATTTTCTATAGCATACGACATAATAGTCTTCAAAAAGACTCTTCTGACTAAACTGCTGCTACCTCTCAAACCAGCTTTCTTTCCTAATACAGCAATGACATGATAATAGCATAATACCTCAGGCCATTAAGTCTACTGAAAGTAAATTATTACCATCAGACATGATAAAACCTAGTTGGATGCATTAACAACCTTACATTCTGTCTTGATAACGGTACTAAAATAGCGATTGCCTCTGTTTAGCCTTGCATAATATCTGTTATCTATTTCTTCTTGAAATGCAAACATCCTGCCTGAGTAACTGTTCACAAAATATTTAAGGAGAAAGGCAGGGGTACAACACTTTGGGTCCTGATCTAAAGTTTGGTGAACTCAACGGGGAGCCTGCTGTTAGCTGCAATGTCTTCAGCTCTCTACATGCTACCCCACATAATTAATAACAGAGACATTAACAATTCTACTTCCCCTGAAAGCTGCTGATTTATACATAAATTTTATATATATGTACATGTATATACATGTGTGCAGGTATTGTCCATATACACACATTTACTTATTATCCCACGAATAACATGAATTCCCATTAATCCCCTCTGACTACTAAAAAGTGCTTAGCCACTGGGTTTTTTAAAATTTTTCTAGTGAGTTATTTAGCCAAATGTTATAAAAAAAAAAAAGGTTGTTAGAACTATCTGAGAAACATGTACAAGTCTAGAAGATTTCCAGCAAGAATTTCATTGCTGAGAATTTTACCTGTCTTTTTTAACTTAAGGTGGGTATAAGTGAGCAAAGTTATTGTGTTTTCTACAAGTGGCTGTCAGTTTCCTAGCACTTTTTAAGGTCTGTTTTTGGAGCAAAACATGTAAGTTTCATTTACTTGTACAAATGTAAAAAGCCATAACAAAAAATAACTTCAGAATTTTGTTTTCATTAAGACTCTGGACCAAGGAATGGGAGACTTGTCTCTGATGTGTCAATCTAGGCACCACTGCACATGGGATAGAGAAGTAACACTAAATAAGATCACTCTCAGCAGCTGTGAACTCTGTTCCCAGACACAATCAATTAAGCAAATGGTAACAGTATAGTCTGTGGACATTTACTCACCAGTAGATTTGACAAGACCATCAGCTACTTGTAAAGGTTGGTAAATCCATCTTAGCAAACAAGTCTAGATCACACTTAGCTCTGGCTGCCACAAAAACTTCAGTCACAAGTACCTGCCACCCTGCCAGGGTCACACACTGTCAGTGTGCATGTAATAAAACAAAGGCAGTTTCCCACCTCAAATACTGTGTCAGACTTTGCAGCTGTCCCTGTAAGTAAATAGATTCTTTCTTGATCAAAGCAATTAACTGAGCTGTTCTCCACATCCCTGCCTACTACTTTATTCTTATTCAAAGCTGCATGGTTTCACTTGGGAAGTCAGTCTCAAATGCACTGTGGAGTGATGATGCTCACTGCTTAGCATTCTGCTCTGAAGCCTTTCGGAGTGGAAATGTGAAGGTATCTGGCTGCCTGTCAAAAATGCTGGCCTGGATGAATTGCAACTGCCTGGAACCGTATGGTAAATGAGACCAAAAGCTTCTACCAAGGGTTTACAGGTTCTGGGTAAACATGTTGACTCATACTCATTACATCTGACAGCTTATAGCCCTCAAATGATCCCTGTGATTTTTAACAAAACTTCAACTTATTTAATCTCAATGAGTTTAGCTATGTTAAATCTTTCTTAGGATGACAGCCTTTTTCTTTCCATGTTTGTTTTTTGTTTTTGTTTTGGTTTTTGTTTGTTTGTTTGTTTTTTTAGTGCATCTAGTGGGAGAAGGCAGTGGCAGCAACTCAGCCTCTCACATGTGGTTTTCCTTGATCAAGCAACTAACTTTTTTCCTTCCCTTTTCCCTCCAAATACTGTATTGTAGTAGCCAGACAGAGGATCAGAAGTAATACATCACCTGCATCTTCCTGCAGCCATGATGATGGGTAGAAGTTCAAGTTAAGCAATGTGTGGGCAGGTGGAACAGTCAGCACTGGCAGTAAGCATGTCTGACACTGAAAACATTACATGGGTCAGGCTTTAAGTCTCTGCTCGTTTTTTCTCCCATTTTACACATTTGTGGAGGACTCTGATTTTAAGTAGAGTTACCACCCCTGAAGTGTCATTAACATAGCTATTGATTTTGTCATTTGCCTACTGGTAGGTTCAACATATTCTTATTAGTTCATTTGTGTATGGAATGAGTTGGGGTTTGCATATCACAAATACACTTCAGGTATTCCTTTATTCTACTCATGACTAAGTACACAGGGAACTTAGTAGTGTTGCGATATTAAAGGCTGAAGATGAGCCTCTTGTAAGAACGCCCTATGTGCCCAAACAATCACTGGTAAAAGCTTTTGCAAGCCATTTAAGGTGACATTGACCCCCATTTTCTGACAAACTGGAAGCATTCAATGCAACTTAATAAGAGTAAAAGGGGGAAAACTAATTGACATAGAAAGGTCAAAGCCATGTAAATTGATGTTGTCATGATGGGAAATAACTTCATGGCTGAAAAAGAAATTAGGCGGGTTATTGCATATATTAATATTAAAAAAGCATGCTGTTAACATTAACGTCTGATTTGCCTAATATAGAGTTCATTACTGTGCAAAATTTCATCTAAATCATTTTCTTATTAATGCTCACCCAATGCCAAATAACTCTGCAGCACTTGCCTCAGACATCTCTATGAATACTGAGGAAATTTATTATACTTTGTCCTGTTGTAATGAAGCTCCAGTGGACTCGTAATGATCAGGTACTTAGAATAAGCAGTGAGCATTGAGAAGACTCTTATTTCTGCTTGTGTGAGCACAGTAAAATATCACAGGCACACTAGGGAGCTCAAAACTAGACAGATTGGGAAAAAAAAAAAAAGGCAACTACTTTTTCGAGTTGTAAAGAGAAACAATTGTGAATATCTGCAAAATTGCTAATTTGAATTCATCTCACTGGTCCAAAGGATTGTACCAGGACTGATTTGGTATAACTATTCAGCCAGTGTTTGACTGGGGACAGGGTAGCCTGTTGACTATTTAACATGCTGGACTGCATTTTTCACCAGCAGACTAGAAAACTTTGAGAATTCCCTCCCTCACTTGGCTTTTTCATTTCAAAACATTTTCCAATGAAAAAAAAAAAAATCAATAATTCAGACTCTTAAGAAATAAAGCAATTAGTGCCTCATCAGAAGAACAGAGGCATGTGATAACAAAATGTATAATATCTAGATAATGACAGCAGTCTTTAGAGGATGTTATTCTTGACAGAACTTCCTGGGAAAATATCACTAGGGATTGATCCAACCCTTATGATCAGAAAGTCTGTATTGTAATTAACACATGAGAAAATGTGCATACATCATTGTGTAAGAAAACTATTACAGCACCTTTCTCTTAGCACACGTCATAATTGTTGGAAGCTGTATCATTAGAAACGGTATATTGCCTATACTAAAAAGAAAGGCGGATAGAAATATGCAGTTTTTTACTGTGGTGTTTTATAATTTTAATGTTCGTCTGACTGCACTGCATTCCAAATATAATATTTGTTTCCAATTTAATTTATTCAATATTTTATAACAGCAAATCTGAATGTCACAGTCAGTAGCAGAAACCACTTCCATAATGTGGCACACAATATGTCACAGGTGAGAATCTGTGTACTGAGGACGCATCCTGGGCCATTTAAAATGCTGGTCACAGCGAATACTGATATATGTGATAATACTGGTAGCCATAGAAACCAGTCAGAGCTTACCTTCATAATATTTTTTAACAAAACCAGATTCCAAAGGGTGATTTTTCTCTGACTTTGGGAGCACAGCATGTTGTAGTATCCAGCAAATTATCCATTGGATGTTTTTAAAAGCAATTCAGTCTTGAAGTGCCTGGCAGTTGTTGTACAACACTCATTTCTCAACACTAAAGACTAGGTGTGTTATTAACACATGCTACAGTCTCCAAAACCTCCCTGGGGAATGCAGGAAATGTGAGGAGCAGAATAAGATTACAGCATGGGCTGTACAAAGAAGGGGCAGGTCTGCTGCTACCAGCTTCTTCTCATTTCCAACCACTCCTGGAGGGACCAAACGATTGGTTAGGACGTGCGAAGCAACGGGGAAGAGAGGCAGCCAGGCAGCTGGGGAATGTGTGCAGCGTAGAAGATAAGGGATGGAGTCCTGGCTCTTGTAAAGGTGAGATGCAAGGTAGGATTTGATGTTTGGAGCCTAGAAATAGGGCAAACAGAAGCTCTTGGTGAACAAGGGTTTTGCTCTGAAATTTGCAGCGTGGAAAGTGAAGTTTTCTGGGAGAAAATAATAGTTTAGAAGATGCCTTTCATAGGAAGCCAAAATGCCTTAAAAAACTTTCTGACAGGATGTTAAAATCAGGTACTGAAAAATGAAAATAAGACCTCCCCAGGCAGAGGATAGCTAGCTGACTGGCAAGGGTCCCTGGGGAGGTGTGTTGTCCAACTTGAGTTCTCGGGTGATGAAGACTTGACAGTTCCCTTGGCTGCAAAAAGTGAGCAGGGAGATATGATCTAGCACACATTTGTAGATCGGGTTCAATATAAGCCCTATTGCTGTGGGAAGTGCAGAGAGGGAGAAAAACCTCCCCTTCCTATAGCATGGAGCTGGCTCCTGCCTCTGCCCCTATCTGTGAGGCAGCACACCTCAGTCTGGCTGCTCCCATGAGAAGCTCTGAGCCAGCTCTGCAGGTAGCAGGAAAAACAAGGGAGAAGGTATCAAATGCACAGAAGGGCAAAATAAAATGAAGAACAAAAGCAGAGTGTAAGACATTTTCCACAGCTTTGAGAGGACAAGACACCTACCACAGGGTTACAAAAAACATTTAGCTGTGATATGACCTAACGAATTTACCTATTGACAGTTCTTGTCAGTTCATACTGAATTATTGCATTTTTCAAAGTTAAGATGGCAGATGAGGAGTTTGAAAAGCCTTGCTTATCTCTCAGTCACTGGGCTCTACACAGATTTGGGGTTATGGCATGGGAAAATCTGAAAACATCCCCCCAGTACAGCAATGAACTCACACTACATGCTGGTTTGTTAGCAGCTTCATGTAGAGAAGAGTTAGAGCTGGAGCTACTATAAAGGCTTGAGAAACTCAAACCTCTGCCTAAACCTCTTACTGAATTGAAATCAAGAGTTCCCTGAAAAACATGGGGATTACTTACGCCACCCTGGTGAACAGGAAAATGAACGCAAGATAGAAGCATTTGTAGGAGCAAAATAAATTTGCATAATGCATGCAAAAATACTATTGACTATTTTGAATCCAAAGACCCTGTCAGAGAAACGTGTAGAAAAGCAGTGGAGGCTTTTCTAGACTGTACAGTGAGTAGACAGAGGTATAAGGCTGCATTACCACTCTCCTATCCGATGCAATGTGGTGAACACAGTACCTTCTATCCTGCAAAGTACAAAAATCCAATTACTTAGACTTGTAGAGGACAGAAGGCAGCATGTATAATTCAAGCCGAAACAAATACAATATTTTAAACTTTAGCTACTGGTCTGTGAAGGCATAGATCTGTTTCATCTGGAGAAAGAGTCTAAATATTATGGCTTATCAAAGAAATTATTGTGTTTTCTTGCAGTATGGACCTTGCATAATACACAATGCTACAATTTGCTGTGGCCACCGTCAGCCAGATCCACTTGGCTCATTCGCAAGTGAAAAACACTCTGGAATTGTCAAAAGAGTCATCTTAAACAACAACTATTGAACAGAAAGAAGACAAAAAAAGTGTAATTTCAGTAGATATGTGAATAATGAGAACTGAATTTAGCCATTGAACAGTGATAAACAAATCATCCTAAGGACTTGACAGCAGTTTTGCAGTTCAGCTATTGAAGATGCAGCATTTATCAAGAAGAGCTGAAACCAGAGTTTGCCAATTATAACAGGAAGACAATATATAGAAATAAGATTAATTTCTTTCACTCCTTAAAATTTCTGTACATTCAGGTTTGCCCATGAATGTTCACTTTGATACAATTTCCTAGTCCCATGAATTGTGCTTTGGTAAGAGCATATGACCTCTCCAACAGGTGTTCCACCTTACTGGACTTCAGTGGGCAAGTTAACAAAAAATAGTATCAGTGAGGGCCTGAATTAATCCTTGTCACATTTTTCATGACTTTCCATACTGGAGAAAAACCCTTAGGAACATCAGACACGTGCCATGCGAGTTAGAAAATAACATCACTAGATGAAAATATCGCTACCTTGTAGGGCATCCACAGTACTAATTTCAATTCACCATCAAATTTAGATGGGGACCAACCAACATGCTGCAAAGTTTGAGTGAATCCATAGTTGAAACAGATCAAGGTCCAAATTTCATGGTACAGTAAACAGCAGTTAGCTGCAAAGAGATGATACATTACAATGCAGGTTTCCTCATAACCCAAATATAAAGCTGACTTACTACAAGATTATTTCTAAGCAAATTAAGAACCAGTTTTTTACTGTCTGGTTGGCAGTTGTACAACACTTACATGACAAGAAAGCTGTCTGATCTCTAATTAAATCAGCAGATTTGTGACATTATAACTCTTCTTTCAAAAATTCTAGCGCATGCATAGGACAGGAAAAGAAACAGCAATGAATTTCATGAGATTTTCCATCTAGACACTGAAATCATTCTCTAGTAAGATAGTAGTTTGCCTCTACTTTAATAAAATGAATAAATAACGGATGTCATCAAGATACCTGAGACAGCCCTGCAGAGACAGTGGAAAACCAAAAGCTTGAATAGCATTCATATTCCTGAAAGAACTACCTTACCATTGAATTGCTTTGAAAATATGACTCATGATAACCGAAAGCACAGATGACTAACTTACAGTTCCAAGAATATGTCCTCTGCTGTTAAATATCAATCACAAAGTGCAGCATAGCCATTAATATTTAAGACCATCACCACTGGGAAACAGAGAGACACTTGAATACCCTTGTTTAAAATTTATTGTCACATTCAAAAAGATAAATGAGATCTTTTCTGAAGTTTCATTTCATGGAGTTGTTTTGATTGTCTTCTGAAGTGCATGAAATAATGCACTCTAAGACAGAAACATTCTGATGCTATGAAAGAAAATATCTACACTTAAGAAAGAGCTTTTTTGTCCTCCTCTGTGCCAATATGCTGGAACCAAATTCATAACACCTCTGAATCCACTGCAGGATGAAACATCTCAATGTATCACTGTGGTCACTCTTCCCATGTTCCCAGATTTCACTTGTCCCCGTGAATAAGAATCCTTTCCATTGCTCACTGAAAGTCTCTTAAGGGGGGGTCCCAACTTCCGGCCTTTCCTGCGTTATTGCTTATTCAACAAGAGCTTCTTCCTGTTGCATGCATGATGCAATTGAAATAAAGCTGTGGGTCAACTGCAAAATTGTACAGGTTTGATTTTTTTCCCATTAATTGGGTGTTACTTTCATAAAGGCACCACCTTTCCATCTGCACCTCTTTTCTGAGAAACTTATTTAATGCAGAGGGCTTGTCATGACTTTCTGTGGCAAATGTTAATCATGTTTATTGAGAAATTACAGAAGGAGAGGAATTATTCAGAAGCTGTGTCATTTAAGTATTATCATAGTATTGATTTACAGGGACTCTCAGAAAAGAGACCAAGAAAACTCCTGGGGAATTCAAAACTTACTGAGGAGTAAGCAAGATCTGAAGAGCCTATGGCTTGATGAAAGCGCAATAACAAAACACTTAAAAGGTCACAATTCAGTTGTATTATGCTGAACTTGAAAATTAATAATTTGTATTCATTTTGAATCACAACATAAAACTTAGCACAGATCCTTCCTTAATATGGAAATGGGACATATCTCTTAAAAGTGTGATTTAGTCTGCATTTAGATCTACATTTGGGAATTTGAACTGAACTTTAATGTGCAGAGGCCTTTTTATCATGAATCTGACTCTGATTTCAGAAGATTGCAAAAAACCTGTTGTAGGGCAACAGGTGAAGTGGCTGAGTATGGAAGAAGGTTTATCCAGAAGAAAACAATGTGCTCTAATAACTATAAATCACAATAAAGAGTTTGAGACAACTGTCTTCCTTACATCTGGTTTAGCATAGAGATGGGGGTAACAAAATACTAAAGAAAAGGAAAAGCCTATTTTGCTCTTCTATGAAGAAATATGTAAATCCTGGGAGCTTCAGTGATGTTAAAAGCACATTAGAAACAAAAAGAAAACACCACCCACATATATCATAAAGCTAGACTGAATAATATATTGACTCTAAGCACAGCATTTAAAACTAACTTTTTGGTATCTTCTGTCAGATGCAAATAAATGATGTATAAAAATGCCGATTCTTCCTTACAACAGAACTAACAGAAAAATGTACTTATACATTTAGCTGGGACCAACTTGGGTACACTCTTTCTCTTCTCTTGACTCCTGGAATTTGTTGCAGACTTCTCAGGACACTGCATTTTATTCCTTCCCTCCACCTCCAAGTTCAACTTTCTCTTTTTTACGAGCTGGAGTAGCTCAATTTATTGTATATATAATCAATCAGACCCCTTGGAATTCCCATCATTTCACCAAGATTTTTTTTTCCAGCTTCTCCTGCAGCCTTTTCTCTGGCATTTCAGCAAGTGTTACTGTCAAACACCTTATTAGAATGCTCACAGGTAACATAAATGAGCATTAGTATTAATTAGCCTACACTATTCAGTTTTCTTGTCAAATGAGCTGTGTTACCCCTTCTGGCAAATCTTTTTTTTTCTTGTATCTAAAGCAGTAGATGTAATCCTATCATAGTGTGGCTGGTGCATTCTGTACAACATCACTAGGACACTGTACGTTTAATGGTATGCCTCCATCTTTGGCAGAAAGACATGTTTGATTTTGTGGTTGCTAGAGTCTAACGTGTCCACCTATGAAGTATGGCGCAGATTTTACACAGTTTTAAGTAAATGCAACCAGCAATTTCGAACCTTCTTAATCAAGAAGAAAATATCACTATAAATATGCAAACATGTCTGCTGTGTTGTGCTAGTCACAGCCGTACCACCACTTTTTGCAAAATGTTTTATTGTTACAATCCAGTTGGGGTTAAATAGGCTTTACTCCCAGTTAAAGAATACCACTCAAATAGCAGAAAGACTTTATGTATAACTGTCACATTAACACGTTACATGTAGAATTCATGGGCACAAATAAATTGGGGATCAGGATAAACAATTTATGTGCTGGATGCCAACAGCAGAAACAGTCAAATTCAGTCTATGAGGGGAACTTTTCTAGAATAAATAAAATAATTATTCAGATTTTCACTGAGCATGTTATCTCTGAACCTGAAAAACTAAATTGAAAACTTTATAAACATTTTCTTTCTCATTTACCAAACAGTCAGCAACCCCTGGGAAAACTGGAAAACCTGAGCAACTATATGTAGAGAAAGAGTGAAGAGAAAGAGAGAGAGAGGAGTACTCACCTAAGACTTTACTCCCAGGTGCAGTTAGACTTGGAAAGACATCTTTATCCCTCCTACATGTTCTTCAGTCTTCCATGTTACGAAGTCCAGTTTGGATGTGCACCTAACCTGCTACCTGGTCCAAGATTGTCAGTATCAAGAAAACTATAGATCACATTGTTCTTTGCTGCAAAATCTGTTCTATTCATTGCAGATATTACTCTTGTGACATCATTTCCCATCTGCCCTGGCTGCATATGACATCATCTTCAGGATACTGCTTATCCCATTCAATTCCATTTATGGAATCACTGCACATAGGATTCAGATTTTCATATGCAGAAAAAAAAATATATATATATATATATATATATTTTGCACAGTTTTATTTCTTAAAGTTTTCTGTAGTTTCCACCATTCTTGATCTACAAGATCCAAGTTTAAACTTGTCTTTGTTCCATGTAAATCCTGGGGTTTATGATGCTTTGAAATAATAGGATGACTCACTTATTCCAGAGTATGTCTTCCATAATATTTATGTCTACTTTTAATACAGTAGTAGTAAAAGTCTATTCCTCATATAAAAGTAAACATGATAATTAAAGCAATAAAGAAAAAATGTCCTAATTCCTGTACCTAAGAGCAGTAATGGATTTTTTTATCTTCTAGTGATTTCCTGGCCCATGTTCTAGGCTTGAAGCTTGTGCTCCCTGCTCAGACAAGAATTTGGACTTTAGACAGCCAGAGAAATTAATATATTTATTATCCATGTTGTTCGGTGCAATCCTTGCACAGTGTCTTGATAAAGGATCTTGGCGAAAGATTCGTCATGCAAAGATTCCTTTGACTGTCTTCTCCTGCGTTTGGATGTGGTAGAACTTTCTGCTTAGAACCACAATGGCACATACTGCCCTCTGAGCTATTTTGGAGATAACAGTATGTATCCGTTCTTGTAATTCCAGGCCATAACCTGCTCTGACACTCAAATGAAGAACAGCCTGCTGGGACGGCTTTCTCAACAAATGTGGCAGCAAGCCATCTATGTCTTCTCAACAACTGTCGCATTTCATCCCACAGAGGTAGGGACAGCAACAGAGAGGCCTCAAAAGCTTCAGCAAGTGCGTTGAGCTGGGTGTGTGGAAAAGCAGGGCCCACTGCACTCTGCATTGCCAAACACACACACAGTCCCCCTTGTATTTCCTTGAGGAGTATGTCTTGCAGTTAATGTTGTACTGAGCTGCCTGGGGCATGTTATCAGCATCAGGGCTGTTATTTCAATTTCTGTGGACTCAGGCAAGTGACATCCCATCTATTATGTTTGATTCAGTTTTTCAAACATTTCTTTGAAAAATGAACAGTGGAAATATGCCTGTTTTTAATGAAAACATGGATTATTTCTTTAATCATTAATGATAGGCTCATATGTTTTAGAGGGCATACACTACTACAGTCTAATACTGTTATAAATATTCAGTACCTAGAAATACGTGCTCTTCAATTTCCTTTTACTTGCCCATTTACAAGAATTTGTAATCAAGTGTCTCTGGAATCTTCCTTCTCATGCAAGTATAATCTGGACCCTTTCCAGGTGCACGGATAACCGAGTCTGTGTTAAGTCCATTGCAGATGTCTTATTTTGTGGTTGCAAAGGCAGGAATAACAATAATAAATTATGGCAGTTATGGAAAGAGCACAACATACTGATTGTATGTAAAGCATGAAGCAACTTATTGCCATCACTGAAGGAACATTATAGTTGCATTCTGTTAAGCCTCATAAGTCTGTCATTACTCACAAATAATGGCTAAAGAACTATAAGGCAAGTAATGAGGAGGACATATGAAGTAGCAGCATACAAAAAGCACCAAAAGCTGTGTCTCCATACTAATCTTTGGACCTGTATACTTGCTACAGAAAAAGTGGCAGGAGGACATCTTCAGTGGCTGGCATGGGAACGTGACTTCAGATGAGTTCTAGCTATGGTCTGATTAAGTGCTGTTATTAATATCAAACATACCTCCAGGTGTATATTACCCCATGGTTTTTTGATGTCATGTGTATCTACCGTTCACTCCTTCCATTTAGTCCAGAACTGTCTCTAAAATTTCTTGTGACCTTCTGGCAGAAGCACATGAAGGTGCAGAAAAATTCCAGCTTCTCTGAGAGAAGAGGCAACTCAAAGCCTGAAGAGTGATCAGAAACACCCTATCCGCAAAAAACACCTCATCAGCTTCGTAACTGGAGTACTGCTCAGGAAAAGTTTGGTGAGGCTAGAAAATGTCTTCCCTCAGTTTCAAGTAGGAAAAGACAAATTGCTGCAAGATGAGATCTTAGAGTTGTCTGTGTAGTTGTGAACTGTGAAACACAGACATACATTTCTGTTGTCAGGTATGTACAACACATGAGAGTAGTTTGATCATTAAGACAGTGGCTGCCTTGCATTGCTAAGTTTATAACTACCACTGCAAAGAAAACACCCGAAAGCGAAAAGGAATCCAAAGTGTCAAACACATAGTAAAAGCCAGACTCTTAGAGAACTGAAACCTTAAAAGATAAGGCAGAATAAAGGCAGAGGAAAGAAGGAATCCATTGTTAATTGCTGCCTTTAACAATTGTAATTGTGATATAGCATGGTTAAATGGCAAATGAGGAATGGGAAGAATAAAAATAATTAAGAATGAGCAGGTTTACAGTAAGGATGGGTTAGCAGGTATTTGCACAGGGCTTTGGAGGAAGTTTTTTGCATTAATCAAATACAAATTCTCCAAAATGCTTTTCACATTTTAGCACCACAGTTTCACACACTTCCTCGACCCTTCCCATTCTTTTCTGTACTTCTGCTCTTGAGATATATGCTGCAAACTGTATATAAAAATGTTTAGGTCTACTGTTTATTCTATCTATCAAATGACATTTTTCTGAAGAAATGCCTTCTTTTGAAAATGTTTATGAGTCTTTTCAGTTCCTGGTTTCATTTCAGAGATTGGAAATGAATTTCTAAATCTCTCTTGAAGGTTCCTTATGAAAACTATTCACTTTTTATGAATAATTGACCCACCTTACCCTGACAAAGCACTACATTTCTGAGAACTGTTTATCCAGAAAGTGGAGAAGTTTTTTACCTTGATGCAACATCTGCTTTCCCAGATGTTTCACTTGGAAGACAACCATGCTGATGAAAACAAATTGCCCTATAAGTGAACCTTTACTGAATTTGTTGGGATTTTAGTTTGACCTTGGGATGGATTGATTCTACCACTCTCTGGTAGCGAATATCTGAATTTGTTTTTCAAGATTGTGGTTATAATGAGCCGTGCAAGAAATTGTCGACCCTCTGCCCCTTCAGTTGTCAAGAACAGTGAATCCTTTAGAGTGAAGTGTTTATAAAGACAAAAATGCACACAGTGATGTCTTTATGAAGGGGAAAATATATCACAATTGCAATTGGGTTTTGAGTCATCCTATTAGCTTCAGTTCATTTTCACTAGATCCACAATGAAATTTTCACTGTGGTGACAAACTGTAGCAAAGCAAGCCCATAAAACCTGCCAAGTTATTTCCATTTGCTCAGTGCCTTTGGAGTGTGTTGCAAATGCGACTAAGTTTTACTGAAACTCTCATTTATACAGATGCATTGTAAACTTTCCTGTACACAAGTCAAGATTCAGGAGAAAATAATTAGGTTAATTTGATTTTTACTCTCAATTTCTCTCTTTTTGCATATACAGTAGGGATTAGTTGTCTTCTTTATGAAGTGTCTGGCTTTTCATCATATTTAATTGCTCAGTAATTTTATCATTATAAGATCCTTCTCCAACTGTACTTTAGCATTCTCGCTGCTATTATTTTGTCCAGCAATTTAACAATGATTTAAATTTCATTATAATATTTTAAAAATCATTGATAAGTAATTTATATTTGGATGCCACTGTGACACTATTTCAGAAAAAAAAAAAAAAAAAGAAAAAGAAACTAAAAGAAAGAAAAAAAAAGAGAAAAAAGAGAAAAAAGAAAAAAAAGGAAAAAAAAAGAAAAAAAGAGAAAAAATTATTAAGCAACACAACATTTATAATACACTATTATGAAGGGATAGAATAACTGTTACAGAGCATGACTGCTACCAAAACAAACAAACAAACAAACAAATACTGAACAGGCGTCCTTGATAATTTGTAGTTGAAATGGAGACATTGGTGCATGTTTTTTCCCCACCCTTTTCACAATCCATATCCATCATATCCCAATCAGTACAGCTGAAGAAGGGAATTGGATGCTGTTGATGGAAAATAATTTATATGCAGACATACTGGAATTTTCCAAGCCACAGGAATAGAAAGCATTATAGTAGAATAACCTGTGCAAAAGGGGAGCCATGTGTTTTGAGTGCTATTGATTTTTCTTCTTTAAATTCAGTATTGATTACTCCTGTCCATTGATTACTGAAATAGTCTATTTTTCACTTTAAGGAGAATGAATTTCATTGCTTTGCTGCCCTTTATTCCTAAGCAAAATCCCTATAGATGCCACACTTCAGGAATTTGTAGTCATACATGACCTTTTAATTATTTATTACTTGAATGCCTATCGGCTTAAAATTTATAGCAGTAACTGAGGTCAAATTGCTCTGAAAGAAGAATCAGGTTCTCCAACTTGTATCTCTCACCAAAGCAAGGCCTCCAAATGCAATCTATTGTTCTGCATAGATATTCCCTTGTCATATTAAGAATAGTTTGAAAAATACATGTCCAAAATTCCAGTCTTTTGCTTCATTTCTCAGAAGATGGGAGATGTCATCAACTTATTTAAGAAGAAAAAGTGGGGGCTGTTCCTCTGTAAGGCTCTGGGCTTCTAACTTGCCAGCCAGCAGTCCTGGTAGCCTACCTCCCTCTTTCCCAAAGGAATACAACTGCTTCTCTGCTCTGCAGAAGAAACAGTCCTAGGCCTTCCACTTAAGAAACAGCCCCACAGCCTCCCAACATGGAGATGGGCATCAAGAATATGATCAAGGTCTTATGGGATTTTGTTCTCCTATGTAGACATATTTATTTGAATTCATTATAAAAGCCAGAAAACAAATATTAACTGCTGTTTGGAAGTTTATAATTGTGGTTGTGGAGGTTAGATGACCTTCTTTCTTTGTTTGTTAGCATTACATTGCTACAGGAAAAATAAATGACCAGTTAAACCTACGATGTGCTCAAACTCCAGAGAGACACAATGGCCAGCCTGATAAAAATGGGGACTGTGGAAGGGGGAGAGTGCTTTCTTCTTTTTTAAATTTTCCTGCAAGTGTTTTATTGATTTACCTTCAGTCATGCAAATTTGATATTTATTTTCCAGAAGAAGCAAAAACAAATTTAAAATTGCTATTGCCTTTACCACTTCAGAAATGCATATGAAACATGATTAAAAAAACCTTTGCTTGTAAGTTTGTTTTCTCCAAAGTCAGTATTAGGTCTTAATGGCTCAGAAAGAATATCATAATACAACATCAACAAACCTAATCTACCGTAAGAAGAATAGTAATATCAAATGGCCTCTCCTATGGAAATGAATTGTAATTAATTACCTAATTTGTTGAAGAATTTGTAATATATATTTAATGGCACTGCTGTCTGGCATAGCCTTCCAGACCATTTTCTGAAAAAACATGATCTAAGCATAGCCTCAAGCTGATATTATCAAATAACTCACCATGCCGTGTAAAAAATACACACAAAACAAGCAGCTAATGTTTCAGCTTCTAGGGCCTCAGGAAAACCTGTTTCCACCTTAACATTTCTCTCTGGCAGCCTCATCTCCTGTGCTGGAACATGCAGTGAATACATATTCAGCACCGGTTTCATTGGAGGTAGCACCTAGCAAACAATAGCCAATTACTATATATCACACTCCAATTACTAGAGATCTTGCCATATGTCTAATAGTGTGATATAAACACTCCATTAGGCTTTCTAATGGTGGTGTTAAATAAAGGGTGAACAAATAGTACTAGAACAGTTAGAAGCCCCTGGGCAGCTTTGCATCTTCCCATGCCACTCCTTTTAATGAGATTATGCTATTGCTTTGGTCAATAGAAATCGTCATTTGAAGGTTTCCAGTTGTCCTGCCCTTTTGTGTTGAACTGACAAGGCAGATGTATCTAAATCTCTACTTTTTGTCTATTTTCTTCAACAGTCAAAAGTTCTTGCCTTTATTCCTCACTTGCATTGCTGTTTCATTTTGCCAGATGAAACAATGCTTCTCTCCTAATCGGGTGAGGGATCTTTGTTGCAGACGCTTTCTGGAACCTAATGTAGCCCCTGAATTTCTCAAAATCTTTTAGAGACATTAGTCATCCAAATGATCCCTGCATCAGTGATCTAGCAAAGCATTGTAAGAATTTATTCAATAATAGTAGAACATTTTTTCCAATTAGAGAAATATTCTTTACTTTCCTTGCATTAAAAATAGAAGAGCTTTTAAAGCTCAGAATAAGTAGAATGAAAAGCTCATTAAGATTTGTAAGCTCAAAAGACACAATATTCAGAAAAATAAAGTAATTGAGGAAGTATTAGTTCCGAATAAAAATGCTTACAGAACTGTAAAACAGTTGCATCTAGAAATACTACAGCATATACAGAATATTTTATACAGAGGATTAGCAGCAAAACACCAGAGAATAACATTGAGTAATGTCCTGCGTCATAGACTGAAACTGCATTAACTGCTGAGTTATAGTATAAACATATAAATGTAAATTTCGTACAAGCAGTGGTGCAGCCTGATGCAATGCATTAATACTGAAGAGAATGACAAAGCTGAATTTAAACCTCTGACTCTTACAGTCTGATTATTGTTTAGCTTAAGCTATAATCAACAGTAAAGCTACAGATATGCTCTGTTTACTTTTAGAGATGTTAGTATGCCAGAAGAAGATACCGAGCTGCCAAGATACTAAGCTGCCATTCCAGCTCTGTGGTTTTGATATATCTAAAAGAACCTGTTAAATTATTGCAAAAATTCAGCTTTGGTATCGTCCACTAACAAACTCCAGAATGATGGTTTGTGTATTTCATACGTAAAACACAAGAAAATGTTACATGTAACATTCTACCACTTATCATCTACTTCAGCAGTGTTTCTTTCTCTGTTAAATTGTGTTGATTTAGTAATCACAAAAAAAAAAAAAAAAAGTTAAATTACAAGCCTTCTGTCCATATGTCCTCTTTTCAGCTAATGCATGAAAGGCATAAACCAGTATTGTAGTACTGAACTTTTGTAATACTGCACCCAAAGGACCACCTTTCAAGACCAGAAAATAAGTTGGATGCTTTGGGTGTCAGCAAGGGCTGACTGTGATGATGGTTTACAATGTGGGGACTCTACTTTATAGACAAACACATTTTCCAAATAATTTTACAGTTATCACTGAACAAGGTTTGGAATCACAGAGTCACAGAATCATAGAATGTTAGGGATCGGAAGGGACCTCGAAAGATCGTCTAGTCCAATCCCCCTGCCGGAGCAGGAACATCCAGATGAGGTTACACAGGAATGTGTCCAGGTGGGTTTTGAATGTCTCCAGAGAAGGAGAATCCACAGCCCCCCTGGACAGCCTGTTCCAGTGCTCTTTCAACCAAAGGGTATGTGATGCCTTCCACTATACATTTTAATCATTAGTGGAAGCAGGGTGTTTACTAGGAGGACCTGAGTCCTTAGTGAAACATTGGTCTTATATTCTTAACTTCAGTTCGTGAAGGTCTAAAGAGAAAGGATTTCCTCTTCATTTGCGATGACAATACCACTTGGTCCCAAAACTCCATGTAATTTCTGCAAGCAAGTATTATGAAAGATGGCTTCAAAAGTACTACTGCTGTATAAAAGTCCTGAGGAGTCAAGAAGACAAATATGGGAACATATGGCAGATTTTAATTACCGCCCTCTTGGGAATGATGACAAAGTGGCAAAGTCATAACCATTCTTCAACACAGATATCAAAGCCTCTCATCAGGATCTTTCCATCCTGGTTCATGGATGTCCCAGTCAGCTGTGTAAGTCCAAGCACTAAAAGCAAAAGATGTCACACCAGGAAGCAGTGGAAAAGGGAATTTCTGAAGCATTGTTGATTTGTACAGAGTTTGGTAGGGTTTTCCCTAAAGACTCAAGAGAAGTGCAATCAAGAATCATAGAATAGTCAGGGTTGGAATGGACTTTTAAAGCTCATCTACTCCAACACCCCTGCAATCATCAACCCCTGCATCTTCAACTAGACCAGATTGCTAAGAGCCCCATCCAGCCTGGCCTTGCATATTTCCAGGGATGGGGCATCTACCACCTCTCTGGGCAACCTGGGCCAGTGTTTCACCACCCTCATTGTAAAATTTTCTTCCTCGTGTGTAGCCTGAATCTGCCATCCTTTTGTTTAAAACCATTACTCCTTGTGCTGTCATAACAGGCCCTGCTCAAAGTCTGTCCCCATCCCTCATATAGGCCCCTTTTAAGTACTGAAAGGCTGCAATAACCTCTCTCCAGAGTCTTCTCCAGCCTGAACAACCCCAACTATCTCATCCTGTCCTCCTAACAGAGGTGTTTCATCCCTCTGATCATTTTTGTGGCCTCCTCTGGAAGCTGTCCAACAGGTCCATGTCTTTCCTACACTGAGGGCTCCAGAGCTGGATGCAATACTCTAGAGGGAATCTCACCAGAGCAGAACAGAGGGGCACAATGACCTCCCTCAACCTGCTGGTCATGCCCCCTTTGCCCAAGATACGATCGGCCTTCTGGATTGGTTTTGTACAAGTGAGAGGTTCTCCAGAACCTCCTGGTGAGAGGAGGCTGTCTCTTGGAAGCCCTTGTGGATGACAATTATGCACAGGGAGCAGAAACTGCAATTTTCTTCAGTCTATCATCTGTTAGTTCTCAGTATGCAAGGCTTTTCTTCATGCTTCTGAGAGGTACAAAAGGAGTGGCTAAAAATCTAAAAAGGACAAAATACAAAGTTTTCACAGAAGTCCCAGGATCACAGTAAAAGTTCTGTCCCTTGAATAAGATGCAGCCTCATGTCATTTGGTGGTAAGAAAAAAGAAAAAGCTCCGGGAAACGAGACTGCACACCCAGATGGAAGCCACATCCAGGACTGTCAGAATTTTCTGATGGAACTGAAGAGGCATTAGGTCAACGTCTATATTAAGCTTCCCACATACATGTTAGATGTGGTTTAGACTGATCTCAATTTAGATACCTAAATTGCAGGTTTATACCTCTGGCCTCATCACCAGAGGTTCTTCTTGTAATTAACTATGAAATAGGTGTATATATATAGTTTTAGGGCATGTTTCACCTTAGCTACTTTAGCCTGAAATGAATCTCATTTTACAAGTGTGTATTTCTTTCCACTCATTAAAAATGAATCTTAGTCCACTAGTTGAGACACGAAAGCAGATCTACATTTTAGAGAATCACAAGAAATCTGATGTGCAGCTGTAAATGTCAGTGTCCAAAACCACGAAGTTCTTAGACCAAAGCATCTGAGAAACATCTAGTTCATGGGGTAAAAAGGGAAAGCAAAAGCACTCATGTCGTGCTGGATTTCAGCTAGGAGCTAAAAAGCATCAGCCGCTTAGTGTGCTGTGAGAAAGCCAACGGATATTGAATTTGGACTTTTTGTTACTATGACTTCATAAAACATCAAATAATGATTAAGCCAGGGTATGAGGCAGCTGCTATGTTGTATTACCTCAGCATATCATTTAGATGTAAAAGAGATGATAAATCACAAAGCATTGACTGGTCTACTTGAACAACCTTCACCACCTCAGATATTGTAAGAAAGCCAAGTGGTGATGTGAGGCTGTACACTAACATTAAGAAACAGTTCAGAAACACTCTCGCTCACGTTCACTACATGAGAGCTAAATAACAGTAGAAAAAACTGTAGCAATTTAAACTTGATTTCCATAAATTATCACTTCCAATTCAACCTGAGGAAGAAAATAAATGCCTTCTGATTGTCCCAGTTCCAAAAAAGTCCTCTAGATTAATTTAAATATTAAGGACTTTCCAGAATTAATAAATGGCTCTCACCTAAAATATGAGAATTAAAGGCATGCACTCAGATAACTGTCTTTAATTCCACAGGACAAAGAAGAAATATTTCTTGAAAGCATAAATATTTGTTTAAAACAGCATTTTCAGCCTGCTCCTAGGGGAATCTTTTACTCCACTGTGGCCTCCTCTTCAGAATGCTTCTCTATACCCCATTCTTTTCTCAGTTTAAAGAGAATATCTATAATAATAAAAGTGTGGGTTTTTTTGTTTGCCTTTTCTTTCCTCATCAGTGCTAGCTTTATCTAAAAAATAGGTATGGGAAGGTGCTTGAAGAGGGGAAACAAAATCCCCTCGGTCTTTTCTTCACACTAAATAAATGTGCATCTCTAATCCTTATAATACTCCTTTTGAAACCAGCATGGCCATGCTTACATTTAAACCTGTGTACATGCATAAGTCTTTGTGGTATCAGCTCTGAAGTAGCAACTGAACCAGCAACTTGTCAGATATTTTAAGCCATGAATTTTTCATCTCTGAATAAAAGTTACAGCATGGCTTTATAAGTATCCTGCAAAATAAAAAGCTTAATCATGGACTCCAGCATTATTAAAGTGTCATTACTATCTGTCTCAGAAACAAAATGGGGGTGTGGGTCTCCACTGTCACTGACAGATGAAGCCTACTTATTTCAGTTCCTGCAACATTTCTGCAAGATTATCCCATGCTGCAATCATATGGAACAGCTTTTATCAACAATGCACATTAAAAAAGGAAAAAAAATGGGTATACTAAAGAAGAGCAAGACAGATTGGTACAAGGTAGATGTTGTGCTTTTAATTCCTCCAGGACTGGTTTTAAAACATTTACATTAATCTTGTGATATCTCATTTAAAGCAAGTAACCTTGAGGTTTTTCATACTAAACTTAGCATGATTTGAGGTTTCCTTCTGAAAACAAAATAATAACTTCAGGTCTGAGACATAAAAAGTCATGCAAAGACCAAAACTGACAATCCTGCTCTCAAACTATTCAAAAAAGGAGTAATTTAAGCAAGTGAAAATGTGTTGTCCACTTTATTAATCCTGTATGTTCTGATTGGTCTAGGGCTATACTATTTAGTCGGCTTTACTGAACATCATTGTAAAATCAGGTATATGTTATGAGATGTGTATTATGAACCATTTTTACTGTTATAATTAATACCGCTATAATATCTAACTTATCAGAAAGGACAACTGCTTGCTCATTGATGTTTTAAAATCTTCCATGACAGTGCATTGTTTCCTCTTGAATACTTGGAGTCATGTCAAGTGAAATCTCCCTTGCTCCCAGAATTCTGCCAGGAGTTAACTTTCATTTTGTGAATACTCAGACCCATTTAAACAGCTGTATCCTCATTATGTTTCCAGAAGTGTTTATTGGTCATTATTTGTTGTAGTTCTATTGAAAATTCTACAGAAAAAATAACAACCTATGAGTTACATGCACAATCGCACTTTACACTAATGGAATAACAACCAGCAGACAATTAAGATGAGTAAATAATGCTTGAGGTGAAGAGGAGAGGAGAGGGAGAGGGAGAGGGAGAGGGAGAGGGAGAGGGAGAGGGAGAGGGAGAGGGAGAGGGAGAGGGAGAGGGAGAGGGAGAGGGAGAGGGAGAGGGAGAGGGAGAGGGAGAGGGAGAGGGAGAGGGAGGAGAAACTTTGGCTGAGACACCCACACTGGTCAATATGAGAAATCTTTGCAGGTGTCCTTCATCTAAAACATACATGCCAAAAAAGATTCCATGGTTGCTGCAACTGGGCATTGCATCCCAAGTTTAATCAGTTGGCAATCTTCCTTATTTCCTACTGTATGATTTACTTCATAAAAGAAACTGTTAAAAGTCTATACTGAGTGAAAGTCTACCTGGAATTTGTAGATGTAAAAAGCCTCAAGAGAGAAATAAGCAAGCAGGAAACACAGAAGCAATTATTTTAGGAAAGGTAAAGCAAATTCTGAGAGACAAATTTACTTACTACTTTTTCCTCCTCTAAATAATTCAGCAACTGGGAGATTTCATGTCAGCAATTTCGTTATAGGGATGAAATTATTTCACAAAACCCTTTCCTTTCACATTTGACACAGGTTCAAAGCCTCAGAGAGCCTCTTGAATTCTTAAATGGGAATACAATTGCTAATAATCATCAGCCATCTTGCTTTCTTGCTTACATTTCCTCAGCATGTGGAAGGATGGATTCTTTACTATCTGGTTTACTGCATTTTTGGAGAGAATGGAAAGAGAGCTACACTGTACCTACCTGGGCACAATGAGCTCTCAATGGGATTTATAAGCTGTTAATAAGCACAACCTGTCTCCATAAGATAAAAACAATACCTAGCTTCTTATAGTTTTCCCTTGCTTGGTATTTGTCTGTCTTATTCATGTTTTGTGGTGGCTCTTATTATATTTATTGTATTAGAGTTTAGGATTTCCCAAATGGAAGATGTATTTCTGGGAAAAAACTACCAGCACAGTACAGGCAACATAAATACTGTCCTTCAATAAATACGAGAAAGGCAAGCACTTTGACTGAACGTTTTAATCTTTGCACAAAATATTGAAAACTATCTTTCTGAAGCAAGGAGGAAATATTCAACCAGCAGGACAGTTAATGAGTTTCCTGGGACTAATATATATATATATTAAAAAAAAAAAAAAAAAAAAAAAGAGAGAGAGAGAGAAAAACAGATAAATGATATTAAAGAGAGGATATGAAAATACAGAATAAGGGAACACCTGCAATATCTAACAACAGGGGAATAAAAACAAAGGCGATCTCTAACACAGCACATTGGCACCAGTATGCAGAGAGCACATCTTAACCCTATTAATCTTTTCAAATCGGGCTTTTTAAAACTGTATTTATTCTCCACGAAAAGCCCATTTCTAGATTCTGACAGTTATATTTCCTCTAAGTACTGCAGGAGCTTCTCTTACTTGTTCTCTCTGTGTTTCTGTAACGCAGTGGCACGTGCTCCCTTCCCACCTAAATCCAGCCACACACAGGGGTGGGCTCCAGCAACGTGGACATTTCCTCTGCTCCTCTCCCAAGTGAGCAGTGGGAGGACAGGCTGTGAAAAGCTACATGCAAGCACAAAAAGGAGTAAGGTGCTGGAGGACTTCGAACTATTTTCCATTTCCATCCATCCTCCATTAGGTATCCCAGCCCCTATTTAGTAATGCTGAAGACACCTAAGGACACCTACGTTAAACGATCTGTGAAGACAAGGGCCATAGGGCCATTCCTTGTTTTTACTCCCACCTACCTGCCCTTCAAAATGACCTTTTGCAGATGCTGCCCAAATTCAAAATGCTGCAGCATGTTCTCAGCACTTTCCCCAGACCTCCGGGTCCCCCTGAGGGACCATGGAGACTTGAGTCCCCAGCTTGGATCTCCCCTTCACAGCTCCAATGGAGGTTATGTTTCAAAACTCTTGGGTTTACAGTCTTTGAGAGATACAACTAATTAAATTGCTGAATCTTTACTTACAATATTTTAATCTGGTCTGGTGACAGGGCTTCCAGTAGCTGTGGGAAAAAAAAACAGTTCAGATTGTTAGAGGGTTTTATTTTCTTCCATTATGTATTTCATTTTTCAAAGAAAGTTCGCTGTGAAACATGAAATTTACTAAGGGAGGACATTATGGTGTTGTCATTGTGTGTGAACTCCTAATGGAAAAAAAAAAAAACCAACTCTTTTGTAAATAATATGGCTGCCTCTCCAGATACCTTAGAAATTCAATAGTTTCTTGAAAGAGTAACCTGCCAGTGTTAATGATGCTTGACTGTGACTGAGTGCTTTAATCGTCATCAGTCATTATGCTCTTTCTATTGTCTCGTTCTCTCACTGGTAATTAATGGCTCAGATGATGCATCTACCAGAATACAGAAAAAACTTTCTATTGACCACTTACGCTTTTTTTTTTTTTTTCAGATTATTTCCCAGAACTCACTTCTGACAAGTGTCTTTCTTCCAACTAATTTTTACTGTTTATACCTTTTTCCTCCTTTTGTCTCTCTGTTTGACATGCACATACACACAAAGACTTTTTTCCCCAGGAAGTAAGAAAAGGGACTGGAAAAGGCAACATGTGAAGTCCAGTTTTCATGAGGAAAATAACCTTTTTTAGGCCCAGTGCTAATCCTCTACCAAACAATACTAGGTGGTCCCAGGTATTTTACTTGCCCCCTTTACTGGCATTGTGCACACCACAGTACCTTTTAGAAGACCAACTTCATCACCAGTAAAAGCCATCCATTGACATATTTGTCTGCATGAATTCATGCTTTCAGAAAGAAATAAACGTCTGCCAGCAAATTACAGTCAGGGAAATGCTACTTTATGTCAAAATGTTGGTAAACAGGAAGGAAATCCTGTCAGTGGTGCCAAGGACTGGTTTCTTGGAGGTGCTTTGTCCTTCATGAATTGCAAAAGCTTGAGCTTTCATGGAACAGGAGAAATTAGATTTTTTTTTTGTCTTTTGACATACAAAATTTATTGCATTCCCGATCATGTAAATGAGAGGAAAATTATGCAGTTGTTATTACATGGACAGATTAAATCCCTGCTTTAATACCTCCTAAAAATTTCTGCATCTTTGGAAATCTTATGATATCCTGTTGTAAGAGATATATGTGAGTCACTTCAGAAATTGTAAATGCAAGTTCTAAGAGCTATACTTACTAATTAGATTTTCAATAAATAATTTAACAAGCCTGTTTCAGTTGAGAGGTTTCATTAAATACTTGAAAATATTTAACAATTTTGCTTCTTTTCACAACTGACACAGGTTCATCTCCCCAAAGATGTCTGTGAGTTTTTAAATACAATAGCACTGTTATTCTAATCAAGCATTTGCAGCTACCCTGAGTACATTTGCTTTGACATATTGACTATTTTAATTCTCTTTTTTTTGAGAGAGAGAGGGTTCATTCTTATTCATCTCTAAAGCAGGAAACCTTACCCTGATACTAATAAAGGTCTGTCTTGCCTCTGGAAATTTTTCTGTTATGGGATTAATAGAAGTTACATAGAAAATAATTCAAGAATAAAATGGTTTACTATGTTACCCTGTTTCACAATTTGGATTGACTGTCTTAATTGGAAATCACTTTTTCTTTGTAACTAAGCAGTTGCTGTGTTCAATATTTTTCTTTCTTATCACAAACAAAATCTGCATGGGAATCTAACTGAATGTTCCTGTTTTGGGGGTGGTGTGTGACATCCTTGCAGTGTCCTTGCAGTGTCTTATTAATGGCTCCATTGTACTTATCTGAATAATTAAATTGTGCTAATGGCTGTAGTGTTTCCATGAGCAACATTCCTTTTTTTCATAGTTACTGCCAATGAAGGATAGTATAATAAGAAGCCAACCACTAAAGTGCAGCTTTTGTGGAACCCAAGGAAATATTTTTAGCATAAATCAATCCAATGAGAATGAAATGCAGAACAAGGCCAAGAGTTTTTCTGGAAGACTTTCAAAACACCATCAATAAAGTGATGCTACAATTTATTACCTCTCAGTGTGCATTCAAAGATAAATGACCTATAATTCCATTTTAAAGTTAATGCTGAAAAATTTTCAAATACTAATAATGAAGAGAAATATATAAACACTGCAAAGATAACTGAGCAGACATTTGGGGTAAAAAGACAGCCATGCAGATACACCACAAAAATACACACGAAGACCTCTTTCAATACCCAAAAATGTTAATTTCACAGCTATTCACAAAATAAAAGACAAATTACTAGACAAACAGTACAATGAATTTTTGAAGGTATAATTCAGGCAATCCACAAGTTAAAACTCCTACAGCAACATAAGGTTTGTTGCTGAATTTAGTTATTGATATATTTTATCAATTACTGTTTAAACTCAGAAATTTCTCTTTTAGTAAATACTTGAGGGCTAAATCATGCTATTAAAGCAATAGTGTGCAGTAGGGTTGTTTGCTCAGATCCAGTTTGTCTCAGAGGAAGCTTATGGCAGGGACTGGTCCTCAATAAAAACTGGAAATACATACACATCTGTCCTTCCTGAACTTTGATAGTCCTGTAGATGTGCATAGATGTCAGACAAACAAGTAATATGAGACAGACAAACAAACAAGCAGACTGTCAACCCTTTTTTGGTCTTTGCAATATGGAAAGATACTTCGCTCATGGTGTTATGACACTACTGCCAGCCCAGACAGATACACAGCCAGATACACACAGCGTGTCCAGGATCGTTGAGGATTCAAAACCCTCATGTTGGGCCATTTCTGGGAATATCAATAATATGTGTTCATTGCATTTAGACTGGCAGCCAGAGAAAAATTTCTGTGCATCATAAAAGTGAGGTACTGAAATACATTTTGCCATAGATATAGTGGATAGGAACAAACAGCGATTTTAAGATCAAGTTTTATGAATAATTTGTGGGAAGTGACTTTATGGAAAGACATATAATATGGTCACCTCAGATAACCAACAACGGGATATCATAACCCAGTTTGCTCCTTCCTATATTTCTCCCTACTTACATGTTTACTTGCAAACTGGCTTCTGTCTACATGCACCAAGACAGCTTGGTTATAAGGAAAATGTTTACATTCAGAATAGATTTGCAGCATCATTTATTTCTCAAAGGATTATGAATTCGTCTGAAGAACTATAATATGGAAAGCTGTTTTGGTTTGGGTTTTTTTTTTTGATGTCTTATTAAAAGATCATTGCATAGAAAATGCTGGGTCATTCCAATGTGTTTAATCTGGATTGCTAAATAACATACACTTGCAAATATGTCTATTGACTTAGGTAAAATGAGAAAGTATTTTGCTTATATAAAATTTTCCTACATCACTGTAGAAAATACATTGGGTGGGCACAAGGATTCCTTCATTGTCAAAGATATTCATTGTCAAGAGCTAAATTAACTTCTTACACACACATTGCAGTGACAATCACCTGTATAACTGTTAGCCAGTCTCAGTGACTAATTGTTTTTCTGAAGTACATGATCTGAGTTCTGCTAATGGAAATAATAAAAGCTTTAATGTTCATACAGTTTCTAAAGCAGGATGGGGATAACGACGCAATTTTAAAAAACAGATTAGTCCACTGCACATAATGCTGCTTTTGGCAAGAAAATGAGCATATGATTCTTTATAATACAGAGGGGGGAAAAAAAAAAAAGAAAAAAAATAAAAGGACAAAACAAAGGCATTTCAATTTATGACCAGAATAAAAATGCACTGCATATTTTCTCTTTTAAAATCTCGTCTTTTTTCCCAAAGAGGAAAGCTTAACTCAGTAGATGTGTAATTTGTCTGAAAGCCTAGCACTAGACCAAGAGTGGTGACAGGATATGAGTTCATCTTAAGCAGTGAAAATAAATAAACTTTTTCTATTGAAAGTGTTCAGAAGAACTGACTGCCCTATCTTAGTTGGATATTTTGAATCAAAACCTATCAGTTTTAGAATATGCTCAAATTGAAGACACAAGGACAAATTCATTGTTGTCAGGCAAGGTCGTAGGTAGGCACTGGGTAGAGACTCGAACTCTTGTGGGTTACTCTGAGCAGTATTTATTGTAGAAGATTCACAGGAACAGCAGCGTTGGGTCACCTCCTCAGAGAGTGACAATCATACAGCAGTATAACTAGTCATTATATAGGGTTCTAACAGGTATTATGCAACTAAGCAAAATTTATCACTGTCTATCACTGTCGATATCTATCACTGTCGATATCCTCAGGTTCCTTCCGTTCCAGTGGTCTGCGGGTTCCACTTCTTTCTTGGCAAGTACCGAACGACAGGTCATCAGGTCGCAGGGCTAGCTCCTTTAGAAGTTTAACCTGTCTCATTTGTTATCCATAGTTCATCAGTCTAGCATAGAAATCAGCAACCCTAAGAATAGCATTTATCAATGTCTTAACTAAAGGTACAAAGCAAGCATAAGGCAACCACGCTCGTGGTTCTGGGTAAGGACTGTACAGGGGACAAGCTGAGACTTTCAGCTTTAGCAGCACAGCCTATAACACTGATATAGGCCTAAAATCCTAATTTCCTATTTTCCTACAACATGTACCATTTTAGATCCCTAGAAAATCCAACTCCTTCATTAAAAAATAAATGTTCGACATAATATCAACAAATTTCCAGCTCATCAACACTTTGATCATTCCCTTTAATTTCATGTTCTAAAGAGTAACATAAGGAAACATATAAGCTTTGAACCTCATTCAGATCCATGTTGTACCCTGGTATAATTACATGTGTTGAGGACCAAATGTCCTTCAGTCATATCAGTCACTGTCTCCATGCTTGCTGTTCTGAAACATTGGCCATAGGTATTCAGATACTTACATGTTAACTTTAAGGATATGGCAACTACTAGCAAATAAAAAAAAATTTAAAAAATCACCAAACAGTGCTGAAGTATACGTTAGAACCGAAATTTCAGGATGTTTCTTGCATATTAAATAAATAACTTGCAACATGAAAACTGCTATTTAACAATGAATTGCATATTCACATCTGTACTCAGATTACTAAAGTACATCAAATATTCACAACAAGCATCAATATCTAGCTGACTGAGAAGAAATCTCTAATGATACCATGATTAAACCAAAAATGTTGAGTGTGGTTAATTAACCTTCATAGAATAACTTATTTTTTACCTTTCTTTACAGTTTAAATCAAATCTTTCGATGCATCTTATAACAAATTCTTTCTCCTAGCTGTAAAATATTACAATGTTGTAAAGAAACAATCCAGAGGATCACTTTTTCATTAATAACTCTGATTTAAACCTACTCACTACCACATGAACTCACTATGCTTCCAAAATGTTCTTTATATGTCTGCTTAAACGAAGACCTCATCCTAATTTGATCTGATTTTTCTTTCTCCTCCTCCCCCCACCAGGGTGTTCATAGGAAGATCTGAATTGCACAGGACATTATCATAAAGGATGATTAATAGTTCTAAACATCCACTTCTATAAAAATCAATATCTTTGCAGAGAAGACCTGGAAGAGTTGATCTACTCTGAGCTCAGTGCCCATTCTGTTGGGCCACAAGCAGACCATGAGAATCCACCACAAAGAGCCCAAGGCCTCCTTGATGGGTCATTTGAAGGAAATCCAGAGGAAGAAAAATAAGAAGGCCATATTCACCATTTCCCAAACAAAATGGTGGTCTGAGATGAAAGATTTAAATGACTGTGTGCATTTACTTTTAAATGGTAGAACGGAGAGAAACTATAGAAACTGCTGCAAAAAAGGAAAAGCATGACTTCCAGTTTGTATGCAGTGAGGAAAGAAAAAGTGATAGGTTTCATGATAGCAAGGAGGCACTCTAAAGTCAGTTTTAGGCAGATGGTAAGTTCCTATTCAGACTTTATTCTAGTTGGAAAAGTGTAGCAAATAAACCTATTAGAACCAGGGCTTATACAATTTAGCACTCTGACAACATAAAATACAAATTAGGATATCAGTTGAGATCCTTGGGGTGTGACTACATAAGAATAATGAAGATCCACAGCGTGCACTCATACACTCACAGGAAACAAAAGTAGACACCTCTCACTGAAAGGTACTCAGAAGAAAAAATCACTTGCCGGGGTTAGACAAGGGCTCACTCAAGGATATATGCAGCAAACAAGAACAATCACTCACCCAAAATGAGGAGGTGAGGCACACTTAATCCCAGGAAGTCTCCTTAGATGGCATCCTAGCCTAAGGGGAGGGCTCCAGTTCACAGACCCGCTGCTCCGAGAGGACCACTCAAAGGGGGTTTTTGGTGGGGACCCCTTTTATAGCCTGGTCAGATCTGGCTGTGATCCTTACAACATAGTCTAGAATTTTCTCAGCTTTTCTGGGCACCTCTCTTTTGTTGAGGACACTGTCAATTCACTGAGGCTCCCACCCCTCCTGCCCCCGAGCTGGGTGGAGGTGAAGTCACCCTGCCCCCAGTGTGGGGAGGATGTGACTGTCAGCACCACCCTAGGTGTGTAGGTGGGGACAAGCACCGTGGGGCCAAAAGGTGCTAAAGAGCCATCAACTACCCTATTGAAGGCTCGATCTCATCAGGGGATGTGCAACTGCCACATAGGGGTTACTAAATTCTGGAACGGATTGTCCATGCAGATTACAGAACCTCTACCACTGGCAGTTTTCAAGAGCAGGTTAGAAAAAATCTGTCTGTTTAAAGTGTGGTTGCTTCTGCTTTGAGGCAAGGGAGAGACTCAGTGAAGTCTTGAGGTCACTACAGACCTCTTTTCCTTGCTTTTCTCTGAAGTCTATGAGACTTTACATAGGAATAGCAATTGACATACATGGAGTTTCCAGCAGTATCAGAGCTATAGTGATATCTAACTCCTTTGTAAAATCTTAAAGGAAGGACTTAACTGTTCTCTTACAGCAGTCCTATACTACTATTTACCTAACTGTATTTCTTTCGTTTAACAGCTATATAATGCACTACAGAATCATAGAATCGTTTAGGTTGGAAAAAACCTCTGAGATCATCAAGCACAACTGTTACCTAGCACTGCCAAATCCACCACTAAACCATGTCCCCAAGCATCACATCCACACACCTTTTAAATACCTCCAGGGATGGTGACTCAACCATTTGTCTGGAAAGCCCGTTCCCATACCTGACAACCCTTTCGGTGACAAAGCTTTCCCTAATATGTCAACAGGAGTGCTGCTCATTTCAAAGATGAAGGAAAAATAAAATGAATGAAGCCCTCATGTAGTAAAATAGGTTACTGTAGGTTACTGTACTTTTTACAAAGACCCTATAATGGTCTCCCACAAAACTTTATGAAGCAACAGGCAGTGGCTCAGCTACAAAATAAGATACTTCCAGATGAAATAGTGCCATGTACAAATCATCATTTTGGCAACTGTTTCTGACCCAAGGGAAAAAACCAGGAATCTGCCTTGGCTTTCAATCAGGTTCTGATCTTAGAAGCTTCGTTATAGAAGTACATGAGCAAAATGACTAGCAGCACATTGTCTGGCTATGTTTTTTTGGTGATCAAGTTCTCCTTCCTCACACCACAGGTATCCTGAAATTGCAAAAGGTTGTCATAGGAGCCTTATGCTTCCATTGTCAGTTTTCAAAGTTGTCAGTGAAAATTCTTCTAGGAAACCACATGGGCTTCAATTCTTCACTCCCTCTGCCACTTCCCTCTTCTCCTTTGCAAGGAAGGCAGAATACATCTTTGCACAGAGAACACAACAAGAGTTATAAAGACCTCCTCCATGTGTGAAAGAAATACAAGGGTGGACTTAATAAATAGCTGGACTTCACAAATAGCTGGACTTCACAAATGACCTTTTCCCACTGCTGATATTTTACTTTACAAAGAGCCATCAGATGCCTCCCATCCTGATACATGTGAATCTAAAACCTTAGGCTCCCAGAACCCTTGCAAAACCTACCAAAGTTTTCAAAATTGTCTTACAATAAAAGTTAAAATAAACTCATTGGTGATTTGTTAGGATGTGTATGGGCCATTTTATGCATAACAGCATTATGTTAAATGTCCTGCAGTTAAGGAATCCTTCCTGTACTGAGTGAGCTGCTGCATACATTTCTCTAATGTTTGTTCTTGCTTAGATTTATGGGGCATGCTCATTGTCCTTTATTAAATACTTCCATTAACTTTTCTGTTACATTTTTCTCTAGCTTATGTCTCTATAAAACTGAGTTACTAGCTATGAAAATTCATATCATTTGCATTTGTAGAAGTCCTGCTTCAAATAAATGTTATCTCTCTACATATTAGGTATGTTTAGATGCAAACCTCTGCCTATTTTTTCAAGATGCACTGACTTTTCATATTTCTTTAGGTTTGGATAAAATAAGACACTGCACCCTCCTGTGATGTTGTGGGAGTAGGACATGGGGTCAGAGGCAGATCTAACTGGTACTCAGTGGTAACAATGATTCTTTGAGTCATTAGCCCTCCTGAGTCAAGAACTTTCAAAGCTGCTTCTATTTTCTGTCTAGATCCACAAAAATTCTGAATTACAATTATTTGAGGAACTGTTTTGAAAGATCTTGTATGCTAACCCTTAGCACAGATTCAAATTTCTGAATTTTCAGCAGTCTTGTATTGTGTGCCTAGAATATCACCATGTGCAAGGATTTAAGATCTTCCTTTGTCCTTTACTGTTTCTTATTGAGTGGTTTAGGTAACTTCCAACCCAGCCTATTATTCTTCAAAGATCACATTTCCAAGTTTCCTTTGCTTTGCATACACAGCTTGGAGGCCTCACTTAGGGCTGTAAAAAGTCCCTCCAGGACTCAAGGTATCAATAAATAGGTAGTTCACAATCAAGCTAATATCTTCTTCTCGTACCCTGTTGTTTTCTTCTTGTACCCTGTTGTAGAACACACTCATGATACCTTCCACTTTCTTGCACTGAAAGGGAGTGGAGTTAAAACTCCCATAATTATTGACCGTTGCCCAATTAATCTTACTGCAACCATGGATAAAATACTTCAAATTCAGCTTTCTATTTTTTAATATTTTTTCCATCTTTTTATGTGTTCCTGCTACTGAAATATCCACAGACAGTCCCACTTAATGGATCAAGCTACTGTTATCTCTTGAGTATTTATTAATTTTTCATTTTTTCAGAAATCATCCTTAATTTCTTTTGTATTGCAAAGTCATAGAGCCTCTCATACATCTAATATCCTAGCCCTCCACATTCACTCACCTTTTCAGTGTTCTTTGTCTCATCTTTTTATTTCATTTTGTCATTCTGGAAGAAAATCACACCCTTGGCTTATCATTTGCTAAAGATTACTTCTATATGCATACCCAAGATATCAAACCTCCATGCTGTTTTATGAAGATTGCTTTTCCTGACAGCATAATACCAACAGTAGTGCCATGCCTGTATTTCTAGAGTATCCCTGGACTAACTACCCAGTGTTCATTCCAAGGACATTCCTATTGACAGAGGCATTTTAAATACAGACAACATCCCACTAAAATGTCTTTATCCTCTGTGTTAAACAAAAATGTTTAACATAAAGCCATGTTCTATAGCCATGTCTGAATAAATGTTTTCAAGTCTTTAGGAAAAAATCTTTTCCTGAGAAACATGATTAATATTACCCCAGTTTACAGACTGGAAAGAGGAACTTCCCAAGGCCCCGTGACAAATTACCAATTCTGAATTGCTCGCACTAAAGCCAAACCAAATCAAAAAATCAAACCAAATCAAAAAACCCAGCAAGTCTGAGGTATATCTTAAAAATTATCCAGGCCACTGTGTGACTGACCACAATAATTCACAAAGGTATGCCACTGTTTTTAATCTCCTTAGAATCATAGAACAGAATTGTTTAGGTGGGAAAAGGCCTTTAAGATCATCAAGCACAACCATTAACCTAGCACTCCCAAATCCACCACTAAACCATGTCCCTAAGCATCATATCTACACCTCTAGGCATGGTCACTTCCCTGGGAACCCAGTTCCAATGCCTGACAACCCTTTTGGTGACAAAGTTTTTTCTAATATCCAATCTAAACCTCCCCTAGAGCAACTGGAGGCCAATTACTCTTGTCATAGAATCATAGAATCATTTTGGTTGGAAGAGACACTTAAGATCATTGAGTCCAACCATAACCTAAATCCAGCACTAAACCATGTTCTGAAGAGCCTCATCAATACATCTTTTAAATACCTCAACCACTTCCCTGAGAAGCCTGTTCCCCTGCTTCGCGACACTTTCCATGAAGAAATGTTTTCTAATATCCAGTCTGAACCTTCCCTGGTTCTTGAGGGGCCATTTCCTCTCATCCTATCACTTGTTACTTGGAAGAAGAGACCAACACCCTCCAAACTACAACCTCCTTTCAGGTAGTTGTGGAGAGCAATAAGGTCTCCTCTCAGCCTCCTTTTCTCCAGGAAGAACAGCCCCAGTTCCCTCAACCACTCCTCATAAGACTTGTGCTCCAGACTCCTCGCCAGCTTTGTTGCCCTTCTCTGAACTCTCTCCAGCACCTCAATGTCTTTCTTGTAGTGAGGGGCTCAAAACTGAACACAGTATTCAGGGTGGGACCTCACCAGTGCTGAGTACATGGGAACAATCACTCCCCTGGTCCTGCTGGACACACTATTTCTGATACAAGCCAGGATGCTGTTGGTCTTTTTGGCCACCTGCTGGCTCATGTTCAGCTGGCTGTTGATCAACACCTCCAGATTCTTTTCTTCCAGGCAGCTTTCCAGCCACTTTTCTGCAAGCCTGTAGCGCTGCCTGGGGTTGTTGTGACTCAAGTGCAGGATCTGACACTTGGCCTTGTTAATCCTCATAAAATTGGCATTAGCCCATTGGTGCAGCCAGTCCAGATCCCTCTACAGAGCCTTCCTACCCTCAAGCACACCAGCACTCCCACCCAACTTGGGGTCACCGACAAACTTACTGAGGGTGAAATCAATCCCCTCATCCAGATCATTGATAAAGAGATTAAACAGAACTGGCCTCAATACTGCACCCTGGAGAACAACACTCGTGACTGGCTGCCAAGTGGATTTAATTCCATTCACCACAGGTCTTTGGCCTGGCCATCCATCCAGTTCTTTACCCAGAGAAGAGTATGCCCATCCAAGCCATGCTTCAAGATATTTCAGGAAGAACAGAATCTTTTATTACAAGACTAGACTAGGCTAGACTAGACTAGAATAGACTCAGGATTACAAAGAAAATAATTTAGTCTTGAATGACCGTGTATCCACCAAAATCCAGTCTGGACAGTTGTTTGTTTTGTTGTTACTTTTTATGGAATAGATAGGACCAAAGAGCCAAGGACGTTAGTGCAACCATGTCACTTCACATTATTAGCCCACATCATTAGAAACATCACTGAGGGCTTTGAAAGCAGAAATCTGGAACCATTCTTCTACCCTAGAAAAAATGTAGAAAATTCACAAAATAAGTTTTGAAACAAGAAAAAAAACATCGTATTTTTACATTGGAACTTTGTATTTATGCAGAAAAAAAAATTAAACAAAAGCTACAGACAGCTTTTTTTGAGAGAGAGAGATGATTTCTGCTAAAGTCCTTAACTTGTCAAAAAATCTTGGCAAAGGGAAGAGTTACTTATATTCTTAAATTCTATTCACTGAGTGATATCTGCTTATACTATCCTTTGATGAAGCAGAGATACCCAAAGGGGAAATAATACTGAGCACAATAAATAAAGATATGAAAATACACCATTGTGGTCAATGTTCTCAGTCAGGATTCAGGTGTTTATTCATGTTGGTCAGTGAGTAGAACAGTGAGATTCTTGCCCTTTTATTCCTCATCTAAAGCTAACTTCCATGCCAACAGTTTCTGTATGTGATTTCTCAACTGATCATATCCAAGCTCAACGCATTCTCTGGGACTCGCAGGCCTTTAGCTCCGTGCTATTTCACCTGTATCTATACATGGTAGAATTTGATTATGAAAATACGTTTGCCACATGTCAGAGAGCAATAATTTTGACTCCTTTTATCAGAAGTAGAAGTATCTTGAGATCCTTGTGTTAGAGATACAATAGAAATAAAAACATAATTACTGTTGGAAACACTTTCACACAATAGATTCTCTGTCTTTTTTGGCTTACTTTGACAATAGGTTCAGTTTTAAATTCTACAAAAAGATACCACTAGACTATGCAAAGTATAGTTTTGAATGGATGGACTGTTGTTGTACTGGCATTGTATGCTTTGAGACAAAACACAAGGGAGAAAGAAAGGGAAGGAAGGAAGGAAGGAAGGAAGGAAGGAAGGAAGGAAGGAAGGAAGGAAGGAAGGAAGGAAGGAAGGAAGGAAGGAAGGAAGGAAGGAAGGAAGGAAGGAAGGAAGGAAGGAAGGAAGGAAAGAAGGAAGGAAGGAAATCAAATGGAAGCCTGAAGGTGAGATTAGTTCTTCTGATAAAACTTCCATTGATTTTAATGGTAAAGGAGTTTGTCCTAAGTTTGAAGTTGATTAAAGGGAAATCACAAAAGAAGGGATACAGGGAGCATTGGGGAACATTTTATGCATATGTCCTAGTGTCCTAAAATTACTGTATTTCTGTCTGGTGCACTTCCTATCTGTGCAGGATATGATCTTGTTGTTCAATCTGTGAAGACAATTCTTGCTAATTCTATTTATCACAGTTTGAGGTATCTTGTGCTCTAGAATTGCAAAGAACTAGTTTTGCCACTCAAGTAATTTTGTTAACAGGAGGCTGGTTATACTGAGATAGTATCCTGGAGCTATGTTAGTATGATATTGTGAGTTTTTTTATCTTCAATGTTCTTTGCTGATGGAGGCTGGGAATTATGGATATACATTTTCTCAAGAGCCTTTTTTTGAACAAAGGTTCAAACGCTAAAACTATGGAATTAGTGTGGCTCTGAACACAAAAGACCTTTTGCTGGCTTATGACAAAGCTACTTAAGGTTAAAGTGAATTTATGGAAGTGAACACTTTGTGGCATGCCTACACTGCTTTGGAAATATAGATGCTGCAAATAGGATTGCAAAAGCCCAGTACCAGCTGCTGTGAAGTGAATTTCAGACTCAGAACTCTGCAGCTCTTTGCATTTGTATGACTAAGTGGAGACTTGGATTTCCTGGTGTTCCACATGTGGCTTGCACCTTGCTTTCTTGCACTGCTGCAGACATCGGGCAGGCTGGGAGGAGGCGTGGGTTACACTGCACTGTGGCCAAGAAAAGTTCTTGCCTGAAATGCTTGAAATAACGTAAGAGACACAGTCATGCATCTGCAATTAGTTTTAAAAGTGGTTTTGAAATATTATTCTTATTTATTTAAAATTAGTATTAAAGGTTACCATTAACAGCACAGAGAATACATACTTACAGAACTGCATTTCCTGAAAAGTTACAGACGTTGTCTTTCTTCATAATTTTACCATTGTATTTCTTCTAAAGAAACGTCTTTAGGAATCTGATTGAAAAGTGCAAGAAAATCTGGTATATATGTTCTAATGATTAAGAGATCTATTAGAATAAATAGACTTTGTAAAAAGGGAAGTACATCTATTGGTACTGCCTCATACCTTCCAATTTTTCTTTTTCAAGTAAAGCGATAAGTTATGTGGTCAGTTGTGTCTTCCCTTTGCCTTTAGATCTTTTGTTTTCTTGGCTTCATCCATCTTTCTGTTTCTTTACCTGGGGTTGGATGTATTCAATTCTATGAAACCCTTATCAGATGTCTGGGAAATAGACGCCTTAATAGATCACTGCCTAGCTGTAAATAGTATGACAAAAGCAGGATCTCATATGAAATAGATATCCTAAAATGGTTCGGAATATCAGCCACCAAACAGAGTTTAAAGCAGCAAAATTCAGTCTGCACTAGGCAGAGAATAAACAAAATTGAAAACAGATTTCTGGAACCTTCTCCAAAATTAAACCAAAAAAGGAGGAAGAGAAAAATTTATGTAATACTGGACTGTAAGCACACACATGTTTTGACTATAAATCTCGTAATTATCACTTGTCACTTGCAAATTTCTGAAACAATCATAGATGCTAGTTGTTTCATCTGAGCTCCTTTCCCTTGAAGTGTACTTCATAAAATATTTTTATGCTATTCCCTGTTGAGCAGACCCATCTTGTTTTTAACTTGCAGTATGGTCACTTATTCTTAAGCACTCATGGGTAAGCAGTTTCTCTTTTTCCAAACTTATTTCTTTCCTTAAGATTCAGTTCAGTAGTTCAGTTTTATGGCAATGTAGGAGTAATTAAAATTCCCCTTGATCAGTGTATCCTAGTTGGTTTACAGCCCCCTTTTATCTGTACAAATGTGGATTTGAATGCATTTTCTTTCCTTAGAGGCCATCAAGAGATCCTGCTAAACATGTGCTTTTAGTGTGGTCATATCCTTTGTCCCAGTCACCCAGCTGCTACAGACTTTTTTTTTTTTCTTTTTTTTTTTTCTTTTTCTTTTTTTTTTTCTTTTTTTTTTGTTCCCCTTGGAAAGACTTTATTTTGATATAACCCAAGCCCACTGGCTACGTTTTTCAGACCAGCCCTGGTTTGCACCAAGGATCTCTGAATTGTTTTGAATTAAGCACCACCTTCCTCCCTGCCATCGTGTTGTCTATGGGAGAGATCCTCCCAGGCATTTTAATTATTCAGTTATGCTTACATTAGGATTTCCTGCTGCTTTGTATCCAAATCCCTCAAACATCACACAGACCTACCCAACCTCTGCTGCAACTGTGTGTATTTGAGAACAGGTTTTATGCTCTGTGAGACATCTCAGCACAAGCCAAGGGTGAAGCAAGTATTAAGGCAATGTGAAGAAAAGTAAGAGAAGGAACAGAGGGAAAGAAAAAAAAGGAAAGGAAAGACAGCATACATATTTTTATTTTTTCAACCAGTTTTGTCTGATACAAAGGTTTTTCCTCTGACCAAAGCACAAACATTCACTCTTCTAGGTTTCACTCCCTAGTAAAGTATCTGGACAGCATCTGTTACAAAGACATTTACCCAGTCACTTCTCTACAGGATACATTTTAAGGAATAAATAAGTCTTGACCTCTACCTTCCTCATAACAGGGCCACACCCAGTATTCTGAAAGCACGTGAAATTTTATCAGATGCCTCTTACAAGTAGTAACCAATTGAAAGTGAAAAACAAGCTTAACACCTGGAAAAGACAGATAAGGATGGTAATTATGACCACTTTGTAAATGATGAATTAGCTAGGGTAATGAACAAACAAAAATTGTTCCTCTACTTGTTTTTGATAACAACGATTCTGAAGAAGACCACACAGATGTTTAAGTCTCCTGAACTCATATAGCTTGAGTTGTACATCATTCAGAGATTCATCACTCCAACTCGCCCTTAGAACATCTAGCACTATTTTTTGCAGGTGGCTTCATGTGGGAGATTTGAGGGATTTTCTAGAAGTTAAGGTGTGGATGGGTTTCTATTCGATGGAGATATGTTACTGAACTAGCCAGGCCCAAAGGAATTTCAAGGCCACCTCGGAAAGCTGAAAACAGGACCTGCTGTGGGAGTGAGACAGTTCTACAATAACAGGGACTCAACAAGATGTAAATCAACAGACCTATTAGCAGTGAGACTTTGGCATGTGGACAGCTCGTGAACATAGACAATATCCAATCAGCTAATGCATGCTTGGAACATGGACACGTGATCAGGAAATAACTGCATATATAAGGAGGCTTGTTTCTGTAATAAATGGCTTCGCTTGAATTCATATTGAATTGTGTGGAGTCCATGAGTTTTCGTCCTCTCAGTTTCATAACACAGTGTGATGATATACTGTGAAGCTATTCCATTAAGTCATTCACTGAAGGGAATAAGCAGTCAACAGTTATCAAGTTCTGTAATGGATTAGCAGAAATATGTTGTTTATCTCCTTAGTGATGCAAAAAATGTCGCTTTCACTCTCCACCTTGAAAAAGTCCAGCAGATTCCAGAGTCCAATGTGTCTCATTCATTTCCATCTCTTATTCAGTCTGTTTTGCCTAAAATTGTAAATTTTCTTCCAGCCAAACATACTGGACCCTATGGAGCACAGAACTACTGGGATTTATATCTGGGATGGTTGTTGAAAAAAAACAACATATAGGGAAATATTCTGGGCTGCAGTGGCCATGTCATGATGTTAAATCACCATCTAACAGATAGAAAACAGATTGATGTAAGTACTGACATAAGAATAACTCTAATCTTAGTTACATTTGCTCTGATAATTACGTTTGCCATGTAATTCTTCCTGTTTTTCTGAGCATTTCTTCCCACATTGTAGAGATCAGACCCCATTTTTCCAATCAAATCCACATTACTACATGTATTTCAGAAATCTGTATTGGAACTACTTGCAAAATCCTTGTTATAAAATAGTAGAGCTTATGTGAGAATCACCCAAGAACAAACTGAAACATTTTTCCCAAAGCAGAAGGTAACATTCCTTGACTCTGGACTGGTCTTCCACATAGCAAAGGGAAAAGAAAGTCACTATGTTTCTCTTTAAATCACCTGTAATATAGCGGATTGTCTTTGTCTGCGCATCCGTTTGCAACTCAGTGGAGATACATGCATTTTAAAACAAATTATACAAGAATCCTGAATACATTAAAGAGATATGTAAATAGCAACCAAACAAAGTGGATCCGCCTGTAATTGGAGTATGGTACACGTTGATTATTTTGGGTTGCTGAATTTCCTTTTGGGATCTCTGAGAGCCAAAAATTCAATTCCAGGAACCCTTTGTGGGCCATTTTTAGCTTAGGAACAAAGGACAAAGTTGGCATAAAGTTTGCCCTTGGCCCTTCCACTCCCAAAGCATTTTAAGGAAATGGAAGATTAGCCAAATAAACCTTTTCAAATATTCACTGATGCTTGGCAGCATGCTGCAGTCTTCGCAGTTCTCCTGCATTCCTTCCAAGAAAGCATGATTTTCATACTCTCAACAGAGAGCTGTGATATTCCGTTTTAGGATATGGTGATTAATTTTGCTGAATTAACTCTATAGCCCATGGAAAGCAAATTAAAATAAAAGAAAAAAATATTTTCAATAGAGCCAAATGCAGATGGTACATTATCTCATCTAACACCTTTGTCATATGGACCTGTGTCCAGATATTGTACTGGAGGTTATACCATTATCCAGCTTTGTCCTATAGGAGTGTACACTGGGTGTTATCTCATAGTCTTCTCATTTATATCTCCTATTTATTAAGCCTGTTCTGCAAGATCCAAACCTCAGAGTAAATCTTGGCTCAATAATTATGAAGTATAGAATCCAGAAGTGCTGAAAGCACTGGAACTCATGCAAAACATTTTAACTATGTACAAATGTACTCATTTTAAACACAATCAAGGTGATCATATTCATCGGACACACTTCCACTCCAAATACAAAACCTGTCTCTGGTTAGATGTTAATGTAGATCACTTACTGCTGAAATCACTGCTCCATTGAACAGCCTGCTAAGGATGGCTTCATTTGGGAATTAACATGCCTTAAGAGTTGCAGGGTGGTTCACACACTGATGTCTGCGATTTATAGGGTCTTTATTGATCCTGTTCCTAAGGTGGCAGTAATCAGCACAAGCTAAAATAGGTCATGATAAACTTTAATGCCAAATTTGAAGTTCTAACACCAGGACAGTTAGTTTATCAAAACAGATCAGCCCCGCAAACTTCTGATGTGATGAGGATTCATTTCAGTTCTCTGAAGTTATAGTGCTTTATTCAGTAACCTGGTGATGCTGTTAGACTTAGTTGTCCTCACAAGCACAAGCCAGCTCCTCTCTGACCTCATTCATACTCAATTTATCCCACTCTTCTCCCTCACAGAGATACAAAACAAGATCTCCAAAGAGATTACATAATGGATTTTAAAAACAAATGTTAACGAATAATAACAATTGCTAAGAACAGAATGGCAAAACGAAAGCAAAACCTTTTCCAGCTGAAGAAGAAGTAATCACAAAGATGCCAGCAATTTTCAAGTGGAAGGCTATCATAAATAAATTATTCACAGTGTGTCATTTGATGAAACTTCTAGATACTAGTTATTAAAGCCATGTACTCTGTCAAACAGGACTGAGAAGGCACATGGCATCTGATTCAAGGATGTCAGCTCTGAGAGAACAGGATACATGTTGAGGTGAGACAGTAAGTTCTGCTCGAGAGCCCGTAACTGCACACTCCTGTGATGGTATTGCAGCTGTAGACAGTGATGGATTAGTGGCTTCAACTGGGAAATCAATGGGGAAAAACCCGAAATCCATTTTGTGCACTGCTGTGCTAATGTGCAGGCATCACTGTCTCCCGGTTGGCTGCCTCAGGGAGGGGCACTTGCATTTTTCTATCAGTTCCCTGTAGACTGTCAATTTGGAGTATCTTAGATAAAGCAAACCTATGTTACTTCACTGAAGCAATAGTGCAGAAGAAAAATTGTCATCAGTTGCAGCACTGTGATAGTGATTTCAATCACAAACTGACAATATAATTTGAGAATACAGAAACTGAAATTGCAGTCTACTCGCCAGTGTCTGGCAACAGATTATGGAGATCAAGCAGCAGGATAAGTTATTTTCAGGTTCCCTCTCTTCTGCATGATCTTTGCCATGGTAATGAATATTTGGGTACAGACCAAGCTATGGGGAACACTTCCATACTAGCAAATCTATGTAAATGCAGCAACCACCATAGAGTCCTCATAGTCTAGGCCAACTAGAAATGTAAGTAGAATCGCATCTCCCTGATGAAGACAGCAGTTAAATGTCCTGCTTAGGGCTATGCGGGAAGCCTATGGCAGAAGGCAAGACCTCTTCTCCCAGGTGTCCACTCATTATGCTATCAGAACACCCTTTCACCTAGTTAATTATCGGATATTCATTTCTGTATGACTCTACCAAACCTTAGAAAATAGCCAGTTAGGAAAAAAGATATCTGCAAAAATTGAAGGAAAGAAAAAAAGAAAAATATCTGCAAAAGAAGAAGTGAAGACACTTCTCGAAGGCAAGAGTTTTCACCTCACAGGTCAAGGTAAGTTTACACAGGAGACTTTCAGAGCATAACAAATGTGACTGCAAAGAAAGAATTAATGCCTGATGAATCACTCACAATGAATGAAAACTGTGAAGATGATTGATGGTATTTACGTTCAGCTAGAGTAATAACCCTGCACTGATCTGTTCAAACCTGTAAAGTCCAAGTCTGTTTTCACAAACTGTTAAGGTCAATGAAAATCTTCCCTTAGCGTTGTCCATAAGGAATAGAAAGAGAGGGGAGTTAAGCATGCTGTGAGTTATGCGGAAGCAGTGTTTGCATGATATAATGGCAAATTATTAAGTCCTGGCATGCAAGAACATGATCACTCACATTTAAATCATGGCAATAAAGAAGACAGTAGACATATGAGATAGAAGGGCAGGGAGAGGCAAGAAAGAGGAAGGAACAGGACAAATTACGAACAACAAGATTAGGTATGCAAAATGCATATTTTAGGTATAGGAACAGTACTGACTTCCAATCCAGGGACTGAAAGCTCTTCTGACATTTTTCCACGAAATAACTTGCCATCTGAAAATGCCAACTGATTGAAATGGAAAGTGTTTATGGATTTTTTTTTTTTTAATCACTACAGGGATTTCAGGCTAGAATTTTTATTGCAAAGAAAGAGAAAACATAATTTCACTGTGGAACAGCTAATAGCCAGTGATCTTTGTACTCTACCTGCTTAGAGGTAGGTAGCACTACATTCTAAGAAAATACCCTCAGTACTCATCTGCTTTACAATGAGCATGTTCTTGCTCAGATTTTTTATTTCTCCTTTTAACACCCAAAAAATATTTCAGAAGAACTTTTCCTTTCAATTGTGGAGAAGAAAGAAAACCTATAAAATGTTCACAAGTATGGAAAAATGTGCTCTCTTCAGTGGGCCATATCTAGCATTTAGGTCATTTGCCTATCATGTTAATTGAGTGTCACTATGCATTAAGAACTAGTGGCACTTTTGGGAAAAGGGAAGGGGGGCAGTTCATTTAAAGTTGTTACACTGTGAAAGGCTGCCTACCAGGGCATACTGAGTGATTCACAATGAATAATTTATTGTCTCCTTTCTCTCATAGAATACCAACAAGCAGATTGTGAAGCATTGTTTGTTGTTGATTTTGGGTTTTGTTTTTGTTTGTTTGGGTCTTTTTTCCTTTTTTTTTTTTTTCCACTGCACTTCTATATTGTGTCTTTAAGCTTGGTCAAAAGCTAGTCTGAGTCAATAGAGGGCTTTGAACTGAGACATGCCCCATCTTTCATAATAGGTAGCAACCCAGAGAAAATTACACTGCAGGATCTTTTGCTGTATAGAAGGGAAAAATCGATGTTTCTCCTTTAAGAAGGAGGTTATAACATACAGTCCAGGATGGAAACAACTAGTAGCAGCTCTGAACTCCCTCCACAAGGGTTTTCACAGGGATGAAAGAGGCAAACACCAATACTCCACTTTTCCCCAACAACATAAGATGAGATCATAATAAGAAATTCCTTATTGGCTCTTCTAAACACAGCAGATCATAACTGCTCTGTGATAAATGGGATGGGCTATATAGAAAGATGACTGGTTATTGCCTGAACACTATTACTTAATTACAAGTGATAAAAAATAACAGCATTTTTTTTCTTTTTCTTGGTTAGTTTATATATGAGCACTACTACAAGTACAAATTAAAACACCTTTCCTCTGTATTGTTCATATTTCCCGTGAGTATTCATGTTAGAAAATCACAGCCACTTAATTCTCAGATTTGAATGGAAGCCATACACAAAGGCTGGTGAAGCAAAATACGTTACTATCTCAGTATATATTATAAAATTATTTAAAATATTCAATCAACTTCCCTAGTTCAGTTGTATTTCAAGTCTCGCCTCAAAACTGAAAGACTTAACCACAGTTCGAAATCTGCACAGAACTTTCTAAACTAATCACACAATTTTTTCCAAGTCTCTGCTTGATAAAATTGGAAGATTAACAGTTTTATTGTACAGAAACGTTTTTAGGCTATACTTCTCCTTGGGAATTTAGCGGTAAAAAGCAATATCCCCAAACCAGGAATAGCTAGGAGTAGCTAGTATGGGGCTATGTTTCGGATTTGTGTTGGAAACAGTGTAGATAACACAAGGATGTTTTAGCTACTGCTGAGAAGTGCTTAGAGAGAGCCAAGGCCTTTTCTGTTGTTCACACCACCTCATCAGTGAGTGTGCACAAGAAGCTGGGAGGCGACACAGCCGGGACAGCTGACCCCAACTGATGAAAGGGATATTCCACACCATATGACATCATACTCGGCATTTGAAGCTGAGGGAAGAAGAAGGAAGGGGAGGAGGTTCAGAGTGATGGTGTTTGGTTTCCCAAATAATCACAATGCATGACAGAGCCCGGTTTTCCTGGAGATGGCTGAACACCTACCTACTCATGGGAAGTGGTGAATTAATTCCTTGTTTTTCTTTGCTTGTGTGTGCATCTTTTGCTTTACTTATTAAACTGTCTTTAGCTCAACCCACAAGTTCTTCCGCTTTTACTCTTTTTATTCTCTCCCCCATCCCACAAGGGGCAGTGAGCAAGTGGCTGTGTGGTGTTTAGTTGCCAGCTGAAGTTAAACCACAACAGTCTTTTTTGGCAACCAACATGGGGCTTGAATGGTTTGAGATAATGACAGGTTTGATGGGAATGTGCCTAATCAAATTTATAGCTGTTATTGCTATTTAGCCATCAATCAGCAGGCTTCTGTGCTAGCCATGGGGCCTACTTGCCTTACTGTATATTGGAGTCTAGTGCCCATTTGTGGCTGATTTTTACTTTTTCTGCTTGCTGTACTTCTGTACTGCTTATCATCTTATTCTGCTGTGCCTGGGAACATTGTGATAACAGCAACGGATGCCTGGGCTGGCAGATGGCCGGGGCATCGCTGCTGTTTCCGTGGTGCTGTACTGGACAGGCCAGAGCTCCATCATGAACTTAAGACAAAGGGACTGTGGCCTTTGGATGAATCCATGTGGAAGCAAGACAACCCAAAAGGTCTGTGGCCATGGATTAATCCACATCAGAGCTCGTACATCTCAAAGGACCTGTGGCGGTGGTAATGTCTGTAGTGCAGCAGGTGTACTTCTGAAGGTATTGTGGCCCAAGGATTAGTCCACGCAGGAGAAGGTACACCTTGAATCATCTGTAGCTGTGGATAAGTCCATGCTTCATCAGGTACACCTTGAAGCATCAATGGTTGTGCATGAGGTCATGCTGGAGCACATCAAAACCTGTGGCCATGGATAAGCCCATTACATATGTTACATATAATGGTGTTTCTTAAATAAGACTGATCTCTGCAAGGAAGAACTACACAATGTTTTGTCAAATAAAAATGGTCTATAACATTTCAGTGATGCTGCAGGTAACTATCCACATCAAAAGAAAAACTCAAGAAAATATTTTGCAACACCACAAATGGATTCAGTTTCAGTACAAAGAAAAGAGTAGGAAACATGGGACTCCTTTCTGATTCCAGTACAACCATTATGCACATCTTTCTAGGTGCAAAAGTCTGCACAAAGCCATGACACCCAGCACAAAGGCTATTCCTCATGTTATAATGAAGATTACTTTATCACTCACATTTCTGCTCCTCACTGTAGAAGTAAAGATTGCAGGGCTGAGAAATCTGTGAACTGAACTTTGCTAGACTTATTGAGGGAATTATTAAATTAGTTTTTGTCACAATAACTACACCAAAAATCAGCATAGAAAACTGTCATCACATGTTTCTAGGGGATTAATCTTCTCATAAGACTCAGTATTATGGTTTCCCACTATCCACCCATTTTCTTCATATTTCCTTCTGACTGTAGCGACACTGTAGTGTCCTCTGAGTTTAGAGCTTTTCCAGCTAGGCCAACCAGGGTGAGGTGCATCTTTTATTTTCCCCACACAAACATTCTTTCTCTGTACTTCTGGGGCTCAGCAACAAACCAAGCACTCAAAATACAGAGCATGATACTATTTCCTGTTCTTACACCAGATCTTACAGTAGTCTGCAGCAGACCAGGGAACACATGTTGACTTGCCTGACTTGGAGCATGAAAAATGAAGTTGGATCAGTTGGGATAGTTGGAAGACTTGGGATATTTAGCAATAAAGTACTGGCAGATCTCTACTACCCATATGCAAAGAGAGTTGTTTCAAGGGTCAACAGCAAAGCCAATTTGGATAGATGCACGGACTGGAGATCGTAAAAATATATATTCATTTGTTAACATTTGTGTCTTCTCTTTTCCTTTGAAGTCTCTTACAATTTGTGTGCATGAAAGCATTCTTACGTTTATTATTCTCACTGGGTAGAGTTTGAAATTTGCGTTATTTTAGAGGACTGAGATGGCAAGTAAATGACTGATATTAAAACAATGTCTGGAGACCATAATATAATTTTTTAATCATGCTGCTCAATTCGTTTTGTCTGTTTTTTTCCACTGTAGATAAATCTGAGTTTTCACTACTGCCCAGAGTTTGCACTGTGGATCCGTCATGTTTATTTTTGACCATTAACAAGGAGTGTGTACTGAATGGTGCAGATATTGTCTATTTGGATATTTACTGACTTTTTTTTTTTTTAAAAAAAAAAAAAGCAGAATGTAGACACAGTTCTCTAAGAATAAAAAAATAATTGCATACTTCTGCTAATTAACAGCTTCTCACTTTGAGTAAATTCCCAAAGATTATATCAAGCACAGTATTTGAACCTTTAAAATCTGAAAAAAAAGCTAAATTGTTACAGAGGTCCTCTTGATTAACAAATAAGAAGATGGTGTCACACTCTGACTACTTAAAAATACAGAGCAACCCACTCCTAAAAGATTGTTAAACACTTGAATCTTCTCTAATTGAAAGGTAGGACTTATGAAAAGAGACAGAAAAATCTTGGATTGCAAGAGCTTTCTCAGAAAAGAAACAGTCCTCAAATTTGGAAGACTGCTTTCACATCAATATATATGTTTCATTTATTTTATCAATCTTTTTTTGTTATGAAACAAGACAGGAATTATTTATCTTGTTTTATATTTCAGATATCATCGAGGTCTGGGACTGTCATTCTTAATTGAACTTCTTGGGGGATTTAGCTGCTTCCATTTGTTTCTTCTCCCTGAGATGAAGGAGCTTCACAGAGGACAGAGTGGTGCTGACTTTGACCTCTAAGAAGCATATTTTATTTTTCTAATATCATGAAGAAATTACTTGCCAAAGAAAGCCTACTATCACTTCTCTCTGGCCTTCTCCTTTGTAGGCTTCCTGAAAAGAGGTCTGGCAGTGAGGAAAGGATGAGATCCAGTGAAGTATGAAATCTTTTTACAAGTTCATGGATTATTATAAAAACTACATTTTCAAGTGCTTTCACCAACTCTAGAGCTTGCTAAAGCAAGATTAATAGTTTGATGAGCTCTTCCAGTTTTTCTCTGGTGTCCCAGGAATGGAGGAAGATACAGACAGACGAATCATTGACATCTGGTCTCTCCCTTCGCATTTGTTCTTGTGCTCTTACTGTAGATGCTTGTTGAACAGGAGGTAATTCCTTGTTTTGCTTTGTATGTGTGGCTTTTGCTTTACCTTTTAAACTGTCTTTATCACAACCAACGAGTTTTCTCACTTTTACTCTTCTGATTCTGTCCCCTATGCCACCTGGAGGCAATGAGCGAATGGCTGCATCTTGCTTAGTTGCCATCCGGGCTAAAACTATGACACTCATGAGTGTAGATCTACATAATGCAATTGTAGATGAAAAAGTGAGAAGCAGAGGTCATTTATTATCCATTCCTACTTCAGAAAAGGATGATCATTGTCCATCAATAACACTCGCTAGAGTAAAGCATCCCATAGAGAACAAACACAGCTGCTGCTAGAAGAACAAAGGAGATACCATTGTGATCAATGTGAGAAGACTATCAAACATTGTTTGAGGTAATAGTTAAAAACAGCCAACAAGGCTTGGTGTCATTAGCAAACTGTTTGGTGCAGACCGATTTAATGGACCACATTGGCAGCTTCAATAAATTATGGCGCTTCAGAGTGGCTGCACTAGAAGTCAACTTGAGGGCAAGAGAAAGGATGAATCAATTCTTTTTAAAATGCAGTTGCTACTGAAATTATAGTTCAGTCCATTCAAATTACACTGGCTTCAGGGACAAAATCTGAGATGTAAAGTAAGAAGAGCTGAAAAATAGCCTTGCTATCTAGTTTCTTTACTAAAAAAGTAGACCGTCTCTACATACATATTACTTGACATCTAGTTATGAGTTATATTACAACTATCTTTTTTATTCGTACAATTTTTCTCTAATTTGTTTATTTGTAAAGCCATCTTAGAACCTATCAACCATTTTGTGCTTAAGGCACTGCACAGTCAGTTTACTACTTCAGTTTACAGACAGAGACTGGATTAGATCTGTTTATCATCACATAGTATGGGATCTTACATAAAATATTTTTTCACTAATTAAGACAAGGATCCTGAGCTTATTATTGTGTTTGTTCTTTTGCTTTTTAAATAAACTAGATTTATGTCCAAGATAACACTTATCCAGAGACAGCATAAAAGAGTTCAGAATGAAAACATAATGGATAACTATGTAAACTCAAACTTCTTTACTTCTCAGTCATCTGCTGGTTTCTGTAACATTTACCATAAAGACTGTAAATACTTTTTTGTCATATGCAGAAAGAGTTAGTTTCAACAATGATTAAATAAATTACTATTCTAAAAAAAGCATAGCCATGAACTCTGAGCTCTAATTTTCATACAAGTTCATCCAAAGTGCGTTTTGTGAGTATACACATAAACAGATATATGAATGAATGTATGTGAATGAATATACATTAATAACTTGGAGTAAAACAGTAGGCATATTGCAGCACAATCAGGAACGCAACTCTTCCAGACATAACAATCTCAGTCATTTGAGTGGACCTCCACAAAATAACAGGAAAAGGTGACGAACTTAATCATATCCCATTGATGTATGTCTTTTTGTCACAAAGGTTTTAGTGGAGTTTCATTTTGAAATAAAATCAGAGAAGAAAGAAATACTGCACCATGTCAGAAAAAACTTGATATTTTCTGACTGAGAAATACTTTCATTTTGTTTTGACATCTCATTTCATTGGATTTTTCTAAATTATATATTATACTAGTACATACCTAAAAAAAATAAATGTTTCAATATTATTTTTGATTTAAAAAGGAACATAAGAAAAACATTGTGTAATTGGCATGAAATTACTTTCTACAAATACATGGAAAGTTACCAATTTCTGGCATTTGAAGTAGTCCTTTGTGCTCACTATATATTGTACACATTCAACAGAATTTTTTCTTCAATGTACTGTTAACTGAGATGACCAAGTGAGACACATTAGTAACTTGGTTTGCTTCCATTCTTCACATAAAACAATTGCTGGATTTATTTTTTAATTCTTAAACTCTTTCATCTCCTTTCTTATTGCTTTATCTCTTGACAACAAGAGAAGGTGGATAGACACCACCTACTTGTCATGACCAGTGATGGTTTGCTGGCCATCTAACTAAGGCTGTTCGTTTCACCAAAACATAATTTTGATGACTCTCAAGAGAAAGTAACACCAGAAGTGATCGCTGTGCAAAATGAAACAAATAAATTTATGTAAAATACAGCTTGATTCAATATATTATCTCAAGACTTTTTAGTGAAACACACCAGTAAACAAGAAACACTCAGTCCTGCAGCACTCTGTGACTTCTGAATGTGGCTTGTGGTCAGTGAAGCTGTCACTCTTTTGCTGTTCCCAGCAGCGCTACACATGGGGTCTGAAGGACCCATTAGTTCCATTTTTACTGGAAAAATTCCTGTGTTTTCATCAATATTACCAGAAGATTAAACTGAAATCCCTGGACAACCATACAATCATATTTTCTACCTTGTTTTGTTGAGGGTTTTTTTAAGTCTGCAAGGCTCTTGCAGTTTTTCTGGTATCTTCCACATGTACAGAATACTGAGTGAAATGTATTGGTGAATACTGATTTTCTTCTGGATATTCTTAATGATCTTCATTTCTTTCTCCTCTTTCTAAAGAGATTTTTAAATAAATTTAAAACTAAATTCTAATTTTACCTATAGTAAATGAAATTGCTAAAATTGTCTATAAACCTTGCTCTGTGGACATAAGTCTATTACTGTGTGGAATTACATGGTTACCTATGTGCTGCAATACACTTATAAGTGGATTTCAGCTGTTCAGTTTGGCACACATGAAAGTGATATCACAGTGACACACCAGGAAAGTTTCTCCATGGTAGCTGCTGGTGTGACTGAAATATCTTACGGCTTTCTAGCAAAGGCCTATTCTGAGACTCAAATAGTGAATATTTTCAAATGATTTAAAGTTCTGAAGCTACTCCAAGGTGCTTTTAACCATGTCAACCATCACTATTTACTTCCAAGTCTTAACTCAGCCATAAAAACTGTGGTGCACAAAACAAGTTTGTTTGCCCCTGTATATGCTGGTGGTGGTCAAGGCTTTGTCTGTGCTGTAATCACCATGAGCATTTCCTTTGAATCAGCCTTTCTATCCTGCCTCATGCTACATCTGAAGTCAACATCTCCATAGGAACACATTTTATGTTATAGCGATTGTAGATAACTGTTGCTTCGGTGTTCCTCTGTAAAGGCAAGATGTGAACATGCTAGAGGGAGTCCAGAAAAGGGTCATAAAGACCATTAAGCAACTGGAGCATCTCTCTTATGAGGAAAGGCTGAGAGAACTGGGACTGCTCAGCCTGGTGAAGAGAAGGCTCACATGTAATTTTATTAGGGTCTATAAATACCTGACGGTAGGGTGTATAGAATAGCCAGACTCTTCTCAGTGACAGGACTTTGGACAACGGGCACCCACTGAAAGACAGGAGGTTCCCTCTGAGCACCAAGAAACACTTTTTTCACTACAAGAGTGACTGAGCGCTGGCAGAATTTGCCCAGGGAGGTTGTGGATTCCTCATCCTTAGAGATATTCAAGAGCCATTTGGACATGGTCCTGGGCAACCAGCTCTAGGTGTTCCTGCTTGAGCAGGGGGTCAGACCAAATGACCTCCAGAGGTCCTTTCCCACTCAACCATTCTGTGATTCTCTGTGATTCTGTCTACAGATGCAAACTCTGGTTTGTAGAGCTAACTGAAAAGTCTGACATTACTGTACTGGAATCCAAAACACGGGACTGAAACATTCAATGCCAGGCCTTATATGGTGTGTTACTAATACAACTAAGGACAGCATTTGTAAAGGAAAGCTTTAGTTCAGGGACCTTAGCTCTTGGCATCCAATAAACACTGCTGAGAAGAAGGTTCCTTCAGAGAGCATTAAAGAGCAGAAACATACTTTGGCCATCTAGCATCTTCTTCCTTCTCTCTCTCGGCTACTTAGCTTGGGCAGAAAAGTCTTCTACCATTAAGGGGGCATGTGGGACTGTGCCCTTAAAATTTACAAACAGCTGTCTCTTTGCAGTGTTACACAGGATATCACGTATTGCAGCAGGAAACCTTGGCTTTTCAGTTGCTCATAAAACACAGCTTTTGGGGTCAGAGCAAGAAATGTTTGTTTATTTTCCAGAAGTGCACATCCAGAAGTGCACTGTTGTCAAGGGGATGACTCACACAGGAGAAGGTTTGCCAGACTCAGAAGAGACATGCTATTAAGGCATACACAGAGTGCTGCTGGTTTGCAACTGGCAGGACCATGCCCTCCCTAGTACAGCCACACAGGATTTGCACAAGGCCATGTGGTAGGAGAGAGGAGAGAGTGGTAGGGAGAGGTTTGGTAGCAGTTCCAGATGAAGTAAGGTGGTGAATCAGGGTGAGGGTCTATCGAGGGACTCTCATAACAAGCTACAGGAGATGGAGACAGAGGGCAGGAGGCAAGACCGCCATGCAGGTCCAAAATCCATCCACAGAACAAGGATTAGGCACTGGTTAACCTAAAATATAGCTCAGGAAAAGAGTTGGTACTCAGGCTTGTGCTGAAATGAGGCACCTGGGCCCATGAGCAGGGGCTGGAGGGAGACTGGGCAGGGCCAGAAGGGCCTGGCAACGCCCTCAGAGTCTGGACATCTTTTGATTCTATGGATGAAAAATTATGGATCTTCCTTGTCCACATGGTGGCCTATGAGGACTTGCTTTGTATTTTCACAGCTACAGTTTCACAATTTCACTTGTGTCTACTAATGAGATGACAAATGACCCTATGAATGCAATCTCCACAGAAGATTCTGCTGACAATCACTGCAGGCGTCTTACAAAAAAAAGTGAACAACACAAAAAAACGTGTTGGTTTCCTGACTGGGGTTTTATACCCACTAGCCCTTCTCTCAAATAAAATTTGGATTCAGACAGCTTACAGCCTTTTGATCTCTTAAGTTACTAGAAATTTTGTCACAGTCAGTGACTGAAGCATTTCATTATCCTTTAATCTATGCTTTATGTTTTTCACTCTTTTTTCGTTTTTCACCATCATTTACAATTTTAAAACTTTAGGTACCTTTTATCTAGAAAGAAAGTCAGGAAATAACTGGGGAATCAGAAATAATCTTGTTTATCCTTTATTTCAAGGTAATCCCTGATTACTTCCTACTTTCAGTTAGTAATATAGTATTTCTTCAACATGATCTTAAAAAATGTTTGATATTGTGATGAAAATAAAACTATGCACCTCATAACTCCTTCCAAACTTTGTTTTTAAAGGCTAAATAAACAACTAGCAATTATTACACAAATAATGTTCTGAAGAACTTAGTCTAGAAACATGTACAAATGTTCTTGGTTTATGAGCTACTTTATAAAGGGCAAGAATCTCTTCTAAGGCTTTCTGAGCAGAACAGAAATGGTGAGCAGGTGAGAGTCTGTGCATTGATTAAAAAAGGGGGGGGGAACAAAAATGCCTTGAAGAGGTGAGATCTTTGCAATATTGTCACAGTTCTGTGCCCCATGGCACTGAGAACACAGGAGGTAACCAGCTGCTCCCCCAGAGCTGAATGTTGCTTGGAGAAGGACAGAGCAGAGAACAAGGCAGAAGGGAGCAGCAGGGGCCTGGGCTCAATGTGGAATTGTGTTTCACTTAGTGAAAGGAGCAAAACTGATAGAGATGTGCAAACAGCCACTAGTAGATCCAGACTAATCAGTCACACAAGCTCAGATGATATGGCTTTCTGCAACTGTGACAGGAAACACACAATATTTCAATCCAGCACAGATTTAAGCATTTCTGGAGGCTGCATTCATTCCATACTGTTAATTGTGATTGCCTTAATTTTTCCTTTGCCACTTTATTTACTATATTCACAATTCGCACCATCTGAAATAGGAACCTCACATGAGCGGAGTGCCTAATTGCCACCCTGAACAGCAACAAAATCCAAGATGCAATCATTTGGGCCTTCCATAAATATGACAGTAATGTATAGATTGCCAATATTGTCTATTTACATCTCTGCAGAATACACCCAGCACTGCTATATTGCTCCCAAAATATTTTATTCCACACATTCATAGCAACTAATAATGGTCTCCTTTGCCCTAGCCCTGCTGTACAGAACACATTTTCTTCTCTTCTGGAGTATGTTCCAGCATCCAGTACATACAGTAAATCATAGAGGTCACACCGGGATGTTAGAAGACAAATGTGTTCTTATTCTGTAACATGACGGGCTGTCTGAGTATATTTAGAGGTGCTAGATAATTTTTATTCTCTAGGCCTCAAGTCTCCCTTTGATCTTCATATATCACTTTCCAGTTCCTTTTAATTCTATTCACATGTGCACAGATGCAGCTATGCAAAAACAGAGGTTATTTGTAATTAACCCTGTATGGCAGACACGACCTTCTTGCCAAGCAACAGCCCTAGAACAGAGCTTTCTTTGACTTTCCTGCTTGTACGGTTAATTGTCACTGTGCCCACAGCATTCCTCGTGGAGTGTCTGCACACAGCTAACAGAGTAAGGGTGGCAATGAGGGACCTGTATGTGCCAATGCAAAGATAATATGGCTGATGACACCAAAATTACAACTTGTTTAACAGCCTGGTTCAGGTAAATCCTAACCACACACTTAAAAATAAATATATGCACCCTGCATATGAAGTCAGTGGGACAGAAATACATCTCACTGAACAAAGTGTGTGCTTGACAAATTTTGTACTGAATCAAGGCTTTCTACCATCAGGTCTCAAATATATAAGCTTAGGAGTACTAGTTGCATTTCTGTTCTTACAAGATACTACTGCCATGGTTCTTAGGAGTCACGGACCAGGAGCCCTTTTTGTCTGGCTCTGTATGAAGTCAGGGGAGAGAGAAAAAAAAAAAAGAAAAAAAAAGACAAAATCTTGAAACCTGACAGTGTGAGAAAGAGGCAAACAACTAGGGAGGAGATGGGAGTGATGAAGCACAGGGTGGGCAGTACAGCTGACAGGCAGCAGCCTCATTGTCTAGGTACTGTCACAGGCAGCCTGGTCAGGGAGAGCTTCCAGCAGTGTCTGATGGAGGGTAATGAGGCAGCTCCACAGAGGTGTGCAACAGCCTCCACAGAGGCAGCATGAGAGAAGACACCAAAGTGCTTGTTTGAAATGTTAACAAGTGAACATCGAAGCTGGCATCAGTGACCCATCAGGGCTGAGACATGACACTTCCTGTGAATTATAGATGATCTGGAGGGAAGGCGTAGCTTTGAAGGGCCTTCAAGGTGAAGTCAAGCGCTTCACATTTTATGTGATATAAAAAGAGAAGCCAGCAGTGGGATGATGAGGGGATGGGAGGGAGCAAAGTGACAACCCAGCGGAATAAATTTTGCAGCAGCATGATGAAGGGCATGGAAAAGAAATATGCCTGCCCAGATCACTCCTTCCAATGACCAACATCTCCCAGCTGATCCTCCCCACTCCAATGCATGGGGCATTTCCATTAAATGATGGCAAGTTCGATTAATTGTTCTCAAATTCAGGGGCATGTGTGTGATGGATGGTATACCCAGGATAAGGAACATGATTAAAATGTCTGAAAAATCCTTTAAAAAAAAAAAAAATCTATTTTATTATGTTAGATACTAATGAAATAATCATCAGGTAGTCATAGGAAAATAATAATTCATCACCTTCATTTTAGATTTTGACTTCTGTTCATAATTTCCCAAGAGTTTGCAAGATAAAGGACCACATTACTCCATTAATATCTGTATTTCATCAAAGAATCAATATTATACATAGTAAGAACTACTTACACTTTTAACATTGCAATCAGGTACAGATAAATGAAAAAATAAATTATGCTAGCAGATACAAGTATTTTGCTTAATTGTTAGGGATATTTTTTCATCCCATAAAAGCATTTGCTTTCATGTTCTTTCACCTTGTCGTCTCTCAGAATTGCATAGGTGGTGTCATATTCTGCAAACATTGACCTTCTCAATAGCTCACCAAACACTTAATCTATCACATGCCTTGGCATGTCTGATTCCCAGCATGGGACATTTACTCATCATTGGCCTGTTGTAATACATTCTGTATCCACACATTGAGGCAGGTTTTGTTGTAATTTGTTCCTTTTACTCTGTTCTCCACCTCTTGCTAACAACCTGGAGCACTGACCATTTTAATAGAAATCCCAGATTTTGCTCCTTAGCCTTCAGCAATGACCAAACATCAGCAGTAAGCCAAAAGGCCTGGTGAGCAGCACTCTGTTACGTCATTCATTAATATCCAAGTATGTATTACAGATCTCCTCAGCATTATTTCCTACTGGGTTCTTTACAGAACATTACTTCCTTCCATTTCCTTGCATTCAGCTGTGCTTGGCAATCCCCACCATCCCCTCCCAAAAATAAAAAATTCCAACACCTAATGAAACAAACAAAAAAGTCTTGGTACAGCGGCATAAAAACCCCAGCATCCCTGTACATTTATACACATGCAGTAGCATTTGGCTGGGATTCATCTCCCTTAATTTTAGTCATTTGAAAGACATTGCATCTTAGCCAGTCATTTTGACTGTCCCTGTAGCCAATGAAGAGAAGCGGCTGTCTCCAGAGAGCAACGCATCTCAGCCTCTTTTTGCATCTGCTTAGACTCGACATCTGACTTTCAAACAGCTCAAGCTACACCCAGCACAGAGCTCTTTGAGGCTTCTTCCTCCTGTGAGCAAACGTCCTTCTTGTAGGGCGGTGTTGCTAGGCTGCTGCCTAAGTCCTGCGTTCAATGGGGATTAATACATTTGCCTTGGGCAAAACAGAAATGGTGACAAAGGATTCCCTGTCTCCCCATCAGCTGGAAAAATTAAGTATTGTTCTTTTTCAACTGCTTTCTGTGAAATTAAAAGGTGGTAATTTAGCCTTCTAGAGATGTCCTTCAGTGTACAATATTAGAGACCTTCCTGAAAGCTCACTTTGTCTGCTCTGATGTGTGACAACCTCTGGAACACCATACTTCTGGATATAGTCCCCAGCACTCAGCAGCTACTCAGCTCACATTGCCATGAAGCATGTCCAGCTGTAGGAAAACTTTCCTGGATAAGCAAATAAGACTTTAATTAGTTGCATACAAGTGTGCAAAACCTCAGCATTATTTCTATGTGCAAGTTCACTGATATTTTTAAAGTAGTCAAATATCTGTTAAAAGAAAGAAGCACTTTACTTCCCAAACTCATAGTTTGCTTTCTAGTGAAGTTCATGCCTCTTTTACCCAGTTTCACCCATGCTTGCTCCTGGGTCATCAAAACCATGAGAGAAGAAACACATGCATCATATTTAAAGAAAGGACTATTTGTGCATAGCTCTGCAAGAGCAGTGTCCTGGTAAGACTTCACAGTTAGAAAAAACAAATTTCAGATTAATCAAGTTCTAAAAAATATTATCACAAAACCAGTTAGTTTGAGAAGTTCTGGGCAGGGAAACATAGGGCAGAGTGAACACTCCTCCACCTCGACTGCTGAAACAGCAGTGGCTGCAGCTGAAATGTAACACAGTACAGAATCTACTTCCTTTGCAATTTCCAGGTGCATATTTGGGGTTCTTTCTGGTTTTCCTGCTTCACATAGTCTTCCTCATTTTTATGTTGAATTTAATGTCTCCTGTGTTCATGAACTTTCACTTTCAGCCCAGTGATCGTCCCTTTTCATTAAAGTTCCGGTTACTCTCTAGCAAAATTTGCATTCCTACAAATATTCCAAGAAGGCTCCACTTCCAGTACATAATCCTTGATTTATGTTTAGATAGCTGAATTGTTTGTTGGAAATCCACTACTGATGGTGGAGGAAAGACAGACATTTGGATTTAAGAATGGATGAGAATTAAGGGTCCAAATTCAATTTTACTTGGGCATTTGGCAACCTGTTTCTATCCCAGCACCCAAGATAGGATTTTTTAGGGTACTAAGTCTGAGATCTAAGAAATATTTCAATATTTCAAACATTTTTCTTGAAACTATAATTTGAACTACATGCTCATTTACCAAGATAACTCTCCCAGAGTAAAAATGGGAAGTGTGTTAAACCCAAAATGAGGTGGAGGCCTTTCCAGTTCTTATAAAGAAGGTATTTTTTCAGTCTTTGGATCTAGTCTGATTAAGCAACATACAACACAGCTACAACCCAGTGTTCCACAAGCAGGAGTAAGGTATTCTAAATTTTGTGTAAATATCGTTGTTTTGTGTTTTTAACTCAAACAAATTAAACATGGCAGTTTAATTACCTATTAAAGGTTCAAAATTGTACAAATGTAAATAAAACTAACTGCATTTGTGTTGTCCTTTTCTAAGAAGAGCAAATGTCATGCTAGATGTTCTGGGGTTTAGTTTATGAGATTTCAGTGGGATTGTTTATACTGGAAGATTAAAGCAAACATCAAAGAGCAACATTAGTCCCAAAAAATGACTGAGAAATAACAAATCCTTAATAAGTCTACAATCAGGTGTGGGAAGTCTTTAATTCAAGTCATTAGAAATAATCTTTTCAGTTTCCAAGTCGAAGAAATTCATGACTGGTCAGGTATGAGTGGTGACTGTGACCAAACAGCCTTATACCTGCAAATAACCAAACTTGCCACATGAAGAGAATGTGATTTAATGTCCGCTCAGCTGTGTGCCTGAGAAAAGATCAAAAAGGACTTATAACAAAAGCAAGATAACCTTTTCCGCAAAGACACTATAGCCCCTCCTGCAGAGAGATCCCTCTTGGAGCAAGAAAGAAATCAGACAGCCACTAAAACTGGAGGAAATCCCACCAAGAGCAGCTGCAAAGAAGCCACCTATGTCTGCTGCAGCAGCCCGCGGTGGGGGAGCTGCACCCCCAGTGCAGAACCACCTCCAGCCTGGTGGGCCCAGGAGCAGAAGCAGTGTGAGAGGATGCAAAGGTTAGAAAAGGTTAGAAATATCCTTCTGTCTTCACTGCTCAGAATGAAGTTCACTTCTATTTCTTGACAAATACGCTTGGCTAAAAATAAACTGGTTTTATTTTGATTCCACTAATGGAATGTTTTAAATAATATTTTTTTTAAATATCAAAAATATTAGCTTTAACTACACATTCATCACATTAATAAATTCTGTTTCCATCATTTTAGCTTTACAGTTAATATTTAAGGCTACAGAAAAAAATGGGTTTGTGTCATTGACAAACTAGGGAAAAAAAAATCCTAGGAATGAAATGTTTCCCTTTACTGGAGAATATTTTAATTTTTTTAAGTTTAAGGGTGTGCAGACGAAAATATTTTGCTGGAATATAAATTAAATGTTTCATTGTGCTTGTATTTTAATCTGTTTGGCCTTTCAAAAAATATCTCTGTTTTCTAAACATGAAGGATTTTAAAATTTCAGAAGTTTTTTTTCTTTCTTATGTGGACACCAGCCTCTGAATATAGTAATAATTGGTGAGTGACTGAAGCATTTTATGAGGCCCTGTTTTGTGGATAATAATAATAATAACTCTAAAAATCTTTAAGCTCTCCTCTTTCTGTCTGTGGGAACACAGTTGAACTAGAGACTGTGTTACTCAGGTTAGAACAATATTGCAAGTAAAATTAAACAAACATTTCATTTTCAAATTGAGTCAAAGCAAAAATTTGCAAACCAACAAACATGCAGACTTTGGATGAACCTTGTGGTAATTTAAGTTCTGAACTAAGGTATTTTATACAACTTAATTTTTAGTTTAGCACATTTTCTATTTTTGTCAGGAATTTATCCATGTCTGAACTTCCCTTTCAAGGAGGAGCTAAAATAGCTCAACCATAGGTATTAAAAAAATCTTACATTTAGAACTAACTAAAAATGTCTTTTACATAGTTTCAAACACTATCTTTTCCATGTAGCCAAGTTTCTCAAGATACATAATCTTTCTTCATTATATTTTTTCAGTCATAAGAACAAAAATCCTTTGTTTTCTTCACAGCTTTGGACAAAAATTAAAATGTGTGTAATTACATCCCCAAATCCCAAATAGTTTCAAAATGGATCCAAAGAAAACCTACAAAATCATGTTTGCTCTTCAGCAGATCTAGAGGTGAGTCCTTGGACATTTCAGATCCTGAATTTCAACCTTCCCTTTTTTTGCTTATCAAACTACATGGTAAAAACCCACTTGGTGTCATAAGCACGTAGTGTAAATTCACAAAATTTATGTGTGAAAGTTCCAATATGAAGAGTGCTGAATTATGCAGGGAGCAGACAGGGGAATGTGGATTTTAGGAGGTGCTCTTGCACTGTATACTGTTTTTTCTTAAAATTCTGGCAGTGAACAGTCCACAATACAGAAAAATGTGATTCACTGCAGAAAAAAATATAGACTGTGTCTATCTTTTCTCAATCCAGAACTTATGAAGGTAAAAAAATGTAAGAACCAAAAAATTAAGGAGTCAATTGCTTTAAGCTTAACCTGTAAGTGAATCACTTCCAGCAGTAATCCATTATACCAGCGGTAATTTTTTTCCATATAAAACTGTTGAGTACTAAAGCATACCCGTTGCATATATATTTATGTTTGCATGCATATATGCTTCTATATTTGTCCATGTAAATGTAGGGGTTAAAGACAATTTTAGATATGAAATATGACATACCTGGTTTTGCCAAACTAAAAGCAGAAATTGAAACAAACCTGATATCTTGGTTTCCACTGGGATTTTTGAACAATGCATTTATTCTTCTAAGTGATAAGTAATTTCCCCAAAATTTCTTGATTATAAAAATTATCAAAATGAATTTTCCAACTTTTCTTTTTAAGACTGATTCCACAACTGGATAGCAACACTCAAATGCAAAATTATTTAGATTTTGCAACGTATTATCAAGAAAAAAGTGACCACTGAAATGCAATAAGGGACAAGTGAACTTGGGAACCCAGGCTATGGAATAAAATGGGGCTGTCAAACAACCAGTTTAACACTGCCTAGAAGAAAGAAAAATTACACTTCTAGTATTGGAAATATTAATGGATTTATTGTTGTTTCCAAATTACAAGTGCTAAAATTATTTGGGAAAACTCAGAACTTTCATGCAAAAATGTTTTCTTTGTTGAATGCAAACCAATCCGTTAAAACACAACTTTAATACAACATTTTTTAACATCCTTGTCCATCACCCATGAAACTCAAGTCATTTACAAGGGAAAATAATTAGAAATCCTGTAATTGGTGTGTGTCAGAATGAACTGGCATTCTTACACTTGGGCCATACACAATGACAGCTTTAATTTCAAAGAATTGGTAAGTACATAACAGTGACAGGACTGGCCTTTCTCCAGAACTGACTATTTTCTTCACTGCATTCAACTGTAAAAAAATGGGCGGAAGGAAAAAGCGTACATAAAGAGAAACTTCTTGATTACAATTCATGAAAGTATAGGATCCTTGATGCCAGAAGAGGGTTTTTTTGGTTGTTCTTAATGTAAGAAAAATAGATAGAAAATACATCCTCCTCTTCAAATAAGAACTTAGTTAATTACAGTTGCTCACAGGAAACAGAGACCCAAATAACAGAAGGTTATATATTAATTAATGGAAGAAATAACTCTAAAAGAAGACAGAGGTGACTCTGTCAAAATAGATTTTGCTAACAATTCCCTGAGATTTTAGTCATTTTACAAGAGCACTGTGTTTCAGTATGCAAACAGAATTATATAGTCACCATCTTGAAAAGGGTGGGCAATGAGAAGAACAGCCTCTCATGAATAAATGCATTTGGATCCAGGGCTCCGAGTGTTTGCACAGCTGCTCACCTCCCATGGGATAAGGGGAGAGTCAGAGGAGAAACAAGCATCAGTTCTCCAGATGTGATCAGGCTGCATGTTGCAATATGTCCTGCCCAGATTTGTCAGCTTTAACAAGGATATAATTAAAGTGTTGGAGATGTTATTAATAGTACTGTCTATTTTGATTATTTTGATCTCACCATTCAATACATACACGCATAGTATTGGACCAATGCACCATCATTCATGTGGCTAGCAGTCTCTTTTGGAGAAAATAAGGATGACATACAAAGTTAATACCACCACTAAAATGTTTACTAGAGATGGCAACGCACTCAAATGATCAAGAATTACAGCACTTACAGTAGTGAAGATACTTGTTTGATAACTGAGAAAGATCTCAAAGCACATTTTTACATGGCATTCTCACATTTCAGCTACTTTGAGTATTTCTTTGAGAAGAGTGATGACTAGCTGAAGTCACCATGCACTTTTTAAATAACTGGAGAGATCTCAGTGGGCTCCAACCAGAAGGATTAATTGGTGTATTTCATGCCTTGATAAAATTCCTGTAAATCTCTAAAGCAGGACCACACTAAGTCCCAGCTAAAATCCAGGTACACTCTTTATCAGAACATGAGCAGGCCTTAGCCACTTTCTGTCTGGCAGCACATACAGTTTTACATAGCTACTTATACGGAACAGGATTCATCCCATCCGTCACTGGTAATCATGACTTTATAATGTCATATAGCAATGTTATCTAAAGGTGCAGCTGAGGCCAGTGCAAACAGCCTTAATTGAAAACAATAGACTTTCCATGGGCCAAAGCACTTACAACCCACATAAATAAGATAATAAAAGAGGTGAGAAAGTTAATAAGTTTGATCAATATTGTCAAGTTTATATTAACTGATGAAAGTAAGAAAGACAGTAACCTATGCCTGAATGCACATACAGCCCTCCAGTGAATGTCTGTTAATGTCCCCTGGATACATTAATCCACAGAGGATATGAGTTGTTACAACATTTGAAGTCCAGGTCTCCATTAGTACAAGCTCTTGCAACTCACATCATTAGGCTGGGAAGTTTCTTGGCTTAACCCGTCATGTATCAGCAACAGATGAGCAGGTAGACAATGTGTTGACATTGAGGACTAAGGAGAAAAATTGAATAAATTGTTGTCTTAGTTCATCAGATGAACCTTGGTAATTAACCTTGAGCATAGTATTTGTTAAGTAAAATTTATCAGTTTTAAAGCACCATCACGTTTGCCTTGACAGTTGCACATAAAGAGAGAGCTGACTTGTTAAGCTGCAGTAACTCTCTGTTCCAAAGAGCTCTTCACAGCCTTCTTGTTTAAACAAAGGTGGTGTAAAACTACTCAATTAAAAACAAGGAAAAAGATTAAATATGAGCCAGCAGTGTGCCCAGGTGGCCTAAAAGGCCAACAGCATCGTGGCTTGTATAAGAAACTGCGGCCAACAGGACAAGGAAAGTGATTGTGCCACTGAACTCGGTGCTGGTGAGGCCACACCTTGAATCCTGTGTTCAGTTTTGAGCCGCTCATCATCAGAAGGACATTAAGGTGCTGGAGAGAGTGCAGAGGAGGGTGATAAAGCTGGTGATGGGTCTGGAGTCCTATGAGGAGTGTTTGAGGGAACCTGGGCTATTTAGCCTGGAGATAAGGAGGCTGAGGGGAGACCTTATTGCTGTCTACAACTACCTGAAAGGAGGTTGTAGCAGGGAGGGTGTTGGTCTCTTCTCCCAAGTAGCAAGTGATAGGACAAGAGGAAATGGCCCCATGTTGTGCCAGGGGAGATTTAGATTGGATATTAGGAAAAAATTCTTCACGGAAGGGTTTGTCAGGCATTGGGAAGTGGCAGAGTCACCATCCCTGGAGGTGTTTAAAAGGCATTTAGACAAGGTTCTTAGGGACATGGTTTAGTGCTAGAGTTAGGTTATGTTTGGACTCAATGATCCTGAGGGTCTCTTCCAACTGAAATGATTCTATGATTCTATGATTCTATTGTAAATTTATGGGCAGTAGTTTCATTCTCTGTTTTCCTTCTTTCTTTATATGTCACATCGCCTCTGAACAAACACCCACTGTTCAAACACACCAGACACAATATCAAACATTAGTGTGACCAGGCTGTGAACATGCTGCCCTCATGTTTAGGACTTGAGATTGCAGTGGAGAAGATCTGAGTGTTGATCAGGCAGGCAGGCCGAGGTGAAGAGGGGCAGCAGGCAGGAGGCTTGAGGCAGATTTGGAACTGAAGACGCAGTCCTGAGCTATGGCAAGACGGCTGCAGACAGGTGGGCCAGCAAGCCATCAGGGTGGGGTTTGTCCCTGGTGGAACATGGACACATCACAGCCAGGATGCTGATATTGGAGTGTTTTTCATGTTGCCTAAAGTAAGTAACATCTCACAAGGCTTTGCTGACATACAAGGTCTCCTCTGTGCATTTTCCCTGTATAAAGTAACACTGGAGATGGAAAACATGGAAGAAAGACGGAAAAAGAAAGGGAATATAAAATCCTAAACTCTATACCTTGACTGGACAGAAAAAGGGGCTGACTGTGAGGTGATTTCTTTCTTGGGATTTCTTTCCCTTAGCCAACATGTAACTTAACCTCCTGTCACCATGACACTTAAACTATATCTCTCAGGTGTCTTTCATTTAAAAAGGTAGTAAACGTAGTACTGCTGGTTGGCTTGTTTGTTTTTCAGCTTTCCACAATCTGTTTTTTAAACTTGGATATAACCTCCAAACCAAGTCAGACCTGAGTACAGACTACAAGAACACAAAGATTTCAAAAATTAAAAGCACAGAATTAGACTCCTACTCCAAATTCAGAATAGCAAAATGAATGACCTGATTTTCTGAAGTTCTTACACACAACTCCCACAGATGTCAACAAAAAACTCAATTCAGAGTTTGATTTCTGTGCTTTGGGAATCCGGTAACTTGTCTGGGTACCTAAATATGGGTTTACAAGAGTAGCTATGGGCTTTATTTTTTTTTCAAATGTATAGATCCTGTGTTCAGAGCAGGTGATTGCTTCAGCTCCCAGAAGAGAATTTTGAAAAAAGATAATTTGGCCAGGATCCAGAGTTGGTGAGGAGACATACAGGGGCATACAGAGCCAGTGCTTCAGTCCTTCTCATCAACCACTGGTCCCCATCCATGTATAGGAGGAATCTCAGCCTTTTGTTCTAGTGACACTGTAAATGACCCTGACAGTTCAACAATAGCCCCTTCCGCAGCTGCTCTTTGTTCTTCACATGCTGTTTCCTAAAACGCTGAATTAAATAAATAGTAAATGCATGGCTGGATTAAAGAAACTTAGGCAAAGATTAAAGTGCCATTGTTACATATTTTAAAAAGTAAGAGTATGCAGAAATTATTAATTGCATGGTTTTGATTGTTTGTAATGGTATAATGCACATAACTATAGAAATAAATGGAAAGTGGCAGATTTTTCTCTGAGTGTTTTTATTTGATTTGTCTAAAAAAGATATATGTTTTGTTTTTTGTCTGTCCATCTGTCTATTTCACTGCCAGGAGATAGATTGATAGAGGAACAAGTTCTGCAAATTACAGATCTGAAATCACTAAGGGGAAATGCACTAGAGGCATAATCAGATGGGAAAGTCACAATTTTCATGGTGTATCCACTGCACATGAGATGATCCTTACTGATATAATATATATATATATACATTTTTAGGGTTCTGTTCTTTGTTGCTCTGCATATTCTCAACACTATAGATCCAGCTATATGAGAGGTGATTTTTTTGCCCTTCCCCCACAGCTGTCATGTGAAAGACTTCTCATCTCCCTGCTTTCAGCCTGGCAAGGCCGTGCAGCATTACCCCTTCAAAACAAAACCTTTGTGGTTCTGACCCTAATCTTATCTCTATTTTAATCAAAGAAATTAAGTTTGGAAGCCTAAAGAACTTAGGAACTGAGAGCAACAAAATTACTCCAAAACAGCTTCTTCAAAACAAAGAAATTTTTCCTGCACCCCAAGGTATAAAGCACAACCAAAACAAAAAATGAAACAATACAAAATACCAAAAACCCCATAAGTGAACAAACAACAACAACAAAATAATAACAACCAAAAAATCACTACAACAGTAAATATTGGGTTCTACACATGTATTTCATCTTACCTAAATCTTTCTAGGCATTAGTCTGCAAGATTTCCCTCAGCCCAGATGGCCTTCATCTCTACCTGGAAGACATGAAAAATCCTTATTGCAGAGAGTAATAATCACAACTGCCAATGGGTCAATAGCCTGTTTACTCCCCTCTTCTTCTTAAAGTCATATTCTGTTAGATTTACCATGCCCTTTAATGGCCAGCTGAATATCCATAAGTCTGTTGGTTTACTTTCTAGCATATGCTACCAAGTAACGACATCTCTTGCCGAGCCCATTACTAGTACATAGACATATGTCATTCCTGCCCTGGAAAAAAAATGGCAGATATCAACACTTTGGGTGACAGGGTGCAAGATGACACTTGAGAACAGCTCCTATTTCATAGGGTTTGTAACAGGAGCAACAACAGATGAGTCTCACTCCTACCACATCTGTTTCTAAGGGGTCCATGAAAGCGGATTTTGCAGTATAACTCCAGTTATAGACACAGAAAACTGGATTAGAGGAATTTCATTAATTGATGGAGAACTGAGAAACCCAACATGTGCTGTGGCTGGTTAAGGCAGTCAGGCTGGCACAACAGCAAAGGGCCAGCATGTTCAGCTGCAACAAGCAGCAGAAGAGAGTGCCCTTTCATACTGTGTGCCATGCTGTTGGTACATTATAACCCACAAGTCTCAACAGCAGAGTCCTGGGGACGAGAGAGACCGAAATCCAAGCTTGCAGTCTGGTCTGGGGAAACTGGGAGGAACCATACAGGGCCAGCAGATTGCACAAGAGGTCCCGAACAGCCCGTTGGGACTGTGGCTCTGGGTGTTCTCCTCCTGTCACATCCTGGGCCCAGGCAGACACAAGAGCGGAGCAGCGGGGGCCAGGAGCCCCAGGCGCTTCAGGCAGGTCACAGCTGCAGCAGCCAGACAGGCGCTTCCCCAGCATCCTCTTCACTCCCTCCCCCACCTTCCGCTGCCATTTTTTTCCCCTCTTTCTCTCCATGTGACACTTCATGAGAAACCTGACGGATTTAACAAGTCACGGAGAGAAGGTTTTATCATCCAGGAAGACAACCAAGCCAACCATTCAGATTTCCGTGCTCGAGCAGGCTGCAGGCTTCCCTACAGCCACCCACCTCCCAGGGGCCACAAGGAGAAGAGAGAAAATTAATTTCTGTTCTGCATTCACATTTCCATATGTCTGTACTATTTCCATATTGTATAAACTACTTGAATGGGTTTCCAAGTGTCTGGAGGGTAGACAGAACGGTAGAGGATGCTGGATGCTGACAGCAGGGATGTTGTCATGGTGACAGAGAGGGGAGCCCCAGTGGTTAGAAACTTGGTGGCAGGTAATTAAAGATGCCCAGAAGTCAGGGACAAGGGTTTGATACTGCCCTGTTACCCTGAGGCAAATTTCAAATGAAGATGAAACCTTCTGCCCCATGCTCACAATTAATGCTTCCAATTGTGCTCTTGGGCACAGGGATCCACAGCTTTTGCATTCAACTGAGGGAAAGTACTGCTCGTAACAAAATACTGAATCATCATTTTCCTGTGCATGCTGTTATCTGTGTTTTTTCAGTGACAGTATATAACTGAAACAAAATCCCCAGCCAGCTGCAGATGAGCCTGTAATTGGTGACATCAAGTTTATTTGGCATTCATTATTCATTATTTAATTTGTCAATGAGTAAAAGTGTTCTGAAAATGTACCTGCCCATTCACAAAGATCTGTCTGACTCATTATAGGGTGAATGATGATATGATTTACAAAAAAAAAAAAACGAAACAACAACAACAACCAAAAGAAAAAGCAAAAACACTTGCTAGGATAAGCAAAACAAAAAAAAAGGGCGCTGCTCTTTCAGTTTGCAAATATATATGGTTCAGCATGACAAATGAAATTTCAACTTGCTTTCCTCTATGTTAGTAAGCATATAATTACGTGCAGTTAATTTATTTGCATTCATTATATCCACATGGATACTTATCCATGTGAACTCACAGAGGTAGATGTGTTGCTACAGGCAGGGTCCTGTACATGACATGATTTGGTGACTTTGCAGTTTATCCTTTGCTGCAAAATATGTTCCAGATACTTATCTCTCGTCACGCACAAAAGCAGCCCTAGTGAAGCCTGTGTGGTGCATGGAAAAACCTGAGCATGTGAGCTGAATATCAACTGCAACAGTCATGTCTTCCTGCACTAGCAAGCATACTGAAACAATAGGACAGAGACCTCAGCAACATCTTTTTTCTTAAAGGGCTGAGAACTCAGAAAATCTGATCCTAGGAAATTATCATTGGAAAGTATGGGAACACTGCAAAATAATATAGCATTAGTAGCAGAAAATTATATGTCCACATTCAAATCTGAATCTTCATTTAAACTTATCTGAAGCTCCTGGAAAAATGCCCAAATTCCCAGCAGTGATGCAGAATCTAGGGATCTTGGCACAAATTTTAGATGTTTTCTGGCTTTGTAGTGGGATGCCTTTCACCTATAAACTCATGCAATTATACATGCACAAATCTAGATGCATGATTTTTTAGTATCCGTTTGCAGGAAATGTTACTCTACCTAGTGCAATGCATCTCACTAAACAAAACTCAGATACATGAAAATATAAAATGACTGATATGTATGTCACTTTTTTACATTCAAAGTCTTTCAGAGTGATTTTATCTACTGCATGTTGCCTACTCTATACTTTATGCTATGTTAACACTCACTATAAAGCCACTCATTACTGTGAATTCAGTAAAAAAACATTCACAAGAAAAATCAGACTCTTGGTTTTGTGCTGTTAAAAGCGCTGAGGAATCAGGCCTTCTCAATATTATTTTAAAACATTGAAACGTATGACATTTTAAAGAAGTAAGGTGCACACACAACCTCAGGTCTGCCCTTGATCACTACCATATTGAAAGTCTTTTCTCTTTTGGCTGATTACAGCCACCTTCACTTGTAGTGGGTAGGAGGCCATTCATTCAGCTCAACACCTGGCAACCTGCCTTGCTTCTGGAGCTAAATTTATGTGTCATGGACTTTCAGAGGAAAAAGACAGTGATAGATTCTTCAATACCAGTTACTACATTTAATGAAGGAAAAGAGTCTTATTACCGCAGTCATTTGTTACCATAGCTTCCCATGTTAAACCCAAAGAAACCGTTAGAGCATCTTTCTACCAGAGGCCAAAGATTTTAATTCAATTACACTCATTCTGAATGCAATAATTTGAGTTTAGCAAAAGCATATCTTCCCAGTAGCCAACCATGTTCAGTTTGAATGTGCATGTTATTTTTCATTTCAGTTTCTGAGGTTTTGACTTCCAGCCACTGGTTCTTCTTCTTCTAGAGTGTTCTTGACCCAGGAGAATATTTAGTCATTGTAAGCAAGTCCCTTCTTGATCTTCCTTTTGATAAACTGTTTGCTGTGGTCCCTTGTCAAGCAAGGAAGTAACCTGGGAAGAGAAAAATCTAATTCTGTTCGACTTAGCTCTGTAGCATCACCTTTTCAGAGCATGGTACCTTGCATGCCTACTCTATAATTTTTGGCTCATAAGTCGGCTCTTACCCTGACACAAGTAACATGATCACTGCCGTTAAATGATACTGCTTTCTGCCCTCCCCATAGAAGTCTATAACACCTTTATATGCATCAGAGTGATTTTTAGTCCCTTGAGGAGAAAAATCCCTCCCTTTCTCTCTTTTTCCCCTATTCCCCTCCGCCCTAGCCCTGCCCCACTCCACTGGGGAAGTCAGCAGCTTTATGCTCATTTTAAAGACTGGCAAACAGAAGCACAGAGAAGATAACACCTTACTCTGTATCACATATCAGACAAGGGCAGACCTCTGTAACCTAAGTCTCCTGGCTAAATCTTGCAATGCATTTGTAACGCTAGTTCTGCTATGTCTAATCCTTACTGCTGGTTGTCTCCACTACACACACAGACTGTCAAATTTCATAGTTTCATATGTTAAAATGTAGCAAAGATATCTAGTATTGCCACTTTTTTTCAGGAAACTTCTGTTTGATTCCCTATAAGGCACTTGCAGATTTGGTGCAAATCTACTAAAATGGGGTTTTCTGCTTTGGTTTCATAACAGACAGAGAGCAAATGTAGGCAGGCGGGAAATCAAACCACTCTTACTCCTAGTTTAGCATGTTCTGCTTAAGCTGCATACCAAAGAAAACATAAAACAGAAACACCTCACTGTAGCAGAAAAATAAATGAAGGAATCTGGACATAAAACATCAACAGTGAACCCTGTCCCCTGTATTCAGAACACATCAATCTCCCAGACTAAGACAAAGACAAACTCCTACCAGCAAGGTATTGATCTCCTCCATATTGCACACACAAGCATTTCCTGGAAGTGTCAGATGGTGGATTTATAAACTCTGTAAACATTAGGAGCATAGATGTGCATTTAGTGAATTGTATCAGTATTACAGATGCCATGCAGTCTCACGTGATGTTTGATCTGAAATGAGCAACCTGTGGTTTATAAGTTTAGTGATTTAATTATTGTGAAATCTCAGTGTAGACATGCAATAGTAAGTCAATTAGCTTGTGGTCAAGTCAGGCAAAACAGATTCATGTCACAGATGTAACCCAACAGAGCAAAAAAGGAAGATAAAAAAAAGAAAGTTATGTTCCACAGCTTATCAGGTCATTACTTCCTATAATAGAAGTTAATGAAGATGCTAACAGACATATGGGTGTGGACAATCACATGGAAGTGTCTAAGAAGTCTGTGATTGTGCAGGTGATAATCTGGGGCTCCTCCATAATCAAACTCTGGCATGGAGACAGGCTAACATTGTTAGGATTACGAGACCATTAGAATGCACTGCCCCACATTTCAAATTCCACCATCATTCTCCTCCTCCTCTCTCCTGCCTCTTGCCAGCAGCAACCACATATAGACTCTTCCCACAGTGCAAGATGGCCATCCCACTTCTGATTCCAGGCTGGATTTAGTTTGGGAGCAAAAGTGTGTCTGCATGCACATAACTGCACAGCTATGGTGTAGGGCACATATCCATGTGTTCATTCCTGCCTGTCTGCCTGTTTGTAACTGTGTGAGAAAGCTTAGGAAAGGTTTAAGAAACTGCTTTCCCTTCTGCTTTCTTGGGTATTTTCTATTGATTGCTGCAAGAATACTTCAGTTACGATTCTGATTCCCCTGATTCCTTTGGGTTGCACCTTATCATTAAAGCAGTACAACTTTCACAGCATTGCTGGTCCTTGGGGAAGAACGAGAACTAGTGTTTCTGCAGGTTTTCTCTGGCGGGGGTCCACAGAGAATGAAGAGGGAAATCTCACTGCCTCACTCACAGAGGGATGAACACAAACCATTCCGTGTATTTTGCACCTGCAGAACTTGCTTGTCTGATCCTGCAAAGGATACGTTTCTGCTTGTCAGGTTTTAGTTTAGGTGGTACACATAGGGAAGAAATCTGAGATGCAAAGGAATCATTGTCAGAGTTTGGTGGAATCCAAAAGTCTCTAAATTTTTACTATGTCTACTCAATTTTGCGGGTATCTCTGATTTTTGCAATATTAATAATTTACATAACCTCAACTAGCAATTCCACAACTGTTTCAAAGTAAAACTGATTAGCAAAATGTCATGTAGGCACACACCTTCTTGAAAACTGCTTCTATGTTTAACTATGAACAAATGTTTGATAAATATTTAGCTTTGTTTTGATAACTGCTTTGCATCAATTTAAAGCCCACTAAAGGCTAAAACCATTTCCAAGAATGTAAACCATGAATCGATCTGAATTTACTACTCTGACTTTCCCTGCTACCTGTCAAATTATAGATTTTTTTCCTATGTATATTGCTAGATATTAGGCACTAAATAGATGAAAAGCCTTTCAGACCTGACATTACTATCTCAAAAGATCAAACAAACCTAAAGTCAAGTCTGAGTAAGGGAATCGGAGCAGATGACAGCTTTGATTAAAGACTGAAAGATTCCAAGTGTATTCAGAGATGGCTGGTAAATGGTTATTATCTGTACAAATAAGACACACCTTACTAAGACATGTCTTACTAAGACACATTCAGAACACAGAAATTTTTATGGTGTACTTTTCATTGTGTTTCCCTCTCCTTTTTAAACTTGGAATAGGTTTGTAATTGATCTTACAATTATACATTTTTAAATAAAAAATAGCAGAAAAGATCACAACAATCATGTCCTCTAGCAGATAGTATATTTAGAAAAAACACAATACTCTGGAAAAATGCATATGATTATTTCCATCAAACCTGAAAAATATATCAGTTTCCCTAGCTCGCTTACATGCCACAATAAAAAACAATAGACTCTTGGAGTCTGTCAGATCTCAGATTAATAATAAATGAACACAACCTTTCACTGTTCCATTGCTGAAGATCATTGCAGCATAAATACTAACAGGAAACAGCAATGTTAAATGTACTGTTTAATGGATACATCATTTACAACAGCAAAATGTATCCAAAATTCACACTAAACTGAAAGGATCAGGCAAATCTTAAAAAATAGTGTGCTTTGGAACACATGATATTTTATGGAAAAATATTTTGACAGAAATTAGTTTTCAAGGTTTAATTGCAGAAATGTTCAGGTAATTCAGAATTATGTCAAACTGTACAACTACAGCCTTTGATTTGTTGATGCTGCTGAGGTAGAAACATACACTGATTGAGAAATGCTGATTGGGAAGGGAAAATGGATGAATGTGCAAGAAAGTTCGCAGGAGGAATAGTTCAATAATGTACAACCTCTTTCCCTTTCCAGGAAATGGGCTAATTTCTAATCTGTTCCTCTTCCTTTATCTGGATTTTCATAACAGGGCACAGGTGACAGCAAATTCAGCCAGGTGATGGATAGACGCAAGATATAGAAGAAATGCTACTACCAGCATGGTGCAGAGCTGGAGCACCACTTTGTCACAGTCTCAGATGATTAAGTAGGAGACCTAAAGTTGTAAGCAGAATTTGGTAGAGAGAATGAAACAACCCAATTCAGAATATGTTCATAAGAGAGACTTCTTGCATGATCTCCTGGACCTCTTGCACAACCTACTTGCCATAGTCATATTCTACAGAGTGACAGGGGCCATTAGAGTTTATCTTTTAGAAAATGAAGACAACAAAATATCTAACACCACCACATTTTAACAATGGCCAGATGGAGAGTCACACATTTATGAACTTTCCATAAGAATGCATGAAAACCGTGACGATGAGGAGGATCTCAGAGTCCCAATACCTAATCAGTTACACCAGCAGTATCTGCATCCTGTTGTAACTAGAAGAGTAGGCAGAAATGTGTGTATAGAAATAGAATATATTAGAAATAGAATATATTAGAGGGAATATTTCCTTCATTTAGCATATAAGTAAAACTACTAGTAATATACGAATAGTAACCAAATGTACTGTCAAAAATCTGTTGAAACCATGCCTCATCCTGAAACAGTTCAAAGGCTTACCCTGTTTAGTTTATCCATAAGGCAAGGCAACTTGCTTGTGGCCTACAGCTCTTCATATTAAAAGAGATTTCTGATGACAGACCACTCTTTAATCTAGCAAAACATGCTCACCAAGTGATCCCAGTGTAAAAATAGACCCTGGATAGACAAAAACTGTGAAAAAAATACAGCAATTTTTAACAGCTACTTCAATATCTTAGCTAGTAAGGCACTGGGTTGCCTGTTTCCTAACAGGTAAATAAAAATGGCTTTAAAAAAAAAAAAAAAGACAGAAAATAAAGATCAAGGAGATAACATACTTACAAAATTACTATTAGTGCCTAAATTTCTTTGCCCATTACAGTGTGATCATATTTTTCCCTGGATGCCAAGTGTGTGCCTATAGCTAGGGACTAGTCTGCTCTGTAGGAATTTTGCTGGCTGCACTATATGTTGCTTAGGGTGTGCTCCTATATAATCTGTCACCATCCAAAGGGATGAGACTGCTTTGGAGGCATTTCACTAAACACAATGTCGCTTTGCTCTCTCTCTGTGACCATCTTTACAAAGATCTTACTGCATGACCCCAATGCTTTGATTTCCTTAAAGATGCTACATCGGTTTTCTAATGCGCAGAGAGAGAACCCATAGTAAATAGTAAGTGTCAATGTAAAATACATATTCAGGAACAGATAGTATCTTTGGAAGAACTGGAAATGTACTCCTGGATTTTTACAGCAATGGTGGGCAGAATTACTCAGCTATTCCTTCTTAACACCTCTCAGCAACTTAAAGATAAATTCCTTTCCCCATACAGAAGGGAGGAGGAAGGGCAGCCACTGCTCCAACCTCTGTGGGCAAAAGCCTAGTTCTGTAGAAAACACTTTTCTTTGAGAAAAGTCTATTACTCTACTCTAGAGTCCTCACAATCATCACATTGTCGCTTTGCTGCTATAAAGGCCATAAGAGACCCAGCTAATTGACCTCTGGAAAAAAGATATATTAATAGTGACAACTCCTCTTTCCTGCATTCCACAGAAAGCAAGGCCAACTTCATTCAAATGTAAAGGAACAGGATGAAATTTGATTTCCTAATGGCCCAGAGACAAACGTAGAAAGAGCACTGAAATAGGGATGGGTATCTCCAGGCCTGTGTGTTCTGGTCCTTCTCTGTTTTGCAATCAAAATCTCAGACTGTCTTATGACCAAAGCTAATCATGCATGAATATTGTATTTTCCAATATCATACCTTCCTTAAATACAAACATTAACAGAAAATAGCTAACAAGTTCTTCAAGAAATTGCTTTATGTTTTCAGTATAGAGAAAAGGCAAAGAGAATGAATAGATGTCAGTAATCAACCACTATCACATTCCTCGCACAGTTCGCACTATGCTTTCAAAGTTTGACTTTCGGCCATGCTTCTGAGGTTTCTATCATTTCCCTACTCTTTTCCTGCCTTGTCCTGCTGTTGCCACTTACCTCTGGACTATTATTTGATTAGCTGGCTCTAGGGAATAAGCTATCAAATTCAATATGCCTAAAACCATTCAAAAAAGGAGCACCAGAAAAAAGGGCAAGGTCATTACCATTCAACTCTCAGGAATTTCAGGCTTGGCTTTCCTAAAGCCCTCATCTTGTTAGTCCAGTGTCCACTGCAAGAAGTAATACATCCAACAGGACACCACAATATAAATAATGTGTGTGGATTTCCAAATCATTTTGCTAAAAAGATAAAAACCAAAATCCTCAAGTGCTTTTCTGCTTGTTCACTTTGTACCTTTTCCACTGCTGCACAAATCTAGGGCTCAGGAGGGCAGATAAATCAAAGGATGAGTCACAGCTTAAGATAGCTATATTTTGGAGTTTTTTAAATTTTTCTCCTTAATGTAAAGGTGATTGTACATCATTAGGAGCTAGTGGTGTTATTACTGAAAAACCGTATCAATTATATCAGGTTTCCATTAGTCATATACTGCACATTCCCTTCTGCCATCCTTATTATATGCTTATTTTTCTAATTCTAGGAAAATGAGCAGGCTAGATTCTCATACATGAGAAGCTTTGAAACCAATGGGTTTACTCACAATGATAAGTCTTATTCAGCACACAAAAAAAGAAAAAGGAAGGAAGAAAAGGCCTCAGCTCTGTCACTGCGGGCGTTGCTTCCACATTGTTTCACTTTTCATGGCCTGAGGATCCCTTCTTCACTGTTTTCTCTCTGAATGTTTTCAAGAGCAGTCTCATCTCGGGGTGACTACGGACTTCACTGGGAGGACTTTGCAGTCTTCTCAGGCATCGTCATTGCAAAAGCTTCTATGTTAAATCTCCAGATGCCTTGCAAATATTTATTTGTCAACCTCCATTGCACTCAATGACATGGTCTTATCGCCAACAGGCAAGCTGAAATAATGAGAAGGTAAGTGACCTTCCTAAAGCTATAGTGGGAGCCAGAGGTACATTTCCTAGTATATTTTAAGTATCCTTGCTTTTCCCTAGTCACAGTAGTACATTTTCTTTGCTCACCTGCAATTTTGGTGGCAAGGAAGTTCACTGACCATCCAAATTAGCAGGGTATTAAAGAAAAACTGGCTTCACTTACTGTGTAAGTGTATCATGGGAAATCAATTCAAGCTAACACTGGTCCAGTCACAGAACATTCCTTGTGACAGCCTGATACCAGAATGATGGATGTCCAGTGCCAATTACTATTTGGCACAGGCCTTTAGCCCAATGCTAAAGTTCCAGAAATCTGCAGAAAGAAAGAGTAAAACCATCTCTATTTTTCTATATTCCTCAAGACCAACACACTTGCAAATAGGAAAAGAAGAAACCACAGCAAATGTCATGTGTATTATAAACCTCAAAAGCTTTTTTCTACATGCCTTCTTCACACCCAGGCACTCACTAAATCTGGCGTATCAGGAAGAATTCACTCAGGGGACTGTCTTGTTGATCCCTATCAGGAGCCAAGGAAAGCAATTTTCCAGGGAAGACGCACATAAGACCCACGCATTTCTTACCAATATTTGACTGAGGACAGAGTTATAGAAAGAGGAATAAAGCAAAGCTTATTCCTCTTACACTGAACAGCCAGCCAAGAAAGTGGCAGCCAGAGTCTCAGCATAATCAGATCATCACACTGCTCTGCAGTGTGGCCAGCCTTTGTTTCCTTTATTTGCTTGTTCATTACTTCTCCGTGCTGAAAATCAAAGCTTAAGGGCTGACACCCGTTCCTAATGAATCTGTGTGACAGACAGAAGGGACACGATCATTACTGCCATGCCAATGTATGCAAATACTGCTTCTGTTCAACTGCCCTTTCCACATCACTTGATCAAATTGGACTTGTTTCTTGCAGATCACACTCCCCACCAATTTATAAACACCAGCTGTTTCAGAGCCAGAGGTTTTCATGGTATTGTACATAGCCCTTCACTTCCCTTCACTAATAATAATGATCTGGTGTCTTTAAAAAATAAAGCAAAACTACTAGTCATCTGAGTCTAAGAGGTTTAAAGATGGTAGATCTTGTTTCCATCTTTGCTCTACTATTGTAAATTATTATGCTGCAGCTACAAGGAGAACATAAGCCATTATGACCTGCAGTGTTTCTCCAGGGATACAGTACAAAAGTGCTCTATCCGAAATGCAATCAATTCCAGAGATGACTGCTTCCTGCACGCTTCCAAGCTGCTGCTTTATAAAACAGGTCCCCATAAAAGGAGCAGGAAATGCATGACATCGTTTAGCAACCGGTCATTAGAATTTAATGGAAGAGGATTAAAATATAAAAATGCCGTGCCTATAGACCTTCCCATACATTACCGCAGCCTTTGAGAGCAGAAATCAGTGGCGTATTGGTAGAGCCTTAACCCTTTTCACTACCTTCAAAGATGGAAACATACCACAATCAAATTAAAATCTTTGTCACATTAGAAGAGAAAGTCAAATAAAAATCAAACCTCTGAACAAAAGCGGAGTCAAAGGTTAAGTTTCTCCAGTTTATACCATCTCTCAACTTAAAAATTTCTGGACGTAAATGGAAAGCATTCCCTAATCTTGATTTCTCCTTAATTGTCTTTCCACAGGTGCTGTACTGTGGCATTTCTTGTATTTTAGTATTTTTCTCATTTCTACTTGCCCACTTTAAAGTGCATGTGCGCTCCCTCTTGCATACACACAAGGTACAATGAGAACAAACAAAATAACCTCTGAAATTATGTTCCTACCAAGCTATTGTAAAGACATTTTTCAGACTGAAAACACCTGGTGCATGGTATCATATGCATTGATAATAACTCTGGCACAGCTTTTTCCTAGAGCAAACCAAGTATTTACAGCTACATGAGCAGAATACTGGTGATGAAGTCACTCATCACAATCAAAAGATAATTTGAACAGCAGGAATATATCAACCTCTTGAGGCTCAGCTCCCTCTAAATCACCCCCAGAAGGTTCTGTGAGTCTCTCTCCCCTCTGCAAGTTTTAAAACTGACAACTGCATGGTGCTGATAACCAATATCTGTATAAATGCTTTTCCCACTATATGTTAAATTGTACCTAAAAATAAGTTACAGACCATCTATCTTTAAAAAGCATATTACATATCTCTTAACTATTATATATCTCTTAAATGATGTCTTTTCAGTGTACTAAGCCAGAGGCCAGAGTGAAGGTATGCTCTTTTTTGGCAACTTTTCCGTCTCTCGTGTTGCTTTGCTCTCCAGTTCAGTACAGTTCAAACCACAGAAGCAACTGGGAGCCAAAGCAATGCCTGGCACCCAAATGACCCGGTCTGTGACAGAGCTACATAGTCACATCTTGCCATCCTGTAGTCTGAGATCATCACCAGCAGAGTACAGTTACAGGAATTCAAGGTCCTCAACTGTTAAGAAAATGCATCTTGTAATACTGTGTTGACTCATAAGGCTTGCCTGACTCACATTAAATATTTACTGTTATTGGTTAGTTTAGTCATCCAATTGTAATAAAAAGTATTCCCTGCTGCTGTGTCAGCCACACTCTGCATCCAAGGTGATGACAGCCAGCCAGAAGACCCTGTCCCCTGTCATCTCCAAAGGAGCATGTCAAGGGCAGGCATCCAACACTGAGAACAGCTGTCCCTCCATAACCAACACCTCCTCCAAGAAGAGCAGTTGCAAAAAGGGTGTAGCTGGAAGCATTGTGATTGTGCTCTGGGTGAAACAAAGGAAAAAAAAAAGTTCTGACCAATATTAGATCAAGCAAACTCATTTCTCTCCCAAAGCACAGAGCTTTAATTCATCACTCTAAACCTATCACTCCTTATTTGACTCAGCATTTGGCAATCCTCTTATGACTTGGGCACAGCATCACCTAACTATACCATCTCTCTAACGAGAATGGTTCAAATCTCCTACCATTGCAATCAGACATAGTATCGTTCATGTCATAAATGTCAAATAAAGTGTTGCTGGTTTTTGTTAAAAATTGTCTTATTCAACCCAGAGGTAGATTTGTTCTACTACTACACACAGGCAATCATATATATAAGAAAAAAAATGTTCTTTATGCCATGAATGACATAAATACCCATACTAAGAAGACTTAGGGTCTCCCTCAGCTATTTCCTCTCCTCCCTTCCAACTGCATGTTTAACACACTCAGCTTTTCTATACACCCGTGAAATTATGCAGTGTTGCAATGATAAAGCTTAAATCAAAATGAACATAAAATATCAACAGGAAACTGTAGCTGCTTCAAATGAATACCCTTTATTGTTGCAGTCATTTAGTGTCTAGGTAGTCTGTGATGCTGAAAAACATCTGAATGACTCATTTAAAACTTCCTCAGAAAAACACACTTTAATTTAACATGCACAGGCTACTGAGAAACATTACCAGTACGGAAATCACCAGCACCAGCCACAAAGGCAAAATTTAAGTCTAACTGTCTATTCAAAGATCAATTTTATAGCACTTAAAAAAAAAAAAAAGTATATAGGAACATAACACAAGAAAGAACATAACACTGTCTCAGGGCAAGGGCCTGCTTTGCTCAGTGTTCTCTCTCCAGCAGTTGTCACAAGTGGACATGTAGGGAAAAGAAAGAAAAGGGAACTTATGTGATCTAGCGACTTTCAACCAGGGAGATTTCCTGACCCTAACATAATCAATAACCCAGTTAGTAAATGTCAACAGAGCTCTTTCCCAAGTACTTGTCCACTCTGCCTTCATCTGCCTTCAATCCTTTTCAGGTTGAAGTGTCCTAGTCCACCTCAGCTGTTCCCACTTTATAGAGTAGGTAATAGTGCATTTGTACAACAGAACTATAGAAGCAGAGTCCCCAGCATCCTCAGGGGGCTTTTTTCTTCCAACTAGCATAAAGTTGGTCCTACAGATTGTACACCGTTAGCAGCTGGATTGCACTAGGCATATTCCAGGACATGATCAAGTTTTGTTTCATCCTAAAGGAATTCTGCTCAGGTTCTTGCAGACTGTCTTGTGTTTGAACTACAGTGCAGCAAGTAAGGATAATTTGAAGATTTGTTTCATAACAGGATGACTGATCTGAACTAAAACTGGTAGATGTACCTTGGTTTTTCTCATACAGCAGCTGTTCCATACCTCTGAATCATCCTTGTTGCCGTTCTCTGAACCTTTTCCACTTTAAGGATGAATTTTTTGAGATGGAAGGACACAGCTGCCAAGATGTCGGCAAATAATGAATACATTTGTTGTCATAAAGAGGTCTTCTGTTTTCTCCTCTATTCCTTTCCTAATATTGCTGAACAGTGGTTTGCTTTTCAGACTGCTGCTGAACACTAAGCTGACAATTTCATGGCACGATCTATAATATCCACAAAGCCTCATTCATGAGTGGTAATGGTCTCTCAAAATGCAACATTTCATATGTGAATTTTAAATTGCTTTCTCCTGTATGTATCACTTTATATTTATCTATCAATCTGATTTTTGACACAGACATACGAAATCTAAGCATTCATAGAAACATTGCCTGTAGCACAAAAGTCGATTACTCAGCTTGTTGTTCCTCACAATGTTCTTTTGAGGCATGTAAGCATTATTATATCTACTTACACACTTTTATATCAATTTTTTGAGAGATTAAACCCACTTGGACAAACAAATTCAAAGAAAGGGAAGTTTTTTCATCAGTGAAGCAAGGAATTCCCCCTATATCCATCTTACTTCTAAAAGATAAAAAAAATGCCACAGCTATAAAGGACTACTGGAAAATTCCTTCTGGTACAGCTCCTTCCAGCACAGATCCTTCCAGCCAAAATGTAATTTGGGAATACTACTATCACCTAAAGAACACATTACAACCTTGGGTTATCATGTTAGAAAAGAGCATCTGAAAGTTAATTATGTTTTTGAATTGCTTGGCTGTTCCTCACCACTTGCCAGGAGTTACCTTTAGAAGGACATTCAGGCGCTCCAGGCACCAGCATTCTTTGCTAATAATAAACAAAGTTCAAATAAGCACAGTTAAGCTCCCTCTTTTTCACATTGAGATATCAAGGGTTTCTAGATGCCTTATCAAGACCCTTCTGACGGTTAGATTGCTTAAACGTTTCCTAAATTTTATACAAAAGTGTCGAATTTTATGAATTTTAACACATGGCACCAGACAATGAGTTCTGAAAAGAGAGTTCTTGAAAGAAAGAAAAAAATAAAAAAACGATTAAATGAAAGAGACATTGTAGCTGGGATCTAACTTGTGGCAGGACATATCACAGATCTTAGATAGCCAATACATCAGACTTTTTAGGGGAACAGCTTGACTAAAAAAAAGCTTGCATTATAATTCCAAATTTTCCAAAAATGTCCTTTGTAGCTTTTTAATTTTCTTTCTTAAGGAAAACTTTTTCAAGGCTGATAGCTATGAATGTTCCACAATCAGCGCAGAGACCACTGAGAAGGAGGATATTAATTTGAAAATACTGACATTAAATATATTTAATACATTCTATTATATAAAGCATATGTATTATATAATTTCAATATATTATGCATATATGTGACGATGTTTTGTGGCTGGAGAGCTTTTTGAAAATGAGAGCTTAGATTTTCCTATACTCTGATTTAGGTCTTACAAAGTAGACTTTTTTGAGGCAGATGCCCTTGTGCCCGGCCTTTCCCAAGATAAGGAATTTTTACCTTGTGTGATGAGAGCTGAACTTTGCAGTGTAGATGAATTACCTTAAGGTACAAACATCTGAAGCACAGTGTGGTTTTGGTGTGCATGTGACCTTCCTCCTCTCTGTCAAAGAATCTTTGCTTTCCAGTTGAAAGGCTTATTTACCTTCATCTGCAACAAAAAGACCCCACATAAAATCCCGAAACAAGACAGAACAAACTCATGCTTTGCGCAAGGCAGAAATCCTTTGGGCATCAGTGAAATTCTTGAAGAAACAGAATTACTGGAGAAATCAAAGCAATATTTCATTATCTGCTGAGCTCTCCCTGCACAGCTCCCTCAGTCCTGGCTGACATGTGCTGCCACAGAAGGGGGACGGAGCAGGACGAGCACAGATCTGCTCAAGTGCTTTGCCCTGTGAACCGTGCAGGTACATCACTGCAAGCTGCTCGTGCAGATGAAGTCACAGCAGGATAAAGACAGCCAAGCCAACACAGATTATGTCTCTGACCATACCAAAATGGGCCAGACACTATAGAGGCACCTGTGTTTGAGGCTGAGAAGTCGTTCTTATCGGCGAGGCTGTACAAATTTAACTCTTGTATCATAAGCCTGGTACGGCTATGCCCTCAAATGTCCCCAAAATGTCCTCAAAAAACATGTGGAAAAGTTCTGCGGGTCCATGCCTGCATCTATACCTAAAAGCTTTTCTTTGAAGGAGCAGCTGTGGGGGATTTCCTTAGAGAAGGATCTTCTCCAAAAATGCTGTACTGTACAATGATTTCTTGATTTGCAGAAGTGTGCTCCATTACGAATCTCTCTTTTTCCCTAAGTGTGATTAACTTAATGCTAAGACATCACTTATTCAGGAAGATCTTCTGATGGCTTGATTTTTCTTTTTCCAATCTGTTGACTGAAATATTTTGTAGCCTTAACTTTTAAATTAAAGTAGTGGTTAAAACAAATAAAACTACAGTTTATAGGCCATTTGCAGCAGTCTGTAGGGATAACCCATTTAGCAACGCTTCCTAAAACTACATGCAGAAAACATCAGAATTTTAGGAAGTCTATTAATCAACAATTATGTCTGTGACTGTATATATACCCACATCTTCAAAGATAGCTACGATTCATACCACTGGACATCCAGGCACTTAGTACCTGGATGAGCTCAAAAGAATACATGAAAAAAACCATACATTCAGGTCAATATATGATGGTGAATCCTCTTAAAAGATCACTTGGCACGGAACTAAACCTGTTAAATGAAGGATTTACTATACTCCGTGGGTGTGCTTTGAAGAAGCTTCCACTGTATTCAATTATTATTGATTCATTAGGTACATGAACTGTACAGCTCTAATTAAAAACCATTTTCTTTTCTTTCTTGAAACCAGCAGGAAACCTTAACTAGATTTACTCTGAACTGAAAAAAAAAAAAAAAAAAAAAAAGTGATAAAAAGATTAATTAGAAAAATGCTAACTCAAATTCCCTGGACTTCTTTGTGTCGATGTCTAAGTACCTATAGTCCCCCCTGCTCTCCCTGAGCTGAGGCAGTGGATGATGTACTCTCCTAAGCTCTTTCATATTTGGCTTCAGCCTGAGCACATGTTGGCTCATCCCACAGGCAGGAGGTGCTTGCTCACACACCATGTCCTTCCTGTCTCTGGCAGGGACAGATCCGAGCACTGCAAATGCCAGACAGAGAAGACAGACACAGAAAAGAATGGCTTTATTTAATTAACTGGGGTTCCGACATATTGACTCACCAAGCCTTTCTTAGTGCAGGGGAAGGGCTGATGGAGCACAGTACTGGAAATGGGTCTGGCCTGATGTCAGGTTGCATTGCAAGAGCTGGGGAATAACTGGTCAATTGTGCTGAGCTTTCTGTCTCTCTGTGGATGAGATCCAGCCTGTACTGGTGAACCATTGCCCATCCTATGTAAACCCCAAAAGCCTTTTGAACGGCAATAAAGGTTTCTGTGGATAAGGTTATTTACCCTCTGGTCCTGTCCAACAGCATTTAAAAATATAGATAGACCTCCAGATGTGACAGCATCAGTCAAGGCTTTACCAGCTGGACTGAAATGAAAACACTCCAAGCCTGCTCCAGGACAGAGAAATAAGTCTCTCTCTAGGTAGCTCATGGACAAGTATTCTCCTCCGCCTGCTACATCCAATGTAGTAATTGTGACAAGCTGCAACTTCATCAGATTTTCGCCACAGTGGCTACTTCTGCTCAGCTTCCACCAGGGATCCAGTCCAATCTGCAGCTACCTTTACACATTAATAAACTTTCACCAGTGGCTACTGCTTTAATGAACTCTATGTGCAATTCAGACGAATACTGGTCTAACATCAGGACTGTTTCTTCCACTTAAGTATGTTTTAGGCTGTCAGGCGAACAGAAAGAGGAAGCCATTACATTCGTAAATGTAACATGAAAAGTGTCGGGAGTCCCATTATTTAAAACTGAGCTGGACAGGGTGGAGAGTAATGTATGGTAGAGACCAAGCCAGCACGGAATGGTCTAAGCAATCCAGTGAACTCCATTTCATCAGCAATTTACTGACTTTCATTTCATTTACCTGCATCGATAAGCTTGGTTAATAAGGCACAGAGTGCTGCCATTCCTCTGAAGGACTTCAGCACTGCATTATACAGCAATTTCACTTTCCCAACACTAAAATAATGCTATTTTCTTCACGTTGAGGATAATTTCAATCTAACTTAAAACACCTGTGGGCAATAATTTAAACAATGCCACAAACCCTGCTCCCCCTCTCCATCTTCAGCAATTCCCTATGCTCAAATGCTATTTTCAGATGCTGGGGAAAGAGGGCACACTTTTCAAAAGATCTCTAAAGGCCAAGAATTTCATTTTCATAGAAATAATTTTCATAGTCTGAGCAGCTTCAATAGGAGCTGGCTAAACTGTTGCACAATTATTTGAAAATTCAGTGCTTAGATTCTTTCATTACTTTATGGGGTTATAGAAAGTCTTAAAATTATGCACGGTCCAAAAGATAAATTTAATCTTAACGAGTTTCATTTCTGCTAATTGTTAAAGCCAAAAGGAAGTCTGTCAAAGGCTAATAATTCCCCAGCGTCTTCTGAGATGTGAATGTATATTATCAAATTAGATTATGTATCGCATCCATCCTTTAGAGGGCATTCTGTGAATAACAAATATGCTCTGGGTAACACTGAGGGTTAGATCTGCTCGGGTGTATATTTCCATATTTGCACTTAACCCAATGAAAATGCATAAGTTACACTGCTTGCAGACATTACCCTCTGTCTTTAAATGTTTATTTTTAAAGCCTGAACTGACCTTAATCTTTTCAAATGGACCTAGACTTCTTCTCCATAGTTTTTACATGTAGCTTACAACTGTTCCTTTTTGTTTTATTCTTGACTTTGCATTTAACTTGGCTGATAAAGAAAGAGAGGCATCCAAAACAAATGGTTATTGTTCACTATCCCATCGCCTTCACTAGTAGGAATTGCTTCACGTCTGATGTCTCTCTTCCAAGGTTTAGTGATGTAGGTACATTTAAATAAGGAGTTCAAGACACCAAATGGTTCATCAGCTATATGTAAACTAGTTATTTCTAAGGTTTTTTTCAGACAGTCACTCCATAAGAATAATGAAAAAAAAAATGCAGACCATCTCTAGTTCATTCAAAAGAATAAATATTAGTGGCAAATAATGGAAAAAATATCAGCAGGTCCATAGCACCTCACTATATCTTGTACTTAGTTCTCCAGTAGAGGTGACTTTTGGCATGGATTTCCTGAAAGCTTTCCAGGTTGGTGATATTATACATGTGGTTTTGGAAAACAGAATTGTAAAGACAACTGGACCAGATGCAAGGCCCAACAATGCAAAGGATGGAAAAGCATGAAATATGCGATAAAATTTTAAAGAATCAACCAACTTGGTTTAGAGACATGTAACGGCACTTAAAGAAGACAGTCCAAAATATACTGGGATAATGTAAAGCACAAAAGAGGAAATGCCTTCTTTATTGAAGGAAGACAGGAAAGGTATGGAAAGATTAGGTTGGTAAAAAAGAAGACAAGATTGTGTACAAGGAAAGCTTTCTAACAGAAGGACCATAGAATAAAGGAGAGAGACAGGATCCCCAGGAGTTCTCCAGTAAACCTTCAGCCTCAAAGCAAGAGCCAGATATGGTGTAACATTATTTAAAACAGACATGGAAAAATGCTGGGAACAGACTTCCAAGAGGAAAATCCAGAATAAACTTCATTTTATCTCTCATTAATATTTTTAACTCTGTGAAAAGTAATGTGTTGTTTGAAATTATTTGAATGCCTGAAGTTGCTCTTAAGCACATGCCAATGGTTGACAGATGGCATTAAAGATGAGATTAGAGGGGAGTTTCTTCAGAAACTCCCATCTGAATTCCTGTCCCAAACCTGACAGATTGCATAATTCTGAGCTGTTGGGCTGAAGTAACCAAACATGTAAAATTACCCATAACATTGCCTCTTTCCTGTGCAATGATAACTTTCAATATGACAAAGGGGAATTAGTGTTGAACTTGTGTGCATCACTTTGGTCTCAGAAAAGGCTGCACTGTCATTTGTACCTTTAAATGAAACTCAAAGCAAGTTATTCACAGCATCAGCAGCTCTGTTCTCCCTGATTGTAATTGTGCATTGTGCTCAAAAGCATACAAGATTTCTCTTCAGTATATTATTTTCACTGAAAATATTTGCCAGATAAAAAGGGCAGATTGCTATGAGAATAAGAGCCACTTTTTCTAGCAATAAAAGCTTCTAATTTTTGCATCTCTCAGGTTTTCTAGGGCTTGGCAGTTTTTACTCTCTCACTTCCCAGCACATCCTAAACAGGCCTTTCATTGATTCCATTTTCTGTAATCCTTAAAAATCAAATTTGCTAGTGAGGATGATTTTTAAATGCACAAAGTTTATCTAAAAATCAATGGGATATCTATGGGACAGAGCAAAAACAGTCAGAGGTATGTAGGTTCCTCCGAACACATTTATTTTCCTAAAACCTCAAAGAGTACCACAAGAAATAATACAGTAAACAGCTCCCAGCAATGCAATGAACTGTTCTCTACCTCTTCTGATAATCTAGTTGAGAAACTAGGAACTATAAAATAAATATTTATAACATTAAAAGATAAGTATAATGCAGAAAAAGGAGTAAACAAAAATATGTATATGCAGCAGGACCGAGACAAATTACATATCCTGTATGATCTAGAGAAAGTGACTTCTAAAAAATCTAGCTTAATTATATGCATGTGTATCCATCTGTGTGTTTGTGTGTGTGTGAGGCCAGCCACATCTCTCCCAATTACTCTACATCAGATTTTTCCTCTGAGACTCTATTTATCATTACATACAATCACTGAACAGTACTTTGAGATGCCTGAGAAATGCCATTTATTGCCATCCAGTTATATATATATTGGTTAAATGCTAAAACGTGCAAGTCACTAACCTTTGACCTGAGCATGTGTGTGGTTCTTTAGATTGTCTGTGTATTTTTCAGTAAAGTAAAAGGTGAACTAGAGCAGTCTGATGGACATTTAACTGTGAGTGTATGCAAACAACCACAAACCAAATGGACAAGGTAGAGTCTTTTCGGTTGGGATTTTTGTCATTTCTCATTACCATAAACTTAGCTGAAATACATCAAAGTCCTGAGAGGAGCTATAGACTAAGGTCAGGAAGAAGGCAGGTCTGAGTGTGCAGAAATGGTGAGTCTGGTTTTAATAACAGAGCTGGGCATAGTGCAGCGTGCACATTCTGCAAGAGAAATGTGGACACATCCAGCACCTCAGAAAGTTTTCTGAACCCACCCATCAGCACTGACCATCAGCAGCTGAAGCAACAGTCCACCTGTCTCATCAAACTGCACGTGATGACGTTTATACAGTTTGTCTGACTTGACACAGGGCAACTGACAAACTCAGCATACAACAGGCATCAGATATTTCCACATGTCAGATCTTGGTTGCAGCACATTCTTATGCAAGAGCTTATTTACCCAGGAGAGGAAACTAAGTGCAGAGGTGGAAGACACTTTTGGTAGTTGTCTCCGTTTCAAAAAAGCAGGAATGCAACTAAATCTAAAGGAACTGCTTTTCAATAACATAGATTATTTGCTATAAATAATATTTGCAGTTGCATTCAGTCTTTGAAAAACTGTCAGCAGCAACAGCAAATATATTTCCAGCTTCACTAGCCAACCCATACAGACAGAGGACAGGATATCCGTATTACTCATGTTCAGCCTCCCAGTCACCAGTGAACTTTTGTCTCCTTGGTCTGTAACAGAATATAATTGCAATAGCAGGAGGTAGATGTGACAGAGTGGTCAAACATGTGAAAACAATGTTAAGAATAACAGTTAAACACATACTTTACTTAATGCTTATGAGGAAAGTGCTTTGAGATCTGCTAAAGATCTAGAAATCTTTATACTAAATACCAGATTATATGAATCCTAGTTTTTATCTGTGATCCTGCCTGCCTTTTGTCTTGAAACAAGTTGAGATGTAATCCCTTTCTGATTCCTTTTTCTCAGACATTGTTGATTGGGTTACAACTACATGAAAGCCAAAACATGTTCCTTCCAATCCCTAACGTTCTGTGATTCTGTGTGAATCTTAGCTCAACTTCATTGGAAGTACCACCAATAACTTCATTTAATGTCCTGAGCCAGTTGGTAGGAAAGTTCACTCTTCACTGAAACTGCTTTTTAGTAGTGCTCTCACAACTTCTGAGGAACCTAGGTCATGAGAAAGCTGAAATCTGTGGTAAGAAAAAGTATCTGAGATCTGCCATATGGCTGTCTAAAGGAATCAATAATGGTGCCTTGACTAAAACCTAGTGTTGCAGGAGAACTGTGGATGTGTTTCCAGTAAATGATGCTCTTGATGCAGCAAGTTTTGATTTCTGGGAAACTGGAAGATATCAAGTCTATATTTGCATTTGCCAGTCTGGAGATGCTTGGCAATTCAGCTTCATTCCTCACCAGTTTCAGATGCAGACCAGGTTCAACCCAGGTTCACTTCAAATTTAATTAGGATTCTGGTAACACTAAGCTGCTGCCATAGGCAGTGATTAGAGTGTGGTGCAGAATCAGCCTTTGTGAGCATCTCTTTCTAATTGTGATTAGAAAAGGATGACAGTATTCCTAAAATGGATGCCCCAGAAACCAAAGTTAGACCATGTAAGTCTGTCTTCTGGTTTCATAGCAGCCACAAGTATTAATAGTTAACTGAATACCTAGCAGCATTCCTGATTACAATACTACTAGCACAGAACAGTCTGACTAGCTCAAGGGTCTGTTTCCAGTTAAAGTTCAGGAATATGAATAAATCCCATGAAGCCTTTCTGTGCTTAACAATTTCTGTCCCTTAACAATTTACAAGGTGATGCTGGCCTGAGTGTTTTTAATAGAGTTCATCCAGCCCCTCTCATCAAGCAGGGTAGGTGTGCTATGCATGGAGCAAAAGAAGGCTTCCAAAGTCCAGAGAAAAACTAATTTCTAGGCAGAAAGAGGTCAGGGGAGCCTTGATTGGATTTCAATTAGAGTAAAGAAGAAAACATTTTGTGCAGTACCACATACCATTGTAAACAGGGCCATAAGTAATAATGCTTGTGTTTTCACTACCTAAATCCAGGTCCAGGACACGTGTAGGAAATTTCTCTTTCTCCTTCTCTCTCACAGCAGAACAGCTGATATTAGCATGTGATATTTATTCTTTTCATGAATCCTGATCAGAGATGCTTTCCCTGCCAAACCCAGGGGAAATCCAAGTACAATTCAATTAGTGAAAGCAAATGAGATCACCTATCACCTGCAACCTGATGGGATTTTCTGACAGGGCTTTGGAAACATCTGTGTACCCCAAAGCATCACACAGTTAAGATTTTCCAGAGGACAGTGAAATACTTGCCCCCAAGTAGTTGACAGATGGTTACAAGGATCTTCCTTATAAATGAATTCAGACTTTACAAGAACTTGTCTTGACAAAAGTTTAACATTTAAAGATTCAAATGCAGTACATAGCAAAAGAAGTTGTCTGAAATAATTTAGATTAATTATGTTCTTTAATTAATTTCAAGGTCCATTGAGTACAGGTCTATTAAATATAAAACTTGTGTATTAGAGTATAAACATTTTCAAAACATCTATTTATGCAATACCAAGAGTATGATATTAACTTAAGCATGAAAAGTAAATAATATCACAGTTAGGACATTGGTGTTGTTCCTCACTGACATTTGCATTCAGTTTGCTGCGGTTTATGACCAGGAATTTAAGAACAAAAATCTTGAGGACTTCTCTGTGAACAGATTTAAGATTCTAGCAATAGTTAGAACTTCCATCACTTTCAGTGGCGTAAACCAATACTCATGCTTTGTTTCATTGTAGTTTTCAGGTTTGAACACACTTTTTCCAAAGCTTCTCTCACATTCCAAAGGGAGGATTATGACCAACCATCTGCTCAACCTCTGCTCAGAGGGCAAAACAGTCTCCATGAGAACAATGAAGATCAGTGGCCAGCATGTGGTTCAGTGCTGCTCTAAAGAGATCTCCAGAAATACATATTAATGAAATATTCAATATAGCAAAGTTTAAAAAAGGCTTAAATGCTCTGGGTAAGTGCTGCTGATAGCCACATGATTAAGGAAGGAAAGTTGTTAACAAGAGGTGGAGCACTTCAGAGAACACGGATGGACTTTGCTAGATGGACAGGACAGAGTCTAATGAAGAGAGGCCCAATGTTCTTGTAGTTGTGGGCTAAAAACCTTACATAGTTACATCACAGTCATCTTGATTTATTTAATTGAATTCTTCTTGCACCAGTAAGGGCAGGTGGTTGCACTTGTAGAAATGAAGGCGAGACCATTACAGGCACTCTACCCCAGCACCTTCAGCCACTACTCTGAGCATAGAAAGAATTCCTAATTAATTTTTGGGAAAATTTCCAACACAGCCAAAAAGAGACCAAAAGTATCTGTAAAACATCTCTCACGCTCTGAATGATCTGGCAGCACTGAAGACAGAGGATCTATGGTCTCCACCTGTTCCCCAAGCTACCTGGGGAGAAACTGTGCTGCCAGAGCAGCATGCTAACTAAAAATAAATGAGTGAAGAAGAAGAATTTGCTCAAGAATTTGCCTAGGCTGTCAAAACCAGTGGAAAATGTTGCTTCAGAGAGATACTCTGACAAGGAAAACCACTTATGTAAAAGCATCAGAATTTTCTAGAGGAAATGTCATTTTCTGCTAGGAAAAGGAGATTCCGTTTTCTGTTCAGGAAAATAAAAATGATAGTTTTGTGATTGCCCACCTGGAGGAACCCTATCCATTAAACTCACTACTAGAAGGAAGAAAGCAAATAGGTAAGAGCGACCCCTCAGGAAGCTGATACAGCTGCAGACATGGTTGTTTCCCACACAGATATCAATTAAGGTTCTATGTTTTCTTTCACTTTTTTTCTTTCCTTTTTTTTGAAATTATTATTATTTTGGTTTCAGATGAAAATTTTCTAGAATGCACAGATAATATTTCATAAAATCCTAAAATCCATGCTGATCCAGTACAGCAACAATTCGGAGAAGAGCCTTAGGAAAGGAACCACTATTACAGAAAGCACGGTAAATTAGCTTTTACTGAATGTCTTTCAGAGTTTGCTCAAAATCCTCTAGTTACTGGGCAATATACAAACCACATTATTTCCACTCACATGGATTTGCACCAGTGGGAAAGGTTAATTTTCATGTATATTGCTTGTGAAATGGAATGCCACCCCCTGAGCAAAGGAGGAGGTAAGTATTATAAAAATACTGCACTGAATGGTGTCTTCTGAGATAAAATAACAGGGAAAAATGAAGGAGGATAATGTCGTTTATAAAAATGCCCTGGAGATGATTTGACTTATCTCTCCTTTGTATAATTTCTCTTCTACACCAACATCAAGATCCAAATTTTGATCTCCATACTTTACCTTCTTCCAAGAGCAATGCCCAGCTCCCTGAGAGTATTTTTCTTCCCTTGGATGTATTTGTCCATAACTCACAAAAGTGTAGGAGAATGTAGCTTGTTTTCTGTCTTCTATAGCAAAACGATTGTATGATTGTTGTAAGAAAAACTATACTATCAAGTACCTTAAATATTTAGCCTTCGAAATGAAATTCAAAGAAGAGGAAAGGGGGTTGTTATAATTATCCTTTTGAACTCTTTACATTCAGGACAGAAATGTATCCTGGCAGAGTCTGCAGAAGATTTCATACCTTCATTTCAGACAGAAAATCTATACTTCTAAGATGCTAAAACTTGGTGTTCTTAGCCTAGAAATAAATAACTGTAATGACAGTCCCAGACACTAGTGTATTTGCAATGAAAGGTACCTCTGCAGAAAGAATTGAGGCAAATGGCAAAGTGGGAGCTCTGCAAGGCAGAAGTAGGAACTGGGATTAAGGGAATTAGGAAGTAGCAAATAGCAAACATCTGCAAGAAAACTGCTGATTTGTGGCTGAACAACCTCTCTTACTAAGCCAGATGGTTCATTAGCAAAAACTCATGGGTAGATGCCAAGGCAGCTTTAGCTCTGCAGTGTCCAACACCTGTACCTAGAGCTTTCAGGAGCATTACAAAGACAGGGCGCTCCAGAACTGTGTCACATAGTTTAATGTTCAGGCTGGCAGTACTGGTTCTTGAGTCTCCACTGCAAATTCTAGCCTGTAAATAGCCCTGACATGCATGGAGCCTGAGAGGTGAGGCAGCAGATTATTTTTAAAGGAACAGCAACATCTTCCTGCCTTTTGCTGTTACCACTCCTTTTATGATCTCTTCCCACCACCCATCAATTTCCAGGGCAAATGTGGTTTTGTACAGTGTCCAGTTTCTTTATTTTCCTTTTTTCAAGGCACCAGACATTCTCTTTTCATCTATGCCTTTACCTTTCTCTGTGACACTGATATCAGCTATGAGAAATGTTCCATTATTCTAGTGCCCAAGGCAGAGAATTATTTTTAGCTTTGTAATTATACTACATGCTTTGGCCAAATTTCCAGTTGCTCTTTGCTCTCACTTTATCCTCACTCAGAGAGTGAGGACGTTTGAAAATCAGTCCCACCCAGTCTCGTACAAATGTCCTGTGACAATATTTGGGCATCTGCTTTACAGCAAGTATAGAGTGGGTGAGAGATTACTGCCCTCTTTCACCTTGAGAACATCAGCATTATAGATTACCCAGGAAAAAAGGCCTCTGAGAACACCTGGGATTTGTATCTCCAGGATCATCTCTGTGGGACTCATCTGATACTTCACACCACTGTCACTAAATATTTTCATAGCATCATACATAGCTGAGCCCATGACAGACATTTCTGGTTATCTTTTTCAGGCTTTCTTCCTTAGGAGGCTGCCTCTTGTATCTGCCCAGCCATCTCTGTCCTTTTGCTTCTTGGTCATGGCCAGCTTGTAGATCTCTGTTTTCCCCTTCCCCTAAAGGTCCTTTTTCACTTCAGACCAGATCCTGCCCTGTCTTGGCTGGAGGGGCTACTTCAGTGGGCAATGCTTCCCAGGGGACAGAGCAGTTCTCACTGCTCTCAGTTCCACTGGAAGTACTATGAGCATTAATAGAGATTTCCGTATCTCTCACTGCAACTTTCCCCCATGTCCCAAGAACATGGGAGGGTCCTCTTTGAGAGGAAAGGAATCTCTGTACCTTCCCAAGGCCATGTTCAAATGAAAAGAGCTGTAGAGTAAGGGACAATGGCAGCAATTTATAATTACAACCCTTTACTCAGGATGACGGGGTACACAGTACCCACCAAAGAGAAGTGCTTAGTAGATACTGAGTCAGGCTTGTAATTTCCCACCAACTGGCAAGGACACCCTCTCAGTAGCTGAATATGCTTTCTCTCATGCTGATAGATTTGTGCTTATGGTTAACATTATATTTAAAAGTATACTTAAAGTTCTATCAATATAATGCAGTTCCTCCACCTTGCTGTAGTAATCTGTCTGGAATATAAATGGCTTGGAAAATCTGGCACCATCAGCAGTGGTGCTGTTCCCTTTCTTTATCCTGGCAGCAGCGATGCCACTTCCAAGAATCTAGACACAAACCACCCAATATAGCTAGCCAAACACAAAAAAAACTGCATACATCTTTCTCCATTTGTGATAATCTGCCTGCATTGCATCTGGACATTATTCCATCATGTGTTTTATAGGCCTCTTGCCTAGAAGCCTGAAGGACAAAGCTCACTTATTCTCTGCATGCACTACCCAGGAATTGCTCTCAATCTTTCTTCCTAATCAAATTCCAAATTCAGAAAAAAAAATCCTGATCACATGTAGCTGGTCTTTCCATTGTTTACTGAAAACCACAATGTCATTTGAATATGTCTTTATATATTCCTGGTGGGGCCAGAGAAACTGAATGTTGAAAAAGAACTATATCCACTGACCAGGTGACATTATTCTGAACTCTAGCTGTGGAAAGGCCAGATTCCCTGCTGCCTTACCTTCGCCCTTCTGGTCAGAGGGATACACTAAGGTCCCCCGGTTAAAAACAGTAGGCATATAGGCATTGCAACTTAGCAACTTGAGCATTTCATCAAATATGCCTTAGATTTGGATTCACATTTACCTACCAGAAAGCCATCTGGGTTAGGACATGACTAGGTGTCTTTCCCCCAGGATATGGGATTCCTTTGTCATTTCCTATTTTTACATCTCACTCAGTTCTTGTTTTTGACTAGCAGCTTCATTTGGTTTTGACCTTAATTCAAGGACCTTTTTTTTTATTTTTAGGGAAGTGCCTAGATGTGATAACAGGTGCATTTTTTTAATCCTTGAGAGAACACATCCCTTAACTTCTGTACCACGTAATCTAAAGTTTTACAGTGTTGTACCATCCTTTGCTTTCCTATTGGCACTTCCTCTGATAACCTGTGTGATTAGGCTTAGCTTGGGTTTACAGAGATAAGGTTCTACTTAAAAGCCTTGCCTTTCCTCTCTCCCCATGCAAAACTATTTCTTGCATCTGCAGCTCAATCAGGCTCTATTTCAAATTATTTCACATGGATCCTTGCCATTTTGCAAATAGCTTGTACTCCAAACCTGCCTGTGATACTTGAACTTTGTTGGAATTCTGTCTCTTGCTCTTTGACTATACCCTCAACATATAGTTTGCATTCAGCAAGGCCACCTGGAAATTTCTCTTCTTCCTCCTCACCCCAGTCTTACAACGCAAACATTCTTGTTGACTGTAGGCATTACAATTTTGCTGATGCTTCCTAGACAAAAAGAAAGGTGTCAATAAATGACCCAGTGATCGTGGTCTAATTAAGAACTGCTCTATCATATCCTCTGATATGTGACTAAAACACTCCACCCACTCATCAGTTGTACATGACAGGTTGGCATTCCCGGCACGTTAAGAGCCGGATGCTCTTTAGAATAGCAGACACCTCCTTTATTAGGCATGATACACAGTTAGTGCATCAATCAGTAAACATTTCTTTGTGCAAACTCAAGAAATAGCTTAGTTTTGCTATTCATATTTTTGGGATCGCATGCAGCATAATTTATCAGCACTTGCATTCATGGTCACATATCTGACAACTGATTCACAGCTCTGAACCCCTCAATGCACACCTGAAGACAATCACCAGTAGCTGTCTCATTATTGTTCCCCTGGCTTCTCAAGGATGCTTATTTATGGGCCTCCACCTGTCTTCCTATCCCTCCGGCCCTGTTATCAAGTCAGTAGATCTGAGCCTGTGTCATCACCTGTATTTCTCATTGTCATTATAGAATAATCATTTGTATTTCCACTTACTTTCATTGAACTCTGATCAAAACTGAAGTCACTGTCTAGAGCTGTCATACCTTTCATGCACCAGCTTTTTTCCATTGTTGAAACAAACAATAAAAAGCCATCACACCACTATGGAAAAGCAGCTCTCTGGGACCCTATTTTTGTGCCCTGCTTCATCACTATGATATTTCAACCACATCTGTATAACTTTAGCTCTTTAGCCTTCTACTTCTCTGTTCCTCATCTATGCTTTCACTCTTCCAGCACAGTCTGTATTATTTTCATGCCACAATCTGTTTCGCAGTTTCTCACTTCTGCTTCACTGCAGTCAAACACTGAAGTTGCTAATCCTCTTCTGCTCCTTGTTCTACAGTCAGCATCAGGAAGCAAAGCCAGGAGAGTAATTTCTCCCTAAAACACCATTACTACTGCATGCGGTTTTTCATTCCATCATTTTTAAAATACAGGAAATGTGGTGCAGCACTGGAGCTGGCCACAGTAGAAGCACCTTAAGTGTTGAGATGCCAAGAAGGCTGATGCAATCCTCCAATCATACATTAAGGTTCACGTTACATCTTTAACCTTTGGCTCTCTCGTAAGTACAAGGAAAGAAAGAAGGAGGACAAAAGTCATTTATGTATTTCTATATGCAATTTTTCTTAGAGATCGGACAATGAAAAAAACACAAACACAGCCTAGGAAACTATAGTCTTATGTCTGTTCAAACAACATTAGCACAGAGACTTCATATATAGAGAGAACATGCAGTTTCCTCTATTTTAACCAGTAAATTAGATGGAAATTAATCTATTTACAACCAATGTGCAAAATATTCCATAATTCTACAGAATTAATTACAATTCTGTGTGTCAGAGCAAAAATAAATTCAATCAATTGAGAAACCAACCATGACACAAGAAGGTCTTACACTGAGTAGTGAGTACATAACTATGCAGATTTAGGTGCAGCTTGATCAATAGTATATTTATCAATAGTACCCATTAGAATACATAATTGATATCCTGCCAGGTGTATAACAAGTATATAACATACATGTTTGGGAACTGACTGTGTATAGTAGCTGGCAAATATTTTCAGCAAAGTGTTCTTCACACATACCTCTGCTGCCCTTCAGCTGCTCAGTACAGTGATAAAGACCACAGGTAGAAGGAAATTTAACCATGTATAACATTTATATTTTGCTGTATAGTGAGGCTCTAATTGTAACTCTTCTTTTCATTAGGATGCTAATGTCCCTGTATGCAGAACAAAATAATGTAGTCAAAAATGCCATTCGTTGCAGACAGGTGGAAATTGGCCCTTTGGAACTACTAGCTGAACTCTTCAAATATAAAGACCCCACTGTGTTTTATTTCCCTTTGCTAACAAGTCATATTTGTGTAGCTAACAAAGGCAAATTTGTCAAAACTTAAAGGTTATTCAACGACCAAACCCACCAGCCTAATGTTTCAGCAGCTATGCTCCATAACAGAGCAACTTCTGTGGACACTTCAGGCAGAAATGCAGAAGACCTTTTTGGAACAGCAATCCCCACCTGCAAGAACATCTTTTATGGTAGCAGGAGAAATTAGACAGGCACTGAGGCAACATTAAACTTTGCCAAGGATCAGCTTCAGATGGAAAGACGATTTTGTTCCTTAAGTAGTCTCAGAGTAAAAAGCCAAAGCCTCAAAGACTGGAGCCCAGTACACACTCCACAGAAGAAATAAAGGCATAACTTTCTCTTTAAATCTGATGACAACTGTAATCAAATCACATCACACTTCAGCTTCACACATAAGTAAAATAACCCAATCCATCTGAAAACCTCATTTGATTCTAAAAGTAGCTGGACAACTCTCCCTGGTAGTGAGCCAGGGAAAAGCCGAGTTCCTAAAAGGCTTTGTTAGTGAAAAAATGGGAGAGTTGTCCTTTCATTTGATGAAACCGACAAGACCGACAACATCCCTACCAAAGTAAGAAACACAAGTGTCGCGATCGATTTTAGAGTGGAGGCTGTAGGCATATTTAATATTCCTGTAAAATATTAAATGCTTTGACCTATCTTTTTTTTATAGGTACATGATGGAGAAATGGGGTTATTAGCATTGCCAAAACATTGGAGCAATACAAGAGCTCAGGATGTCACTGTCCAGTTTTCTTCACGTTTCTTCTCTTTCTTCAAGACTCCTAATGGGAATTTCAGACATATTACCAGGTTCAAAGGACACCTTGCTATATCATTCAACAAGTTTCCTTTGCCAGAAGACATGTTTTATTTTTGTGATGGCCTGCAGTGTTGCATGAGGCAGAAAAGGCAGATGGTCTCACAGTTACAGTTCTATCGTGTTCCAAAACTCACAAAACCTGCTTTGCTCCAACCAAAATTTTTATGTTCTTTGCTCATGCCAGCTATCTTGGGCTAGCTTTGCCTTACTATTCAAATTTCATTCCTCTTATTGTTACACTGTCAATATGAGAGCCTGAGAGTGGTTGTCAGTGAGTTGGCTTCATGGTGCGTGTCTTTGCACCTGTACACAGAACAGCACCAAGTTGATCCCACATGGTACATGGCAGAACCAAAATTTTGTTTTGCTCAATTTCACATGCATTTGGAAAGACTATTCTCATTGAAATGTGTTTTCTGCTTTAGGAAAGAAATATGCTTGATTATCAGGTCCTAAGTGTTTTAAAATTTCCCACAAATTGTCAAAGAGACATTATGACTTGGAATTATTTTATGTATCAGAAAATAAGGTAAGAGGTAAAATGTCTCTTAATTATTTATACCTAAAGCAAAGCAAAGACATTAAGAAAGTATTATTTTCAAAATAAGTTAAAATGCTTGTGTGTTTCAGACAAAGAAATGGCACATCAGGGATCCTGCCTTCTCATGTGGGTTCTTAGTGACTCCTTTCAGTGTGGTTTTAGTCAAGTTGCTTGTACATTGTGCTGTGGATTGGCTCCCCACAGGGGCATTGGCAACCCTCAGCAGCTCACCTGTACTGTGTAAAGTGAGATGACAGCGAAGTGCTGGTGTTTGTGAAGCAAAAGCTATTATATTAAAGCCTAACCAGGAGGCAAAGTTGAGTGACTTCCAAATTCTACCACTCCCCAGGGACTGCAAAGCATCTGAAGTGCTATGAGGAGGTTGATCCTTTCATTCAGAGTTCTCAAGCCTACACCATCTTCTGCAGGTAGTTTTGCTCCAAGATCAAGACAAAGTCACCGTTTATGGATTTAATGTTAAATAGCCATTAAATAAAATGCACAAGTCATCAATGGAGCTAGCACTGGAGCTCTGGTTTGCTTTTAATCAGGCAAATGTCCGAACTCTGGCCAGAGAACTAAACTTCTTCTGGAAACACAGAAATAGCCCAGCAGTTTTATGAGGACCCCCAAGAACTTTGGATGTAGGTACTGAGGACCCCTTTAGGCCTTCAATTATGTTTATGAACCATGCTCTGACTCTTTGAGGAAACTAAGGAAAAAAGAATAAAAGCAAGGTCCGTAAAGGTACTTGGAACCTTACTTTCGTTATTTCTAAAATGGACCTAGTGATCTATACTATGCATTTATGTGTTGCTGTGTCAGTGCTAACTGCATTATTTTCTTACTCATCCGACTTAGAGTTGCACTGTGCTATGCAGTGCATTGCCTCTTTTAAATTATTGCTCCACAGAAACTGAGTCATTAGCTAATCATCTGTGCAGACATCCAGAAACACTCTTGAAAGGATTTTGGCTCTTTGGTTTCTTCAAATATTCCCTTCAAATGAAAATTACATTTTTTCCACTCACCCAGTTCTCTAAATGTTAAGTTATATATAATGTCTCCCACAGGGGCTGAGGCATTAGTTGGTATTCATGGGCTCCTAAAGCTGTTTCTGAGAGATGTCGATGGTAAAGTGGAGCTTCTCTGTCTCTGCCTCATTATATGTATGTACATTTATGTACATGGAAGTGAAACAGCCCTGCGGTTTTCAGGTGCAGAGAAGCAGCAAGAGGAGCTGCTCCAGGCAACTGAGCACAAATTCCCATGCAGCCTGTGGAAGAGACCATAGTGAAGTGTGTTGTCCGCCTGGAGCCCATAGAGGACCATGGTGGAGCAGAATGTGGAGGACCTTACAGGTTGTCCCACCCCATTCTTTAGCTGCTCTCAATTTTCCCTGGTTTACAGACACACATGGATAACTATAAGCTACCAAACCTCTGCTTCAACACACCACCATACATTTTCCATGAGTTCCTAGGTAATAACAATAAGGCTAAGGAGAATTCAAAGCAGGTTTGCCTTTGGCTTGATTGTCCTGACTAACAGTTTCTTCCTACTTCCAGCAGCTACTTGTAGCTATGGCAGCTACATAGATACCTATGTAAAGTACCATTACATAAAATCAGCACGTTGCTGCTCTCCTGTAGTTGTCTGGTTGTGGTTTTTTGTTTTTTTTGTCTTGTTGATTGGTTGTTTAGGTTTTGGTTTTACTCTGGCAGGGTGATGATTGAAATCCTCTTCAGCTTTTGCCTTGTAGAGGACATATCTTCCTACCAGTGCCACTAGCACAGGTGTGACATCCCAAATTCTGTTCTCTTTATTTCCATTTCTGGAATTAGCTCCCACAGGAATTTCCCTCTGCCTCAGGAAGTTTGTGGCATGAGGGTGGTTTTTTTACTACTGCTCACTCAGTCAGCCAAAATATTTACAAAAATTGTGATCTCATAGAAATTATGCATCCTAAAGTATAGTGAAATGGTATAGTGAAAAGCTGAATCAGATTTCACTCTTTATACTAAAAATGCCTAAATCTCAGCTCTGACCTAGCAGTTTACATGGCTCCATCAGCAATGAAGCCAACAACTGGAAAAGTGGAAAGGCTCTGACTTCATGGGAAGGGTCAGAGAGCTGTGGTGTCCATACCCTCACATTAGCTGCTGGTGTGCAGATGCAGCTTCCAGCTTTCAGCCAAGTCATCGCAAGACAGAGTACTGCTAGTTCCCAAAGGAAATCAAAGACAATGTTAGACGGCTGATTCTGCTTGTTTACATCGTGAACATCAGAAAAAATATCTATCAGAAAAACTTTAAGTCCAAAGACTAAATGAAAGATTAGGCTCTGGACTTAATAAATAGCTCCAGCAAGCATCAGTACAACCACTTTACAAAGCAAAAGATCATGTTTAGATGACATCAGCCACTCAGTGATCTGGGGTAATTTTCTATCTAAAGCAAGTTTACTGCCCACTTGTTCTTCTTTTCAATCACAAAAAGCTGCCATGGTGCTAAAGGAGGGCATCTACCAAGACCAGTAATCACAGCCTGCTGGAAACATGCTCTTGAACAAATCACCAGCAGCTGGCACTCATGGGACCGCATCAGCAACATACCCTGTGCCGTGGGTCTGATGGGGCCCAGGTTTCCCCGAGAAACTCATCCTTGGACACAGAGGATTTTTGAGGGAGTTGTTCAGCTTTGGGACTCTTTTCAGCCTCAGTCTCCTCTTAAGAATTGCTAGTCAGTCAGTAAGCAATACAAAAACAAATACGCTTCAGTGAGGTAACTCACACACACAGAATCATCAGCCTGCAAATAGAAGAAATCCGCCCAAATTAACTGGTGATATAACTCTGACTCCCTCCTATAGTATTACCCAGGTAGCCACACTTCTTCGTAGCTTTATTTCCAGGAAATACTTCATAGCATTACAGGAACTTTCAGTTTCTGATGATATAATTCAATTCTCCTACATTCTGCCTCCTTTTTCAAGAAGTACTGCTGGGAAAGATAAGAAATGGAAGCATATTGCATTCTTACGGGCATTCTTACAGGCACAAATGCCTATCTAATGTCCATATTCATAAAATAATAAATACTAATAAGTTTTTATAGTATTCTGGTACACTCTGGACTGCTAAGGTTTCTAGCACTAATAGTGTGTCATACTTCAGCACCAAAAATTATCATGTAATTTACAGAGACCATTCTCAATATTAACTAAACCATTATTTTAGCACCAATTTTAGTGTTTGCCATGAGCTTCTGGTTCTCAGATGAAGCAATCTGCAGGAATCTGTGCAAAATCCAGAAATTTTCTCATGAAATTACTAAAATACTCCATTTCAACTTTATCAACACAACATTTCAGTTACCTGTAAGATTGCCAAAAGGCTGTGGTTAATCAGAGCAAGATCTGCAGAATATTCAGATTTGTGAAGAGTTCCAAAATGTTGATCTTTCATTCCAATTCAGGGTGGGGCCAAATTTCTGAAATTTCAGCACCTCCTACGGGGCAGGATTTCAGTGCTTTGATCATTCTACTGACTTGACGTTTCTCAGAAACTACAGTCTCATGTACAGCTTCACCACTGTGCTACAATATGCATTGGATCTAAAGGGTGTAAGCATTTTAAAAGTATTTGGGAAATCCAATTGCTCCTCTACGATATATTTAGAATGTTCCTAGTGAAAATTAACAAGTATTTCTACAAGTGACACTGCATAATAGAGGCTAGAAAGAATGGTGGTACGTGGACTCTTTTGAGAATGGCAGTAACAGATTAGTAACAAAATCATAGAATAAGCCCTAGGATAAGTTATTTTAGGGAGGTTCATCATTGTGGTACCGTGATTCATTTTTGTGCAGTGGCTCTTTCCATTGTACTGATTCAATAAAGCATTTCAGCATGGGGGCATGTATGTGAATTCTGTTCAAAATCAAGAATTGTCTCCCAAGCTGGGAGACAATACAGCAAAGAAATTGATTACAAACTGATCACACAGAGTACCACTTTCATGACTTCTCACCACATCACCATGAGACTTGGACACCCACCAGCAGGTCTCAGTTCCCTCATGCATGCTTTTCTGGTAATAGCTACCATGATGCTACGTTACACTAGGACACTAGGAACATTCTTCTTTTCCCTTTTTTCTTTTTTTTTTTTTTTTTTTTTTTAAATAAGAGCACAGAAGCACTTGAAGCTGACCTAAAAAGATGGTGTTAATGAAAATCATGCAGATGGTGAATGTCAAAAGAAGGGTCGAGGATTTGCATGCATCATAGTGGAGCCACTGCATACATTTCCATAACAGTAACTGATGAATAATAAATTGCACAAGTTTTATGGTTTTTATCATGTAATCATCTCTGATTTAATTTTCTTTTTGGTCTATTTTTTTTATTACTTGTCCACAGTGTTCCTTCCTCTATTATTAGTTCAAACGATGAACCTTTCTCCACCTTTGGGAGTTTTATTTATACTTTTTTCCCTTCCTGATGCAAAATAGGAACACGCATTAAGAAGCCATCCAAAGGTGATTAGAGTAATTCATATGTAAAGCAAATGGAGTAATATCTTGGGACAACTACTAAGAGCAAGAACTCCATTTTCATATCTTTTTCCCACCATTGTGCCCCAAGAAAAAAAACTCCCATGTGTCAAAATAGATAACAACAACAACAACAACAAAAAAGGTGTTTTTTGGTCAAAGTCTTGGAAAGTTCTTCTCTTTAGGGAACGATGGTAATTTATATTTTACTGTTTACCATGCAGATGGGCAATCCTCGGGACAACCTGATCCTGTAACTGCTCAGTGCTAGCAAAAGTGCTGTTAAGCCTGATCCTTCCACATGGAACCCAGAGGGAATGTTTACACTTAATTTCAAAGCAAACAAGACCATGGGTTATACTGGAGGTTATTATCTCTGGTTTATAAACAAAGAACAATGTACAAAAGCCCCAGAATAGGAGATGGCTGCCTGGCTGTCTTTTGGACCAAATTTTACACTCACCCATTGACAACTGCATGCTAAGTGGAAATTAAGGGAGAGTTGAAGTGCGCTTAGCTGTCACCTAACCAGAGAGGCATCCAAATTTATTTTTGCAAGAAATTTCATCTTTTCGGTTTGTGGAGCCCCAGACATTTTTCATTGGACATCGTAAACATGACTGTGTGATTGTTGTATCGCCACTGTCTACTTGCTTTATTTTAAGGCCATGAGAATAATGCAGGGATTCCCCAGGGTCTGCAGAGAGAGACTGGAAAATGTCAACATTGGGTGCTTAATTTTCTAACTGAAAAATTCTCTTGTTGCCTGAGTGCCCCTGGCTGGGATCACATAAGTGTCAATGATATTGAATTATTTAATACCCAAGCTTTACACCTGCTTATCTCTTAGTGGGATTCAGTGCTCCTCCATCAGCTCCACCAATGGAGCTCTTTCCAATACATTTTGTTTATAGTTTACCTACTAGAGCAGATCTGAGCAGATCAAGGCAAACGTTCAAATATTTTGAGTTAGACCATTTAAACATAGTTTTCATGGAAGATTTGCAGTGTCCTTGAGATGCCATCTTAGTCTTTCCTAACTTATGCTCTTATTTTATTCTAAATACATTAAGATACTGATGTTGAAAACTGATGAATAAGCTACATTTGCCAAATGTGACTAATTTACTTTAAATGAATTTTAAGTCTGTAGCTTTGACAGTCTTCAGCAAAGGCTTAAACAACTATGACAGCTGACAATTATAACAATAGCTGGGACTGGAGGAAAAAATGAAGAAAAACAGGTGGAAAGAGAAACAACTAATACAGATTTTTTATGAGGGACACTGCAATGATTTGCCCATTAAAAAATCATTTAATAAATAATTTTACCTTCTCAAATGCACTTTGCTCAGCCTTTCCAAAAGGATCATTTAGATTTCTTAGGTCAAAAATATATTTTTCTCTTTCCGTGTTTAAAAGCGGGAGCTCAAAACTAAATCCCTTGCTGAAATGTTCTGTTTGATTTATTTGGCCTGTTTTGCTTTGTGTTTGTTTGTTTAAAAACAAGGCACCCTAAAATGTTGTCAATCAGGGCTTACCTGAATTACCTGTTCCTTCCCACGCTCTTCCATTTTTTCAATACAACTAAACTCAAAAAGCTAGAAGCCACAGCTCCCATAGTTTGAGATCAAGATAGAAGACAGGCAGCAACCCGCCTGTATCATCCATTAGATGGGAGGGAAAAGCCCTGCTCCACCTATGAATAGGGAACATGCTCTTTCTCCAGATCCTGCTGACTTGCTGGATCCTGAGCCTGACCTGGTCATTCAGTACTTGTCTCTCACCTCCATGATTCAGTTCCTTCTCTATAGGTTTCATTTCCACTGGTCAGGGTTTGGGGCAGGGGGGGAGGCCAAGAGATGAGGGATTACCATCCAGCTTTGCTTAATGTAGGGCAGTATAAGGAAGAGCCTGACTTTGCCTTTCAACGTGGTTAGCATAGTTATTCATATTAAAAAGTGAAATTTGGTTAAAATATATATATATATATATCTATAGTAGTTTGTAGTCCGTTTTTCCCTCAGCTTAAATGAAAATATAAGCAGAAAATTGAGAATATGCCAGAAATTGACTTTTTCCCCTGTTCAAAGTGCAAAATTCTCACAGGAACTGGAATTTCACCCCAGATGGCTTGGCCAAGGAACATATGCCAGTAGCATGAACTTCACTGTATATGATTTGACATCTTGACATCTAGCAAACTTAAAAAAAGAAGGAGACAGCAGGGGCAGCCAATAACGAGGAATTGGTACAAAGCAAAGGTGGCAATACAGGACTATCAAGAAACAAAACCCCTTACGGCAGGGGTGCCAAACTCATTTCCACCAGGGGCCACATCAGCCTCCTGATTGCCTTCAAAGGGTTGAATGTAATTTTAGGACTGTGTAAATGTAACCAGTCCTACAGGACACACCTTATGGTGTGACACTGAGCCCCGTGCTGCATACCTGCAAAACATGCCTTCTGGAAGTGATGGTACACTTACCTTGGTGTTGCAGTTCAGGAATGTGCTCCTAACAACAAATGTCTTGATATCACCCACCTACCTCACTTTGGCTTGACCACGGGGGGGGGGTTTCAAGTTGAAATTCTGAATTTAAACTGGAATTAACTTGAATTTAATTCTTTCTGGATGAAACTGAACAAGAAGGCATACTCCAGAAAAGCAGCTGAACCAAATTCTGCTCTCAGAAATATAATTTCAGTGCTCATGACCAGATAAGAATTAGTCCAAAGTAAAATCTCTTGATATGCATTCAGTGTGCACATTGGGTCCCATAGCATTTAACCGTACAGACCTCGGTCCCTCCAGATCGCAGTGCTGGCTAATGCAGACATGTTAGATGGCACATCAAGGGAAACAGAAAGCCTTAGCGTCCCTCAGGTGCTTCACAAAAGTGTCTGAGCCATCTCTCAATCAAATTTCAAAGCACTGAATATTCATTACAATGGATTCAATCAATCTTCATTGTATACAGAAGTGCAACTGCAAAGTATTCTACAGGCAATTTCTGTAAGTAATTTTTATTGTAATTTCCATTACAGCTGCAAATAGAAACTTGCTCTTAACGTTTTCATAGCAGTCTCCCACTTGAGCTGTTATCATGAAATATGTTTTCTATGTTTTCTATCATAAAGTACTGAGGACAACATAGCACAGATGGGGCGGGCAATATAAAATTATTTAGCAAATGGATCTTATTACCAAATGGTTTATATGTTAAAAATTAGGAGAAAGGGTGACAAGATTAACTTACAAAAAGGTTGCAGAGGAAGATGGATTACTTCTATTGAGATTTATTCACTGTTGTTTTTTTTTTTTGCTTAGAGTTGAGACTTAAAAGACCATTAAAAACAAGACAATAAGTTTCAGTTATAGAGATGGTTTCTCTTTTCCTGTGGTTCTTTGGAACTTAAGGAGACACAAAAGGCAGGTATCCAAAGATTGCTCTGTACAACACCCAATCAAACTGCAATTGAAAATTTACAGTTATTTATCTAATGATCAAATTAATTATTGTTCTGCTCTCAGAAGTAGAATTTTGAAGGAATTCGTAACAACGTCCTTTTCCTTTCTAATGTGACTCACAGAGGATGCTAGTTTAGGCTACAGCTGGCAACACAATTAGTTGATTAAGCAAAGTGACTCTGGAGTGTGCACTGATCTGATGAGTGTGATCTAAATAATGAAACACTTTTTCCCTCCAAAAGGGAATGCTTCTTAAGCACATGCCTAAATTGAAAAACTTGTAGTCCTGCTCTGGCAATGTTCCAGGGGTGCACCAATGGATGCACAAGACGCAACCTGGGCCTAGCACTGGCACAAAATTGGACTTGATATGGTGATTCGGTACAAATTCTTCTGAATTAGAAGACAGCCTGCAGAAAATGCATAAAAATGCCTTACAGGATGAAAATATAGTAGTATATGTATTTTAACAAAGAGTCACCATCCTCAGTGGGAACAAATAAACCACAAAAACATTACCACAACTGGCAGAACAACAAATCTCCCTTCCCTCACTGCACAGGCACCTTCTTCCAGTGAAATCAAATGCTACTGAACCAACTAAACTTTCCAAATAAACTGTATAAGCTCATCTTTGTTTTAACTGATACAATAGTTTTATTTTCATAGCAAAATTAAATAAGTTGTTTATTCCCCCCAGTCGCCCCTCCCCACCCCAATCCCCAACCCTGAACAGGGAACTGGTTCCCTGGAAGTGCTAAGAAAGAATTCTCAACAAAATCCAACAACATGTGATAGGTTTATTGGAAATTTTATATTTGGTATGATTAAGAAGACTATTTTTGTATTTGCCTTCTCTTGCTCCATCAGGAATAGTGAATAACTGACCTGAATAACATCTCACAGCCCACTAGCAGTAGCAAGAGTTATTGATTTTAAAACTGAAAATTACACTATTCTAAAGTTAAAGATTTTCACTCCAGATAAAGCCTCTGCTTTGTTCTTAACAGTTCTGAAGAAATGCATTCAAGATTTTCTGGTAATCCACAGTTCCAATTTACTGATTTTGGAAATTACCTTAGTGTTTTCCTCTGGGATGTTCATTCACTTCTACTGTTCATGTGAAAAAACTGCATGTCTGTTAATCAGTCTACACGGTAAATAACTAGTGTTTAGTCAAAAGCCCCTAACTAATGTTCACATTTCTGTGAGGCTTTGTTTATTCCATCTTATCATCAAAAATGAGTTCAAGATAGAAAAAAGGAAATTAATGGATCAAGATTTCAAGTGAACACTTGTAAAGAAAAACTTTACACCTGTAAAGAGATAAGTCATTTGAAATCTTAATATTATTGACATCCAATGGAGAAGAAAGAAAGCAAGAAAGAAAGAGAGAAAGAAAGAAAGAGAGAGAGAGAGAAAGAGGGAGAGAAAGAGGGGATAAAGAGAGAGAGAAAGAGAGAAAGAAAGAGAGAAAGAGAGCTTTCAAAAGAAGCTTGAAAGTAACCTTGACAGTCATTTGCACAGATTACACAGTGAAGAAGTTCCCAAAATGGGACAATGCTGTAAAATCATCAAAAAGACTAAGAACACAATCGAAATAAAGCAAATATTTGATAAATAAGAAGGTGCAGTAGAAACCAAGTTAAAAATAGCCATCTCATGATCAGCTACAAACTATCTGACAAGCATTTGATGATGTTATACTCAGGACTCTCAGCTTTTAATTCCTGCTTTGCTGAATGGGTTTTATTTTGTAGTTATAGGTATATTGCTATTAAAATCGATGTAACAATGTATATTTACATTGTGCTTTGTGACTTAGAGCAAAAAATCCCCTGTTGCAATGGACTCACACAAATGAGAGGAGGCATCTTTATGTGTGCATGAGTGCCTATGAAGCATTTGCACTAAAAATCTTGTTATGTTTAAGCAATGAGGAACGCCTAGTGTGGCTGAAGGGGATTTTCTGTGGGGAAGGGGGGAGGGAGCAAGAGAAGTCATTCCTGAAAGACCTTGGAGAGAAGACAAAATCCTGAGAATGGCACCCTGACTCGAAGAGCAACAGGGCTAATTTACTGATGGTCTAGTAATTGTCAGGCTTCAGTGAAAGCCACAGAAAACCTTTAAAATCTCAATAAAAGGAGCCTGTTTTAAAGAAGCTGTCATTGCTGAAAGGAAAAATAATAGACTAATGGGACTAATTCTAAACCCAGCAGGTCTGGAGGTGAGTCCCTGCAGAACAGAAAGGGAAAGCAATCATGTCAGATGAAAGAGAACTTGGAAGAATATTCTGCTGGGTACCATCAAGCCAATTGTGAACTAATGCATATGTTTCATTGCTGTCACTAATTTAAATAGGCTGAACATTCAATCACTGTTATTATGTTATCTTTTTAGTTGAAGGTCGAACACATGGGCATTGAAACCTTGCCATTTCTCCTGTACATGGAAAAAAATGCATGTCCCTACATTTGGTATGTACTATTGCACTTTGTAACTAGAATGGTTACTAGTAACTAGAACTGAAGGACGTATCTGAGCAAAAGAAAGCACAAAAGCCTTTGGCTGGGTGGCAATCTCTATCAACAAATCAGCAAGGTAAGGAATGATGTGGTCCCTCTCATAGAGATTAGCGGAATGGACACACATGTATGGTATGCTGCACCAGTATGTGGTCACCAGTGAGCAGTTCTTTTTATTGTGGCTCCTATGAGTACTTCTCATAAAACTGTAGGATGGAAACCAGAAGTCTCTAAAGGGCTTTTCCTTTATTTATACACTCCATGATGCAGACACTGAAAAAAAAAAAAAAAAAAAAAAGATCAAACCGCTAAGCAGAGTTATTCTCAGGAAATCTAGTCATAATTCTGTAAATCCAAAACATGAAGTATCTCTCTTCTATAAGTTTCTTAAAGTATCATGCAATAATTTAGGTTGGAAGGAATTTGGGTCATCTAGGCAGACCTCCCAGAGTGGGATCAGCTTCCAGTTTAATGAGGTTGCTCAAGGCCTTGTCCAAGAAAGTTTCAAGTATCTCCAAGGATGACAAGTCACCAACTTTTCTAAACAACTATTTCCATTTCCCATCTTCACTGTGCAGAATTTTTTTCTTTATATTACCTGGAAGATTTAATGTTTCTATACGAAAAGTAAAAATTCCTAAGTATGGTCTTTTCAGCATGACAAATAAATACATTTAAATTTAAAAATGACAAGCTATTTGCTCGAATTTGCAGTGCAACCTGGAATACAATACATTTTAATAGAATACGCTTCACATCAAAACAAAATTCGAGGACCCTTAGGATTTCTGAGTTATTACTCTCCAGATTTTAACAATGGGAACAGTGATGACAGAACACAGCCTTCAATCCTGCTTTTTAAACTAAAAAAAAAAAAATATTCCTTCTTTTAGTTCTTCCAAAAGGAGGGTTCTGATGCATCTTGTTGAGGCTCCATCTCCTGGACAGGACACGTATGCTTCATCAGCACTCCCCAAATGCTTACTGAAGTAGATTCAGATAATGTATTAGAAATTATTAAAATTATATTTATTTTTATATGTATTCCAGTGCCTTAAAAAGACACAGTTCTGCTACAGACTAAGCAGCACAAGGGTTTCTGTCAAATATAAGCATTAATATATAACCTTTATAGGCATAGACTTGTCAAGGAAGAAGAGGGAACCTCAGATCTTCATCTCCTGACTTCCACCCCAGCACTGGGCTATCTGAATCACAGTTCGAGATGCACTAGAGAGACCTGGAGACACACTGGAGAGACCTGGAGACACGAGTGTGGACCTGAAGAAGGTGGCAGAGTAGTGTGCCTCCTTGTCCCAGCTGCACAAAAAGAAAGAGGTTCCCCACCACACACCGAGGCCACCTTGTCTTCCTTCTCACCTGCCACTCGCCCTGGAGCTGCGATGACCTCAGAGCCAGACACCACTGGTGGACAGCCAAATAGATGAAAGGGCAGAGCGAGACAGCCCTGGCACAAGAAAGTGCTACACAGTGAACAATAATTAGTGTGGATTCAAGCAACACATGGAAATGTCCTTCTCGGTGTGAGTTGTTTTAACTAAGTGAAGTATCCATGCCCATGTCATGGCAGTGCTTAGAGTGTCCACATACTAGTTGATGCACATTAAGTCATTGTGCCTTTTGTAGTCAAAAGCTATGAGTGATTCAGCAATTGCCAAGCAAGCCAAGAATATTGGGATAAAGTAACACAATCTTTTCTATAGCTATAAATCTTTCCTGAATTATTTTCTCTTTGGATAAGAACATATCTTTAAGAAAACAGTGACATGTAAAAATGCTGGTGATGGTAAAACCATCACAACTCATGAGAAATTATGAAGATTATTAGTAACCTCCATGGTTAAAAATATAAATAATACTTAGAGGCTGAAATCACCTTCTTTCAAATTTCAGTGTCTACCCTTTTTTTACACCTGGGTAAAAAATGCAGGTCCCATTATCAGACTTCGGTTCCTCACGTAAAACTACCCTGAAGTAATTTTTCTTTCTCCTTAGTGAGCTCAATGGATTAGTCGACCTTATTTTTTAAATAAGTGGGTCCCATCCTTACAGATGTTGATGTTTTCACCACTTCATGTTTCCTCAAGGACATTTACATAATAGTTCACTCGAATTGCGCTTATTACTTCAGCAGCTAAAGCAGGGCACACCATGGTAACAGGCCCACATTTACTTCTGCAGTCTCTGACAACCCTACAGCAATCATTGTTATGTGAACAGGATGAACACATTCACTAACAATCTCAGGGAGAAAAACCTGGAAAATTATTGTATAAACACACATCATGGTCTCCATCTTAAATTCAAAACCATCCAAGACAAAACACTAACTGAACCAAATATTTGTGTTTTCCTTCACTGTTAAGGTTATATGTGTATATAAAGATGTCATCTGCTTTTATCTCATAAAAAGAATGATGGAATGTAGATCTAGGGATATAAAAGTGTAAAAGCAGACATTTTCAGCCTTAAATAGTATTGTTTTTTCTCTGTTTCTCTCATTCATGCAAAATGCTGCTCTGAGACACTACAGAATGAATCAATGCACCATTGAAGTAATGGAAGAGGTATGGGCACATGAATGCCTAATTTTGAAAAATACAGATTACTCCTAAGTCTTCTGAAATGTGTAACACTCCCCACTCAAGGCTACGAGGATCCTGGATGGCTCCCATTGCTATTACTTGAACATGTGTCTCTCCTGTTGCTTCTACACTACAGAATTTCCAAAGTATCTGTAGGAGGTTTCAAATGAACTCCAAATTTCAAAGCAATACCCAGGGGGAAGCACTGAATTTCATTTGGGTTAGCTTTGAAGCAAAGACCTTCAGGCACAAGCCCCAGAGTGAAGCTTTCAGGAAAGCTGACTGAAGTTAGTAATAAAAGCCAATGTTGGGCAAGCTTTCAGTTTCAGAAACCACAGTAAGTCGTTCACAACATCAGTTCTACAATGCTCTAACATAAAAGTAAAATACCCCTGTAAAAGTGTAATCCTTGGTATAAATCCACAGTAAATCCATGGAAATGTTCCTGCTGACTGAGGATAGTCAGAACTGTCATATATGACTGTATAGTTATGTTATTCAGGAAGTCAACAAACTGACTAAAGAAAACTCTACTGAGAAACCAGTGAAGCTGCTCAGCATGACAATTGTTTTCAGTTCAATAAGATGAGGGACACAAACATGGGAGACCTGTCAAAGCTGAGCCTAGCATCCACCTTGGGATGCTCAGCCACTAACATTTTGGGACAGTGTTGCCAAAATCCTTCTAAACCAAAATTCTTCAGCGATAAGCTCTGTAAGCCTCAGCCAAGGAGGCCACTATTTCCACATCTTCTTGGGGATCAAATCAAGTCCTGAGAGCTAGTGACTGTGCTCATCAACTGCAGTGAAGGAGCGGTGGTGTAGCCAAGTCTCCTCCTCCTGCCCAGCCCCTGCTGCCTCTTGCTGCTCACTCCTGGACTCCTCCTGGGGCTCGTGTGTCCTTCCAGTTCTTCTGCAGAGTGCAGAAACACAGCTTCCCTCTTGCTAAGCAAATAATATATGCTTTCTTTATACTAATATCTGCAGCCTGCAGGACTGAACCCGAGCTTATTCATGGTGTACAACACTTTGGCTTAAAAGCTGGCACCCTAACATGTGGAGGATTTATGGCACATGAGTGTGCATAACAGAATCAGATTGTTATTCAAAGAAATTGGACCCAATCTCATCCCGGCAAAGCCCGTTGTAATTTTCCTAATTAATGCATTGAGAGCAGTCCTCAGGAACTATGCTGAAATGTAGTTTTCCATTAGTCTCTGCAGGCCTGCAGTTTTAAAATGTGGCAATTATTCAAATATCATTTAATCATAAAAATTATAATTTTAAGCTGTGTCATGAATTTTGACATTCAATAAATTCATGATACATTTTACTACATGTTCTTGCTCAGGTGTTAATGTTCAAAATCCCACAAATGCAACAACATATAATAAAACTTCTGACTTAAGATATTAATTAGGTGATTAAACTGTCACACAAGACTTGTTTGTCCTTTGTAAATTAGTAGTTCAATCCTCACAATTTAGTAGTAGAACAAATCATAAAACAAAAGGCTTGGTTCACTATAAAAACCACTAAGCTTTTGCACAAGGCCAAAGCAGTCACGGAAAATTGATTTTCCACAGCTTACTCAGTCTTGAATAGGCTCTGCTTTGTGGATGATTTTTTATTGAGTGAAGCCAAAACTCATTATAGCTAAGACCTTTAGGAACAACGTGTGTTTGCTCCATTATTTTTAATGTCATCAACATCACATTTTAATCTCATGTATTATAGTGGGAAGAGCACAAAGATATATTTGCATTTTATTGCCAGGATAAAAGTAGGTGCCTCTGCTAGATCTTTAGTAAAATGTGAACCGTGGGAGAAGGAAAATGATTATTCATTATTTCTCACAGGATACACCATGGGTAAAGAGCACGTTTAAGGTAAAGCATGTCTTTTTGTACAGTATAAAACTGCGGAACTCCTTATCATCGGACCTAAGGACCGTAAACATACAAATAGCCCTAGGCAAATTCAAGGGACAGGACATTAAACACAGCATTCCATATGCTGCTTAAGGAACATTTCAGCCAGTGATCCTCAGAAGCTGGGAAGCCCTGAGCAACCTGCTCTCTCTTCAGAATTGGGCCTTGCTTTGGCCAGCAGGTTAGACCAGAGACCTCCTGAGGTGTCTTCCAACCTGAAATGTCCTACATCCCTTAATACATGCTCATTTCTTATTATGTTAACAACCTAGCTAACAACAGAAACAAGATAGAGAGCTATATGGACATTCAATTTGAGTTGGTGCAAAACTATAGAATCATAGAATCATTTTGGTTGGAAGAGACCTCAGGATCATCGAGGCCAACCACAACCTAACCTAACTCTAAAACTAAACCATGTCCCTAAGAACCTCGTCTGAACGCCTTTTATACATCTCCAGTGACAGTGACTCCACCACTTCCCTGGGCAGCCTGTTCCAATGCCTGACAACCCTTTCTGTGAAGACTTTTTCCCTAATATCCAATCTAAACCTCCCCTGGCACAACTTGAGGCCATTTCCTCTTGTCCTATCATTTGTTGCTTGGGAGAAGAGACCAACACACTCCATGCTAAAACCTCCTTTGAGGTAACTGTAGACAGTGATAAGGTCTCCCCTCAGCCTCCTTCCCTCCAGGCTAAACAGCTCCAGCTCCCTCAGCTGCTCCTCATCAGACTTGTGCTCCAGAGCCCTCACCAGCTTTGTCACCCTCCTCTGCACTCTCTCTAATATTTTAATGACCTTCTTATGATGAGGGGCTCAAAACTGAACACAGTATTCAAGGTGCAGCCCCACCAGTGCTGAGTACAGGGGCACAATCACTTCCCGAATCCTGCTGGCCACACTGCTCCTGATACAAGCCAGGATGCTGTTGGCCTTTTTGGCCACCTGGGCACACCGCTGGATCACAAAATTGTGTCACTTGATCCAAGATATGTTGAAGATGACAGTCTTCATTAGCTTCTCTGTTAATTAGATCAGTCTAGTTAATTTTGCCAAAATTATCTCAAAGAAATTCTTCTAGACAATACTCCACACACCTGAATAATACTAGTATACTGGCTGGGCAATGTGCCTTTTACAAACACTACAATTTATGACCCATGCAAAAAACACCAGCTACTTACCAAGCTCTTGGCAAAGATGTGATCTCATGGAGTCACAGTGCTTAAATCCAGAAGTACCATTTGTGATCACCTAATCTGATCTACTTATCACAAGTCATTACCTTTGTACTGAGCTCAATAACTTTGTGTTTGACTTAAATGCATCTTCCGTAATTACATGCCGTCTTAATTTTAAAATGAGAGATGGGGAATCCATCTCTTCCCTTTGTCATGTATTTCAATAATTAATCACTCTTTCTCTTAAAAACAGGCACAGAATTTCTAATTTGAATTTGGCTGGTGACAGCTTCCAGCCATTGCTTCTATAGTACTTAGAATTTTCTTATTGTGAATATGCTTACACATTTTAATATGGTCACCTCTGAGTCTTGTTTATAATTCACTAACATGTCAATTTCTTTTTTTCTCATGGGATGAGGTATTTCTTAGAACTCATGAATCATTTTGGTAATTCCTTCCCTTGCTTTGAACAGTTTTTAAAATATGAATATGAACTGGATACAATATTCCCTTTCTGTGCACAGAAGATATCTCCATACTCCAGTCATGAATCTGTTTATCAATGGACATCCTACTGTTGATCAGAGCATGCAAACTGGACTCCTTTGGATGAAATAAAATCACATTAGAAGACTGACAGTTACTAGATCTTTGATATAGGAAGGTTCAGTTGAGCATCCAGATTCCTGAGTAAGGAAAACAAATTTCTTAGTGAAATACATCTGACTGTCAAGCCATGGCCTTTCGAGTCACATTGCCACCTGACTTCAGCTTCCATAACTATCAAATTGGAACCAAATCTTGTTAACCCTGACACACCAGGAAAAGGAAAAGATTGCTTGCTGTATTACTGTCATAGCAATTCTGTTCTTCATCACAACTGCAATTTTAAAATAATTATGCCACCTTAATATTAAAAAATTAATTTTAAGCTACAGTCCTTTCTTCTCCAGGGCTATTCAAAGCAAATTTGTGGCCTCTTGAACCACCATAGACACAGGCAAAGCTATTATCCTACTGCTACAATGGTGAGATAGATGGCTACTGAGATAAGAAAGGGCATGGGCTGTACTATGTTAGTTCAAGCCTACTGAATTTTGCAAACTTTTAGCTGACAATTCTAATTTCAAAATCACTGCTGCCATTACTGTAGTATAATAATGCCAATTTAAATGCATTGCTGAATTGAAAATTTGAGCTCTCCAAAATGTGCCTTATTTACTTCCTAAATTATTCCTTTTTAGTTATAGAGATCGATGGTTTCTCAGAAGTGACCAAGGCTGCATTCCTTTTGCTGCTCAGGATTCTTATTATCCTTTCAGACAACTGAATTCCTTCCAATTGTAAAATCTATTACCAGAGGAAGGATTGCAAATGAAACGCAACAGCTGGAATCAGAACTACTGTGGCAAAACAGGAATAACTCATTATCTATATTAATACCTAGGAATGCTATTAAAAAAAAATGTATTTACTTAGTCTTAGGAATTAGAACTTGAGCAATATCCAGAAAAGACTCATAAGAGATATAAATTTGTAATATTCTTATAAGAGATTTTTGCAAGATATATTTCCACCTGAACTAATTTGATCAATCACGAGTATCTTTATCCAAAGAGATAATTTCTTGACATGTTCCCAAAAAAGTATCTACTTTAAATCAGACGTGAAGCAGCATTTGTCAGTAATCTAAGTGGGACTATTAAACTGGTGCTGGTAGATGTGAAAATACTAATAAAATTTGCGAGTTCACAAATAATTATTTGCAGAATGACTCAGAGAAAGCAATAACCATTTCCAGACTTAAAAATTTATGAACTGATGACAGTCTATTGATCTGAGCATTTACCACACCTTCAACGGGTCTAATTAATGAAACTGTTCACAGAATTAAACATAGTACTTAGCAGAATGACACTATGCCCCTGTTCTTTGCAAACATCTGCACATTCAAACATTTTCATGCTCATGGACTGGCCTACTGAGGAGCCTATTGCCTGTCCTAGTGAGAGCAGGGAGTGTTTCACAGCAGCTTCAGTTATCAAATGCTTTTCTACATAAAGCTGCTTAGGAGACATGTAAATTGCAGCATCTGATACTTGATGCAACAACACTTTAAAAATCACATGCAAAAGAATACTTGGTTCGTTTCTTCTATTAGTTAACTTTAAATCATTACTATAGCAGTGATGATGTCAGTGGTCACTGCAACACACTAGAACCTGTGCAACATATATGGAAAAACAAATGTGTTATATTTTGTAAATAATATAAATTTGCTTCTTAATATTGTCCATTCCAAAGATCTAGATCCAGAAATAAGCAGTCTAACAAGACAGAGAACAATAATCTGGAAAGAAGAGTCTGAAAGGGATCTGTAGGTCCCAGTGAAGAAATGGCATGAACCCTTAAGCAGCTACATTATGGCAAGAAAAGTTAATACAATTTTTGAACACATTAAAAGAAAATAAAAGAGCAAAAGCAGAGAGGCAGAGTTTTTAACTCTTGATGAGATCATTTTAGAAAAACAGGTTCCTGTCTACTACCCTTTTTTTTTTTTTTCTTAAAAACATCAAAAAAGAAAGACAGAAATGGAATAAGAAGAGCCATAAAGCTCAGGCCTAAGATAATGCCTTGAAGCAAGAAACCGGGAGGGCCAGATCATCTTGCTTTTTCAGGAAAAGGACTGCAAAGAGATTGGAAACTAAACCAGAAAATGACACAAAGAAAAGGGGAAGATGGACTCAGAAGGCAGAGGAATCCAAATTGAAAACTAGATATCATTTTTACAAAGATTAGTGGATTCTTCATCTCTTGGTTTGTTCAGGTGAAGACTAGATACTCTCCAGAAATTTTGGGGCAAATGTGAGTCATTTTGCCAAATAGTTGTTAGAGTGTGAGAGTAACTGCATCTTTGTTCAATACATGAAAGAGACTTAACAATCTACTATTTTGTTCTGTCCATCTGCAAAGGTAGAAAGATCAGTGGAGTGAGGATTTCAGCTAAAGGAGATAAAAGTTTTCTGACTCAATGAATCCTGTTGCCATAAATTCACTGCTAACCAGGTATCTAACATGCAATTTCAGAAGATTCACATCTTGAATTTGAATGGAATTTGATCCTTGCCTAACTGTTCAATCTATAAATCCAAGAGCTAAAAGCTGTCATACTGAAAGTCGTATCGTTACATTTGTAGTATACTCCTTTGCATGATCTCATGTTTACATGTACACTGCAATATTTTGATGCAACAACCTCTAAAGGTACATAGTATTCTAAATTCTGAAATTTTGATTAATGAAATATCTCTGACTCTAAAGTTGACTTAATTCTAAAAGCTACCAGCCTTTGGAAGCTGATATCCTATATCAGTCCATAGAATACAACTCTGGCTATCAATAGCAGCACAGATTCATCTGTCAGTGTAGATGCCTACTTGAATCTTCCCTAGAACGGGAGTTCACTCTCCAGCTTACAGCCTCATTTGCTCCCCAGGAACTTCCCTCAGTCGTCTCTTTCATCCTTCAGATAAAAACAGCTTTCATGTGTTGAGTGAAACTGTAATCTCTAGGATACCAACACTGTGACCCATCCTGACTTGTCTATCTGCCAGCTTCTCTGAAGGGATATAAGAAGTCCACTCCAAAACACCCCCAATTCAAAGAACTTTTGAACAACTATAATGCAAGTTTAAGAAACAGTATGAAAATGTACTCCTAGCCAGTCCCATTCAGCTGCTGAACTGGAAGTTTTAGTATTATGTGATTTTTCATGTTTGATTATTACAATGGTACATACCATGGAGCTTTTGCTCTTTTGTCTATTTTTTGGCTAAAGTTAGAGCCCTGACATGACTTAAATCTAACAGCATTTGACTGAATAGGAAATCAAAAGTCAGACGGGAATTTTTCAGTCCTAGAAAAGATAAAAGTGAGTTACTGCTTTAATTGGCTGTTGAATTAGCTCATATGAATAATAGCTCACGGTCTTTTCAAGTTCTGTGGTTTAATAAGAGTCTCTTCTTTGTCTGAAGACTTGCTGGAAAAGATTCATTCCTTCTGGACATAGTGATTACATTCAAACTCAAGACATGAAAAAAGAAACAGCTATGCAAAGCAAAAAGCATAAATATTATAGGCTGCTGGTAGCGCTGGTTTTTTAGCACCTTCTCCATGTGGCAAACACACAGATCTGTTTAAGCTATGCTACTAGGCAAAAACTGAGTGGGCACTTTGTGACATGGGACTGCACCATAAGGGCCTTGCAGAGCTGCATATAAAAACAAGATAAGGCAAAAAGCAATAGAATAGATGTATGCCAGTCAGCAGAACAGTCACCCATGTCACAGAGCTGGAGCTCAGGTGGCAGAAGGACTTTTGTAAGTTCAGAGCTGAGCCAACAAACATGGGGAGAAATTGTATGTGATCCAAAAAGTAGGAGCCTATTAAGCCCCATACCTAGAATATCTACCAGCAAATACTTGTCTATCAATAACCAAAACAAAAGGTGAATAAAAAAGGAAACAATTCTTTATTCTCTTTGAATGATTTTTGTTGTGAGTCACTAAGCCAGTAGCTCCCTATCTGCATGAGCTCTTACTATAACATTTTTTTCCATGCAAATAGTAGCATTAAAGATGTTTTCCTAATCTCCAACCAGGCAGAAGCTGTTAATGCATTTCCACTATCTTCCATGGTACCCATTAAATCTCTACCTTAGCACTATTTACTCTTAGTGTACCCAACCATACTATTCAGAGAAAGTGACTATGTGGGGCATAGCATGGAGCAAATCCCACGAGAGCCAAGAACCTCCAAAAACTCCATCACCTTCTACTCTCAGCACAAAGTGCATTCATGAACACTAGACACTGAAAATAGGAGTGTAGCCATTAAGGTACTCATCACAGACCTGAAACTCCATACTAGCCAAACAAACAACCCTGCCCTAGAGACAGAAAAGGCATATGGGGCATCAGTACATTATTTAATCCCCCTCTGTAAAAGGGTGATAATAACATGTTGTATCTATGTACTTTGACACAGTCTTTAATCACTATTTTTGCATAGGATAACAGTTTCATTCACCAAAGAGCTAATCAATATTTTGCTTTCACCTCATAACTCACTGTGTGGCCCATGCTTTATTTACTGCCCATTATTCAATTGTGTTATGATGGCAGAATTATTAATTTCCTCCAGGGCTTCTCAATGGTGCTCATCACTTCAATATCTGAGTGCTGCACAAATGCAAATTAATTTACCTTCACAAAAATCCACAGTGGCAAAGAAAAGGTGGTACTGCTGTCTAAAATACAGGGTGTGGAGGCCCAGAAAGATTAAGGGCAGAGGTATCCCCTGATTTCAGATGTTCTGTCTGAGACATCATAGGTGTAATTTAGAAGTATTTAATAGTATTTCAAACACAGAGGTTGCGGCATCAGTCGCAGGTGTGACTGCTGAGCAAATTGGATTTAGGACTCAAAGGTGGTCATTAAAAATTAGATAATTAGAAGCTATTAAAGCATTAGAAGTTCCAGATACAGAGATCACAGAAGTGGTTTAAGCCCCTGTATCAGCACTAGGTAGGAAAAGTCCAGTGCAACAGTGCATTACTTCAGTCACATGACCGTCCTTTACCCTCTCTTGCTTCATTGATTAACGACTTCCCAGGTCAAGCAATAAATGAACCAGGGGTCACTTGTCACTCCCACACAGCCCTAGTACATCCCTAGAGCAGGTCCATCCTGCACAATGATTGAGGCAGAAATCCTGCATAAAAACAACAATATCTGATCACACATGTATCATAAGGGGACCGAATTAAGGTTGCCAAGCAACCACCTCCCCACATTATGCCACAAATCCCTGTCCTTCATCTCTTCAGCAAACAAATGCCAAGCCCTACACTTTCCCTAGTCTGCTGCTGTGACCCTAATTACCCGTGCTCCCAAAGGCTTCTTCATTGCAATTTCTTTGTCCAGCCAGTACCAGCTTTCCCTCATTACTCCAGTTTTTATTCTGGCTTTGTGTTCTTCATAATTACCATTTAGTCCATCCCATTTCCTATTTCTCTGACCAATTCTCAGTCTCAAAAGATGAGAGAGGAACTGTTAAAAAAAAATAAAAGTTTCTCAGTGAGGAGAGAAACTTCAGAGATTTTAGCTGTGAAGATTTTAGCAAATGTCTCCAAAAGCAGTACACAGCACAACTTTTTTCTAAAGTATTAAAATGTTGTCAAGTTTAAGCAGATTTTTACAGTGAAAAGACAGTCCACCTCTCTGCTACCAAAACAACTTCCTACCAGATTTCAATTATCTATTGCAGAATAGGGCATGCTGCTGCATTTCCAAGAAAAGATCACCAGAATGAGCAAAACATTGTCATATTGCATAAATTTTATCCTTTAAACCAGCTAAGACACCTCAGCTGACTTTTTTCAAACACAAACAATAATCAGTGGGCATGCAACACTGAAAATGTCAGATGAAGTAATGAAGAGTGGCAAAACTATGAGCAAAAACAGTTGTTAACTGAAATTTCCTGTAAACTTTTTAATGGGCTAAGAGTAAAATGAGAAATAAAAAAAGTTCTCCTACACTTGATTCTCAAAGTGGTTTTCTGCTACTGTTTCTCTCTAAGTGTGAATTCCACACAAATGCAACTAATATCTTCAAATGTATTTTATCTATCTCCAGCATATTTTTACTTTATCTTCTGTTGTCTTTACTGTGATAAATCATCGAGTAAGTCAAAATAAATTTTAGTTGCAAAAAGAATAGATTATGAGCCTGATATCAGGAACTGGATCCTTGTTTGAGAGCCAGCAATATCATAATACTTATTGTCCTAAAATACACGTATCTATGGACATGCCTGGCTACATAGAGAAAAATGGTCTAGAGCATACTTGGAGCATCAAATGGTCTATTGGTCTTTTCCAAGGGCTGTGAGGCAAAAGCCATGATGAAACAGTGGATATTCAGCCAACAATCACAAGAAATTTAGTCAATCCAAACAAGAGCAAAAACAGAAAAAAATAAGTTAAAAGCTGTGTATTTTCTCATTGCAAACAGTAAGTGAGACAGAGAACAGTTAATTAGGGGCTTCACAGCATAATTTTGTTGTTGATTTCTTGCTACACAAGACATTTGGTTGTTCAGAAAACTACAGTCAAGAAACCAAATCAGAAATGTGACAGTATATACCTAATTTCAGTAGGACACTTGGAGGACACTTCAAAACTGGGCCTCCTGGTCTTGGAATGACTTATGATTTAGATCTGCTGAATATTGGCACTACTGTTTTTTCTAGGAAAATTGCGTTGTGAACCTCCGAGGTGCAGCAGATGGCATTGTCCCTCATCTGTCTAACCGAACTCTGCATCATCTACTTGTCTTCTCCCATTTTAAAAGGTGAATTGGATCTGGTATTCTTCCCTTCCTTTTTCCTTTAAAGAGTGAAGTTCCCTATGATTCCAGGACTGAAACCATACTTTAGTATCCCACATCTAGATAAACATAATAAGTCTTGGTAGGATACATGCTTAAAATGAGCAAAAGAACATGCCTCTTTGCATAGCAATGAGCCACCCTGTGGAAACAACTGCCACGGGACATTGTGGATATTGTAGAAGACAGATCCATCAAGAGTTACTGAGTAGGAAAACTGTACCAGGCTCAGGCACCTTCTGAGAGCAGTTAGTGGTCCAGCAGTGGCCTACCCAGAGATGGGTCAGGATGAGAAAACCTGAATAGCCCCCCAGGCACTGGGATTCCCCTTTAAGTTTCCTCCCTTAAGAGCTGCCACTGACAGGTTCACCCAAGGCAAGAACATCACTGACAAGAAAATCCTGGTATCTGGTGGGGCCTTGGAAGCAGACAATGCACAATTTCCAGGCTACTGGATAGACAGCCCCTCCGTCTGATCCCATGCAGCAGTTCTCATGGTCTCATGACCATGCCATCCTCATTCAGAATCACACACCTGGTTTCCGTCTCAATTTCTCCCATCTTCCCCCACAAGGCCTGTGGTGCTTTATGTATTGCAGCACAGGACAGAGTCTAGATGCAACCAAGCCACTTCCATCATGCAGCCTTGCACAGCTGTAGCTCACATCTCACGGGCAACGGTGTTGAGGGAGATCTCATTATGTACAATCCCCATGTTAGCATTAAGCCATTGCTTACAGATTTCTAGGAAAAAAAAAAATCCACAAATACCATAATACCACTATTCAGCTTCCCCACGGTGATCCTGAATGCTGCTGAAAGGAACCCCATGTGCAGCCACGCAGGTATAAAAGCCTGCAGAAAACCAGGCGAGCTCTAAATCTGCACTGTTCTAATGTGGGTGTGGAATGAGCAGCAACTGAAATCACTAATGGTGACATTGTTTGCAGCTGCCTTATCAAGCCACTATCAAGCTTTAACAAGATGACTTTTAGATAGTCTATGCCCAGAAAAAAAGAGCAATTTTAGAAATGGATAAATGCTAATAGAAACATAACAGCACGTTACTGCTTTGTAACTTGAGTGTTACTTGGGAAAATGAAAGGATAAGAAAAATACAATTCAAGAAGAAAATGGTGACCATGCTTCAGATGTAAGACACGGTTATGCATATGTATCAGTGTTCTTTCTTTCTCCCTCGGCTTTCAGTACATAGCTAATCTTTTCATCTGCTTGGTATTATTTATAGCATTCTGCAAAAAATTTCAGAAAAAGTTATAAAAAAGACAAAACATTACAAAATCACACATGCATGTTCATAGACTTCTATCCCTAAATTTCACATTAAAATGCACGGGTGTTAGTTGCTTACTGAAACACGAACTATGCTAACATCTTCTAATCTATACTTAGCCTGCTGTGAAGAATAAGTCCAGACAAAAGATTTTTTTTTTTTTTTACTCATGTTAGGAAAATATTCTGGCAAACATTCCTGCAAGAAAATCTTTGTTGTACCCATACATTCAAGGGCACAAAGGGCTGTGTCAAGGTTCTGTTTTATGAGAACTGAATGAAAATAAAATATCAAATAGTGCTTGACAAGGGAGTACCATCCATTTTGTTATGCATGTAGGAAGAATCTCTTGGAAAAAATAGCATATGAGTACATACTTTAAAAATGTATCATGATATATATGTATAAGATAGCTAATTAAGGTTGCACAGGCACCATTCTCTGACATTTGAGGACTTCATCATACAATCTGAATAATATCTTTTACCACAGGCTTTTTTGAAATAGGGATGACAACAAGTTAACCATGGACAAATTACTAAGTAATTTTCTAAAATTGCATAGACACAAAGAGAAATTGTTCCTGAAGGTCTAAAGAAGAGTGACCAAAAGAAGGAAAAAAAACACCACAAAACAAAACAAAACAAAAAAACAACCAACCAGACAAACAAATAACAACAACAACAACAACAACAACAAACACCACACCAAAAAACAGCTGCTCTAAATAAGGTCCATTACATTTCCTAATTACAAAGGCTAAGTGTAAAAAAGTCACCCAAAAGTCAATAAGAAAAAGCCTAGTATCTTCAATTATGTAAGAAAGCTAAACAATCCTGCATAGTCTCCCAGCCTATGCAGCAAAGACACAAAGCATGGGCAGAGAGCAAGAGATTCATTATTTACTCCCATCCCTGCCATTTGTATTATTTCAGTGCCAATGTAGTTCATTTACCTAGCAACAACAGTCTGCAAAGTGCTGCATAAACGTTTATCTTTCCAGTATCACCTCCTCTTCTCCCTTGTCTGCAAGAGTAAGAAAAAAGTATGATCCTTTCTAACAAATGGAGGAAAGAACAAATGGGAAAAAAGGAACAAAAGCTTTTCTATGATTTGGCCATGGCCACAGAGGAAGAGTCCAACAAAAATGGGATGAATGTTCCAGTTATATCCCACCACTGTTTAGAAGCAGTTAAGGAGTGCTTTGCTCAGTAGCACATCCTTACAGCCTGTATATCCACAGACATGGCAGCAGGCTGGGCTGCAAATGCATCTTGATGTCATTCAAGAGAAGGCCCAGCCATGAAAGAAAACAAGCCCTAGCCTTGCTAGGACATGCTGGAGCTTAATTCATGCTCCTCTAAAATTTATGTGAAACACAACATTGAAAGGTGGCAGTTGATCAGAAATGATATATGGAGTGTCTCATAACTGCTCCCTTACGTGCCAAGGGTTTGACATGACAGGAATTGTCATGCGATTTCTTGCACTGCTCTCTCAACAATCAGAATCCCGGTAGCCCCTTCCTGGGGGAGAGTCGAGCTGTCCCCTCGCCCCTGGCCTGACGACCCGCGGCCCCCTCGGAAGGGGCTGCGGAGGGTCCCGGCCATGGTCTGAGGCAGCCGGGGAGCCGGGCGGAGGAGCCGCTCCCGCACCGCCGGCCAAGGGAGCGGGGCGGTGCCGCGGTCACCGTACGGGGCTGCAGGAAAGCCGAAAGTGAGCTCCCTGCTGCAGGGGCTGCGAGAAATCACCGCCGAGGGGAACCTGCCCGCTCCGTCTGCCGCCCTTTGCTGCTGATTAAGCTCGGAGGAGAGGAAAAACAGAATTAAATTAAAAAGACAGATGCCAGGGTGGGTTTGCTGCCTGTTGGGCGTGCCGGGTGCCGCGGCGGGGGATGGGGCGGCGAGCCGAGCCAAGATGCATTATGGCAGCGCAGCCCCGGTGTCTCCTCCGCCCCCGGGCAGCTGAGCCACGCAGAGCCAACCCGAACCCAGCCGCTTTCCCGGTGCCGCCCCGTGCCGGGAAGCAGCCGGGCAGTGGGTAGCGGCCGGGCCGGGCGGGGCCGGCACTGCGGCCCCTCACCCGCTCCGCGCTGCGGCTGCCGAGCTGGCGTGGGGCCGGCGGGGCGTAAAGGGGGGGAGGGCAGCCGCCCAAGTCCCGCCGGCCCTCGCCCGACCTGCCCCTCCCTGCTCCCCCCGCCTGTCTCCCTACGGTCCCTGCCTGTCTCCTGCCCGCAGTCCCTCTCCCCGCCTGCCCCCTCCTTGCCTGTCCGTTCCCTCCATCACCCGCACTAGCCCGGACGCAGCAGGCGGGCGCTGCCCCGGGGAGCGCCGTCGCCTCCAGCACCATGGAGAGCGCCCGGCCGGGCCCGCACCAGCGCGGCGTCCGCCCTCCCGAGCCCCGGGCAGAGCCGCCCCGCCGGGGTACCGGGGCCGGGGGTTCTTTCTCTGTTACGGCGAGGCTCCCCAGCCCTGTGAGGCGTCCCTCTCCCTCCGCCCTTACATGCGCATCAGTCAGTCGTTTCTCACCGTTTTCTTTCAGGAATAAGCTCCTCTCACTACAGGCGTCCCGGCACAATCACGTCTCAGACTCCTGCTCACCCTACCCACCCCCCCGGCAGCCACGCAGCTGAAGGCCAGAAGTGTGTCACCCCAAAAGACCACGGGGCCCCCGGGGCTGTTTTCCTGGTCTCTGTGAGGGAAGGGCCTTCCAAGACGGCAGATCACTCCCTGCACCCCCAAAATCTGCCTCTTCCCCCTGATGCTAGAGAGCCTAAGCTGCCTCAGCAGGGAGCCATAACAGCATCTGCTATGCTGCAGCTCACACGCTGGTGAATCACACCCGTCTCTCTGTGCATGCTGTACAATTTGGGAATGTTTCCTTCCCCCAGCTCACTTTCAGACTCTACTGTTCTGATTTAAAGAAAATTTAAAAAATCGTTCCTGCAATTCAGAAATTATCAATAGTGACTCAAAAAAGAAAATTGCTCTCAGACTCACACTCTGGGCCCTACTTTACTCAAAGATGCTGTTTATGGACCTTGAAGAAGCTCAAAAAGTATAGTCCTGCATTACCTGTTCTAGGGAAGCACACACAGAGGAATAGCATTGCAGTTACTCCTGGCCCACCACATGGACTGCGCAGCTGCAAATGGCAGCACTGAAGGAAGAAGAATGGTGCCAGTGCCCTGCCTGCTTTGGGAGAACACACTTCCACCCTGGAGACCTCTGCCTGCTCTCCTACTTTTCTCATCCACCCATACACACCCTGAAAACAACTCCACAAGGGGTTTGGAGTGTCCTCCACGTTCCAAGCTGAAAATTTGCCCTATGCCTGTCTGTCTGCAAGTAATGTAGGAAGCTGTTAGCTTTTGACAATAAGGCACGTTTTCCTCTGGGAGAGGCAAATGAGCTCCAGTTGGACAGCGTAAGGATGAGATGGCAGTGTAAGGATGGAGTGTCGTCCTCTTTGCCCCACCATCTTGGATCCTTTCTCCTCTGGGCCAACAACTGCTTCCAGTCCTAGGAGGTGTACAAAGAGATCCCATCACTGACATGTTTCTAGCAAGAATTTCAGACAACCACCTACATTTGTTTAGTGGCTGGCAGTCATGTCACTGGCTCTGCTCCTGCTGGGGACAGAGAATCCTTAAAATTAATGTAGGGAATCCTTAGAATGTGTCTGTCCCCTTTTATAAAATAATTATATCAGGTCCCATTCTGCACACTTTATCAAGTGAATCAAGCTCGCAGCTTCCCAGTGGCTCTTGTTACACATCAGGGAAGTGGTTATTGACAGTTCTTTTCACATTTATCCTGGTTTTGGCTTTCCAGAGCTCTTTGAGAGGGTGAGCAGGTCCAGTTGCCATTCCCCAAGTTTTAGAAGAGTTTTGGTTGTCCAGGGCTAGGTCTAGGAATTCTAAAATAAGCAGTGAAACGCAGAAACATTTAGCATTAAACAATTGTCTGTGGAATCTGCATACATTTGCAGGAAACAGGATGCAGAGGTAAAAAAAAAAAAAAAATCAGATCAGCTGTTTTACTGAAATGGTTTAGAAAATCTCTTGCATTGGTCCCTTTTTTGTCATATCTTTGGAATAAAATGTGAAAATTGATTTGTGCATGTTTTACAGGTAGCAACAGCAGAGACTTCAACACCAATAGGCTTTTTTCACACAAGACATAAAACATTTGACATGGAATGTACTATTAAAGCCAGATCGAGGGGGGAGAGGCATTCAAGGACTGATTTCCATTTCAAACTCCATTCTGGCACTTTGTACTCCAGCACCATTGGTGGATCAATATTTAATGCCCAGAGATTCTGGCTCTGCAGGAGTCATGTCAGGGGACCTCTAGAGCCAATCTGCTTGGGTAGAGGAGTGATAATTATTCATGGGCTCCTGCCTCTTGCTCCTTCTCTTGCACAGCCCCACTCTGCTGACTCAGTGCCTTATTCAGTCTTCTCTCCCTCTCTCCACTGCTGTAGCTGGACCCTTTTGCCTTCACCGCCTCTGAGAACCTGCACATCCCACCATGGCTAAAACAGCAATGGGTAAGAAACTGCATCTCTTTTTCTTCAAACAGTACAACAGCCGCTATTTCCTACGAGCACTATCTACACCGGGTGCTCTTCTCAGTGTCCCTAAAGTTTAGAAAAAATCAAGACACGCTAAACATATTTTTTAATTTCTTTGATCAGAAAAAAAGGGGGGGGGTGTGGGATCGCAGGGCTTTTTTAGCGTCCTGAAATCGGATTAAATATTTACTGATGGGTGAGGTCGACGCATGAGCACAGCCTGATTTTGAAACGACTTTCATTATTTTAATGATGAATATATATATTATGGTATTAAAAAAATATATATATATATAAAAGGAACCGGAAAGTTAACCCCGCTACAAATGTGCCTCCCATCGTCCCCCGTAGCTCCCCTCTGCTTCTAAAACGAAACGCAAACCTCGTGGGAAGAGGCACAGCGGGAAGGCGGAGAGGCACCGCCGAGTGGAACCCAGCACCGCAGGGGCGGGGGCCTGCGGGCGGCGGCCCCGGGGGTCCGGGCTGGCGGCGGGGGGCGCGGGGGCCGTGGTGCGGGGGGGCTGCAGCGGGGCGGGCACCTGCGGCGGGGCGCACTGCGGGCCGGCCGCGCCCAGCCCGGCGCAAGGGGCTGCGGGGGGGCGAGGAGAAGGAGCCGCCGCTCGCCTGCTGCCCCGGTGCTGCCGCACCTGCAGTCTGACGGGGGGGCCGAAGGTGGGGGGGGCGGGGGTGCCTGAAGTAGGTCACTGCATCATGGATAGCTGGCATTTTCTAGCAGTTCCCACCCTGATTTTCTCTCCCGGGGGGCAGCTTCCAGGGCTGTTGTTATCTTGCGTTTTTCAGCTGCAAGCAAAGAATCCTCCCCCCCACACACACACTTCCCCCCCACCTCCTCGGCCAGGAGCCGCACCCTGCGCCCTGCCGCCGCGGCGCCCCGCCCCCCCCAGCCCCCCGGCCCCTCCCCGCCGCCCCCCGCTCGGCCTCGGGGAGCGGCCGGGCGGGGCGGGGCGCGGCTGCGGGAGTTGCGTGGTCTCCCCGCCGCAGCCCCGGCCTTGGGGAGCCTTCGGGTCTCTTCTGGTCCTGGAGCGCCTGTCTTCGCCCCAGCGGGGGGAGCGAGAGGCAGGAGCCCGGCCCCGGCCCCTTTGTTCGAGGGAGGCTGCTGGAGAGGGTGGGGAGTGGAAAATCGCGGTGGAGGGTGTGGGAGCGAGAGAAGGAGAACAGCCGTGGGGCCAGACTGCTGAAAGCATCCAGACTCTGTTACTCTTTGATTTTTCTTTTTTCCTTTTTTTTTTTTGGGGGGGGGGGGGGTGGGGGGGGGGGGTGGGGACGGGAGGCTGGGGGCAGTGAGAAGGGACCTACGTCTGATGCATTTAGCTTCAAGTTTTCACAGTCAATCACGATTGAGTCATGCACACAGAAATGCCGCAAAATAAGGTTGGAGAGCTCCAAGACAATTGTTATCCTTCCCCAAAAAGCAAATCCCATTCAAATTCCCGTTCTTTGCAGACTGTTATCGTTCTTAATCATGTTGCACAAAGTTATACCAAATCCTTTTGGCATTGGCTGTAACTGATGCATTATACATATATTTATTTGAATGTTGATGTTCCACTCCCGAGGAATAATCGGTTGTGGACTGGAAGCGTTTTAACCTGGCTGTGACACCCCTGGGAAGAAGACAGGAGACAACTGGAGATGCAAATAGAGGAGGGAGACAAGGGCTGTGGGAGTCTGGCCAGCCCTGCAGTGCCGAGCACGCCATCCCCTCCCCACTGCAGCAATCTGGTAATCAGTATTGATAATTTGTAGTCAGTCGAAGACTTATCACTGCAGAAGACCCAGTTAGGAATTCTGTCACTAGGGAAGAAAAGGCTCTTCAGCCTTTGATTAATGATCTCACGGCACACAAATATAAAGGTTTCTGCAGCAAAAGAGATGTCTGGAATCATTAGGTTTGCCCAGAGACAGATTGACTGTGCCACGCCAGTTTTCTTATTAATACCTGCTTAACAAGCGACATAAGCAATGAAAATCAATGTAACTACCTAGGTTTCTGTAAACGCTAATTACAACAGCATTCAATTAATTAATGAAAGAAATATTATTAAAAGCATCTTTTCTTTTAAAGTCATAAAGGTTAAAGATTCTCTTCAGCATTTCTTTGAACCTTATTCTTCCTTGCTGTAGTTATTTGTAGAGAAAATTGGGATCAAGACAGAATATTAGCATATGCCACTTTATTTCAAGAGTTTCTTCAAGACAATAAATTTTATTTTCCTGTGGAAAAATAGATGCATTCTCAGTCATAAGTGCTTCCAGTTAGTGCCAAATAAGCTACATTTGTTTTGTACTCGAGCTTTACAGAATAGACCACCAAGAGAACTACAGAGTGCCTGATTTTTTCCCCCTGTTGAACACTGTGTTTTGCAAAGTGACAATAAAGGTTAGATCTGGCTGCCACCGGAGCCAACAGCACATTTCTAATCAGCTTAAGCTGGCCCACTATTATGTTTCTGGCCCTGGTCCAGCAAGGCACTTAAGCAGGTGTCTGAGTTTGAGCATGTGAATAGTCCTACTGGCTTTGGACAGAACTCTTCACATAACTCAGGTTAGGCAGATGCTAAATAACTTTGATAAGCCTGTGTTTATAGCCTTACATACAAAGCAAAATGAAGCCTCATTTTCTTAGGCTCTGTTAAATAAAAGGTTTCAAGGAAATCTCCTCTGGTTTACATAGGAATTTCATCATCTGCAATAATTTCTGGGGCTCAGAATGCCTGAATGCCCATGAAGTTCTTCTTTCTGTTCAGTTTACATAGTGTATGAATGATGCACACCAGGCACATACATGCACATTCATCTATTTATCTATGTATGTGTCTTATTTTAAAATTTCATATAACATGACTGTATAGAAATTATGGGGACTTTTAAATTACATCCTCCCCTTGACACCATCTTCTAAATGAAATCAGGACTGCATGGATAGAATCCTTCATACATTATGCTTCCTACCATACAGAATGTGTGTTATATCAAAAAGCTGCTTTTACAGGTGGGGTCTCTGCAGACCTGTTGGGCCATGTGCCTGGCTTTCTTAGGGTATGTACATCGCAGCGTGAGGGTGAAGCAGTCAGTGATGCCACTGGAACTAAGAAAAGTGTCTGAAACTATTATGCCATTTTTTTTCCTTGTGGTGTTTAATTTAAAGAATATTTATTATGAAAAATATTCAGACAATTATCATACAGGAAGTCTAAATTATGGTTCTTGTTTATTTTGTGGGAAGTTGTTTAACAGGAATACATGGGATATATGTGAATAACGTGTTAAAGAAGTGTTTTAATTCAGACTCCTTTTGAGATAGTCAGGAACTCTGTGAGGTGATAAATGGGTGGGATTATGAGGATATGGGAATTCAGGCAGCCCCACACTGCCTCCTTTGCATATCTCAGTAAGACTGATTAAACTGTTGTAAAAGTGTTTCAGAGTTGTTGTTCTACTTGGTCATTTACATTTTAGTTACAAGCTCAGACCTCGATACTTAGCTTGATGGACGCAATGTCACTGCTAAGTTTGTCTATTAACGGAGTACTGCATTATTGTTTTATCTGGTATGTAAACATACATATGAAGTCATAAATAAGTGCACGGTTGTTGAGTTTAACTGGTCCAATTATTTTAATAACTAGGCTTTTTTACTACAAAGGGGTAAGCATTCTGCCTCTGATCTGCCAGTGCACTTAAACAATTGCTCGATCTTCAACAAACGCACATGAGTAGTCATCTGGACAGCAATGGCAGTGACAAGCTTCAAGTTCAACAACATATAGCTAAGCGTCAGGCTGAATATGGACTAACAATGCTCCTTTCTGTACTATGCAGTTTTTAGCAGAAGGTTTTAACCTTTCCCTTTTATAAATAAATAAAGGTCTTGCCCTTTTATAAATAAATTAACACAAGTCAGCACTGAATTATTTTAAACTGTCAGAAAATTACATCTCTGAATAAACAAATAGGAAATTACTTTGAGAATGAATGTAGACAAGATTCAGAAAATAGCTTATTGTCTCATAATGTTAGAAGAAATGTGATTTGGCTGAGACACCATTTTTCCAAATTTTGTCCAGATCTAAAAGAAATATTTTAATTAGTTTATTTTTCAGACTTTTGAGAATTTTGGTCGCTAAGCTAATATAAAGTTGCTGGCAAGTACAGTTCACTAGAGAAATGAAGGTTAACACCTATTCACATTCATTTCCTGGTTTTAAAAAGTAGATTACTCGTCCTGCTATGTAGAACTCAAGCAATAATAATTTTAAAAACAGTCCATATGGCTGAGAATTTATATTGCCTCATGACAGTTCTTTACTGACGCTGTGAGTGTATATGCAGGAGAATGGAGCATCGTCTGTTCCATCAACTTATGGAAGAGGTCCCGTACCATGTTGAGGAAATAAAAATAAAATCCAGCAGCTTGAACACTTCCAAAATGTTCTCTCACCTCCACCTTCATCACCTCTTTGTCCCAATATAAGCTCTGTTTAGACTAAAGGCTCCCCTGATTAATAATGTATTCCTGTAATTCATTCACATTGATTTTGTCAATTTTAATTTCCTTTAATTAATTAAGCCTGATTTTTTAAAAAAAAATGTAGTTGATATTTGTCCTGCAATAGTACGTTTCTCTAAAACACATTTTGCACACCTATTTTTTACTTTAAATATATGCATAGCCTAACCTTGTGGTTAGATTTTTCTCAGGTGACATTTATACTAATTTCTTTAGAAAATAATTCTCCATTTTCAAATTAATAGCTTTAATTAAAAAAACTCATTACAGAAGAGAGATGGGACACTCATATCCAGCAATATATTTAGATAGCATTTTAGCCTTCAAAGGCTGAACAAAATTAACTGATTAATTCTCCTAAGAGCCTTCTGTGAGAAGTAGAAACTATTATGCAGTTTGAAACACAAAAACCAGAAGATTCCCACAACAAGTGGGTCCAGGCAATACTCGAACAGTGCAGCATTTTTACATAGATCTAATTTAACTACCTTATTAATTGATAGTTCGAAGGAACATGCATCAGCACTCCTGTAAAACATCAAGCTCTAGGTGTCTTAAAGTAGCCATCTTAAAATGGTGTCACTCCAGGTAACTGATATAGCAGGAAAATCAACTCACTAAAAGCTTTGCCAAAGATTATACACCAAGAAAGCCACCTCTTCAATATAAGAGACTGAGGGTGGCTCCTAGCCCAGTGACCAGTGGGCAACAACACAGCTGGAAGTGAAGTCCTCCAGCAAGTATTGCAGAGTGTGCTACCCCCAGGCTGTACATATATTGAGTACATTCGCCTTTCAACTTTTGTCTCCAGGCTTCAAAGCCCTTTGTCCTGACATGCTCAGTAGTTCTGCCTGAGGCTTTAAGGGCAAGCAAATGTCACATCAGGAACCAACAGTGCATGCTTACCTCTGCAATAACTACCTTTAAAAACCCAATGCTAATTCTCCATACGAGTCAGCTTTATAAAACAAAAACCGTTACTGTCATCAGGTGGCTTGTAGAGAACATGCTTTCTTCTGCAGTATCCATAAAATAGATGACAGATCATAGAATCACAGAATAATTTTGGTTGGAAGAGACACTCAAGATCGTAAAGTCCAATCATAACCCTAAGTCTGGTACTAGACTATGTGCCTAAGAACCTCATCTACAGGTCTTCTAAACATCTCCAGGGATGTTGACTCAATGACTTCCCTGGGCAGCCTGTTCCAGTGCTTGACAACCCTTTCCATGATTAAATTTTTCCTAATATCCAATCTGAACCTTCCCTGGTGCAATTTTGCAAATGAGTCTTGCCTCACTGGACTCAATGGAGTTCAGCCACTGGCCTCAGCTCAATCAGCTGATCTGTAGCCCATAGGGACGCTGAAATTGGTAGATGATTTGGAGGAATGGCTGCTATTCACAATTCACAGAATCACAGAATCGACTGGGTTGGGAAAGACCTCAGAGATCATCAAATCCAACCCTTGATACAACTCCAATCAATTTACTAGGTCATGGCACTAAGTGCCATGTCCAGTCCCAGTTTAAAAACCTCCAGGGACGATGAGTCCACCACCTCCCTGGGCAGGCCGTTCCAATGCCTGGCCACTCTCTCTGGAAAGAATTTCTTTCTAATATCCAGCCTAAATTTCCCCTAGCAGAGTTTAAGCCCATGCCCCCTTGTCCTATTGCTAACTGCCTGGGAGAAGAGACCAATCCCCACCTGGCTATAACTTCCCTTCAGGTAGTTATAGAGAGTGATGAGGTCACCTCTAAGCCTCCTCTTCTCTAGACTAAACAACCCCAGCTCCCTCAACCTCTCCCCATAGGTCTTGCGTTCAAGTCCCTTCACCAGTCTTGTTGCTCTTCTCTGGACCCGCTCCAGCACTTCAATGTCTTTCCTGAACTGAGGGGCCCAGAACTGAACACAATACTCCAGGTGTGGCCTCACCAATGCAGAGTACAGGGGAAGGATCACTTCCCTTGTCCTGCTGACCACGCTGTTTTTGATACAGGACAGGATACCGTTGGCCTTCTTGGCCACCTGGGCACACTGTTGGCTCATGTTGAGCTTCCTGTCAATTAGTACCCCCAGGTCCCTTTCTGTCTGACTGCTCTCCAGCCACTCTGTGCCCAGCCTGTAGTGCTGCAGTGGGTTGTTGTGGCCAAAGTGCAGGACCCAGCACTTAGCCTTGTTGAACCTCGTCCCATTGGAATCAGCCCATTTTTCCAGTCTGTCCAGATCCCTCTGCAGAGCCCTCCTGCCTTCCAGCAGGTCGACACTCCCTCCCAACTTGGTGTCATCAGCAAGTTTGCTGATGTTGGTCTCAATCCCCTCATCTAAATCGTCAATAAAGATGTTAAACAGGACTGGACCCAACACTGACCCCTGGAGAACACCACTAGTGACTGGCCGCCAGCTAGATGCAGCCCCATTCACCAGCACTCTCTGGGCCCGGCCCTCCAGCCAGTTCTTAACCCAGCGTAGAGTACACTTGTCCAAGCCATGGGCTACCAGCTTTTGCAAGAGTATATTATGGGAGACAGTGTCAAAGGCTGTGCTGAAGTCTAGATAGATCACAGCTTTCCCCTCATCCACCAGGTGGGTCACCTGATCATAAAGAGAGATCAGGTTGGTCGGACAGGACCTGCCCCTCCTAAACCCATGCTGGCTGGGTCTGATCCCTTGTCCATCCTGAAGGTGCATGCAGGATGATCTGCTCCATAACCCTGCCAGGCATCGAGGTCAGGCTGACAGGCCTGTAGTTGCCAGGGTCAGCTTTGCAGCCAGTTTTGCGGATTGGGGTAACATTCGCCAATTTCCAGTTGTATGGGACCTCCCCAGTGAGCCAGGACTGTTCTTTTTAGGCTACACACAGTTCTGATGCTATGAACTCTGCAGATACAATCTGAAGTGGTGTTGGTTTTCATTCCGTTTAAAAATACTGTTGATCCCACTTGGAAGCTTGAGTCCCCCTGTGATCATCAACCAGCAATTCTACCTGGGACACATACCTCAACCCTGCAAGGTATTGGGCACCCATGACTACAGTGCAGGCAATATCTACTGCTCTAGTTGCTCAGCACTTTTCAAAACCAGAAAAAATTGCTTTGGAGACTTCAATCTGCACACACCTGCATCCTCAGTCAGAAAAGAGGCTTAATGCAGAAATGCTGGCCCCTGGGAACAAAATGCCCAAGACATCATCTCGCTGAGCAATACCAGCATCTGAAGCTGCTCTGTAATTATTTAATTTTTTCTTCCACTTATTATGTTTTTCTTTTTCCTGTCTGCTAATACATAATTTAACAAATGAACTGAATTTAAGTTCTTTCTGACAGGATGTGCCGTTAAACTGATCTACACAAAACATTAGGCTTTGCTGAATACACTTAGAAATGTTATTTTTTTGAAATTATAGCTGTCTAATCCAAGAAGTTCATAAATAAATTATAATTATGCACTCATTCTAATACACAAAACCCATCTACTGTTGTAGCAGTTGTTGTGTGGAGAAATTGTGATCCTTCACACTTACAAAACAGGCTTGTTGGGGTTTGATGGGGTTTTTCTCACCAGTTTTGCCCCAGGCAGGTGGTTTAGTTTAAGGAAGTGACTGTGAGCACTTCACTCACAGCCACAGAGAACCCCTGATTTGGTTTCCTCCATCATGGTAGGAGGAAAAGGAGGTGGCGATGGATGCACTCCTCTCCCTCGGCCAAACAATGACCCTTGTCCCTGCATGCCCTTCTTCCCCAGGGGATGCCAGAGACACCAAGCTGTGGTTCCTTTCCATTCTCTGGTGGGAAGAACATCATGCTGGAGAGAGGACAAAAGAGCACACAGGAGGGAGGATGACCTCCACCTCGTAACCAACTGGGAAGCTCTGGTTTATAGCACCATTGCTGTATTTTTCATGATACAGCCACAGGGTATAAAACAGAAACAGTTGTGGGAGCAAAAAACAAACCTCAAGTTTCTTTGAGTGGTGATTAAGTTTTTTCAGCTTGAATCCCCTCATTTCTGAAAAGGATTGAATGCAACTGTGGCATTTCCCAGCCCAAGGTGCCCACTGTAGACAGTTGTACCAATGGGCAGCAGTAAGACAACTGTGAATGTTTCTCCTCAGCTGCATTTTAAAACAAACCAGTGGCTGCCCCTGCACTTATGAAGAACCCTGTCCTATCTATGTGTGCCACATGCTCTCAGGAACTAGGCTACAGAGATTTCTGCAGAGGATAAGGACTGGCTTGGAAGAACACCCCGTTCCTAATGTTAGGGGATTAAACGTTTCAAGTCTGAGGCACTCTTGCTTGAACAAAAAAGTAGCACCCCACAATGCACCACCAATTTGAAGAGCACGAATTGTGGTATTTTTGGATTTTCATGACCTCTTCAGCTATGCAGGAATTTGCAGAATTTACATTTTGGATTTAGAAGCCTGAATTTTCCTTACATATTATTTTAGGCACCTAGTTTGTTTATTTGATTTGTCACTTGATCGTTTTATGATCTTTCTCTTCATTAAGATGAGGATAATCTTATCATATAAACCTACCTAAGAGCTGCGATGTGAAGTTATGTTCTGTACTGCATGGAAATGTGTAACAGTGTTCTATGTTACAAAAGTTGCAAAAATCCACACTGATCAGATTAGGAAACAGAGCAACCTACCTTCTAATGCTATATTTGCATTCTGTGCTGTTCAGGTACTTTTTATAATCCTTAGGGAATTTCTTAGGTAAAGAAAAATGTATAAGTTATACTACTGACTGGTGTAGAAGTCTGCAAATGGAGAGTTTACCTTAAGCTAAGGTATGCTTTACCTAAAGCTAGCTAAGGTACTTTTCAATGTTTAAGATTTTTACATTTAAATATATTCTGTAATTACTAAGTGACTACGTAGCTATAACTTCCAATCTTGATACTGTTATTGATCCGTTCTTAAGCTGTTGAAAACACAAATTGTCCTTTTGACCTACAAGGTCAAATTAAATCTTCTGGTTTCCACTAAGATCGCTCCTGGTAGGACTTCATTGGCAGGGATCACTGAAGAGTCTAATGTTGTTATGACTACTATTTTTTCCATTTAAAAAGACTGGTCAAAGATGCACTATTTTTTTTACCTACGTTTACATAGAAAAGTGTAGAAAAAAAATTTTTGTACTGCAAATCCTCCAGTTACCTGAATGGAGCTGTAAGAAATATTTGCATTCTCCTAGGAAATCTTTTAAATTAAAATGAATGCATGAATCAAGCTGTGTAACTTCTCAAAGACACTTTTTTGGAGGTGAAATTCACTTCTGTAACCCATTTTATTATCCTTTACTAAATATCACATTTAACTATTTTGATGTATTTGTTTCTTACATCGCTCCTGTGAAGAGAAAGAGGAACTGATGCTATTCAGCAATCTTGTTTATAGCCACTTGATTATACAGTCTTTGTCTCCAGGTACCAGCATTTATTCAATTTGTTATGTAGATGTAATACAAAAGTCTGTTTCTAAGCTAATACATTTTTATGTGTTTTGATATTTTTTGATGCTGTCAAGACTGCAGTCAGGGAGCTTTCAATATTATATGTTGTAGACAGGAAAGAAGCCCATATTCATAGTGGTTTCAAAACTGAAATGTTTAATATTTGTCAACAAAACACTTGTTCTCAAGGCAAATAGCTTCTTGCTGGGAAAATGATGTTCTACCTCTAAACATCATTATCTTCCAAGTAAAATATCAGTAGAGGTTTCTTAATAAAAGTAATAGTAAGATACTTTTTTTTATCTGCATTGAGGATTCAAGTTACTTCCTTGATGCACTCACATTTTTTTGTAGTGAAACATTAAGAAGGAAAATATCTGACTTAGAGAATCATACCTCATTAGATTAACTGTGTAAAGAATTCCTCCTTCTAGTGATGGGAGGCCTGAAAAACAGGATTAAATATGATAGAGGTACTTTTAAGTGCTCTGCAAAATTGCAATTATCAGTTTGCATAGCTTGCCAGCGCTATTCTAGAGATCTCAGCTCTGCTGACATCCTCATCTCTTCTGCATGAAAGACGTGAACAGGATTGCAAAGAGTAAAAAATTGCAATAATAATCCGGGCAGAAAATTTGAGGCATTTAGAGAAGCAAACAGGAGTAATCTACAATACTATAATACAAAGGTTACACAATTACATTTGGTACATTTCTATGTAGTTATAGAGGTATAATTTCCTAGATTAAAACTAAAATTAAGAAAAGGTATCTTGGAAGCAGAATATTACATCAGATGGACCTGAACTGCTACTCTGATATTTGTGTAGTCTTTTAGTGTCATTTACATATTAGAGGAAAGTCTGAGCTAGCAGTTAGGAAGATTTCTGTTTCAGATTACTCTGAACTTTCTTGTGAGCAATGTGGCATCCTATGCAGAGTTTCTCATCTGCTCCGTCCCCGCCACCTGCTGATTTCCAGTCCAAATCCATTTCCTTGCTACCCTTTCCCTCATTTTCTTAACCCAGCCTCATTATCTGGTCAGTCATAGAGTCACCCTCACTCTTGGTCCAATCGTCCCATCCCCTGACGGACTTTTTCATGGTTGTTTTGTTTTGTTTTGTTTTTAAATTTGTCTGCTCTTGGCAATTTCTTCCCCAAGGCAGATTCATCTCTTGTGCCTTCACACAGCCCATTCCTTCTGATAATCCTCCACACTTCTGCAGGGCCAGAAGGGGAGTAATTAAAATCATAGGATATTTCTTTCCTCTTCTTTTTCCAGTTTCCAGCACTCCTCTGGTTCACATCGACCAAGAGGAGCAGTTCTTGAAGCAGCACTCTCAGACCATGTGAAACCAGTCATGTCCAGCACAAAATGTCCTCAGAGAAATTGTCTGTAAAGCTTGGACATGTCTCTCCCAGCCACAGTTGAAGCCTGCAATCAGATATTTCAGTGACTTATTCCATGGGTAGGCCTGGGCAGATTTTTTAAATGAGGAATCGTTTCTGGCACAAAGTGCAAGAGCCTTTCAAACAAGCACATTAGGCACTTGTTTAGTTTACCACATGCAAGTTATGTATTTTTCCTTAGTCATCATCCCAGAAATAGTGAAATGATTTTTGCTAAAAGCTCCTCCAAAATTCAGCAAGAGGTAGCCCTCCAACCAAGAAAACTGTACGCCAAATCACTGTAATTTAGCAAAGTGATACTCAGTGAAAGAAGGGCTCTCATATTTTCTAATGCAGTGGAAGTAAAAAAAGTGGCAGTAGATGGGAAATAGCAATGGCTCACTATGGTATATGGTTCATGTAAGTGGCTAAGATGTGCAAAGGCCAGGAACACTAATCTTGCTGGAACTGGATCCTAAACCAATGCGAATCTATGGTAGTAGAATCATGTTGATTTATGTCTGCTGAAGCCATTTTTCCCCCTTTAAATCTCTTGAAGCAGCAGCTTAGGAAGGAAATATCTCCTTTATCATTTTGAAAAATGTTGTAAAACCCAGCTACAATAATAAAGGAGAATTTGATTATACAGGAAAAGAGACTTTTTTATATGGGAAAAATAATTTGATTATAAAACAAAAGAGAAAAAACAGGTCATTTTAAGTTGACATTTGGATATCTCCAGCTCCTGTTACTATTAGAAAATATTGAAAAATGTGATGGCCAAACCAGTCCTGGAAGTTTGGTAAGTCTGTTACAAAGGAGAGGCTGAACAACAGAGAAGAAGGTCTGATTTATCTTTAATGACCTGATTTACCTTTGATGCTGCGATTTGCTGGTGCACAGTGCTCTGAAAATTTAGCTACTGCAAGTGAAGAACTCTTTTTATTTGAAATGAGCCAAGCACCCTCCAACCAGAGCCCCACAGGAATCAATGGAGCATCTCTGCAGGGATCAGCTCTTCATGTGGTTAATTTGGTAGCAGAGCAGTGTCTCTGAATTCTTTAAGGAGAAGGGGTAATGTTTTTAAACTAAAAGAGGGGAGATTCAGGCTACATGAGGAAGAAATTTTTTACAATGAGGGTGGTGAAACGCTGGCCCAGGTTGCCCAGAGAGGTGGTAGATGCCCCGTCCCTGGAGACATTCCAGGCCAGGCTGGACGGGGCTCTGAGCAACCTCATCTAGTTGAAGATGTCCCTGCTCATTGCAGGGGAGTTGGACCAGATGACCTTTGAAAGTCCCTTCCAACCCAAACTATTCCATGCTTCTATGGTTCAAGATCCTCTTCTGTGTAAGTGAAGGCCAGTGCTGCAGCAAAATAAAGAGAGACAGATAGACAGGTATATACCCACAGGGGGATAAATAGACTAACAAAGCAAATGGATTCTAGAAATCTTCGCTAACATTACAGAACAGGAAACAAATCACTAAATTGAAAAACAGTATAAAGAGGGAAAGAAAAGAGAATGATTGAAAACAAAGGTGGATCACGAAAAACTTAATTGGGAGCATTCATGTTACTGAAAGTCCACATAAATTGTTAAAGCATAGACATTTCTGCATTAATTTTACATCGTAGAAAATCAATATATTTCTATTACGGAGATCTGTGTAAAGCTACTTACACCACAGGTCACTTTCTCTGACCATTGGTTCTTGTTCTAGTTTTATTGTAAGAAAAATATCTCACCAGCAATTGTTCTCTCTCAGCCAATTTAATCAATTTTGAATAGTATACTAATTTATGTGAACCATCAGCATGGTTTCAAAGAAGAGGTTGTCATTCTTTATTTTTCTTTTTTTTCCTCGTTCATTTTACACATCTTCTGAGTAAAGTACTCAATAATATTTATAATCTATGCCTAACTGTGGTAAATTTTAGCAATGTGCTGTTGAGGTTATTGTTATTTTCTTAATGGAGGCAATCAAATGTTTGAATATATGCCTAAAGACATGGCAGGATACAATAGTAGAAGTATAAATCAGGTAATTAGTAAAGACGGCTGCATAGATAGTTTTCTACTAGAAAACCATACATAAAATCTGAGAGCCACAGAATAACAGATGTGTGACGAACAACTCAAAAATGTCATTTTGGAAAGCCCCCCAGAAAGCATCTATTGGATAAAACTTAAATGTACCAAAGTCAAAGAGAAATTTTTGATTGACTTAAAACAAGGCTGGGTTTTCATCCACAAATGATCTGATTGCAAGATCAGGACTGACAAAACCTTCAAACTATTGCAAGTAATTTTACTGGGAGTTAGGAGAAATTCATGACCACAGAATGATGCAGGACATGGGCCATATCTTCTAGGTGGGCTTCTAGAGGACCACTGATAAATGACCACAGTTCAGTGGGTGTTCAAGATAAAGTTTTATTTTAGCATACATGCTTTGCATGTATTTTTTCTCAGGTGGAGAAAGGATGTGACAAATTGGAAGATGCTTGTCACCTAGCAGGAGTCAATATTATTGAAGATTTCATCCATCATTTCATACAACTCAGTTTATTGATTGTTGTCACTGCCCAAATCAGTTTTACTAAAACAAAACAAAACAAAAACAAAAATAAAACCAAACAAATAAGGCAAAAAGTGTCCAGTTAAATGAATCCCTCAGATTTATTTTCCAGTCTGGATTAGGTCTTAAGTTTGACCTGTATTAAGGTTTTTAATTGTGCCAATTTCTGGTTAAAATAGTTACATTTATATCCTCATGTTCTATTTCTAATACAATTTTAGGTTTTGCTCAATAGCAAAACTTGCAGAGAACCCAGATTTGTTGTGCAACAGAAGTTAATACTCACTGATGACCACACTATTGTATTTGCAACAGTTCCAAGAATGAAATGATCATTTCAACTTTGCAAGCTATATAAAATCTTCCCAGTGGGGCAAAGCCAAAATTTTAAAATAATTATGACAGTGATTCTCTTTATTTGCTTTTATGTATCTTTTTATTACCTGTATCTATGCTGTATGGCTTATTGCTTGCTTTGCAAGCAAGCTTAAGTGCTGAGAGTTTTTACAAAATCTGAAAGGGTACTTGGAAGACTGCATTTCCAAAAAGAGGTAGGATGACTGGGGAAGTGGCCTGTGGTGATGGCCATCTGAAGTCCAGCAGCTGAAGAGCCAGGGTCTCTTCCTGGTGCTACCCCAACAAGGTGCTCTTGGAACATGGTGAAGGAAATTGTGAGGTTCTTTGGCAAGAAAGGAGGTAGAATGTAGGGCAGCAAGAGGGTAAGTGATTGGGGAAAGAGCCAGGAAAAGAGTCTTCTTCTCTGGAGACATTCAAAACCCACCTGGATGTCTTCCTGTGTAACCTCATCTAGGTGTTCCTGCTCCAGCAGGAGGATTGGACTAGATGATCTTTTGAGGTCCCTTCCAATCCCTAATATTCTGTGATTCTATGACTCTGAAGAGCCAGAGGGATTTGGTTCTGAAATACACTGGGGATGAGCTCACCAAGAGTCTGCAGCTAATTTACAAGTCCTCAATGATAACAATAGTGCAGAAGTCCAGTGAGATGAAATGCACTTTTATTGGGATAACAAGCACGAAAAGTTGTGAATAACAAAAGACGAGTGGAGCTGGGCGTGTAAGTTGCTAACATGCCCTCCCTCCCACAACACTACACATGAAATAGAGCTTGCTCTGGGAATTGAACTATGGAGAAGCTGGTTGGAAGGACATGTAGAGGTTATCTAGCATGACCTGCTTGAAGAAGGTCCATGAACCCTTTGTCTATCCAAGTCCTGAATGGATGGATCATCTCACAACTTTCCAAGACATGGTTTATGGCTGCTGTTCTTCTTGTGTTACCTGGAAGTGTTTAGTTCTGTCATTGTATTGCTCTTTCCTTCAAACAGTTGTAAGCAGCTAGTATACTGTCCTTTAGTCAACCCTTTGCCCAACTAAACGAACCTGACCTCCTCTACCACCCTTCACAGGCCACATGCTTCAGGTCCATCGCCTTCCTAATAACCCTCCACTAGACCTTCACCTATTCCACCATGTCCCTATTAAACTAAGAGGCCCGAAACTGGATGCAATACTTCAGGCACAGCTCCACAGCAGCAAATACCTTCAGCCACTAGCAAATTCAACTTCCCCTTCTGTCGATTCACACGCACCTCTGCTTCTGCCCTGCTTCTTCTCTCCATTTTCCCAAGGTGGAAAAAACAGCAAAAAAAAACCTCTTCCTTGTCAAACTTTCAAAGCCAGCCTAGATCTCCTGAATTTATGTTTGTAGATTTATTTTAAAAAGTCACTACCCCAGTATCTGTTCCTATTGGACTTGGATGCTGTCATGTTTCATCACTGACAGTTATGGGTTTACATAGCCACACGCTGAAATATCATCTGAAACCTCACTTGGGCATTTATACTCTCATTAGGACTGTGTATAAGACTAGCAGAAAATTATCTTATGTCTTTAAGTGCTGTGAAAATAGATTTTCACGGTGAACATATTGAACATTGAAATGTCTAGAAGTAAACCAAGTTTCTAGATTTGGAGACCTGCCAAAAGGTACTTTTCCTAGTCATTTTGCTGCCCACTTGTTAGAAAATGAAATCAAATAAAAAGGTGAGTTTTACAGAATCTTCTTTGTATCAACATGGCTGATTAGGAAATTGTTGCAGTTTCTGTTTGTGCAAGTGCCTTCAAAGTCCTTCAAAACCTGAAGACATCATTTCTGAACCAAATGATTTCTCCAAGGATAAACACACCCTTGATAGGCTTTCCACATAGGGAAGATCCTTAAATTAGGGACAAAATTTCTGTAAACCCAGAATTTCAGTCCTTGGAGTATCTTGTAATTAAATGCAGCCCCTTGCTCCCACATACACGCAACTGAGTAGACTCTTACATTTGTATTTAAATTTCTGTAGTCTTTGTTATGAAAAAAGGGAAATTGAGCCATAAAGTATAAAGAACTAGAGTATAAACGAAGTATAAATCAGAGTATAAAGCAGAGTATCAGGGCATCTGCAACACAGTTTCTGTTACCACACCTCCCTGGGTTTAAAGCAAAATCCCTCACAAATATGAGTTACATTGACAGACAAACTCTAATATCAAACAGTTTTATACCAAAACTCTAAAGTATTTTACTAAGAGCTTATTTTGTTCTGGCATTCAAATTTAAAACACTATTGTTAATTAACACAATTTATAATGTGTATGCCATTATTTGTACTATTGCAAGGATAGGAACCCTTCATTTTTCAGTAATATCCTTACACGTGTCATTTGCAATCATGTACAGAAAGCAAACTAATGCCTTTATTCAAACTGATGAGACAACCTTATTTTAAAATGTTTCACAAAATTGAAATTCTGCTCAAAACCCAGAAGAAAATAGGATTTTTCAAACTGTCTCCTTTCATTGTCTTCTGCATTTTGACATTATTTGGTAGTCATGGCAGCCAGTAAGACTGATAGTGCAGCATAAAGATGCAGTTACACATATTTGACTTTGGGTTAAGTACAATGAATACATGTGGATCACTCAAAATCAACAAAAAAACTTACATTAAAAAGCTTTATATATATACATTTTATGAATACACATGTACATAAGCTAAATAATGAATCTGTCTATGTGTTACCTATTCAGACACTATAAAATGGGTTTTCTAGCCTGTATGAAATGATCGGTTTGAGGAGTACCTTCTACAGCCCTCACAGCATCATATTGTCTCTAAAATGGATTATCCTGATAATTATGGTGTGAAAATAATTGTAATTGGTTCTGCTCTCAATGAAATGACTCAGCAAGCAAGGAATACATTTAATTAGTAAAAGATAAAGACCAAGAGTCCAGCCCTACTGCAAATTATAATTGCATCTATCCCGTGTGATATAAACACAAATTTCTACTTAGCTGATTGCGTTCAATATTTTCTTTACCTTAATTTAAAAAAAAATGCACCTTTCAATTGAGTGTACTTACTGTTTTCTGAGCTGTAAGTTATGACTAACTAATATTTTGGCTTTCATCAGTTCAAAGCACAATTTTTAAGATACTGGAAGACATCAAAGATACTGGCATTTTGGAATGGCACAAGATGTGCATTACTGAGCATTGTGGTTACAACCCATCTATGAATTATAAAAACAAGTCATAGTTTATATCTGATTTACAGTTCCGTTAAAACCACATATATATCTGATCCCAGAATAATGGCAAGGACCAGACTCTCTGTTGATGGAAACTGGTAGCAATGCATCTCTGTTTCCTTGATTGAGGGATTTCACAACAGCTGAGACTCCCTGAATGATTAAAACAGAGAAAGTTGGATTCTTTGCCTGTTCCTCCTTACTTGCCTGCTTTGCTGAAGCATTTTGGGCCACTCCTTTACTTGATAGTGTATCAATGGCTCACTTTCAGAGTATGTGGGTAGTTCCTACAACTTGCTCTGTTGGGAAGCTCAGTATGGTTCTTCAAATAATTTGACTGTAATCTCAGTCCAAAGATGAGGAGGGATTTCATAACATAATTGAAATAATATCAGTACAAGTCCAGAAAGGATCTACTGTGTCTGAATGAAAAGAAACAGTAGCAGAACTTATTGCAATTGTGAAGACTGACAATGTGCCAGGTTATGTCATTAGTCTCTAGGCATGGTATTACACAGCCACCATGGAATAAAATGACATCCACTGTCAGTGGGTGATGCACGTCCAGGTGATGCAAGACCAGGAAGAGCTTGTTGAGCCTACAGAAAGGGATCAAGGGTGATGCAAAATTAAGTCTCTGAGGAGATCATTAAGGAAAAAAATACTAAATGCCACCATTCCAAACACACATGACTGAATGAGCGATTTAGAAAAATAAAAGAAATGTTGTCAGCCAGCTGTGTCACACCCTGTTCTAGTAACCCAGTCTTACTGTGCTAAAACAGAACCCACAGCACAATTCGTACTTCAGGAAGATGCCGTTCGATCATAGCAGGCTGTGTCACTAAACCATTGCCATTCTATTTCATCATACTTTATTTGCATCCACACTCTAGGGGCTGTTTCAGCAGCCAGCACCCGTATTTTCTGCAGCACTCTCAAAGAGACAGCCCATGCCAACAGAGGTGTCAGTCATCCAAAAATCAGGACACCTGTGTTCTCCATGAAGCTTTCCTACAGGGTGGGTCTGTGACCTGAGGCAGTTTTTTTCAGCTGTGGGTCATTTCCCCCCGGCATCCCTTGCCTGTCTTCCTTGCACTATAAGCTCTTTGGCACAGGATGTCCAGACCTGACATGTTTATACAGAAAGTAGTGCAGATCTCAGCTGGACCTCAGCATGCTCCTGCAGTTCAGTAATGAGATGACCTTAAGAGCATGCTGGGAGACAGCAGACCTCTCCGATATCCTAGTCCCTGACTGCTGGGTGCTCCAGGGGAAACTGGTATGCTCAACACAAGGATTCAGAATTGCACTTCCCACCCAGTGCCTACATCACCAGCAAGCAGAAAGCTGTGGGCACGCTGTGTTTGTGGTGACTGGTATCAGCATACCAGGGCTGTCGGAGGAAAGCAGGCACCTGCAGGCTCTGCAACTTCTGTCCTTCCCAGGTGTAACTCACTCCACTACACCTCACTTATTATATGTTACAAGGACACTGAAAAAGCACCATCTCCTCTGCACATCCCTCCCTGGTGCATCAGCCATCAGCATGGACCCAGGACCAAGCCAAGCACCACAGCTTTGCACCCAGGGAGGTGCTTGGCTCAGGGGACTCATCAGCATCACATAGCTGCTTCTGAGGGGAAAGATAATAAATCTGGGGTTGTCCTGCTGCAGTGAAGTCCTGAAGAAAACTCCACTAGGCTGCTGTTAAATCAGGCTAGTAGCCCCAATGTCAGGTAGCCCCTGTGTACAGCAGGGCTGTGATGGGTGTGTTGAGGAGAGTCCCTGTGAAGCCTTCTGCTTATCTGGCCTTCACACGTGCATATTAGCATTCCTGAAAGCACTCCTTGTAGCCTGTGCAGAGACTGAGGTTCTGGTTCAGTACTGCTCATCAGGGGGATCTTGAAAATCACATTGGTGAAAATTTTGGAGTGAGATGTCTGGCTTTCTGAGCCATTTTTTATGTAACTTGTCTCAGAAGTAAAAGAGTTTAATGGCTTTGTGTGCTAGTGAAAGGGTATGCCACAAGCCCTTAGGTACATGAAGTAAAGGAGATACAGTACACACAGTGAGCATTTAATCATGGAAAGCAAATCCACCCATTCAGAAATTCCAGGGTTTAAGCTTTTGGTCTGTAAATCATTCATATAAGACTCTGAGTGACAGCTTGAGAACAGGAAAATTGATTATAAGATGCAGAATCATTACTACTACTCTGTCAGTAGTCCTAAACTATCAGTGAAATTGAGGGGTTTTCTGTAAGATACGACAGAGCCAAACTTGCTACAGTACCAGTCAAAGGAGACTCTTTTCCCCATGTGGAGGTATGTAACAAAACCAGCAATTTCTCAAGCGGGTAAGGCGAGCCAAGTAAGGAGGGTTATTTCCTCCTGGTGCAGCTGCTACCACCTATTCCCATTTTCCATCCAGCTCACATTCAGGAAAATCTCTTTGGTTTACATCCTTTCATAGCTGAATTTCCACAGTCTTTTGTGCTTCCACAGAATACAGGAGACAGCAGATAACAGAATTGTTACTGGCTGGTGCTGCCTTAAAGACTTGTAAACTATTGATGTTTACATGACTTTCACACTTAGGTGATAATAGTTTATCAGGAGCTGGCTGTGGCTGTGATGGTGTCTTATGAAGATAGGCATAAGTTGAGTATCCTGCCAAAGCATCTGAAGAACAGGGGCAGAACTTGTCACTGCAAAAGACTAAACCAGTTAAGCAGCAGTAAATAACACTTTCTTAGGAGCAGTGCACTCACAGCTTCTGGACAGGCACATGTGTGTATTCCTTCCACATTTCTGTAAACAGACAGTGCACTCTGGCCCAAGACTCTCTAATAGTTGCTATGGCAAAGCATCTGCATCAGTGTTTGTTTTGAGTAACCCTGGCAAGATTTTTTTTCCAAATTCGAAAAACCCCTTCCATTAAAATCTCATTTTGACAACACGGTTGCATTAGCATGACAAAATAGTCCCATTAACTCATGTCACAGGTGACCATAACAGTCAGGGTTCAGTAAATGGATTTTCTTGTTGCTTCAGCAGTGAAAATTACATAAATTGAAATAAAACAAAGTAGTAACTTCACATGTTAACATTCTGATATCAGAAAATGAAGTGAACAAATACATTTGAATCCAATCACACACATTAAGTAAAAGTCATAAACATGGCATCTAGACTAGTCCGTTTTAGTTCAAAAAATCATAGCAATGATCATAGCTGTAAATTTAGGGGCAATTTTCAGTTAGACTTTGCACACCCCGCAGTCTGCATGTTTGCGTGTGTTTGCTTCTACACAGCATAGATGCAAGAAGATTGTTATTGGGCAGTCTTTGCATAAGCAAATAGCTGCTTGTGTACTCCTTGGGATGGCCTTTCCACCCAAATCCTATGCTGTCACCCAAACTGCTGTAGAAGTGGCATGGAAGGGCTTGCACTTCAGGACAGGTTTCATTGGTTCAATCTGACAGTCTTCATAGGAAACTGAAGGGTCAGATCTGTCTCTTTTTCTTTTTTTTGTGTTTTGAAGAACTGACACTACAGTGGTACCCAATTTCACTGCCACCCTGTGCTTTTATGAATTATTCTAATGCTTGATTCCATCCCAAGCCATTTCGAAATGATTTGTTAAAAGTCTCTCTTATTGGAGAGAATAAATTCACTAATGCTTCTGCTGAAACCTGTGTAGCTTAAATGATCTTGGAATGGTCATGAGTGTTACAAAAAGTAATGCCTAGAACTACTTTTTAATAATCTCATTTGACACAAAAGCAGATTAAATATGTCGAAGTTCTTTCTTTCTTGTATTCTGGACATATGGTAGAAAATGCTAGAGCTGCTGTTGACAGAGTAAATTCAGTAATTTCACAGTTTCTTATTTCCTTTTCATGGTACCTGTTTGCTCTATGGCCTAGGTACAGAATTATCACAAAGTTCAAGGGCAGGGAACAGGACCAAAAGTATATACTTGTCTCTATATTAAGCTGCATGGCATTATCGCAATTTTAAAGACTTAGTCACCAAAGAATGGCCCCAGGTGAGTGAGGGTCCTCTGCCACCTTTCCCATCAGGAAAATATATGAGCGCTATAGGGCATTGAAGAGAAAGTTCTGTCCAGCTCATCTCAGCTGCCTTTGCTTTAGGCCTGTGAACCATTACTAGAATTTAAAGCAATCTAATTTTTGTTGGGGATACCAGACAAGTACATGTGTACTTGGGGTTGCGAGTTGGATTCACAGTAAATACTCTCTTGAGCAGTGTTTTTCACTCAGAGAGACAGTCACAAAGTAAGCCCCACCTGTGTGAACCACCAAAATGAGATGTCACTCATGACTGAATGTAAGTGATGCATAAGATCTGTTCACTTCAGGGGCTTTTGCTTTCATTCCCTTCATCACTGGCTACTCCATAAGCCTATAAACATCCTTAGGTTTTCTGATAATGGAGGGAGATTGATTGTCCTTAAGACAACCTAATTCATTTATCGTAGATGTCTCTTTTGGAATGGAACCAGCCACTCTCTGGTGGTACTTATCTCTCCAACAACTAGAAAAAAAGCTTTCATAACTGCTGCAAATTAACTATCTTAAATATTAGATATCCAGCATTAATTAAAGTGAATCCCAGACTCATACATCTCAGAAAAATGCCAAAAAATTAATTATATGTAGAATCCCTATCACTTGTGCCCCATCTTGAGTTTTACTTCCCCCAGTCCCATGTGCTTGTCCCAATGCTAATTCACCACTTTACTAGCATTCATCCTGCAGCTTTCTTCAAATACCCCACCACCTATGGGGAAACACTTGCAGTTATGGTCATACAACAGCATTTCATGTGACAGAAAAGGATGCAGCACACTACTAAAATGGATTATTAAAAAAAAAAAATGGCTAACAGAGTGCACCTGTTGGGGTTCACAAAATGACATGGCTTTTCATGAATTAAAGCATTGTCTTGACATACCAAAAATTCTAGCACTTCAAAGGAAGCATTAACAAAGTGAAATTTGTAACAAACTACTTTGTTAATAATATCCATGAGAAGTCAGTGTAAATGGTGGCTGTGTTAGGTCTTCTGTACCTTGCGTTTCATGCTTGCTGTAGTCTTACTTCTAGCACCTTCAGTTTACTCCAAAGCAGAAAACAAAGCAGGATTCAGTTCAGTCTCATAGATCTGACAACCTCACAGGTGCCTGGCAAGGGAACATTGGGCTGAGCCGTGTTATGAGCTGCACATTTTGACCATGGGCAATGTGCCAGTTTCTGTTTCCAGGTGTGCAGAACTTCAAGAACTAATTGGCTGGTGGGACTTGAGCTGTCAAAAGTCACTAACACTTTCTTATATGCAGACTGGATTCAGTAAGGCGAATTGAATCAACAGATTTGCCTTCATCAGATGTTAATTATAAGTAACATTTACACTTATCTCTCTGCTTTCATGTGTTAAAAATAGTCTTGCTTATGAGTAACAGTCTTTGGTGTGACACAGCAATCTGTCCTAGCTTTGCTTTGCCAAGGAACAAAATGTGACCCAAATTGCCAATGGCCTGTCAGTCAGGACAGATTTTCATTTTACAGTGTAGACTGTAAAAAATTCCTTATAGCTATTGGATAACAGATGAGAGCAGACAGTGTGGTTTTGCTGGTGTTTTGCCTCATCTTCCTATTTCTCCCAGCAACAAATAAGTGGTTGCTAATACTGAAATCCCTTCTGGTTTTAGTAAAAATTAGTGTTCTGCTTTTGCCCAACGTAGAAGGATTTCATGCATCCAGACATTTAAATTTTGCTGCATATAACTGAGAAGATTCTGTTGCTGTCTTTTGTCAACATTGTTCTTTCCTAGCAATTTCCTTATCAAAGCTTTTGTAGTATTATGATTACCATCATTTACTTCATTTAACTTGCACAGTTAATGGAATGATATGTATCCTACATGACTGCACAAGGAGCTACATAATTAGCGAGCCAGTTGAAACACGTTTGGAAAATAAAGTTTGTTGCAATCACTGCTTGTCTTCAAGGGTTTTTAAAAACTCCACTGTAAGAATTTTTGTGCCTATTTCAGTTAATACAAGAGGTCCTGTACAGCTTGCATAAGTGATACGCTGTTGGATTTCTGGCTTATGTACTGCTTTTTTAATGGACGAGCATTTATTTTAGAGAGAACTGGCTTCCATGGCTAAAACACTAACTCCTCAGGATTTAGGAAAGTACAGTTATCCCTGTTCAATCCATGTGACAGTGACCCGCCACTCTCATCAGACCACTAACCACAGGTGCCTATGTGGATCTCACAGGGATAACAATACTGTGGTTTTTGTTTTTGTTTTTGTTTTTGTTTTTGTTTTTTTAATGTATGACAGTTTAAGGAAAGGACCGCTGAGCAAAGCAATGCTCCTGCTACTCAGTGCTGCCAGATAAGATGCTTTTTGTCTGGTCAAGGGGGACAAGTCACAATAATTATGTTGGACGCCTAAGGAGATATGTGGGTCTTCTCAGCCCTTGTCTCCAACAGGAAAAACAGTACTGGTCAGCATGTCAGGAATATGATGCATGCATACTCTCCCAGTGCTCACCCAAGGCAGAGCAGGACTCTTTTCCCATCCTCTCCTGTATCATCCATGTGTTGTTTGGTTCCCAGGGTTGCAGCAAGCTCCAGAACTTGCTGTGAGTATACAAGCCAAGCTCCAACTATGGTTGAAGGACTTTCTAGGGCAAATGGAGACTAAATCAATACCATGAAAAAAGAAAATGTAATGCTTGGAAAGCATGGAAAGTCATCCTAATTCTGTCAGAGGCCAGAATGAAAGAGGACAATCAGTCCACCAGCGTGCTTTCAGTGCATCTATTGTGCTGGAAGGAAAGAGAGCTGAGCACGTTCTTATCTCTCTCCAACCACATTTCGTAGATGGCAAGCTGGGAGAACAAACACCTTTTTCTAATTGTTATAAGTACTGTTAGAAAACAAGACATACTCAATGTCAAGCAAAGATAAAAATAATAAAAAGTCCTAAAAGGCAGGATTTCTGGGACACTGTTTTGCATGCCTCATTCTGCAAAGATATTTCAGGGTACACATTGTAGCCTCATTCTGCAAAGATATTTCAGGGTACACATTGTAGCACATTGTAGCAGTGTACAAGCAGACCTTGTACAAGAACCTTTAGCTTTCAGCTTGTTGTATCTGAGCATGTCTTTAACACACAACCCAGCACGCATTTTCTGTATGTTTAGCAGCCTCCAAAGCAGCATGTAGGGTCTCGTGTTCACTCACTCCACAACCTCCCTGCTGAAAAGGATGCTATTTTGGTGGTGTGGGCAGCCAGCTGGGCAAGCCCTCTTCCAAGGACAGTCTGGACAATGACACCTGTGCTCTCAGAATTATGCACGTGGATATATGCTTTGTGGGATGAAGGCCTAAATGAACATACCATTATGTTTGACTGTTAACATACATCAACTGGCCATGATTTGTCTTTTCAGATGATTTTTGAGTTATTCCTTGCAAGTTGATACCTATGTTTCAACCCAAAAAAAACTTGTCAAGTCCAAGCCCTGGGGAACACCACTTGTGACCAGCCGCCAACTGGATTTGGCTCCATTCACCACAACTCTTTGGGTCTGGCACTCCAGCCAGTTCTTTATCTGTCACAGAGTACACCCGTTCAAGCCATGAGCTGCCAGCTTCTCCAGCAGAATGCTGTGGGATATGGTGTCAAAGGCTTTACTGAAATCTAGGTGGACAACATCCACAGCCTTTCCCTCATCCACTAAATGGGTCACCTTGTCACAGGACATCAAGGTGGTCAAGCAGGACCTACCTTTCATAAAACCATGCTGACTGGGCCTGATCAACCTGATTGTCCTGTACATGCCATGTGATGGCACTCAGGATGATCCGCTCCATGATCTTCCCCAGCACTGAGGTCAAACTGACAGGTCTGTAGTTCCCTGGATCCTCCTTCCAGCCCTTCGTGTAGATATGTGTCACACTTACCAGCCTCCAGTCAACTGGGACCTCCCCAGTTAGCAAAGACTGCTGATAAATGTTGGAAAGTGGTTTGATGAGCTCCTCTGCCAGTTCCCTCAGTACCCTTGGGTGGATTCCATCTGGCCCCATAGACTTGTGCATGTCTAAGTGGTGTAGCAGGTCACTAACCATTTCCCCTTGGATTATGTGAGTTTCATTCTGCTCCCTGTCCCTGTCCTGCAGCTCAGGGGAGTATTGAGCTTGTGTACCTGGAACACAACTGGTCTTACAATTAAAGACTGAGGCAAAGGAGGCATTAAGTACCTCAGCCTTTTCCTCAGCCTTTATCACTATGTTTCCCCCCCATCCAATAAAGGACGGAGACTCTCCTTAGCCCTCCTTTTGTTTTTAATGTATGTATAGAAACAGTTTTTACTGCTTTTTATAAAAATGTTTTTATTGTCTTTTATTGCAGAACATTTTCATTCAAATACTACTGTTTTCAGTAGCACCTTAAGGCTCTCAAGCCTTCATCAACTTCAGGGGCCTTTCTAAGTAGGAAAAAATAATTCAAAAAGCACAAGAGCATCCATGAGAAAGGCTGAATAACAATTTCATATGTATACACAATTTGAAGATCAAATGGCGTTTTGATATTCCTTTAGTAACAGCAAGAATTAATTTGATCTAATCTGTTAAGTACAATACTTTCAGCCACAGTTATATTTTAAGGCATGTTTTCACAGGCTGGCAGCAAATGTTTGTCTGCATCTGTAGACATTATTTTGATAGTAGCAGGAATCTGTGTGTGCCAGGATGAATTTTGAAGCAACCTCCCCCTCAACATATATCCTTTATGCAGTGTGGGCAGTGGTTAGGGTATTGTCACAGGACCCAGGAGAACTGACTCGAGTCTGGGCTTTCTCATTGACTTACCAGTTGATGAGACACGAGACAAATTTTCCTACTTAAAAGCTGGGATGATGGCAATTAAAAAGGGTGAATGCAGAACATTGTATAATGGTTGGGTATTGCTATCACTATTTCTAGACTAAGCCCTCCTCAGTCCATGAGGAGGCATTACTACAGGCATTACAAAGTCAGTAAAAGTAACAACATAAAGGTAAATTACAAGGATATTTATTGCATCAGCTGTTATACACTAGATCTGAGTATGGAAGCAAGTAAGTGAGGAAGGAAAAGCTTTGTTTCAAGTACGTACACATATTAATGACATCATGCAAAGGATTTGATAAATGTATCCTCATTTCTGGTTTTATTTTTATTTGTCTGGATGACATTTTCATTTGTAACAGATAATGTCTTTAGCATCTGCCTATGGCAACACACAGGCAGCATTTCAGAGATGTTCTCAATTGCATTTGGGTACGTCAGAGAATTTGTAAGAGCTTCATTTCTCTCCACCTGCCAGGAGTGAGTGGACTCATGGCAGTCTTCCAGTGCTAAATACATTTCCTGGTAGCCAGATTTACTTTGTATAAATGACAGGGGACTGTCTGTGTTAAACCCAAGACTGAGGTCATGTAGGAGATCGGAAGCAGTCCCTGCAGTACTGAACACTCATGTGTGATTTGATAAAAGATCAGTGTTCGGAAGAAATAGTCAAAAGTAAATATTCTGGAGAAATCTGCCAGGTGGATGATAGAGCAGATTTGCTGGTTCCCAGCCAGTCACCTCAGCTAGAGATGCAGTGAGGAGGAGCTGGGGAAGTGAAGCATGCTAACAAGATCTCTCTTTTCAGCTTACAAGGAAAAGATGAAGGAGCTGTCCATGCTCTCTCTGATCTGCTCCTGTTTTTATCCTGAACCTCGCAACATGAACATCTACAAATATGATGGTGAGTGACTTCTGTTGGAGATCATCCTGCAGGTCAGATAATGCGCTAGTGCTGGGAAATGACTCAGTTCACGGTCCCAGTCCATAGTGTTAATCAGTGGATATTTTGCTGATTTAACAATTCATTTGCTGGTTTTGGCTGTTGCTTTCTACTGATTGTGTGTTACCCATGATGCTGGATATTGTTCCTAATACCAACTAGCTAAACTTTTAAAGCTAGTGCTCTCATACTGAGCTGTACTTTTCCTACTACTCACTTGAGAATTACAGCTCTTCACAACTGACATAATTCCCAAGGAAACCAAGAAAAGATGAAAGCAGGCTTAAAAAATTAATCAGTTTGGGCACTGCCCACAGGGGGTGTGAAATGGCACAGAACCCAAATAAGCTTCCAAAACCACTTTATAATTTTTATCTTTATGGGATTAAGGTATAATTAAGCTATTACAGATACAATGGAATGTACTTCTCCTGAGAACAGCTTTCAGCACATAATCTGCCATTGCATTTAAAATGCCCAAGGCAAAGGTGCTAAATCTTTTTTCTGTGCTTCTGATCCTAAACTAACATCTGTGCTGCTTCTCCCCTCAATACCACTGAGGTATTGAAGGGCTTACCATTTCTCACTTTATTGTGCAGACATGGAAGTGAAACAAATCAACAAACGTGCCTCTGGCCAGGCCTTTGAACTGATCCTAAAGCCACCATCTCCGATCTCAGAAGCACCACGAACTTTAGCTTCTCCAAAGAAGAAAGAACTCTCTCTTGAGGAGATCCAGAAGAAGCTGGAGGCTGCAGAGGAGAGGAGAAAGGTATCTTTCCTTAAAAAAATGCTAGTAATTACACCTGATGCTGTACAGTAAAACAGACAGGTTTCCTGCCCATTTGTATGTTTCCCATTGCCATCACTGACTCACAGCGGCCTGCATGGATAGAAGTTATTAGCAAGTTTAAATGAAAAAATGAGTTTATATTCTTTCAGCAGCTCACAAGCAAACCTGACTGGTTTCAATCCTTGGAAAGTATGTGTCAGAAAATACAGCTGGCTTTGGACAGGAGGCTCAATTGGGTTCAAATATGCATTCTTACTGTGTGAGCATAAGGGGTGTATTCAGAGCACCTATAAAAGTGGCTGAAAATCAGTGCAATTCTTCTGATGTCTGAGTTTATGAGATGGATGTGCTATTCAAACAACTACTGCATGGGCTAACAGATCTTGACTCCTGCTAGTGCCAATGGAAATCGCTCACAAAGTCTGCCTGAGGCAGCTAAAATGTCTTATTTATTCAGTATGGAGGCATGCCAGCCCTAAATGAAGTGCTTTCTGCATCATTCACCACACACTTGAGTGAAGACACCAGCATAGCACAGCTACTAAGAGAGACAGTTCTAGCAGACAGGATGAATAATGCTGGAAGTTGGTTTTGAGGGTTATATACAGAGTAAGCTTTTCCTTCATTTTTGACCCTGTTTTGTAATCATTAAGTTTGTCACATAGAGCTTGGAAGGGTTGTAACACCCTCTTCACAAAGGCTAGCACAAACGCAGGGCACATGCAGCAGGAAGTTCACATTAACTATTTCACCATGACCAATGTGTTGCAGAGGTCTTTATTTACTCTAAGTCAGAGCTTTCAAAGAAGTACTTATTTCAAAGTATTAATTTCAGTAAAAGGAAGTTAATGTATGTGAAAGGAATATGCATTTGCACTAGCATCTGACCAGAAGTGTGAGCTTTCACACAGACAAATGACAATATGCCCCAAAAGCTGCATCTGTGAAATGCCTCTGTACCAAGTACAAATACTCAAGTAAAGATATGGGCTCAGAATGAAATGGCAGCAGTTAAGAAGTGTGATATTATGCATATACTTAGTGAGAAATGTAAATTGAGTGTCCCAGAGATTTCATTTCATTGATTTCATTACTGTTCATTTCTTCCTAAAGAAAAACTCATTATGCAATAAACTGATAATCAGTGATAGAAATACAGACACCTGCCATTTCTTCCCCTAGGTACTCTATTCATTTTGATTGAACATATAACTGAGTTATTTTAATGGGCAAGATCCTCCACATTAGCATTGCAGCAGAAATTGCTGGGAAAGGAATGAAGAACAGAGCACAAAACTTCATTACCTCACTGTTAAAATCCCTGGTGCCCCCGCATCTCAACTATTGCCTTCAGTTTGAGCCTGAAAAAGGGTATAGGGCAGAGAAGAGTAAAAAAGCGATCAGAGGGATAGAACATCTTCCATAAGAAGATAAATAGTCTGCTTTTCAGCTTGGAAAGAAACAACAGACGGAAGATAAGATAGAAGTCTACAAAGTCATGAATGGTAATGAGAAGATGAATAGGAACAATTATATTCTGTTTCCTGCAATCCAAAGGGGAAGAAACACTCAATGAAATCATCAGACAGCAACTTCAAAACAGAGAGAGGGAATCACCTTTTCATGTATTGTTTAATCAAGATATGTTTGTGAGAACAGACTATTTAGAGATTATTAAAATATTATTTATTTCAAAAAGATAATAACAAACTTGTTAGAGCACTACCTTGTAGAAGATGATTATGTGAATGCAACCTCTGGCTCATAAAATAGGGATCTTGGTGCCTGCTGAAAGCTAGGAAGCTATATATATATCTCTTTTAAGGAAAGGACCAGGCAGATTTGCCCAACTTCATCTTCACTTTCTTTAAGCATCTTCCACTTTCTGCTGCTAGACAAAACAGGCTGACTTTTTCTGACATCCAGCATTGCAGTTGTTATCATACTTTTCAATCTATGTACGACAGCTGTCAGACATGACCATTCTAGATCATGTCCTTCAAGCACAGTTCTAATTAAAATCAAGTGTAACTAATGGATGAGAATTGCCTTTTCAGAAAAAAGTATTAATTGATTTCACACTGTTTAGAATTGTGTTCTGCTCTGTTAATTAGGCAGTGTTCATGAATAAATTTCAGACTCATGAGGACATCTACAGCTACACATGCACTTCGGCGGCCTCCTGTTTACGTTGTTTGCTGTTTATCATTCCTTTTTATTTCCTTGTAAGCTTTTACAGGCCTCTGTCCTTTTCTCCCCCTTTTTCTCTACCTCACTTGGCAGTCATGACCTCATGCTCTCAGACCAAACTGAGAGTTTCACCCGAGGCATTTTTAATTTTTTCACCACATAGTGAGACCCATTTGGGCTAGTTACTGATCTGTCCTTTCCCTTTATAGAACCGTCTTTACAGCATGTAGTTATTATCCCATTATTTTATGGCATATGTGTGCTATATTTTCCCACCTTGGTGAATAATCAGAAAGATCTTTTCATCCTTTCCACTTAAGTAATTAGAGCACAGTGACATTGTAAGCAGCAGAAGTTTATTTCTTACAGAACCTTCAACATTTGTCAATTTTTATTCATTGGTCTCAAATGTTCAGCTGTTATTATTCTTGAGGTACAAACTTCAAGAGCCGTATGTCAAATTATGTATCTTTATTGCCCACATTCAACTTCCTAGCATAAAAATTAAACACTAAAAGGAACACACATTTCTACTAGACTTCGGATTATGGGAGACAAATCGTATGTAATTAAATCCTCTTAATGGCTTTATGTTGGGATGAAATTGAATCAGGCTCATCTGTAGTGCTTAGTGCCACAAAGGATACAGGACAGCAGTTGTATTTTTTAATTTCCATGCTGTTGGATATAGACTTATAGCTACAAGAGATTTTAATACCAGCATGGGCAAGGCTGCACTCTGCCTTGGGCTTCAGCACGCAACTCGTTGCCCCTTTGAGCCAGCCCCACATCCTGCCCAGAGCCATTTCTTGATACTTTTGATCCATGTCTCCTCTGGCATTGAAAAGGCCACCCATGCTTTACCGCATGCTACAGTAGGCTGTTGGGGGAAAAGGCTTCGCCAAGGTGGGGAAGGTGGTGAAGCTGGGGGACAAATGCTCCTTCCTGGAAATTGCGCAGGGCATACAAAACTGCTGCTCTGGGCCAGAGGAGAGGCAGATTGGGGATCAGCACCTTCCCTAGCAGAAGTGAAGCTTTCTTTGTTCTTCCAGCTCATTCCTATTCCTCTCCTTGGTTTCCTGTAATTTGTAAGTGAGCAGGTAAGGAGGGAGGACAGGCACTGTCTGGGACATTTGCCTCCTGTCTTGCCCATCTCTTCATCTCCCTGTTACTGCTGGCCCTCAGCTGTTGCTTGTGCGAAGAGGGAATAGAGCATTAAATGCTTTTCCATGTAGAGGTCCCAGTGTTACGCATGGAATCAGCATTGGAACTGTGTGTTTCTGCCCAATGTTTATTTCCGTGCATGGTACTTCACTCCTAATGTTTACGAAAGATAGCCAAACCCACAAGCCACTCCGCGGCTCCTCATCCAGAAAGCATAAGCTTGTAGGATATGTGCCAACAGGAAGATGTTTTTTACCAACTAGGAGAGGGTTTGGAGTTACGCACAAATGTCTGTCTCAGAGCACATGGAGTCATGAGCAGAGGCAGCATACATCCCAGTGCTGGCGAAGTGTCTCCCTGCAATTTACCATGGGCTTTGCTGCTAATGAACAATTGTAACACAGACTGGAATTGATCGTTATTAACTTCAAAATGCCAGGTCTCAAACTGCAACAGATCAAGAAATGGCTCATGAGCAGGTAGAGGAGCATCAAGTAGAGGGCTCAGGTGGTACCTTTTGCATCCCTCCAACATGCCTTGTTCACCCCCATGGGTCACAACCCTGAGAAAAGGAATTTTCTGCCAGTTGAGGAAGAGAAAGTGAGAGGGTTTTTTTTTCACATGGTGGATGGGCCCTGCTTTGTGGTGGTTTTTTTACACTTCTTGATGTTCTTAGTAGGCCTGACCCAAAGCTCCATTGGCAGACAGGACAAAAAAAAAATTCTCACCCAAATTTAAGTAAAATTTTACACAATCTGATTTCAGTGGAAGCAAAATTTCACCTGCAGTCCAGCTCAGGTGTCTCTGGCTCTCCTGACACATGGCCATTTCACTCCTCTGCTCTGTGACCCCACAGAGCAGGAACATCCTCCTCCTTTTTCTGTCTCTTTAGGCTGGCATAGCTTTGGAAGAGGAATTGTTTCTCCCTCTGTATTTGCACACAGGGAATGTGTATATATATATAGTGAGTCCTCATAAGAGCCTGAACAGGTGCTAATGTAATACAAATAACAGTATTGCAAGTGAAGGAATAGGATGTAACCAGAGATTTGAAGAAGCCAGTGCCATGAGTGAGGTCTAACTTGAGTCCATTCCCTTGTGGAAAAAACCCATGTGGAAAAATCCCAGCCTCAGTTCCTTCCCCTGAAAATGTCACTACTTCACTATGAAATTACTACTTCAACTCACCATTTCATTCTGATTAACACCTAGGTTTCACCTTGGCATTTACATTGCAGTAGCGGCCTTTAATCCTATCTTCATGTTATGCTCCATTAATAGTATAATATCTCTTAAATACCACAATACACTGAAGAATACCAAGGTTAATGCACCTTCTGCTGAACAATTTAGTTTAAAAAAATCCAATCAGTGAATGAGTGTGTTACAAAAGTGGAGCTCTCATGACTGGTAGTGTGCCTCATCCATCCTAGTAACTAAGGTAAATGCATTCAAGCTGAAGTTCCCAGGTTAAAAGCAATTGTCTGACCTCATTTCTTGCTTAAAAGTAAGTCTTTAATTTTATCTTTGCATAAATGACTTCAATATTTGGATGTACATGTCAAAGAAAAATAGATAAATGTGAGGAAATAAAGCACCCATTACTCAGAGAAGTAGAATTTTCTTCCTGTGAGTAGCAATTAAAAATATATATGTATCTCCAAAGCCAGTTTCCATAAATAATTTTGCTCATTCAGTGTTTAGTTTTCTTCATCTCTCTCTGTCCAGCTGAGATGTAGATTTCCTTTTGAAGCGCTCATCTCTGAAATCTGAGGGTGCACATGATCCTTTAGAAATATAACATGAATACCATAGGAGTTTGCCTGCATTAGCCATCTTTTTAGCACAGCAATACATTTCTAGGAGCAAAGGTATCTGTACCAGGAATGTTTTGCAACATTTTTACTCCTCCACATCTAGCACTAGACACTGCAGCTGTAGCTGCATTGATTATGCCTTGTTCTATTTAAGAAGTCTTCTTGATATTCCCCCTTGAGTATTGCTTTTTCCTTTCTCCACCATTTAATACTTTTCTCTCCTTATTAATCTTATTTATTAATTTATTAATCTATGCTAATTTATTTTATTTAGTATTATTATTATGTTCATTTCTATATTAATTTATTAATCTTCCAATTTCCAGTCTTTTTTTACTCATCTTCTCAGAATAACAGTACAAGAAGCACTTACTGTAAGCCAGTGTCTTGCTGCAAGATGTTCTGCCTTGCTTTTGCAGCCTTCTCTAGAATCTGCTTAATTTGCCTCATCAGTGCATTTGGCTTTGTGTGTATCTTACCTTCATTAATATACTTTTCTCCTTCTAGTTGTATCGCGCTCATTTAAAAGAACTGCAGCCTTTTTTCACTGCATTTAAAGCCACAGAACAGAATTTAATAGGATTCATTATCACTAATTGTAATTATTGGTTAAAGCCCTTAATTTAAGCCTTAAACTAATTCATTTTTATGGATAACAGTGGCAACAGTGCATTGTGATCTGCACTGAAATACACACTTAGCTTCCCAGAGCCATATTTCACTCCCTGATTTCTGTTTGCTTTACGAGTGTGTTAGTATGTGGACTATCAAGGATTTGTAAATTTCCTTTCCAGTGCTTCAAACAATACAATGTTGAAAATAAACTTGGAATAAAAACTTTCTGCGTATGTTGGAATCCTGTATCAGGACCAACACAAACAACAAAAGGAGTCAATTAATCCCAGCCCTGCTAGGTATTAGACTTTGAACAGACAGGGTGGCCAAGTTCTTTTGCCAAATGTGTTGGAAACAGAAACTCATTTGACAATCCAGTACATAAACATACCAACTGCCTTCCAAAATCGTCATCAGGAGATTTCAAAAATGGGCTGAACACCAGGGAAATGGGCAGACTCACAGCTGGGATTTAACAGCATTAGAAGAGGGATGTCAGTCTAAATGAGACGATACCCCATGGATGTTCTGTGCCAGGGTGGAGGGTCCTTTTTATTTTGAACCAGTCCTGGGTACCTCGAACATGTTGAGTGAGGAAAAGGAATTACTTTTAAGGCATATAATGAACACAAACTGCCTTAAGAGTCTGCAGTCAGTTCCTGAGGCCTGGTTTAGCTTTCATTCAGACTCTTACTGGTGCCAACACAATATGCATCCAGTAAACACTGAATTAGAGTATAAGGATTTTCTTCATTATCGTGCATAAGTGGACAAATTACTTTCAAATGTGTTGTCTGCTAGTGTAGCCTCCAGAACTACATGTACTTTGATATGGAACTCAAATTTTTCGCTATTCTCCTGGATTTATGATAAGAGGAAGTAGTTCCAGAAGGCAAGGGGTTTGAATGGAAGAAAACAAATCCTGAAAAATGGGCAACTGCCCCCAAGTCTCAAAGGCAGTTTACTACCTGCCATTGAAGGCCAATGTTCTTTTCAAAAACGCTGCTTATAGGTACCGTCCAGATCTTACTTTTTATTATAGCATCTCCATGGGCCTTGGATATGTCTGTTTACCCAATCTGAAAATGCTTGATTCTGTAACACGTTATAGATACATATTTAAACACCATGAAATGTTAGCCTTTCAAATTAGCAAGTCACTTCTTAGATGAGTCACGGGAAAGGACATTACAATTAGTATCTCATGAAAATTATTGATGTTTTTGTTAAACTTCTGGGGATTTTATGATTTTTCAATTAGTTTACAAATTTCCTTCTTTGCCTAGCATTTTTTTCCCTTTGGCTTGTTCTCCTTTCATTCTCCACCAGTGAAGCTCCTGCTGCTCTTGGCTGCACCTGTTTGGGGACTTTTTGTTCCCATCTGCAACCTCTTTTTGCCTGCCCAACAGTAATTTTCTCTGAGTCAAAGATCTGAAAAATGCTTGCTCTACTACTATCTATTCAGCGTATGCTGTAAGGGAGGCAAGAACAAGGAGGAGCCTTTATAAGGTACCAACCATTTCAGCAGACCATTTCCATCAGCAAGTGCTCCAGGGAGCACAGTTTGAGAAATGAGCCCTTATCTGAAACCAGATCAGAGGTAAAAGAAAATGCATTAAGTGGCCGAGATGGATGAAAGTAGCTTTTGCCTCTGATCTCAGGCAAGCCATTACAGCCTTGCAGAAGCAGATATGTTTTACACCAGTGTCTTGCTGCAAGATGTTCTGCCTTGCTTTTGCAGCCTTCTCTAGAATCTGCTTAATTTGCCTCATCAGTGCATTTGGCTTTGTGTGTATCTTACCTTCATTAATATACTTTTCTCCTTCTAGTTGTATCGCGCTCATTTAAAAGAACTGCAGCCTTTTTTCACTGCATTTAAAGCCACAGAACAGAATTTAATAGGATTCATTATCACTAATTGTAATTATTGGTTAAAGCCCTTAATTTAAGCCTTAAACTAATTCATTTTTATGGATAACAGTGGCAACAGTGCATTGTGATCTGCACTGAAATACACACTTAGCTTCCCAGAGCCATATTTCACTCCCTGATTTCTGTTTGCTTCTTGTGCTCCCTCTAATTTATTTTATCCAAAAGCATACAATGTTGTTTATCATTTCCAAATAACCCCTCTGAAACATATTTTCTTTTCAACTAGACTTGCCTGGAGGATGAGCCCAATACTGCAAGCTCTTTGGCTTCTCTCCTAGGAACAGTGGTTTCATATTAGTAATTTGATTTAAAATAAATAACTGAGCTTATGTTTCTGAGCAATGAGTTTACAAAGAAGAACAACACAGTACTGAGCATAGGCTGCATCTGTTTCATTCCTACCTGCAGTTTTCATTTTCCTTGCAAAATTTCCATTTTTAACTAAAAATAGCTTTTTCGTTATTTTCTGTAGAAAAAAAAAACAAAAACTTTTTTCCTTTCCTAGTCAGTGAGATGAATCCAGATATAAATATCATGGGGAAAAAAAATGTCTGAATTGATTCTGTCTGTTTTCCACAGCAATAAACTTCAAACTTCTTATTAACTATTCAGGCACATTGAAGGACAGTCCAACCTAGGCGACACCTCTTCTGTGTTGGCAACCTCCTTTTCAACACTGTACATACCTTTAGCCCCTAATCCCATATCTGTACTGATAAAATGCTCATAGCTGAAAGACTGCAGCCGTCGGAGGTTGAGCAACCACTGCAGTAACCCAGACAGCCCAGGACAGGAACACGACAGCATTGCTTGTGAACAGAACTGCTGCAGACACTGCTCTGCTGCTGCCTCCGGCACATCCCTCACATTTTGCCAGTGCCTCTAAGCCCCTGGTTTTGAAGCTTGATCTCATTTATACACAGACATGATCTTTCCAAACAGTGCATGTAACAACAAAGCAAGAAAATTTACTCAGGGAACTGTTGCCATATATTTGGGGTTTTTTCTCCACAAATTTCACTTGAGCCACACTTGTTTCTGTTTCCAGTCCCAGGAGGCCCAGGTGCTGAAACATCTGGCAGAGAAGAGAGAACATGAGCGAGAAGTGCTTCAGAAGGCTTTGGAGGAGAACAATAATTTCAGCAAAATGGCAGAGGAAAAGCTGATACTGAAAATGGAACAGATCAAAGAAAACCGTGAAGCTAATTTAGCTGCTCTTATTGAACGTCTCCAAGAAAAGGTAACCACACCATGACTCCTCACCCTAGAGTAGAGAGGAAAATTTAATCAATATTTTGAAAAGATGTTGTGGGTAGCTCCTATCTCAGTTGTTACACTTGAGTAATTTTTAAGTCAAAGCCCCTGATGTCTGTCTGAACTACTTCTTGCTTTTGATGAAAGACTGCATATCTATAATCACACAATCACAGAGTGGTTGAGGTTGCAAGAAGATTCTGGAGGTCATCTGGTCCAACCCCCCTGCTCAAGCAGGGACACCCAGAGAAGGCTGTCTAAGACCATGTCCAGATGGTTTTTTTAATATGTCCAGAGATGGAGATTCTACAACATCCTTGGGCAATCTGTGCCAGTGCTCAGTCACCCTCACATTGAAAAAGTGTTTCCTGATGTTCAAAAGGAACCTCTTGTGTTTCAGTGTGTGCCCATTGCCTCTGGTCCTGTGACTAGGCACCACTGGAAAGAGTCTGGCTCTGTCCTCTTTGTACCCTCCTTCTGGTATTTATATAAAGTCCCCCCTGAGTCTTCACCAGGTTGAACAGTTCCAGCTCTCTCATTCTTTCCTCACAGGAGAGACTGAGAGATGCTACAGTTCCTTAGTCTTCATGGCCCTTGACTGGACTGTCTCCAGAGAAAGGTTGATTTTCAGTCTTTCAAGAAGTGCTGTGAACAAATGAAATGTCATGTGTTTTGGTTTTTACTTTTAAGAGAAGTCATTGATCAAATCAAATAGGTGTCCTGTGTCTGTAGTTCTTGTTTTTTCAGAGGAAAAAGACAAAAAAAATAGGAAAAAAATCTCTCCTATACATCAAAAGGGACGTGTTCTTCCATAAGTCTTGCAACTAAAAGAAAGTAAATTTTCTTCTGGAGATCTTTGGTTCAGTCAGAGAAAATGGGTAAATCACAAACAGCCCCATGTTGAATCAAATGAGGGACATGTGGATAAAGATTTAGAAGTGTTAAGAAAAAAATGATTAGTTCTGCATGAGTGATCACTTGTTTCTCTCAATGATGAACTTTCTAATATGTTAGTAAACTGACTAAGAGAAAGAAAACAGCTCTCAGTGGTTTCCAATGAGATCTTCTCCATAAGCACCTTTGTTCCTTTGTTGGAGACAAAAGTCTAAGGCAGGAAAGGAGCAACAGAAAACCAAAGGATGATGTTACAAGTGACTACACAAACAGGATAATTCTTTAGCTTAAGAACTGTACCCACATTACTTGACGTTTTTACATTAGATTAGTTTACAGGCACATATCCCAAAGCTTATGAAAATAAATGGAAAAGACGATTAGCCATCCTTGAGGCCCCAAAGGAAATGAGAAGGACAGCTGAAGCATCTCTCTGTCCTAGGTTAATGTTAACAGACTGTTAAGCCCTGTTTCCACAGCAGTGTGATGGCATCTGTGCATGAAATCCAAAGAAGGCTTGTGAACAAAGACAAGAAAATTTGCGAAGATTTGTACAGACCAGTGATTAAAAATTGCATAACTGTACAGTTTTGCCAACACAAAAGTGAACCTTGAATATGCAGGAAAAGAAGAAGTGAGATATTTGGGTCCAGATCTTCAAAAGTTACTCAGAACTGTGGATGCACTGAGGTTTTGTTGTCTAGAAGTTCCTACAAAGATAACTTCTGTATACTGCAGTTAACAGGGACAAGGAACAAGTCCCATATAAAATCTAACATTCAGAGTTATGGATCTTACAAGAAACTGTGATTTACAGAGTCAGTTGATGCAATTGACTGTGATCCGTTGTCCAACTCAGTCAATAAAAAGATGACTGTTGACTTCAGTGAAATTTCAACCATAAAAGACCCTCTAATGCATGGAAATGGCTAGGAAGTGCCTTAAACTGTATTCAGCTAGGGGTGGAAGTTGGCTCCTGTAGTCACCTTGTGCTTATCATTTGATTGTTTGGGGTTTTTTTTTCGCAGTGGTCAGACACAAGAGGTAAAAGTCTGATAGTTCGACAGTGGAAAAGAGAGAGACATAAACCCAGTAGTTGCCAAAATAATAGTTTTATAAACACCTCAAGTAGAACATTCCTAAATCCATTTGACAGCTGTTTTTCCTGACTACAGGCCCATTTCCACAGAAGTATCTGAGTACACAATGGCTCAAAAAAAGTCTAAATTAATTATGACTGCTTTTGTAAAAGGGAAGACAACATGACTGAAAGTGGACAAAAGGATCTAGCATTGACTTTTGGTAACCACATCCCTTCTCCATCATAGCCTGAGAAAGAGTGGAGAGGAGAGCTAGCTTTATCATCTGGTCTAAGGCGATATTTGAGATGTTCTGATTTACCCATCTTGGTGGAACTAAATTCTTGGACCTTTATTTATGGTTCCCAAATGCTACAGATAACACTTGTTCTGCATACAGTGTGCAAGCAATTAATTCAAGCCCACTCATCCTTCCCTATATTTAGTTTAACATCTAGGAATTCAAAGGACAAATGTGAGCACATGGCACATTTTATGCTGCGAGCAGCACTTCCCTATGTGGGCCTTTAAAATGAAACTCTGTGAGGTGGTGAGGATTATAAGGCAGCATCAGATAAAAGACAGAGCTCCAGAGCTGGTCTGGTGGATGACAACTCCCCTGAGCTGCATCATTTAAAGATGGTTGTGCTGTGAAACAATTTTTACACAAGCATGAAATGCACAACCTAAATGGGTTGTCAACCTCTCTGGGCAGGCCGAATGAGAAAGAGGTTTGATTTTTCCCTTCTTGATGTTTTCCAGGAGAGGCATGCTGCAGAGGTCCGTAGAAACAAGGAGCTCCAGGTGGAACTGTCTGGCTGAAAACAGCAATGGTGGATGTGACCCATCCCCACCATTAGTAAACTCCCCCTGCCTATATTATTATGGATCATGCGATATCAGTATGGGAAATGTATGACATGGTTTAAAAAAAAAAAAATCAAGAACTCAATAAAAAACTTTAAAAAAGAAACAAAAATAAAAACAAAAACAATGCGGTCTCTTTGCAGAATGATTTGCTTGATGTTTAAAAAACTTGGATCTTATTTTGTAAATACTTACATTTTTGTTAAAAAATACAAGTATTGCATTATGCAAGTTATTTCATAATCTTACATGTCCTGTAACAGGCTTCTGATGTTGTCTATTTCCACTTGGTTGAACTTGCTGGGTCTGTTCATTTGAAGCACCTCACGTCTAATTCCATTCCCTGCGACTTTCATTCCAACCCACCACGAGGTCAGTAGTAGTTCTATGGTGCTAGAGACCAGTCATTGCCTAATAACCTAGACTGCTTTGCCATCGATAAGCTTTGTGGAAACAGTGACCAGATCACAGGTATCATGACTTCACGTTCAGCTGTCCAAGACAAAAGGCTCTTAAAATGTAGTTTCTTCAAATGCAAATTACACTGCAGGACTCTGTAGTGTGCTGTATAATTGAGGTTAAATCGCCACGTGCAGTATTTGTTGCTTCTGCTTTTAGAGGTGAGAGGCAACAAATGCTGCTGTGCAACAGCATGAAAGCAAGTGGGATCAGTTTGAGGCAAATTTAAGAGGTACATTGTAACCATCAAGCTATGACAAATTCTGGATGATGCCAAACAGCCATAAAAATGCTAATTGTAAAGTGAGCTTAATTCACCACTTGAAAATTTATTGATGGAGCCAACTAATAGATAGCATCAAGTGGCTTTATCTGTAGGTGCCATGATCTATGATACTTATCTGATGCTACAACATCATATGTGTAATAGTACAACAGGCTACCAAATATTTCACCTGGAACCCATGAGCCAGTTGTTACTTTATTTTTTTGACACTGCTGACTTCCATTCATCATGATCTTTACTCTTCAGTGTTAGCCAACCCTACCTAGTGACAGACATCTAGGACTAAGAGGGCTGAAGCAGGAGGAATGACTAGACAGGGTGCTTGTGCCAAGTACAGTATCACCAAACCTAACACATCATCTCCAAAATAGCTGCAGTTTTGAAGTTGTCCCTGCCCCCCTGGAGGTTGCTGCCTGCATATTCTACTCTTCATTAGTGCTATTTTCCTGTATGTCATTGTGAGCAAGCTGTGATTAATAAAGAATTGGGGTTCTGTGAACTGAAAAAGGGCTGGTCTCTTCTCTCGCTCCATTACTTCTCTGACATGTGCCCATGTGAGGTGAACACCTAGTGTAGTCATAAAAGCATGGAAATGAGACTTAAAGAAGACCTATTAATAAACCAAGCCTATTTCTCTGCTTATACAGGACTAACACCTGCTGTGTGTTTTCCAGTGCTTAGGCTGCTTGTTTTTAAACATCACCATATAAACCGAGCCTATAAATGTGACCTCTAGCACTGAGTTTAGTAAAAAAGAGAACTAACTACACACAGATGCACATGCACCCTATAATCCTGACTCAACATTGGAGAAAAAACAAATTTCAAGAAGAAAAGTCAATAATGTAACTCTGGGTACATATATAAATAGCTGCAGCAAGATTCTGTCTGTTAGCACACTGATTTTCAGGATAAAAGGGATTTATTTACAGGATTTATTGGAAAACACAAAGTTGCTAGGGAAGCTGTTCAGCTGCAAATATAAAATAGGATTGGATCCCATGTAGAACTGGACAGGTGATCAAGAATTACCTCTAGGATTAGTTTTCTGACTTATAGTCATGAAAGTGGTATCATTTACTTACTCTTTTGGAGAGATGGGTCAAAGGCTCCTGATCTGCAACAGTCAGTTTCCAACCCATGCAGCCTGTTCTATTTCTGAGCCAAGTTATGTTCCTGGAACCCTTGGCCCACAATCAAAAAGCAGCAGAAGCTGATCCAGGCGCAAGGCTGCAAGCTTAGCTCTGTGTGCAATGAGAATGAGAGCAGTCCTCCAACTCGCTGTGGCAGCTGGGTTTTCTTGCATACATTCCTTGTCTTTCTGGCAAAATTACCAGATGTAAACCTCACAGAGAAACCAAATAGCAGACTTTGAATCTGGATGTCATGAGCTTCAATGTTGCCAAGCCTTCCAAGTTTGTATACTGCTCTAAGCCCCAGCTAAAAAAAAAAAAAAAGGCATTCGGTCAAGCTTGTATTTCAAGTTAAGGTCCAAGATCTTGGTTTGAGGATTCCTGGTTTTTTGTTTCGTTTCCCAATGGCAAGTCACTTCGTTTTCCCTGTCCATTGACTTAACAAGCTCTGGTCATGTTTCCAGCTCTTTTCCGATCTGTTCTGCTGGCTATGGTTGATGGCAGAACTGGCCAAGGACAAACCTCTGGTGCTGAGGTCTAGCAGGGCAGCCTGCCTCATCTCCGTGGAGCTATACTCTCTTCTCCAATAAACAAGGGTGTCCAAATCCACAGTGCCCTTTGGGATGGTCCCCGGCACGTGCTCAGCCCAGCAAAGACCAGGGCATTGCCTCGGAAATGCCACAGACCCATGACAGAGCCCAAGCTCTGCTTCTGTTCACTTGGATCTTTCAACAGCTGTGGGTCTAGAGTTCATTTGTCAAGGTATAACTGTATGTTGAAAGCCTGTTTGCAAATACACTGCATATTTAATCTATAATAACAAAAAGAAATACCTGCAGAGTTGCAGCATGGCTGTTCCCTTATATTACTCCTGTTTCCTTATATTATTTCCTTATATTTTGCTTTAGTACTACCTTCCTAGCTCCTCCTTGCTTGCGCTAGCAAAAGTGTATTGCTGCCATGCATCTCTCGTATGGAGTTACAGATTAAGCGTCTCCTTGAAAAGTAATAAAATATTCAAAACATCAATTTTTAAAGTATTACCATTCTGGCTACTTGAAATATCTTGGTTTATCTTCTAATACAATGGCAAGCAGAGCACTCAGGACTTTTAGATTAAAAAAAAAAAAAATACATTGCTTATTTATTTAACCATAGATGTTCAACTACATGCCATGAGCTGTGAGCAGCTGGAGCTGCAATGCAGACCATTTTCCATAGGCTGCCTGACACCTCCCACAGGACAGGAGGGAGCCTGGAGCACCAGCATTGCACCATGCAGATGCTCCCTCCTCTCCCTGAGCTGTGTAACTGTGTGATATATGAGCTATATGATGGCTCAGCAGCAGGCTGGAGCTGTGCAGCACATGGAGAAAGACACTGATGGCCTCCGCAGGTCCCAGTACTGCCCCTCCGAAGGTGGGTAGGGGTGGGTTTGCTATCAGTTAACCCATCAGTTATGTCAAGGCTGCCAGGAAGAGACCGCCCAAGTAGTCAAACAGGAACAATTTACACCTGTCACACTTCACCTGGTCGTACTGAAGCCACAAAATCTATGCTCAAACCAAGCCAAACATTTCCAAAGTCAGAAGGCTTGCGTGTAGGGTTTAAACCCATCACTGATCCAGAATATGAAAACAATGTTTATTTTTTCCCTTTGTTATCACACTTCTTGTCATGTGGAGCTGGGTTTGTTTTTTAATGACTGGAACAAAATCCTAACCCTTCTATAGCCAAATAGCAACATCTGTCTGTTCCTCCACTCCAGAATCCCCAAACACATCACTGATGTACAGCAGTATCCTATGCACACATTCACAGAGCTGTGTACCTGTCTGCCTTTCAGCAGTCCTTTCAGATGTGATCCGTGTAGGAAAGAGCTTTACTCACAGCATCTTAAACCATACCAAGAGAAGTACTTCTCTCTCACGCCTCAGCAGGAGAGGGAAATGGTTTAGAATCCACATTTAGAACAGCATGAACACCTTGTTTCTTATCCAGGTGTTGTCAGATCCCATCATGTCAAATGAAACCCTCTCCTCAGGTTTTTGGTGGAGAGACGAGAGGGTGGCACAGGAAGAGGCAGGTCCCACTGCCGTCTTGCAGCACCTGTCCCATGCTGAGCATCTGTCAGTGGTGGAAGGAGGCAGCCGCTCACTCAGCAGAAGGGATATTGTGAGGAAGGTGATGGCAGAATTTTAGATCATCTTTCCCATTCCTCGGGGCTGGTGCCACAGCGATGCTGGTGCAATAGTGACATGTAGTGGTCAGTCTTAATAATGGGGATCATCTCTAAATACACCAGGGGCTGCAAGGATTTCCTCAGAAGGATATTCATTTAGTCTGCTGCACAGCTTACACTAGGTCTTTATATAAGGTAGATGTGACTCTGAGGACTGAGCCCAGACATTTTCAGGTTTAACTCCAATGTAACGTGAGTGAAACAATCACAGGTATCTGTAAAACCAAAAATGGCTGATATTTTTGTGTGAAACAAGGAGTAGCCAGAATTACAACCATTGCAACACCACCATTACAAAGTCTCAGGACTGTGAGAATATCTGCATGACTGAAACTTCAAACATGTCTAGACAGCAACAGATAATATATAGTGATCAGCTGAGAAGAAAGACTGAGGTGATGGTAAAGGGAATGTCAGAAATTTGGGGAGCTGCAAGAAAACCTAGCATCAAAAACCATCAGTAGATCAGGGGCTAAATGAACCACGAAACAATGCTCACATTTGAAAAGTAGGTTTCCTCTCCCAGCAGAGGAGAGGGAATGGTCACCCTTGAAGCTGTTATCCTTGGAAAAAAATGAACTCTTTCCCCACTCTCACCCCAGTACTTGGAACTAGGGCACAAGACAGAGAAGCCTAAATTCCAGCCTACAGTACATATGTAAATATAACCTATAGCTCTATGAGCAGCAGAAAAAAGAGTCTGCTGTGGACTCCCCATGGCATACAAATAAAATTCTTGTGCTTCAGCCATTCATAACTTCGGTGTTACGATGGTGGTCTGATAACATCTGAGATCTTGCTCTGGGGAAATTAATGGAGGTTCCTGTTTCTATTCAAATGTTCACAAAGACTGTAGGAATGCATATAATTGATAATTTACTTAGAGAAACATTCTCCTTCTTCAAGTTTACAGTGTGATGCCAGCAGCTTCCCTTTCTTTCGGATAACAGCAAATAGCTGCTGGAAAATTTATTCCTACTGTAACAGGTTGGCTTTGGTCAAATGTGTCCCAGAAAAGGAAGCACCTGGGTAACTCCTGAAGATGGAGGACATGGAAGACATTATCTACTGATACAGCCCAGAGGAGTATGATGTAAGGAAACAGCCAAGCTTCAATTTAAATTTCTTTTAGCTGTTAGAGTTGCAATAGACTTTTAAACAAACTTTGAAAACAAGTACAGTATAATAAATACATTTAAAAAACACTAAACCTTAAAATGCACGTTTGCCAAAGAGTCTTTTAGATAATAATTTCTGCAGATTCACAGCTCACAAAAAAATCCCATGTGCAACTGCTTGTGTCCAGAAGAGGGCAAGCTCTGGTTATTTAACAGGCAACTACATAGTAAGATTTACTCAGAAAATTCTGTCAAACGGTGTTCTATCCTGAAATCCTGCTTTAGAGCATTGTGGAGATTGATTTTCTATATTTACCCTAAAACATGGATTTGGTTTTATGTGAACCATGAAAGATAGTACTTTTTGTTTGGGCAAAATTAATTACCTCAGTTAGATTTCCTTAAGAATACAGCACTGAGCAGGCACTGTATAAGCTAAAGGAGAAGGTAGTCATACAAATAAACAGGTTAAAATTAGCTGCTCGGTTATCCGGAGTGTAAGAGCTGGTAGCTACCCTTCAGGTAGTCTGAACCAGCCCTCCTGAGTGCAGGAGGGGAGCAGTAAAACCCCACTGCTTTTCAGCTGGATTCCGATTGGGCGAGGAAAGGGTGATGTTCTCAGCAGAAGCAACCAGACTCAGCAGCTGGGACTTCCCTTCCTGCACTGTGTTTTACACTTACACATTTGCAAATGGTGGAAAAAATGGTGGAACAAACTATGGCACACAAACAGCTCTCAGTGAACTGAAAACCAGTTACTGGGTTGCAGATTTTCCCTGACACAGGTATTAGCTTGGGAGTAGCGCTGGATAAATTCATGTCTTCTGCCTCCAGGGACAGGCTTGGAAGCAGCACAGCTCCTTGCTCACAAAACACAGCCTGCACCTGAATTTACAGTTTCTGTTAGACCAGGAGTGTCAAACTCATTTTAACCGGGGGCCTATCAGCCTCGTCGTTGCCTTCAAAGGGCTGAATGTAATTTTTGGACAGTATAAAGGCAATTGCGAGGCTGTTAGGGCCCCTGGTGAAAATGAGTTTGATGCCCCTGTGTTAAACCTTTAGATGTCCCCACGAAGGGCCAGCTCAGTTTTCCTTGTGCCACACTCCTAGGACACCCTACCAATGCTGGAGGGATCCTGACTTGACCCAGCCTGGTGTGTCAGCTGGGTCCCTGCTCACACCCCACACAGGCTGCGGCAGAGCTCCAGGAGAAGAAGAAGACATCCTCTGGGTGCTGCGAGGAAGAAGGATGCTGCTGGCTGCCACTGGGAGGAAGCAGCAAATTGGCAGCAGCACCCAAGCTGGGGGAAGATGAGGGCGAAGTTGGGTGTACTGCTTCTGCTTTGAGGTCCCCCCCATCCCTGGGAGCTCAGGAGGGGTCTGATGGGAAGGAGTGCTGTGTGGGGACCTCAGGGTGTCCTGGGAGCTGCACTCCAGAGCCATTCAAGATGTTGTCCAGCACTGACATCACTGCATAAGTGTATGGTTCTGTGCTCCCCAGCTCACAGCAGGTCATCAGCCTTGGGCATTATCTGCATGGCCTGGCCTGCTGATGGCTCTGTAACAGAACTGACTGTAGAAATTATACTTTCTATTCTTCAGTGCGCTTTTGCCCTCCTGCTTTATGCAATAATCGAATGCCTGGCCTAGTTTTAAAGAAGTTAGTATTTTTCTAGGAAATTATTACTTTTGAAGGCAAGCAGGCAGGCATCTCTGTTCTCTCATGAGGCTGCCTCCACGGCTTTGATAAAGCTCATCAGCAAATCGAGCTGGAATTTACAATGATGAAATTAGAGGGATTCTTCCTCATTATAATCTTTCCCACTATATTTATGGTTATCCAAGGTGGTCAGTCTTTCCACATCAAGGCCAAAGACAGATTTTTTTTCTTTCAAAGCTACATAGTTGTGGAAGACTAGGCGACAGCTGAAAATAAAAAAGCCACCTAATATCATTCCTCCCTAACTAATCATTTTATCAATAAACTGATAACTCAGACATCTTTTTTTTTCAGAGCTCTGGAACACGGAGGATTTACGGTGTTGTCAGGCATGCTTTTGGCCAGTACAAGCTCCTGTTGTGCCTGGCAGGTCCCAAGCAGGGCTGGGGAGTCCCATGTTCCTATCAGGAAGCCTGCACGCTGCTGCGCTGCTTGGACAGTGTCATTGTTCACTGAGACATGGGCTGTTTGCACCATTTGGCCTCCATACTGAGGCATGTTTAATGCTCATGGATACAGCAAGTGGCCTTGGCTATATAAAGCCCATTGTGCTGCTCAAGGCATCTGCTGGCTCTTGCAGCACGTGTGCAAGGATGTGTCCAAACAGCCCTAAGCTCCCTGGCCCAGGCTTAGAGCCAGCTGAGCTCAGCTAGCTTGAAAACAGGGTTTTCCCAGCCAAGCAACTCCATGCTGGGAGTCCCAGACACACCAGTGCAGGCACCCAGCAGCCTGACCACAGTTCCGTGGGCTCCAGCTCCCTGCCAGCTCAGCTTAGCCGGTGTGGAGGGCAGGCAGGACCACCACGGCTGAGCAGATCTCTGCAGACCCCAGAGTCAAGGCAGAGCTGGCACCTTCTCCTCTTCCAAAATCTGGCTCTTTTTCCCCCAGTGCATCAGGTCAAGGCTTCCCATGTAGTGGGTCCCCACTCTTCCTGCAGCCAAGCTGGCTGCTCCTCTCTTTTCCTACTAAAGCCCAGTTAGTCCTTGGAGGTTTTTTGTGTGTATTAAAGTGGATTTGATTCCCTTTTTCCTCTAGGAGGCACTGGCCAAGTCCAATTGGTCGTGATGCTGTGACTGACTCCCAAAGCCACGCAGCCACCTCACCCCTGCACTGAGTCTTCTGCCAAAGCTGGATGGGAAGGGAAGGGTTCAAGCAGGACTTGTAGGTTTGTCCTGTAGCTCTGAGCAGGGCTCTCCAATACATTGACCAATTTTTCAAGCTTTTTGAGGCTCCTCTTACTGTTTCCCTCTGAATTAAGTACCTAACTGCAAGAATGATGTCTTGCAGGTTTGATTGATTCTGCATCTTTTGAACCTTGCAAGAGCAGCTACACTGGATGAGACCAAGTACCCATTTGGCCCAGTACTCAGCTGCTGCTGGTGGGCAGTAACAGGTGCTCAAAGATGAGTGTAAGAACAGTGTGGGCACATGGCAATGCTTCTCTGGCCTCCAATAAAAGGCATTCCTGAAGCTGCCTGACCAAGAATTACTTCGTGCAGTTAACACCCCTGGTGGAAATTTTCTTTTACTAATAGGTCTAATCACTTTTTGAGGCCAATGCAAACTTCTGCTATTCATAACAGCCCATGACTGTGAGACCCATAGCTGTTTGATTTCACGTGTTAGTGGTGTCTGCTACCTGCTACATGCTCAAGCAGCTCATCAGTTCTTTCAAAAAAAAAGAGAGACAGGCAAAAAACTTTGAATTTGTTGGCAAAGAAGGGAAATTTCATGGACAAAGTTCTTCTGTTCCTCCAACCCAGCACTTCTCCAACACTACTCATCTACCCTCTACTCAAACACAAGCATGAAGGCAGAGTCATCCCTCGAAAGTACAGTTTGCTTGTCCATATGTTCTCAAATTATTCTATTTCTTCCCACTTTAAGCAGCATAACTGTAGAGGATCAGTCTGTTTTAACAGACATGCTCCACAGTACTACACAACAGACGTCTAGATGTGCTTTCCTGGCTTTCACGGGCCGTCTCCTGTTCTTGGCAATCACCAGCCAAAGAGTGGTCCTTCCCCAAAGGAGAGGGTCTCTCCCCATGCAGGGTCTCAGAAGTGGAGCAGCACTTCAGACTCATTGCAAACAGATACCCATACACACTTCATATTTTCAAAGCTTCTGGCCTTGGGTGAAAAGCTGCCATGTGAAAATCCCCCTAGCCAGCACTGTAAGCACACAGCACTGTCTCAGATTATATGGAAAACTGGATTTTTTTTTCCATGTTTTAATACTGGAAAAATTCTTGTCTTTTATTTGGACCAAGAAAATATAGGGAATGATTTTTCATCTTCCCATTTTATTCCTTTCCAAGAGAAATTAGATTTCTCTTAGTTTGGAGGAGAAAAATTCCTTCCACTGGAAGGGGATCCTTGGTTTCCCGTGTCCTGTAACACAAGGGGACCACCATGCAGTCAGAAACTATTTTACCTATAGCCTTCCATAGAAATGGAAAATGGAAGATAATTGCTTCCCAGGGAAATAAAGCACGTGGATGTAGCCTGTACCTCTCCTTTTTTCCACCACTCTTCGGGTTATTTTCCAATTGACTTAAAGGCAAGACAAAACCAAGAAATCAACTAAGTATCCCAGCTTGCCAAAGAGCTCTATATGCATTTTGTAGCTCTAAAGTCCTATGCCCAGCATATGGTGATGTACAGATCTGGACTGTAAACAAAAATGGATGATTAAAAAAGAAACACCATGTTTCTAAGCAGTATATTGATTTCTGCTGAATGTAGTACTGAGCTTTCCCTCTCTGCAGTGGAAATCAAACACAAATACTCTGATACTGAATCCCAGCATAGATATACTCCTAAACTTAATCTTTCTTGGTTTGTGCAACATGGAAATACATGATCTTTCTCCTTACTCTGCTCGGTGATTTATTAATTATTCTCGTGTTAACAATTACTTATTTTCTTTCCACTAGTCGTTTAGTAGAAGCTATAGTTGACTGAAAGCACAGAAAAGCTTTTGCACAGCCTTTTGCACTTTTTTCATGTTATCTCACTAAGAAAAAGACTCAAACCATGCTTTCACATCTTTGCATCATTCTGGAGACAGTATTGTTCTTCGAATGACCACTATGTTTACAGTGGTCTTAAAAGAAAGCAAACAGAAATGAAATATGAAATTATCCCCATTACACTTGGCCAAAGGCTGGCTGAAAATACAGCTGCAAGTAGCTAGAGCAGTTGCAGTTTTATTCAGCAGCTGATCTTAGAGAAAGACTATGAATTTTCTCAGAATTAGATGAGGGCTATTTCTGAAAAAAATGCCTGGAGATGGAACTAAATCGTACCAATGAAGCAACAGACTTTAGGAAGGAAAAAGCAAGTAGGTATGTTGGTGATACTATAAAGTCATGGTATTCATTGCATTGCATGAGGTAGCTGCTACACATCAACACAGGTAACCATGTCAGTAACTTCAGGTATTTTATTACAATTAAATCTGAGGAACAAGTCAACTATGAAATTACAAATGTGGCACTTTCAGTAGCAAGTGTAGCAATCAGTGTGCTACTGGTAAGTCGTTAACTACATGTCTTCATAGGCTTTGGGTATGATAGGCCACTGAAGTAATGCAGTCTATGAAGTATTAACCACTCCCTATGGAATTATAAAATTATTTTCACGTAATCATCAAAAAAGCTGAAGAAAAAAACCCAACCTCTGACAATGGGCCAGCAAGGAGGATTCTTCTTGCAGAAGAGGAGAAATAGTCCATAGTCCTGCACAGAAACAGTCTCCTCATGAGCCAGAGGCCACCTGGGAGACACAGAATGGCCACTCCTGCAAACAGTAGGCCAGATAGGGACATGGTTCTGGTGAAAATGTCCTGCTCTCAGGTAGCTGTGAAAATGTCCTGCTCTCAGGTAGCTGTGAAAATGTCCTGCTCTCAGGTAGCTGCACTTACCCAGGTGGCCACTGGCAGATTTTAAGCTGGAATTTAAGTTTCTGGAAACACAGGCATTGCTCCTATAAATGGCATTAAATTCAAGGCAACTCAAAGCAGAAATTAAAACTTCTTTGTCTTCTAACTCATGCTTTGGATGGCTCATATGCCACCTACCTTAGTTAAGTGGGCCTCTCTCATGGCCCAGGTCCTCTAGACAACTGCCCTAGGTACCACTAGAAGTGATCCATCCTCTGAGTAAGCCTGAACCATGGTGCTGAGCTTTGCTTGATGCAGCAGTCATAAGAGAACATAAGTCCACAAACTTCTCAAGTGCTATTGAATGTCTTAGAAAGGACACCCCCACTTAATACAAACTGCTTAGTATTTTCTGGCAAAAAGATGTCTCAGAGGCCATGGTAGAGAAAAGTATGTAAAGGATAAGGCAAACAGTTTCTAAAATACATCTGGTTTACCCCATCTTACGTATTTTGTCCATCATAGCATAAAATAACACTCACAAGTCCTGGTATAAGTGTTTCATGGCAAATGCAAGTCATTCTTTGGGATTTGCACAAGTGGATGAAACAACATAAATAGTAAGGTAACACATCATTTTGAGTGTTTGGACCTCATCAATTCATGCGCTCTTCTTGAAACAGTGCAATGCTTATCCTGTGGAAACCTGTTCAAGTCACACACAAAGAATTGCACTGAATCCGATACTTCTTGTCAAATTAAAGAAGTGTTCTATTTTGTGAAGAATTAACTTTGGCTCTCAAAAAACAGATGTGGGTCTGCAAAATTACTGAAGGATAAGTTTCTTTCATTTTCTTTTGCATTCATCACAATCCGATTTACTTAATTTACTTGAGCCTGGACTATTTTCATTGATTCTTAAAAGAGAATGGATTACAATGAAATGGCTAAGCATTCTGAGCATATATGGAATTCTTTAACTGGATAACATTAATAAGTGCTGCAAATGTTTTGGATTACATTAGCATTTAATTGTTTTTTATTATTTATATTTTCATCCCTGAGAGAATACTGAATGATTTTTTGGTGTTGAAACATTATCCCAGTTTTTATTATCCTAAAAAAAAGAGAAAAAAACGCACCCTGATGGTGCTGTAACAGTCACAAATAAATACATCCTCAAAGTAAAATCTTTCTAGTTATACATTTAAACATCTGTATTTTGACCATACTTTAAAAAAATAAAATAAAACTGTAAACTTCAAATAAAAGGATAAAATAACACTTAAGAGGTGTGGTCGTCCATTTGATCTTTGCAAGGCTAATAAAGGATCTGGCATGAATATTCACTAAGGCCAGCAGAAATTTGATCTACAATGCCAGTAAATGTTGAATCAGGCTCCAAATAGGTCATTCATAGTTGAAAAGCTGAGTCACTGTAAAAAGGAAACATTTAGAGTCATTTGAGGAAATAAGAAAAGGCACATATTATGGCCCTTCAGACAACATCCTATTTTTGTCCAGATGCTATGGCATAATGGTCCGTAAAATGGAAAGTAGATTGCTGTTGATCTGGAACTATGGCAATCATTCACTCATCACATGTATCCAAACAGTACCTGTATCTGACTGCAAACTGAAAGGAGTATCAGCGAAGCAAATACTCTATTTGGCTTCCTACAAAGAAAGAAATAGTTACTGGGTTAAGAACCTGTGACTGCATGTGGGACTCAGCTCAGGAGCTGCATCTCTCCATCCTCTGACACTGATGAACTTTCTGGTTGGGCTGCCTTCCTACCTTCCTGCTTGACAGAGCTTTTGTGAGTTTATCAATCCTTGTTTTGTTATTAATGAAGTCATCAGAGTAGTAGGTTTGGTACAAGACATAAACAGACTCCACGTGTTAACCATGACATGTATACTCCCAGTCACAAACCAACCTATCCTCAAAGCAGAAAGTCAGACCACAGCCCTGTGCATCCTATCTAATTCTCCCATCATGTTAGGTGCTAAACCTAAAGTCAATGATATGCTGTATAGGTTGCAGTTAGGTATCTGTAAAGATGACTGCAAAGATTGCTTATATCTATTTTAATCCACTCCAAAGAGGAGTTTCTTTTTCATCCCTTTTGAAGGGAGATGTAAATGACAGAACCTTTAGGCTCACTTGATTTAATTATATATGATTTGGGGCATGTTCCCAGTACCCCGTCATCCCAAACATTTGAGGGAACCAGAAAAAACTGCCAGGAGTAGGGGAGCTCAATAGCAATCCCACGTCATCTAGGATTATTTAGGATTCCAGCAGGATGCCCCAAGTGAGCACAGCACCATGTAGGGACTGAACAACTGAAGAACCTGATTCATCCCAGTGTTAAAATTGACTGACCTCTGAGCAAATCCACTGGTAGTTGTATATACTAGAGCAGGCCTGAAGTAAAGACAACAACAAATGATGTCTGGTGATGACAGCTAAAACCAGAGTCCTAAAACATGTATCTGCTGAACAGAGCCAGGCAAATTATGAGCTGATGCTTCTGATCAAAGGCCACAAAGCAAGAGCTGCAGCATTCCTTGGCATGTTCAGGAGATACCATGGCTATTTTTGACCACCACCATGTGGTGGCCAGTCAATATATTCTGCAGATGGGCAGATGATCACATCTTGTTGCCAAAAAGCTTTGGGAGATTTAATGTCTTAAAGAGATCCACGGTATTTTTAAGCTCTCTCCCAGGCAGCAGCATCTCGGCACAGGGTGAGCTGTGACCAAGTGTCCAGCAGGTGATGGGGCACTCCAGCTCACTTCTCAAAAGATAAGGCAGTGCTTACGGTGCTCTTTCAACCAATACAGGTGACCTTGAAGTCACCCATATGCCCAGAGGAAGGATCGTGTCTAGGCCATGAAGGCATCTTTGTCACCGGTGAAGTCTTTTTCTGAGCACTGAAATGCTTTCTTGCAGTGCGTCTCAGGCAACCAGCAAAAACATAAATCTCTCCAAATTTGAGAGGTGCTTTATACAGAGCTGAAGTCACTTTGAGTAACATTCTTCTGTCAGCAGAAAATAAATTGTGTGGATATTATGCCGACTGAGCATCCCATCCCTGTTGGCATTTTCAAACACAGTGTCACGTAGCAGGATGCCAGAGAAGCATTGAGAAAACAAAAGAAACTGAAATCCAGGGTCTTGCAAGTCTCCAGTGGAAATGGTTTCCATGTCAAATGACATAAGTGTCAAACATGAGTCACTGCTGCTCTTTCTCCTTTCCCAGAAGAAGGAAATGTATACTCTGTGGCCGAGGCAGAGCAAGACAGGATGACAGAGACTGTGCAGTTTGATTCCCGTCCAAATGAGCTGTTAGGGTTTAATAAAGATATCTCTCTATGATGCATGTCACATTTCCATTGCACTCCATGAAGGACTGGAAACTGAGCCTTTCAGCCAGGATGAGTTTACCTACACTTCAGTGACAGAAATCAATACTCTTGGAAAGCTCTCCTGAACCGCTGCCTGCATTTGGTAGCTGTGGTGACTAATGCAAAGCTGTGGTTTTAAAAATGCCATTGGAACAAGAAAATTGTAGTTCTGCTTCATTTTCCTCCCTGTTTTTATGCCAAGTGCCAGGGATGGCTAACAGTTTGATGCAAAGAAAAATTTAGGTTATTACTCAGGCATAAAAAAGACGAAGCACCTATAAAAGCGTGTACATGAGACATGTATTTTCTTTTTGAGTGCATGGTCTTATATAAAGTTGGCTGTTTAAACTGAGAGCAAAATGGGTCAGTCCTCAGCCACTGCAATATTTTGAGCAAAGCTCCACCAGCTCACGAATGCCAAGAATCTGGCCTATTGTCTGCCTTTCAACCCCACTTCATTGTCTGTGAGGTTTGCCTTAGCTTCCCCAAGTTCAGTGTACTTCAGCAACTCAGTCAACAGAGGGAAGTAGATGGCAAACATTCCCTCCCAGAAGCCTGGGCTTAACTTTCTGGCAGTTCAGCAACATGAGAGGCACCACTGATGCAAATTCTCCAGCCAACACCCCTGTGCTTTGCCATCAGGTGTCCTCTCTAGTTAAGGCATTGCTGCCTCTCAAAACTCCTCACTTCTTCAACAATTTGTCCAGAACGAAGCATCTGTTAGGAAAGTAGTTGTTAACAGTGATCCTTCCCTGCTCATCTGGACACCACAGAGGCATGTGTGTTGTTAGGGTTGCACTGCGTCATCCCTCACACGTGATGTGCAGGCTGGGTTGTCTCTGAGGTTATAGGAGAAAGTTGGGGGCCAGGATTTGCAGTGATGCCCACAACTGCTTCTACTTTTTAGGCACGTTTGTATGTGAGCCTGCAGGATTCTGACAGTTCAGAGCACTCACCACATTTCACTTTTCAGACTGGGTTTCCCAGTACTATTTTCTCATTTTTTAATAACAGTTAATTCAAACCTATTAATAGTGACTATTTCACGAGAGCATGAACGTAACCTCTCATCTGGAACGAGCATTTGCAGGAGTGTAATTCTGTCATTCCATAGAGATGCCAGTACAGCTCCAGAGCAGAAAGATATTTTCTGACACTAGATTATTTTCTGTAAGGGATCTCTCAATGCTCAGTGGCACTGAGATTATTATTTTGCAGTTTTGACAACGTAACCCTTGATCACACAGGTCCCAGGAAGAAACTATATTCTTGGACTGTAACAGCAATCTCATTCCCATTAAGACAGTGGGGTGAAACTTTTAATTATTACCCATCATGCCAAATCTCTGCACATGGCTTTGTTTTGGGTTTCTTAATAAAATCCTCCTTCCTTTGTGCCCTACATGTTAGAACTGAGCCCAGCCACAGCTACTGGCTTTACACGGACAGGGAGGAAAACCAAAAGCTGTCAGCCCACTGTGCCCCAGCCTGCAGAAAGCCACAGAGATATCAGGGGACAATATGTACTATAAAGTCCTCTGCTGGAACAAAAGCACCTTAATTGTACTCTCTTTTTCTTTTAAATCAACGGAGCTGTAAAAGTTATTTCTATAGGCGCCTATTTTCTCTCTCTCATAAAACTGTATGAAAGCCTTTCCCAAACAGCTCCATCACTATTGTGCAGCCAACCCTCCCACCCCAAATGTCGCTCATTGACTCCCATGGGCCACGCCACTGAACACGGCACGATTGCTCTGTTGCCTCACAGCCTTCCTCCTCCAACCCTGTGAAAGCCAGAGCATAAATCAAAACTGTTCCAGAGACGCTGATCTGTATGTGTTTTCTGTACACTCCCTAATAAGAGACATAACTAACTGTCCTCCAGAAAAGTGTTTTCCCTCCTGCTCTAAGGAGATTTAGTCTTTCCTTATGAAGGATCCCTACAGAAGTCACCTGTCCAAATTACTTTTTTTTCTTAACATCATCATAAGGAGACCACTTGCTCGAGGCTTTATGAGAGCTCCTTGTTCATTTCTTGAATAGGTTCTTTCCATCACTCGAAGGTACAGATTGGCCATTTTAAGCAACCAAGCCATGTGTAGGCACAAATGCTTTGCTGAAGCATCTAGTTGTTTATTTAGTACTAGACATTTGTGATCGTTCCTGGTATCAGGCAGTAAAACTAGAGATGCACCAGAAGGAAGACAAGTAATTAGGGGGAAAAATCTACTACAGTACTGCTTATAGCCAGGGAAGACTGTAAGAACACGTCTGTGTCAAGTCAGGTTCTGGGCCACTTTGTGCAAAAGGAGCAATGTTTTATTGCCAGCTTCTCATCCAGGCAGTTACATTAATTTAATTAATAGAGGCAAGTTCAGTCGGAATAAAGGTCCAGCCCAACTGATGGTGATCCTGCCTCTTGTGTCCAAGTTACTGATGAGTCATGCAGGGCTGGTAACCACCGTGACATTTCTGGCAAATGAGGAAGACTGAGGGGAGTATTCTCTCCTTTCACACACAAGCTTTTCCTCAACCTTAACCTCTTTCCACAGTCCCAACCAATTTCCTTTCATGCCTTTAACTCCTCCTAAAGCTGCACTCTGACTGCCAGTTTTCACCTCCTAGACATTTTTGTCACTGCAAGACTTTCCGCTGGGATCCCAACTTGCACCTCCCTGTGTCCCTACCACAACCCAGCGCCACACTGGCAATCTATGCCGTCTCAACAGACCTTTCAGCTGTGCATCCCCCTCCATCACCCCCACACAGAGCTCCTCAAACAGAAACTTTTCTGCCCCGTAAACCCACGCTTCTCTAGGTCTGGTCCACCCAAAGTTAACCTACATGTGTCACTAATTATTCTTCCCAGCTGAAGGGGTTTAAGGAGCAAATCCAAGACCTTCAGCCCTACTGATGAACCATACTCTTGATGATCTGAGACATTGTAAGGGAAACTGTGCTTTCAAATAATTTTTTTAAGGCCTATTACATTATACACAAAAGACTGTGTTAAAAATACAATGTTGAGTTGTGAAGTCAAACACACAAAAACGCATCTAAGGGGAGAGTTAATTTTGCCTAAGAAATCTGTTTTATTTCAACCACTGGCTGGAATTTCTTTCATCAGGGAGTAGTGAAGGGGTCTAGTTGTTGCTGAAATAGTTGAATATGTTAGGAGACTCTGGAGTGTGAAATACAGTCCTACAGTTAAGGGTACTGAATGGTACTGTGGGAACTGGATTATTTTCTTTTTTTCTTCTGTTTACATAAATGCTGTGGAAGACTAGAAAAAGGTTTCCTAAAGGTTCCTGGTGTTCCTCATTGCCTGAAACTCTGACATGGGAAGCAGCTGAGCCTGATGTGAAGAACTACTCACCCTCTGTGGCTTCCAGAAGGTCAAAAGCACCCGTGCTTTGAATCCAGGAATCACGGCAGAAGTCCTGAAGAAAAACCAACAAGCCAGTTTGAAACACCTCAGCCAAGCAACTCAATCAACTATTTGATTTTCGACTTTCTGAGTCCCAGCTCCCCACCCAGAACGTAGTGCTACACCTCTACAGCATGTTGCATATATCATCTAGCTCTGTGGGAGTGAATGTAATAGTGTTGAGACTGAAAAGCCCTGGGGACAGGGAGAAGAAGGCTTATTGATGAAAGCCTCCTCTTTAGATGCAGGCTTCAACATAAAAAAGGGTCTCAACTTTTCCCCTCTACCCAACCCACTCCCCTGGAAAACATTTCATTCTGCAGCTTCTGCAATCTTGGAACAAAGTGGGACTAGATGCTGGGTACAAGTTCTGTATACAAATTTATCTTTATCACCTCTTACTGTCCCATAGGATTAGCAGCACTGTTGCAACAATTCTGCTAGTACAAATGAGTGAGGAGCAGACGCTGTCGTCAAAAAATTAAATCTGAGGTGGCACTAGCCCCTGGCAAAGTCTTCTCTAGCCTTTTTCAGTCAGTCAGACCTAGTTGTTAAAGAAACCTTGTTTGGGATGTGTCAAATACAATTTCATTAAAATCTCCTTTCTGATGGGAGATTTGGGTTATAAAAGTTAATGCAATGCAGATAGCTGAGCTGAACAGGCTGTTTCCCAATAGATTCTGGTATAAAAAGTATTTAATTATATAAAGCTTGAATCACAGCTTTCTCAGCAAGTGTTTGATGCAGACTTGGTTTCAATAATATCTCATGCAAGGCAATGAAAATAGCATGGAGGGAAGGCTCCCCTTCCTAGCAGAGGAACTGGCAACAAGGTGGAATTTTGAACCTCTTTTTTTTTTAATTTTTCATGAGAAAGTATACAACTGAAATGAAAGCTAAAGCATAATTTTGGTACTGCTCCCTTTTTGATTAAAAATTGCACAAAGCTGTCTGGTTAGCACATTATGAGGATATTAATGCTGTTAAAAAAAAAAAAAAAAAGTAAATAAAAGAGGGATTTTTCTATCCGGAAACCTGATGCGTCACTCCTTCAGCTTTGTCCCTGGAGGCAGACCATGGGAATTCCCAGCCTTGGGCCCCTGTGGCTCTCAGCCAGCCCTGTCATTGAAGCTGCGCTTTCAGCCTGGGATGCTGCCGTGCTGCAGGGGTGGAAAATGAGGCTTCAGGCTGTTTACTGGTAGGATGAGGTCAGGCCATGGGGCTGTGTGAAGAGCCCTGCAGACCTCTGTCAGCACCTTGAAGAAGCAGGGAGACTTTTCCCTTCCCAGAGAAGAGCTAAAAAATAGGTAAATGTTGCCTAATACAACACCACCACCACTAAGACTTTTTTTAAAGCCCCATAACAGACTTTAACTTCTTTCAGTGAGTACCTGACTCACTGAGGGCTCTTGCAGATTCGTGGCTGGTTGGAGCAGGTCAGGGTACCTGGAATTTCAATCCTCTCTTTTGAAACAGACACAGATTTAACAGGTGAGGGGGTGACAACCATCTAGCTTTAGCTCTACAGCCATACCTCTCTGTGTGCTTGTTTGTTTTGATGCTCCAGACCTTGGGACATGGTTGTGGCCACGTGGCAGTTCAGCCCCTGACTTCAGGTGGGGGCTGCACCTGCCTCTTGCTCAGCCCATTCTGGTTTATGGGGTGGAAGAGGCCTGTGCAGCTGGAACTGAAGTGCAGAGGGACAAATATTGACAACCTAATGGAAGGGAAGACTTTGTCTTTACAAGAGCTGCTCTTTATGCTTGCATGGCCTTACAGCACACCGCTGACCAAGGCACCTTACCCCTCCACACACCAACTTAATGTATTTTGTCCAAAAATTTATGTGCATCATTGGCATCCCCACCTACTGTAATTCTTAACAGGGTAAACCTGAATCATTATTATTCCTGGTGCTACTTTTGGGAAGAAAAAACAGTTATTTTGTCATTGCGTGCTCGAAAAAACATGGAAGTCCCTAAGGAGCCCAAGCTTCCTGTTACCAATGCCTTAAACTTTGCCCCACCTTTGTGAAGCACATGCAGCTCGTGGAAGAATGTCATCTACTCTAACAATTGATTTTCTTATGTACAATAACGTCAGACTTTTTAAATAAAAGGCTGACCCGTCTCCTTCTAAAATAATTCGTCTGTTTTATGGAGTGTTGTTCTGATTATATACAATTCCCACAAGAAGGGAAGTACCTTTAAAATAAGGACTATTCAGTACTAGTACAGGATTTCCTCTTGTTGTTGATAATTTCCTCTTAATAGAAGAACGCAATGAATCCCAGAGAAATTCAAAGGGGCAATCTACAGACAGTTAGGCATCTACATTACACAGGGAACATTGTTCAATCAATTTGATGTTTTCCTGATGAAGTAAAAAATAGATCTACCTGCTGTGTAGCATGTATGAGTTCCTACAGCACACACTTCAGTTCCCTTTGCTACATTTTTAAACCTTGTCCAATCCCACAAACCTTTACATAACCATCACTGAACCACAACAGATGACAATTCATTTCAGCTTTTCGTGTTGAAATTCAGCCTCTGAAATGGGCTCTCTGTTAAAGACAGGCTTGGTGATAATGAGCAGCAGTATTACCAAGTTATTATCTGCACCATCAATAGCACATATATAATACGAAACAAGTTAGCAACTCTCTGTTCTCCCTACCACATGTTCCTTATCTCAGAAGCAGACTCTGTAGTCCCTTTCACCAGAAGATCTAGTTTTCCACTACGATTGGGAACATGCACCTGCTCTACTCACCTGATGATGAGGGAGACCTCATATCTACATAGGTGGCTGACACATATCGAAAACCACCATACCAAGATCCAGGAGCTGAGTGGCTGCACCAGCAGCTAGGTGTTAGCTGCTGACAGAGGCTGAGTGATTTGTGGAAATGGCTGCAGGTCATTAGGAGCTCATATCAGTTATCCTGATGAGTCAAATTATCTGCTGAGTTAGTTGGGCCACGAGCCCACTGTCATGCACTGACTATGCTTTAGTTCCCTGACCTCCTTACACTTACTAGCCCAGACTGTACAAATGCCATCAGTAAATCACACTGTGACGCATTCCTACAGCCAGCAACAGCCCATCTGAGACCTGGTTCCTCCCTAGCCGGTGAGATGGCCCATCAAATTCGATTAAGACATTCACATACATTTATTTCAGCACCTTACTAGTTTTGAACTATGTGCCTCAGTCTTTGCATGTAAGTCATCTGATTCTGGCTTACTGAATAAAATTATGAATACTAGAATTATGACCTTCCCCACTCTGAGTCCTTTACATACTTGCAGGCAGATTATTTTGTCATCTGACGTCACTTATTTCCGTATCTTTGCAACAGGCAATGCAAACAATGCAACTCTTCATTTGTCTGTTCACAGCCTCAGTTTTCCTCTGATCCTGCACATCAGCCTTCCTTCCTGCTCCCTGCCATTCTCTCGCAGAACTGTTCCACCAGCTTTTCTGCTCCAACATCCTTGCTTCTGTGAAAGCAGAGCAAAACAGGGAAACACACAGTCAGCGTTTAACATGTTACTGCTGTCTGTGCCTAGATTTTACAGCATAACTTAAGAGAAATACAAGCCAACTGGAAAGCTCCAAGAAGCCTTTCCAATGTGGAGAACAGAGACTGGTCTGCAGAGGTCTCCCTGTGCTGAGGGTGCCCTGACAAGCGAAAGTGCAGAAGATGGGCAGAACTGATTCCCGCTACCCACCTTCCTTTCCAGGAGACTTCTCCTGAAGAAAGCAGCCTGGCAGAAGACTCTGAAAAGGTCCAAGCAATGTAACGCGGCTAAGAGCTCTGCAAGCAGGGCAGAAAGCCCCTAGTGCATTATACAGTTGTATTATATGGTGTACAGAAGAAAAAAATAAATAAAATAAAATAAAATAAAATAAAATAAAATAAAATAAAATAAAATAAAATAAAATAGAATAAAATAAAATAAAAAGTTAAGGCTGGAAGAGAACCTCTGACTGTGAACTTTGCTCTGCTGGGAAGGCTTGGGCAGGCTTCACACAGCACAAGTCAAAGCAAGGCAGTCTGGTCCACTCCTTCAAGCTGTATGAATACTCAGTAGAATTTGCTAGAGAAAAAATTGTGTGGGACTAGCTGGAATAAGAGAGAATGAAATATAATACTCAAGCACTTCCTTAATAAAAGCTTTCACCAAATGAACACTTCAGACTCCCAAAAGACACCTTCAAGTATCTGTATCTTACTAGGCATTGGCATTTCAGCTTTTATTACCACAGTCGAGCTACTACATTGCAAGCATGAGTCAATGCCTTGCGCCTTCTGGCTCCAGAAGAAAGGGACTGTTCTAATTTATATTTATAAGCTGGGCAAGTGGAGAAAGAGGCATTCAGTTACAGGCAAAGTACACACTGCTCCGCGAGGCCAGGTAGGCTGGTTAGTACATGGACATATTCGTGCCTTAATGTCCTGACTCACCAGTACAACCTGTCTCTGCAACCTTCCAGGTAAGGCCCCCAAAAAGGGCTTTGTAAATCACTTTTGTTGCCTTCCAGCACAAAGCCCATGACCTCCGCATTATTCACAACAGACATCCAGCTCCATATAGAGTATATTACAATCCCAACTGGGAGTTTCTGGCAAGAAGTGCTTGTGAATATGCACACAATATAAAACAGGAAGAAGGATTTCAGTTTATCTGTGCTCACTTGGGCTTGTTTGTTGCTTGGGAAAAAGAAAAAGAAAATAATAAAACAACTGGCAGGCTTCCCACCGCTATGCAATGGTCTAGGAAGGCTCCTGTCACCTGGGGACTCACATGCTGATGTGTGAGTGAAGAGAGCAACAGCCAGGATTCATGGGGTTTTCAGCATGATCCTAACAAACCCTGTCATGCTACCAGCATTAAGACAGGAGCACTGAACAGAAGCTCTTAAGAACTACTGACAGCTTCTTTCCAAAAGCTAAAAAATGTCATTTTCATGAGCTATTCCTTTATGTCAAAGCACAGAATGGATTTCCAAGGTTTGCATCTCGTTTTACACAGTGTTTACCAGCCTCTTACATTATTATGCAGTCAAATCCAGCTTCCTTGATAAAGGAAGATAATATTAGCTTATATGAAATAGCACATCATCTTAGATCCCACACAAAGCTTTAGCCTGAGGATTTCCGGACAGACACTGTTCATTCCATGCAACTGAAGGTAGCTGGGGGGTCATGGGATCAAGTAACATATGCATTTCCTTTCTTCTCCTCCATCCCTCCCATTAAGCTTGTGCTCCTGAATTGCTCTTTTGCAACAGTGTAAACAAGTAAATGTGTTGGGCTCAAGAGATACCTGTTGTCTATAAGAGCAAGCTTATTTTTGCCTTTCTCAGTTTGTCTTTGGAAACTGAGCATCCTATAGGAAAGAAAAATAGCAGAACATTTCAGAACTGTAGTTTCTGAGAAGAAACAGCATTCCTCATGCATATAGAAAATTCCCAACTACCACTGTTTCATGATGAAAGGAGAACCAGCACTGCTATCCCTTTTTCATAGCTGACAGAACAGATATGGATTAAGTGATTGCCAAGCATGATTTACTAAGTTGGAAGCACAAGTAGTAATACAGCCCTGGACTTCCAACCCGGGTGTTTCAGCTTCTGGGCCATGCTTTTCTCATTTGAATTACGAGGTTTTATGAGTTCCTAGAATTCGTTCATCCCTTTCTACAATAACAATCAGGACATTTTGAGTCTCTAAACTTTAATACAGACACTGCAAAAGCTGAATAAAACTAGTACTTTTCATTAATGCTTTTGCCATTAGTAATGGGAAAAGAAGACAGTGGATATGGAGGCAAACACCAGCAGCTAAGCTTTTATTGCACTCTCTGCTTCTGAAGTCCATTCAAGAGTAGGACAGTAGGACAAAAATAATTATAGGGGTCTTTCTACACAAAGGAGACAGCTATTTAGAGGCAGGCAAAGTCATTTGAATGTCAATGAAATAACCATTAAAAGGCTGAGAAGCATTGCCATTTATTAAAAGATCTAAAGAATAGCTGCATGCACCGCAGCAATCTTCTAGGTAGGAGTTGTTAATTTGGTATAAAAACCTATTAGGGACAGGGCAGAGCACAATTAAACAGGAGACAATACACACTGTGAAAAGGAAACTGGCTTTGGGATTTTACAGCCTCTTATTTCATGCTTCTACATGAAATACTATGCTCTATAATCTCTCCTCAGTAACATCTAGGTATTTCTAGCTCCCACCGATGTTTTGCATTTCATTTCTAGCAGTGGTCCTCTACAGCCTAGGGAGGAAGGTAACACAAGGTTACTCACTTGGATGCCCTCCCACTCTTTGCAGCCTCATGGCAATCCTTCTTCCAAGAAAGCCATCAGTACCACTCCTTAATTGGCCTGAGAGCCCCTCTTTCAACAAAGCTCTTGTCTCCCACAGGGCCGAGCTCTTTCTGTTATTCTGGCAGAGCTAAATCCAGACAAGGATGTGCCATTTACCAGCACAAAGGTACTATAAATTCAAGTGCATGGAAAAGAAGTGAGGTACTTCCAGAAGTTGTCAGTGTTTTGCAGGTAGGACAGACCACATCTGGAGAAAACCTATCTGTGTGTAAGCCTGTCAGGTTGTTGCTTCAAGAAAAAGTGTAAGATGCTAGTAATACTGCTCAAGGACAAATAGAGGATCCATTGGAAAGCTCGGGGAGATCCTTCACTAATGCACTGAACATGAGATAAACCAGACGAATGTACAAAACTTTGTTACAGAGCTATAGGACAGATAAAGATTTCATGAGTTAGACAGGAAAGAACACCACATTGGTAAAGATGACAACTTTTTAATATTAATACAAATGGGTAAGAATATTCAGGTGCAGTGCAACTACAACCTCTTCCTTAGCAGTGACCCTGGTGTCTTCACTGTCTGCCCATACACTGACAGGCAAGTAAAAGTAACACGTGAAAGGAATCCTACATTTTCCTTCCCTCAGCTGTTACTCTGAGGCTCTGCACTTCTTTATGTGCCCAGCTAATGCAGTCAAGTATGCCATAATATTTGAGAAAAAAGTAAATACAAACCCCCACAGCAGGACTAAGTAACAATTGTTCAACATTTCCCATGACAGCCAGAGGCATGGAATTCTCCACTGATATATATCAGACAAGCATGTCATTTAAAATACTTTGTTCTTTCTCCTTTATTTAGCCACAACACAAATCCAAGAGCAGTCAAACCCTGTCCAGTGGAACTCACTAGATAAACCTGTTCAGATTATCATGAAATGAAACAAAAATATACATGGACATGCACCCACTCCCACACACACAAGAATGCAGCAGAGCCCTTACAAAATAAGGAGTGCTACCAAATTGCACCTCAAATGCAACAAAATCAACCGGTTAGGATACACCTGTTAAGCAACAGGGCTATGTACTGAATGGGTTCCCACTGGACCGCTCTATTTGCTACTTAAATTCCAGCATCGTTAATTTCAGGTGCAAATTTGAAGCTCACAGAGGGAAAGGGCCTGATCACAGTTACCCAAGCTTATGGGGTAAGAGAATAATTACTCCACTGTAACCCAAAGCAGAATATGGCCCTGTGAAATGAGTACACATATGACCAGCTCCAGTTGGAAGACTACTGCAGGTGAAAACTTAATTTTTTCCTTTCACTTCCTCAGCAACTAAAGCCACCATCAATATAGTGTGTGATTGGGCTTTCACACCCTTCCCACGTCCTGCTCCTTTTGGTGGAAGAAATAGCATAGTGGTTCTGTGATGTAAATCTCCACTGCGGACTGGAATAAGACCACCAAATATACCAAACCACTGCAGAAGAAATAGAAATTGGGCTCTTAGATAAAGCCAGTCAAGTTGGTCCATCTGATTTGTCAACGCTTTGTTCAGAAATGTAAGTAAGACTCAAGTATAGTTTACGAAAAGAGTAATTCTTTATAGAATATCTCAATGTCAAAATACTAACAAAAACACAGCTTGTTAATGCTGACAAGAGTGGTCTTGGAAAATCTAATAACTAAATTAGGCCGTTGCTAATAATTATAAGTGATATCTCTTCATAAAAAGGTGTTCTGACATACTGAGGAAAAATGAAACATTTGAAACAAACTGTTTACAAAAGTGATTTAAATGCTCAGCATAGATCTAACACAAGTGTTAACAACCACTATTATAATTTTATTTTTGGACAACTTCAGCAACTATTTAAAAAAATTGCTAATACAAAAATGTAGAAAACAAAAAGAAAAATCCAAAGAAACAGTTTTTAGACAAACTTAGTCAAGGTGAGGCTGTACCTTCGTCCCAGTTATTAAGAACTTCAACTTTAAGCATGGCACAACCCAGCTCAGCTTGGTTTGCAGGCTTCCCCACCCTTACTAAAGAGTTAGTTCTTAGAAGGCTCCAATTTCAGTCCCCCAGGGTCTGTATGGTTTGCCAAGGGTTGCTGACTGCGTTGGTGCAGACGGGCTCAGCACGTTGGGGGACAGCAGATGAAAGGAGCCAAATGAAAAAGGGAATGCAGACAGAGATGCCATGGAGGAGAGAAGAGGAGGAGACAGTTTGGTAGTAGATGTGACCACGGGGAGCACTGGTCCAACGCTGCCATTTGGGGGCACTCTGAGTGAGGAAGTTTCAGCATGTGGGGCAGCAATTCTGGTCTGGTGATGTGGTTCTGCAGAAGATGCTGTAGTACTGGTATTACCGTGCCCACTTTGAGCCAGCAGCAACGGGTGAGATATGTGAGGGTGATGTCCAAAGGCACTGCCCCAAGGAATGTGTCCGATGCCTGTGTGTGCACTACTCGCTGCTTCCCGTTGAGAGGCGTAGTTATTGAGATGAGACACAAGTCGAACCCGCAGAGGATCGGAGGCATCCAGACCCTCTATAATACTAAGGTATCGAGCAACTTCAGCCAGGCACTCTCGAAACCCTAGACTCCGATAGTCCATAGCCAGAGCATGAGCATCAAAATAACCTAAGAAAACAACAACAAAAAAAGAACAGTCTTAAGATGCTGTTTTCTAGCCATTGTCTACATGTAGCCTCCACACTCCACCCTCCCCTATAAGCATATTTCATTTGGATGTGGTTAGTATTCCCAACCATAGATTAGCTGCCAAGCTCCTTTTTCTTTTTCTCCCTTTTTTTGTCTAACAAGCTTTTCTTTTATATCTGTGCTGTGATGCTGCAAGTCCCAAGATCAGTCACAGACTGCCATTTTTAAACTAAAATTGCACACTGCCACTGGAGGAAAGTACTTTTTTTCTTTTCGTGCCTCCCCAGTGCAAGCAAAACCACAGCACAGCAAAATTCATTAGAAACACAAGACCTAACTTATCAGAGGGGACTTCTGCAGGCAACGTACTTTTTTCCTAAAAGCACATTTCACCATTTCTGTTAATTGTCTTCACTACTCATTTCATCCTGTATTTTTTTCTAGTTTCTGTTCTGAACTTTCAGAAAGTTAGAGCAGCAAACATTGGAAAACACAAAGTTTTTGTTGTTGTCAAAGTTGCCAAAAGCCGATTCACTTCACAGTGCTGACACATTGCTAGAGAGACTTGTAATCGCTCTCCTTTAGAACAAACTGGAGCTAACAGTGTAAAATGTTTCGGAGCCAGCGATGCCGCAAATCTTGTCAAGCAGAAGAAAGTCTCAAGTTCCCGATGAAGCATAAGAAGGGTTTCCCTTGACTTTCTGCAAGTGCTCCTGCAGCATGCTGCACACCAAATGCTGGGGAATGCCCTCCTCTCACAGTGGCTTCTCTGCAGGGCTGCTGACCCCGCTGTCAGGCACCAAACTTTACCTTTCCCTCCTGCTGTGTGCAGCATTTTCAGGTGATCAACAGTCATCTGCAGAATCTCTGCTTTTTCCAGCTTGGCTGATCCCTGGGAGACAAGGGAAGCAGGAAACTTTTAGGCAGAACTAGGGATGTTAAGGAGGGGCGAGCCTTCCTCCCGGGAGCAGGGGGGAGGCAGTGTGGGCATCACCAGGTGCTACCTGCTTCTCAAAGGCGCTGGGCACCAGCCTCCTCAGCTCAGACAGGCTGTTGTTGATGCGATCTCGGCGGCGCTTCTCGATGATCTAGGGGCGGAAAGTGGAGGGTCAGGGGCGGCCGGGGCTGGGGGAGCGGGGCTGGGGGAGCGGGGCTGGGGGAGCCGGGGTCGGCCGGCAGACAGGCACTCACCCCTCGGCGCCTCTTCCTGGCCAGGATCTGCGAGGTGGTGGAGGGAGACATGGAGCCCGCGGCTGAGCTCAGGTTCCTGCGGGGAGCAGCGGGACACCGGTCACCACGGGCACCGCCACCCCGGGGAGGGCGGGGAGGGTCGGGGCTGAGGGAAGGGAAAGGAAGGGAAGGGGCGCCTGGGCACCCACCCAGCCTGCACTCACCCATTCTCGTCCGCGCTCTCCTTCTCCACCTCGACGGCCTCGTCCAGCTCCTCGCTGTCCGACGAGCTGTACTCGGGGTGCGCCCGCTTCATGGCGGCGGCGGCAGTGGGGCGCGGGCGCCCGTCGGGGAGGCGGCGGGCGGCGCGCGGGAGGAGGGCGCCCAGCGCGCGCCCCGCGCCTCGTCCGGCACCCGTCTCTCCCATGGCGTTCCCACGCCTCGCCTCTCAGCCGCCGCGGGCGGGCGGGCGGACCGGGCGGAGCGGCGGGCGGGCGGACCTGGCGGGCGGACCGGGCGGGCGGACCGGGCGGGCGGCACGCAAGCCGGGCAGCAGGCACGCCGGGCAGAGCACGCCCGCTGTCGCCCGCCGCGCAGCACCGCCACGCGCGGCCCCCGCCGTCCCCATTGGCCGCCGGGGCTCCGGAGTCAGCCAATCGCCGGCCGGCCGGCCGCTGGGCCCCGCCCCCTCAGCGCCGAGGAGGGTGGCAGGGGGAGGGGTGCGTGGGAAAACGGCGGTGTGGCGCGGGGCGACGCGCGGTTGAGCGGCGGGCGCCGCGTGCGGGCCCCGGCTGGGGGGGTGGGAATGGCGGGGGGGGCGGGGCGGCGTGGCGCGGGGAACCGGGCGGGGCGGGGAGCCGGGCGGGGCGAAGCAGCGGGCAGGGCAGCTCCGGGGCCCCCGCGGGGTGGTCCTCACTCCGGGGTCCCCGGTAGCCCGGTCCCTGCGGGTGGTTGCACCCTGTGTCGGCTGGGTGCCTCTTCCGGGGGCTGCCGAGCCGGGGTGGGAGGGGAAACCTGAGAGGGAAAACCCTTCTTCGGAAAAATGAGTTACATGTTTATAAATATATAAAGAGTGAGCGTCACGAGGATGGAGCCAGGCTCTTCTCGCTAACAATCAGTGGTAGAACAAGGGGTAACGGGTTCAAAGTGGAACACAGGAGGTTCCACTTAAATTTGAGAAGAAACTTCTTCACAGTGAGGGTGACAGAGCACTGGAACAGGCTGCCCAGGGGGGTTGTGGAGTCTCCTTCTCTGGAGACATTCAAAACCTGCCTGGACGCCTTCCTGTGTAACCTCATTTGACTGTTCCTGCTCCGGCAGGGGGATTGGACTAGATGATCTTTTGAGGTCCCTTCTGATCCCTGATATTCTGTGATATGTGTGGCTGAAGCCTGAAAGCTGAGGAGCCTTAAACTTGTTGGTTTGGTTTGGTTCTTCATTTGTTGGAAGGGAATCACAGCGTCCCTCCTGTCTGTGCCTTTCTGAACTGCAAATCAGCCAGCGAAATCCTTTCCCTGTCTCCCCTCCCATGTTTTGGAGGTGGGGAGGAGCAGGAACAGTTTTTAAGCAGCTGAAAACAAATGCGCTTTGCTGTGCAGCTGCTGGCAAGGAAGGAGGGATGACAGGAAAGGTCAGCGTTGCGTGCGGCGTGTGCTGAGTTCTGGCTGGCGCGCCTGCCCCCAGTACATGCAGCTCTGCACTGCGCAGGGCACTGAGCCTGCATGCCGTATTACCCCAAATCGCTGTGTTCCCCAGCACAAGTCCTCTTCATTCTGCTAGCTTTCTCAGGCTCAGGTACTGGCAAAATGGGACAGGTGAAATGAGGACGTCCTCTTTGAGGTGGTTTCATAATAATTAAATGTTCATTTACATGAAGCCTTTCAACTAAGGCTCCATTTCTAAGTTGATTCTTTAGCATTTCACAATTGGAGAGGCTGGAGGATAACTAAGACATGCACAATGTGTCAGCAAAAAGTCAGTGAACCCAGGTTTCCGCATTTCAGGACTCTAGAATAGCTGTATTCAGCCTTCTGCTAGTTTAGGTAAAAGTTCCTGGCACAGAGTTGCTCCAGATTTCACGGAGTTGCTCAGATTTTGCAAAGCATCTCTGGTAGAAAGGGAAATGCAGGGAAGAATGAGGCTAAATGTCGTAAAAGAGCTGAAGTTAAGAAGATGGCAACAGTCCTGCAGTCACCTCTAAATAGCTAACAAGGCAATAGAAATATTCTGTTCCCACATTACATTTTTCATAAATCTATCCTTTCTGCAGTACTATAATTAAGCTTGTGTCAGCACTTCTATTACATCCAGCTTTCCAGCCTCTATACTTTTGTTGTGAAACAAACATCTCTGCCAGCACCACTTGGTTTTACAGGACCAAAACCCACGCCAGTGGAAGGTGCAGTGACATTTATGTCTTTTTTTGGCCTGCAGACTAGCCATCTGACTTCTCCCATCCCATATATGTCTTCTTCCTACTATGGGGAAAGAAACAAAATAAAACCAAACACACACACACATTGTGAAAGAAGTTACTTGGCATTAAGCCTTTGTTGCTTGTGAGTAGAGGTCTGGCCACCCAGATTCCCAGCAGTTCCATCCTGGAGCTGACCCTCACCCTTAGCTCAGTGAATCATCAGGACCAGGCAACCTCCGAAGATGCTTTTGGAGTTTGTGTAGTCACTGACTTCTCTGAATGATTTACGGGAACGGGCAGGTAGAGTGTAGCTGGGCCCCGGAGTGAGCAATTGCAGTTGGCTATCAGCTGTGATGGGGAGATAAGAAATTTTTGCCCGTGTGTGGTTTCGACCTTCCCATCCAGCACTAGGAGGAACAGACAGCAAAACCAGTTTTAAATTGCTCTGGTGCTTTTTTGATACTGGGCAGGGCCCAGTCCTCAACATTGGTCTAATTGTTAACCATGGCCTAAAGGGCAGTTTTATTAGCCAGAAATTACCAGCAAGTTGAGACAGTGCTGTCATGCACCTCTCCTGCCAGAAGGGCAGACGGGAGAGCAGCCCTTTGCTCGCCAAAGTCCAAGGAAATTAAAATGATTGTGCACAAGAAGACAGCACTTCTAGAAAGAGCTTTATTTCAGACCACACCAATTCCTTCACAGCAATGAGGCAATGAATCTGAATACATGACAGCCTTCTCTCCTGTCCCCTGCGCTGCCACAGTGCCTCCCTTCTCCCTGCTTCACACAACAGTGCAAGCACCCTCTTGCCTTCTACCTGCCCACCTCTGACTGTAGCCATGCCTGTGCCTCAGTCTCCCACCATCTATCCAAACACGTCGTCTTACAGCTGCACTCCTTCCTACCATGCACACGAGCACACTTGCCTCCCCATGCTTCCCCACCACTTCCAGGTCTTGCACAACTCCACATTTCCAGATGCAGGCTCTGCAGCCACATCTGGCTGCCCCGGTGCTGGAAGCAGGAATGGTGGGACAGGAAAAAGCCATCAAGGCAAAGCAGTGACTCAAGTTTGAGACATGCAGGAACTGTTGGTCACGACTGTCCCTCAAAAGGGGCTGGTGTCATTTTTTGTGTACACCCCCATTGTTTGTTGAATGCCTCCTATGGCAGTTTTGGTGCTAGTCAAAGTCCCACAGAAAGGGAGTTGTTTATTGCTGCTGCAGCTTCCCTCCAGCCGAGACCTGCCACTGCTGACCCTTGCTCTAGTGTGTGCGCTAAATTAACTCCCATCCCCTTCCTTTAGGTCTTCTCTCCCAAGGGAGCAAGTGCTTTGAAGAGTAATCCCGTCAACCTGTCACCCCGAGTCCCGGAAACTCAGCGTTACTATGGTTACTGTGCCCAATTCAACCGGTGGCTCTGGCACTCGCGTTGCAGCCAGGCAGAAACATCAACATCCCCCACCACTCCCCCTGCATAGATCAAGCTGCTGCATCAGCTCTGCAAGCAAGAAGTTGCTGCTCCAAGTCTTGTATTTTTCTTCACCGACTTCTGGCTGAATGTGTCGATTGTTGGTGCCACTGACACAGCTCAGAACTGGTTAGCACAGATCTGGACAGGAGCACCAGAAGAGTTTTTTAGACTTCTTGCAAGGTCTGTTAGCAGTACTATGACTGTAAAGGTGCTTTCTCAGGAGCTGAACACCAAAATTCCCATCTGCACCTCTCTGGCATGCAGATAACCCATTCAGAAGTGAGACTTGGGTGCCCTCTGAGCACCCTGGCCCCAAGTTCTGCCATGCAGATGCTGTGTGTATTTGTGCTGGAGCAGCCGCTGCAGCAGAAGAACATAAACATTACGCATTCACACTCACATGCATCTGTAGTGATGTCCAGGTCACCAAGACATTTCTGTCTTTAAGCTGGCCAAGGATGGGAATAATTTTTACCTGAAAGTCTTTACTGTAAGCAGAATGCCTCAGCTGCAACACTTCTGCTGCAGCACAGGTCTTAGCTCTCATTTTTTTTAAGTAGTATAGGGGTATAAATTAACAAGACTAGTGCTGTCGGCATAGGAGCAGCAGCAATGCAGACAGATTTCTCTTCTGGATGGTTCTGAGCAATGCAGGTAGTCTTTGCATTTACCTGATCAGGCCTCAGCTCATCTCCAAAACCATACCTTGACTATAACTGTGAATCTGTGAACACACATTCAAGCTGCTGACAGGCAAAGATACCTTATTATCCAGTCAGCCTTCTGATTGAGGTGGGAACAGACAGATTGGCTATTTTATCACCTGATTTCCTTTCCAACCAATTCAATGTCCATGTGTGTAAGAGCATGTGTCATGTGTAAAACCATGCAAGAAGCTCAGTAACGTGTTATTGGCACGGCAGCCTTTATCAGCATTGCTAAATAGTAAAGGGGACAATGGTCACAAATCTGTCACCTACAGACACCATCTCACCAAGGTGACAATTTCTTCATAGCTGGGCAGTTTATTTATCCCTGTGTCCATTTCTCAGTCTCACCGAGTACAGTTTGCACCAGCTATCACTGAGTAAAACCATGTTTTTCATTTTGCTGACCTTTTTTCAACCAAGCCCTCTGTAGTTTGCCAAAATAGTTTTCTTCTGTTCCTACAGTACTTTTCTCGTAATTGGACCAAGGAATAATCATACAGAAACTTGTTCTGGTTTCCTGCTGTCAAAATCCTTGCAGTCCATCAAGGAACAGTCTGACTAGCCATTTTTCCTGTGCAGTTTTGCAACTTCAGTGTTTTAAGAGCAGTGTTCAACCCGTGCTTCATTTTACACAGTGATGTATGGAGAGGAAGTCCCTGCTCCAAAGAGTTTACAGTCTGAGACCTACTTGGAGTTTTCTTCGACAGTAAGATGCAGCTTTGAGAAAAAAGTGTATGTGCTATTCATTCTTGCCAGGAAGCATAGGATAGAAAACAACTCCCAGACCTTCTGTTCCACCACCCAAACTGTTATTTAAAAGTGTGCTCTTTCAAGGGGAAAACGTGACTTCTTGGCAAACACAATCAATCATTTTTCCTAGCACATTTCCTAGAACTAAATTTCATCCTGCAAAAATTAAAATGGAAGTTGAGCATGCCTTGTAGCTGTTGGCAAGTGCAGTTTGGAATAAAGCAAATCAAAGTAATAGTTTATTGCTTTTGAGGGTACCAGCTCTGAAAAGCTTTGATGACCATTGCACAGACAAGTTCAGGGAACATGGTGCATATTACCTATCTGACATGGTAAGCACTGACTGTTAGAAAAGTGTCTCTTTATTTTCTCTTAGATGGTAACTTGTCTTCACCTCACACCTTTCTGCCATGGCATTTACCAACACCTGCTGTCCCACAGAGATCAGCCACCTGAGCAAAAGTTAGACTGGGGAAACAACTGCTATAAAAGACACCCCCCGATTGCAGAGAAATGAGCTGTGAGGGGATGTTTAGCATGTGTGAGAAGAGTGAGAAGGTGCCAGGGATTTTTAATTGCCAGAAGGTAGTCAGGGCTTTAGCTGAGGTTTCATCATGGAGATCCTGCCAAAATCACCTGATTTGCCTACTTCAGATGAAATAAAGACTAAGCTTGACCAGCTTTAATGTGGAAGCTTATTCCAGGCAGGCAGATTATTTGAACATTGGAGGATATCACAATCAAATCCTGTCATGAGCTGTCTCTTCCATTATATTGTGGAATAACAGGATAAAAATAGCAGAAATGCCACCCTGATTTTGCCAGAAAAAATAGTTAGATACTGAACCTACTTTTTATTAGGATCACTTTTATTTCTTAAATCATCTAAATCAGCATCTGAGGCTGAGGGAGTTTTGAATCCAAACTGAGAGGTCATAAAGCAACTGAGATTCAAGCTGATTTCGAAGTGCCTTGGAAACACTGTAAGAACACAGCAATGGCCTGCGCTGACACTGAGGGTATTTTCCTGTGAGGTGCCCTATTTCAGTCCTGCTCACAGCAGTTAAAAACTGCAGCATTCCTACGGGTTTCAGAAAAGTTGAGACTTGTGGACCCTGCAGAGCTGACCAGTAAACAGCACAAGACCAATATCCTGCGTGGATCTGCTGTTAATTTCACCTTCATTTCACCTGCTTCTAAAGAAGAAAAATTATTCCAGGAAAAATAGTTTTATTCCAAAATAGTGGCCTTCTAATTTATTCCAGATAATGTCAAATATCTGGGAGTAGGAGCTACCAAAGCATCATGCCAGGACAGCTATAGCAGTAACTTCTCGTGCATAGCCAGGCCTCTCTTTTGATTCATACTTCTGTAGCTGTGATAAAAATCACTTGTGTTTACTTGTTACCAAACCAAATCGGTAGCACATGGGGCTCGGTACATAACTGTCTGAGCACTGCGGTGCTGTGATGATGAGCTGTGTGTGAACACCTCCGTGGTCAGTATTAACGATGGTGCTCTAAAGCAAGTGCAAACAGTCACACGCTCTTAATGCTTAAACCACAGCAAATGTGTTTAATCCCACACAATAGCTCTGTTATAATATGTCTTAAAGCTGCGGTCGGCTGGGGAAGTGGTGACCACTTCTCACATATATAACATATACCAAACATATTGAGCTTGGCAGGGACACAAGAAGCTGGAAGTGTCACGCTGGAGCCTAGCCCCCTGACAGCATGAGACATGTGCTTGTAAACTGTCTCAAGGAGGATATTTGATTGCCCTCTTTCTTCTCCTGCCTCTCTCCCAACAAAAGTGGAGTGACCTCCCCCATGACCTGGCAAGTGCTGAAATTCCCCAAACACATTTTTCTGTTGTGCCCCAACGCTGAACAAAAGGAAACGAAGCAGCCTCTATATACTTGAAGTATGGAATGAAAATAATAGCCGGCTCTTGCTTGGTCTGCAAACGCCGATCCTCACCTCCTGCCCAGCGCAGTTTGCGCTGCCTCCCATGCTTATCTGCTGTATTGTGGGCAGCCCTTGTGGATTTATGCACTTATTTATTTATTTACGCTTTTATTTATTTAGTTGGAGAAGAGCAGAGTGGGGGGCGGGCGAGGGGGAGGAGGGGGGGGTCTATGTAATTGCAGTTTACACTGCGTTCCCACGCTACTATTGTTTGTGACTTTGTTTCCTATTCCCATCACGTGTGCTAATTAGTTGGAGCTACTGGCTAGCTGGGAGGCGTGTGTCTGGAGTAAAAGCAGAAAGATCACTTCCTGGAGAGATCTGGGCAATCTGAACAATTCTTTGCTTTACTTTCAGCCCTCTCCTTCTCCTCCCCAACCCCCTCAAGTTTACCGCTCAGGGAAGAGAGAAGAAGTGCTGATTGTCAAACGCCAGCCATGGGAGAGGCACAGATTTTCTTCTTCTTGAAAAGGAGCAACTCATAGAGTCAACAAAAATCGGTCTGGAAAGAATATCTCATCTGTGTTTAACGAACTTGATTTTTTTTTTCCCCCTCCAGAAATCCCCAGTGTCTTTCTGTTGTGGCTAAGAAGGTAAAAGCAGTATTTTAAAAAAATCCTCAGGTTATTTTAGCCTGCCCTTAGGAAGTGAGTCAGATTCTTATGGCAAGGCTAAAGCTAGCTCATGCCATGGCTTGCAAAACAAAATGAGACCCAGAGAGAGAAAGAAGGAGCAGGAGTCAGAGAATTACCCGAGTCATGGCATTTGCTTATTAGTGCAGGCGTCAGGCAGTACAGCCAAGTCACATGGCGACCAGGTACCTGTGGTCTGGATGGATCAGATTTTAGACTCAGTGTTTGATTTGGTTTAGATTTTTTTTCTATTAGGTCTCCAATTAAATCCTCCTACGCATAGCCTTGGTGCTTTTCAAATGCAGAGCACCCCAGTCCCTCCTCAGGTGGTAGAGGTAGCATGCAGCCCACACAGGCACAGAGCCCCGCTGGTGGGAGCTGCCACCGACCCCTGCTGTCACAGCAGCGGCCTTGGCTGAAACCCATCCTTCTACAGGCAGCAGGCCCCGGGGCCATGCTCCTCTGGCAATAATAGTCTTTGTCCCACTGGTCTAGAGTGACCCTCTGTGTTCTTCAGTTTCACACACCAAGCTAAAACGTGGGAGGCTGAGACCTTGCAAGGGCAAGCACCGCAGCTGCACCAGGCGAGGGAGAGGGGTACTGCAGTCAGGGACCCCTGAAGAAGGGGTCATAGCTGGGGCTCTTTTCATTTCAACCACAGGCAACTGGCTCAGTGGCCAAATGCCTGTGTTACCATTGCAGTCAGGGGCTCAGCAGAGACACAGGCACACTCAGGAGGAGGCAGGTCCCAACCTATTTCATTGGAGGGGGAGTACCAGGCACTCCCCCAGAAAAAGGAGAAGATCTAAGACTGCATTTACTCCAGGCACAAGCTTATGAAAGAAAGGTCTGCTGACAATAACTGTAGTCGGACCGCTGACAATAACTGTAGTCAGACTGAGTGCAAGTATAGCATGCAATGTCTATGGAAAAGTCCTATGCCAATGTCTAAGGAAAAGTCCAAAGTAATGCCTATCGGTCTGCCCTACCACTGTGGGATTGCAGCTAGGTAAAAAATCAAAATTTCCATCCTCTGGGAAATTCCAATATTTCTACACTTTTGTTTTTACTTGGGTCAGGGAGAATTAAAGTATCTTAAGTCTGTTTGGTTTGGGCTTTTCCTGTCCTTTTTGTGGGGAAAGCAAGTCCTAGGTTTTGGAAACAGTGAAACACTTCCCTGTGAGTCAGCTCAGCTTTAAATCTATCTCACTGTCACATTGATACTTGGAGGTTGTCATTTATGTTGTCCCCAAACCCTGTTTTTTCTTAGACACTCGGCCTCCTTTCTGAGTTACTGATCCTATGATACCCTCTTCAGCCCAGGGCACAGGAAATTATTTTCAGTTTCTGAAGACAGAGGCTGGCTGGGCCAGAGCAAGGCTGGGTAATATTCCTGCAGTGGAAAGAAGTGTTTTACAGAGTCACCGTGCAAGGCGTCAGAGCTGGTGTCCCACACCTCTCATACCATCATGCACACCCTGCTTTCTCTTCATAAACATTTTGCCATTTACAAATCCTTCACATCCATGCAGTAACTCCAATTGCTTTGCTAGGTAAATTGGGAAAATATTTGCAATCTAGCTTTTGATGAGATAAGGAGCTAGAATTTCAGGAAAGATGTGATCAAGTAGCTGGTGACCCAGCCCTCTGCAGATGAGCAGGTACTTCTGGTGTGCCAGTGGGTCACAAAGCTCAGTCTGCGTTGCAGTCAGGGTCACCCACCATCAGTGTGGAGCAGCGTAATGAAGCAAAGACCCACACAGTCCACCCTGCATCACAACCTGGTTTACGCACAAAACAGGTGGTCAGCGAGGAAGGTACCCTATAGAAACGTGGAGGGCATTCACATGTGCATTGCTATCTTCATTATTTCCATTCAATAACCCATGATTTGGCCTCAAGTTTATATCTTTGGCAACCCTGATGAGCAAATAGGCCTGAGCAATGTCCTGTCAGGTCTTCCTTTTCCTAGTGGAAAGCATCCTTCTCCTCTGGAATGGCTACAGGATTACCAAGGAGAAAACTAGGCTTTAATGTAGCACTAACAGTCTCTAGGGTCTGCAGCTATTTGCACCTGTGGTCTTCTGCCGTCTTTATACAATCTAATTTATTATAGTTTATTTCTCTTATAATACTACCTACAAACTGTTTCAGCTACTGACCTCCCAAAGAGATTGCTAATCAGGCAAAATTGCACTGCAGGGAGTACTGAGTGCTGTGTTCAGATATCTTTTAAGGATTTGTTAGGACCACCAACATCTTTGCACAAGTAACCTGAACCAAAGGAAAAATAACCTAGCAAAGCAACTCTGTGCTTTATAACAATTAAAAAACTTCATCAGGACTTAATCTAGTTAATGATTTTTTAGTTCTTGCAACTCATTATTTATATTTAGAAATGAAAAAGCTCCAGCAAGGACAAATAAACCCAGCCCATCAGTGAGTCATTCAAAGCTCTCTGTTCTTTTTCCTGTTTTCTCACTGAATATGGAAAGTGGCTCATGATTTCTATCCTGATATGCAAAGCCTATTTGAGACTGGTTTAGCTGCCTGAGGGAGCTTCACTCAGACTTCACCGCCACAGTTGCCTACAACAGCCGCTGCAGTGGAACAACATAGCTCTAGCTAAAAGAGAGGCTTCTGGGTGCATTGGTCACGGTAATTGCAAAATGTTCTTCTGAAGAAACGCACCCCTTTTGGAACTACAAATTAAGCGAACGACCTCATTTCAACTTTCTGTGTGTGTGTGTACTGGGACAGTATACTTGGTTACACACAAAAATTTTTAAAATGGTGTTTTTCCATGGTCAGCAGAATTGATCGAAACTTGTTTCCTATGGAGTGATGCTCTGCATCCTGATACTGACTGAACACCTCTACCTGCCAGCTTGCTCCAGGTGCTGCTGCCTGTGCCACGGGCTGGCACAGGGGCAGGAGGCAGACGGTGCTGCGGCGGCATGAAGGCTCAGGCGTGCTGACCACCCACATCAACTCCTCTGGCATGGCCAGGGGGAGACTAATCTAGGTCCCCCTTCTTCACCACTTCTGCGTAAAACCTGTGGGATCTTCGTCAGTGTGAATCTGCCAGTTGTCAAAGGTGATGGGTGTTGGCCAAACAGGCTTAAACGTTGTTGAATGGGGAGTGACTGATCAAGAGATGGATAAACAGCGAGGCATATAACTAAGATGGGTACCAAAGCTTGGTTACCAAAGGAAACCATTTTAAAAGAGCCTCTTTTGAGTATTAAAATGTTTCCCCATGGATTAGGAGGAACAAATTATTTCTCTCCTTAAAGCTGGTAGCAGCAATGCTGATAGTCTAAATAAATGGGAGATGCAGGCTTTTTAGGAAGAGTCAATATCTTTAGACGTCAGGTTTGTGTGCCCAGTTGATCCACTTTCCCAGCTGTATCACCTGGCCTAGTAAAAGATACTGCCTTTCTTTGCAAACTTTGTCTCTCTTTAGGACTTGGAAGGCTCTTAGATATTGAAATAATGGGCTTCAGAGTAGGTACACAGATTAGATAGTTAATCAGTCACTCGCAGATTGTTTCTGAGATAGGAGAGGTCTCAGTTTTGTGATGACTGAAAATGGGTAGATGGTTTCAATACCACATTTACAACTACAGGAATGTAGAGCCCACCTTTAACTTGAAAATATTTGCATAAAGTATTCAGGTAATATAAAGGAAACTGATTACTTTATACCAGCTGGATTACAGCAAGCCAATATTGACTTCAAGTTTTGGTTGTCAGCAAGATTTATTTTACTCCAGGTAAATATTGACTGTGGCACAGCCAAGGCCAGTATTTACTTTGGAGGAATATCAGTCTTGTGGCTCAAAACTGGAAGTCTGTATCTTCATTGTTATACTTTTTAATAAATACTGGGGAGGGAGGGGATGCTTTGGCTAATGGGATACATATATATACATTATTTAAAAGAGTGGTTCTGATGCAGTGAAAAAAAATAATGAATGAAGGTCGTTAACTTGGACCAGTAAAAGATGGGAGCTGCTGAAAGGAACAACACAGTTGGAATATTATAACTCCCAGGCAAACCCTCCCTGCAGACACTGGTTGTTGACCTCTTGAAAAGTAAAGAGCAAGAAATGTTAAGCAGTAGCTGCCATCAGGAATTGTGTAAAGTATGAAACAAGAATTTCTGTTCCCAGCCTCCTTTGAACTGTCAGTTGATTTTGTCTTAATACTCTGTAAGCCCTGCAAAATACAACACGCCTCCTCTGTTATGGGATAAGTTTAGAAAGCCATTGGAATTGTGCTTGTTGGAGTCTTTGTCACATGTGTCTCTGTAGAGAAACACAGCATCTAAACTTAAGCCGAGAGGAAGACAGGGAGTCTGTTTGGATTTGGGGGCACTAATGCAGAAAATGCTGTATGTTGCTTTTCACGCTGTTGGTGAAACTGTGGAGGAGGGCACTAAAATCCATGCCTATTATGTTTTCCATGAAATCTCTTGGCACACGCACATACACACCATTCTTGTGGCAACATACCATACTTTCCCAATTAAAATGCTACAAGAAAATAAAAATAGCCATTACTGTCCTAATGTCAGAGATAGTCCTATTAATTACAGAGACAGACAAGCAGCCTGCAGGATCCCATAGAGCTGGAAGAGGAGAAGTGCTCCCCGGCACAGAGCCGAGGTGTAACAGCGTGCAGGAGGTGCTAACAGGGAACCCCAGCTCTGAAGAACCAGCCACCATCTTCACAAGTCTACCAAGAGCTGTGGCTGGTTTCCCAGACCCTTGTTCCTGCCGCCGCATTGCTGCTGGTAGCAGGATGAGTCTGATGCAGGCTAGCTAAAATAAACCTTCCTAGATAACAAGCCCAAGAATCCTACCCAGGTATAGCTCGCAGCTGCTGCAGCTGCGACCTTCCTAACCTGGAGCTCAGTTCCCCTCTAGATGACATAGGTGTTAATGGAGCCAGAATCAGGTCTTTCTGATCTGGAAATCCAGCCTTGACATGGACATCTGATCCAAGCAGGGCCAAAGACCGTCTGTCAAGAGCATGTACCAGCAAAGGACAGCTACGTGGCCCACAGGCTGCTTCCCACCTGCCAACTGCACCAGAGGGCAGGAGCAGCAGCGGGGACGCTGGCTGAGCCCACAGACGTGACAGGAGTCAGGGCTCTGCAGCAGGCCATGCGCTATCTCAAGAAAATCCTCAGATGGTGGCTTACAGCTGGATTTGCCATCATCTTTGCTTGCCAGCGTTAATGTTTGCCTTTCAAAAGCTCGACGGACTTAACAGCTGTTGTGGCAATTGCTGCAAGGAGCCAAGCTGAGCTTGTTAGAAATGCTGGCCTCCTTGCTTCATGTGTTATTTGTGTCCGTATATTGTAGGCCTTCCGAAACGTAGACATCAGAGCTGAGAAAACTCATATGAGTTCTCCTGCATCTGTCCAATCCCTCAGCTTCATTGTGCTTGTGGGAGCACCAAACATCCAATGTGGGTGGGTTCCCATCCAGAATCCTTGCTGGGGCCAGTCCTGTGTCTGAGCAATGACGACTCTTTAAGAAGGATTCAGGGGACTTGAATGTTGTAGAGGGGTTGCCCAAGTCATCCAGCAGCAATGTTAGCTTAGGTCCATCTTCTGTTGCAATAAGTGACTCTCTGTATATTTGGGATCAATAAATGTCACCCTGTTATGAAAACACATAATAAGATTAAGTTACTGTATGTTAACAAGATACCATCGGGGAAAGTGATCATCTATTGCCTTTAACCAGGCAGGAAATTGCCATTGTATTAATCTTTCTTCTTCCTGTATTTTGAGGGTTTGGTCTAGAAAGTGGAAGAAATTTTAGCTATGGAATTTTACATTTTCAAGGCAATAGGTGTGAATTTTGTCCCTCAATTCACATGAAAATAATTCACTTCTGACTGATGCAAAAACCAAGAGAAACACAATGGGTTTGGAAGAAGATACTGCCCTGCATGACTGCCTCAGAATATTGTAGGAGGGAACTCTAGAAATTAATGAACAGCAGCCCTTTCATTACATCATCTACAAGACATGGGGTTATTCAGGAAAAGACAGAGACACGTGGTCCTCAAGATGAAAAACTGTCACATGCTGAAAATTTATCTGAGAGCAGCTCATCTTGTGAAAAGCATTTGCTCTCCTAGTGCTCAGTTTTGGCTCAGATAATTGATTGTGTGTTTGTTCATCTTGATCAGATGGATCTCACTTTTTTTCCTTGCGGACTTCTTCCTTTTGTATAAAGTGCTGTTTCCAAGGGTCGGACGCATCCAAACCCTTCCTGCATGTCAGGCCTTCAGCCTGTCTTACAATAAACATGGGTTTCTCCTGGTGGGCTCATGTGAGCTGTAACCAGGCTATAATTGGGTCCCCTGGGAGGGTTTTACATGAAGAGGAGATGAGGTTTGTGGTTTTGTCCAAGCCAAGGAGCCAAGGGAGGAAATGAAAGGAGACCCAGGAGGAACTCTCCCTCACTCTCGCCTCCCATGCCAAGAAAGGCGTAGTGATGCATTTGAAAATGAATACTTGTCTTCTGTTCAAAAATATTTATTTCCCTATGTTTGTGTAATTTTAAGGCTCCTTTGGCTGTAGTGAAATCCCTTCCCTTGCTTAGATTCATAACATTTTTTTGTAACTGGCCATGCTAGGGGTCTGGAACGCCGTCCGCCCCTTTGGGTAATAATTACCATTTGTGTGGTCTAATAAACGGTCCCGGAGGGTTCAACATGAAATAGCCAGGGTCTACAGGAAAGAAAAATATGTGGAAACTCACGCAGCCCCACTAATCTGCAAGGAACAAAACAAAGTTGTACCCTGGGGTAAGAACCAGTAGCGACTCGCTTAATTGCTACCATGTCAGCGTGTGAAACTACTACCTCCGCACAGGCTAATGTGAACCTGATGCGGTTAGATTTCTGATTAAGACCAGCTAAATTTCACTTCAAACGAGCAGATAATCCCCACAACAGATTCGCTGTGCAGCCAGGGCTGTGTTTGTTATCTGAGCCCAGTGATGTGGCTGGTGAGGGGGACATGGACACCCCAGGGCGGCCACCTTTAATGTGTGACAGGTATAAATAGGGCGGCTGCTGCCTCTGAATCTATGTCCCTCCCTCACCCACCTCACTCATCCTGTCCATGGAGGAGAAACTCAGCTGGAGGGTGATAAGAGCAGAAGGCAAAACCCCTTTGATTAGACCACAAATGATCCTCTGCATTTCAATCCTGTTTTCTTCTTTCCCCTAAGAAGGTGTGCTGCAATGAGGGCAGCTTTACAAAGTCTCCACCATGACTGCATGAGGAGGGACCATGAGTGCAGAGAAGGACAGATTTGGGCTCAGAAAGTCATAACTCAAAAGCCTGCTTTGTTCCAGCTGCACAAGCCCCAGCAGGGCTGGCCAGCCCACCCAGAGGTAGTGGTGCCATGGCCAAGACGATTCCTGTTCAAGGACAACCTTCCCATGGTGGCACTTCCCCAGATCCTTGCCCCAGATCAGGGCATGCAATGGCCCCGTGCTCCTTGGTTTGGATTTCCAGAGCAGCTCATGAGCTACTCCAGGAGCAAAGTCCTGACCCCACAAAGGCCCTGACTGCAGTCGCAGGGCTTTGCTCCTGGTGTGCGCCGAGACGTGCTCGCGCTGTCAGGCCCTCCAGCGCCTGTCCGGTCACACAGGAAGCCTGCGGTAAAGCCAAGAATAAAACTACTGCCAGAAAGACCTCCTGGCAATCCTTCTCCTGCCTTAATCACTAGATTGCACTTCCTTTGCTTCACTCATTACACAAGATTTCTTCTTTTTTGGTATTTTTAGTGGGCCACTCTCCAGTTTCCAGTGGGTTTGGGACATGGTAAATAATAAGGCTGCTGTTTGTTTCTTTTAGGTGTACGTGAACACTTTCAGATACAAATTCCTGTCATCTCTTTTTCTGAAAGGAATATAAATTCAGAAGTGTGGAAAGCTTTTCTTATAATGCTTTCACTGCTCCTGTAAATCTTTCCTTTTTTAATTAAATCTACAGAAACACGTACATGACAGTGATGTGGTCGCTCCCATGTTAACATGCTGCAGTCACTGAAGGAGAGATCCCATGAGTACTTGGTGCTGCAGCAGGCAGATTTTAGTAGATGTCAGATGTGTGTCATCATTCATCACCGGTGAAAATGCTATGGAGACTTTGGGTAGCTGCAGCAAGGACGTACAATCCCAAGACATTGCCCAACTTTGTGTTCTGCATACACCATGTATTTTGAAGAAAACTAGTTTTGTTTTATCTGAAAATAATGAGACAATTATTAGCAAGGAAACTGTTTTTGAAGGAAGTATCAAAAGGGTTGTTAGGAGGAAAGGGGCAATGAAAGGGAGCAGCTGTCTGAGACTCACGAGAGGAGCTTTAAGTAGGTGAGAGCAAGAGTGCCTGGCTTCTCTTCGTCTACACCCCTTCACAGGGCTCCTTGTTTGGATGGCATGTACAAACAGGAGAAGACAGGCATTTATCTTCTGTGGCCAGACAACATCCTGAACAACTTCTAGAGGAACTGGCGTTGAGGACCACGTGCCATTGCTGCTGTTGCCAGCAGCAGAGGAGTTGTTCCACACTTGCAGATACTCTGTAAATGGTCTCTGAAGACCAAGGCAGGTTAAACAGCTAATGGAGCATGTACTTGCAGATGTCCGCCTTGATAAGCTTTTTCACTGGTGACATCCTCACCACCTCCATGGGCAGCCCACCCCATTTCTGCAGCATCTCTGTTTGCCCGCCCAGGAAACAACATCCTGCTCTGCAACACTGTCATGCACGCTGGCTAATCTCACACACCCTGCAAGTGGTGCTGATAACAGAGTTGACATCAAAGGGCTGAATCTCATGTCTGATTTATGCTGCCCAGCCATAAATTAGCTGAACTCTACCCCCGGCACCCCATCCCGATGACCTCGGAGGTGCTATATTTACCGGGGCACTCTGTGTGCTAAGTCAATGTGGAAATTGGGTTAGTCATACTTCCCTGGAAGTGTGATCTTGCCCTGCTTGGCTGCAGCCTGTGTGCTTCCCCAGCACCACAAGCACATTCAAAACCGAATGGTTTTCTAGTGAAAAGCCTTCCTGCTCCATTGTGAATCAGGGCCGAAACAATTTACATTGGGAGCCAGCAGGAATTCAGGTTAAAAAAAAAAATAAAAGAAAGGGGTGTACTGAGGTGGCCGACTCAGTGCATTTCACACAGAGGTTTTTTTCAGCTGAGAAAGGGATCAGTGGTTACATGAGATAGGAGAGTCCTGCAGAGAAGTCACAGGAGCAGGGTGTTCCCTAGCTGAACTGCTGCATCTCCCATGAAAACTGGAGCAGCCCCAACACAGAACATTATTGCTGAAACTTAACATGTCATGAGAATGAAAAGAGGAATTACATTGCAAGCAAGCAGTAAACAAGGAGAAGTTACTTGTTCTATGTGGGTTGTCTGAATTTAGAGTTGATGAGTTAGTTTTCTGTATTTGGAGTTAATAGGCTAGTTTGTTGTGTGAATAAAGTTAAGTGTTGCGGTAGTTGTGAGGCGACTTGGAGGCAGGGAGCTTGTGGTCGGTGGGGGTGCCTGCGCCCTGGAGCCCTGGAGCCGGGGACAGCTTGTGACTACGAGATAACGATCTTGTTACCATGCGAACACTGCCTGACTAAGATTCCCGCCTTAGCTAGCTTAATGTCTGTTAAAGTGATTAGCCAATCAGCATGAAACATGTGTGCCTTAGACTATATAAATGTATGTTTGCCATACAATAAAGCGGACACCTTGCTTGCATCAAGCTGCGTCCCCGTCTCTCAATCGCGGCAAATTGGTGACCTCCGACGTGATCGTCAGCGACGAAACCGCCGAGGATTGAAAAACCGCCTACCTGGTGGCATGTCGCGAGTCCCGCAGAACGTGGAATGAGCTGCTGAAAGGAAGCAGGATAAGCCGGCCGGCCAAACAATCCCTCCGTCTGGAACGAGAGGTGAGCTGCGGGAAACTAGCAAAATGGGGAATCAGGAGTCTTCCCCTGAGAGAGACGTTTATGAGCCTATGAAAGCTCTACTTAAGAAGCATGGGAAAAAGACTCTTTCGGAACAAGATCTTAAGTTAATCCTTAAATGGGTGCAGGTTAAGATCCCCGCGGTGACTGCTTCTTCTATTTTTACGCGTGAACTTTGGGACGATGTGGGGGTAAAGTTATGGGACGCAGCTACCTCAGGAGATGAGGAAGCGCAGTATATGCTTCCCAGTTGGAGAAAAATCTTTGAAACCATAAAGGCACAAGAGCAAAATCAGCGAGGCTCCGAGGAGGGAGCTCAGTCACCTCCCTCCTGCCCTTCTAAAATCGCTGGTGGGGCGGAACCCTCTGCGCCACCGTTAGCTTGTGCTGCTGGATATCCCCCGGAGGGTGATCCCTTTGACCCGGGTCCGATTTACCCTGAAAAGGAACCTGATCTTTTTCCCCCTGATCCTCATGAGGTTTGGGGAAAGATTAAGCGCCAAGCGATAAACGAGGGGGAGTTGGAAATAGCCAGAACTATAGTAGCCCCCGTTATATACCAAGGACGGGGGAGGGCTCAAGCTCAGTGGGAAGCTCTTTCTTTTTCGGTAATTAAGGAGTTGCGCCGTACAGTTACCGAGCATGGGTTGTCTTCCCCTTATTTTGCAAGCCTTTTATCTTCTGTATTCGATACATATGTCATGACCCCACATGATTTAAAATCTCTCGCGCGATTGTTATTAACCCCAACACAATATACAATGTGGGAGTCTCAATGGAGAACGGGATTGCAGACAGTTTTGCTGGGTTATGCAGGACATGCTAATGCCGCCTTAGCTGCATTGACTATAGAGCACCTCACAGGAACAGGGCAGTTTTCGGATCCCGCGGCCCAAGCTAGGGACATTCCTCGGGAGGCTTTGGAAGCAGGCAGAGAAGAAGCGAAAAGGGCCTTGTTGAGAGTTTCTGACTCTGGCAGACCCCAAAAAGCATTCACTAGTATCACTCAGGAACCCCGTGAGCCATATATGCAGTTTATGGATAGATTAAAACAAGCCTTAGAGCGGCAAGTTGATAACGTACAGGCTCGGGAGATTTTACTCCTTAAACTGGCTGTGGAAAACGCTAACGCCGATTGTAAAAAGCTCTTGAAGTCTCTCCCAAATCAAAACCCTACCTTAATTGAAATGGTGGAAGCCTGTAATAGAATTGGCACTATGGATCATAAATATGAGGCCATGGCTGCTGTTTTTGCGGCCATGCACAGCCTGATGGGCGCCGACCCACAGCGAAACTGCTATGGGTGTGGAAAACCGGGACACCTTAAAAAAGATTGCTTTAGTGCCAATGCTGGGAAACGACCCCAAATACCTGGAGTTTGTCCTAAGTGCCAAAAAGGGCGCCACTATGCTAATCAATGTCGATCTAAATACGACTCTCAAGGGCGCCCCATACAGGGAAACCGATCGCAGAGCGCGGGACCGCGGCGCGCACAGACACAAGTTCCGCGACCGGCGCCCCCACAAACGCCGGGGGGGGAAACAGGAGTGTTTCCAGTCTCCGCCCAGCAACAGCAGGGAGCACCGGCCTGGACCTGGCAACCGCTCACACAGTAACACTACTTGACTCCTCTGTTCACTTACTGCCTACCAAAGTTGCAGGTCCTTTGCCCCCCCGAACGCAAGCTTTATTATTAGGAAGATCGTCCACCACTCTGTCAGGACTTTTTGTATTGCCTGGAGTGATTGATCCTGACAGTAATTCCGAAATCAAAATTATGGCCTGGACCCCATTTCCTCCTTGCACAGTGCCAGAGGGAAGTCGTATCGCTCAATTGATACTGATCCCTAAGGAAGACTATGTCTCAATCCCTGACCAAATGCTCCCGCAGAGACAGGGAAGTTTTGGATCTACGGGAGAACCACAAATTTTATGGGTTCAAGCCATCTCACAAAAACGTCCTATATGTCAATGCACCCTCATTCGCAGAGGTCAGCAAGTTATGTTAAGTGGAATTATTGATACAGGTGCAGATGTTACCGTTATTTCTCAAGCAAAGTGGCCTTCTAGGTGGCCTTTAGCTGATATCTCTCAGACATTAGCAGGAATTGGGGGGTGTGGAGCTAGCCGCCAAAGCGCAGAAATAATACAAGTTCAAAATTCAGAAGGACAAGTTGCCTCAGTCAAACCGTTTATCTTACCAGTACCTATGGTCTTGTGGGGGCGTGATGTGTTATCCCAGTGGGGGATGTCTATCCAGACACATTTTTAGGTGGGGCCATTGAGGGGCGTGAAACCCTAAAGTTAACTTGGAAAACAGATACTCCTATTTGGATTGATCAATGGTCCCTGCCGCTGGAAAAACTTCACGCCCTCCAAGAAATAGTTAATGAACAACTATCTATGGGACATATTGTACCCTCTACGAGTCCTTGGAACTCGCCTATTTTTGTTATTAAAAAACTGACTGGCAAGTGGCGCTTGCTCCATGACCTCAGAAAAATTAATGACGCTATGGAAGACATGGGGGCCCTGCAACCTGGGCTTCCGTCACCCACCATGATCCCTCGAGATTGGCATTTAACCATCATAGACCTCAAAGATTGTTTTTTCAACATTCCATTGCATCCAGATGATGCTCCTAAATTTGCCTTTTCGGTTCCTAGCGTCAACATGCAAGCTCCTTTGCAAAGATACCAGTGGATTGTGCTACCACAGGGAATGAAAAATAGCCCTACAATATGCCAATGGTATGTAGCAAAAATACTTAGTCCTGTCAGAACTGTAGTACCTGCTGCATTGTTATATCATTATATGGATGACATTCTAGTGGCAGCACAGCACCATGAAGTCATGGAGGAAGCTGTAGCCCTTGTCGTGGCTGCTGTAAAATCAGCAGACCTCTGTATTGCACCAGAAAAAATTCAAAAAATACCACCTTGGAAATACTTAGGATGGCGTATAAGGGCTCAGACTATTGCTCCGCAACCTTTACAAATACAGGCGAATGTAAAGAATTTACATGACATGCAAAAACTGCTGGGTACAATCAATTGGGTCAGACCATTGTTAGGAATCACTAATGCGGACCTTCGTCCCCTATTCGAAATGCTTAAAGGAAGCTCGGACTTAAACGCTCCGCGAACTCTTAGTCCTGAAGCCATAGCTTCCTTGCATAAAGCTGCGGCAGCGATTACCTCCAGACAAGCGCATCGATGGGAACCAGAATTGCCTTTTCAATTAATCATCCTTAACCCTGCTAGACAGCCTCATGCACTTATTTTCCAATGGGATTGCCAGAAAACTGACCCTTTACTGATCATTGAATGGATTTTTTTACCTAACCAAGCCACAAAGACGATTTCTACCCAACATGAAATGTTTGCATCTTTAATCATCAGGGCTCGACAGCGATTACTTACCCTGGCAGGCACGGACTTCGCCCTCATATGTATGCCGGTAAGAAGTGTTTACTTGCAATGGTTACAACAACAATCAGATGCACTAGGCATAGCTCTAACTGGCTATGCAGGCCAACTCACTTCTCATCCGCCTTCTCACAAATTGTTAAGCATTGATTTCCACCTTTTACCTATTCCAAAGCGGAGTGACCAGCCTTTACAAGCCCTCACTGTATTCACGGATGGGTCTGGCAAATCTCACAAATCTGTTATCCTTTGGTGGGATGACCATCGGGAACGGTGGAGCTCAGATGTTGAGACTGTACAGGGTTCTCCTCAAATAGTAGAATTGTCTGCAGTTGTTCGAGTGTTTCGAAAATGGTCTATTCCTCTCAATATAATCACTGATTCTGCTTATGTTGCAGGAATTGTTAGCCGAGCAGAAGCTTCTGTGCTACGAGATGTTTCTCATACGGCACTGTTTAATTTGTTACAAGAACTCATCTTTCTGTTAAATTCCCGTCTTCACCCTTATTTTATTATGCATGTTCGATCTCACACTTCTCTACCTGGTTTTATTGCAGAAGGGAACCGACAAGCGGATTTGCTTACGCTACCGGTGCAGGTGTTACCAGATCGATTAGCGCAAGCTAAACTCAGCCACTCCTTTTTTCATCAAAATGCTGCAGGCCTTAAGCGTCAATTTGACCTCACTACACAACAAGCCCATAATATCATTGCGGTGTGTCCTGATTGTCAAAGGCACTCTTTCCCTTCTATAGCAGAAGGAGTCAACCCCAGAGGGCTACAGAGCCTTCAACTCTGGCAAACAGATGTCACTCATTTTGCTGAATTTGGTCGTTTAAAGTTTGTTCATTGCTCTATTGATACATTTTCAGGAATGTTATTTGCTTCCTGTCATATAGGAGAAAAAGCACGTGATGTGCAAAAACATCTAATGCGCGCTTTTGCTACTTTAGGGGTACCCTCTCAAATTAAAACTGACAATGGCCCCGCATATGTATCTAAAACCTTAACTACCTTTTTTGCCTCTTGGGGTATATCACACATTACAGGTATCCCTCATTCTCCTACGGGACAAGCTTTGATAGAACGATCTCACCAAACCTTAAAACGCCTGTTATTAAAACAAAAAGGGGGAATAGGGGCTGCTACACCAGAGGAGCGAATACAGAAAGCCTTGTATGTTTTTAATTTTTTGAATTGTTCCCTGTTAGACAGCAATCCTCCAGTAGTTCGTCATTTTAGCACAAACACCCTTTTTGAACCTAAGATTAAGCCGCCAGTATTGATCCGGGACCCCGAAACAGGTAAAGTAATGGGACCCTATCCCCTTGTTACATGGGGTAGAGGCTATGCTTGTGTTTCCACAGAAAGAGGTCCCCGCTGGATCCCAGCTAAAAACGTGAGACCTTTTCGAGAGACATTGCAGCAGCCTCCTGAAGACATTCCTGGTCCTGATCCTGCGACTGACATAGAAGACACTACCGATCAATAATTGAATGAACTCTGTTCCAGAGGTTAACAAATGGGAGCTTAAGTGTCCCCAATGTGAAAAATGTAATCCGTGGATTTGTAGAATTTGTGCTAATTGTGGAAAATCACAGTGGCTAAATCGCCATACAGTAGGACGCTGGTGTGATAACTGCCTAACAATTGAGTGGAATACAGTTCAGGTGTTATTGATAACAGGTAGAGAGACAGAATATTCTCCCCGGTATGATTATTATTCTGACGATTGGGGGAAAATTGTAGCACAAAGGTCTGTGGACATTTTATATTCTAAGATTGAATGCGCCAAAGACATTCAAATGAGCATTATTAATAGTAATCCCATGTGTGTTACAATGCTTCCAAAATCAATAACTGCTTCAATGAACAAGATTTTCCTCGTGCAGCAAGGAGCGGACCAAGATCAGAAAGAAATTACGAAAACCCCCAGTACGGAGCTGTTAGTAAGATGTCCTCGAGTTGGTCGTTTGCCGACCTTGGGAGGGTCAGTTAATTAAAACAAAAAGGGGGAGATGTGGGTTGTCTGAATTTAGAGTTGATGAGTTAGTTTTCTGTATTTGGAGTTAATAGGCTAGTTTGTTGTGTGAATAAAGTTAAGTGTTGCGGTAGTTGTGAGGCGACTTGGAGGCAGGGAGCTTGTGGTCGGTGGGGGTGCCTGCGCCCTGGAGCCCTGGAGCCGGGGACAGCTTGTGACTACGAGATAACGATCTTGTTACCATGCGAACACTGCCTGACTAAGATTCCCGCCTTAGCTAGCTTAATGTCTGTTAAAGTGATTAGCCAATCAGCATGAAACATGTGTGCCTTAGACTATATAAATGTATGTTTGCCATACAATAAAGCGGACACCTTGCTTGCATCAAGCTGCGTCCCCGTCTCTCAATCGCGGCAGTTCTAGGTAAATTAATAGCCAGGATCTCATTGAGACATGATAAATGCAAGTTTTCTGAAGGCAAACATCATCCTGTTTCTTGATATTCCCATTTGGTGGGTCTTCTCTAAAGATACAGGGTAAGATTTGGAGGATCTCTCATGCTAAGTAGTCAGACTCCAAATTGAATTCTCAAAAATGTTGGCAAGTTCATAATACAGGAAAGATTCTAAACAATATATTTAACATGAATTTTATTTAAATTATGTTTGAGAGTAAAATAACTAAAATATCAAAACTAAATTATATTTCAGTGATGTGGATCACTGCATATTAATTTCAAACTTCTCTCTTGAAAATTCTGTTCTGCTTTGAGGAATTTCTGTTGGCTGGTGCAAAACACTCCACAGAAACTTCCTGACAGCCAGAGTTTATGGATTTACACTGGTTCAGCCCTGATAGCACTGCCACACTGCATCGGCACCTTCTCACCCAAAGGCCAAAATCTGCCAAAATGTTTGAGAGTCAAATGCATCTCTAATGTAGCTCAAATGTAGCTCTAACTTCCTACCTCATTTGATGGTTGCCTCTCATAAAGGCTCATAAAGTCAGGAATGTTTTCCAACTATGGGGTAGGACACAAGGAAATGGAACGAAACTGCACCAGGGGAAGTTCAGATTGTCCATTAGGAAAAGGTTCTTCACTGAAAGGGTGGCCGGTGACTGGAAAAAGCTCCCCAGGGAAATGGCCACAGTGTGAAGCCTGTCAGAGTTCAAGTCATGTGGTTTAGTTTTCAGTTCTAGGTAGTCCTGCAAGGAGCAGGGACGTGGACTGGATGATCCTTATGAGACTGTCAGAGTCTGTCACGTAGCAGGGTGCCTGTGACCTGGGAGGAGCAAGGCCCTGCTGTAAAGCTCGGGGCTTAATTCTACCTGGACTGTGTCTATACTAGTAAATAAACGAGACAGGGCTCCTGAGGCCAAGTGCCATAACACAATCTATATCCACACACAGCTAAACTTCCTGCTTCATGTTGGAAACTGGACTAAAACTGTGCTGGAGAGACAACCTGGAATATCATGGTAAAGCGACCAAGCCCAGCACCAGCCAGGTCTAAATCCTGGTGCTGAGGGACATCCTGCTGTGGACAAGGATCCTGAGACAGCTGGAGCTGTTGCTGTTCAAAATGTTCATCATCCGTTCTGCCTCAGCAGCTCTGCCGTCATAGCTGTGGGCATTATTCATCCAGGCTAAGTGAGCCAAACCTGACTGAGTTTGAACAGCTTTGGTAGAAGGTTCTTTGAGAACCTGGGTGGTTCAAAGAGACAGGAACTAAGGACTGATTTTGCAGTCAGCTGTGATATCTGTAAGAGGTGAAATGACCCAAGGCCAGGGAAGTCTCCGTCTGACTGATGTGCAGGCAGGGGATGTGTGGTGGCCCTCTCCGTGCCCTTCACACTGAGCACAAGACATTTACTACTTGCTTCAGTCTGCAGCTCAGTGTGACAAAATATGAAGGTGCCAGCAGTCTGCCTTTACCGAGAGCATCCTGCCAGTGGAGACAGTAGGGCTCCAACCCAGTCTGTAAATCCCTGGGAAGTGCAGGAGGAAAATGTCTCTGTTTTTTATATCGCAGGGCCACTTGCTACAAATCATAAAGTATCTCTATGTCTTCTCCAGTTCAGGACCCACAACAGCACGACCTTGGCGACAGCCTCTCCCTGCCAGCAGCTGCTCCGGTTTTCAGCTGGGTTGCACAGATCAGCCTCCCAGTAAGTCTCTTAGACTTTGAGAGCTGCAAAGCATAGGTCTGATCCTGCCCCTTAGCTGGGGGCAAGCTGCCCTCTGGATCTGTGGACTGTCAGGCATTGTCTCACGCTTTGGCTTGTGTTTTATTTATGAGAATTAGCCTGGAGGTTGAGAAATTACAAATAAACTGGCCAATATTTGTGAGTAGAGTTGGGCAGAGAAGGGATTATGCAAAGCAGGAGACACTGGGAAATCAAATAAAAAATACTGTTCTGAAAAGTGTGTTGCATAATAAAAATAACAATTAAGAAAAGAAAAAAATCTGGCCTCTGGACACAAGCCTCTATGGTCATTTTCTGACCCCTGCTCACCCAGCCCTCAGGGAGATGTGCAAAGACAGGCGATTAAAGGGGAGAAAAGGAGGCGAGAAGGGGTGGCCGTGGGCGAGGAGGGGTGGCTGGCAGGCGCCGAGGTGCGATGGCCCCACCGAGGCCACTCATTGTGCGCGGCACGGCGAGCCGGCGCTCCGGTGCCAGCCACGAAAACAAATGCCTTCCCGCTGTCTCCTGGAAATGCTTCCACCGCTCCTGCTGAGTGAGTTCATTTCAAAGCCAGCTGACTTTTTGCCCTTTCTAATAGAGCTTAAAAAGTTTCTGTTTTCCAGCTCCCCCACCCTAACCCCCACCTCGGAGGCATTAATACCGCAGGTTTGTGAAATGCCAGCGGAGTATATGGCAAATCAGAAGGATTAGGAGGGTGATTGGTATCTGAGGGGGTCGGTAAGGTCTTAAGATTCTTCCACGCAGCAGCAGTGAAACGCTATAAACCCGCAAATCTTAAAAGGTATAGGTTAAAGCCAGCAAAATCCCCTTTGGAGTCCGACCCTCCAGCTGCGGGGCTGCCATTGCCCCCTTTCCCATCCCGGCCTTTTTTCCTTTTTTTTTTTTAATTTTTTTTTTTTGGCTCTCCCCCCCATCCGCCGGCTGCGGCGGAGCGGGCCGGGCGGGCGGTGGGTCCCGCGGGGTGCGGCGGGGAGCGCTCCCGGCGCGGCGGCCGCTCCGCTCCGCCCGGCGCTGCCCTGAGCCCGGCCCCGCAGCTGCCCGCCCGCCGGGGCCGTGTGTGTGTTTAGGAGGTGCCGTTTCCCACAGCTCTGATCTAATGCAGCTGTAATTCAATCTCCGTGTGACCGACACTCCGCCGGCGCTCTCCCACTCGCCGGCAGGCTCCTCTCTCCCAGGCTGTGTGTGTTACACATTTACACTGTCAATCTGACAGGCTCCCCTCAAACAACCCCTCTGTATAGATTTACAATGTCAATCAGGCGGGCTGCGGGGGCTGTCTGCGGCAACAACCCCCCCTCGCCCTGCTCCCTCCCCTCCGCCGCCGCTACGCCCGCAGTAGAGTCACCCTATACCTGCCACTCAGCCCCGGCAAAAGGACTTTTGTTTAATGGCATTTGTGTGCAACCACAAAGAGTAAAGGCAGCTGAAGCAGATAAGGCTGAGAACCTGAAACAGATGTAAAAGAGATCAGACCGAGTTTTCTGCGAATCCTCAACTCCTGTGGAGATATATGACCCCTTTTAACCCCATTTTAAATAGGTTAAACTGGGTTTGTTTTATACAGACAAAATGAGACCGGTGCTTGTATAGAAAGTTACCCAGAAGAATGGATCAGCTCCCCCAATTCTGTTCCGTTCCTTATCACTAATCCAACCCATTTGGCTACTACATTGCTTGTCGTCTGAACAGTTCTCTGTGATCTCATTATAACTCACATCCTCCGAAAGATCACAAAGCTGCCAGTTGACCTTTAGCCCCTGAAGAGTCCTAATTTTGGGTTGGCAACTTACAGCTCAACAAGTGAGGCAAGGCAGGCGGACAATAGCAGCGGCTGCGGCCGGGGAGCACGGCACAACAATAAGCTGTCCTTGGAAGTGCTGGGCTGCGATTGTCATCCCAGACACAATCCTGGGAGCCTCGGTTGGGATCGTTTTCTTTTGGCAGACGGCTTTGAACTCTGCTTTTCCCTTCCTGCTTCTACCGTAATTATAAGTTTCTGCTTTTCCCCAATGACAGATTAATCCACCAGGGGCAAGAAAAAATGAAGGAATAAATTCTGCTTGGTTAGTGCTGCTGAGCCTCCATTGACTTGCACCAGTTTACTCCAGATTTGCACCAGAGGGCTCAAATTGACAGGAGAATATAACTTAGTAGTTTGGGCAGTAGTTTGTACAAAAGGCACAAACCAGTTTTTGCAAAGCGCCTTGGTATTCACTACGGATAACAGCAAATCTTTACTGCTCACTTACTGTGGCAGAACCACCCTCCTCTTCCTCTTCCTCCTCCTCCTCCTATGGGCACCAACAGCACTCAATTCTAGAGGATGGTGGGGTCGTTTCTTGAGGGCTACACCAAAACTGGAGCCTCCCACAAGAGCCATTGTGCATGTTGCATCCTCAGGCTGGGGCACTGGCCAAGCTGGGGCAGGACAGTGCTGGTCCCTGCACTGTGTTTCGGGAATCACCAGTCAGCATCACTGGGCTGAACCTTTGGTTGGAGCCCTACAGCTCCTGCACTGTCCAGTGGAAGTGGTGACAGCTCTACAGCCCCTTACAACTCCAACACCATTGCCCTTACCTGTGAGGTGACTTAATGATTGTTTTTAAAACAAGAGTTTCACTGATATCAGGAGGGGACTGTTGAGGGTTTAGATTGCGGAGTCACAATAAAACCCTGGCAGATGTATTGTTAACCTCCTCTCCTCCCCACTTCCCCCTTTCGCCCCTCCTTCTCCCCCCTTCCCACTCAGGACAGGCGATCGGGAGGAAAAGAAGGACAGAGAGAAGAGAGTTGGAAAAATTCAAGATGTTTTACTAATGCTACCAATAAGAACAGAGAAAATAATGCAAAATATATAAAACCACTCTTGAAAGTCTCAGCAACTGCAGAGCCAGCAACCAAAGCCCTGGATTGAACTCTGCAGCCAACCGGAGATGGATTCAGTCTCTCACTAGGCTTCAGTTCGCAGGGACGACTAGCAAGGTCCTCTCCTAATATCGGCCATAAGCAGAAGGGAAAAAGGGACGAGATCCTCGTGATCTCCCACTTTTATATGAAGTATTCACGTGAATGGGATGTTATACACAGTTGGTCAGTTCCTTGGTTACTTGTTTCTCGTTGCCCTTCTCGTGAGATGTCCATCCGTGCTTATCAATAAGTTTGCATTCCATTGCTATGTTTACCAAAATGTGTATCTGGTTCTCCAGGAAAATGCAGCTAATACGAAGGCTTTAGCTGACAGGCAAATTCACTAAAACAGAAACTTGTTTTTTAACAAAACCACGACAGGGCTTTTTTAAAAAATGTTTTCCCACTTTCTCCTAAAAGGGAGGCTTGAAACAAAGCAGACCTAGAAACGCTACCATAAGAAGAACCATGTCTATTTTCTTTTCACGGTTATTACTGACTCATCACAGTTTTCCAGCGTGTTGAGCTTTTGAAGCCAGCTGTAAGAGGTGAAACATATTTAATCTCTGTCATACAGGGATTCTTCTGCATCCCCATGTTTTTCTCTAGCTGTGGATGGAGGTAAAACAGGAAAGTCTTCCAACAGCAAAACAAAGAGTGTGCAACTTGTGGCTATGGCTCTGCTCTCCCACACATGCACCTGTGTCCCCAAGCCTCTAACAACAGCATCAGAGCTAAAAAAGGGAAAATAAGAAATGTGACTGTCCAGTCTGGGAGGGAGAGAGAGAAAACTTCTAACTAGAGGTCATGTCTTAAATCTGTATTTATAGAGCACGTGCTACTGGAAAGAGCCCCAGAGAAGAAGAAAGAACACAGACATGAAAAATAGAAGTGTCACAAAATAGAAATGGAGGCCTCTAGATTTTCCCACTTTTAGGGTGGGTATTTTCTGCTGAACTTCTGCCCAGCACCTGACTCACACCCATGCAGATGACCACAGGTGCCAGTATTTTTTTCCACATTTTGCACATACGTAAGAAAATTCAACTTGCACCAAAGGGCCAGATAACCAAATGTTTGCCACAGCTGCCAGTGTTGCGGGTTCGTGTCCACCAGCAAACAGCCCGAGGTGGGGAGAGGAGGCTCAGCAGATGGGCAGCTGCTCCCCGAGCGGCAGCACCCTGCTCTCGCTTGAAGTTCTTGAAGTTCCTCTGGCTTTGTGCAGACAATGTCCCAGGGCCAAGAGCAGGAGGACACAAGGAGATCTTCTTGCTTCTTCAGCAGGAGGCCAGGTAGAGTTTAGCCTCTCTACTCCCATAATCTCTGCTTCAGCCTGCAAATTAACACCACCACCCTAAATCCACAAGCTGAGCAGAGAGAATTGTTTTTATTTAAAGGCAATGTAAAAAGCCTATAAAAAAGGTTAAAAGCCCCATATAATTATCTTATTTTATTTTATTTTCAGTCCCGTGGTATTAATTAAAAAAAAAAAAACACATTACCCAGCTTGAGAATTTGATTCCTTCTGCCTGATATGGGGAAGGAAAGGAATCTTTCTTGAGAAAGGTCTCCAGAGTCCTTAATCACCATTTAGGGGCCCTGCTCTTTGAAGGGCCATAGAGGAACAAAGTGGTTTGGGGATTAGCGAATGGCTTTTATTTCTTCCCTAATGATGAGAAAAGTGCAACAAATGCCTAGGGCAGATGATAAATTGAGTCAGAAAATGTTGCACGAGTGCCCTTTGCTAAGCTAGAGGATCAGTGTCAACAATATAAAAAAAATGCCTCTGTTTGGTCATAAGAAATAACGTTTGAATCATTAAATAGTAGAGACGGTATTGGTCATATTTAACCGTCTTGTACCTGCAGCCCCTTGGCAAACAACCCCTTTGAAGTGACTTCAAAGGGTCTGTGCACATGAGGAGAGGCTGCAGTGTCAGTCACTTCATTGGTCACTCACAGGACTGCGGAGCTGAGCACAACAGAGCTGAGCACAACAGAGCTGAGCACAACAGAGCAGAGCTGTGCCTGCCCCACAGCTGCATTCAGGGATGGGAGTGAAAAGGAAGGCCCTCCAAAAGCCCCTGAGAATACTCTACTACAAAGAAGAGAAATAAGAAAATACGGTGTGTTTCCTCTGATGTTGTCCCCCGAGCCACTTTGAGCTGGGATTTCTTTCAGTCACGGGGAAAGAAAAAAATAATAATAATTCTAGGAAAAAAAAAAATAGAGTCACGATGCTCTGTAACATGTTTCTGAAAGCATCTGTGGTGAGGCTGAGGAATTCGGGATGGAGCCAGTGTCCCCAGAAGTCACTGGAGACTCTCCCTGGTTTCACAGAGTGCCAAGCCAGGCTTGAGTCGAGACTAGTAGGCAGCATGCTCTGACTAGTAGTCAGGAAGCTCTGCTGGCAAGAAGGGTGCAGATCAGGAGCTGACTTCATAGAAAACAACCAAATCTGCAAAACAGACTGTAATTTTTTTTTCTTTCGTGAGGCTGAGATACCGCTCCACCTCAGAGTGCAGCCAACCAGTTAACCAATTAGAATTAACCAACCCAACTATACAGCAGGATTGTGGAAGCGCTTTTTTTTTTTCCCCTACATTTTATAGACAATTTTCCTCATCTTTGCACAAATGCCATATGAGTTATAGAATTCAGGCAGTCTGTGGTGTCCAGATAGTCAAAGACGGCATCACGATGCTACAACTCTTCTTTTTTTTCTTTTAACTTGAAGGAATGATAGATCCTTGGATCCTTGGATCCTTGGATAGATCTGGAACTCAGATCACCTTCTTTTGAGAAAGCAGTGAGATACTGACAGGAGGTTAATTTTATGTGTTCATTTCACCTCTCTGTTTATTACAGAGGAAGCCCATGAAAATAAGATATTCAAATGTGCAGTGTTTTTATGTCTGGGGTTATACATTTCAGTGATATATGATGTTCTCCTACTTACTGTGGCCACTTAAAAGGTTCAAAAGCACTTTCTGAGGAAAGACACAACATAAATACATACTACATGATTCTGTTCGGCAAGATATTCTTAGTAAGTAACCCTCACCAGAGATGTGTAAATGTTCTTCCTTTTTAAAAAATCTAAAATCAATTTCTAGGTTTTTATGTTCAGAGGATTTCATGAAGAACTTGGGCAGAAGGAGGAGCCAGGCAAGAATCTCAGGATTTCTGAGATAATTAGTATTTTTTTAATGATGAAACATCATGAATAAAAGAGCCAACCATTTATCGTCATGGAGACAAATGAACTACCTGCTACCACAGAAAAGCAGCCTGGTTAGCACCTTTAAGGAATTTAAAAAATTATGATTTAACAAGTGCTCCTCAGTTAGCAGCTGACAGTCAAAGACAACGTCGTAATGCAGAATGAAAACTAGCAACATGCTTTGCTGCGTGTTACCTGAATATATCAAATAAATGCTGAGCTAGCATCATTGTCTTCATTAAAATACCTATACTGTGCAGGTGACGTAAATGGATGAAGTGGGAAAATTACTGAGGTATTTTAAACATAAGGAGCTGAAGAGCTTGTGTTTGTCTCTCTTGTATAATACTAAACAAATGTGGGAGAAATAGCTTTTTGTTAGGGCTGACATAGGAAGCAAATACTTTAACTAAGCCAAAGAAGCGCAGAGATTAGGAAAACACTGTGGTCAAGAAATGTAAGGATGGATGCTATATAGACCTCCAAAGATGCTAAGGAGAGAAATTTAGGAGATGGTTTTTACATATGCCAAGAATGTAATGCTGCCAGCCTTCACGTCTGTGGAAAGGAAAAGTGGAAGCATTTATCAGTGGTTCAAAAGGGCTTCTAGAATAAACAAGACCGGGTTCAAAAAAGGGTTCAGGCAAACTGCCGTGGCTGGAGGGAGCGGAGGGAGGAAGTGAGCAGGAGAGCTGCGTGTTGAAAAGCAGCACCACAGCTTGGGAAGGCCTCAGGTCACAGGAGGGCTGGGAATGGAGACTTGATTCCCAGGGACCAATTTCATTGTGGTCTTCTCACAGGCCAAAAAAAATTTAAAAAATGGAATAATCCCCTTAATCGGGAGCGGACGGGAGGACACCTGCCTTGGACACAAGACCGATGGGGCAGCCCAGGAGGCACAGCTAGAGACGGCTTTGGCTTTGGAGCTAGTCTTAGGAAAAGGGATCCTTCTGCAAGGTAAGAATTAACCCTGGAAGCACATTTGTGATCTTGGAAACTGCAAACGCATTGTAAATAGACAGGAAAGCTAAACACATGAATAGAGAGAGGATCCATAAAGAAAGCAAAATCAATTGTAGTAAAGTGGAGACGGGGATGAGGGCAATAGGTTCAGGGTTGCTAAGTAAAGATGCAAGAGATTAGGATGAGCAATAAGCAGAAGGCCGTCCAACTATAAACAAGCTGGGGAAAGAGGACTCTGGGAAAGCTGTACAAATAAGCAGAAGTGACTTTAAAAGATATTTAGAGGAGCAAAAATAAATCTTGAATAGGGTTCTTCCGAGAGAGCTCCACAGCAGCACCATCACGTGGCATCGGGCATTCAGAGAGGGGCACATGCCCCCCTGCATCCCCCTCTCCCTGTAGAGCAGACAGAGGTTTGGGTCTGATTTCTGCAAATGCTGGCAGCTGTATGAGTTCTTAAGGAATAAATACTAGAAACATTTGGCTAAAGAAGGATAGCACAGGAACTTCCCAGGCAGTCAGATTTTGACTTCATCTGAATGAAAGGCAAAGAGTGGAATAGAAAAAAAAAAAAGAGATAAGCCAAATTTACTCTATATTTTAGAAATATTTTGAAATGTTTTTCATACTGAGTAGATGAACACATTAATACAAGTCAAACCAGGATATGAGGCTTTAATCTGTCAGCTACCAGTGTTTCACAGATAACTTTTCAGCCCTCTCAGTCATGATATTTTATGTATTTAAATAAGAAAACATGAAGTAGAAAATCCTGATAATTTTAATCTTCTTATAGCCTGAATTGATGAAGAGAAAAAAAGGGAGAAAGACGTTTTTTCATTGTGTTCTTTTGTGAGAAAATCAGATACCACATGGTCATAAAGCCCTGAATTGAGAGTGATAACAAGTCTCCTTTCCCAAAGAGCTTACAATGTGGAGAGGGGTAAAAAAATGGTTTTGTGCGTAGAGGGGATAAATGGTCCTTTCATATCCAGAAATGCTTTATTTTCACATGAGTCATAGCGGGTTTGAGTAAGTCCTTCAAAATGCCTCACATTCTGGTTGTGGGCATGGAAAGCCTCTGTCAGAAGTCAAGTTTCTTCAGGTCGCTCAGAGGATGTACAAGAGCCAGGGAAACTCCTGCAGCCACAGACCCAGTCCCAGGTCACTGGCCGCGGCAGTGCTGGTGACCCCATGGCCATCGCCACCACAGGAGCTGTGACATGTGCATGTAAGACTGCTTGGAGCACACCAAAGTGGGATGGCTTTCAGATGTGAGCGAGGACACAGGAGCTCGTCTGTGGAGGTGGAGACCAGCTGGTGCTAGCAACCAGTTTTGGGGTGTTTGAGTGGTTTTTCTTTTTTCCTCTATGTTGTGTTTTTGTCTAGAACACATCCCTAGGGATGGCCAGGGTGACTCCTGTCGGGGAAGTCTTTTGTGCCAGCATTTAAACAGGATCTGTTCAGGATGATCACACTTAATTCATACCGTTCCACATTTTCAGAGCCTTTTTCAGTCCTTTTACCTAAGCCTGAAAGCTTTCAATTGTTTCCTCAGCGTTTCAAGATTGGAATCAGCTCAGGTCTCTGGGTGGAGATATCCTCTGGGCCATGGCATTGTTGCCCTGTCCCCACGAGTGGCGGTGCTTGCTGGGACAGCCGGCGAGCCTTCCCCGAGCCACACAAGTGCCACTAGAGCCGTCAGGGATGTACGTGGCCAGTTCCAATCTGAAGATGGCTGGGGCATGAAAGAAGTAATGGGCTTTGTAGCCCTCTTGGCTGACTTTCCACCAGCCAAAAGCCTTTCTCCATCCACCGTCCTGGGAGAGGCAGAGGAAGGATACGGGAAAAGCCTCCAAGAGCACAGATATCTGCCACAGCTCTTGTTACAGGGTTTCTGGATCTCTTCACCTGTTTCCTTTTTACTGCTAGGAACTTGTTGAGGGTTTTGATTGCAGGGTGACAATAAAACCCTGGCAGATTTATTGTTAACCTCCTCTCCTCCCCACTTCCCCCTTTTGCCCCTCCCTCTCCCCTCTTCCCACTAAGGACAGGTGATGGGGAGGGAAAGAAGGACAGAGAAGAGAGTTGGAAAAATTAAAAATGTTTTACTAATGCTACTAATAAGAATAGAGAAAATAATACAAAATATACAAAACCAATCTTGAAAGTCTCAGCAACTGCAAAGCCGGCACCCAAAGTCCTGGATTGGACTCTGCAGCCAACCGGAGCTGGATTCAGTCTGTCATTAGCCCTCAGTTCACAGGGATGACTTGCAAGGTCCTCTCCTAATGTCGGCCATAAGCAAAAGGGAAAAGAAGGAAAGGGACGAGATCCTCGTGATCTCCCACTTTTATATGAAGTATTCACGTGAATGGGATGTTATACACAGTTGGTCAGTTTCTTGGTCACCTGTTTCTTGTTGCCCCTCTCATGAGATGTGAATCTGTCCTTATCAATAAGTTAGCATTCCTTTGTTATGTTTACCAAAACATGTATCTGGTTCTCCAGGAAAATGCAGTTAATATGAAGGCTTTAGCTGACAGGCAAATTCACTAAAAGAGAAACTTGTTTTTTAACAAAACCAGGACAGAACCATGCCTGAGACATGGAGAAGCCCCCACAGACAGCCTGCTCCCAGTGCCTTTCCTTCTGCAATTGGAAGTTGCTCGGAATTATTCTGGGAAGAGGGGGGATTTTCAAGCAGAGACTTTGGAGGCAGCACTTTGGATGATGAAAATAATTTCCATACTCACTGGAAGAGCTTTGCACCTCCCCTTTGGCCTGTTTGGCCTCTTCCAAGGCTGAATAAGAGTCATTAGAACTTCTGACAGTTTGCTGCAAGCCAGGCCTAATGTTGAAGCAAGGCTATCCCTGAGGATTTTATAGAGCTACATATAAAAATAAATGATACAGTCAGTACAATAGTCCTGCATTGCCAGTTTGATACAAAGATCAGCTTTGTGCCATCTATTCACCTTCTAGTGCACTTTGAATACGTCTAATGAGAGATTTCCACCATGGAAACGATCAGGAGATGCTGTCCTGTCACTCAGACACCTTTCTCTCCTTGCAGCCACCAGCCTGTGGCTGGATTTGTTCCCAACATCTTAGTGCCACATCTACCACATACTCACATATATTAATCAGCCTCTCTGGTCTGCATGTTACTTGTCACTGGAAGAAGGTGAATGTATTATAAGGCGAGTCACAAAACAGTCAAGACCAAGCAGAAAAAGCCACAGAGATTCCTTTAACAAGCAACAGCTGCAGGATGCAGCCAACAGAAGACAGTCTTCAGCAATTATAATGAAAAATCTTAGCCAAGACACCAGTCAGATCTGAATTTGTCTCTTTTTATCTTACCATGTTGCTCTGCAGCCACGACATCACCTAATTTAACTAAGTCCATCATCACCCTGCCATTAGGCACTGGTGAGGAGCTGCAGGGACCCTGCAGGGCTCAGCGCAGCCAAGAGGGAAACCTCCAAAGGTGCGTTTTTGCTCCATTTAATCAAACCCATTTGCTGCCAGGCCAACATGTGTCTGACACTTAAAACCCCTTCAACTTGCACGCCCCAGAGGGCAGTTCCTGAGTTTATAAAGATACAGCACGGTCAAATCCTGTTGGTATTTAATTGCCAGCATCCTCTGTAGCAGGTGCCTGTGCCACAGCCACCATTCCCATCTGTCAGGCTAAGTCCAAAACAAGCACCAGGGCTGCTCATCCTGTGGGACATCCCACCAGGAAATGTCCAACCTGAAGAAGCAAATTGCAGCTCAAACTGGGGGCTCCTGTGGCCACAGTGGATAAGGAGCACTGCCCAGTCTGCCTCTCCTGGTGAAGAAGTTGCTCAGTTTCCAGACATGTCAGCAGGGTCAGGTAAGTGTCTGAATTATTTCAGAAAACAAAAATGTCTAATACAGTTTGGAGAACAGATTTGACAGAAACATGAGAAAAGAAAAAGCAACAGTGAGACCAGGACACCATCAGGTTTTAGGATTAGCCCAGCACACCTTGGGCATCTGATGGATCCTCAACGGTGCTGGTAGTATCTGACCCAGCTCCCTCAAACGTCTTTTTCACAAAGATGCATGAAAATGTCTGTGCAATCATTGACCTCAGGCCACAAATGCCACTCCTTGCATCTTGGGCCTTTGTCTCACTCCTGCAAAGGGACTTGCCCACTCTCAGACTGTCTCCTGCTTGTGTCACTGTGCCACAAACGAGGCTCAGGTTAGGCTGGGCTCAAAGCCACATGGCCAGACACTTTTTTTTTTTTTTTAAATTCCTAGGTAATGTATCTTCTGATTTGAGTTCATCCTTACATCTTTCCCCTGTTAAAGAAAGCTTTGAAACAGATCTTTATTCAGCTGCATCAGCTTCACTCTAGAAATGTAGCAGTTTGAACTGTTCTCAGTTGGTACCTCTAAAAACTGTAGTCCTTGGTTTTTATCTCAAGAATAACAGTGCCATAAAACCAACATGCCAGATTTCGTAAAACAGGACCACCACTGTGCCTTTTATTTAAACCCAGTGACCAGATTCAGATTCCCTTCTATGAAGATTCAAGGATATCTGTCATCCTTCCCCAAAAAAACATCAGTAGATGATTTTTCTTCTGCAATTCCCATGTACACATTTATATTTGCTCCAGTTTGCATGTGAGTACTGCTGTGAGAGAGCATGGGAGGGACAGGAAGAGCCAGGAGAGATCATAGAAGGCAGAGCAGGTCTGTGGGGATTCTTCCCTCTGCAGCATCATCACCTCATCTGACACTAACATCACCTCTCTCTTATCTGCCTTAGCAGAAATACCTCACTCTCCATCCTTATAACCATTTGAATTAGGGAAAAGACCATGAACTAAAGCTGGAATTTGAGGTAAAAAGCAGTGTGTGGGCTTTATCTCCAGCTGGACTACTGTAGTCTGTGGTGGTGTGTGTGAGGATGGCGATGGCCATGGTTGTGGCCATGGTGGCCATGGTGCAAGGTTACCTGAGGTTAGGCATGGTGGAATCCCAGGTCTGGTGCAAATGCCAAAGCTCAAGCCAAGAAGGGCGACAAGGTGAAGCAACCAGTAAGCCTCTGGGAGAGCTGGTCTCCCATGTCATGGGTGAGGGGCAGCAGTGGGAGTTGTTCTGGTGTCTGTAGAGGGGAAAAGAGAAACGTAGTTAGATGAGAAGAGGATCAGCCACATGGAGGAGTGAGGAGGAAAAAGGGGCTTCTGGAAAAGGTGACTTCTGGATTTTTCTGTACTTTCTCCCCGTTCTTAGGCACAGCCAAGATAAAACCTTCTCCAGACCCTGCAAGTTGATGTATCAATCAAGCTCCTTTCCATCCATCTGTTAACATGCACAATTGGAAAGAATTTTCAGAAAGATCTAGTTAAACCTGATATATACCACAGAGTCATATTTTCTACAAACCTCCCACAAAGCCATTCAAACCTTACCTAAACTTAATGTTGCCAACTCTCCTGAGATTTTTTTCGTGGTGTTTTGTGATAATGGGTGTTTTTCCTGAAGCTCCAGCTCCTGAGTGGAAATCATTATGTGAGAATCTCAGCTTTCATTAAAAAGTAGATGTCTGTCCCTCAGGGCCATGAAAGAAAGCACAAAACTGAATGAAACAAACCCTACTGGCTTAGAAAACAGGCAAATAAAAAGAAGCCCATGGTAACTACCATGACCACAGCTCAACGTAGCTCCTGGTCCTGGATGGCTGTGGCAGAACTGTCCTGTGCCACCATGCATTGCAAAATAAAGGTGTATAAACTTTAGTTTGGTACTTGTTGGGTGATTGGATGCCTTCATTATATTTTAGTTTGGAGTGCACAGAGGTAGAAATAGATTCACTGATATGGGCTCACACACAGTCACATACCCATGCCAAATATCAGGTTTGCTGGTGTTGACACAGCCATCATTTCAGTTACAGCTACATAAGACCCAGACAAATTAATCAGCCTCACAAGAGCCCCACTACAGATGTTGCTCAGTTATAAGGAGCCTTCAAAAATAACACGAAGACTCTTAGTTTTCTGATCACAATATTAGGAATAAATGCTACACAGCAAAGAATGACAAGTGCTTACACGTCACCTGCTGACTTTTCTAACTAAACTCCTCAGAGTACAAAAAAGGCAACAGAAAGAAACAATTTAATCCTTGTCCTCATGTGGAAACACATTCAAAAGGAGCAGGAAGAAAAGGACCTGCATCTTTAGCTTGGCATCTCTGCCAGTCTTTTATGTACAGATTTCATTTCAGTGCATGCTTAAACTGTTATATTTTAATTTTGAGAACATAAACATTTTATATTTAGTACAGAAAGAGCTGGTTGTTCCCAGCCACGAATGCTTTGGTGATTCCTTTCTGCCAGTGAAGGACAGCGTTTTTCAGAGCAACTACATCCCTGACTTTGCTGCCCAGAAACAGCGAAATGCAGAATTAGGTGCTGCGCTCCTGTGTTGCTACCATTTTCTTTGGGACCAACGTGAACTGCTATAGAAAAGGAGCAGGGAAAAAAATTTCAAATTGATCAAAAGGACAAAATGTTTTGTGACCTTTGAAACAGCACTGCAGCAATTCAGCCGCCTCAGGAGCGAGCACCAGGCACAGCAGCATCAGTAAGCTTCGCATTAAGGAGCTCAGTCCGAAGGTTTGCCTGGGGGACAAAGTGCTGGTTTAAATGTTTTTAAATCTCAGCTCAAATGTGCGCACACCCTGCTCAGCAAAATATATTCTAAGCCTTTTCTCTTAACACTTCTTATTTTCTGACTAAGATAATTGAATGACTCAGTGAACATGGCTGGCATTAAAATCCCAGGGGAGGGAAAAGCAGAGGTAGCAAGCTCTAAATCCTCTGCCAAATCCCCTTTTCATAATTTATAGTCTGTCACCAGTTTATCACCAAGAACTGTCCCTCTTTTTTTCTCGTTCTCCAGGCTCCTTTCCCAGTGGACAGTCCATGCCAGCTGTCTCGGCAGCAGGAACGTCCTTTTTTTCCCAAGCCTCGACCTGTGGGAAAATCTTCATTGGCCAGTAATTGATTCCACCCTGCCAGCTCCATTACTTTAGTCTACAGTCAAACTGCCAGCAAGCTGGAGACAGGCAGCCTCAGCCCTCCCCTGCTCCCGCTATTGAAGTCGCTCCTGCCTGGGCCCTTGGCTACTGGGGCTCTGAGTTGATGTGTCAGCCCGCCCTGCAATTAGCACTAATCTCAAAATTGGCCTTTGCGAGCAAAGCCAAGCACCTGACAGCTAATTGTTGATGTCAGACTGATGTGCATTTAATATGGAAAGGTTATTTATCAAAGGGTACCTTTTTTTTTTTTTTCCTGTTGGCCTTGGTTTGTCTCTGGATTGCCACAGGCGCTTACAGCCCACAAACCAATAAAGATCTTATACTTCATTTAACTTAAGGAGCCTTCTAAATACCCTTTTCAAGCTCTCAGTGTAGAGCAGCGCAGTACTCATCTATTTATATTGTCTATAAAGAAACTGCTGCTAACCAAGCAGTTATTGTTTTTAGTCGCTTTTTTTTGGAATCAAAATATTGAGGGGCGAAAAAAGGTTGATAACAGAATAGCAACTGCCAGCCGGCCCTGGGATTAAAAATGAATTAAGTTTTGACTCATCCCCAGAGTCTCGCCAGTCTTTCTTTACACCAGGCTACTTCAGTGTTTACAGTATTACCTACACTTCCTCTGGCTGCATGTATCGTAGGAAACACACAGGGAAAAATACGGTCCTGTTGATTTTAACTCAGGTTTTGCCACTCATTACGCCAGAGCAGGGACTTGCCTGGTGGCTTTGCAGAAACAGAAGGACGCGTTCCGTCAGGTCCTCATCCCATGATCAGATGGCAGAAGGTGAAGCCTCGTGCACACAGGAACCCCACACACTGCAGTGAAGTTGTCTGACATCCATCTACCGTAAAATGGGGTCTCTTGCTGACGATGGTCATGGCTAAATATTTTCCATTGGGAGCATTTTCTTGATGCTGCACAGGTTACCATCTAGCACCCCTGTAAGTGGCTTAAAAAAGCAAACCCACCAGGTATTTTAAGAGAATCACGTTTGTTTGGACTGGACACACACGTTTCAAGTTGTGCTGAAGTCCTGCTAAAAAAACAGTAAGGTTTTTGCAATCGCTAAGAGGAAAATATACCCTACAGAACCTAGGAGGTCAGCAAAGATACTAGTGGCACATATAAAACTCTGGCACACAACCTACAGTAAAAAAAAAACAACAAAACAAACAAACAAATCAACCTGATATTTTAAATGAAGCAAGAGAGAAGACAGTCTCCAGCATTGAAATCATGTATGAAAAGTGGTAAATCAGACAGGACACAAACACAACAACTGTTTGATACAAATCATATTCTGACAGGGAACCAAAAAGTACCAGTGTGAATTGTGTGAAGCAATTGCTCATACTCTTTCCACAGGTGGAGGAAAACATTTTCCATGTATATCGAATGCATTTCCTTTTTGAATCAAGGTGGTCAAATATTTCAGAGTCTCTATCCTCTAAATACTGTGTTTTAAGATATAGAAGTATGTAATTTGTATTATTCCACCAACTTCAGACTGCAAAAATTTAAGCAGAAAATATCCAGCTGTGCAGGATCTAGAGAAGGATTTTCACATGCAAAAAAAATATCTTTCAAAAGAAAATATTAATTAGTTCACATTTCACCATTCATTAGGTTTTGTCTGGATAAATACATCTGTGCCTTACTTTAAATATTAGGTTTTATCCTCTACTGTTTAATAAATTTGACAAATTAGAAAGTTGGAGGTGAATGAAAAGTGCAGTAGCCTTTAGTCAGAGCAATGAATGGAGCAATGTGAGCAGGAGAAACGGAGGTACCCAACTTACTGGGGCTGGGTGCTGTGGTGAGGAGGAGCCGCTCTCAGCACCCAGCAGAACTGACGGCAAAGTCCTGCCTGTCCCGGTGGTCCCCGGACAGGCGGCCCAGAGACAAAACTTCCATCACCGTAAAAGTTGCTGCTCTACCAGGCCGGCTCCGCTCGGCTGAGACCAGCAGTCACGTCACTTGCTCTGACGGGTCCCTGGCACGCTGGTCCTCTTGGGCAGAAACCGCAGGCCACTGCGGACTGAGGGAGAGCAGCTCCTGCCCGGGGCTGTGCATCCCAGCCTGGAGCTGTGTGTGGGGCAATGGGCCACCCACAGAACCTGAGAGCATCCTGCACGTGTCTGCCACGGCATGTCCTCCTGCCCGATGAGCACCCACCCTGGACACAAAACTCCCCGTCTGGCAACCCTGCAAGCAGCACTGAACTAAGCGAGTGCTTCATTTTAAAGACATGCTTAAACCCCTCTGGGTTGGTCCTCGGCTGGGATTTAAAGATGTGTTGGGAAGTTTTGGCAGCGTTGGTTTCAATTTGGCCAGCAAGGAGATGTTGAAAGCTACATGACTGCATCCACACTGGAGTTTTGAAATGTGTTAACTAAGACATTCTGTTACCAGCTCTTTCCTTCCTACACAAGACAATACCCACCGGGTGATAAATGTGTCTGAAGTGATTCATATGTTTTAATGCTTTCCTGAATACGGATCAATTTTAACACTTTTTTCAGCACTTGTATCCCGGCCAAGACAAAACCGATGGCTCCAGTCTGATTCAAGCACACATTTAACACCCTCTGCTGAGCAGGTCCTACAAGAGGAGAGAGTTCAAGAAGTCACCTCGCTTACTCCCCTGCTCAGGGCAGGAGAGCAGCCGGGTACATGTTTGTCTGAGCTGTCCTTCAAGATTTCCAGTAGTGAAAGCTGCACAAATTCCCTCAGGCAATTTGCCCTATTCCTTCAGTTTTCTTACTGATAGAAATTATTTTATGAAGTCTAAGGCAATGCTCCCCCACTGCAATTTAAACCATCACTTTTCTGTCCTGTCTTCCATGGACATGGAGAATGTTGCTCCCCACACTGACCTTTGTTAGTCCAAACAACGCTGATTTTTCAATGTTTCCTCAGAAATGTATCCCAGGCCCCTGAGCACAGTTTTCTTATGCATGCTCAACCACTGACCCACCTCCTGTTTGCAGTAGTGAAACTAAAACTGGAACGGGTGTCCCAGTGGAGGCCACACCAGTGTGAGCATAGTGGAAGGGTGAGGTTGTAGGTCCTATCAAGCTATTATCCTATTACATGTCCCAGTAGGACACTTGCTTTCCCTACCACAACATGACAATGCTGAATTGTTACTCTCTGAAATGCCATTTTTGCAAAACTGTTGCCTCACCTATATCTGCACTCCATCACTTCACAGGTCGGGAGGGTTGCTGGGCCCAGATGCTTCCCCGGCTCCTCTGTAGCACGGAGGTTTTGGGCACAACTCCTGCAAACCTGCTGTTCCCGAGAGGCAGCCTCTTACCACTAGTTTTTACCCAACCCAGATATCTCTCCACACATCACCTCACATCATGGGGACCCGCTTCTTCCCTGCAAAAATGTAATTTTCACCCTTTGTGGAAGCCTCCCTGGTGCTCTCCAGCCCCTGCATCGCTCTCCCTCCTGGCAGGGCAGGATGGAGCTGACACGGAGGGGATGCACCTGTGGCGTGACAGACGCAGTAAGATGTCCTACATGTGGACAAGCATCCCTGACTCCAATGGAGGGGCTCTTTGGGAAGGGCCTGTTGATGCCAGAGTAGGAGCACTGTCTTGGAGAACATCCTCCTTCTGCACAGCTGAGGCCCATGGGACAACCAGCAGACTCGAGAACTGAGGTGCACGTGCAAAGGACAGAAGCTGGAGCCTGATTCCATGCCCCTCACCTTTGAAGGCAAGGAAGCTAAGAGCCCTGATCTCTGCTCCCCCACCGCTCAGCTGGCAAGTGTGGGCACCTCCGTGGTGATCACAGGTGGGTTTCTTTCTAATTCCTCCATGACAAGCCTCAAAAGATGGCTCTGCTGATAGACTGTCCTAGTACCATTCTTGTCTTCAATTTATATAACATAAACAATGTTTAGACGGCAATCAGTGTACATCCTAGTGTGGCAAACAACAGCTGCTAGTTCAACAAACAAAAAAAAAAAAGAGGGGGAGGGGAATTTACATTATATAAAGTTTTCTCCTACTTAAGTATTAATATCACTAGATAATATATATCCTTGTAATCTGGAACAAGGGTTTACTTCTTAGGATGTAAAAGCCTCTTTCTATCAGATTGGAACACGCATGTCTTGGTTAGCTTATATCTTGGGTTACTCAAAAAAAGAAGGGAAAAATTGGAACCATTTCATCAGCTAAAATGAGGAAAAGCTCTCAGCTAGTCCAACCAAAACAATGACCTGATGCAAGACTCAAGTCTTTCAGGTAATGCTCAAGGGAACATTTTAAATAAGGAAAAAAGAGTGGAAGTGGGAAAAAAATATCATCATTGTATTCTTATTCAGTAATGTTCCTCTACCAGCATTAACAGCTTATCTTGCCATCTAAGCACTTCTAGATAACAGACTGGGTTTTAAGTTGAGTACAGACTGTACCAAGTCACTAAAACCCTTCTATTGTTAAAGATTATGTAAAATGGTCAATCAAAATGTCACTTCTTCCTGCCCGGCCCCCAGGCTGTTATGCTGCACAGTTCCTTATAAAAGCCAAGTGTAAGGGGGGAGCAAAGCACCAAGAGCTAGAAAATGGCACATTGTAGAGCCGGCAGGCACCCAGGACATCCCACCACCACAGAGATAAATTTCAGAGAGTTGTACTGCAAGGTCACCTAAGCAAAGAGAGAAAAATAGCTAAATTGAAATAGTTTCCTGAGTTTGTCCTTGTAAAAACATTTGTGTTTAGCAGCCTGTGCCCCTTCAGCATTGCTGAGGACCTTCCCATGCCTTGGCTAGTACAGCAGGTCCCAGCACAACACGGATGCAGAAGATGAAGCTGGAATAGACTTGGGAGAAGTACGTTTTTCTAGAATTTCAAGTGAGATTTTGTTTCTAGATACCTACGCCACATCTGTCATTCAGAAATAAGCTGTGCCAGATCAAAACTATGAAAAATAATGAAATTTGATAACTGAATTCAAAAAGTTGCTTAGTTTTCATGGTGGTGGTATGTTTTGATTTTTTGTTTTGTTTTGTTTGGTTTGGTTTGTTTTGGTTTCCCTAAATAAGTTTCCATACCTATTTTAGTGCAATTTTGATGGTGCTTTCTGAGAAGGCCTAAACTGGTACAGGGTGGCAGGTACAGTTTGGAGCTCCATGGCCAGTGCTCTATGGGATGGGAAACAGCTCCTGTGAGCCCAAGAAATCCCACAGGCATCACGAGCAGCAGGGCTCTGGGAACAAACTCCTCCTCTGCAGGAGGGCAAAGTGATCACCTCAGCCATGGAAATACCTGCAGACGTCAGAGCAGCTTTGACGGAGGGAAGATTGATCAGAAGAGCAATCAGGCCTCAGAGAGGTGGGAGGTCTAGGCAAAGAGAACGTCACATTCCGTATGTTGTGACCTCTTTTTTCTTCCCCCCCCCCCCTTTTTTTTTTAAGGCAGATGCCCATATTTCTTCACAGGCCAGCTCACACTAAGTGATTTTTCACACTAGTCGCTGCTCCCAGGTTAAACACAGGTAAGCATTGCTAAATGCCTTGGAGGACACAGCGCTCTTGAAGCCCACCCAGAGGAATGGTGGGGTTAGGTGAATGTCATGGGTGAAACTCAGTTTTAGTCAACTGCAGCTGGTTAACACAGCACATGGAATGTGGTCCAGAAACCTCATCTGAGAGCAGATCCCCTGTTTGGGGTGGATGACTGAGACGAAAACAGCTGTACTGGGAAAGCCCAGTGTTGTCCAGCTTCCAACCATTAGCAGATTTGCCTAAGCCAGCAGCAGCTTCTGTGCATTCAGCAACCCTTGACAGCCTTCCCTTCCATCAATTTGTGGAATGTCCCCTTCAATCTGGGCATTTTTTCAGCCTCCGCAGCATCCTGCATCAAGGAGCAAACTACGCATCATCTGGAGAAGGCTTTTTCTTCTGTTTGCTCTAAACCCTTGCTGGCTTCATTGGATGCCCCTATTCCTTGAACTGGAAGAACAATCAATCTCTACCAGAAAATGATGTTGGAGACCTCTATCACACCTGCCCTCAGTCTTCTCTTTTTCTCAGCACCAGAAGGAGATGCAAACCTGTTGCATCTCACCATTAATGCTCATATTCCTGGGAAAACTGAGCAGGCAGGAGAGCTGCACACATTTGTGCAGGGTTTAAATAAGCCTTTTTAAAGTAGCTGCTTAACATACAAATGCCTTTCACGTTTCAAGACAGACAAATCCAGTGTATGTTCTAATTAAGGAAGGGATCAGATGATGTGTCTTCTCCCCAGCAGAGATTTTCCAAAATTTCTGCCTGGGTTCAGCTGGGTATTCTAAGCACACGGACTGGCAGAGAGGGGAGATGGGTAACAGAGGGCTTGTGCTATTTGTGATTTGTGCTAGAGACTACATGAAGAAAAGGAACAAGAAAAATAATTCCCACTTCTCAAATGTCCAAGCGCTGTTCAAGTCTAAATACAGTTTGTATTGACAAGAACAGCAAACCACCAGCACATCTCATTTTCATCTGATATACATGGGGGTTTGACATGATAGATTTAAAGGAAACCTGTGTAGCATTGCACCAGGATACGCGTCCCCTCATATACAGCATGCATATGCACACAGGCATAGCTGTATCATGTGCTGGCAAGTAACCGAGAAGTTTAGCAAACATACCTGAAATATCTCACATACTTAGAGATACCAAACAGGCTCATTACACCATTCTCAGAGTTTCTTTCCCTCAGCACCCCACATCCCCCAGCCATTCAAACAACAGTTGTTCATGTTGGCTTGCGTTCTCACACAGTCATCAATTAGAAGGTGACGACTTGAAAAACTATCATTTGTCATTGCAAGCCAAAACGAGCAGCCCTGCTCCTTCATACTCAGCTCTGACAAGGAGCTTCCCCAGGCCTGGGCTTGCTCCAGGGCTGTGTGTGATCTTGTCCCACTGTATGGTCCCTCTGCTGCCTCCTCCTCCTCTTCCTCCTTTGTTCCCTGTCCCCTGCACCCACTGTTGTACACTCTTCTTGCTCTCCCAGGCTTTTTCAGGGAGGAAAGCTTTCTCTCTCTTCTATTCCTTCTCTTCCTTCTCTTCCTTCTCTTTCCTTCTTTTCCTTCTCCTCTCCTCTCCTCTCCTCTCCTCTCCTCTCCTCTCCTCTCCTCTCCTCTCCTCTCCTCTCCTCTCCTCTCCTCTCCTCTCCTCTCCTCTCCTCTCCTCTCCTCTCCTCTCCTCTCCTCTCCTCTCCTCTCCTCTCCTCTCCTCTCCTCTCCTCTCCTCTCCTCTCCTCTCCTCTCCTCTCCCCACTGCTCCAACCATATCTGCTGGCAATCCACGCTCTCAGATGCCCACGACAGCAGTGATATCCGAGCAGCAGCTACAAATACCCCAAATACAACATAACCGCTGTGTTTCAGGTGCTTAATCTTGCTATTCCCTCCATTGCAAAAGCACCCCAGACTGAATGTTGGTGCATTCACAAGGAGTTGAGTGATAAATGAAGAAGGCTGAGGACTAAATCTGCTTTACAAAAGAATCTGAAGGGTTTATGGAGCAGAGAGGGTACCTGAGCTGTGCAGAGAGTGTGTCTGAGTGATTGTACAGGATGGCCCAGCTAAGAGGACAGTAGGCTGGAAATGGCAAAGAAAAAAGGAAAAGAGAAGTTGGGCTGTCATGAAGAAGCTTCTTGGCAAAGAAATCTAACAGACAAGACAGGGAGGGGGTGCTCCTCTGCTGTAGTCATTAAAAACTGGACTGACGCAGAGAGGTGGGGTGGCCCTGGAGGGCGGTTCCCTGTGAGCCAGACAGGGCTGGTGGCCCTGGTCCCCTGCAGCGGGACTTGTGCCGGGGAACCTCCTCTCCTGCAAGCACATGGTGTCCCCCCTGGGGCAGCCCTCACAAAACCCTCAGGCGACAATTAGGCCCCAAAGGAACCGAGTTCCCCTGGCGCACAGGCTTCTTCTGCACTGTTTGTGGCCGCAGCATATGGAAGTCACTGAGGTTGGCCTTGCAGTCCAATTAAATTTAAAAAAAAAGAAACAAAAAAGCCCTAGCTCCCTTGCTGGGGAGGGTGAGGAGGGGGACGGTCTCCCCGGTAGCTGCCTAATCGCTCACGGAGTGACGGCTCTGCTCCTGTCAGCACAAACGAGCAATTACGATTAATGGGCTGTGGCAATCGGATCCCAGCGCTAACAGAGCCGGCAGGTCCCACCATTTGCATGCCGTAAATTATTCAGGCTGTCAGCTGTTCGGATGCGAATCGGTAATGTTGCGGTTAAACGCTGGCCACATGGCTAATTTGAGGTGTGCCCACCAGCCCCGGCACTATGGAGAATTGTCTCCGTGCCGGGGTGGACAGCACAGCTGTGCCACCGGCAACCCCCCACCACCCCGGCTGTCGCAACACGTGCACGGCTAATGACATGTACTTCTGGGAGCAAGAAAAAACAGGAAAAGCCCAACAGGGTCTCATTTAGTTCAAGCTTCAAGGAACTGTGGGCTTGAGAAGATGGGGAGAGCTGGGTGCCAGCGAGCAAGCTCCAGTGACTAAACCTACCTGCACCTGCAGCCATGGCCAAGTGTTTCACAGAGCATTTCTACACCAAAAATGAAGCATCCCAGCATAAACTCGGGATTTTTCACCTAAAACTGATTTTTAAAAAGCCAAAGGTGGGGCTCCAGAAGGGCGTCCATTCAGGTGAGGATGAAGCGAGAACCTGGCATGAGCATCCTCAGACTGCTCCAGGTGAATGAGACGTGCATTGCCAATATCCCATTCTGCCTGTCCAGCTGCCAGAGATGTGTTTTAATGTGCTTACCCTCATGAAGAAAATAATTCTTTCAGAATAACCCTTCAGAGTGGAAAGACTGAACTCTCCTAAGCTCAAACACTGAACTTCAGGAGCACAGCTCAAAGAATAGCAAACATGGGGCAGAAGGAAGAGAGTAATTTGGAAAGTAACGGGAAAAAAATGGCATGGGCAGTTGTCTACTCACACATGCATCCAGTTCTTCATCCTTCTTTTCCCATGAAGAGAAGGGGCAGCAAGGGATCTGACACAAGCAGAAAACCAAACTCAGAATGACCAAGCCACTTCTTCACTAGCACCTCAGTGTGGACAACTGCAGCAAAGTCCCATCATTTATATTCAAACCAGACTTGATTTATGCAGGGGTCTGCCTACATGCATTGGTATGCAGCCTGAGGGGGACTATATTTCATTTCAGGAGCTTGAACTGGTTCAGAGTTGTCTCATGTGGCTCTGTATTTGTTGTCTCATGTGGCCCCCTGTATCCTTACTAAGAATCATCCCCCCCAGCAGTATTGGCAGCTTTCTTGGGAGTACTTGGCTTTTTCAAATACACAGGTCTTTTAGAAGAATTTTATTAAGAAACAGAAATAGTGACCAGTATTCTTCTGAGAAAAAGAAAAACACCGTAGATCAATCCTCAGACTTTCAGAGTTTGAAATTAAAAATGAAGAGTAATAAAGGGGAATGGCAAATAGTAATACTTGGTGTAAGCACACTAGCATAAATTGGTAGGAAAGTCATTAATAGCAAAAGTATGTTTAAGAGCACGAGGACACTTTGCTAAACAAGTACCTGTCCCTGAAGGTATGGGCAGATCAAGGAGCACGTGTCAGCACAATCTCTTCAGCACTGAGCCCCCATCTATTTGAAAATGTCCGGGCATATCCCATTCAGTCTGCCTGGATTTAGGACAAGTAATTAAAGAGAGTGTGATTGTAAGACGGTCAAGCTATTTCAGATCTACAAAGACTTCAAATCCATTCAAGTGCTCAAACGTATGCACTGAATAGTCTCATCGTGACCAAAGGGTCATGCAGCAGCATGGAAATTTAGGCAGCAGTGTGGGTTTTTGCACATTAGAGCCATATTTTTATCCTCATTGAGGCCCAGCATACTTATGCATATATACACCAGCGGTAAAACAACATTGATTCTTTATGAGAGTATGACCATAATCTAACTTGACAAATGCAATTGTCAGCATCCCTTAAAGTAAATTATAACTATGCCCCCTTGGCTAAATCCTGAGCCCTTTCAAAAAACAAGCAGCTCTCTCCCAAGAGTTGTGTTCTCTGCACTGTGTTTTCTGACATGCTTTCCCACCACCAACCTTTCATCCTGTTGAACTGATTTCCATTGTAAGTGGTGGAAGGCAGGGAGGATAACTCCCGTTAACTTCACACTGGTGGCATGCAGGCCTGTCCAGATGAAAAGTGGCACAGGGGGTATGTCCTCAGTAGTGCTGGCTGCCAAGTCCTGTGTGAAGGAGCTCAAGTAGGGTCATATGTATATACAACTGTGCTCTTCTATAAATAGCAGGTAAGCTGGGGCTAACAGTGGGGAAAAGGTCCTCCCCAGCTGCCCATCTTTAGAACTCACGGGTTGTCACTGTGTTGGTGATGGCATTTCATTAGGTGAACCCTTCCTTCTGTGACAACATTGGATCTCAGCCCCAGCCTGTGTGTGGTGACAATTTTAGGGGAAGATGAAGGCTTGGGGTCCTGTTCACACATACAGCTTGCTTCACAAGAAAAGGGCTGAACCTGCCAAACCCGAATCCTGGTATTGCCATCTGCCCTGAAGCTGTGCCTGGTGCCCTTACCCACTGGCATCCTCTGCCCCAGTGCTCAGCAGCTTTCCTCCTGGAGATGGAAAGGCAGCTGCCCCAAACTCATGCCAGATGCTCCTCCTGCTCTTCCTCCCTCCCTCTGTCCCTTCCTCCCTCCTGCTCCCCAACCCTATAAGCAACCAGAATGACTGATTAGCCTTAAGTTGTACCAACAGCAGGGTCAAAGTTGGATGGAAATTCACTGGGTGTGAGTTTCTGGGGTGGGAAGTAGCAGAGCAGCTGTGCAAGAGCAGCAGCATCTCCAGATGGCTCAGCAGGAGCCCAGGAAGGATGTGTCCATGGCCCTAGCACACCTCATCTATCTTAAGGTATCTGATGTTGACCTTGAAAATAATCTCAGATATAGAACTCTGCCACTCCTATGCTTCATGTGTGCAGCTTCCAGCGACAGGATGAAAATCTGAAGGACTAACAGGTTTATCAGGTCATGCTTTAGTCCCTGCTGTATATGTCGGCCACTCCTATTGCTGCCGAGAGACCCGCTGAGAGGGTTTGTCCAGCTTCCTACAGGACCAACTGCTGATGTGTATGGCCCGAGGAACCAAAGTGCTCTGCCATGCTGCTCCCGCCAGCCCTTGTGCAGCCAGCCCCGGCACACAGCTCCTGTCCACAGAGGACAAGTAGCAGTCACAGAATCACAGAATGGTTGGGGTTGGAAGGGACCTCTGGAGATCATCTAGTGCAATCCTCCTGCTAACGCAGGTTCACCTAGAGCAGATCACATAGGAACACATCCAGGCAGGTTTTGAATGTCTCCAGAGAGGGAGACTCCACAACCTCTCTGGGCAACCTGTTCCAGTGCTCTTGCACCCTCAAAGTAAAGAAGTTTCTCCTCATATTTAGACAGAACCTTCTATGCCTCAGTCTGTGCCCATTGTCCCTCATCCTATCATTGGACACCATTGAAAATGGTCTGATCACATCTTGAAAAGTGCTGGTCCCATCCAGTCTGCTGAAATCCTTCTTCCTCATCCCAACAGCCAAGGCTAAACATGACAGCCTGGCACGCACAGTCACCACTCTCTTCACCCCATCAGGGGTCTCGGGTGGACAGTACCCAGGCATAGAGAGGAGATGGGCACTGTGTCACCTGAACAGTGCCAGAATGGAGATCTCGAAGATGGAGATCTCAGCTATCTGGATGTGGCTGCCTGCAAGGCTGAGCCCTGATCATAGTCAGGAAGGATTCAGCTGACTGGCCTGATCCTCCACAACGTCTCAGGTCTCCTGAGGTGACTCGGGATCAGCCCACAGATGCACGACCCTGTGGGGGGAGATGGTTACACCTGCAAGGCAGCTTCTGCTCACCGCTGTTTTCAGAGCCTCAGCAGATTGAAAACGGCAGGTGCATTAAGCTCCAGAATAAGATTATAACATGCAGTAAATTAAAATATGCTCAGCTCTCCACGTACAGTCAAATAAGGAACAATGCATGGAAAACAACGGGGGCTCACATTCATCTCTGGATGATCATTCGCAGGATGCACAACAATGAAATTTCACACACAGAAATCAAAGAATCTCTCTGAAATGAAAGATCTGCTCTTTCCGGGTGTTGGAGTTTTTTTTCTCAATAAAGATTTCCAATGTGCTGAAACCATTTATAAAAATAATTGGGGAAAAAAAAGTCTCTGGGAAATTATTGGCATGAACTTTGAGGGCTCTAAATTAAGGCCAGTCTAATTTTCCAATTAGGCAGCTTGATAGGCAAGATGACATGTGTGGAGTAGAAGGGCAGGCCCTAAACAGCATTTTTATGAACATTTCTCATGCCTGCAGCAGCCTTTCTATACCCAACAGCTGAGGAGTGCACTTTCCCATGCCGTCAGGGGTGAGGAGGTTACGACTCCAGCATTGTGCCCCTTGTTTTTCACACAAGAACCCGGCGTGCCGCAGCTCGCCTGAAAGGGTCCAGTGCCCTGGAGAGGGGCAGTTGCCTCCATGCCCCCCAGCTCCCTGCCTGCCCCCCGGGTCCCTGCTTGCCCCCCAGCTCCCTGCCTGCCCCACCCGGTCCCTGTCTGCCCCCCAGCTCCCTGCCTGCCCGCCTGGGTCCCTGTCTGCCCCCCAGCTCCCTGCCTGTTCCCCAGCTCCCTGCCTACCCCTCAGCTCCCTGCCTGTCCCCCAGCTCCCTGCCTGTCCCCCCCGGTCCCTGTCTGCCCCCCAGCTCCCTGCCTGTCCCCCCCGGTCCCTGTCTGCCCCCCAGCTCCCTGCCTGCCCCCCCGGGTCCCTGTCTGCCACCCAGCTCCCTGCCTGTCCCCCAGCTCCCTGCCTGCCCCCCGGGGCCCTGCCTGCCCCCCGGGGCCCTGCCTGCCCCTGCCCACCGCTCCAGTGGGCAGTAGCTCGGTTTAACCCACCACTGAGGCGGGTGACCAGCAACGCTAATTGGGACGGGAGGGACCTTTTTCAAAGTCGCTCAGTCGGTAAATGAAACTTCAGCTCCCCGGGGATCCCGTGTGTGCAAAAGGAGCAGCGGGCTGAGGTGCAAAGGGCAGGGCAGGAAGATTTCAAGCCGAGGCTGCTCTTTCACAGCTCGAGCTGCCAGGCGGCTGCCTGCGCCGGCTCCGCTCTCGCCTCCCCGCTGCTCGAGGGAAGCTCGAGCATCCTTCCGAAGCTTGCTGAAGACCCTGCTGCCCCCACGCCGCTGCAAACACAGCAGTGGGGCCTCTGGGAGCAAGCTGGAACTGAAAACGGCGTACGAGCCTCTCAATCGCAGACAAAGTCTGGTCTTCAAGAGACAAACAAATCTGATGCCAACGCCTGCTCAGTACTTACGTGATCCCAAGTAAACCACGCCAGGCCTGTTCAAATATCCTTCTGTGGGTCAGGCAATTTAACAGCTAGGTCCATGCTAGCTTGCAACAAGCCAGGGGAGCCCATGCAAGGGCTTTGGCAGACGGAGAAGGCAGGAGTTAGCAGTGACTAGCAGGAGAGGACATTTAGACATAGGAGTCCATGGACCACCACCACGCTGAAAAAACATCCTTGAAAAACAGCTGTGAGAAGCTTCTGGCAGCCACAGTAAGAAAATTGCCCTTTAACTTGGTGTGGCTGGCACCAAAATCTGAGTGCATGTACACGTCAGACTGTATGGGAGCCTGAAACTAAGCAAACCCAAGTTGGGCTGAACCTACTCTCAGTTTGCCCATACATGCAGTAGGGATAAGGCAGGAGGAACGAAACCTTTGCTACAAGTGAGAGATGGCAGGAGCCACATACAGTAGCCACGGCCTCTCTTCCACTGCAGGAAAGGTCATGCTGAACAAAGAGCAAGCAGCCTGGAGGATACACAGAAGTTACCATTTTCCACCTTTGCCACTTCTGGAGAACCTCAGTTCCCTGCAGCCCTTTACCAACTGGATCCCAAAGTAGAAGACTGTACCTGCCCAGCTCAGGAACAGATCATCTCCATGTCAGGGCACACAGAAGAAGCTCTAAGCTTTCAAAAACTTAGAGAAAGGAAAAGAAGCAGTGTTCAAACAGAGTGCTCTCAGAATTGAGATGCCAGCATATCACAGAATCACAGAACGGTTGAGGTGGGAAGGGACCTCTGGAGGTCATTTGGTCCATGCTCCTTGCTCAAGCAGGGACACTAACAGCTGGTTGCCCAGGACTGTGTCCAGATAGCTCTTGAATATGTCCAAGGAGGGAGGATCCACAGTCCCTCTGGGCAACTTGTGCCAGTGCTCAGTCACCCTCACAGTGAAAAAGTGTTTCCTGATGTTCAGAGGGAACCTCCTGTGTTTCACTGTGTGCCCATTGCCTCTGGTCCTGTCCCTGGCCACCACTGGCATCCTCCTTCAGGCCCTTTTTGAAGACAGGAATGACATTTGCTTTCTTCCAGTCCTTGGGCACCTCTCTCGGTCACCATGACCATTCAAAGATGTTCAACATGATGCCCATATACTAATTTGTGAGGGCATTCAGGACGTATGCTGAACTCTCTTCTCTGATATCTCTTTTTGTATCTTTTGGTAATTGGTACATTAGATCGTGGCCTTCAACTTCCATTAGTTTTGTGTTTTATTTGTATGCTATTTAGTCATTTTGATGACAAGACAACAACTCCTATCCCTAGGAAGCGGAGCATTAAGCCCTTAACTCCCTCCCCTGCGCTACTAGACTGAGACTGTAACTTGACACTCAAGTTCCCGTGTGTGCCACGTCTTAAACACAAACCAGGTTTGAGGCTGAGAAGACCAGCAAAGATTCAACCAGCTGAGGTGTTGTTGTCAAAGGGGAACTGCCGTCTAACAGAGCTGATTATTTCAATAGTTCTTTTATTTCTCACTAAAGACAGGAGGAGAAAAAAAAAAAAAGACCTTTTTCATTACTTTAAATGTCAATGTTTTAAAAAGAGTATGTTGCCACTTTTGGAAGTTAACGCAAAGCTGCAGAGTGACTGCAGCATCTACACCAAAGGGTGCCTTGGATCCATTAACCCATTTGGGGACTGTAACCCTGGGCTGCACTTGACACCCGGCCGGCTGCAACGTTGACAAATGGCCAATTTCCTCGTTACAGCCACTGCAGAGTGAGGGCATCAGCCTGGGCGACTTTGATTGAACAAGACACAACCCAGAAGGAAACAAGAATGCTTAAGAGTATTTAAGAACTTACTGATGTTAGTCTAATGCAGTCATACCAAGGATAATATTTATTTTGGGTTATGGCCAGATGACAACGTAATAGCCTCATCTGGGCAGCCATATGTGATAAACACTCCCCTAGAATGCATAGTTTACTAAAAAACACATGTGGAGTGCATGCTTGCATGTACCAGAAATGCTCTCTAGCCAAAACAGAAACTTGAAAAGCTTTCTAAGCATAAAGGAATAACGCTGTCAGAAAAAAACAAAACAACTTGAACAATAATTAGCCTGATTTATAAATGTGACAGCGTTAAGAAATGAGGAGGAACCCAAACTTCACAGAATGCCCTAAAGAAAAATGTGAAGTATTCTTTTCTTCAGAAATTAGTTCGGTGCCAAAGCTTTGGTGCAAGATGCTCATTTGCTCTCAAGAGGCAGGTCTGATTTCTTCAGCATTTCCCTTTTTCACCATCTCATCACCTGAAGGCCTGGAATATGAAAGGGCAGACAAATGCAGGGGGATTTACCAGTTCCTGTTATAGCACAGCACTGAACTATTTTCATTTTTCTTCCAAATCTACCTCATGATTTTGCTTTCCAAGTATGTATAATAAGGTGTTCTAATGTTGTCTTCATAAAATAAAAGGTAGAATTTTAGGAAAACTTAGGAAAGCCTTAATAGCATGACACAGATCAGACAAAAGCCGAAGTATGGCTTCAGCTAAAACACAAACTGGCCTCGGTTCAGTTTTTATGAGAGCTAATCTTGCTTATAAGCACACCTGTAAAACCAGAAAGCACTACAGACATTCAGGTATAGTATTTGTGTGGAGTAAGAGGTGGATGTGGCGTAGGGTGAAGTTCACGGGCACTTGAGTTACAGGCCTAGAAAAAGGCAGTGTCCTCCTAGCAGAATGTGCAGAAACACCTTTTGCTTGTGTAGAAGTGAATATTTGTACCTGCCCACAGCTACTTGCTACTAAATCATCCAGCACCCCATTGCCATAGAACAACCGGCTGAGTAGGGATGGCGAGGCTGAGACAGCAGCCAGCCCTCCTCCTCCTCTTCTTCCTCCTCCTCCTCCTCCTCTTCCTCCTGCTAAGGATGCCTTCCACACTGTTCTCTAAGCACTGAGCATACATCTCCCAGTGCAAATTTTACACTATAGCAAGCATGAACTACAACTACTTGAAGCAAATCTGTCATGCTCATCCAAATCTAAGTGAGAAATTTGTCAATTAAGAGATGTGGGCAGGTTGCAAAGCAGTATCTGGTAGAGGAGAATAGGGTATCTCCTAATGAAGCGGGGTCTGTGGTGTTGCCTGAAATTTTTCAGAGAAATAAACCTTAAATACTTCAAAAAATCAAGACTGTTACAGGTAAAACAAAACAAACCCACAGACAACAAAAACCCTCCCACAGCCTGAAAAACAAACCAAGAAGCAAAGACTGAGATCTGCTAACACCAAACGTCTTCTCATCTGCACAGTGCAAAAAATGAATTGTACGAGATTAAATCTGTATGACTTCAGTAATTATCCTTGATCATCTGCCCAGTGCTTCAGAGTAAGTCAAAATTAAAAAAATTAAAAGGAAACACAGCATGGCATATAGAGAAATGTGTGATTTTGTCAGCCAGATGAACTTAGTTGCAGAACTTGGCTTCTACCAGCCTCAGGACTCTCAGCAAAATAATGGACTTACACTTAGAGCTACACAATCTTGAAGTCCCATTATGCTGCACCAGTAGCATTCATTCGGTTAACATCAGTAATACATGTAAGTGACAAGAGTATTCCAGGCGATGGTGCGGTCCAGGCACAACACCGCAGGAGCTGCTGGGGTGGCTTTGCCCTTCCTCGCTGTTCTTAGAAACTACTCTCCTCATACAGGAAATAAGAGTGACCTCTGAACAGTCAGATTCATGGAACTGCCCAAACCAAGGCACATGCAAGGCCACCCTGGCATCTGAACTATGTGGATGAGGAGACTTCACTGTTCAGTGTTCAAGAAGAATGAGTTGTCCATACACTTGTGTGTGTTTGGCAGCAGAAAACACCAAAACCAAAAAGGCACGTGGCCATGAAAGAAGGAGCCCCTGGGGAGAGGTGGCAACAGGCAGAAATGTGCCTGCATTTGTTATTCTTCTGTATGGACAGCACCATAAATATCTGTTTGCATTATCAGTGTCTGCTCTGATAAACGATTTGAGTTAAAAATGAGAATACTCGTACAGACACAGGGCCATGTGATTGCACCATCACGTTTGCTGAGTAATGAACAACTTTGGAGGTTACTTACGTTTCACTAAGGACATGGAGTCTACCCGTCTGTGGCACATGTAGGCATGACAAGTATGAAACACAACCCAAACAGCCCACCACAAAGACATTGCGGATTTCCCTGCTCTGTCATTGTAATTCTTCTTGTGGGAGTTGTACAGAATTGAGGCAACATGTGATGGGCACAGGCTACGCCAAACGGAGGCTCATCCACGGGACTGAACATCCATGTCTGAACAGCTTACAGGTGCAATAAATAATCACCTTGAAGGTCAGTGAAGATGAGCTGGGAGAACACCCAGTTCTCCAAAGGCCAGAACAGGCCTAGCAGCAGCCTGAAGGTTCAGTCACACAGTTCGTAAGGCTGAGCTGGTTTATGTGAACCTGTTTCCAAGTAAAACACTAACCTGACTTGAAAAAGTAAACACTACAGTCTCTAAAAGCCACTTCTCTAAAGGTTATTGAGAGGAAGATTTGATAAAAATCCTATCTGATGCCCTGCTGTGAAATACTGCTTAGCCTGCCCCCCAAAACGTTAATACATAAAGCACGCTTATTTAAGGTTGGATCAAGCATGTAGGGTGAGTTACACGCAACAGACAGGATTTCTCTTTGATATCCTAAATCCATTCTGGCTTCTTCAAAAGCCCTTCTTTTCCTGTTTCAGTGCTAGTATAACTCCTTACCTCGAGGCTAGCACTCCCATGAAATTCATTTTCAAACTCCCCTAATTAAGATCACTGAGATGAACAATGAAATTAAAGCAACGAAATAACCTCACATTGTTTGCTTCCTCTCTCTTGCTTGGATCCTTACTGATTTCAGAAACAAAACTTCAGTTTGCAAAACTATAGAAGGATCCACTAAAACATGCCCATTCCCTTCAGAATGAGTATGCATTTTCCATGTGATTCCTCCCAGTATTTTGGGCAAATAAATAACCTTACATTAAAAAGATTGTCCTTGACAGATCATGCATGAGATGCATTTTGGAGACTACCCATAGTGCTGATACCCGCACTAGACCTCTCTTCCCTGTGTTACAAAAGGCAAAGGTAGGAAAGGAGTTTTCTTTTGTTTCGTCAATTTTTTCTTTCGGGCAGAGGAGTAAGAAAGAATCAAACCACGATGTCACAGGGCTATGGTTCCAGGCAAAAAGGCACTTCAGCTTTCCTTTAGCTTTTCTCTCTGTATGCTTTCGAATAAAAGAATAAAAGAAAACAACCTTTAAAAGAGGAATGACAATGGTTTTGGAAAAGACCTCTAAACTGACTAAAGCATCTGTATCCTCTTCTGAATGAATTTTGTTGGACCATGTGAAGACTCGCAGAGTTTGTGTGGCAACCTGACCTCTAGGCCAGCTGCAGTCTAACAGAGTTGCTCACCATTTCTGCTCTCTGATGCCATCTTACCCAAGCACCTCTCAGATGCAGGCAAGGAAAGGGGTGTGAGAGCTGCAGCAGCCTTGAGCTGCCTCCCTGGTCCCCTGCTTGCTGAGGGATCCTTATCTCCTCTTCTGTCATGCAACCGAAATACCCATATACTCAGTCATGAGAGGCAGGAGGAGCTAAACCATCCTTTAGTGGCTGCACCACTGATCCCGTGGCCTTCTCCAGCAGATGATGTGTCTGTGGGTTCGAGTAACATGTGCTTAAGCCAGCATGCATCTTGCTCAATTAGTACATACAGCGAGGAACACATTGTCACTGGACAGTCACGGCAGACAAACAAGGCATATCACCTTAACGAATCTCATTTTATCCCAACATTTGGGAAAATATTTTAAGATTTAACAGGCTTTCTTTTGTAATTCAGTGGTATAAATGGCAAATTTTACTTGCCTCAGCACAGCTGCTGGGCACTATGCAGATTGCGAATGAATGCACAGAATTAAGACTTGGATATACCAGAAATCAAAAGAAATGCTGGCAGCAAAGGCTCCAAAAAGAAACTGGAAACACCATAGCATGATTCTTTAGTTGTGCGTTTAAACACTCATTATATTTATATTAAATATACCTACAGAAACCTAAGACCTACAGCTGGCCTAATACATTGAAATAGTTTCTTTTCATTTATATTAACAACCAGAGAAAATTTACTAACATGCATTGGAAATCAGAGCTCCAGCTAAATCAAAGAATAAGCTTTAGTTCTTCAAACAGATGGAAGTAAGAGCACAATGTATTACAACAGAGATTAAAACCGGTATCTGCAGTAAACATTCTGCACTGCAATTCGGAAATCAGGAACTCTTAGCGTTGTTCTGTATGAAACACCACACTGGAAGGAACATCACGACAGCAAGCTTTGGATTCCTCCATGGAAGTACAATGTCTCAGATCAATGTCTGTTTGGGGTGGGAAGACAAACTCTGGAATTCTTTATACAAGAATACACAAACATTAATACTACCTACAGAAGCTCAGCTAGCCTTCCACATTTAAATCTAAAGGCAAAGAGCTAGAAAGATGAGTGAATAAAAATGGTGCAAGAATCAGGTACAATGTGCTTATTGTATTTTATTGATCTCATTATTTACATAAACAATCAGATAGAAACTTTTTGTTTATTTCCTGAGGAAACATTTCATCTGTATAATTTGCTACAGAGCCCAATGCGCTTTTAGTTACATGAAATCTACTCCTTTTGCTTCGTTTGCTTGCTTTCTGCAAGCCCTAAAAGCACCGCATCTGCTTCCAGCAATGTTGTATCAGTTGTTGCACCCAAGAACCTGGAGGTGAGTTCAAGATCCAGCAGTCTCAGGCGTACACGGGTTCCTCGCTGATATTTCCTGTGAAGAAAAGGGGGGACGGGAAAGAAGATAAGTTTTGTTAAGCAACAGTCTTACATCTCCTAAGGCTGCTCTCCTGCTTGCAGACAGAAGTAGCGGCCCTATAAAAAACAACGTGCTGCAATGGAAGCCCAACGCCGTGTTAATGCATCAGCACCAAAACTGTCAGGACACAATGGGTGATAGCACAGAGCCAGCCTCCGAGGACACCATCCTGCCCATGGATGAGCAGATACCACCAGATCCCGCTGAGGGAACACAGGCTCTGCAGAATATGCATTATTACATAGGAAACTGTTTGTGTCTTCCATCAAAATATTTTACTGTATTGTGTGCTGTCAGGCACGCAACTATCTACAGGACAACATATCATTAAAGGGGAGGACAAGTCACCATTAGATCACTGGTGACATTGCTATTATCAGAAAAGTATAATGCCAACTAACTGTGTTTTATATTTCCAACTCTGGGCCCCAGGCAAAGGAACTCTTCTTGTCTTATCCCCTTTTCCAAAGAGTGGGTATCATCTGCAAGCTTTTTACTACATATAATTAAAAATAAATCCCACAACTATTGTAAGGAAATATTCTGCCTACGGGGTTGGGTTTTATTGTTTTATGCTTTTTTTTCTTTCTTTTTCCTTTTAAGTCAGAAGATGTGAGTGTTCCATGTGTTTTAAAAACAGAACCTGTGTCAGGATGGCCATGCCAAATTAGTGAAGATTTTTGAAATCCTACCATCTTCCATAATGCACCTGGACAGCTACTGATCAAAGGCAATAAACTGAGAATTATTTTTCTTTTGGAAGTTCAAGCCATATCCATTTTTATTTTTCTAGCCAAAGCATGAAGAGCTGAAGATGCCTCAAGCTTGAGCACCTTTAGCAAAAGCAAGTTTGGAACACTCTCCACTTACAGACTGGAGAAAACGCAACAAGGCAGTCTGGTTGAACGCGTTTCCACCTTCAGCCAGGGCAGATAATCTTCTCTGTCTGACAACCGTTCGCTGGCATGGAGCAAAACCGACCCGGGTTTCAACTTAATTCAGCACATCAAACCAAGATCCTTTTGGAAAACGATATATCTTAAGAAAAGATGCTGGACTTCCATTTGCTGTCAATTCTATCTTACATCAAGCTGCTGTGGCTCTTGGTTACGTCACAAACTGCAAATGAAGATCGCTTGATGCCTCCATTCTGAACAAGCAGCTCCATGGGGTCCTATGGCAGGGAAGGTTTCTGCCAACACGCATCCCAGTGAATCCTGTGATGATCTGCATGGATCCACACAGTGGAAATACAGCATGCTTTCTTAAAAACGTGAAACCAAAGTCCTTCGCCTGTCAAAAATGTGAGTAAACACTGTTGCAAGTGAAGGGTACAGCACGGCTACCAAAGGCAGAGAGCAGCTTTCCAGAGCTTGTTACCTGAAGAGCTGGAAAAGATCAATTCTGCCCCTTTCTATGCAAAACATTTGCATTTCAAAACAGAACAGTTTCACAACTGATGGCAGTAATTCATGAAAGCTAATGTGCAACACTTCCAAGGAATGAGACAAGGGAAAAACAAAATTAAAAGACCATGGATTAGATCTTTCAAATGGACTGTATTTTCCAGGATTTGTTCTACCTATTTAAAAGAGACAGGTCTCCGAAGAAGTCTGGATGTTTTGAGATAAGAAGAGGAAAGAAGAGGAAAGCTCCTTGCTCCTGCCAGCAGCCAACAGCTGAGCCTGAAATGAAGATGCCAGCTGACTAGTGATTATAGCCATATGGGTATACATGGGAAACCTACAGAAAACTCTGTGCCATGAACCCAACCTTTGCCTTACTGGCAGCTGCAGGTTAGATGGGTTGCCTTAGCATCCAACCATAAAGTTACCCCGATCCCTAACACTGTCTTTGGCACAAATTAACATGCTATTTTGCCTTTATCAATGAGTGTGATGAGTGGAAGGGTGATGGGAAAATTTAAAATAAATTAAAAAAAAAAAAATTATTTTTAAAGACGGCAAAAGAAGATGGGGAGAAGGATATCTGAGAGGGAGAAATGGTCTATGGAAACAGAAAAGAGGGAGCTGACACCTCATGATGAGTAAAACCAAGGCCTGGGAAGATACAAAAGAGCATAAATGGTACAACGGCTGCCAAGAAAGCACTGAAAACAAATAGTGCAGAAATAGTGCAAAAATAGGCAAAAATAGTGCAGAAATAGGCAAATAGTGCAGAAATGAAGCAAACGGTATCCAGAGCAGAGCCACAGAAGAGTCACTGAAAAGTAAAGACTGCATATAACAAAGTCTGAGTGACACTAAACTTAAGAGTAAACTAATAATCTTAAGCATGAGTCCCTCCATTTTAGCGTTACAAGATATTGCTCATTGTATAGTCTGCAGAGAGCTTCACTCAAACTTCCAGACACAACTTTAGTACATATTCGTAATGCAAAATCTAAGCAATTGTATTTTCATAAAAAGCAAGACAACCTTGAATGCTGCTTCAGTAACTCAAACAGATTTCAGATACTTTAATCTTACTTAACTCAATTATTAAAGGTTTTCCAGTCACAGCACATGTGCTTACAAAGAGATCCTGAAAACCACTTTAAGGAACTGACACAACAGCCCATTTGTGCGAACATAAACAGTTGGGTTTGTGACAGATGTTCCCTACAGCTAAAACACTTTAGAATAAACAAGAAGTGGAAGAAGTAGAAAAAGGAGAAACATGAAGACAACTTGCAGTGGTGGTCTATCCGCTGCATTTAGAGCAAGAGGAAATGATAGGGTGCTCTGTGCAGAGTAAGTATATTCTATCCACAAAGGTATTTATCCTTAAAACAGATAAAGCTGTCCTATGGTTAAAGCAGAAGCTTGAAGCAGGATGCAGAAACAAAGCAAGCATTTTATTATTTTCAGGAACAGTGTCCTAGGAGACACAGGACACCAGTATAAAAAGGAAAGAAACCATCTACTCCATTTTGCCCAAGGACTTGCTTTATTTTTAGAGTGACAATGTTGATACTCAAGATCATCCGGTCTCATGACCATCAGCAGGAACCATTAACCTCTCTCCAACTCCTAAGCACCGTGTTTGTTGAGGATGCATGTGTTTTCCTCCAACCACCTCCTATTGCCAGGTAAGAGTATTAAATTCACTTTGAAGTAGGCAAAGGCTGTTTAGTTCCATACCTAAGTCAAGGTATAACAATATTCTACAGAACCTAAAAAATTATTTTGCAAGTCAAAGTTTTCTCCACTTCTACAGAACTTATTTACAAGAGCTGCCAATTTTAACCCTTTGGGATCACCAGTTTCACATTAGGACTCTGGCTAAGGCACAGCCTCAGAGCTGGGAATCCAGCCATGACTCCAGTGCAGGCCAATGTTGGTAGAGCACCCACTGAAGCATCCCCAGAAACCTTCACCTGAACTTCAGCCAAGGATCAAGGGGCTCCCAAAGGCTTTCTCTAGTTTGCATGAGTGCTTGGAGGCTTCTCCTCATCTCTTCTGGAGTGGGCAAAGTGCTGGGTACAGGGGCACCTCTCCTCAAACATCCACTTCCAGAAGATGACTTGAAGTTAGAGGCAACCCAAATATTTGTTTTAGTTCTCCCTGTAATTTTTGGACTGTCACAGAAAAGAATTTTAAAATAAGCAAGATGAAAATCCTTCCTCTTATTTGAATCATAAGTCTGTACACTGGTACATCAGCACCATAATACAGTATGTAAGGGCACAGAGAAAGCACGCAGCACAATGTTGCTAATGCTGCTTAAAGAAACTTCAAAAGCAAATGCAAAAATTAAACTTCATGTCCTCTTATTAAAAGTAAGGCCTTCTATCTTTGCATGCGAACATCTGTCAAGGGTTTAGATTGCGGGGTGACAATAAAACCCTGGCAGATGTATTGTTAACCTCCTCTCCCCCCCACTTCCTCCTTTTACCCCTCCCTCTCCCCCCTTCCCACTCAGGACAGGCGATCGGGAGGGAAAGAAGGACAGAGAGAAGAGAGTTGGAAAAAATTAAAGATGTTTTACTAATGTTACTAATAAGAATAGAGAAAATAATACAAAATATACAAAACCAATCTTGAAAGTCTCAGCAACTGCAGAGCTGGCACCCAAAGTCCTGGATTGGACTCTGCAGCCAATCGGAGCTGGATTCAGTCTGTCACTGGCCTCAGTTCACAGGGATGACTAGCAAGGTCCTCTCCTAATGTCGGCCATAAGCAAAAGGGAAAAGAAGGAAAGGGACGAGATCCTCGTGATCTCCCACTTTTATATGAAGTATTCACGTGAATGGAGTGTTATACACAGTTGGTCAGTTTCTTGCTCACTTGTTTCTCGTTGCTCCTCTCGCGAGATGTCCATCCGTGCTTATCAATAAGTTTGCATTCCATTGCTAGGTTTACCAAAACGTGTCTGGTTCTCCAGGAAAATGCAGCTAATACGAAGGCTTTAGCTGACAGGCAAATTGACTAAAAGAGAAACTTGTTTTCAACAAAACCAGGACAACATCAAACTACTGTGTCTTAACTTACATATAGCAGGTCTTCTCTTTGCTGAACACACATAAATAGCACAGCATCCACTTCCGAACTCAAGCAACTTGTATGCTTTCTTCTGACTATGACCCTTTTACTGCACATTGGTCCCTATCCGAATCCTTTCACTTTCACACGGAAGCTGTAAATCTCTCAAAATCTAAATGACAAAGGGAACAGCCCAATACTCTTCAGTTGAGATTTTAAACTGGTAATTTTTAAAAAGTAAGTAGTTTTACTATGTCCCCTTAAAACATATGTATAAACAAAAAACCCCAACATTTTTACATAATAAAATCGCAGGGGGAGGATACTGAACGACCTATTTCAGCTCTTACTAACTTTCAAGAAAGCTGGGGGGCAATGTTCTTTTCTTTTTTAATTTAAAAGTCATTTCAGGCTACAGCAAAGGTTTACAAAGGGAGTTAACTAGGAAAGCAATGAGCATGTAAAAACAAGGAGGCTATAACTAAAAACTCTTTTTTGATCCTAATTATACTGTTTGCTACCGAGAAAATGGGGCAGTAGTTTTGCAGGTGTGCAATTTCACAAGTGGAAGAAGCATCCTCATTTCTACACGGCATCAAGAATTTTATTCAAACTCTAAATTACAGGTGGAGACATTAAATCATTTTGTTAAACCATCCAATATTTAAAACTGCATGTGATCGCAAATTAGCAAGCAGTCCTTTTTCTATTAAAACTACTCAAGCTATTATTTTAAAATTTAAAGCATTAAAACTTCTGTTCTTGGCAACAGTCCTACAAAAATAACAATGCAATTACAGAAATGGTTGTCTTGGCTAATATTTCCCCCTCATTTTAAAAATGCTTTCACAGATACCCTCAATTTCATACTACAAAAATACAGGACTGTTATTTTGAGACAATTGGAGTATTTTAACTTCTATTCCCTCTATTTCTTTACTGGTTTTTAGTCTCCACTGCTTCCTTTTGGAATGACGACCTGTGCAATGCAAAGCTGAATGAAGCAGCTAGGGCTGGCTGTGACCACCCTCAGCCCTCATTCATTCCTGTGTGCCATCTGTCCCACCCCCCATGAACTCACATTTCTGAATGGGAAGGGAGTGGGAAGGCAACTGTTAAACCCGGGTTTCAATTCCTATACTGAGGGTGTCATTTAGAGAATGCAATTTGAATTTTAAAGATATTTTTGTATCATTATTTCTAACATATCCCAAACACTCTAGTGATGGCTTTCAAAAGCTGCAATAAAAGAAATTCCTGGATTTTATCCCATACAAAAGATATTAATACAAAGCACTCCAAAGACAGGGTCCAAGTTGAGCCATGGTACTCTCAGAGAATGCCACAAGAAGTCCTGATATCTTTCATTTTTGTACTGTGAGAATCCTAAAGTGTGTTTCTCAGATCTATTATTCACTAGGTTTTGTTTCAGTGCCACAGTACAGAACAGTTTAAAATTCTTAATAGTTTCATTTCCTTGTTTTATTATGTGAAAGACATCACATTATCAACCTCAGGAAAAAAATATATAACAAAAAAGGTGATGAAGTACATTTGACGATCATATTTTCTCCACGATTTTTGTTCACCGTTCTCACCGCTGTTCAAATCCACTCCAAATTCCCCCGTAGCTCCTCCCTAGCGGGACCAAAACCCCGGTGTGACCCCATCCAGCTGACCCACCAGCAGCAGAGCGGCGCTGTTGTGCTGGGACCAAGCTGCGTGCCAAACAATTCCTCTGGTTTCTCAAAAATACCTTGAAGCATTCACAGGTGCTGCCTGAGCCCACATTGATCTCGGCTTTATCAGCAAAGTGAGACCACAGGGCCAGCTTAAGCAGCTATCCTGGCACAGGTGTATATGATTTTGTGTAGATCACCCCCTGAGCACTACAGGGAAGGAGCACAGTGAGAGCACACCACTGCCCAGCAACTCCTCACTCATTGCCAGGACACATTAAATCCTTGTTCAGAAGAAATATGGATGAGACAGAGATTAGCAGACTGCTGTCAAGTAGAAAGGGGCATAGTTTTATGCAGTAATCTCCATCTTGCTAAAGTGGCTTTTTCCAGCAAGGTACACATTGCACATCCAGTGACGAGGACTGTGATCCTGCTCCCAGCAGCTCAATACAACAGCCAAAACAGGCCCCCACACCTCTCAGGATGAGCTCCGAGACAACACTGGGGCAAAAAGACAAAATGCCAGCTTTGTGTGAACAGGCAAGACCATGGAAAATGGCAGTAGAAAGGTGGCGTGAATTTTGCACAGAGCAGAACATGGGATGGTAAGACAGGTACTCAAAGAGTGTGCAGTATCCTGCTGCCTACCTTTCTTTAAAGGCTATTAAAGGGAGGACATAGAACACACATCAGACTGAATAATCATGTAAATATCTTGATCTGTTATTAAAAAGATTGAGCTGCCTATACCTTTACAGAAAGAAAATACTGGTATTAAAAGGTGCGTAAATCTATCTGGGAAGAGCATATAATGGCAGGAAAGTGAAGTCCAACAAATGCAGGTGAGAATCATGATTTTGCCAACAATATTGATGAACCACTTAAAAAAACCTCCAAGCACTGAGACATTTCAGCCATTTATGGCTCCAGCTGAACAGATGTCGAAACTGATGTGTCAGGTCAGTTCAAGATAACCTGCTGAAATGTCATGTCTCGTGATACAGTGAAGTCCTGAGAGATGATCTGAAGGTCCCTTTTGGCTTAAATTGGATTCATCCATTATTTATTACGACAGCACCCAGTCATTCCTATGAAGGATGGATGCTCAAAACAGGATTTTCAAAGCATCTCTGTTCTCTGCAATCAAGCACTTCACAAAAAACACTCCAAGATTGCTGGTGATATTCCATCAGAAAATGCAATCTTCTCATGACTCGTCAACCCATCGCCACTTCAGCTGTATTGGTATCCTACTCAAATTGTTTTCCCCTTTCCAAAACATGCTCTTATTTATTCTTAAATGAGACACCTGCTTAATATTTTTTCAGAATACTTTTGCTCCTTGTGTCCAAGCCATCCTTTGACAAGGAAGAAGGCTGCGCTCTGCTAGATACAAGCAAAGATCTAGACACTCTGCCAGATAAAAGCCTCTCATATTCTCGGAAGCATTTGGCAGAACGCTTTAAACTTGTGTGAAATCATCATTTTAAACAACAGCCATTGTCACCTTGTGTTTTGAAGCAACAGTGTATAAGTAGAGTCTATGGCAAGGATTGCCAAAACCAGCAGGTGCTTTATGCACCCCAGGAAGCCCAAAGCCAAACCCCACTTTGCTTTCACCACTGCTAAAGCAATAATTTGAAATTAATATCAGGAAGAGTTTGTGGATATTAGCTAGATCCCAATACGAAAAACACCCTGAAGCACTTGAACACAGCCCTGGCCAATGGGAGCTTACAGAGGCCAGCACAGACACCAACGTCACCACGTGTTCTGACACTGGGTGGGAAGGTAACTACCAGACAGGCTGGTAAGAGCAGCAGAATCTGGGCGTCACCCCATCATTAACAGATAACATATTAACTCTGGTTATGCTTATGGAGCCCCCCAAAACACTAATATATTGGCCAAGCCCTGGCATCTTCATTCTGCGCGACCCAAGCTCAGGAGCCTCATCGCCCTTCCCCACGTCCCCACTGCTGGCTGTTGATGTGACTGGCAGCCGACCGAAAACGTCACAGACACAGGGGAATGAAACACGGACATTTTCATTCCCGTAGCTAGGAAGGTAAATGCAAAGCCTGACATGAATTGTTTTACAGCTATCAAAGAAAAGCTCCGAGCAAACCACTGTGAACATGCTGTCAAGTTCTGCTATTGCAATGACATCAATATCAATGGCATTTGTTTCTATGACAATAAAAAATACAGTCAAATGTGACAAATATTGAAATCTAATTCTGTTCCACTCAGTACGCACACACAGACTCTCAGGAGAACTTCTTAGTTGCATGCCTACCCTCAATTCAGACAAAAACCAAAGTACTCAATATTTACTAGAATAGACCAAAAAATCTTGCTGTAATTATTGCACTGTCTCTGCTAGAAACATTTTGCATTCACTAAAACTTTTGGGACAGGATCATTCCCTTTTTAGAGGAGGAATCCACAGAATAATCTGTATTTTAAAATGTACTTCATATGACATCAAAGATGAATGCGATGACCTTTTCTCTATGGCATGGTGAGGTAAGCTTTGACAAACAAAACTTGCAATAGGCAGCTCCTCTCATCCAAGGACTTATATCAGATACAGTTAACTCATCATACAGTAATTTATGCCAGCTGCTTTCTCAGTCTATAACGTAAAACACATCCTTTCACTTGAGAGGAAACATCACTCTAAAGGAACAAAATAGAAATCTGAATCTTCAGTACAAATGTCTATATTTTTCTGCTGTTTAAACTATGCAATTATCTATTTTGATTAAAATATTGCTTTGTAACTTACAAAATGCTAAAAATTATATATATATATACTTATATATATTAAAAATGTAGCCAGTTGTGTGACAAAACATTAAGAAACCCCTAGCCCTTCATGCACATGGCTACCAGAAGCCAGGCAAACTGCTTAAAAGACGAAAGCAAGAGGAACCCAAGTGAAAAACAAAACAACTAATGCAAAGCATGCCCTAGCACATACTCCATCCATCTTTCCACAAGTGATCTGTATCTCAGTTCCTGTCCCTTCCCTTTCCCACACTAGGACCTTGTCTCAGTCAGATACTTTTCATGTACATAGTCCTAAACCTTCAGTCCTCTGCATTTCAAACAGCTTCCACAATATTGTTCTTGTGTTCCTCTTAATACACGTAGTCTCAAATTTTACTCTCTTTCTGCACTTAGTCCATTCCCATAATCACAACTCCTCCTCTGATCCCCCACTGTCTCTCTGGGATGTCTGACCAGGCAGTTCCAGTTTTCTTTTTCTACCGTAGGAAAAGCTATTAGACATTTTTTCTTGTCCTCTCCTGTCACTGCCTCCTCACTTACCCTCATCCCAGCCCATGGATCCAGCCAACCTCATTCTCCTTTCAGTTTCTTACCCCATCACAGGTTTTTCTTTCACAAGTACCAACTAAGTTCAGTCGCCTTTTCTTCCTTGCAGTGCTTCTCAGTTTTCTCACTCAGTCAACTCCAGTACCCTTGCACTAGCGATACTGGCAGGTCTCTTATACGGCATTAAAACCAGTAGGTTTTGATAATCCAGAGATGCTTATTATCAAAATTCAAATCAGACTGTTTCTCCTCTTTGTTGTCTGGGTGATAACACTAGCTATGGGAACAACGACAACACATTTAAAAACCTGCCCAGCCTTGCTGCTCAACCCTCCAGCTTTGTACAGCTTGGAGAAGCTGTGTCACAGGAAGAGCTTCAGCAAACCACGATAGTTCACACACTGTCAGCAGGTTTTTGCAGACACATCTTCTAACTCCGCTCTGATGGTGAGTACTGTCCATGTCCTTTCTTCGCCTTTAAACTCTATCACAGCTATAAATTGGATTTATAATTCTCTTGGGCCTCCAAGAGCTGGATGCAGAAGATGGGTGGGGAGATGAGAATGGCTAATGCAGTGGCAGTGAGTGCTGGCAACCCTGTCAATGTAAGGGCTGCCATAGGTGGCCAGAAAATGGAGTTGCTGAACAGCCGAAGCAGACACCTGAATTCACACTTGCATGTGAGTACAACAGGAGAGATGGGGAGGGGGCTAAAAATTGGAGAAGGCTGGCCACTAATGGTTTGGGATCTCAGAGGACAACTGGGAGGGGGGACCAAGGTCTGGAGGAGATGCAGGTTGAGGAATATAACTCTGCAGAATGTGGGTGAGGTCTGTGCAGAATATTGGGTTGGTGAGAGCTGGTGGGGCTCCGTGAAATGGAAGAACTGGATGGGGCTCTAAGACAAGAGGAGCTGGAGGTACCATATGGTTTCCCTTTATCAACCAACTACGGCTGAGGGAAGACAGCTGAGAAGTACCAGTCTCTTCCCTGAACCTCCCTATTCCCATGTCTTTCCCCAATTCTCCTTTTGGCTGTTGGTGCCTACACAAAAGCACTGCCTGAAGCATCTGCCCTCTGCCTCCCCTGTCACTCCTCCTGTTCACCTCTGGCAAAAGTCAAGTCACATTTACGCAACATTTGGTCTGTAAGATGCAACATATGCAGATTGCTCAGACAACTGCAAGACACTCTGTGAAGAAGTAATCAAAGATTTCACCTAAAAATACCTGACAGTATCAACACTACAGTCAAAGTCTGACAAAGCTAAAAGAGGATAAAGTGGGATCTTGCAGGGAAAAAGCACCACTGTAACAACAGATTATAAACCTATTTCCAGCTGCATGCAAATCATCTTGAAGCCTCACTGAGTGTGCAAATCTAGAATATAAGCCTGCATTTAAATACCACAGAACATTACCCGACATTTTAAGGTATGTCAAGTAATACTTCTTTCAGTTTCAATTATGTGTTAGTGTCCATTTAATCTGAAGGTCCCAAGAACAATCTCAGCTACTTACATTATGAATGAACAATACGGACTAATACTGAACAGACTTTTTCATGAAAAAGAGGTCATGGTGCTTCTCTAAAAGGGGCATTTTCAGATTTGGTCAGGAACATTTCTTTGTAGGCTAACACTTGCATTATTCATTCAAATGGCTTTCACAGTTAATAAAAGCCTATTCAGAGACAACATGAAAATCTTACTGGGAAGCGGCACCTTAAAAATACAACTAGTTTGACACCGTCAGTTTGATTTTCAGGATCTGCCAAGGAAGAGTGTGAGGCACAGGGAAAGCTCACTTCTCTGCAGGATGCCACGCACCTATCTTGGAGAAAACCCAATACTTGATGGCTCCGCTTTCTGCTAAAAATAACTAATATTAAGAGTTCCTAACTGGAGTCAGGAGAGGGACAGTTTTACAAAAGGTATGTTTCAAATTTTTTTAAGAAGTGTTTCACAAAGCACATGAAACAGAGCAGGAAAACATATAAAGAATATCCACGAAGAACATGGTGGGTCGAAGCAAGGAGTCAATGAAGGTATTACCAGACACTACTAAGATATTAGAAATTGCAAAGGTTATGCTAATGCTATAATGCTTGAGGTTAAGGAAATACAGACAATCACTGAATATAAACATCAGAAGGAACTTAGAAGGAACATGAGAAAATTTCGTTTTGGAGGCAATAAAGAAGAAATGAACATCTGGATACATCAAAAGAGACATGCAGGCAAAAAAGGCAGTTGCAGGTTGGAAGCAGACAAGGAGGAACCTTCAGAGAAAGAAACAGTGCTGCTGGGTACAGCACCAGGATGGGTCCTGGGTTCCTGAAACCCGAGGCAGCAGAAGAGTAGGAGGGGTTTCCAAAGGAAATTCGGTTCAAGAGACACTGTCACAGAAACAGGAGCATGCTTATAGTTTTAGGAGGAGGAGTGAAAGAAGAGGAAAAAGCTTAGAGTAACCATAATCTCAGCAATTCAGTGCAACTGGAGAGACAAACAAGAAATAGGCCTCAGAGCTGAGAAAAGCTTATTTTAAGAGTTGTAAAAAGTAGGTGTATTCATGACAGTAAATCGGCATCCAGTATGTGGAGACTACCTGGAAACAAACTGGCAACAACTGCCATGGCATTGTACCAGGAGAAGAACCTTCTTCACGATCTACTTGTTTGGCTTATGCATTCTTTCATAATCACTTTATCATCTCCTGGTCAATAGAGAAACCCTGACAAGTTCTGATTAAATATGATATACAAAATGGGCTGAGAAAACACGTACCAAGTGAGGCTGCATTACTTTTTTTTCCTAGATGTGGAAAGATGAAAACTTCACAGAAAATTAAATCATTACATCTTTCTCCACAGTGAGGAAACTTAAAGATAGATAAAGACATCCGGGCAAAAAGGAAGGAATAGAGCTTCTGCCATTAGTGAAACAAATAGAGAAACAAATAATTCATTGCTATCATACAGAGTCAGATAACTTTCTCTTCCATGGTCTGACGTCCAAATTCTCCCTACAAGCACCTTCTTCAAAGAATTTTTAATCTATAAGCTCTTTCTTGAGGCATTTTGAAATGGAGCCATACCTCATTTTCTCCATCTTAAACTGTGCAATCTTTCAACTGGATCTACACAAGCAGACCTTTCACATCAGAACATATTTAGTATGGGGGTATAGAACCACCAACCAAAAGTCATAATAACAAAATCTGAGCGTATTTCAGGAATGGGTATAAAAAAATAACATGATATGGACAAAAGGAACTCAATCTAGACCCCAGCTGACAGGCCCGTGTTTCTCTTGCTCAGTACAGAGCTGGATTCAGAGCTTGAGGTTGGCAACATCATCAACTGTGGCCAAAGAAGCAAGAAGTTCTCCGACAGGCTGTAGCGCAACAATCAATTTGAAAAGTCTATTTCCTTTTCTGTATGAAAGCTCAGGTAAACACTTAATGATATTAATTTCTAATTTTAAGCTGTTTTCTTACAATCATTATCTGGAAAACCCAAACAGATGTCCTAAAAATGATTTAGAAGAAGGCATATATGTCTTTTCCCAGGTAACAAGTAATAGGTTGAGAGGAAATGGCCTCCAGTTGCACCAGGGAAGGTTCAGATTGAATATCAGGAAAAACGTCTTCACCAAAAGGGTGGTCAAGCACTGGAACAGGCTGCCCAGGGAAGTGGTTGAGTCATCATCCCTGGAGGTGTTTAAAAGACATGCAGACGAGGTTCTTAGGGACATGGTTTAGAGGTGGACTTGACAGTGCTAGGTTATTGGCTGGGCTCTATGATCTTGAAGGTCTTTTCCAACCAAACCGATTCTATGGTTTTATAGCATATCAGATCTTCATACAATTATAAAATGAAGAACTGAAAGTATGACAACTCTATCTTCACAGTCAGACCACTTCTGTTAGCTCGCCAAAAAAGGCTGCTAAGACTTCTACTCAACACAGCAGAACCGCTGCACATGCCTGGGACAAACCCTGTGACTGTCCGAACTATGCCAACCATACCTTGTACGGCTGCTTGCCAAGGAGAGAGTGTTATTGGCCAAGCTTGGCTCAAACAATTCACTGCCCACAAAGCTACTTTAATGTACTGTCTCTACTGGGGAAAAAAAAAACAGAGTAATCCAACAATACATTACGATACTTTCCCATCACTGCAGCAATTCCCACCACAGGCAACACTTTGTCTCCAACAAAGAAGCCTCACATTCTGTGCCTGCAAAAAAACCCTATCCCCACTGTAGGGATGCCAAGAGGAACATCTGTGTGCTCAGAAGGACACAAAACTGGCTTTTTGTGTGCGTGTGTGTGTGTGTGTGAAAGAGCTGGGGGCGGGGAGCTCACAGACAATACCTCGTGTGACTGCCTGGTAAGGAAATGCTCTTTCATTCCCTTCCTCCTTCCTTTAATTTATTTGTATAATCTGAATAAGGGAGTCAAACAGCCATAGTGGTTATCGACTACTTCTCCAAGCCCAGTGAAAAGGGTTAAGTTTCTCCCACATTACTAGTTTTAGCCTGGATTTATTTTTACCGGAAAGGATTTCTTTAAGCTTTAAACATATATATCTACTTTTCATCAAATAATCTGAGGATTCTAGGTCTACTTTTCTCTTGAGTGCAAATTTTATGACTGTAATGTAGATCTCATTCATGAAACTATGAACTACAGATAGTAAAATGTCTCCTACAAGACCAATGCATTCATGGGCTTTGACTATGAACAAAGTGGAGTTTAAAAAGGAGGAAAAAAAATTCAGACAAAAAAAGTACAAATACTGCTGCCTTTCTGAACATTGGTTCAAACACTTGGAGACCAGTATAAGAGAATGTAAACCAGGAACTTGCACTACCATGAAATTAAAGCTGTAAAGCACCGAAAACCCACCCAGTGGAAGAAAGTGATTACAGCAAGACCCTCTGCAAAGAGGGCAAAGACCATTGCTCACAAATTAACATTTATATTTTGTTTTTCTAAGACCTACTTAATCAGTTCATTAAATAATCCAACAATTCTTTACTGATGGCCTGAAAGACACTGATCTCTTCTACACTATAGCAGGTACTTTCTGGTGGTGGGACTGTCCTGGCCCAGTGACATTTAACTATATTCAAGCTCCTGGCTACATGCAAAAATGAGAAGAAACTCTAAGTTCTTTTTCTGGAGCTATGTTTACTAATGTCACATTCTCCTTTTCTTCCTGCCCATTCTCCATCTGCTCCTTCCCAAGCTGTGCGGCGCAATCTGATCATCTGCCAGAGACCAGTAACTCTGCTTCGTGCCTCACCTTTAATGCCAGCATTACCTCCAAAACTGGGAACAAGCAGACCAGGCAATCAATTAGCAGCAACTTATCTGTCTCCCCAAATATTTGTAACTCATTAACCAAGGGTCTGAAATTACATCCCCTTCCTTTGGGGAAAACGGAGCCAGGAGATGCAAATCTGGAACAGAGCTCAGCCTTTCAATCAGCCTCACAAACATTCACCTTGCTGGGAATGTGCTGAAGCAAAACAGGCAGGTTTTCACATACCTGTTGCACGTCATACAAAGAGTATGACATTTGCTGCTGGCAGTGTGCTGTGTCACCTTTGTGCAACTTCTCCAGAGAGGAAACAGAGTTGCAGAACCTCCTGCAACTCCTGTCCACAGGGAAAGGCAACAAACTAGCTCCATCATCTGGGAGAGATGTCCACGGCATTTTACTCCGGATTTTGGAGACACTGGTCCAGCACTTCCACTTCAGGAAGGTCCATGCAGAGAGGGCTGGACTCAGGCACGCAGAGCTCAGCTCTAGCACAGCTGTGGAAAGAGCCCAAGCACCTTTACTGGGCAGACCTTGACTACCAAACCATGCGGGATCTAAACCGCTTCTCTGTGGTGCCAGGTCTGATATGGCTGCACTAGACTCCCAGTGTCAGGAGCACGGAGTCACCAGAGGACAAGAAAAGTGTTTTAGCTCCTGTTTAGCCCAGACCTTGCCCAATCTAGACTGATTACACACTTCTGGACAAAGTTAGAGCATTTACTTGAGCTTAGTACTGTGTGAAAGAAAAATGTTTCACCTGTTCTCTGCATGAATAAAAATTATCAAAGAATAAAAATAATTAATGCAGTCCCTGTGCATACACAGATAATATATTTTAATTCTCATTTGACAGTCTTCACTGAAACAAGTTGATTTAAATACTCATGAAAACAAGATAAAAGTGGTTGAAGTCAGTGAAACATGCTATTTTTAGAGAATTTTCCTTTTTTTTCTTATTGCTACTGCCAAATCCTCAACTCAGTTTGGGAGCATGACTGTGCTAGGTTTCGTGCAAACATATACAAATGGCAAATCCTGAAATATTTGCAAACCAGTGCTTGGATTCTCTAAGAGTTCTGGTCCATGTCATTGACGTGGATGAGCTTCCTGACTCCCGTGGGACCACACATACGTACAACACACCTGCACAGTGAGTTGCTGGACTGATGGTAAAAAAATCCCTCAGCCAAAATAATAAAGAACAAATAGAACAAAATAAGGAGGCAACATCTCTCATCTGCTGGACTTTTTTCAGAGCAATAACTCTTCCTTATAAATGCAACACTTGCACTTCTGCTCTGCTTTCCATATTTTCCTCCAAACTTCAGGCAGTTAAACTGACACTTCCCATCTAACTTCCTTCACTACTGCCCTTCTCCTTACCAGCGTTTATTTAATTTTTTAAAAAGCCACTGTGAGTTTCTCTAGCTGGTGTCACAGGATACAAGCATTCAGCGTGAACATCTCCTCCTAGTTCATGCTCATACTAGCTCCTAGAAGACCAGACACCTTGGCCTGCATCCTGAAGACAGGAGTGAAAAAGGGAAGCTGCTAGATGCTATCTCATTTTCTCTCTGTCATCTACCACTGGTGTGTATTTTACACCCAGCCCCTGATGATACGCAAAAAATATCAAAACCCTGTATCACAATCTCCTTAATTCAACACTGCAGTTCCTCTGTAGCGCCTCCAAGTCCTGACTTTCAAGCCCTTCTGCCAAACTGCTCACTACTTACGAAAATATAAGTACACATCTCCTTTGTGTGCAGTAATTCTGCAAGGGTCTTCACTTGTTCAATCAGAATTTATTTGCACTGCGGCTCTGAAAGGTTCCCCCGAATTATCTGCGAAATCACAGGAACAGACCTTAAGCCCCCTCTGCCATTTTTCTTTTATCTGCAAAATATTCTACCAAATGTTTATGCTTATATTCTTAAAGCACTGAAAAGTATTTCAAGACTCCAAAGACTTCAAACACTTACAAAATGCACTATGACTTTCTATAAAAATAGGAAAACATTCTACAGCAAACTGAAATCAGATGCTTGGTATGTTCACCTTCAGTATCTGACAAGTAAGAATGAGTTGTATTTTAATAGGTTTTGAAGCTGTTTGAGAATAGTAAACTAAATACACCCTGCCAGTGACTTACTGCACAGTTCGGGTGGTGGCACACATGAATGAAAAAGAGCGGGTTTGGAAATATCTGCAAAGCAGCCCAGTACATCCACCCATCACCCTCCCATACACTTCTCCAGGTCATACACAGCTTGTTTTCCATTTTTAACTTTTCGCTCTCTTTTTCTTTTCCCAAGCTGCCTGAAAACCTTAACTGCTTAACTTACCACTCTCAAACTCCTAGGAGCTGTGCTGTAGAGAGCTGTGGCAGTCTGTGCATGCACCAGCTATGCTTTTTGCCTCATAACAGACTTGAAGGAGAAGGTTGCTCTTATTTTCAGTTCTTATTTTTGTTCTGCCCTGCATGTAGCAGGGATCTTGGAGTCCACAAGGCTAGGACTACCTGGTCATACTCACCCAGCACAAACCTGAGCTGCTAAAAGGACAGTCTGAGCCTCCTTCCTTCACCCCTCACCTCACCATTCCTGATGCCGTCCTTGTGACGGGGCAAGCTTTCTGTCTGCCAACCAGATCAGGAACTGGATCCATGTGAAGACTAAGAAAAGCAAGAAAAGGGCAGTTTTCTTCTGGATCAGCTCCCTGACCCAGCTCCAAATGCAGCTGCGCAAGGGACATGGCCAGTGCAAGCACCTGAAGATAATGGCAGTGTGGACCCTGCCGGCTTCAGAAGACAAGGCCATAAAAATGATATGGAAACCCTCCCTCTCTTTGTCCTGAGATGAGATCAGGGGGAACCAGTTAGATGGAGAACAGGATACAAGACACCAGGCTTTGCAGTTGTATCATACTGGAGCGATTTCATTAAAGCAAATGAAAACCAATGGAGAATTCACAGTTTATAAGCCTGGAATAAAAAGCGCACCTGAAATGTTAGATACTAGTCTTGCAGTAAAAGCAGCCCCTGGCTTAAGTGCCACCTTTGTACTAAAGATTCAGTAATATTAATAAAACAAAGAATGGTTTTGTCCCAATCAATGTCCAAATGAGCTTGGTCATTGAAAAGGGAACAACTTATCACTTCCATTCATCTCAGAAGTCAGAGTTGGTGGTTATATTTGTTAGCAAAACTAAGATCTCAAGACTACTTCCGTACCTTTTACCGCTTAATCTTTCTCTCTATCGTTCAAGAATTTCAGCTCCTGCTATTGCTTACCTTGTGGTGCAGTATGGTAAGGTGCAATTAATCACGATAACAAAATCCTATTCTTGTTTGTGAGTAAAACTAATTGTAGTACAGTATTTCTTTTCCACCGCCTCAGAAGGTGCCTTGCAGCTTTCCCACAGTATCGGGTTCCCGATACACGCACGCACACAGAGCGCCTGGGTGACGACTCATTCCAGCTTAACCCACCTTTTCAAACAAACTTCTCCAAATAATGTATTATCTGTATTTTAAATGGGGAGTGGTGAAATTCTACCACTCTCTCTAAAAAAAGGACGGGGAGGTTAATTGTACTCCACAAAAGATTTAAGGAAAGTATTGATGGTCCAAACAACCCGTAATCCTCTTGGGGTGGAAAGAATCATTCTGAAAGTTTTCTCACACAGGGAAAAGGAAAAAACTCCACATAAATGATTTGCCTATAAATGTGCCAATTCCATTAAAGTATTTTATCAGCTCTGAAATAATTTACTTATGCTTTTTAAACAATTACGCCTGCAGTAAAATACTTTTGAAGCCGATGGTGCTAGTTCTAACAATAAGGACCATACAAGGCAAAACCAGGCATTCAGTCACCCAGGTCAAATTCAGTTTCTCTTATGCTTGGGAATAAACTCAGATTACCTGGGCGATAAAACACCCACAGAGCCCAGAGCAGGGCTGAGCACCAGGAGGGTGGGTACAGGCTCACGTTGTTACAGGATTGATCTTCAGTACCCACTTGGCTGTTCACCACCTGCAGAAATTTAACCAGGACGCACAGCGTCCATCTTTCCAGTGCTGTTCTACCACCGCACCACAATGCTGAGGGACCAAAGCCTTAAAGTTAACTCCTGTAAGGCTGACACAATTCCAGCACCTCATCGATCTACCAACGTTTTAAGCACGTTGGAGTTGCGGCCTTTCGGACTCCAACTCAGCCACATCCCAGGTTAAGCGAACGCTAAAAACCTAGAAGTAAGCGTGCTGGTTGCATTGATGTTATTCAACCCCAGTACTGATGGATGTGCACAACTAACACACAAAGAAAATTATTTCAGTTAAAATGTAATCAAGTAACAGTTTAGCAAAGCCTGCTAGTAAATTGTTTTAGAAATAAGGTCCTATGATTGACCACCTCAGCTTCTTCCAACAATTATGGAGCAAACGGGAAGGAATGAGAGCTAAGAAATCGCACAAAATGAAACTGAGGTGGCAGAATCAATTCTGGATAATAGTTGTATCTGTATTTCAGCCAAATTCCTCCCATCTCACTTCTAATTATTTCATGGTTATTGACAAAAAAAAGTCAAGCAGGTCAACTTGAGATTGTATTTATCAGTATTTTATCAGTATTATCCATCTGAGTCACTTATAAGGGAACATAAAAACCTGGAAAAAAGACAGTATTTTACAAGCAGTATGCAGAAATACTTATTTCAGGAATTTTGAAGTGTTTACTGGTTCCTACTGTATTGGAAAACTGGATTTTCTAGTGTACTTGCCTTAAAATTTAAAGGTGGGAGGAGACTTCCACTCTTACCTTTTACACTAAAAGAGGATACCCTGACAAATATTTATCTAACTTCCTTTTAAGAAAAATCTATGAAGCCCCTAGGTAAACCCTCTCAGAGTTTCACCATCCTAACACTTGGACTTGTTTACCCAGTATCTAAGCTAATTGTTTAAGCTAATTGCCTAAACCAAGCCAGCTTTGTTTTGTTCTTCCTCCAGCAAAGACCAACAGATACGACTGAATCACTGTCTCTACTGGAAATAAGTTTTGAATATATGCACAAATTATTTTCATATTGAAATGATCAAAAAAGAAATTACAAAATACAATACTACTTTGTTAACTCTGGTATTTACGACATTAAGGAAAGCTACAAGGAAGGTGGCAAAAATAAGCTTTCAAAAGCTAAAGATTAAAATAAAGTTTCTCCAATATTCTCAATTCGATCCCTTAGGTATACATTCAAGTTTGATTCAACATCACTGATTTTACTGCGATAGGAGGCACATCACAGAGCAGAAAAAAAGAGCCTAACTTTTCTAAATCCCAGTTCAGCTTTCAGTTTTCTTCCCCTGAGGAGATCAGCACTACTACCAGCTGTTTCTCTTGGCACTAGCAGTCACCACCCTGTGCAAACTGTCTGCTATCCAACACAAAAAATGATACTTGATTCTCTAATCATAAGACTGATGACCAGCAGAGTGACCAAGGGACTGTGAAATGCAAATCATTCTTTTTCTGTGCAGGAGAAATAAAACAAGAAGGCAGCTAGAAATCACTGTTTCTTCCAAGCTACTAACCACCCGCCCTCCCGGGGCTGCAGGACAGGAGTTTCTGCTGACAGAGCCCAAGTTGCGTTTAGCTGCGAGAAGAGCCAAACTAGAGATCCTGAAAATAACGGAGAGTTGTTCGGAGATGACCATTGCTCAGAAAAGCTGATGCATTCGAAGATCCTCACCAGAAGCACCGATCAAATCTCTACGTGTGTCCAAACACCTCCTATCTTAGCTCAGTCCACATGAATTATCAAGCAAGTAGCACAAGGCACGTCCCTGACAAAGGCTGCCCTTGTCAAATGTCAAGGTTTTGCCCAGAAGAAGGACAGGATAATAACTCCATAAAAAGCACCCACAGCAATGTGCTTCCAGAAATGCTTGAAAACATTTCTGCAATACAGAAACTATCAAAATAATAAACAAACAGCAGACTCAAGGAAAAAAGACGATGGATAATTTAATTCCAAGCATTCAAACTCCAACAGATTTCAGCAGGACGAATAATAGGAGATATAAAACAAGGCATATGAGGCAAGTTTGCTTAGGTAGCACCACAATTGGTTTTGCCTACGCAGTATAACCAGATGCATTCATTTAACAATTGCTTGCTAATAATGAACGGCGCTGAAGAGTTGCTTTGCTATGGGAGCAACCGTCCCACATCAAAAGAACCTCATTTGTACATCAAAGGAGAAATTACGCTCAATAATAACGTTTCTTTGAATTGTCCCCTATAAATAGTAAAAGACAAACTTAACTTTTGGTCGTAAGAGTTTTGAAGGGAAAAGAGTTTTTCATTATAGCAAAAAAAAAAAACCACAACAAGAAAACAGTTTGCGCACTGCAAATATCAGGAAAGAACAGAAACTAATTTTAACTCTGCAGTGTGAGGAGGCGGGTGTGAAAAAGAGGAAGACTCTTTCTTACACGTACTTCAAAACCTGCCGGCAACATCAAAGGAAAGCACGCCACGTTCTTCCAAGAGGTGTTTGTTTGCGCTGCAGGAGCAGCTTATGGTGCTTAGAACTCCCATTCGCATGGAGGGACACACTCCCATCAATACCAAGATCCTCTCACGCTTTCCTAATTACTCTTCAAACACCCTTTTACGGCACTAGCCCTGTGGGAAAGCTCGCTAGGGACTCGAGTGCACGGCACTGCGCCATTGAAGCTTGCTTTGCCCGCTCACAACAGAGTATTAAATATTGCTGTGCTTGCTCGCTCGCCACTGCCTTCCTCTTTCAAGAAACAGTTTGGTGCTCTCTGCAGAGTTTTCCTACTTCATTCAACACCACCCACAAGGTCTGAAGTAGCTTAGTGGTGGGCTTTATGTCATTTATTGATGATGGCATGGCTTTATGTCACACACAGCACTTTCAGGCTTTTCACTAATCCCCATTCTTCTTTTCTTCTAAACCTTACATTACTTGAGAACTTGACAGGACAAAGTTTCATATGGGCAAGACCTTCCAAAACCAAGCTGCCACTGGCTGTTGATGACCAGATGAAATACAGCAGAGTAGAGCTTTCATCTGTCAAGGGCTGTAAAAACTGTAATACAAGCACTCCTTCTTTTTCTCTAAATAAGGGCAGAAGTAAAAGCTCAAGGTTCAAATACATTTGAGTCTTTAAACCCCACAGAAGTACTGTGAACAAACGGCTAAGCGCTACAAGCAAGAACGGCCATGCACTCACTACTTTCCATTTTACCTCTTTGTGTAGGAAAATCACAAAAAAAATGTTGAAACTTTTGTGAACAGATCCTAACACTAATTGTACAATTAAAAGAGACAGTGTTACAAGATTTTAAATTCAGTACAAAACTTCAATTCATTTGGTTAAAATTAAACAATAAAAACATTTGTGTTTAATAAAGCCCAAATCAAGTCACATGGTGACTTTGTCACCAGTCTAAACTCATAAAATGCAGAAGAAAAAAAAACGGTAGGTAACTTCAATGTACTCAATTACTTCCATTAATTGTTTACACTTCCTAATGAAATCAAACAGTTTCACAGCCCTAAGCAATATAGCTTAGAGATGAAAAAGCAGGCAAGCCATACCCTCCTTGTTTTGAAGTCTCTCCACTCTCATGAGCTGTTCCTAGCAGGAAACACCCTTCCTCCAGCTGTAAGGACAGTCAAGCAGCTGCCTTAATAACCGATGCCAGCTCCACATATTAATACATAAAAGCAGCTGCCTGCCTGCCTGCCTATGCAGCTGAAGGGAAAGTGCTGGAGGCACAGGCCGGTATCTAATACTTGCACTGATTGCAAAAGCAGCTGCTGGGTTCATACAGCTGCAGGAAGAGTGCTGGGTATCAAAGTCAGAGGAGAAATGGAAGATGGAATGGCTTAAACTGTGTAATCGTAATTCCCAGAATTTATAATAGATACTTACATGCTTAATCTCTGATCCTTAGCTGCCCATTTGTGAACTGGGATTAAATATGGGATAAATATGCCTCTCTGCTCATAGGATCCTGAAAAAATTAAATTAATTTGTGACTGTGAAGCATATTAATATAATGATATCATACCAATGCCAAGAAGAAATATGGAATTCTATCTACTTTACAAACCACTCAAAGCATGGCCTAGCTGTTCATTACACAGATACCATTCATTCTACACATTAAAAAATATTAAAGACTTAGAAAAATTTACAATTAAAATTAAGCATAGATAGGCAACTTAAGCAGTCTTCATCTTCTGAGTGCTACGTAGACCTTGTAAACAGCTATAAGGATCTTTCCTCTTTAGTTGCTTTTCAAACATATGTTTGTGCGTGAGAAAAGAGTGCACATATACACAAGACATACCAGAGAAACATGCCCTGGCTCCCCTGCTCTGCCTCAGTCAGCATAGGTAGCAGTCTGTACTTCACTGCGTATCAACGCTGTTTGCAGCTTATACTGCTTTTGGAAAAAGTAATCTCCATGGATATCCTGCAGCTGATAACCAGCTATATTCTCAAACTGGTACAGAAATTGTATGTAATTACTGGCACGAGGGGTTTTCAGATGCCCTTCTTTGTTGGAAAGGGGAACTACAAGGCTGGCAGAACCGACCAAATGCCGAGTTGGAACTGGGTAAGAAGTGAGAAGAGCAGAGAACTAGAAAATAGATGGAGGTGTCTCAGGAACAGGGTCTGCACTGGAGTGGACTTCAGTACATGAGGCACAAGGGAGGGACCAAGCACAGGACAAGAATCTGAAGTGGAGGGAAATCTAGGGGCAGAAGATGGGATGAGGAGCATTGCACAGCACAGGTTCTTCCTCTTATGCCACTTCTTAATTTTGGTTCTCCTTCCAAGAGACCAAGGGGATGCTCCTGAGTTGGAAAGCTCTGATTCAGGCGCAGAGAACCTCCAGTGCCTCTGTGGGAACCAGTGCAGGTCCCCGTGCAGCCAGGTACCTCTGTTTCAGGCCCACAGTGTACTCTGCAGTACCGACACCATGTCTCCCCCTGTTCTCCAGAACATCCCAGACTTAATTTAGCTTATGCTGAGAAGTCCCACCATCCTGTCATTCTGGCTTCATTTCTGAACAAAAGTATGAAGAAAGAAAAACCAAGCTCAACCATCTCGAAATTGCTATTTCTATTCTCAACTAGTCATACACAATTACTGCCTATGCAATGGTATAAATGCAATTTAACAGCTACTACAGCTGCTGCCAGAATACAGTAACAGCCAATACTTGCATACTGACTTTCTACAAACTGTGCGTTTCAGAAGTTGCCATAAGAAGGAAATACCTGATACACACTGGAAACAGTCTACCTTCAAATCATCACAAATAGTCTATATCTTCTTAGATTATTCCACACAGCACTATCAAAAAAAAAAAAATGATCAAAAAGTTTATTAAAGAAGTCCTATGTTTTTATTCAAATACATTATTAAAGAAAATAAGCAAATGAAAGACATACAGAAAATTAAATCTCATAGTATTACTAACTACCTTCTTCAGTTTCTTTAGGCTTTTAGCAAAGTTTAAGGATGAAATACTGGAAATGGTATACTAAGAAAGTGATCAAAGCAGCTTTGCAGATACTTTGTGCCCCATTTTCAGTCACTTGTAAAATATTTTTCCTCAATTCAGGGCGGTCAAACACTGGAACAGGCTTCTTAGAGAGGTGGTCGATGCCCCGAGCCTATCAGTGTCTAAGAGGCATTTGACATTACCCTTAGGAATATGCTTTAATTTGGTCAGCCCTGAAGTGGTCATGTAGTTGGAATAGATATCATTGGAGGTTCCTTCCACCTGAAGTAATCTGTTCTATTCCTATTTACTGTAAAGTCCCTGAGCAAGTGAGCTCTGTAGGCAGCTGCCCCAGCAGCCCATGGCTGCTTGGTGACCCATCATATCAGCTACTCTGGCTCCTCTTGTTCATGTTCTTGTTCATTGTCCTGACAAGAGTCTCTTCAGGTCAAGTCCCACAAGAGAAGATGGGTTTCTGCTCAGTGCTGGCACCACAGTATAATACTTTGGGCTATTGCTGAAAGATGCCATATTTCACAGGAAATATTAATACTCACTTGCACACATTCTGCTCAAGAATATCCTTAGCACAGATAACTGGCACTAACATCACCGTTAACAGCTGTATACAAGATGTCAGTGAGCAGATGACCACGCTCATGAGTAACCATTGTCCAAATGCAGTGCAATTCATTCTGCTGAAAAGCCCAACCCCACCAAAATCTCTCCAGGAAGAGAGACCAGGCAGAACTAGCACAAGGCATCACCAAAGCAGCTCAGGTGAGCTTTTTTGGGCTCAATATCTTTCATTCATCTTTTATTTTCCCCCCAAACTGAGGATATAACTTATATGTTGTATAAAATGTACATTTAAATGACCGGTACCATTATGTATGGCTGCAATGCACTGTTTTAATATCAAATAAATTTTAATGTTAGTATCAAACTGAGTGAACTTATGAGGACAGCTCTTCCTTGTGCTGCTGTGGACTGTGTTTTCATGTTTCAGAGCTGAAGCACATGGTAAACAAACCACTCACACTTCTCATTATGGGCCAAATCATACATAAAATTCTGGTTGATAACTAATGCTTCTTACTCAATTTGCTGTCATTCACACATCACTTCTAATGCAAGGGAATACATTGGTGTGCAACATGCTGCACTTTTATCAATATCCTATACACAAAGGTAAAATCAATTCACTGCCAATAACATAATCTTCCACTGCTCTATTAGTCAAGAATTTCCTCGTCCCCTCTCCAAGACTCCGGTAAATGAAATTCTTGATGATTCCCAAAACACTAGAGGCATTTCCCCCTTTCTGGAATACATTGGTTGTGTTGAAAGCCAATGTACACTGAAATAGCTGAGGAAATGAAGCAAAAAACTTTCAAAACCAAACCCAAAGATTTAGACCAGAAGAGGAATGGCAAGGTACACAAGCTAAAAGGCAACATCAGCAGTGGCCAAAAGGTTAAGGGAGGTGATTCTCCTTGTCTGCTCTCATGAGAACCCACCCAAAGTACCAAAGACTCTGGGGTTCCCAATACAAGCCATACATGGACCTCCAAGAGCAGGTAAAGAGGCCACCAACACGGTCAGAGGGCCGGAACACCTCTCCTATGCAGGAACGCTGAGAGAGTTGGGGTTATTTATCTGGAGAAGGCTCCAGGAAGACCTTATTGCCGCATTTCAGTACTTAAAGGGGGCTTATATAGGAAAGATGAAGTGAGACTTTTTACCAGGGCCAGACATGGAGCAACAGTTTTAAACTGAAAGAGGGTGGGTTTAGATTGGCCATAAAGAAAAAAAATTTTTTATAATGATGGTGGTGAGATTCTGGAACAGGTTTCCCAGAGAAGCTGCGGATGCCCCATTCCTGGAAGTGTTCAAGGCCAGGCTGAATGGAGCTTTGAGCAACCTGGTCTAGTGGAAGGTGTCCTTGCCCACGGCAGGGGAGTTGGAACTGAATGATGTTCGAAGGTCCCTTCCAACCCAAATCATTCTGTGATTCTATGATTCTCTGAGCAGACTCCTAACGTAACGGTCAACACACACCAGCGGTATGAAAAGGATGAGTTCCATCATTCACCCAAACCACCACTGACAGATTAGCACTTTTTAGGGTTTTCTTTGATTTAGTTTGGTTTAGAGAAATAATGGCTAGAATATCCCACTGTTAAGTACTCTCCATTTGATTCCTATCAGACAAGTAATGGACTATCGTATCTATAGCACCTGAGGCACAACAGGAAGCATGGCTGGTATACAGAACTGTAAGATGTACAGGATAGGGAAGAAATAAGAACAAATGAAAAAACCTCATCTGCCTATTCCTGAAAAAAATGACTGTCAGCAGAATACGCCACTCTGGAGAGTAAAACTTATCAAACAAAATACTCCCGGATGCACTGCAGAGATGGACCAAATCCATGACAACAGTGTACACAAGAAACGTGCACTCTGTGGAGAAGATAACAGTCTTAAGCTGCTACTCCTCTATTCATAGCATAATTACTATGCTGCTTCATACAACTTGTTTTCATTATATTCTACAAGCAGCAGTTTCACAGCTTGGGATAAGAATTTGACTTTCTCCATTTTCCTTCCCTAGATACCATGAGTTTCTACATATCTCAAGGAGTTCAATAGCTTTTACTTTTCTGAAATGAAAGCATTAAGGTTTTAACAGGAAATCTTTCCCTACAATCAAGTCTTAAATACAAAAAGCCCACTAAACAATTGCAATAGACAATGGACAATAAATACTGAGATTGCAGAAAAATCTACAGGCTTTTTAGAACATGCAATTCTCTATATACCTTGGTCCAAAACATGAGCAAAGATCTGTTTACAGGACCATACACAGCTTTTCAACCTTAGCGTCCAGCAGTATTTGTTACTATTATGCAAAACACCAGTGAATGTTTAACTCCAGCAACTGGCTGAGGCATGAGGATGTAACTACACACTTCTATGCAGTATAACACACAAATTAAATATTGACCCTCCTAATTCATTCTTACAAATCTCAAGTAAGAAAATAAGAAGCTAAACACTACAGAAGAAGGCAGTGTTGAGGTTTTCTTCCCGCTACCAAGTGAAGGAGGAGAATCCTGCTGCCGCCCTGCATCACCGCACAGCTCAGCTCAGCAGACTGGCACAAGCAGAGGTCGATGCTTCACCAGCTCCAAGCTGCGCCGCAGTCCGACTGCCAGAAAACAGATGCTGGGAAGCCATAGCAACATTTATGCCATTTACCAGAAGGGTCCTTTTCAATTATCATGTGAATCAACAAATTTCAGCCAGGAAGAATAATGTCTCCTGGTTAAAACACAGAAATAATAAATTCAGTTATATCCTACTCCTGCCAAAAAAGTCTGTATGCATGGGTACCTTGCAGTTTCCAAGTTGTATTTTTTTTTCATAAAATGGGAATAATAGTTTACTATAGCAGTGGGATGTTGACAAAACATTTCATTGATATTTACAACATTCCTCTTGAGGATTCTAAAGTCAGCAACAAAAATTAGTAATTTGGTATGACAACTTGTACAAAGACACATTCATGGTTACTCATACAAACTAGGATATGTATGTGTAATAAGCTGTTTCCCCTATAATGTCATCAACTCTTCATATCAGCCTAAGATCACAAATAGGAAATGACATTTTATTACAGGGATGCACAAAACAGGCAAGATTATATCATTCCTACTCTGAAAAGATTACAAACTTATTTTTAAGGAAAAATCAATTGAGCTTAAACCAGCAGGAGGGAAAACAAGTGATGATGAAAACCAGACCATGAGGTTACTCAAGATGTATTTTAAATAGTACAGATCACAAGAATGCAGAACAATTTTAAACAAAAAAAATATGGATCAAGATTCTTTATAGAGATTATCCATAACACGAGGACATTACAATTAAAATGGTAGAGGAAAAAAAAATACTGTGAAGAACAGTCACTATAAGAAAGGCAGAAAAGAGGTAAAAGAGGCAAAGACAGAAAAAAAACCCACACACATTTGCTTTGAAGTCAGAGTAGCTAGGCGTATGTATTTATGGTTCCTATGAAAGTGAATCCAAACATTTCTGTATGGATTGTCTACTGATCTAGTATGACCTAAATATTCAGCAACTCACTCCACAGGCCAACAAGTTCTGGTTGGTCTCCTCCCTGATCTCAGGGTGGGAAAATGCCCTTGGCCAGGAGCACCAGCCTCAGGAGGTTTGGACAAGAGGAAGCGGTGGCTGCAGGTCCCATCTCCTGCGTGACCGTGAAACCCGGTAAGTGCCGCCACGTTCCACCTCCTGTGTTTCCACTCCCATGGCAAGCCCTGCAGCTAAACGTTAAAGCACGCGAAATGGTTTTTACCCTTTAAACACAGTTTGTTTCCTTACAGAAAGCTTACAAACAAAGGAGGGGATGCTGATACATTTTGTGCCGTCTTAAAAGCTATTCCAAAAATGATTTGGTTTTCAGGAAATATTTCAGGGCGCAGTGGAATCACGATTTACAGTGAGACGCGGCTGGTCCCAGGGGAAAGCAGGAGAGATCCAAGGCTTTTATCTGTAACAAACTGGCTCGGCTTGGCTGGTGCTCAGAGCGCTGGCGGCGCGGCTGCCTCTTCTCGCACAACAGCGCTTGTGTCTTCCCAAGGCTCCTCGAGTTCCCACCAACCTCTTGTTCCATGGCAGAGAACAGCAGCGTGCTTGTTCACCCCAGCACACTTTTTCATTAAAGAAGAAATGTTGATTTCAGGGGATGTCATGAAAATGATTACGTAGAACAAAAGCATCTCTTCAGTTTGGGCTTATTACCTATGAAAACTTTAAATTTTACTTCCATGTGCCAAAACATATGAAATATTGTAATACCAGATACCGAGTTCAGATTACAACTCAAATCATCAAAATTAAACCTGCAACAGCACTGGTTTGCTGCAGACTTCAATCTTGAATAAGCTAATTTTTTTTTTTTGAAGTACTAAAACACACAATCCCAGGATCAAAATCAAAGTGTACCAGCCTATGTAAAAATTTATTCATAATATTTTGGATGCCACCCTGCACCAGCCCCCCTACTATGTCCTCTCCAATCCCAACATATGTTTGCGTCTCTGCTAGAGATAATTTTTTATAGTAGGCAAACTAATTAAACATTCTTTGGAAGCCACAGGGCTGAAGTCACCGCGCGGTGACTAAACACTGCAGCTGTCAGGGGAGGCAAAGTGGGTTCCCATCCTAATCCCGCGCTGACCTCGGAGCCGAGCCTGAGAACCTGTCAGAAAGGTGCTCTCACAGCACAAGACAGCGAGCGGCAGCTGCTTCTGCTCAGCAGGCTGCAGCCAGCCTTTCTTCCCCCCCTCCCCTTTTTTTTCCCCTTTTCCCTGTCACTCTGGATACACGCTGCACAACACTCACACACGCACATCCCTGCTCCTGGTGGAAAAGAGCTGCCCGCCAGCTCTGTTTTTCACATGCTTAAAAGCTGCTCAAGCCCAGGTCGAGATGAAACCCCATGTCCTGAAGTCAAACTGCAGTCAAAAAACCTGCGCCCACCATGCACGCGGGGCAAGAAGCACGGAACTTATAGTTAAAGCTATTTTCAAAACCAATTACATGCAGGTATTTGACAATGTTCATTCTTTTATGTAATTAACAAAAGCATTAAGCTTTTTTTTCCTTGAAAATAAAGAAAATTAATTGGAAACATACATCAATAATAAAAGCAAAAGGGAAAGCAAGCTTCTTTAATCACACTAAACTAGTCACTGAAACATAACTATGTGGCAGAATATCCACCTTTAATATGAAGGTGCAACTTTTTTAAATACAAGGCAGAGAGAAAGTAAACTTCTTTATATTTTAACTGAGATGCAATGCATATATATAATATCAATTCACAGCAAAAAAAAATGACAACAGATCCAACAGAGAAGGAAATGCTGAAAAATGCCTTTGAATTAGGCATTCATTCATTCATTCAAATACAACTCAGTGATTCAACTAGGTGTGGTCTGTCCACAAAGGCTCAAATTACTAAATTTACTGGAGGACAGCAGTATTCAGTCTGCAGGTCAATAAAGGAGATGGTTTATCAGAGACGACCATACTTGGGTCACCATGTTCCTCATCCCAGTGAGCTCCTCACAGCACCTCAGAGCAGCCTCATTTTCTAAAATCAAAAAGAACACAACTGTGATTACTGTTCACAGAAAGCTAATTCTGAATCCAAGACCCTGGAAAAGGACTTTTTAAAGGACAGTTTAAATAATTACTCGGTATCCCGGTGTTACTCAGCACTGCCTCATCAGTTTTGCTTACAGTTCACCGCAGGGTCCAGCCCAATGCACTGCACAGATCCATCCTCATCACATGTGTCCAAAATTTTCCTTTGGTACCACAAGCCCATCCTTACACCACCAATTAAACAACTTGACAGGTTTCTTCCAGTTCAATCCTTGCATGCATAAGGAAATAATGAACAAGCCTAAGAAGATTTCAATCCAAATTTATAAATTTGACATGTGTGTTTATTTATTGACTGGAAGAATCGATATTGGTTTCAGTGAAATAAAACTTCTCCATTACAGGTACCAAAGCCCCACCTGCACTAAGGTCTCCCATAAAATTTAAAATAATTAGTGATAACCATGACCAGATACTGCAAAAAATGTCATGATTGATACTGGCCTGACCTCAAAAATAAATACATCTTCATTACTTTAAACTAGGCAAGCAGCGTTACAGCCTTTTTCTAAAGTTACTTTCAGACATACAGCTTTCTTACTGTTTCCCAAAGGTACAAACGGTTACATGACAAAATGGTTAGACCTCCTCCAAGATGTGGGAATTGAGGAGAGGACATGAGTCCACCTTCCCCTCTCTTTTGTGTGAACAGCCTTTTCCTGCTAATTTCCAGGACTGCATCAAACCAGCCGAAGGCTCCGTTTCCATCTGTCAGGGAAGCAGGAGACAGGCGACTATCAGACACTTGAACAACAGTATCAGCGCTTCTTCAGGCATCAAGTACTCTTGAGGAAACAATAGCTACAAGTTCCTTGGCAAAACAGGTTACCACAAGCACATCAAACCCATCCTTTGATCAGCACACTGACTTACTACAAGATCACTGTCCCTTGGACTTAGAGGTATTTCAAGACACAGAGCTTGGAAATACAAAAATATCTTGTAGTTGGCAGATTTCTGCTATTTAAAAGGTATTTCAGGGGCTGAAGCATGTGAAGTTATTTATTCACAAATCAAAACTTAAATCTTCAAGACACAGGCCGTTCCTGAGGTCACTCACATGCACAAAAAGAGCGCTTGCCTGTGTGCGAGCCACCCACAGCACACCCCTGTGTTTTAAGTACAAGTTGCATTCCTTCAACTCTGGCTCCCTTCTAGGAAGCAAACTTAACAAATGAGATACAAATTAAAATCTGTAAAAACAAAATTCCATATGAAACTTTACCCATGGGAAAAGGAAAGAGAGACAAAGGGCAGATGGCATGTGACAGATGTTGGCCATGCCTGTCCCAGCGTTGCTGGAATGTGCACGTGTACACAGTGATGGGTGAAGGAGACAGGACCTACCCAGAATAAAACCCTCTCTGTCACTAATTTACAGAAGAACATGAGGAAAACTTTGCTTTTAATCTTCAAAGTGCAGCTGGGATCATTATCCAACTGCACTTAACTAATATTCAAAGTGACTGAAACCTTAAGGGAGTAAGTTTATAAAGTATGAGAGGCTGAGCCTGGATACACTAACATGTAAGTTCTCCTCTATGAACTGCCCATAAAATACTTACTGAAACACTGTGTGACAAGTTTCAGATTTGATAACAACAGTTAAAGATTTTTCTTGTTATAAATGAGAATCCCAAGCAAGCAGGTAGACCAGTTGTTTCCAATCAGGGAATTTTTAACAGTCTCATTATTACCTAAATTAACGGATGCCTTTCTCATGAATCAAAATTTTGACTGTAAATTTTTTTTCTTATTCTAGAAGTTACCTGATGTATTGATATGAATACTGGGGAAAGATTTTATACTTTTGTCAGTATGTGTCACATAGTTCACTATATAATTAATGCTTTCTGCACTGATTAAAGTTGACTACAAGGTAACCTTCTGTGAAACGACTAAAAGTTGTACTTTCAAATCAAGAAAGAAGGAGTACCAGAGCAGAAGCTACTCCATTAGGGAAATGACTGATTGACAAAATGGTATACCTGCTACATGCCAGCGGGTCCAGGTGTTTGCCTTCAGAGAGAGGCTGTACCACTGCTCACGTAACTACACTCGTTTGCCAATGACAGGTGACAATTTCAAGCCCGGTTAAAACAAAAGCATTCTTACCAGCAGTAATCACTTTGTTTTGTCTGCTGCAGGACACAAAAACCTAAAATAAACTATTCAGGCAGAAGCTAGTCACACTGCTAGATTGCACATCATTACATGTAATAACTGTCAGTGTACCCAGACAGAAAGTTTTAGTACATCTAATATTTTAAGGGGGAAAATAACTGACTTGGAGGGGCATGGGAGGGAAGCAGTATCTTGGAGGGGATGTTTCCAAAATTTAACCTTCTGAAAGCTGATGTTCTATACATGGTATTGACTGGCTAATTCCATTTTACCTCCCTTCCTTGTCAAACAATAGCAACTTCTTATTTCATATTTACACAGAACGGGAGCAGCGTTCTTGTTCTCCATCTGCTGGCTCTGCAGCAGCAGTTGACCACAATTGCCAGAATACTCCCACTGCTGAGATAAGGCAGCAAGGATCCAGATGCAAAGGTTTTATCCTGCACCATTACTATTAATATTTTATGAAGTTGTGTCTATAATGAAATGAAAACAGACATAACAGAACCAGAAATAATCTCAGAATTAATCAGACAGAAAATATGAACGTGACAACCTGGACTTTATGCAAAGGATTCACTGTACAATTAAGTACTCCGTTTCTCAAAGTAAATTTACTTCAAACTGGGTATCTGTTAAAAATGCTACGTATTTTTATTTACTACATCACGATTATTGTGATCATCATTGATTTATATCACTGATACGACACCACTGATTTCACAGCTTATATTGTGCCACATCCTGGAGTCCTTCTACTTGATCCAAGTGTTAATTTAACAGTTACCTTCAAAATAATTCCACACACAGAGATATCACCACAAGAGCTGGTATTCAATCTCTTACTGACAGTTTCTAATAACCAGCACACTAAGTTCTTCTTAAAAGCTAATAGCAAATTAAAAATTGTGGATACGTATTTGCTTGCACAGAGCGGGATGCTGTGGAAGGCGGCCTCTTGGTCAGGCTGGCTTGGAACGGCGGCCAGCGCTTAAACAAAGTGGTTTCTCTTTTCCAACAACCTCTAACGGGCAGGATGATCAAACTTCCAGTGGAGTCAGAGGGACTACTCTAAAGAACGAGCTTCTCCAGCTTCCCCAAACAGCCCCGTATCATGCAACACTGCTCAAACCGGGGACAAGAATGGCCCAGGTGCCAAGAAAAAGGTTATTTTTTTAAACTGGAACACAGGAGGTTCCACTTAAATATGAGAAGGAACAGCTTCTCGGTGAGGGTGACAGAACACTGGAACAGGCTGCCCAGGGGGGTTGTGGAGTCTCCTCCTTCTCTGGACACATTCAAAACCCACCTGGACACATTCCTGTGTAACCTCATCTAGGTGTTCCTGCTCCGGCCAGGGGATTGGACTAGATGATCTTTTGAGGTCCCTTCCAATCCCAAACATTCTGTGATTCTGTGATATTTATAGAACACTAACGATGATTACCACCAACCCATTTATGTCCTTTTAAGTCTTCACATACCTCATTTTCCCACTTGTTGGATTTACCTCAAATTCTGGTGTCCTCTTCCCCTGGCCCAGGGCACCAGTTACCTTGTTGGACTTGCAGAGTCTGGTCTGGATGGTATGCCCAGGTTTTCAGAAGTTCCCTTCCAAAACCACAACAAGTAACCACCCCACACAGAACACCATGCTATGTTGTCACGGGATAAGAAGGATAATAATCACATCGATGAATACAATGGGAAAGATGGGAAATAAAATGAGGAATAAAGCGGTTGATTTTCTCAATAAAGGGAAATCATCAGTGAAGTCCCACAGGAATCTGATATTGCAATCTGTATAGAAACATTCTCCCCCCAAAATAAATAGGGGGGGTTACAACACTTGCTCATAATACCATTTATATTTGTAAAAGATAAAGCTACTTGCAAAGAGCTGTGTAAGCACCTCACAGAGTAGCATGAACAAGATATAAAGTAACAAATAAAATTGAACATAGGTAACTGTGAAGAAAAGAGAACTGAATTCAAATTTTTTTATGCTACTGTACAAAATCACGGCCTTAAAACATGGCCCCTGTGTTCATCATCTCTCCTGAGAATGGATATAGTAAACCTGGAAGTGTTAAGAGAACAGTGGAAAAAACAGCTAGGGCTGTTCGGCAGCAAAAAAAGAATGAACTAACCAGGAATACATTTGAGTCTCCTGCCATGGAAAGCATCGAGTGGGTAAAACTGTTCTCTGTCACTTCTATTACAGGAATAAGTGGGCGTTAAACAGAAGTGGTGTGACAAGCTAAGGACAAGTAACTTCATTTATCACGCAGACTGTGCTACTCTGTCATTAGTTATTGCAGATGCTAAAACAGTTGTCAGAAGCTTGAGGAGTGTTTGCCTGGGTCGGGGGAGATGAGCGAAGGGCAATTCACCAGGAGGACACCAGCGCTTGCTCAGCAAGACCCCGCAGCCACCAGCTGCGGGGAGCTGAACAAAGACACCGCTCTGTTCCTGCCCTCTCCTTAAAGCTTCCCCAGGCACTGGCTGCTGCTGGAGACTGGGTACTGCAAGAGGAACTGCTGTCTTACCCAAAATAGTTGTTTTTGCATTCTTGCTTCTGCCACCAGAAGCCGCAGGCATGCACGAGGAGAGGCTCTGGGGTGGGAGATCAGCCCCCAGGCAGGATGGAGGGAGGCGGCTGCAGCGGGAGACTGGGAAGCCCCTCCTTTCCCCTCAATTCTGTGTTCGGCATCCATTCAAAACACCTTGAAAACCTCAATTATTTTCAAATATCCCCAGACAGGAGTTAAATAGTTTTGATTAGAGGGAAGTAAAGTCTTTAAAAGCTACCCTTATGCTTAAACCAAATTACTCAAAGGCCAAGAATCTCATCATTTACCTGGAAGCAAAACTTAGTCACTGAAAAGGAAAACACAGATGCCCTGGAAACCTTCTGTTGTTCAAACAAACATGAAAAGGTATTAAAAATCATTGGTTTAAAAATACTGATGCAAAAAACAAGTCTGAAGCTAAACTAAAGTTAATTCAGCAAAAAGCTGTTCTTTCTTCTCACCAGGAATCCAACCTCGCTTTAATTGGTTTACACTTTTTTAAATGGTTTAAATTTTTTATGCTTGTACAGCCTCTTTCATTTGAAGTAATAAAACTTAAGAAGTGAATGAGAATCGCACACTGAAGAAACTGTTATTCCTTTCATGTATTTATAATTATTAAAATGCATGCAACCAACTCAGCACTTGTTTTAACACAACTTAATCAAAATCAAGAGACTCTACGTTAAAAACGCACATTTTCTGTCATCTGATAGCTGTAGGGAAGCGTTTCTCCAGAGCTCATCCTTTTATATTGAGGGAAGCTCTTGATAACGTACTTTATTCATCAAGAACACGTTGTGACTGACTTCATCTGACACGGGAGGAGGACACACATAGTACCAGTGCTTCAGTGAATCACAACTGTGCCCACAGAGCGGCCTGTGTCTTCTGACCGGTGGCTGTGTGTCCCGACGGCAGGATGTCACAGATAGGCCACAACGATGGCAGCTATGGGGCTCCCCCCAATAAAAGGCAGGCAGGCAGATGCCACCTTCCCAACCCAACACATTTTACACCACCTAAGGATTCATCCCACCACCAGGCGTAAGAAATCCTCTCAACAAAAGGACAGATTCACTGCTTTGTTTCTCAGATGAAGGAAGGTGGAGAGGGAGGATGGAAAGAAGACAACTGTATGGATCACCAACATGGGAAGGGTGAAAAAAGTCACCAGGGATCAAAATAACAACATCAACCAAAAAGACCTCTTTTTAATTACTGGGAAAAGATCTTATTACTTTTTTACGTGTCGGGGGAAGGGGGGAGGCCGGTGAGTGCCGGGGTGGAATAGGAGGCATGATTTTCTTGCTTCATATTTAACATCGTATCTACAGAAACATCCAAGTAGTAGAACTACTGTCTACCATTTGATCCCCATTCATATAACTGTTTTCTACATGCGCTCAACACGTACTTTCTAATTGCCAGTTTTTGATTTCCAGATCCTTGCTCAAGCTTGTCAACTTAATTTTGAAACCCAAGGCTGTATTACAGTTTAAAGGAATCTGAAACTAGACTAGCAGCCCCTCTCAGCTTGGTATCACCTACATGTTTAATAAGCATGCTCACTAATCCACCACCCTGCTCATTAACACAGATGCTGACAGCTACCACTAACCCAAGGGAACATCCCATGGAAGCAACCTCAATGTATCTCTTCATTCAGACAACAAACCACTCACTGATAATGATGCACTACAGTTTTAAAACAGGTTTTGCGCATACTGTACAGCTCCTGCTTCCCAGTTTGCTATCAGAAAGCCGCTGAGATGGCACAAACAGACTTACTGATGTCAAGCTTATGAAATGCACTGCTTTCCCTTCTGTCCACAAAACCTGCTAATCCTAATATTACTTTTTTTAAAGAAAACTAAATCCATTTTGCACAATTTTTAAGAAATCCAAAGGGATTGTTACTAATCTCATTGTCTTCTAGGATTTTGCAAGATATACTGCAATGAAGGAAATTATTTAATTTCCTAAACAGAAAAAAATACAACTATCATACAGTAAATTATATTATCCCACTAAAATAATATTTTTAAATGAATTATGATAAAATGTAGATAATTTACTCACATTTTCAAACTCTAGCCCTTCCAAATTTCCTGTGCTTGCTTCACATATCTGATTAAACACAGAAAATGTGCTGGACAGGGATGAATTCACTTCCTTTGTAAGAGAAATCTTGAAATGAAAGTGTTATATAAAATACTGTGCAACTACACAAAAAAGTCAAAGATCAAGCATTGAATTTTTTACACATGAATTCACCTCCCTTTAAAAATAACTGAAGTAACCCAAATACAAACAATACTACAAACCCCACTACTCTATGTGATGGCCAAATCCATCCAAGTCTATACGCTGTGAAGCCTCACTGGAGCTAAGCAACATTTAAATCACAATACCAAGACAGTGTTTCAAGTACTCAAATTTGGTCTAGAATGGTCCCATGCCCAGTTACACCTCTAGCCATATCTGATTGAATACATTTACATATAAATGTACATATGCACACACAGGATTTTCAGCCACTTAACTGTAATTCTAATTCCACAACAAATTATTTCACTACAATCAATATAATAAGATGAGCAATTCTAGTTCCCTGACAAGTGTATCAATAAAGTAAATATTTTTGCAAATACTTATTTTTAGCTCCAGGACATTTTAAAATTCAACCTCATTCCTTAACATATTTTACAAGCTAAGCTAAGGCTCAAATATGAACCTTTTTTCCTGGTTTATAAGAATCACAAACAAAAGGGGTTTATTGAAGAGAGTCACATTAAACATTGAAAGTATCAGTGAAATACATGTGCTATAAACCTAATTTTCAAATAATTTAGCTATGGAATTTTTCACTGTAAACATTCATTATGCACTCTAATATGTATTTTCTCGTGGTAGACCTTAATTGATTCTCAGCAGTCCATTCATAAAACAACTGCTCTCAAATAACTGGGTCAAACTGTTATTTTTAAAAGTGTCTAAATACAAATTTACACAGACACATTACATTCCTTGGAATAAACAAACACGCATGAAAACTGTCTACAGTAACATAATTTAGTGTTGACTTTGCTCTTCAATTTCTATTTAAAATAATTGCACAAACATTTGGAAAAGCAGAGCAGATCACTGACTGTCCAAATACTCCTCCTAGAAAACATATGCAGAAAATGTAAACACAAAACTTCTGCAGTAAAATTAGCTTGGCAGTAGCTGCATGCACCCAAGACTGGCCAGTCAGAAGAAAACATTTCCATACACAAGGACATTGTCTATTTTCCCATGCGGTTTCTTTGGAAAGAATAACCCATGTCTTCACTAGGCAGGGAAGAGACACTTCAGCCCTCTGCGGTACACAACTATGTGCCCACACAAGAAGAGCTGGCCATCTCAGAGGCGTAATGCAGGTGGAGAAACTCAAGGAGCTCAATTCCTTATATTCCAATCAGGTACACATACTGGGGAGTCTTCCATAGGACCCAGAACCCTTTACTACTTGTGTTTAATATACAGGGTGTTTGAAACACCCTGTAAATTAAGAAATATCACTTTTCTCAAGCAGGAGGTAACTCTTCTTCATGCAATGAGACCTTAACTAGGTGGTGTTCTCCAGAAATAAGGTCCTTCCCTTCTGAAGCAGCCTGTGCTATGCTTGAATGCTATGGAAACAGGTCATTGTTTTTGCTTTGCAGGGTGGACTTTGACTGCTAGAAGGTTCTGACGGTTTCCTCTGAAGTGATGCATAATCCCAGTCCAAAAAGTCAAACTTGTGAGTAGAAACCATAAAACAGGAGATAATCTTTCCAAGGCCATTACAATCTTCTTTCGAGTGAGTTTTTACCAGAGCAAACTGAAGAATGTAATTCACAACTGATTTTTCAGATTTGTCTCCATATAACCAAACCCTATTGACACAGCACAGAACATGTGCACAGTGATACCCACCAGGCTGGCACACACAAAACCAACACCAGCACTGGCGCTCAGCAGGGAAAGGTAGTTAGAAACTTGAGAAATGTTCCAGTGAGGTGTTAAAGTAACAGAATATTGTTATACACACAAACGGCACGGATTAAATGACCATTCAGTGCCTAACTAATTAGCAGGACTTCGCCTCTGCTGTGACCTGCACGTTTCCTCTGATGTGATTTACGATGTAATGCAGAATCCCACTGAAGTGAACAGGGTCTACCTGGAGATTTAAAGATACACATAAGCATGTTTTTTATTTGATTTTGTTACTCATTATTAAAAATTAATACCAGTAAAGACTATTTTTGGTACCATGGCTTTGTAGAGTCAGACTGCAATGCATTATTAATGTTGTTGTACCTAAAAGGAGATGACTTTCAGGCCTTCAGAGACTAGATTTAGGTGTTTAATTTCCACTGAAATGCAGTGAAAGACAGAAAAGGTTATCTACTGGTACCTCTGGAAACTCCCTCAAACATAAAACACATTTTTCTTCTCTTCAAATAAACTATGAGGCACTTCAGCATTCCCACAGATCCCGAGATGCAATCTAACAAATTCTGTTTTTTTTTTAAGATTGTAAAAAGACGTGCCTTTCTACACACTTTACAAACATACCAGTTTGAGGAGTATCTACACTACTGCCGTTCTGAATATGTGCCTCTACATACACAATGTTATCACCTCAATATTATCACAAGTCTCTGTATTTCTCATTGTAAGATGCAACAACCTAGTCCTGGAACTAGAAGTCATTTTATTGTTTCATTTTTAAATACCAGGTTTGGTGTTTTGTTTGACATTTAATCTGTACTGTCCATCCTGTGACAATAGAAGATTAATTGGGCAACTTAATATTATATTTTCCCCACCAGGACTGTAAATAGGCCATAATCTTTGGGAGAGCAGTACCTATTAATAATTCTTAGAAGTAAATCATCATCATTTTTCACAACAATGCAGTAATTCCCAATCTGAAAAGCATCACTACAGGTCATCAATGTTTTAAAATCTCCTAAGCCTGGAACTTCAAACTCTCCCATTTTCCCATTTTCAGGTAAATATCATACTCATCCTCTACAGTGTGTAAAACCAGATCTGCTCTGCAGTTTTAAGCGGCCCTTCCTTCAGCTGCCAGCCACTGCGTTTGGCGAGTGGCTGCAAAAGCTGCTTCTATTGACAGGTGTCTCCCCCCTCTCTGAGTCCCCACATCCTTCCTTTGTCGGGCCACAAGGGTGAGTTGGGATGGGAAAACGCTGGGCTGCTTTGTTCCAGGGCCGGGCAGCATCTCACTTTCCCACAACAGGTAGGCAGGAGCAGCGGGTGCTGCTGAATGCAGGAGACCTGCCGGAGGCTCCAACCACTGCTCACTGCTGCCGGCTCAGCCAGGGCATATTTTCTACTGACCGTGGCTCTCTGCCAAGCTCTAATTAAGACACTTCAGCATGTCAGAGATTTAACCCTCTGCTGCACCTACCTTCTCCCAAAGCAACCTGGGCATATCCATCTTCTTACACCCACCTTCTTTCTAGAAAAACCTGAGCAGCTTTCCCATTACTGGTACCGCGAGGGCTCCAAGCCCTCCACATTTTTCCATTTTTGATAAATGAAAATGAATGAACCAGGTAGTTGGCTCTACGACCCCTAGCAGCATTTCTAAAATGGAAAAATTATTCCTGAATCTGGTGTGTTTTTTCCTTCAGGTTTATTTTCCTTCAAAGAAAAATCGATGGATCTCAAATTATCAAAGACCAGAAATTCCTCTAAAAAATAGAGCAACAATGGGTTGTTGAAAATTCTTTGCTCTCCAAATAGTTTTTTGTTTCGTTCTTGAAGGCTGCAGAGCAGCACTTTTGCCATTAGGGTAATAAGGAAATCTGAAGGAGCCAGAGCTGTATTTCTATTTTACAAGAGATCGAATAGAAACCATACATTTGTTGATCTACCAATACTATCTATCGGTCTCACACAAAGAACAACCACCGAACTGAATGAGGGGAAGCTGTGACAATAGTCACAGGGACTAAAAGGAAAGTCCTGCCAAGGCTGACCTGCATCGATTATAATCTATATATTGTCTTGTTCCAAATCCCTGTTTAAGCACTGCATCATGCCTATACATGGAAATCTTCTTAATTAAATGCAATACAATTACAACGTGATTAAGTGATGAATAAATAATCTCATTCTAATAACTGGCGGGTAAAAAAAAAATCTTAACTTGAATATGAGAAACGTCTACATGCAATAAAACCAACACCAAAAAGCAAACTCTTTCAACTTGTAAGAAATTACGAAAACAGGAAATGTAGTTACTAGCCCTCTTATTACGAAGTAAAACAAGGCATCGTTAATGGAGGCTTTGATTACTTTGGGGCAATAAATGTGGATTTTACCCAGTCTAAATGGGGTAATCTATAAGTCAATCCTACTTCTTTGCTCTTATTGTGCATTAGCCCCTCCATGGCAGGAAAACCAGAGCTGTCTTCCAAAGCCATTACTGATCTGATCTTGGCTATGGACATGTTTTCTTGTTTTGAAGTGATATTCTCTGCTTTAGACAGTATGTTGACAACTAAAATATCTGACCCTCCCTATAGCTGTGTTTCTGTAAAGTAACATCGGAGCTCTTAATTTTGACACATCCAGAAAACTACATGTTACAAAATAAATAAGCTACCTAGTGGGATTAAGAATAAAATATATATATAAAATATTTATATATATATTTATATGTATTTTATATATATAAAATAGTTATATATATAAAATATTTAGATATATATATAAAATATAATATAGGTAAAAATATTTTCAGATGTTTTGTGCCATTCCAGTTTTCTGCTGAGATAAATGCACTTTTTTAACCCCCCCCAAAAAAATCTTCATAAGGGAAATGGTTAACATTCAGTTGCATTGCAAGCTCACAGAACCACGACTCTTTCCCCACAGGCTGTACAAAGACAAACCCTAAAAGGAGCAGTGGTGACAGGTCAGCTTCTGTCAATAGGTATTGTCTATTCCTATGCTTCAGAGTTGTAATCCACAGATGTTATTTATCGGAAAAGGGCTGTCCCACACGGTTCTATTGGAACGTTATTTCCAGTACTAGGAGGCTATGCCCTCAAATGTATTTTTAGAAAGGTTATTTCAGTTTCCATAAAGTTCTTTTGAACTTGCAGAGGCAGTGCGTGCCAAGCGCACTGCTGTTTTACACACAGGTTACGGTAACCTGGGGCCCGACGTTGAAACAAGCCAACTCATTTCTGTTAGAAACCTTTTTTCTTTTTGTTTGACTCACACTTCATTCTCCTTCTAAGAACTATGCCCACTTAAATTATGGCTACATATGCATCACACCTATATTGCGTATATATGCATCACACTTTGAGCTGACTTTACCAGTAAGTATACCAGTTTCAGAAAGAATAATGTTCAATTCTACTTCCAATGCATACAGATAGTGATTGATAGATAACACCACTGCATTGTGAACAGCCTCACATAGGCTGACTCCTATTAAAATAAAACAGAAAAAGAGATATATTAAAACTTAATAATAATTTAATCTGCTACATAAACAAATCTTAAAAAAACCAAGCAGAATATTTGTAAAAGTTATAATAAATAACTATTAATTTTTCATATGACACACGCTACTACTGTGAAAGATAAAGTAAAAGCTGTTAGGCATTGATCAGAGACATCGTTTCCCATTGAATAGTGGGCATTTCAAGCACTGCCACCTCCAAGGAAAAAAAAAAGGGTAAGCCCCTCATTATTCATTTCAACTGAAATTCTTTATTCTTATTTGCCTTTTACTTCTGCAAGTTACCACCGCTTCAAGAAAATGAATTGTACCAATGGAGTCATTATGAATTTTTCATTCTGAGAAAATATCATGCAAAGTTTCTCCTGATTACAATGACAATATTACCTTACTGCTCCAAGCCACTGGGCACATAATTAGCTTTACATGTAGCTTTCAACCTCTCTTTTATTATACAGCGCCACCTTCCAAACGTACAAGAACGCTGCAGTGGTTAGTACCTATTTCAATAAATCAGGTGACATATCTAAAGACAAGGGCTCATCTTTGCCTCTTTGAAAAATGTATTCTTATACCTCCTTTGGAGTTACCTAAAGAGACACTCCGAATTACAGCTGAGATATCACAAGATGCACATGGCATCAAAACTGGGAGTACTCAAGTTAAAACATTGCTCAACTTTTACTTATTAGCTAAGTCAGGGGAAAAACAATTTAGCCAGGAAGCTTCTTAACTCAGCTGGGAATTCCCATTTCAAGTTCTTCCTGACTTTTCATTTTTGGAGTGGAACAGGTTTTGTTAGTTATAGAACTAAAGTATTTTAAAGAGTATAAGGCATTTACAGACTTCTAAGGATAAAACTTAAGCCTCATTTATGTATCATATATCTCCTCAGATAAAACACCTGAGGAGAACACTGTTTGACACAGATTTGAGTCCTATAGATAAATATTATTCTTTGGTATTCCCTTTACAGTAGAAAAAGCAGCAGGTGCTGCTTGACATCTCTTTTGAACATTTTAATTTTTTAAGCAAAGCAACGTACAGATTGTTCAGGGGACCGAGCTACATCAGTGAGAAACAACAACTTCCTAAGACTATCTAGTATTTTTATAAAGTTAATAAATCTACTGGGAAATGAACAAATATAATTTTCTGCATATTTGGAAAAAATTGTATTGACACACAGGCAGCAAAGACAATGTATACAGCCCTGGTGTAAACTAGAAGAGTCCCTAAGGAAATTTATTCCTTCCTACAGCAATAAGTATTGCAGAGCCACAGAACCAGGTAATTGTGAAAATGTAATTTAACTGCCTTTTGCTAGCAGATGGACTTGGTCCTTCCTTGCTGTCCTCTGCCTGCAAAAAGACACAAATACCAACGCACTTCTGGATACATTTGAAATATTTCGGCGTTTGGCTTTTTTACCCTTGCTTCTTGCATAACACAGTCAGTATATTCTAGAGAGGCCTGTAAGGAGTAGAAAAAGGCAGAAATCAAGTAAAAAAACAAGCCACAGAAAAAGAGAAAAAGCTCATTGCCTAACAGATGCCCATGCAAGACAACTTGAGAGATCCACAATATAAGCAGGTTCCCATGAGTCTGAGCAGAGCGGCTTTTCTCCCTCCCTGCCACCCCCTCTGCTCAGAAACACTGAGGAGGAGGAGAAGTTTCACCTTTGCAGGAGGAACTTTCCAACTTTCAGCAATTACAGTCCTCTCATAACTATAAAGGATTATGTGTGTGTATATATATACACACACATATAAAATATATTAACCGTTCCTGAAATAAATCCCCCTCAAAGCAGGGATTTATCATTATTTATAGGATAATACCAGCTGGCTGCAGCCCCTCCTGACCAGCACACCAGCCGAGTGTGCTCCCACCCTTGATGTGCCAAGGAAGTCACCCAGGGCTGTGTAACCCTTTCTCCTAATTTCCATAGTGGTTGCTATCTACCCCATCACTGAAACCTTCACAGGACAGAAAAGCACGCTGTTTTAATAATTATGTATGTTATGTAGAGACCTCTTCCCACCCAGCAGAATGGGGGAGCATGAGAGGGAGGATGTGTCAGACTGATTTACATGCAAATACTACGCCTCGGTTCCAAAGTACATTAAAAGAAAAAGCAGTTGCCCTAAAATAATTTATGGCGAGCAATGTTTTACTACCCTTGTACACTTACCACTAAGTTCTGAAACTCTGGCCTGTTGATACTGAAGGCTTGTTATCTGGAAGTCCTGGCAACCCAGCCTACAGGGATGAGAACCATTGTAAACTGCTTGCTTTAGAAAACAAAAATAAGATTAGTTAACGTGGTGGCTGTTTGCAGAGCTGTTCTGCACAGACATCCTGCAAGACAGAACGACAAAAGTATTCTGCAGCCTCTCCTGATCTAAAACCACTAAATAATAACTGGACCTAGAGCCCAGCCAAGCTCACAGCTATGGGAAAAATCTGATGCGTAAGGCAGCAGAAATACCCAAGCAACTGCACTCGGACTTATTTCTGCCTACATGGACAAAGTATCTACCTTGTTGACCTGTCAGTCTCGCTAATCCACCCTCTATTTTCAGTTAATATCATTAAAGATCAGCGCTTGAGAGCCTGGAGGGAGAGGCGAGCACCCCATCCCCTTTTTCCACAGGGCGGTAACCAGATGTCAATGGCCGCAGCTGTGACTACATAATTACCTGTTTGCATGAACGCCGAGCGCAGTTTAGATTTAATAGGACAGACGACAATGCAGCAAAACGCATTTAGCCCACGATTACCCCTTTTCAAACATTCTCTCGCTCGCAACTTCGACCCTGGGAACATTGCGGGCACAGACTCGGGTCAATAAGAAACACTGGCCGGCACAATGGGGCTGGCCTCAAACAGCGCTGTTGACAGACACCGGCACAAAGGCGCTGAATAGAGTCCCCCTCAGTTCTCACACAGAGCGAAGAATGAGTCAGTGTACTGCCGCTTTGGTGCTCTGTTTGTACAGTGTATACAGCTTTTGTCCCCCGCCACTGTTCCCAGCTCAATGGGGGCTAAAGAGCCGAGGAAGTGAAGGCGGAAGAATGGCTCTGCGCTCGCCCCGGCAGCCAGCGGCGGGTCCCCCGGCACAGGGCCCGCGGCCGCCGCTCGCCCGGCTCCCGCGTCCCACCACACCTCGGGAACAGGCCGCGCCGCTGCCAAAACAGCGGGGCCAGCCCAAGGAACGCGTTTTATCTCCTTACATGACAAAAACGCCATAATGTGCACCCCCACACCCCTTCCCTCCCACCACGACCCGATTCACGGCTGCAACTTTGACCAAGAAGAAAAAACAAGCATGGGATATGGAATTACAATGGCCCCATGTCCCTTCAAAAGGTACAGCAAAGACAGCAACAACATAGCCTCAGCATTTTAAATCCCCACTGCAAAGGAGCTGAGAAGAGTAACAAAAGACAACCATAGCTATACACCTATATTTCACCCAAAACATTCAGACTGTGCAAATAAAGGGCCAGGGAAAAATTCTCATATACATAATAATGCATATGCACCTGTCTATTAGTTACCTATCAGCAGAAAAAAAACCAACCACTTCATACAGGTTACTGCTGCTCTTCAAGTAATTATTTTTGTCAACTTCCCCTTAATGGAAAGCATACTTCTATCATTTACATCAGTATAACCATTTTTAAGAAACAAAAGTAGCCCTCTAGCACAGCGTCAAAACTGCTACCTTCACCTGCTTCATATAATAGAGTATAAAACAAAATACGCATACTTCATTCTAAGGCGTGAAGTCTCTGCTTGCAAAGACTTGGTATGATTAGCATAACGCTTCAGATAAAAGTGATGCAGCAACTGCTATTGAACTCATGCAGCCTCTACTATGGATAAAGTCACACAATTGCATTTTAAATTAAACAAATCCCTGGATTTCCATGAATGGAAACATTGTTAATTTTATCATTAATAGCCAAGATAGTATCAGCACAGTTTCTAGTGCTCTTTCAATTTAATCTTTTAAGCTCAGAATACTAGAATGTTGTTATTACACTAACCAGCTACAGAAGTAAGCAAGAAAGCCCCAAAATACTAAAAATTATGTGTCTAATGCCAGGAAAAAAAAAAAAGCCCGCAAATTGAAAGTTTCATTATGTGTGAGCTAGTCATAAAGATTTGGGGGGTAAAATACCATGGCATTCACTCTTGGCAAATGAGTTGTGAGCAAGTAACCTGAAAGATGCACTAAGACAATGACTTTTTTCTCAGATACTTTATTTCAAAATAGCACAAGAATATGTACGTTTCATGTTTACACATGGCCTTATTTAAATAAATCAGGGCTACCTACGTGACATATGACTGCACTTGAGTATACTGGCAATGAGTATGTAAAGTAGGAAATGTTTGTATGACTGCCAAGGTTCACCTGCCACTCTACTGAGGATCTGATCAATCACAGTCCTGAACAGACAGCTTTTAGTTCACCTTTCAACTGCTATTAGACCTATTACACACCCTGGCACAAGAATACTCATAGATAAAGGCTGATCAACAAGGCTGGAAGAATTAGCTTCTTTTTTCTTTTTTAAAAAAAAAGAAAGAACAGGAAATTCTCAGCAGAGACAGACCTTCAAATCCAAGTTTGCCTTATGATAAGAAAAGAAGAAAACAGAGAAATAAACTCCGCTCCACCCATTCCTTTAATGGGGTGATTCTAAATCACTGCAAAACTCTTTTTTGTTTTTTTTTGGGGTTTTTTTTTAAGCTTAAATCATTGCTCAACAAGTTAAACTGAGCCTAACTGACTCCAGTCATATATTATTCCTTTCCACTGGCTTACTATAACTTAAGTTCTAGCTAAATGCACCACTGACAGCCTAGGCTAACCAGGCGAAAGCTTAGAATACTCTTCCCACATCCTGCAGAAGCAAAGGAGTATTTCACAAACCTTAACGTTACAGCAACACATCGGTCACCGCGAGGCCCAGACGGGGACGCTGGATGTGCCGCCACCATCGCGGCTGCCCTGCGTCCCCCGGGCTGGCAGCTGGGGCGGCGTTGCCTCTGCCAAGCAGCGAATCTTGGGTCCCAGCTCTGTCTGGAGGAAGCAGAGCGTGTTTCGGTCCGTCTCCAGCAGTGCTGGCAAGCCAGCTGCCAAGAACAGTCTTGAAAGGCACTGGAGGGAGCAATATCTAGGATTGGGCGGTAAACAGACTGGTCTGGCACTGGGCACCAAAAGATGAGTGAGGGCAAGCAGGCACTACTTGAAAGATTAAAATGCTTTTAGGTAACTTCAGATGTATAACGTCATAGGAAAAGTACCACCTAAACTCCCTAAATGAAAGGAAGGATTGGCAATCGGTTTATAATTACCACTCAGATTAAGATCTCTACCTGAATACTTCAAGTTAATGAGTACAAATTGCAAATAAATCAAACTTGTAAGCTACTTACACTTTCTTACAATGTATGAAAAAGACCTAAAAAGTTCGATTGGGATTTCATTTTGCAGAGGATTATAGTTTTAATATTTTAATCTTTTAAATTAACACTCCATTACTTCCAGAAGATCTCAGAAGTGTTAAACATGTGCACTGTGTATTTCTATAAATACAAGCTTTATATAGGTTTATACCAACTGTGAAAGTGGTTCATAAGATCTCATTGCCTTTGGAAGACCTTGCTAACTTCTATGAAAATAAGGAACAAGAGGTTTCACAGAGAACAAGCAAGCAATCCTTCATTTCCTCTAATAAAATAAAAGAAAAATTGCTTAAGCCCTTTTCTTCTTACCCTACTAATGTGAAGTCACCAAACACCAATAAGTGACAGGCATTTTTCATTGTTTCCAACAGTTGTTTCCCTGCCTTCAGAACCGTATCTCAATTTCTCGGTTAAGTGGGTACGTACTCAAGCAGTGTGACGACATTATGTGCATTTTGACATGTGATCAGAGCCTGTCAAGTCTCAAAGCAGTTCATTTAAAATATAGCTTCAGTATTTTTCAGAATCATTCCTTCAGGATTTGGAGGACTGGAGGCGAGTTATTATTTCTCACCCAAGCTGTGTGGCTGGATTTTGAATTATTTAGATTAAAAAAAATAGACTGTTGTAAAAGGCTAAGACAGGAAAATAGAAAATTTGCCTCTCTTGACAGCTATTGCAAAAGGAAAAAGAGCTTTGCTTCTGTTAAAAAAAAAAGTGCTCTGTGACTGACTATCACCACACTTCATATTTCAGTGTCCACAAATCATGGCTACATTCAGCAAGTTCACAAAGCACCAGCCAGTTGCATCGCCGCCTGGCTGCTGTCATGCCTAAAATGCTGACAGAGCCATGGCAGAAGTGACCACACACACACACTCCAAAATCTATGAAGGCAAGTTTCAACAGCTACTCAATGCTCTTGGAAGAGTAACACTTTTTTTTTCCTTCTCAAAAATACAAGTAGTTACTTAACCCTGCATTTCTTCCAGCACAACAGCAACACTTGCCTAGGATTTTATATTTAATCTCGAAAATTTAAGAAAAATTAGGTAAGCACATAAAATAGCAAGGGCTGTGTTGTTAGATGCTCCTTACATACAACCTACATGTTGCTTTCGTTCTTCTATTGCCTCTGCTTCTTCCTTTAAAATATTTGATACGAAAACTATACTCAGTTTCTATTCCCATCCTAGTTCCACACAAGTGCACGTGAAAAAAAGAGGCAGCAAGGATTGCATTATTTTTGTTAGTGAACAGAAGTGAAAAGGAAATTACTCCTAAATAACAGACATGCAATAAAATCTTACTTTTTTGTCTCTAAACACTGTTTTTTCTTTTTATTCAGACTTGCTGAGCTGCCTAATAACAGCAAAGCAGCTGAATCCCCTACACAGCTCAGAAACACTCAGCCTTAAAAGGGTTACCTTGCTTTGTAGGAATTCACCTGCTTTTGTGCCCTGCTTGGATAACAGCATCTAAATAGGCTGGCAAAGCGTTAGAGAAAGCGTCAGGGGAAAAAAAAGCATCTGCCAGGGGTTTGGTGTGTAGGAGTAAGAATTAATTTCATCAGTCTTCTGGGCTTGTTACAAGTGGCAGTCGACACCCACTCTTCCCTCTGAGGAAGCACCCGCTGCACAGACAACTACCGCAATCACCATCACGGGACTAGATCATCCATGGCCAGCGCCTCCAGTCAGGCAGACTGATCTTCTGTCAGTTATCATCATACAATCACAGAACAGCAGAGGCTCAAAGACACCTCTGGAAACTGCCTGGTCCAACCCCCTGCTCAAAGCAGGGTCTCCCAGGACCATGTCCAGATGGCTTTTTAATATCTCCAGCCTCTACAGCCTCTCTGGGCAACCTGTCTCAGTACTCTGTCACCCTCAGAGTGAAAAAGTGTTTCCTGAAAACATTTTTTATTATGAGGGTGGCACTGGCACAGGCTGCCCAGGGAAGCTGCAGATGCTCCATTCCTGAAAGTGTTTAAGGCCAGACTGGACAGGGCTTTGAACAACCTGATCTAGTGGAAGGTATGTATCCCTGTCCATGGCAGAGGGATTGAAACTAGATGATCTTTAAGGTCACTTCCAATCCAAACCATTTCATGACATTCAGAAGGAACCTCCTGTGTTTCAGATTGTGGCCATTGCCTCTGGTCCTGTCGCTGGGCACCACTGGAAAGAGCCTTCCCTTCCAGTATTTACATACTTGATGAGATTCCCCCTGAGCCTTCCCTCCTCCAGGCAAACAGTCCCAGCTCTCTCAGCCTTTCTGGGAGAGATGCTCCGGTCTTACATCATCTTTGTGGCCCTTTGCTGGACTCTCTCCAGTATGTCTCTACTGTACTGAGGATCCCAGAACTGGACCCAGCACTCCCCACCAGTGCTGAAGAGAGGTAAAGGATCACCCAGCTCAGCCTGCTGGCCACACTCCTAATGCAGCCCAGGATACCTGTAGCCTTCTTTACATGTTCAACTTGGCATCCACCAGTTCTCCCAGGTCCTTTACTGCCAACCTGCCTTCCTGCTGGGTGGTCACAGAATGTACTGGTGCCTGGGGCTGCACCTCCCAAGGGGAAGGACATCACACTCCTCCTTGTTAAACTCCATGAGGTTCCTCTCAGCCCACTTCTCCAGCCTGTCAAAGTCCCTCTGGATGGCATCACAACCATCCTGTATGACTCTTCCTAGTTTTGTACTTTATGCAATCCTGCTGAGGGTACACCCTGCCCCATCACTAAGATCAGTAATGAAAACGTTACACAGAATGGGTTCCAGTATTGACCCTTGTTCACACTTCCCATTACTGGCCTCCAGCTTTACTAATCTTAATATTACACAGCAGACTAAGAAGAATTATCAGTGAACTAAATCTGCAGAACATCTCTAGTTTTGCTAATATTAACACCTTCATCACATCTTTCTGATATTTAGTGTCTTGGTTTTTGCAGTTATGCTATTACACAAGAAGCTCAATTGCCTTTTAAAAAAACTTGGTTTAACTAAAAATTCCTATTCTGCCAAGCTAAAAAAAAATATAGCGATGCGAACCCAAAGACTACAGAACCCAAAAAGAAATAAAACAAAAAATCAAAGCAACTTTAATATCATGACTTGTGGGAGGCTTGACTCATGCCTTCTGAAGAGCTCGAGGCTGATGCATTACCTGCAGAGTGCTTCCCTAGCTGTGCTAATTCCCTTCTCAGACTCGTTTACTGAAACTACTCCAGAGGGGAGAATAATTACCACTCCATGGTTATACGATAGCATTCATTTCCCTGAGTAAGATCTATGTTATAAGAAGACTTATAATTCACATTTGGTCCAAACCATCATTAATTCAGTTTCTCAACCTAGAAACTAAATAGCTTCTGTCTTTGGGCAAGTCTATACTTCTCAATAGATTGCCATGCAGAGCCCACAAGCCAGTTCAGACCAAGCTGGCTCCCAAACTGAAACCCAAGGCCACATCAGCTCAGCTCTGCAGCTCAACTCATTGTGCTAAGAAGAGGGTTTAGCTCAGCTACACCCAACCTAATAAAAGCAGTTACACTGCTTCAGTAACCCGGACTGCTTTTATCACCTAGCCCTCTCCTCTGTCACAGGAACAGGTTATGCTGATCAGACTTTAAGCCAGAAACATCGGCACCTTGCTCTGTCCTGCAGTTCAGTAAAGTGCAGCCCCCTGTACCCCAAAACAAAGTAGCAGATGCCTGGATAACTGGCATGTCCCTACCTCATCCACTGTCAGTGAAACATGCTGGGGAGCATCAGGGTTTTCAATAAAAATGATAATCTTCTGTACCTGGAATGGCTGAGATTCTGAGAGACTTTTTAATTGAGGTAATTAATTATACTTGACTAGAAATATTTAAGTGAGAGAGGTTCTCCTCGCATGCAAACCACAAAGCTTTCTCCAAAGCATGGGGGGAAAAAAATGAATTTCCAAATATGCTGCATACAGAGATTGAAGTCATTTATTCTCATCAATTTCAAAATGAAATACTAGAAACAACTTTAATTCTTCTGCCAAGTCATGAGTTTATAACTCTAGCTTCTACGGTTCTTGACATCCAATACCTCAATTAGGGGAGAGTTAACCTACCTCATCTTCTGCAGACAACACTCAAGCCCTTTCAACACCATAATAAGCTTCCCAAGCCTTTTTTTTTTTTTCCTATCGTGTATGTGTGCACGTCCACTATGAGAAAAAGTGTGGTTTAATGAGTATTTACAGACTCTGACACTGCCAAAAAAGCTCCAGGCCACCTATGGACTGCTTTGTTCTCCCAAGATGTTTTATATAGCATATTCCATCTCCCATTTATCACGATGCCAGGAGAAGACAGAGCTGGCACAAAATTTTCACCAGTAAATGCTACTAGTTTTGTGGGTTTTTCTTTCTCCAAAGGCCACTCAATCTCATAACTCTCTGCTACTTTAAAGTAATGGCAGAAGTGAAAACAAAGATGAAAAAGTGATTTGCAGGCTCTCATGCACTGCTGTGGCCATAATCCTAGGTCTATGCTGCATAGTCCGTACCAAATGCTGCCCAGGGTGCCTCATTAATATGGATTAATTGTACTTTCGATAAACAACACCTGTCCCATGGTATTATTGCATTTACTAAAATCTAAATTATCTGTGATGGAAAATTTACAGTATAGTCCAAAAAACTGTTTACAGACTTTGGGCTCCAGGAACTCTGGAAGTACAGTCTTGTGTATTACAGAACCACACAAAGCCAACAGCTCCATTTGTGGTTAAAAATAACCACTGAAGAATGATGTACAGTGGGTGGCAAAAACAATCACAATTGTAAAGTAACCAAGCAAATAATAAGCTCTGTCCATAGGGGATAAAAATGCTATAATTTCCAAAATGCACGCTGCTATAAATAAGTTAGAGGTTATTTGCTGAAGTACACAGATTAGGTTTGCAATGACACAGCTATTCTGCATGCCCGTTTTTAAAAAAGAGAGCTGAAATTGTCTGACAGCAGACAGGGTGGCACCGCGGGCTTTGTTTGGGCTGGGAGCAATGGCGAATTGCGCTATATGGGAGCTTTGTAGAAAGGGAGTTCATGCCACCGCCTTGAATTTAGCCCTCTTCAATATAAACAATAAGGCTTCCTTTTAAGTTGCAATGGTGGTATGTGGGAACAGGACAACAAGATCAGTCCTGCTTACCATTTCTCCCTGGAATTTGGGCAAAGTTTGAGACCAAAGGCTGACCAGAATGCCAAAACAAGTTTGCTGATGACTAGTGCAAACCAACTTGGTCCTTGGAGAATTTCAACATGACATTCTGGTAATTTTAATCACAGAAAGAGACTCGTTTTCACAGTGCGGAGACCGGCTGTCTGATGATGTTTCCTATAAAAGATAGAAACTGGAAGAGATTCAGGAAAGCACGTGTGTGCACTTTGTTTGATACTTCAGCAAATTTGAGCAGGTCATACTCATTCAAAAATTCAAAACTAAGATGGACTAAGTTCATCTTTCAAAATGCAGACAAATTTTTCCGTTCAATAAATAGGTGCTTACCTGACAGGGAGGACAACTTGGGAGTTAAAGAGGGTGAGGAAGGAGCAAGGAAGTATGAAGATGACTTTGATTTCAGATAGCTGTTTAGTATTACCAACGTATTAGTCAGCAACATGGCACTGATGGACTTAAACCATTTGAAGTTATAGGTACAAAGGAAATCACTGTCATATAAACAGGCAAGAAATACTTTCCAAACAAAAGAAAAAAAAAAATATAGAGCTGATGACAAAAGAAATTTGTGAAAGGCCAAGTAAGTGCTCGTGCTGACTAAATAAGATTGGGGTAATAGCTATTTTAGTAAGTTGTGCAATTTCTGATTTAATTATGTATAAATGAGCAAAAATTATTTATAAAACTTTCCAAAAGCATTACTAGAAGGAACATATACTGCTGCAATACAACCACCTCTAAAATACAGAGACTGCTTAAAAACATAACAAAACTGCAAATTTTAATGGTTCAGTGGGAAAATATAGGTAAAAAGGTGAACAACAGTATGCAGGCTAAAGATGCTCACTTGTATAATACTGAACAGATATAGTAATATTAAACTGTAATTCATTTAAAGGTAGCTACATTAAACTTATATTTGAAATATATATTAGCGATCAGTATTGTAAGAAATAATAGAGAGAACAAGCCTGGAAGGGGTACAAATAGTTAACAACAGAGCACATGAACAAGGCAATGTCAGCAAAAGATGAAGGAAGAAAGATAATGTATTCCCTGTATGAGACTGGTTACACATTTTCTTCACCTTCTTAAAAGAGGTTTTCTACAGTGTGGTTACTACCAGAACGACTTGTGAGAAAAAGACAGATCTGTTGGGAATGAAAATGACAACAGAAGAAGGGAAGCAGAGAGGGAAGAAACCACTGATTTAATCTGGTGAGCTATCAGCAACAATTTGAACACATAAATAGAATGAGAAAAATCTGCTATTACAGTTACTGTGTTCATTTTCCTCACTTAACAAAATCATGAGTTAAAAAAATTTTCCTCAGCAGAGCTTGAGCCTTTGCTAAGCAAGAACTACACCACGGAAATAAAATGAAAGAGTTAGAAATGTTATGTCCTTAACATCGTCTCTCTACACCTTTCCATAGTAACCCTGCATCATTACAGAATCACAGAACAGTTTGGGTTGGAAGGGACCTTCAGAGGTCATCTAGTCCAACCTCCTGCAACGACCAGGGACATCTTCAACTAGATCAGGTTGCTCAGAGCCCCATCCAGCCTGGCCCTGAATGTCTCCAGGGATGGGGCATCTACCACTTCTCTGGGCAACCTGGGCCAGTGTTTCACCACCTTCAGTGTAAAAAATTTCTTCCTCACATCTAGCCTGAATTTCCCCTCCTTTAGTTTAAAACCATTACACCTTGTCCTGTTGTAACAGGCCCTGCTAAAAAGTCTGTCCCTATCTTTCTCATAGGCCCCTTTTAAGTACTGAAAGGCTGCAATAAGGTCTCTCTGGAGCCTTCTACAGACTGAACAACCCCAACTCTCTCAGCCTGTCCTCAAAGCAGAACTGTTCCAGCCCTCTGATCACCTTGGTGGCCTCCTCTGCCCTTCTCCAGCAGGTCCATGTCTTTCCTGTGCTGAGGGCTCCAGAGCTGGACACAGGGCTCCAGGTGGGGTCTCACCAGAGCAGAGCAGAGGGGCAGAATCACCTCCCTCAACCTGCTGGCCATGCTCCTTTGGATGCAGATTGGCCTTCTGGGCTGCAAGTGCACATTGCTGGCTCATGTCCAGCTTCCCTTCCACCAGTACCCCCAAGTCCTTCTCCTCAGGGCTGCTCTCAACCCCTTCATCCCCCAGCCTGTACCAATACTGGGACCTGCCCCAACCCAGGTGCAGGACCCTGCACTTGGCCTTGCTGAACCTCATGAGATTCACATGGGCCCACTTCTTGAGCTTGTTCAGGACACTGTGGATGACATATCATCCCTCAGGTGTGTCAACTGCACCACTCAGTGTGGTGTCATCTGTGAAGTTGCTGAGGGTGTACTCAATCCCTCTGTCTATGTCTATTACATACACAACAGTCAGGGGAACGAGGGCTCAGCAAGCAAAGAGTAAATTTACCACACACTGGTCAAGTATCTCTGCCGCACACCAAGAGCAAGGCAGCTTACCCGAGGTAGCTCACTCAGTGCTTTGTGTGAGGTAGCTCATTCTTGCTGAAAGATGCACTAATTGTTCAAGAAGCATATTCACATGTCATCAAAATTAAATAATTAACTCCAAACTCGCCCTCCAGCTTAACACACAGTAACCGCGTGTAATACACAAACTGGAAGCAAACCAAATGGTGTCTTACTGAAATCTTCCCCCTCACAGAGCATCTCTCTCTGTTTTTTTCTTCACTTCTGTTTTTTTCAGAAATTGATTTTTTTTAATCTTACAAGATCTTTTAAATAGTTTCACTTATCGCTATTAACGTAAATATAAGACAGTCTTGACAAAATGTATGTGCTAGAAAACAGCCTTATTCACATCACCTAGTCTAAAAAGATAGATTATTTTTTAATTTGATTCCATTCTGTCCTTATCTACAAAATATTTTTAAAAATAGAACAAAAGAAGAAGAATTTAAAACGTTTCCCAAATCAAATTCACCCTGGCAACCATTCAAACAGTGTAAATATTTAGACACAATTTACAGAGACAGCATTAGGTAATGTTTTATGATGCTCATTAAGCTGTCATGTTCAAAATCACAACCAGCATCAAATGATTTCTACTATTCAAGTTTGGCAAATATGCCCTGTATAAAAGGTGTCAAGTAAAATCGCCACAGGATATACTGGAAATCCCTGCACCAGCTGCATACTCAAACATAAAGGAAATGTCTTTCTGATCCTACAGCCTGATAACACTGGAGTTGCTGGAGGGCTACAGCAGTCTTTGAAAATAAAGCTTCATTACACTGGCACGGAGAGGTGCTGTTTAATCCTCTTTGGAAGCTGGTCCCGCAATCCTACATTTTAGAAAATTACTAACAGCCATTGTGCTTTTGATGGGAATTGGTCATTAACGGTACAGGTGCAGACCATGCAGCCGCAGTGTCAGCACAACCCCTTCCCACATTTTCTGGTTCTTAGGAATTCTATCTGATAGTGGCGAGAGCAGGTTGTAACAGCACCTTTTTGCCATGGATTAAGTTGTTGCTCATGTGGAGATGTAAGACAGTCCCTTTCCTCTTCAGCACTCCATTTCCTCTGCGTGTTAAAACAAAGAAAAACATGCCACTTTCTTCTATAGCTGAAAAGCTACTTTACCCTTACTTTCCTACAGACCCTTTCTCTTTTGTATAAAGTTGGGATGCTTTACAGAATTGCTGTATGTTTTTGCCATAAAACACAAATTTAATACAGCATTTAAGTCAGAGTGTATCAAGAAATATGTTTTTAGTAATTACAGCATAAATTAAACAAGTACAGTGCATATTAAATAAGACCTTGAAATCACAAGGGTAAGAAATACTTCTGTCACATTAAATAAATCCCAAATAGCAAAGTGCTGTTGATATTTATAACCAAACACATCCATGCCTGACCCCAGTGAGATTTTAACAACAATATCTTTGGTCTTTAACTAAACCGGTGCATGCTTCCAATCTCGATATCATCAATGCTGATAATTTAATACATTTTTTGCAATCCTATGAAACAGCTTTCCCAAAGAGGATAGGAAAAAGGAAAGCGATCAGCAAAAAAAAGCCCAAAAGAAAATAGCTAGCAGGTTATTCAGATGCTTATTAAATTTAAATTTTGTATCATTACTGTTCTAAGATTTCTTTTAGTTAATAGCTTCTGGTGTTTTGTTTTAGTTTGTTTTCTTGTTTGGTTGGGTTTTTTGTTGTTGTTTGTTTAATTGTTGTTGGGTTTTTGTGGGTTTGGTTTGTTTTTTGTTTTGTGGTTTTGGTTTTTTGTTTTTTTTAAGGTTGACATTTGCTTAAGAAGAAATGTATTTATGCAGCTACTTCAAATTTTCCAAGCAAGGGATACCTTTTTTGTAGTTGCTCTTTTACCCAAGACAATCTTGAGGGTGGCATCCTTTCTTATGGCCACCTGGTGGTAGCACTATGGGGTCTTTCACTAGGACATCCCAGGAAATCACAACTGTTAGGATCAGGACTGAGGAGTTTAAGAGAACAACAAGCTTTACAGACAAGAACCTCTTGTAGGATTTTTGTTTCTTTTCAAGTAACTTCTAGCACAAGGTTACCTGTTCCCCAAACTCAGGAGGAAGCACGCAAGCAAACATGGCACAAGGTAAATGGGGCTGCACTGGAAGCAAGGAAAAACTTCTTTACTTTGGGGGTGCCAGAGCACTGGAACAGGCTGCCCAGAGAGGTTGTGGAGTCTCCTTCTCTGGAAGCATTAAAGACCTGTCTGGACTCATTCCTGTGCGATCTAATCCAGGTGAACCTGCTTTATGAGGTGGTTTGGACTAGATGATCTCCAGAGGTCCCTTCCAACCCCAACCATTTTGTGATTCTGTGAGAGCACGGAGCCTTGTTATGAACCATGCAAGGAGGCAGCTGAGAGCTACAGGTCAGAATGAGACCAACAAAGACAGTGTCACCGTAGACATGTGCTATGGGCTGATTGATAAGGAAGAGGGAATGGAAGAAGCCTCATTCAAACAACCAAAAGCCACCTCATGACCGCAGGCCTTCATTCCCACAGGAGACTTCAAATGTCCTGATGTCTGCTCAAGCAGAAAGATGGAGGGGCAGCAAGCAATCCAGAGCATGCCCAGGTGGCATTTTTTTTGCCAGAGTTGGCAGACAGCCCAACAAGGGCAGGTCTTCTACTGGACATGTTACTCATGGGCAAGAAAGAACTGTCTGGGAATGTGGTAGCTGATGGCAGCCTCGGCTGCAGTGACCATCAATGACAGAGCTTAAATGCTGAAGGAAAGTGCTAAAGGCAACTGGCAGAAGAGAGATCTGGGCTTAGGGACAGTGGACTTTGGTTTATTCAGGGCAGACAAGAAGCTGTCCTGACATGAAAAGGTGCCCAGAAGAGGCCTTTGATCTGTAAGGACAAACACCTTGATGCTCTGGAAGCGTCTTCCCCAACATGCATAAGTCAAGCAGGCCTGGCAGAAGGCTCAGCTGAACAGGAAGCTTCGATCCAAACTCTACCACCAACACAAAATGAACAGTTACTGCTTGAGATCAACATAGAAACACTCTTCAAGCGTGCAAGAACGGAACTGGGAAAGGCAAAGCTCCTCTCAGTTTAGAAGAACCAAGAGATAAAGAGAGTAACAAGGGCTTTACCACTACAGCAGCAGCAAAAGACTATGAAAAATCTTTGCCTGCTGCCAAATGTGATGGACACAAAGGACTCTGTTCATCCTGGGCCATCAATCACGTTTGCTTTGATGTCAAAAAAAGGAAGCTGAGTATACAAGTGCTCTGATAAAATGCTATCACAAACTTGCACAAAGATTTGTGATTATTTCTGTTAAATCTTTTTAATCCACTACTTCGGAACTGTTTATTACAGGAATCATATTTAATGTTTTAGACACAGTAATCTTGTAGATTAACAAAGATGCTCCTCATCTCAAAAGGAAAAAAGACAGAAAAGAGGTGGACTAAAACATTCTGATGTTATGAATTCAAAAACATGGTGTTTTGCCTACATATTAAAAACAAAGTGTTAAACCAACCTGGAGACACATTAAATAGACAAGGTATCTTTGAATAATACATAAACATAAGGTGCTAAAAGCAGTTTAGAAAGCTTATAAACACAATTTCTACTAGAATTCAATAATTCCTTATCTCTTAGCTATAACTACTGCATTCCCCACCACAGTTGTCCTAGTTCAGGACACACAATGAAACTTGCCACCAAAAGCTACATAAAATAATCTTCTACAATATGGAATATTTGACCACATCAGCACTGATCATCTGTTACAAACAGTATTATCACAAATAAGATGTAAACTCCCCAGTACATCACCTCGCATACATATATATTTGGCATAGATAGTTCCTGCCTAAGGAGGCTTACAATTTACATGGGACTGAAGTCTCACATTCGCAAAATTCCCAAGTATTTCAATAAATAGTGCTTGTTTTAACAACTCGGATGATAACCATTTTCCCTTTCCTCAGGGACAAAACACCCAGTAACCCCCATAAGATGGAATAACATAAGACAGCAATAATGCAAACTTGCAAAGGAATCTCCATTCAAGACAATGACATCTGAGCCACGCAGACCTGTTTGTGATCATACTTTCATTCTGCACAATATGTTAACTTCTATAGTTTAAACCACAAAATTCATATGAACTATCCAAGCTCAGCCCAGAAGATGGTCAAGTCGCATTAGACATGCATTTCCATATGTCGTTCACATATGTTAATTGCTCACCGTAAGTTTATTACTTACTTTCCATCTACTTCTGGTCTTTTGCACACACAGTGAAACTTGGCACCAAAATCTATATAAAGATCATCCTCTACAATGTGGAAGATTCGACCAACGACAATTTTATCTTTTGCAGGTCCCATCTGAATTAAAGGAGAGCGTCTCAACATGGATGCAAAGGATTCCGATTTTTCTGAAGGAACCTACAGATGAAGGAAAAAACATTTCACAAAACATACTATATGACAGAGGAATTAAACTTCTAACATACAAACAGGCTTTATTCAATACATTACAAGTAAATATTTCATGAGTCCAGCACGTTTTATTAAGACTTGTAAGGAGGCATCTGGTACGTCTCTCCAACGTGAAACATTTTACACGTTAAAGGTAAAACTTTCATTAATTAAGTCACACTAAAACATAACACTTTGCATGTCCTGAAAACATCTGCCAATTAGGCAAGGTAAGCTGGTTGCTTAGGTAAGTCGACTTTAAAATGCATTCCCAGTATTAGTAGATACTCCTGAAAAGAACATCTGTCATCTCTTCGTTATCTCAAAACAGAACTAGCACCTTGCAGATATTCGTGCAACTATTTAATAATGAGTAATACTTAAATATTTATTTTAAAGAACAAAACCATTTTGCCAAAGCAGCGAAAGTAGAAAGCATGACAGGACTGATCTAACACATAAAAAAACCAAGCCATCACTTCCCTCATTTTTCAATCTATAATATCCAAGTAAATATTTTAATTCAGTTCCTAAATAAACAAAATGCTGGTTTCTTCTCACAGAGCTTTGGGAAAATGGAAGAACATAAATCTTCCTGCTCTTCCTCATGGACACATCTCTGTTCTGTGATCTGACAAAGCCAACTATCACAGGCTTTCCATCATATGCTAGGTGAAAATACCCAGCTATATCAAAGAAAGACTCATTCTCACATATACTTTCCCTGATATACTAAATCTGACCACTTTTTAAGATTACCACCTTTGAAACAGTGTTAGTAAGAAAGCCTTCTTGCCAGTAATGAATGAAAGGGGAGATGCATTTTGTCAGCAATATGTACCAGATATCTGAAAGTGAATCTAAGGTAATAATTTTAGAGATGGATAAACAGATTCCAAAAGAGAGAGCTTATTAATTTTCCCCCACATTTAGCAGTAATTAAAGAATATAACAATTACTTCATGTAAGATCTAAGACTATTTTCAAGCCAGCAGAAAAACTAAACGGAATAATCAAATAACTAAAAGTTTAGAGATCTTCTTTAGAGGCTTCAACACCACTTTCCCATTGACTACTTCAAATGGATGCTGAAAATCCATCTATATTTTTTCTGAGGAAAGAATAATGCCATCATTTTCCACTTGTACATTCGGAAACTTTCATTCTTGGAGAAGTCAAAACAAGAAAGAGTTTTGAATTCCAGCTCTGCTGGAAGGCACGAACAGCACGGGCTGTTCTGACATGACACAACCTCAGGAACTACAAGCCAGAGATCTGACACCTGGTAAATTTGCTGCTTCAGAAATGGGAACTGTTAAATGCGGCATCCCAAGGACAAGGGCTGAACAAAGAGCAACCTGCACACACGTGCACACACACGCACCACACACCCCCCGAAAGAAAGTGGCTGGTGATGGTAAACCACAAACAGAGCAGTAGGATTTTATACAGGAAAGCTCATATCAGATAAGGTTTCAAACAGGATTGTTTGAATTTCACAATGCAGTCTAAATTTAAATACATGAAAATTACTTGTAGAGGATGGATTTGTAAGTACTCCAAGAATAAACGCAAAATAGTGGAAGCAATAACAGGAAGTATTTAAATGAGATTTACGATATGAATTGAGGGGGCAGCAGCAATCTAGATGCAACTTTATTTCAATGTATAAGCCATGGGCTAAAAGCAAACATTTCAAAATTAACATCCCTTCAAAATTACTCCATCTGGGCAAGAGATTACAAATCAATCCACATATTGAAGTGCCAAAACCTGTTTGAAGGGAAACTGAGGTACAAATAGTGCAAAATTCAGTGGTCTTCCACTGACTTTCTCACTATGAACTCGCTAGTTTGCAGAACCACCCAACCACCAGGACACAGGTCTGTAAGAGCTGAAACCAACCCAGCTGGCACTGCCATGTCTCAGCCTGCAGTCCCTCCCAGACAGAACTCCTGTCCCCTTATGCCACCATTGAAACTCATCCCAACCTGGAACAAGCTTGTTTCAGGGCTGCAACAAACAGAACCTGTTTACTTTCTTGTTAGAACAGTTTGTTGTTGGTCTAGTTTCCAAACGAGATCAGAGAACCAAGTGAGCATCAGGATGAACAAATGAGGGTGTGACAATGCCCACAGACAAGGGCAAAGACAAGAACATGGCAGCAATACATACACTCAGGATGATAAGGACTGTCATTGTTTCATCCCATTTCAGTTATCCTTCACAGCAAGGCAAACTAATGAGAAAATTGGTCTAGTGGAAAAAAACAAAAAAGTACTCCCCAGCTAAGTTCAGGTTTCAGGTAAAAAGCATCTATGTTTTCATATTTCAACAAGATGCAAGGAGGTCCACCTATGGTTTGCATTAATTTGATGAATGCTACTGGAACCAAGACACTAGATGACCCATTCCCAACAAACAAACTGCCTTATCTTATATGTAAATCATCTGAAAATAGCCCAAACTAGCACAGAGGATCAAGAGAACTTCTGAGTTTGGTATGAAGATTTTCCTAAATCATCTAGAAAGATGGCATTAATAATGGCCATTGAACACACTGAGCTTCTTTTAAGCAATAATGCAATTCACAGTAAATTCCTTCATCTCTTGGCAATTACACTCAATTAACGGCATTCACCGCATTCTGTCGCCTTGATACGATGGCACAGACAGCAGGCTCTCTACACTGAAAAAACTTGCTGCTTGCGAAATTTTTATCTCCACATCATGAGGATGGGTACAACACCATCCTATGGATTTCCTGATCTTATCACCTAAAAATGGTCCATTCTAGTTAATAACATCTCCCTCCTTTATCTCCCTGGCAGGAAAAAATACAGATACAAAATTCTCTCACATGCAAACTTGCCTGTTAAATAATGTCTGCACACCACAGACAAGTGTTACCTTCACACACTGACAGATGTGCTCATTCCTTACTAGAACAGGGATTAAACTCACTAAGATACAGATGCTAATGTCCAAACAAATCCTTGATCATTCTTCAGTACGTACAGTTTTCCAAGAAGCCACCAGGAATCAGTTTGTATTCTACCACAGGTCTGCAAGTCTTCTGCATTCTCCTTTCTGCTTCCTGGAGAGGAAGTTCTCAAAAGCATAAATATTTAATTTATGTTTACAAGAATACTCAAGGGACTCAACTGCTTACTGCCACCAAGGATTCTTCTGTGGACAGACTAGAAACAGTGAGTTCTCAGGAGAGGAGTTCTCATTAAAATGTAATTTATCTCAAGCATTTAAAGAGATTTAATGACATTTCAAGTACTTTCCGCCACAATTTCCAAATCTCCTCAACTGGATTCCACAGAGTAGCACTACAGAAAAAAAAAAAACAAGACATGAGATAGCAGGGCAACATACTTCATGAAGCACTCTACTTTTCTGATTCTTAAGGAGTATTGGCCACGTAGCTGCAACAGAAAATGCATCGATAACATGTCAAGTTACAAAAATTTGAGAATATTACAAAATTCAGAATCACAAAGGGCACATTCTCTTCAAGTACCTGAAGTATGAAGCCTTTTCCCCTTCCTTCTTCTTAAATGCCTAACCTGTTTAATTGTTCCCTCTAATTTCTAGGTTTTAAAGTTTTTCACAAGTATCTGGATGTCTTACTTTCTGTGAGCATAGTTCAATAAAAAACAGTAGCTCTTCCAATAACAGAATACTCTGCAAGATGATATATATTAACCAGAGAGTGGAAAAAATCACAGATTTAAACCCCAGTAAGATCCAAACAAAAAAAAAAAAAAGTAACTCTGATGGAGGAATAGAACACAGGACAATATTTCTAGAGCAAAGCCTATGACTATACAAGCAGGGTGGTCTGATCCCACCCACTGAGCAATATGTCTTTAAAACCCCAGCTACATGTTGTATGTTCACTTGCAACGGCAAGTAGTGTGCATGTGGGAATGAGAGAGGTATGGATGAAACACAAATAAGTGAGATGGGAGATGGGTAAATCTGGCTGCTGCAGTTAAGGGGTGAATGACAAACTAATAACAAGCAGCATGCAAAGAACACAAACCTCCAAATATATCAAATTTGTTTTCCTCAGCACTGTCATCCACAGCAGGAAAGATTTTCCTGTCCCAAGTCAGTTACACAAAAGAAAGACAAGGGAAAACTGATTTGCAATAACAAGTTAGTACAATGCCACAATCACTAAAGGCCCAGTGACTTGGAGATACTCAAAACTTGCCTGAAAAAGGCCCTGAGCAAGCTGAATCAAGTTTGTCCCGCTTGGAGCAAGGATGACCTCCTAAGACCACTTTCAACATCTATCATTTTATTTAGAAAAAACAGGAAACTGGAAGCCTGCTGTAAGAATATTAAACGAAAACTCAATACATTACGCCACTGTCTGACCAAGTATATATCAAAAATGGACCTCTTTCAATCAGCAACCTAAAAAGGTTTTGCTACCTGCCAGCCTCCCAAACCTTAATTTCCATACCTTGTCACTACTAAAAGTGTGCACTGTTGTTCAGATGTAAACTTAAATCCCAGAAATTTCCTAACAGTTGTTGTAGGCATTACTAGGGTAACAGGTCATAGTGATTCACACAGTGCATATACTAAATTCCTCTCTAGCGTACTTCTACTATTTTTTACTCAAATTAATGCAACAAGATCTATTTCAGTCAAAACTTCCTTGTGCAGAAGAATATGATCTTCAAAGCAACAGGACCAACTTGGACAACATACCGCAAAACCTAACATCCTAACAGCCTTCCATGCAGAAACAGCACAACGAGCATCGCCAGCTCCAGAGTTCTCCTAAATTTGTCAAAAAAACAAGCATCAAGCTTTGCTTCCATCACCACAGTTTCCTTGTACATTTCAGTTCTTCTAAGAAAGGAGAGTGAAGACCCAGGAGGAGCACTGAGAGGGCTGATGTATGACTACACTGACTGAAATTCCAACATACAAGCAGCTCAAAGTAATTTCTCTGGGTGCTGCCTTCTTTTTACACATTAAACTCTTTGGTCTAATGTCGGTGACTATTGAGAAGTTCAACAGATTTTATTCTGGTCTCGGAATGTAATCACTTAAATTTCAGGCCTTGTGCCTTTAACCCATGTCAAGCAGAGACACAGAACTCTGTCTCCTCTTGACCAAATAAGTTCAAGTACTTTGAACACCTTCACAACTTTGTGCCTAGCAGCAATCAGTGATTCTAGAGCTTTCTCAAAGCAAAGACTCTTCTTCCTGTGCTAGTAGGAAAGAAAAGCTTAGGAAAAAAAAATAAATTTAAAAGAGCTCTGACATTAACATATATTACTTATTGACTCTACAATAGTATCAACCTCTGGGAAGCACCTAATTGAGATTTCTTAAAAAATAACCCTTGCATCTTCAGGCTGGTTCCACTGCACAGCTGTTGTCTAACACAGCAGCGTTCCCACTGAACCCCCAGGGCCCCCCAAACCTCCTGCAGCCACAGACTTTGTGTCACCTCTCCTGAAGTGGTTTTGCCCTGGGCAAAGTGCCCCCTGCTGCCCGTCTTGGGTCTCTGCCATTCCTGTCTCTACCCAAAAGGACAAGCTGACACAGAATTGTTCTTCTTCTGCCTTCTATTTTTTTAAATACTGTCCCACAGTTTACATACATCCATCAGGAATTGTCTCATTATACAGCACTAACTACAGTATTATGTACCCTACTCCTTTGCAGAAGGCTTGAGCCTACCATCATTTTTTCAGACAATGTACAGCTCTGCAGGCCAAAGATTCACCTACTTCTTTATTATCAACAGATAAGTAAACAACAAATAGAAGCAAAATCTGATAAATACTTGTATGTGTCATATACGGTACATGACTTGCTTATATCAAACAACTGAAGTTCACGCTGTTTTCCAACATATCCAATTTACAACTCAAACTGGGCAACTACAAAGACAAGAAAGACCTCTTCGGTTTCCTTTAAACAAGAGACTTTTCCATGTTGTTCTACACAAACAGGTAAAAGTAAAGAACTAACAGAAACTTCTTGCTAACAAAGAGTTTTGAAAATTAACTACTGTATAAAGCTAAAACAAGATTTGTGTTATTTAATAAAACTACTTAAGGAAAATAGTCCAAAGAAGGGGGATCCGTGATTCAAAGCAGAAATAAAAGCAGTGATTTAGGGAAAAATCCAAGATTAATGACCACAAAGTCACAAAGGACAGCTCTGAAAGCAGTCAAGGGGAAAACTGGAAGGTTCCCTGCTAGATTCATTCTTATGAATCACTTCCTATGCAAAGATTGTTACAAGGCCAAATTTCTGTAAAGACAGCACTTGCACACCAGCTGACACTATGATGACCTGAATTCTTTAAGGGAATTATTTTAGCTCTAAAAATCCTAATATATTCTAATATTAATTATTTAATATCTAGAGTCCAGTAGAAGAAATATCAGTATAACTAAAAATTCCAGCAGAATACCATATTCATTAATTTCTGCCCACATCCAAGTAATTATTTGAATTGCACCCTCAATGGCAGCAAACCCCAAATTACATGTGTTTGGAACAAACATAAATAGTGTCTGTAGTCATCGTTTTAAAGGCAAGTTTTGAAGAAAGCAAGAGAGGGGACAAGAAAACAGAACCACTTTTTAATAGAATATGGTACTACAAACCCAGTTTTCAAGAATAGCAGAGTGAGCAAAAAGGTTTTCTCCAAGACTAAAATTTAGAGGGAATAAACTCAGATTTTATGATCAGAAAAAGCAAAGGAAAACAGCACTTTTTGCTTTGAAGAGGATGAGGGAAACTGACTGCTATGTTTTCATTCTTAGCTTTATTAAAACTTTATTAACTTTCAAAAACCTTGCATACTTAGGGTTTTAATTGGCCAGAGTTGTTTCCCCATCACAACCTTAAAACTACAAGCACCCCCAGAGAACTGCCAGAAAGCAAAGCACATTTCTGCTGTTTCAACCAAAAGAGGAACATATATCCGTTCTCCTCAGCACAGTGAAGAAATGTGGTTTAAGAAAGCAAAACAAACAAACATCTTCAGCCAAAAAGGCTGGAGTAAAAATCTGAAACTAAGTACTTAAGCATCACTTTGTGAGAAGCAGTTACTAAGTGTTTTGGCAAAGCATAATTTAAATTTCACTGCAGATATTAGGATTTTCGGTGACTAACTCACTGTGCAAGCCTAATAGTATTTTGTAAAGACCTCTTCAATAAAACCCTAACACCTTTTTTTCTTTTAATACTGCAGGATTAGGCTTTAAGGAGGATAGATATGTAAGCCAAGGTATCTCCATACTCACTCCTAACCTAAAGGAGAATTGTGACTCATTAAGAAGAGGCTACCACACAAAAATATCTACAAAGCTATTCTGAAATGCATGTAATGCAGAAACAACTGATTTTCCCTGAAGAATATCTTCATTTTGTCCAAGTCACAGTTCCTATTTACCAAGCTTTCTCATCCCAAAAAGAATAAATATCAAAAGGACTGAACTTCATCTTTACTAAGAATAGGTCTATTCATATTTTGTAGAATTAGCCAAAGGGAAACAAACATGGTTAAAGGAAGTTAGAAGTGTAATAGTTGTCACACTTGGCAAAGAGCACTGGAAGATTTTGCTTGGATACAAATGCAATTTTTAAGTCAACTTCACATATTTAAATAACTTTTTTTTTTTTTAAGTGTTTTAAACTATATTTTGATTGGAGACTAGGAAAAGATTACACTTGTATTTTAAAAACAATGAAAGATTCATCATAGACTACTTGATATCAGTTTATGTTCATCAACATCTTTCTATCAAGCTCCGTATTTTGGTACTTATTGCAATGCTGACTGATGAATACAGTATATTCCAAACCTAATTTTATTTTTTGCATACAAAATAGCTTCTAATTAAAAGTATCTCTGCTTTGCAGAGAACATGCAATACAGTTGTATGTATATATTTGAATATATATTGTCTTCATAATAATGAACAATGTAATATTGTGAACTAAGCACATTTTTAAAAGAGATGCAAATAACAATTAGCTGAATTCAGGTAGCACTTAACCAGTAAAATACCATGGCGAAAACAACCTTTGTCTCTCATAATTACATTATTCAAGTAGGATCATGCAGATCTCAAACAAAACAATATCATAGTAATAGGATTGGTACACTGTGCATAATATTTAACAGGTTCTCCCAAATTGCACTTTCAATATCAAAACTTCTCAATTGTCTAGAAATCTCTTCACATCATCATTAAGGCTACCTGCAGCTTGTATCTATTTGAAGATGCGTATTTCTTAGACGCATCATCGAGATGCGGTATATGAACTGTTCTTCAAACTCATGAAAGAGCACAATTATTTAGAATAGTTTGTAAAATCTTGTATGTTACCCATGTCTTATTACATGCTCCTAAATCAAATGTACCAATACTGCTCATAAAACACGCGTATTTTTTTCCAATTAACAGACTAACTTTGTATGTCCTACAACAAATACTGCAGTATCATAGTAAATCCAAAGACAGGTGATTTATTTTTTTAGTCACTATGGTTATACCTACCCCTTATCAGAAGAGTCCAAAGGACACTGTATTTTGTTTGTATTTTGTTTGAGTCTGATTTTTTTTGGTATTTTTTGGTGACACACAATGAAAACTTAAAATTACACTTTTTCCTGTGACTTTACACGACTGTGTTCAGAAGGAATGGAATAAAATAACAGAGCACCTCTGGGAAGGAGAAGGATATCACAGCTGTATCAAGAAAATTAAGCATCTACAGCTGCTTCTAGACCCTTTTTTGAAGTTTCTTCATCAATCAATTGCTCATTTAAAATACCAGAAAGCAGAAAAATCATATTGCTAACACACTATAATGCTATTCAAACCACCCAGGCTTACCCAACAAATCTTATAAATGTACAGTCTGCTGCACTGATTGACTCAATACCAAATTCTCTGTGTTTGTAGTAAAATAAAGATTTTCCAGTTGTCTTCACATTTTGATTGGATACACGGTGCAGAAACTGCAAAACAAGACTTCCATAAAGAATTTCAAATGCAGCTTTGAAAATTTGCTGCTGGCTTGCCAGAAGGATCATTTACTGAACAACACTGAGCTAAGAATTTATTTCAGAACATTAAATAGTACATAATTTGGTCAAAATAAAGCTGGTTATTTTTCTTGAATTTAAATAACTTCTATATATAATTTAAAACATTAAGTATTTATATTTTTTCTTCAACAAAGCAAAAAATTAGAACACTGCAATGGTACCAATACAAGATTTTAAAAACCTGACACCTTCAGAGAGGTGGAAAAAGAACAGATGAAAGCAAAGAGGTGAAGACAACAGTACAGACAAAAGTTCATTGATGTTCTGCTCTAAGGAATAAAAAGAGAGCCAAGCCTCATGCAATTTCTTCATCAGTAACAGGGAACAAATTCAGATCACTTACAGCTACCTAAATATTTTTAGTACTCTATGTAATACATGGAAGAAGATGAAAAGAAACAGGAACCAAGAGATGATTCCTACAATGCCCTGAAACTGTATATCCATGCCTTTTCACTTTCCTCCCAGCTACCTCCAATTCACAGAATCACAGAATGGCTGAGGTTGGAAGGGACATCTGGAGATGATCTAGTCCAACCCACCTGGTAAAGCAGGGTCACCTAGAGCAGGTTGCACAGGAATGTGTCCAGGTGGGTCTTGGAATGTCTCAGAGAAGGAGACTCCACAACCTCTCTGGGCAGCCTGTTCCAGTGCTCTGGCACCCTCAAAGTAAAGATATTTCTCCCTGTGTTTAGAAGCAACCTCTTATGCTTCAGCCTGTGCCCCTTGCCCCTCATCCTATCGTTGGGCACCACTGAAAAGAATCTGGTCCCATCCTCTTGGTACCCACCCTTCAGATATTTATGAACATTGATGAGATCCCCTCTCAGCCTTCTCTTCTCTAGGCTGAACAGACTCGGCCCTCTCAGTGTCTCCTCAAAAGAAGCTCTAGACCCTGCATCATCTTTGTAGCCCACCACTGGACTCCCTCCAGTAATTCCTTGCCCTTCTTAGACTGGGGAGCCCAGAACTGGACACAGTACTCCAGTACAATTCAACACATTCCTTCTCTGTGCCTGCACCAGTTCCTTAATGGGCTGGGATCAGCTCCCTCAGCAGGAAGGTTCCCCCCTCTGTGCCTGCTGCTGGCCACCCCGAGGGGCCCACCAACATCCGCTCACCAAAACCCACAACCTGCACAGCACCCAAAGGGCACAGCTCTCCAGTGTCATTCTGAACAGAAATCACCCAGTCTCTGCATCAAGGAAGTGGGTGAACCTACCACATGGATTACATGAAAAAGAAAATCATACCAGATGAGCATACACAGTCCTAAGAACAGCCCACAGTGTTTCGAGCCTAGCATTTGCCTGTGCAGTTGGATTGTTTGGAACTGTGTGTCATTTCTCTGAGCAATTCTGTGTTCATGTCCTCGCATTTTAGGTTGCTGTATGGGGTTGCCATGCTGAAACAGGACCCTGGCAATCCCGCACAACAGCACTGTTGAATCTTCAGCCTGGCAGTTTCTCCACTGATCACCAGCCCAGCTTTCCAGGCTCTTTTCCAGGCCCCTGGAGGAAAGGATGCTGTTCCAATAGCCATATTTAAGAGAGTAACTGGGATCTCCCACAGCAACAGTGGATGTAAATACCCTGTTGATAACAGTGACCACTAGGAAGGCCTTCAATTCCTACTTAACTTTTGCATTACAGTTCCACACACCTTCTTCTAGATATCTCACATGCAGCCAATCAACAGACCACTGTCATTCACTTGCTTTCCTCCGCAATACTGGTAATCCAAAGACAGTTTGAATCTCTGACAGCCAGACATCCACAGCGTATCGCACACACCTACCACTCATGGACCTCCAGCAATGCCAAAGCGATTACTTGCTGACCCTAACCTATGTGAAGGAGCAAATCTGAGAAGACAACTGCAGCCCACAGCTCCTTGCTGCAGTTTTCCACACACTGAGGACAGAGCTGTGCATGGTGCTCAGGGCCTTCCCACGCACTTCTGTGTTCCTGAGGCACTGCTGCCCGGCACAGCTCTGCACAACTTAACTGTACTGTAATTACACCCTCCAAAGGGGCAGCCTGCATCATTTGTCTGCTGTTCACCAACAACAAAGTCTTGTCTACTTTGCTTCTGAGAGTGTTGCTCCAACACCACGTGAGTTTTACAAAATCTCGTCATGCAAGCACTTCTGCGATGAACAAAGCAGGTCACCCGACAGACCCAGCTGGGCCTGTTTTGGTGCCTCAGCCAGAGCTCTCACAGGCTAAAACTGCTCCTTTGCAGAGGTCTCAGGGACAAACCAGCTCGTTCCGCTATAATGGAAACGTGTTTTGAGCAGATCCAGCTGAGAGGATGCCGAGGAGCCTGCGTACAGTCCTTATCTCACACAAACCTGGAAGCACCAAGATGCATTTGCAGTGCAGCAGGAGCAGACACAGCCCAAGTTTCTCAAACGCAGCCATAGAAGCTGACAAAGTAGGGCAAGAGAAACTTCCAGGTAAAGAGAACTCATTCCAGCTGCCACAAATCCCACACCCATCAAGTCTCACTCTCAGTTAGTCAGCAGCTTCCAGTACTTGAATGCTGGCCAGAAGGTAATCTACCTGAGAGAGGAACCTCTGTGCCTGGCATATACGGTTTTTTAACTGCTGTTACATTCATAATCAAACCAAAAATGTTTTAAAGTTATTTATCAACACTGGAAAAGCACTCTATCCACACAAGATTATAGGTGTACTAAGAAATATTATACCATAAAAATTAAATGGGAAAATTGCACTAAATATAAATAAGTATTTTTGTTCTCAAATAACTGTAACTTCAGTAAAATTGTAGTCTAAAAGTAAATCTAAGTTGGAAGATAGATTGAAATACTTTCCACCAATAGTTACATTAAAAATAATTAAGTTCTTTTTAATGCTTGACTTCAGAACACCCAGTGTTACATATTATTTGAAACTGAGCTTGCCAATATACTGCATAAGCAAATCACATATACATCTTTTATAAAGAATATCTATGTAGCTTTCAGAACAGAAGTGTAATACCTTCCTTTAAAATTATCATTTTGTGTTTTAGTTTCTAATCTCTTCCCTAAAACATAAATAAGGCAACTCTTCATATCGCCTATAAAAAGTTTTTATTTTCTTTATGAATATTGATATGTTATTTTTTTTAAATAGTGACAAGAAATCTAAATATGTGGACACCCCCCTCAAGTTTCTGAATCTTTTCAGGAAACTAAGGAGATTTTAAAATATGCACATTTCTGGGAGAATAATTTCTAATCTCTTTGTTTCAGAAATTAGTTATTATGATGTACCGATACCAACCCAGTCCTTTCCATATGAACTTCTTCTAAAGTTATGTTTTGTCTTAATAAATGCTTTCCCTTACAACACAGCACTCAAGGACCTAGATAGGAAACTCCTGAAATGTGCTACTTGTCCTGCGCCATCTAGAAAGAGGCGATGCCCTCTGCCGTGCCGGGAGCGGAGGTTCACCTGGACCCTGCACGGCTGCCTCAGCAGGACCTGCCGCCAAAATCGCCGCTTCTCAACAAGCACTAAATGTCTGCTTACATCACTGATCTCTGACATCCACCTGACGGTCTGCTCCCTCTTACTATGAAGTAAAACAGCACTAGCAGAAGTTTTATCATGCTATGTCACATATTGCAGCCCAGTGGCAAAGCTATCATAGCGATAACTCATTTCTACCTAAAAATGCATTTGACAAACTTCACCGCTTATTCTTTTAAAACATTTTTGGACTACTTAGTTCAGAGTGCACAAATATATGCTATGTATTCTTAGTTACTTCATTCTTATATCTTCTTCTTGTTCTGAGCTGGTAACCCAGCTTGGAACATGAACCAACATTCACTGCTCTACCCCATATCAACAAAAATCATCACATCCTATGTAAAAGGCAAGGTTTCCTATTTTCCTAGGTAGGCAGCTTTAATCCACAAATAAAGGTAACACTTAAAGCATCTCCTGTCCTACAAGATTTCTTTATGTAACTGTACAGAAAAGAACTTAAAACCTGTCTTTTTTTTGTTGAGTTTAAGAATGCAAAACCGAAAAGTTCTAAAAATGCAGAAGGAAAAAGCAGCAAGAAGTAAGCTGCCTGCTGTAGACAAGGTTAAGTATGTGGGTTTCTCAGAACATTCTGCTTATCATATTGCTAACTCTTTAACAGTTTAATCAACATTCAAGTGCCTACTCTATAAGATCAACTATCTGCAAAACAGTAACAACAGAATTGCGAACTGAAAGTGAAAAATAAAACACAAGGCCCTACAAAATTACCAACATAGCAGAGAATAACACCAGGCAACTACAAAGCGAGGTCAGCAGTATGCACTTGCTGCTGTGCCCCAAAAACTTAAAAAGCTACCTAGGAAAAATATCATCATGCTTTTTCAATTATCTTAAACAAACAAACGTCAACATGCTCATTTATCAAGTTTCCTGCCATCTGTATAAAATAAGCCACTGCCTACCAAATACCATCCATGCAGCTTCAAAAACGAGGGAAAAACAGCTGACATGGGAAATGAGTGCAGAAATATCATTAAACCTCCATATATATATATTATTTTTTTTTCCCTACAGAAACAGAAACACTAAGGACCCAAATAACATCTCTGCAGTCTCACAGGGCACAATCACTCCAGAAGCCAGGGAGTGCTTTATACCTGTTTGCCAGCAGTGACAAGGGACACAAGCTTTCCTCCAGCTGAGGCTCAGGTACAGGATGAGCAAAACCACGTTTCTCCTGCTTGAGAGGGCAGATCCTGCAGACACACGGCACCCCAAAAGGGGCTGCAGCCAGAACAACCGCACCCTCTCCTGAAGAGAGCACGTTGCTCCCCTTAGAAGGGTTTTCTCAAAAGGTCTTTTAATGCTCTAAGTTTTTACAGCTGCATCCAGTACATCCTCCCACCAGTATCACCCAGTTCAGGGCTGCTCCCAGCTGTGGAAAGTTTATCTGCCAAACAACACACTTCCTAGCAATCAAAAATCAGTCAAAACTGGTGAAAACATGATTTTAAGAAAACTACATAGAACCAACAGATTACACTGCAAGTCAGACCGCTTTCATTTCCTCTCATTTCAGAATCCCATGTCCCACTGCTAACTCATTCTCACCAAAACCCACTCTCTCTTCTGCACCCTCTAGAAAGAGCAAACAGTCAATAATCATCAACCACACTCGGGCTCACTGACTGCTTTGCTAACTGGACTAAGAACAGCATGAAAGTAGACTTGTGACTACCTTACTTCTTCTCATTGTTATGCTTTTCGTATCACGATGGCGCTGCAAACCAAGCTACTGGTCTTCCTCTTGTTTGAGTTAGAAAGTAATTCAGCAGAGTGTAGAGAACTTCAGCTCTTCATTTTACATTCCTAGTTTAATTTCTGTATTACATTATTTATATTTGTACATGTAATTCCACTTGAAAATTGTTTTGTGAATACTATATAACATTTGTGTTAGTTCAGAGCCTTTAAATGCTTGATGACTATTTATAGACAGAAACAAGACAAAATATGCTCTTAGCTTCTTACTTCAACAGAAAAACAAAAAGAAAAAAAGGGGAAAAAAAGTCACCCCCCCACCAAATTCCTGAAGTAAAATTCATCTTTTACATCTTCTCCAGCTAGATCAACTGAGTCCCTTCCTCAGCTGTTCTCTGGACAACCCCCTTGGGCACCACCTGAGCAGCATCCCAGGTTAGACAGACCTTTGATCTTTGCACAGCCAGCCTAGCTAGTGTGGATATTCCACAGAAAACAGCATGTTACAGATTATGCAGTAATTGGGCATATTAGGTCCTGGATTAAGTGACAGAGGTATTTCTAGTTCTACACTCGCAGCACTAAACCAGCCCTATAATATTCACAGCATTAATATCCATATCCTCCTGGGCACAGTCCAAGCAATCCCAGCCCCTGGAAAAGTTAGTAAAAGAAAAGGAGAATGTCAAGGATGAAGGGCAGCACAGCATCACTTCTACCTGAGGAAAAAAACAGAGGTCAGGGCTTTTCAGTCTGGAAGAGGTATTCTGGGACACAGTACACACACACTGCTTTCTCCTGTTTCCCTAGACATCTGTTATGCCCACTGACACAAGAGACACTGGGGGAAAATCAGCATGACAAAAATCAATGCAACAGACACAGAAAGTGTCTTTTTATCCACTTGCACTCGCTCTTTCACAAACTTTGTTCAGTCACGTTATCACACTTACAGACTCGCAGGAAGCACCTACCAAAGCGGTCTGGACAGCACCACGTCCATGCGGCTCCAAGGAAGGATGGCAGCTACCAACGCCTCGCCACATCTCCCACGTTCTCCCTGTTTGACAGTGATGAACCAGGGTCTGGAGGAATCTCTTAACCCTTCAGGATCCTCGATTTTACTCCCAAGGAGTGTTTTTTTTTTACTCTTGGAGAACTCTGCTTTTCTTCATTCACACACATTCTTTCAACCCATGTCTTCCTGTTTCTTTTGACACTTTCATACATGCATTTCCACGTGTTTCATTCATATTAGCCTTAGTATTTCTGCTACAAATCCCTAGAGTACTGGCCTATTAGGGCGGTCTTTGATCCTACCGGCTAAAATTGTTTTAATTAAAATTTTTCCACGTTATCCCTGCCTGCATACGTCAGGATATAGTTCTGCCTACCGAGCTGTACCTTGCATTCTGCACACCCAAACCTACTTGTTCCTTTTCTGTGAGATTTGTTTTGTTTTATTTTTTCCAGCAGTGCGTTAAAAAGTAAAGCGCAAGAGCCGCCAGCATTTCTGTAGGATGTTTACTGTGCGGGGCGGCGCGAAGTGAAATGAACGCGAGAGAGCAGCGGGAGCGCACGCAGGAGGGTGAACCGAAGCCCGAAGGAACGTAAGGTGCCCGCACCAGCCGGCGGCAGCGACCCCGCCGGAGCCGCCCCCGGACTCTGCCCGGCCCTCCCGCTGCGCCCTCACCTGCCGGGGGCCGGTGGCCGTGGTAGCGGTGCCCGGCCGCTCCTCCGTCTGCTGCAGGAGAGTCCCGCCAGGCGGCGCTCCCGCCGGGCCGGCACTGCCGCAGCGCGTCCCCGCCGGCAGCCGCAGCCGCCACGGCCGAGCCCCGGCCCGGGCAGCGGCGAGGGCCCAGCTCGGCGCCATCACCGGCCGCGTGGGGGGCGGAGCGTGAACTCCAACCCCGCGACACGCCCGGGTCACCGGCACGCGGCGGGCGCAGGCGCACTGGGGCAGGCTGAGGCGGGGCGGCCGCCATCTTGGCTGCGGGCCGTGGGCGGGAGGCGGTGGCGGGGCCGAGCGGCGGGTGAGTCACGGCCCGGGCGCTCTTGCTGGAGGAGGAGACCCTGCTGGCCGCGGCACCTGCTCTCCGCCGCCCGCCTCCCGCTGAGGCGGCTTGCGGGGCCCGGGAAGCGCGGGGAACCCCCCCCCGGCTGCCTCTCCGTCCCGGGCGGGGTCGCACAGGCCGTGTGAGGGCACGGAGCGAGCCCCGCGGCCCCGCCGGGCTGGGCAGCGGCCCCAGGAGCCGGTCCGGGAACGGGAAAGGGGTGGCGGCTGTGGCAAGAACACGCACAGCCCGTCAGGTGCCGCGGAGCGGGGACCGGCACCCGGGAGGAGGCGGCAGGCGGGGGAAGGCCCGGCCGAGGCTGACGCGGCGCTCCAGCGGCAGCAGCGAAGCCGAGCGCTGCAGACCCAGCCCGCGGCCTGGAAAATAGAAACATCTTCCTTCGTACCCAGATGAACCCTCTGTTCGTCCGTTAGACGGCTGAAAAAACCCATACAACAAGGACACTGTTCGAGAAGGACCTGCCCTACATGGTATGGACCCTATAGAGGAAGAGGTCCACTCCTACTGTGCCCTTCAATTCTCTGTACCTTTAGGTAAGGTGCAGTTATCAAAAGTTGAAGGCACATCCCTAACCCAAATTCTGAACTTCCCACTTTAATCAGGGCAGGTTAACCACTAGAAGTCGCTCTAGGCCTTGTCTATGCTGGAAATGCAAAGCTCATCCCTGCAGATCCTCCCCAGTACAGCGGCAGACATCACCACAACTTCAAAACCAAACTTTAAGGAGCGTTTTGATTACAAATAAAATTTTCCTAGTTATTTACACCATCTTCCGTATTCACAAAACAATACATTCCTCACATACAGGTTTTTATTAAGCTTCTCACATGTAATTAAGCATATATACTACATCTGACATGCTAAACAGGTTGTCAGGAGCCAGCTTTTGGTGGTAGTTGGAGGTCTCACGGATTTCACACAAATGTTTCAAAACTTGTTTCCAGTTCTAAGCAGGGTGATAAAACACTTGCCAGGAGTTCTAACCTTACTGACACCACGTGCCAGAAACATATGAAATACAAGAAACTTTAAGAGAACATCAGATAAAGCAACATGTAGAACAGATCCTGTAAGAGTATGACATGGTGCACCTCTCGAAGGAGATTTCTGGGGTATTAAACACAGACAGGGCTGCTAGTAGTACAGGCCTTTAACACGGAAAAATAAAAGAAGGTGTAGCAGATGTTTTCAGTGGTCAGCCTACAAAGGAAACAACATGAGCCTCTGAGAGCAATTCTCTCGATGCCAAATAGAAGAAGCACTTTTGTGCCCAGGCTTATTCTTATAGTCCATGCTTTGTTAGTGTAAATATGACACCATGATAGGTGAATTAAGATGAATCTACTCACGACTGATCAAAAGTTCAGAAGAGTGTATCTTACCACATTAACATCATGGACAAAAAACAAGACTGAAAATGTTACCGTAACTGAACCACACCAGCACTACGAGGCATCTTCCTTCTGTTTGCAATGGTCATAAGTTTCCTAGGTTAATAATCCACAGACAGATCAATGAATTTTAGATATTACCTATAACTGTATCTGCTTCTGTTGCATGAGGAACATGCTCACAAGACAGTACGTTCCTACCCACATGTAAATCCTGCTATGAAAAACTTGCTTAAAGCCTGCTAGAGCAGAAGTCCGTCCTTTAGCTGGGAGTGATCCTTCTAGGCCAGTGTCCTGTGCAGGCAACACTTAACCAAAATAATCACAAGGGAGTGAAGGAACAAGCTTCAGTTTGGCAGCAGCAGTAGATTCATAATGATTAAATTGAGCAGTAGTTACAGATTCAAAAGGAATTACGTATCCACAGTATATGTACAGTATAATTAACTTCTCAAAAGAGTTTTTCATTGCTATATTTTAAAGGTTGCCTTCAAATTATAGATAAGTCCTTCAAATGCTTGAAAGGCATAAAAATTCCCCTTCCCACACAAAACCCCAAACAATGTATTTTAGTTTCAAAAATATTTTGAACCCACAAACAAGCTTGGTATCAGTTAATCCAGTAAAACAGCTACATGCTAAATAAAAGCACATCTGGTTGAAAGAGCGCAAAGAATGTTACAGGTGTGCTTAGTTTTTGCTTGCAGCATCTGGCAGTAGGTAGCAGGACAGTGGCAGGAATCTCAGTGGGTCTCCTCCTGTGTCTGTTCTGCAATAGTTTCTGTGGCACTGGCGTTGGCAGCAGAGTTGAGAACTTCTCCGAAGTCTCCCCCAGCGTGTTTGCTTCCTCCAACTTTAAACTAGAACACAGACAGAGCCTCAGCATACAATTCCAGTTACCTGGCATGTCAAACGTGGTTAACTGGATAAACACCGGTACCTCTGCCTGAACAAGTTCAATAACTCTTTTCAGTAGAGCAGCTTTTCCAGGACTGGGCTACCCCTGCCATGCTCTATAAAGACAAATCTTTAAGTGTCATGGAGAAAACAATCACCAGCAGCAGATGAACAAAGCAGTCTCCCTTTGACTTCGAGATACACAAAACATGAAGCAGCCCTGACTCCAAGGAGTCTGAAGGTTGGCACACTCTCAGTTAAAAATGGACCCAGGTACGCCGCAGCCTTTCAAGCCATTTAGGCAGTGAAAGATTCCGAGTTAAAACTTGCTTCTGTATTGCTCAAGAAAGAACCTTCAACAGTTTTCAGTCTCAACAGCAATTCTTGAGATATTTAGTGGAGCATAGCAACTATTTTACTTTCTCCAGGTTCTGTGTTTGGTTTTTCACTTCCCTCTACAGTTAGGTATATACCCTGTGGGATGGCAGGAACGTTAATGCCAATTAGTTTGCAAGGGAATCCTGGTTCCCCATGGTATCACTTGCATGCTTGTCATCCTGAAAAAGCTATTAATTGTTGTTTCTGGCACCTGAGGCTTTTGTGAGTAAATTTCAAATTAAATTACAAGGACCTTGCATATTTTATGCCAGGAATAAGATGAACACCCCAAGCTATAGTCCTGTGTAGGATACTAGTCTTTAGTAATGCATAGAAATAAAAGCCTAGACCATTTTGGATACATAATGCTAGGTATGTCACACCAGCTGATTGTGCAAGTTAGCCAGCTGTTAGTCCTAATTAAAGGCATCCTCCCATAAGAGGTACAGGAAGCCCATTTTTTATAATAAAATCATTAGGCAGAGAAACCATTTCCATGGTACTTAAAAGATGTAATCTAAACACCTTCAACAGTTTACCAATATCTAAAAAGCAGGCTACCCAGAGTCCACTTCTGTCTTTCCTCCACATTCACCAAGGCATTTTAGTAACACTTACCTTTAAGTTTTCAACTTTTTCCTCAAAGGATTTGAAAGTAGGAGAATTTCTAGGAAAATAAAAAAAGGAACCACACACAGAATTAAAACCATTATCTGGTTAGTCTATAAATATCAGAAAACAAGCAGACAGTTGCTTTTTTCCAATGTCAACATGAGTTTTGTTTGTTTGGGGCTCCTTCCTGCTTTTAAGGGTAGCCTGAAAATAGTCCAGATCTGGAAGTACTACAAAACTAAAATTCAAACCATGAAACTACAACCTAAAAAACTAAAATACAAACACACTCAAGTTGCAGCTCATTTGTATCTTTGGCAACTAAACATTGCCAGGCTCAGCGATCAGATCTTTCATCACAACACAGAAGGGAGAACTAGCAAGTATTTTAGGTTTAGTTTATAATTCCCAGTGATTTCAAACAGGTTTCTGCCTTAAAGGACTTGTTCAGGAAAGCTCAGTCATTGCTTTTGGTTAGCCTACTATGTGATTGCTGAAGAACGCTTGTCAGAGTTTTCTCCCTTGTAGGAAGACTAGTTTAATTTAATAGGCTGTGTGTGTTCAATTTAAAAATCACATTTCGCAACGGCATTTTCTGCCAACATGTAAATTTAAGGCAGACTCCCCCTTGCCTTTTAAATGCTGGAGACAGCTGTGATTACAAATGGTAAGTCCTGCATATGAAGAGCAGGACAGCTTGGGATTTTCAGTGCTGAGGGGCAGCATATTATTTATTGGGGTCAGAAGGGTGGCTTAATGCTTCGACTAGCTGTCGCTGCTATTTGCAGATTTGTGCAGTAGCTTGTACACCTGTCTTCAGACAGGATGGAAAATGCTTGCCTTCAGTGGACCAGGACTGAGGATTCATAGCAGACTCAAAAAAAAAGTTCTTATATAAAGACTAAAGACAAGAGGTTTTTTTCCGAAAGAGGTCTTAAGTTTCCATTCCCCTTTTGCTTGGCATTTGTGTAGGTGACCCACACTTAGCAGCACTCTTTCATTTGGGAAGGCACAGTGTGACATACATATATATCAAACCAGACTCCCTCCAGAGATGGAGAGAGACAGTGTCAAGCAAGGGGAGAGAAAAAGCAAACAAGTCAGCACGAGACTTTTTTGTTAAACCACGATATTTTTACTCACTTTCATTGTTCTACAACAGATGCCAAGCTATTGCCTTTAAACCTTGGAATCATTTAGTAGCATTACATTTCTTACAGGCAGGGAGAAGTTGTTATAGTTCTCCAAACAGCAGGAAAGTGCACTTGATCACATTCCAGATGTGTGATAACCATCATTAAGCAGAAATAAATTTTATCCTATGTGGTAGTACAGGAAATCCATTACAAAGTTGGGTAGGTTTTGTTTGTTTGTTTGTTTTTTAAATCTATGTTAGTTGACTTAAGTTCAATTTAACTTGATTCCACACATGAAAATAAATAAACCCAACAGCTGGACTATGCATACATTACCTCATAATAGGCATGCTAATTGAATGTTGTATGGAGCGTATACTAAATGCCAGCATTAAGAAAAAAGAAAGCAAAAAGTTAGTTTAAGTGACAGACCAAGAAGAAATTGGCTTAGAGAGCTGACTTCCGCATACTGTATTTGGGTAACAGCCTAAGAGTCTGATACAGTCTTACATAGTAACTGCTTCAATTTGCTTTTTTAAATTGCTTAGCCATGCATACACACAAGTACAACAGAGCAAAAGCAGCAACATTATTTCTTTTTGGAAAGATTCAAGTGCCATGCTCGTTAGTATATATTCTGCTTAGCTGCAACCGTCTGTGTACTCATTCAGGTTCTCAAGCAATGACAGACATGATGCATTTACAGTTTGATGATATCATGTAGAAAGTGAATACTCATGAGTCTTATCAATCAACTGATCTTATTAGTGAAAGAATCACTCCTACATTCAGAAGGTTTCCATTTCAACTGAGTGTAAGATTTCCATACTCACTAATACAAATTATCTACTCATCAATATAAGTTATCTAGCGAGAGCAGTCAAATCAATCTGTATTCAAGGTCAGGTTTATGCTGGGGACAGGGAGAAAGTCCTGGTCTCCACTCTGTTCTGAAATTCATGGAGCATTTCTGTAACCTGCCACTGTTGCTATACAGTTACTGTTTGTTTCGTGACAACACATGCCTACTCCTAGAAGGTGACTGGATACAGATTAAAGTGCTCCCAAATAACTTCAAGACCATCTGGAATCTAATTTAGTTCCATATTCTAAAAAAAAATCACTGTTTGCTCTTGATACAAATTAGTCTTATATTTTAAATGTTTCTTGTCAAATACCATAATAGTAAGTTAGAAAAACTGATGATCACAGTTTTTCCTAACTATATTTGGAATGTCGAATTTAGAATGGACTTCATGATGTCTTTCAAGAGAACACTTTCCAGGCAATTGCTGGGGTGGGTAGGACTCTCATATTTGATGCACTTCCAAAACTCCAATTTGTATTTACATACAATGGAAGATACATCCACAGAAGCAAAAAGGTTCCGTATTCATTGCAGAACAAGTTTTAAGAGATTCTTTGGGAGGCCCACCAGTATAATACAGTGATAGAAAAATCTACACGTGTAAGAAATGCCCTTAAGGTTGGAATCCCTTCAGGCTGATGCACAGCTGAATGTTAGTCTGTAGGTACAGTACACCGGCAACCAGACAGGCCAAGGCCAGCTGCTGTCCTGACCCACGTCAGTGACGTGTGGCCATGTTTCATCCCTTTCCCCAGCACCATTTCTGCTGTGTTTCAACTTCATGGACCATTTGGCTCCCACAAGCTTTTCCAGAGCACATAGAAGCTGTCTTCTGGCGTGTAATTTATATTCCTCACTCTGTGATGTGGGTTATTAGAAGTTTTGGTTTTGCCACGTGCCAAGTTTTAGTACAGAACTAGGCTGACACTAACTAGTTCTCTTTGTCCAGTCGTGCCCAGCCACTTCCCCTCATTCTGCAAGACGTGCCTCCTGCAAGATGTTTAAGGCTAAAGAGCATGAAAGTTACCTTCTTTTCCCTATATATATTTACCTGCTCAGACTGAAAAGCAACAACCTATGGTGTATTGTAGATCTTTTAAGAGGTGTCTAGGGAAGTTTCATTTAGTCTCATAGAGATCATTTAATGGAAGAACTATTTGTACATTCATGAAGGATTTACTTGCTGTTGTACAATACACTTACATATACTCAGAATCCATTTTGCAAAATGTCACGATAAGCTAATATATAGTTTTATCACAGAATGATCCAGTTTAGATAAATTCAGTTGACTTTTTTTCTTTTTTTTTAAATATCAAATCACCTGTTCTTCAGGTAGTGCAAAGAAGCACGATTAAGTCTTGAAAAGCTTTACAAAGAGGACTTGTATTTCTTTTCACAAATGACAGAATGTCACATCAAAGTGCTCACTCAACTAGTCGGGTAGTTTGAAGAAGAGAGGTTCTTTTCACAAGGTGCACAAGAAAACCCCTAGCTTTAAAAAATATAAAACCAAAAAAGGCACAATAAATTGCTTTCCAGCCCTCCATGTATTTTGTACTACATTAAATGCTTTCTTATCCTTTACACAACTATTTGTATAGTTACAACTTGCCTCACATTTTGAAAATGCACAAGGATGTGTGGCAGGGTCCCTGCCTGGAAAACACCATCTTAAGAGTGCATAAACACTAGTTATTTGCTTTTGTTAATAGTTAGGTTTCCAGCTGATACATGATGATATTTAGGAGCCCATGATCGTATCAGATTTCCAAAGTAAGCTAATAATGTTATTCTGCAATCTCAGAACAGGGCAAAGATGAGGACTTCTGCTCCATAATACGGATGCAGTGCAAGAGGAGCTAAGTGCAAGTCATGATTGCTCAGAAATTTGCAGAGTGGTACATCTTGGAACTACTGCTGTTTTTCACATATACTGATGTTGCCTACGCAAGGATGGCTAGCTCATCAAGAGTTCAATACGTTCTTATAAAGGAGAATAAAGGTATTAAGAGAAACCTAAGAAGGAACAGAGTTCATTTTCAGCCTAACAAGGAGGAGAGGAAACAACCACAAAAAGGAAGCACTAATGCACTGACTCTGCCCTGCCAATCCTCCCTCTTCCTCTCTATTTCAGTACTTTCTAAGGTCACAGCTCCACCACCTGCCTTAGTCCCTTTCGCAACTCCCTCCAAAATCACTTTGCAGTGCAAGAATGAAAACACGCATGTGATGTTTGATGCATGATATATGTGGAAATGGTCTGATGCAGAAGAAATCATGCCATCACAGCTGAGAAGTCCCTAAGCTAAAACAATACCAAAAAAGTGAAGCCATGATGAAGAAGCCACATAAGAGTTTAAGAATAAAATTGCACCTGCATATTCAGAATTTGTTCAGATATGTATCAGGCCCATCAATTCTCATTTCCAGAAAAGAACTGGGACATCTAAAACTTTCTGAAGTTCAGACTTGTGCAGTCTTAAAAGTAGACACCACTTGAGCAGTCATGTAACCCTGGGACCTGAATTCACTGGTTGAATCCCAGATGAACTTGGTCCTCATGAAAGCAAAAAATTCAAAGGTTTTTAATCTCCTGTTTAAGTACAATTAAGATCTTGAGGTTTCTAATTTCCTGTTTAGGTGCAAGTAAGATCTTGAACAGTACTAATTCCTCTAATTCTTCACAGGTTTTGGTTGGTTGGTTGGTTTTGGTTCGTTTGGTTTTTCTTTTTTAAACAAGCCACTTCTGTATTTATAATCGTATTTTGAATTTCCATTACTGTGATTCCCCACGAGAAGCACACCAAGAGTGTGGACTCCTCTGGCCCTGTTACGTTTCCTGCCAGTGTCCCAGTTTCTGATAGAGAGTACTCAACACCCACCTAGCCACTAACTTGAGTAATTAGGACACTCTTCTTTTGTGGTATTACATTCCTGAAGGCAGAGGAGAGCTATGAGTCTGTGCTTGTCCTTGTCAAACGCGATATTCTTAATACGAGTAGGGGAACACCAGAGCCTTAAGGAAGGTGAACTTGTTAAGTGACCAGCCAAGCTCTACATCCAAAAGACAGAGGCATATCTTCCAGGCTCCCATGGTCTCACTGATGCTGAAGGGGAGCTATTTCAGATAGGCTGCTCTTCCTGAACTCCAGCAAACAGAGATCCCATCAGAGTCCTGACAGCATCCTGAGCAGCTGCCCATCTCCTCCACAGGCACTGCCCCGGGGTTAGTTAGTGTTCTGGGAGCCAGATCCCTACATCTCTACAGAGACCCTGCTGCTGTCTTTAGCTGCTTAGTGGAAGAGTGCAGAAAAGATGAAGCCAGATGCAGAGGTGTGCATAGATGGGATAATACATAAAGGACAGAAATTGCTGAACAGGAATTTTAACTACTGTAAACTTAATGTTGAGTATTTGCTTAGTCTAGGCAGATAAAAGGCAACACAGACAAGGCAACTAAAATACTCAGTGTCTGGAGCTGCTAACGTAATCAACTCAAAGATCAGAACTGTTTCACTGGACAAACTATGAACAAAGAATGCATAAACTATTTTACATTTAGACTCTAGTGATGAGTCACAACGCTAAACAACCATTGTAATTGACACAGAAAAGGGAAAATTTCTACTCTCTCAAGGTACAAACACTGTACACACAAAGAGAAGGAGGAATTCTGCATGCCATTGACCTCAAAACCATATCCTGTCCCTTTACAAAAAAACTCACAGAATCATTTTTACAGATTCCTTTCTTACAAGGAAGATAGGCTAATTGATTGTTATTTATTCTCAAGATTTCATGTTCTGGGATAGTTACCAGGTGAACATGAAGAAACATCTTTCCTGACATTAAAAGAGCTTCAGTTTTACATTATCTAACACCAGAGAAAGAAAGAAGTTATCTTTTACAGACAAAACTTAAAGATTTTAATGGAGACAGTCTGACTACATGCTTAGTTTCAGAACAATTCTTGTGCCCACCTTACCTAAAGGAATGTGAAAATGCCTGTAGTCTGCACAATGCCAGAGTAAGCATTAAAGAGAGAAAGGAAGTTCTGATAAATCTGAAGCAAAATATGTAACTGTGTAGCTGCACCTCAAAGTGTTTTCTCACTAGACTTCAAAAAGCAAGGAGGAGGTTAATGGCAGCACTTTAAAACAAAAGGGCTGATTTTATTACACTGCTTTCCAATGCAGCAATATTCTGTTAGAATGTGTGAATTTTTAGTTGTCTAATAATGTAAAAATAAGTTTGATCCACTATTCACAACAAGTTACAAGCAGAAATGAGTGGTTGTATATGTTGTTGTGGTTGTATATGTTCCAGTAGTAAAAACTACATAATCAAAAAAAGAATTGTAAGATAAGTATATGATTGGATTGCACACAGGAAGAGTTTTGCGTGCAGGTCACAATAACACTAAAAATTACCACCAAACCTACCTAATTTGAAGGACTGTGTCATTTGACACAAAGTCAGAATATGCTGTATGCCAATATTTAAGAATTAAAAAGTGTCAATAGTCTATAAAAAGGTAATAAAATCAAGCCACTGCTATGAGACAGAATAGCTTACAAGGAAATAAAACACACCTGAAAGAAATCCACAGAAGACAGAAATGAAACAAACAAAAAAAAATACCCCACACTAAACAACAAAACCAAATCACAGTTAAAGATACTATTTGTTTAAATGTAGTATTCCACAAGCTGAGCAAGTTAGAGAACAGAAATTACAGCGCTATGTGCATCGCACAGAGGCAGATGGGGACACCGCCACCTGCAATCCTACCCGAAAAATAACAGTAGCAGTAGAGGTAATCGCACGTGTTGCTTCTCTTGCATATTTAGAATGCACACATCAGTGAGTACATACAAGCAGATTTTGCAAAAAAGTCACTCAGCTCTCCTAAAACAGATGCGGAGGGTTCCTGATAGATTAATGTTTAGAAATGCTAGGTACTTTAATAGCATATATTTATTTCAGTAATCATCTGCTTAAGTCAAAAATGCGACCACTTGGGAAAAGCTAAAGAAACCTACCTGACATCTTCAAACTTCTTGGTTATGACTGAACCAACAGATGAAAAAGCAGCAGAAGCCTTCTGACCAGCCTGAGACAGAGTTTCTGATGTTTTCTTGTATCTGTGTTCAAAAAAAATTTAGTCTGTAGTTATTTTAATAGAACACATCGGGAACCTTTTAGTGTATGTAAATTTGTATCAAACCCAGAGGTATACTTCAGCTTTGGGGTCAAATTAACAAGTTATTTAAAACATTATTCTAGGCTATTGCAGGCCCTTCTGGCTACAGCATCTCTGACAGCTCAGACTTCAGATCAGGTTCACCAACACGTACCTGCAACCCCACCCCCAGAACAGATGCTCTCTGCTATTGTAGGACTTAAAAAAAACAAAGCCCAACAAACAAAAAAGAAGCCACCACCATGCACACACGCTGAAAAAGAACAGTGGTCTGTTTTTTTGTGTCAAGCATCTAAAATCTTGTACCGAATGGTTTTGTCAATAAACTTCACCATAAAAAGCTTGAGGTACATCCTCTTACGTTCAGTGTAGGCATTAACTTCAGAAGGCAGTTCACTCTAGACCGTACAATAACAGTAGTGTTTGGCAAGAACGTTAACTGTGTGACTTTGGACTCTTCATGCATGAGCTCAGTTTACAACAATTTTTCAGGCTGGAAAAGAAGGGTATTCTGGTGGACTTAGGACACCTTGGTATCTCAGTAATGGTATCTCAGATCTATCAGACAAAAAGTGTATTAGAATCACCCATTTTATGGTAAACCATTCTTATTTTGCATAAGATGATGTGGCTAATAGTGCCTTTTTGAAAAAAAATTATGATGATTTATCCAGATAAGTTTTAGTACAACTTTACTTTGTGATAACTACACTCATTTCACAAGAACAGAGGGTTTAGACATGACACAAGAACTACATAGTTTTCACCTCGACAGCTGAGACAGTCATCATGAACTGGTACATACGCTGTGGTTGATGTAACATCTTGCCAGCTTTTGGTAATGTTCTGCTTTAGTTCCTGTAATGAGTTAATTCCCAGCTTTCTCTTGATTTCTGCTAGATGCTTCTCTTTGGCAGCTAGCACTTGTGAGAGCGTCTGGATTTCCTCTTCCACCTGTGGCAGCAGAATTGATAAGAGGTAAGTTAGCAAGCAATATGCCCAGCCATTTAACTATATATTTATTAAAATAGCTACTAGGCATCAGTAATAGGGGGTAAATGCATTTTTAACATCATCTGACAATTGTTTCTAAATACTAAAAGGGAAATCCAACATTGTCTACACGAGTCAGTTAGTGAAAAAGTAACCTACCTGCAGCCAGCTCTGTTACTGGAATAGGCACAAGGAAGCTGGTAACTAAAATACTGTACAATTAGAAATCATTACCTTTATACAACATTAGGCTATGTAAAGCTTGAAGATTAGTCAAGTCTGGGACAATTGCCAAGCCTGTATTCTCCTTCCACATCAGAGGAGATAACAATGTATGACCAGTATCAGGAAGCTCTGAGTATGTCTGACACATACACAGATCTTGTCTCCTTGCTTGAATAGAAAGATTCTTTAGCGGCTTAAGCCAGCAACTGCAGGCTGGATCCAGCCACAGGAGTCCCTTCCCCAGAGCAGGGGTGGAAATGGTGGCAAACTGAGCAATTTAAACAATGAACAAATAAATGATAATTAAATAATAATAAATGATAACTAAAAAACCAAAACAAAACAAAACCCACACAGCACCTATTCAGCAGCTGTATTGTTTGTATACTTTCTTCTTTACACAGATGTCACTTAAGCCTCTCACAGAAGCACGACCAGATCTCAAAGGTATCACAACAGTTTTACGATGCCATTCTGTGGGCTACACAGATGTGACAGAGGCACCAAGGCCATCTGTCCAACAGCCAAGGCACACACCCAGCCCTACTTCCTCATCCAGACCAGACCACCCTACTTCAGGGTATCAGGCTGCCTGCTCATTTAAGCTCCTTGGAGGAAATACTACTTTAACTCGCTCTTAAAAAGATTTCTGCTATAGGAACTATGGGCAAGAATAGTTACATGGTTAGACATTACCAAAACACAGATATCGCTACAAAGCATCCTGCATGAAAACAACAGCTTTAGTTACTACACACCAGTTGAGACAATATTTGGTTTTGGCTTCCAACCATGTTATCTTTGACAGCTTATTTATCCCCTTCACACTTAGGGGAAAAAAGGGCTAGGCATTTATGCATCTTGGTTTAAGATCTGTACTCTCAGCACTTCTAGCCTAATCCCCCAAAACTAGAACTGAATGTTCTTTTCTCCTTGAAACCCTCCCTTTCCTTCCCCCACAATACACAGGAGTGCCATACCCAGCTTTACACACCCCCATAATAAATATGCAAAGCATTAACTGTATGTTCAAAGACAGCATTATCCCAGATTTTCATTCTCAAAACCAGTTTAAGGGCCATTTGCAAGAGATTTACCTTAGCAAGCTCTTTTCTTAGCTCATCCTGTTCTTCTTCTGAGAGTGTTTCTGCCATACCAACCATAGCAGCAGCATCCTCTCCAACCTCAGGTATGGAGTCACTTCTCAGCAGCCCTAGAGGTGAATAAAACATTAAAAAAAATCAGATCATCAACATGTCTGCCAGACAGCAGCTAATGTTAATACACACAGTCCTTTTGTGCCAGTGCACAAAGAAAACTATTGAAAAGACGCCGAAGTTACGCTCCCCAAGTACTACAGTCTACAGGAAACCAGAGGCATTTTACTGGCTGTTTCGTTCTACCAAGTTGCACTAAAACTCAATATAATTGCAACTACTGCTGTAACAGGAGACTGGAAACACGTTGAGAATAACACATCCCACTACACCCACAGAAACCAATGTGCTGAATGCTTAGTCCCAAACAGTGGTTCCTACACAGGCTTTGACCAAGCATCCACGTGCTTTCCACTCTCTCGTGCTCATGTGCCACAGAAACTCTGGAAGCGCTACAGGTGTTCAAGAGGAATGCAGAGGCTCCCTCCTCAATGCTGTCTGGATCAGAGTTAAAAATGCCCATTCTCGGCATACTGAGAGCAGTCACGGCAACAAAGAAGCTCAGTAACAGCAGAGAAAAGGGTTGCACTGCAAGTACGAACTCTTCCCCTGCACCTGCTCACCCTCTCTGTTCCTAGTACCTGAGACCACTGTTGCTAGAAACTTGCAGATATCGTGGCACTAGAAGTGAGTCGCTGCTCTTTGGTTTGTGGATATTAAGAGAGATGAGGAGCCCAGAGAACGAGCTTGGGAACAAAAGGCCACCAATTCAGACAACACAGTGGAGTGCTGAGAAGGGACTGATGAGGATGTGCATCCACTCACATTGCTGCCCCTTCCCCTTCCAAATTCAGAAACCAAAACTGCCAAACTCCTCTGTATGAATCCCAGACACTCCTACGGTTTTCCTCAACCTTCGCCTTCACAGCATCAGGGAATGGAAGGAGAAAGATATTAGTTACTACAATGCACTAACTTTAAAGATTTATTTATTCTTAGTCATTAGCACTTGTAGTAAGATCACTTTAAACACCTTTTAATACAACAAAAAGATTTTCCAGCAAAAGATTTCCCATTTTGAATCTTTGTAGCTGACACATAAACATATAGTTTACCAAAATTAAGGAATCCTGTTCTAATTCGCAAAGAGATCAGTTCACAGAGAGACTGCATGCTGGAATGGCTGTAGGTTCCCAGAACTAATTCCCTATTCAAATGGTAAAATAGCTTCATAGATAGTAAAAATGAAATGAAATAAAAATCTTTAAATAGAAGGAAAAAACCCTAGGAGGGCTGTTTTTAAGGAGAGTGTGAGTGTGTGTGTATATATATATATATATATATATATATGTAGAAATATGTAATTCAGACAAGTTGAGGACATATTAAGTAATGTTCCCTTACTAGTCACTACAGTAATTAACCAGATAAAATTCCATCCTAATTTCAGCAGCTTCTGATGGCACTGCATAATACCATTTGGTCTGGGAATCCAAAAACTCATTAATGTGCAATGAGCCCACCACTTTGATTTCATTGTGAGGTTTAATATCAAATAGCTACATCGCAATCAACTGAAAAGTCAGGGGAAAAAAGATTGAGTCTGTAATTAGTTGTAGGTATTCTACGAAACATGCTCCTGGCAACTGTCAAGCCTAAGAAAAGAAGAGGCCTTGTCCTTGATCAAGTTACTGAACTCAGCTAAAGCTCAATTCTTTTTTTCTAAAACAGTATGTTTATTTGTGTCCAGAACACTTGTTCCCTAGAAGCACACTGCTACACAGGCAGAACATTGTACCTGGTTAAGTTAACACAGAGTATGTCGAGAAGGAAGCATATAGAAAGCAACTAACACCCCATTCTGCATTTATTTATGAAATCTGTAGCAGGTTTTTCCAGAGATGTACATGTGTCTTGTAGTTCCTACAGGTTTCCCAATGCACTATTTTCTGGCAGGAATCCAGGGCAGAAAAAGAGTTTGGATCTAATGCCCAAACCAAAGCACAGCACTACAGCACCAAAAAAAGACTATGGTTCATGTCTCACAATCAGATAGTTTTTGTTTTATACATCAACGTACTTCCTTTTTTTAACATCAAATGGTTAAGAATGCCATATCTTTTTGTCAAATTGCTAGTTATCCTATTAATTATATATGCCTATACTGAAGGAAGGCTAACAATTTAAACTGCATTTTCCCCTGACACTCTATGACCCTCAGTACATTAGCCTCCAACTCCTGACCTTGTTTTCCATCTGCAGCCCCTTTGGGGACCACAGAGGTTGCTGCTGCAAAGGCCATTTCAGACCGTGCTGACTCCTGAGCATTAGCACATCCTGCCGGAAGTCTGTTCAATCTGGTTATGAAGAGTCAGCTGGATTATCTCACCAAAAATAGACCAAGTGAATCCAGCAGGATTGTCTCCCACAGCAATACCTTCTGGTTTGGGAAGGTACCTTGGTCTCCTTGGAAAACTGGTGTATGAAGGGAAATTGGGCTGCTTGTTGCTAAGAAGCAAAGGAATGATCTCTCATCCCCTCCCCATTTCTGGATCTTTAGGAAGACAGGAAATCACTGCTACTCAGTCCTCCATACCTCACCCTGTACCTCTCACCATGCCTTCCTCTCCTTGGCATCTGCCCCTCTCCCATTTATGACTATTTCTTTAGTTCCATTTGAACTATGCAAATACCACCCCTCTCATCCCCTATTACTGTTCACCTCTCTGCTTGCTTTGCTCCTGTTTCTTGGTTCACTTCAATACTTGCAGGACACAGGGTTCACCAGTGCCATGGGACAGCAGTGCTGGGCAGTTGTCTACACAGATAACGACCCACAGGCTTTCACAATCATATGGCTACAACCTAAATATATCAAGTAAACTAGAGCTGACCAACAGCAAGATCCTGGCTTTGAGCAAGCTTTGTATGGAAGGGCGCACAGCCCCCCCTGGTATTTTTGTGGGATGTGGGCAAGAAACTGGGGAAATAGCAGTTAGCCAATGGACGGAAATACTTCGGCTCTATCTGTTATTAAGAGAATGTTTCTCACTTGTGGTCTTCTCTGTTCACTAGCAGAAGTCTTGTTATGTGCTTTCACTACGTGAGTTCTCTCACATCTTCAGAGCTGCAAAGGACTTTAAATCAAGTTGTTTAGTACTGTGATTGGTATAATCAAGTTGAGCTGAGCAATTCATGTCTCAAACTCTTAAGTAGAATAAAAATTGTGTTGGCAAAAAAAATAGGAAGATTCATCTAGTATTGCGAAAACTTACCTAATCTTAAGGTCAGTTTTTACATGTCTATATTTCTAAGATTAATATATTATCCTAGCAGTTTATTAGATCTACTTAAGCGAACCATATGAAGACATGAACAAGGTAGTTGATTAGGACTCCACAGATCACGTTCAGGGAGATGGCACTTAAGTCTCTATAATTCTGCCAAAGTAGGCAAAACGCATTAGAGTAATTCAATTTACACTCAGGTTTTCCGTTTTGGGGTTTGCTTTGGTTGGTTTTAAGCCAATTTCATGCTGTATTTTGACCTGAAATTCCTACCTCTTTCTGGCCTGAATTCAGAGGTTAGCAGTAAACACTAGCCATTCAAGGAAGCACTGGTCATTTCAGAGGCACAGCCTTTGGGATGGCCTTCACAAGGGTTTCTCTTTAGATGGATATGTTCTGTGTCAGATACTCAGAATGAGCATATTTGGCAACCACTATACAGTTGGCAAAGCTAAAGAAAAAAGGTGCTTGTCAGGGTGCAGGAGAACATGCTGTTATGAGATTATAAGGTCATTCCAACATTTCAGTAATGTACAGCGCTACAGAGGATATTTATTTTGCAATATATAACAAAGATCAAATCTAAGTGCTTCCCATTTATCTCTGTGAAAAAGCCAAAGCGAGACATATTTCTTCAACTTCGGGGAGAAAGTTCTTGGGCTTCTCCCAAACACTAATCATATATTCATTCAAAGTGAACGAAAAAGAAAAAAAGCCCAGCAAAGGTTGGTGCTTATCGTGATGTCCCACCACCAGATCCAAAGGACTGCTCCCCCTGCTTCAGTAGAGGTGAGAAATGCAGTAATTGCAGAAGTGAAAACCAGGCCCTGTTCCCCAGAGGTCCCTTGCTCATCTAGTTCACAAGGAGGGTTGTTCTAGTTCACACAGAGGTTCCCCAAAAAAGTCAATATCTTTGTAACTTTGCCTTGCTTTGTCACTCCTGAAGCCAAGCTACGCTTTCTATATTTTTAATTATGTTAAAAGGTCACACCCAGCAGGAAAAGTGGTAAAGCCAGACTGGGATGTGGTGGTAGGCATGGCTGTAGGTGTTCTGTACAACGGGTTACCAGCTACACATCAGCTGGGTTAAGCATTAGATGAATGCCGCTACAGCACCCAACAGCCCCTTCCCCAGGGGTGTGGCAAGTACATTCATTATCTGCAGACATAAGATTTACAGCAATCTGAATGCCACGCGGCACAGAGGAAAGGTTTTAGAGAGCATCTTTGTTAATCAGTGATATTTTCAGTACTAAGGCAGGAGCAGATGTCAGTTTGACTTCAGAGCTCTGGACAGTATAAGTACATAATTCCTACCTCCCCCCTCAAAAAAAAAAAAAAAACTAATAGTCAAACTAGGCCAACTACCCTAACCTTGCAGAAGTTGCACCTTTTGTTCCTAATTTTTTGTTTGTTTCGTTTTCCCTCAAACTACCTTTCCACTGAGTTAAGAAATAAGGTAAAGCTGGTAAATGCACAGCACATGAGATACTGCCTACATGATACACCAAAGCTAATAAGCTACCAGAGTTAACAGCAAGTCAACTTCTACCTTCATTCACACCTGCATTTCAGGCAAATCTTACAGATTCTTAATCTGAAAAGTTCTTTTTTTCCAGATATTAATCACTAAACTTTCCATGTAGAGATTTTCAAAAAGAAAGAGCAGTAAGTTACCAGATTTTGCCAGTGTTGGTGATCCAGGTGGAGAAAGGTTTATGCTAGGCGACAGGTAAAGATAATTTCTGTTCACTCCAGCATTGAAATCGAAGGGTGATTTGTAATCCTCATACAGATCCATGCCAGAAAATTCAGAGTGTGCAGCCACCCTCTTCTTCCACCGAAGCATTCATCTTCGCTTTCTGGGGCAACCCAGACAGCAGGACTCAGAAATCCTCCGTTTCTTCACATGACACTCACTGCACCACCTCACAAAATCCAGCTCTCTTGCACCTCTGTTAGATTTGATAGAGCCGTCTAGCAAGTGATTTCTTAGCCATCTTGTAGCTGCTGCTGTTTACATGGCACAAAGTTAAATTCCTGTAAATTTATAACTGGGGCTGGACTTAAACAGACCGTTCCTTTAACAAACATTCACAGTGCACTATTCATGGCTTCTGGAAGAGACTGGGTCCTCTGCAGAATTGCATCAAGAATTTTCAGTCATTTAAATAAAAAAAGGTCAGCTGACTGCAGCTACACCAGGATATCCTTAATCTTCTAGGACACAAAAGGATTACTAGCCGTAATCTATCCTATATACCATCTGTGTAGGACTTTTTCCTCTGATTAATGGAAAATTCTGTGTGTGTAACTATTTCTGCAGCTTCTCCCACCAGTGTAATAACCAGCAGCCTGCACCCAGTCTCTGCTGCCCACGTATCACACTGTAGTGCAAGCTCAGAATATGAGAATGCAGCACTCTTCTCTGAAGGAAACACCACCGAGGTTTTTTAGGAAAGTGCTGATGTGCATTATGATTTTTGCCCATGAGGCTAAACATATCTGGGTATGAGGGTGAGGTTTTTTGGGTTTTTGTTGTTGTTGCTTTCTTTTTTAAGCTTAGTGAAGTATACTGCCCTATGTCCTTGGTGTTTCAGCCAGAGCCATTTAGAGCAGGCAGGCCAGGAACCAGTAACACTGGAATGCATGATCCTGATGAAATGTATTTTTGTTTTGACACATACACTATGAAGAAAGATCAACTTACGTAAGCCATATGACTTCATGCTGGGGGTTTAAGATTTAGCCCTGGGAAGCAGAAGTGCTCCTTACCTAAGAGAGGCACTCAGCACAGTTTTGCAGCGTTTCACTACATTTATTTCTCCTTCCAAGGTCAGCTTCTTTCACTGAAGAAAACAAGCAGCATAGATCACCTTTACACCTAAGCAACAATTTGCTCCCAACCCCACACCTTCACCTGGGATCTTCACTACAGCCTGCACAGAGAGGGGCAAAATCAAATGAAAGTTTATCTTTTTCTCCATCGTAACAGTGATGTTTTAAGACAGAGCCACAGACATTACACCACCCTCCTCTTAAAGCCTTAGAAATGAAGGAACATTGCAGCATACCCAAGTCAAGCCTGGGCAATGTATTCCCTGGAGATACAAAAAGAAGATGTACCACTTCTGGAGTTTTAACTTCCCATTTGCACTTCAGTCAGCAGGTGCAGCAACAGACCTTCCAGCTAATTACAGAGCAGTTCCTCCAGACTGCAGACCTACATTGGTTTCTGATGCAGACTACCTGCAGGCTCCTAACAATGAGTGTGCTGGAGCCTGAAACACAGGTCTCTGCTATCTTCCAAACCCACTGAAAAGACGGAAGTACAATGCTCCTCTGTATTTCTGGCATGTGGCTGAGGCATCTGCCAGAAATACTGCAAAATTCACCTTGAAAAAGGTCAAAGCTCTGGTCACAGATTGTATTTAAAGCATTGAGAGGCAGGAGAGAACTGTAGCGTGGCTACAGTAATCACATACTTTCTATTAACCAAGCACACTAATAAGAATAGCTACTGATTCTGCTATGCAGCCTTCTCTCGTGTAACTCAGCAGATGGGGACTGCCTTCTGTACAAAAGGCTCAGGCAGTAGTTGTACTAACTGGATTAAGCAAGTGACAAGTTATTGGATGTGGCACACTGGAAGAGATGGGTATTTTATACCATCACTCTCCTGACACAGAGAGTAAAGGTGAGGCTATACCACCCAGGACTTTATCCCAACCCTGGAGAATAATTCAGTGTAACACTAGTCAACGCTAGCATGCTACAACAGCTGGAAGTAGCTATTACAGGAAAAAGAACCCCATCCAAAGACCTGTTCATCTCTGCCAACAAACAGGAATACCACTTCCTGGCCAAGTACATTTACTGGAGCCAACACTTGCATTCTTGTCATTTACAGAAAACTCCCTACATTGAGTTTTACCCCATATCATCCATTAAAAAAAAAAAAAAAAAAAATTCTGATACTCTTCCTGCATCTTTATTGTGCAAAAGCTGATTCCATGGTCCTAGAGGCATCTGGGTGGCCAATCTAAGACCACTGACCTGGCCTGTTCACCACTACAGACAGAAGTGTGTGCTGGCCAAACGCTCCAACACATCAGTGTAGTCAGAGAGACAAGCAAACTGTTCTAGACCACCACTACAACATACCTTTGGCTTACAGGGAAAGTTTGCAGAGTTACGCATCTGAGCCACCACATGGGAGGCTGAATTCTGCTTTTGTCCTGGCTTGTGCATAGCCTGAGCACAAGCCCAGAAGTCACTCAAGACAATTCTCTAGCTTTTTGAAATATTACTGTCCTAAGATCATTACCAGAAGAGACACCGTGCAAGCACTCCTTACTTCAAACTATCGTCTTTGCTCAAGATTAATCTACCTTATAGTGACCATACAGCTGGGTTGCTATAGCACCTCCCAAACAAGCTGTCTAAACAGTCTTACCCGTAGGAGTTAACAGGAGCACTGCTTCTCACTCATTCTCAGCTACAAACCCTACCTGGTGATGAAGGAGTTGTCTCCCTGGACAAGCTTCTTCCTCATCACTTAGGGGAAGTTTGATGGTCTTTGCCCTGAAGGACGAGCCAATCCAGCTGTAAGGAGAAAGAACTGCAGCACACTCTTCCAAACCTGCTGTAGGACAACTTCTAGGCTACTTGTCATTCCTAACTCATCCACTTCAGGCAAGACAAGAACTCACTCCCCTGCCAGTCATGAAAGTCAGTTTATCTGCCTCTTCCCCAGTAGCTCCCCAGCACACGCAGGGATGCAGGGCAGAGCGAGGCAGAGCGAGGCAGCGCTCCCCACACGCTGCTGAAGGCAGCATGAAGAGAGGCCCTGCTAGACACTGGTGTGGTGCCTTTCTTTGGAAGAAGAATTAATTTCTCTCCAAGAGACTTCCTAAATTAAAGCGATGGCCCCAAGCGAAGAAAGCAGGATGGGGATGACAGACAGAAGCCACCTGGAATTGAAAAGAAAGGTTTTGCTCTGCAGTATGAAGGTTTTTGACAAGTTTAGAAGCTTTCAACAGTCTGAAAACAGCTAGGCAATGACACAAATCAAAATTTCTCTACACTATGAAAACAGGCTCATTATGAGGCCTTTCTAAAGGGCCTTCCCAGGACCAAAATATCCCACTGTGTGGCCTTCCTCCTCCTCACTCTGCATGGTAATTTGGAGCACAAGCCGCTGGCTCTGAGGCCAGAGCCATACCCTGCTAGATGTACCTTGCCTTCCCAGTGCAAGACACACATTTTAGAGCTGAAGCTTAAGTTTAGACTTCTGTTGTGTGGCTTTGAGTAGCTGTTCTGCATGCTCATCTTTGTTCATTACCCTGCATAGCAAATTCAACTTTTATGGGTGTACCTTGGTTGTTACTGCAGGTATCAGCTGCAACCCAGTACCTGAAGAGATCTTGAAGCCTAAGGACACACCTGCTCCAGAGACAAGTAGCAGCGAGGTTCTGCTTGCTATGCAAGGGGTTAAAACTGAAGATTTTGCTGTTTCAGAACAAGCACTCATTTGTCCTTAATAACTCTGGATAACTAAACTAAGTTGCTACTGAAGTAATCTCTGCCACTTTAGAAGCTGGTGTTCAAGAGACTGGCATGAAGGTAGACAATTTCTGCCGATGCCTGAACCAATTACCCACACGTTCAACTTAATGTCACGCCGTGGCTCAGGAAGACTTGGCAAGCCTCAGGAAAGTCTTACCATCACAACTCCTACCATTAATCATGTTGTAATCTCCTCTGTTAAGGTTAGAGAGTGTGCTTAAAGTTTTCCTGGGCAACTATTTACCACCAACAGTCAGCACAAATTGTGTACATCATGAATCATACGGGAGGGAACTTCTGCACAGCTAGAAAAGCTGTTCAGTTTGAGCAAATACTGTTAACCAGATCCTTGCCTGCCTAGTCTCAGACATTGTTCTTTCTTCAGATACCAACTGCTATCCTGATTTGCAGCTTCCACCTTAAACTGCTGCTAGGGCCTTGGGCTAAGTAAGGCAACAGAGTATTAAAGCACTTCTGCCTTGTTGGTAGCTAAGCAAGGATAAGATATTACGGTAGCCCTGCAGAGAAGCTGCTTTTCCCACATTCAGGTCTAGCAGAACAATAGTTTGTTATATACCTCTTGCCCTAAAGAAAGCAAACCCTGCTCAAGTATGAATGAATAACATCTCTCAGCTTTGAAGAAACCAACCTATGTATTCAGTAGTGTTTCATACACAGAGTTAACTTCAAAATGGAAAGGCTACCACTAATGCCACAAGACTGGAGGAATGCAGAGGCTACCCTATGACAAGATCCAAACAATACTTTGGATAAAGCTACCTAAATAACCAATCCACAAGATCTGTACCTAATCAAATTAGAGTTCTGCTGGTACATAGAATCTTCACCATCTTGGACATTCTGCATTTGTGTCCTGCTTAAGCACAGAGATGCCCAACTTGTGCGTCACAGCCCATGCTGTCAGCAAGCCTACCATGACTCCACCACCTAATTCAGGAAGCAAAAGAGGATGGGGGAGAATGAGGGCAAGAGTTTGTTGCCAAAGACGGCAAAGAGGCACTTGCTGTTTCAGGGGCATAGCAAAAAGATCCAATCTCTTATTTCAAGGTTGATTGTTAAGATTCAACTGGGTACTCAGCCTATACCTGGTTTGAATGTGCATCTTCTGCAGTCTGCTCACAGGCAAGACTGACTGGAGGCCTTTCAGTAACCGTGCCTGGAGTAAAGACTTCCAGCCAGGTGTTCCCTCATCCCCATCCTTCCCAGGTAGATCCAAATCAGGCAGCAACAGTCAGGCTCCTCTCCTCACTCCAACTGAGTTTTGTGGGCCATAAGCCATTTTAGAAGCTATAAAGCTACTTAAGCATCTTAAGCCAATCTAGATTCTGTAGCATCCATTTGATCTTCAAAGTCTTACCAGTTCACAGACAAGCAAAGCCTTTCGGCACCTGATCCAAGGCCTTAAACTGCATTAAGATGCCATGAAGCAACGGGACAGAAGCCCTAACACTAAGCAAGCCTTATATTAGTCCATTCATGCTCCTATTTTCACAGTGTGCTCTCTCCTCTCTCTTTAACAGCAGATATCTCTTTCGGCCCCCAAGATTTGTGCATGACATGAAGGTAGCTGCACAGCTATAGCAGTTGCTGAACAGTACGAGTACAGGCTTCTGCAGCCCTGTTAGTCACAGTCAGAAGGCTGTGGCTTAAGGGTTTAGGCATTTGCTGTCTTCTAGCAGAGCCCAACTCAACAGCACGACATTAATCTCATTATTTCAGCCTTCCCCCACATCTCAGGACTAGCTCTCCCTGATGCAACAGCATTGTCCAGTATGGTTCTTTGTATACAAACATATTCTCCAGCATTTGCTAAATACTATATGCTGCCTTCATTTACTCATATTGAAACAAAACAAACAAAGAAACCAACCCAAAAAAGAAAAAAACACACCACCACAACCTAAACAGACAAAACTCTTTTAGAATGATCAGTATTCTCCAAAGATGTATCACCCTGCAACACAAACACTTCTCAGCATTACAGTTAAGGATTACTGGGTTGCTAGTGTTGCTCTTGAGCCAAAGTCTCAGCCCACAGCCTTTCAGACAGCTGACACATGTTTTAGCAAAGACAGCAGTTCTCCCAATCCAATTATAAACTCAGACTAATTTCCTGGGATCTTGTGAGGGAGTAGATCCACGCTGCAGCATATTTTGCCACTAGACAAGCTCATACTGCAGTAAGAATTTTAACCCATTCATACCAGTAAGAAGTCCTGTATTTGCACAGGTTCTCCGCTACCTTTTGAAGATATCCGCTCCAGCAGTTGTAAGATTTTAATCAGGCAGAAATCCCTGACTCATAACAAAGTTTTGTGTCTCAAACAGAGGTCAAAGCAATCACATTTGTCAGCTCCAGCAATAACAGGTGGAAGCGTTTCCAGCCTATGGGAAGAGTCCAGGCCAAAGTACGCAGCAGCCAGCATCCCAGAACCAGTGCACAGGTAGGGCATTGCATCGACTTCCAATAAGTCAGACCAAGTTCTGCAAACACAGAGGAACATTTCCAAGTGAGATTAACACTCAACCGCTTATCCCTGTTATGCTGCGATTCTTGAGAGACTCCAATCCCTGGTAAGAGACTGCACCTGTCAAAAACCGATGGAGAAATACTACTGAGCTACAGCCAGACGACAGCTGGAAAAGAGTAAGAATAAAAGGCTAAGTGCAGAATGGGACTGTTTCACACAGAGTTTTAACATGTAATTTTCCAATCTAAATAAAGCTTTATGTGAGCAAGTTAGATTGGAGTGACTCCCAGCCTCCCTCAGAAGGCAGGTCTGCCCTTTTGCACTCTTAAAGCAAACCTTTCTCTTTCAGTGTCACAGCCCATTTCTGAAAAGCAGCCCCAGAAAAGCCCATCATTCCCGCTCCACAATATCAGGTCCCACCATGAAAATTATACTGAAGCTTTAAGAACAAAGCATATTTGATTACAAATTAAGATGGATCACATATTGTGATGTCTGAAAGGATAATCACAAAAAAAAAGCATTATCTGTAGGCTTAGCAATACCTTCAATAATAACAGCAAACAGACTTCAGTGCTTGAGGTGCACACTGGCTCCCACCATGGAATTACCAAGTCTGTGCCTGGATTTGGTGTAGCACAGAACTTACACCATTCGCTATCAACAACAGAAGTACAGAAGCACCTAAGCAGCCAAGCAGCACACAACTGGATGCAAGCAACAGAGCTTACGGTAAGTACTTCACAAAATCCATCCTTGAAGATATTCAAAAGTCATCTGGACCTCATCCTGGACAGCTAGCTCTCAGTGGCCCTGCTTGAGCAGGGGTGTCAGACCAGATGACCTCCAGAGGTCCCTTCCCACCTCAGCCACGCTGTGATTAAAACAATGGCTGTACAAAGTCACAGGCTGCTCACCCAGATCCTCCAAGGTCTGCAACCCTGAAGAGACTGTCCAGGAACACGAGGACTCCTGGTGTCCTGCCCAAGGGGAGGTCTTGTGGGCAGCCCTTCATCTTATGAATTAGATTTGCAAATACCTACCTGCTGACAGAATAAAGTTCAACTTCCTCACATATGTTCTAAACCAAAGGTATGGACGGAGACTTCACAGGAGATTCAGCACTTCCTCACATCTGCTGAGTGTACTGGAGTGTTATGACAGCTGACAAGCAAGGCAAGAGCATTTACAGCAGTAGAGACTGTTTTGATTTCTGTTACGACTCTGCAGGAAAAAGGCAGCTGATCAGTCCAGTCATGCCAGGTTTTGGGGAAGAGAGTCCTGTATTTCCATAAAAGGGACTGACTGACGTTTTTCTCACAAGATAAATGAGCAAGCAACTTCTTAGGCCTGACACATGATTGCAGACCTCTGACACATGAGAAGCTCTTGACAAATACATTTTAGAAACCCATCCACTTCCCCCTGATCCTCCCCTTCCCCAGGAGGGAAGTGAATATAAGCATCTGCAGTAGGAAGGGTTCACTCTTGTATACAAAGAAAAGCCTGAAGTAGACAAATTAGCTATCAGTGTCACTATGCTAAAGCTACTTCATGTTCTGTTTTTAGCAGGAGCCTCTCCTGCTCTTACCCTTTAATCTACTGATTAAATAGAGCCCAGCCGGAAACTAGGCTAAATTTAAGTACTTGAGTTCCCTTCTTCATCCATCCCAGTGCAGCTTTCTTTATTCCTCCAGCTCCTTTCCCTAGTGCTTACTCTTGGGTTCTCACAGCAAAGCTCCTCAGTCCAGCCCAAAGCTGGCACAAAAACTTACAAATGTGTCAGTTAAGCTAGAGATGTTAGCTGGCCCTTCAAAAGCACTGGGAGAGTCACTTCTGTGCTCAGGACATTGTAATTTTAGCACTGCCATCTAAGTCACCCAAAAATAGTCAGAGCACAGTAATCCGCAGGTGGGCTCCCACAAGCGATGCACGTGTAACACCAGCCAGAGTGAAGTTTGTTAGAAGCACGGCTAAGTCTACCACCAGAAGACAATTAAGTGTAGAAACCTCTATCTTGCCAGAACAGCTTCTCTTGTTGACATAAATCCAGCCCAGAAGAGCCCTGCACTAACAAAGGACACCGAGTTTGCAGGCTGTGCTCTCCTAAGATCCCACTCAATTTTTGAAATGCAGGCAGTGTCCAGATACCTTCACCCTGGCAATCTCACTGCAGATTTGATGGGACTCAAACCTGGGATGGGAGGCATCATTTTCACTCCTGTTGTTACACATACACACACTGCTCTGTGGCAGCCTTCATTTGGAAGCCTGGCAGTCAACCTCACCTTTGTTTGGTTTTTTCTCTGCCTAATCGCCTCATCAGACCACCCTGCCCTCCTCTAGGCCCACAGCATTAGCTGGCCTAAACCAGATCCAAACAATATATCAGAAGTCAGCTGAAGGTGTGCTAGCTTGGAGCCATTGCGGTATGCTACAGAAATGAACAAAAGCCCAGACTTCTAACTTACTCTTCTCATCCTCAAACCCAACTTCAAGCTTATTGCAACCTGGAAGATAATTATGCCCCTCCAATAAATGCATATTAAAATCTGGAACTTAATTTGAAAACTTAGAGCTGACCCTGGCCCTTACTGTACACACTTTTAAACAAAGGTGGCTACAAACAGGTTCCTGACACACCAGTTACTTTCAAGCACAAACCTTTCTAATTGCTGAAGTCTCACAGCTCTTTGAAGTTACGACGTGTTCTTGGAAACTGCAAAACCGTGAAAACGTACATTTTTTTTGCCAGAATTTCCACACAGAAATTACTGCTTGCATGGTTAAGCTGCACTCCTGCTGTAGTCTGGTTCCTTATTCAGTTATCCATGAAAAACGTTAAGGTTTTTTGCTTAGTAATTCAACATGATGATGGCAACCACCAGGTTGATACACTCTTCTCAGGCCTTGACTAACCAAATCTAAAATTTAGACTGGTGCTGTTAAACACGTGTAATCTGGTTGGTTGTATTGCATAATACTTAAAGTATGATTTCTACCATAAAAGTAACTGCAAGTAGCAGGCTGTATAGAACATTGGTTTACCTGAGGAGATGAAATTAAATGATGAAATGTCTAAACACTGAAAGACCCTCCCTAGTCAGCAGTAGAAGTACAGTGGGACAATAAATATTCAATCATATATGCACCAGAAATTTCTCAGGTCATTAGAACATGCTCCTGATCCCCTTCTCCAACAGCTCAAATCACACCTTTAGACTAGTAATGTGTTTTGCCACAAACCCTTCAGGAACCAGCCTTTCCATGAGGTACTTAAATGTAGACAACAGACATCAAGCCGGTTACACAGCTTAACCAAGCAGGTGAACCCATAATGAATACAAGCCCATACTATTCATCTGCATTCCTCAGCCACTGCAGAATTCTGGTTAGCCCACCTGAACTTAAGAAACAGAGAAGTGCCAATGGCACAGCAATAGAGTGCAAGTTTGAAGTACTCCTGCACACTGATGCAGGAGTTCACTATTACCAGGTATCTCTCTCTCGAAAACACAGAATCGGCAGTGTTGTTTTCTCTGCAGCATCACACAGGATACATTACCTATGCCTTCACAGGCCAGCATTTTGCAAGTCACCCATCCAACTGTTAAGTGCCCTATTCCAGATGGAGTTTGGCTGCATCTTGCCCATGCTGCTACAGGGCATCCCCAGCTGGGCAGCACCAATTCCTACAGTGCTTCCGAACTGATTTGCAGCAATGGCTGTCATTGGCAAAGGGACTTTGAACCACGTTCTGCCAAGGCTGCAAATCAAAGTGTGGGACTTGAGCATTTCTGCACTGCTCTTAATCTCATTGAAGAGATAAGAGGGAGAATCCTGCAGCTGTGCATGCAATTAATCAGGAGGACTTCACTAACAAACCAACTGCACTCACTGGCTTATTTTTTTCTAATATAATGCAGATAGTGCAACTACCTTTAAAGTATTATGACCACTGAAGTTCCCATTATATTAATAAGTACTCTGAGATTTTATCCAATTGATATGTCCTTGAGTGACTTTTAATGCTGCTTGAGCTGAGTAAATCCTGTTAAGAGACATTTGTTCCAACTCCAAGTCAGACTAGGACAGTAAATTAAATGAAACTGTTAGAGCCTGCAGATATAGGGCTGTCACACAAATCAACAGACAGACATAAAACACTGATCACTCCAAAAGCAGAAGGCAGTGAAGAAAAGCATCAAGACAGTTTGTTCAGAGATGATTCCCCACAAAGAGGGAAAGCTTTCATGGATTTCCAAGTCCTAGAAGAACATGAGGATACCACCCCCTCCCTCACACCAGGTCGGACTTCGACAGGAGATCACCTTCTGTCTCTGGGTAACATTACAGGCAATCTATATTTGCTTTTTTACAACCTATACAGGTTCAGATCAGAAGAGTACCAATCTCTCAAGATTTCCAAGCAGTATTCATACACTTCTGTATAATCCAGTTCTGTCCCAGTCCATTCCACACAAAGGTAGGTTTTCCTAAACATCAGCATGCTTGGATAAACTGATCTCCAGGCTCCTCACTCATGTTTCACAGCTAAGTCAGTAGAACAAGTTAAACCATTCATTTTACTGAAGTATATGAGAGTGGACAAAACTGCAAAGACATATCTAGATGGACACAAAGCTGGGCAGATGTTTTTCCTGATTCTAGTACAACTGACATGATGGAAACTACAAGGAGAAGGGAGGAAGTCCCATGGATTTGGAGGACATGTCTTGAAGGAAATTGAGCTTCAATCCTGAAAGCTGGGTGGGGGCAGGGGTGAGGAAAGAAGGGAAGGAGGTTTTGTTCAGGTTTTTTTTGTTAGGTTTTGTGTGGTTTTGGTTCGGGGGGTTGTGGTTTTGTTTTTTCAGGAAAGCACAATTCCATTGCTCTTAGTGAGCAGCAGGTCCAGACCTGCACTACACTGTTTCCACAAGTTGCCTCCTCACAGTATTTGACCTGGAGCTGAAGATCACTGCAAACCCTAAGAATAAAGCTTTTCACCACTAAGTGAAGATCACTGCAAACCCTAAGAATAAAGCTTTTCACCACTAAGTGAAGTCTAAGTTTAGTATCATTTCCTACTGCACAAGCTAACCCATCACACACCCTATTTCACAACTGTAAACATCAAACAAAAAAACACATTCATAGCCACTCTAAGTACTGGTCATGCTCCAGACCAAGTTTAATGGATTGGTTCTGTTTAATGGATTAGTCTGGTAAACTTTTCAACCTTCGTGCTTAAGGATTGGTCTAGCTGATACCCATCAGGTTACTGTTACATCAAGTCTGGCATGTCACAGCACAGAAATCACTTAGAATAATTCAGAGCTTAAATAGCCATTAATAATGCAATTCACAATTATTCATTCTGCATAGCCAGATAAAAATTGGACCAGGATATTGAAGAGGGGAAAGTCCACACACTAACTGGCATACTGCTTGTTCCCAGTTGTCAATCCCCAAGTGTGGATTTTAGCTGTGGATAGGAGCTGTGATACAGTGTTATTATTAAGGAGCTATCACACTGCTCAGAAACGTTCCTCCACCCTGCCCGAAGACCTCTCTAGTGACACCACTCACAGGCTCAGCAATATCCCAAGGACCTTCTATTATCAACAATCTTCTACCCAAATCAAAAGAAGTTCTTTGTGGATTTAGCATCAAAGCCTTGGAATAGGCAGCCTACAGAAGTTTAGTTATTTTATTGATGCTTGCTTTGTCCCCAACTTATCAGAGCTTATAAGTCTTCTCAGCCTCTCTTTATGGCACGCAGAGGTCTTCCTTTGACTTCCGTATCCTCCTTCCCATTCCATATTTTAACTTTCTCAAACTATGCATCTTAAGAGGAAAGTACTTTTAATTGGGGATCAGAGGGGAAAAAAAGTTTCTGTGATTCACCAAGGCAAAGCTTGGTCTTGAATTGTAAATAAGAAACAGATGCATATTAAAGATACCACATACCACTGTGCTAGAATGGAATTAAAGATGACTGTATATTCTAGCAATACTCTCCCTTTTGCTGTTTATTCCAAAAATACTCTCTCACCACTGCAGGAAGCATTCAGCAGGTTGCTCTGCAGATTCCATGACAGCTGAGTTGCTTTACTTCTTATGCAGTCTCCAAAAGGCTTTCACACCAAGACACCTCTGTGACAGGCATGCAAGCCAACCAAAACCATTCAGCTTCAGAGCAATAATTCCACCGGTTTCCACTTTCGACTGTTTAGAAAGATGCAGAAATGAATTCTCCCTGCTCACCGCCGCTCTTGTCAAGCACACTACTCATGTACATCTGCAATCCACACAGAAAAATATCAAAGCAGGATGCCTCAAATACGCCTAAAGGGTGGTGTAAGTTTCTCAATTAAAGATTCGGTGTCTGTGATTTGCAGGAACAAATTATACACTTAATAGGGCAAACAACTTGCAGCTCAGAAGCTCACGTTTTAAGCAACGCACCCAAAGAGGCGCGTGAGGCAAAAGGCTCACCTAGCATCCCAGCCACACTCTCAGAGCACTGACTACCTTTCCTGAAGGACTGCTGGACTGTTAAAACCAAGTCTTCACAACCATTATTTGTGGAGAAACACACTGAACAAGTACCCCCCATACACACTGCAGCAAAGCCATTAATCTCTCTGTGCTGTCTAACCAACCTGAGCAGCAGCAGCAGCTTGTGGGGCACTGCACACGGTGGAAATGTCCTACAACAGATGCAGTGTCTCTCTGGCAGTTGCTCTGTGCCTGCTGAGCTGCTGGGTTTTTTCCTTCCTTGATGGGAAACACAACTAAACAAGTTTATATTGAACAGCAACACTGGTTGCTAGAATTGAGTAACACAGGATGCACTTGCAGTAGACTTATTTCTCTGAATGCAGTCCAAAATTTAATTCTGTCCCCACCATTAAAAACTCAGAGACTCCCCCACAAAGAAAAAACATAGTTGACTAAGTATTTAAAGGACAGGAAAGCAGAATTCTTTCACATCTAGAAATTGAGATCTTTTTCAAAAATAGACATTAAGTCACTGCATTTTACTTTTCCAAAGTTCATTACTAGCTGCTTAGTGTCCACACTTGTTCTGCTAGGCTGAGTAAAGTACTAACATGCTTTCTAGCAAGGCACTGAACTCAGAAAGCACCATTTTTATACTGATTTGCAGTCCTGGCAGAGCATCAAGATCAGTATACAAAGCTCAAATAGAAGTTCGTAAGATACAGACAGGTCTCACTGCTGTACCACAGCATCTGCCAGAAGTGTATTAACAAATGCAAATGTATTTCAAAATAGGCTAGTATTTAAGACTGATTCCTAGAAACAGTTATTTAAATGGCAGCAGCGACTATTTATTCCTTCCTCAGAGTCTTGACATGAGGAGGTTTAAAGTGGGCGTCCAGAACACACCTTTACTGCAGTTAAGGGCTGATTTATTAGAGAAAACAATAGTAAAGCCTTAAAGTATTCCACTCCTTCCAAATTACTGCACTTATATCCCACTACAGTAGTAACCAGCTAGAAGCAGAGTTTTTAGCAGTTAAGCCACATAAATTAAAGGCCAACTTTACTGGACACAGGATACCCCCCCAAACACACATCCTTAACTTGGGTTTGGATTGTGAGTCCCCGACCCAAGCTTGGGGTTGAGGTCCCCATGCACCCTGTAGCAGGAGCTGGTGGGGAAGATGGCATGCAAGGGTCTGAAAGCTAGGTGAAGTAGGGAGCCAGACCCATGCTATACTCAGTCTTGCTCAGTAAGAAAATCAGGGACAAGCAGTTGGTTGGGAGGCAGCAGTACAACCCCAGCTTGCCATTTTAGACACACCACCTGGTCTTCTTCACGCGTCCAGACAGTTATCCCTTTGGGATCCTCTGCAGTCACTTCTGCTCCCTGCTCCTTCAATTGAGTCCTGAGGTGGTGACAGACCACATGGCAATGCTTCAGATACAGCAGGTGGATGTGTCCTGGGCACATATGCCACCTACTTCAGACATATGCCATCTACTTGGGGCTGCACAGGATCTGAAGAGTCTGCCTAGGCACCAGGCACAAAGCGCTGTCACAAGAGAGAAGAAACCCCCAGAGGCCTAGAAGGTACAACAAATACCTGCCAGGTAGGCACCAGAGCAGTTCTGGAAGAAGAGAACAAGAACTCGCTGAAGGTCTATCCTTTTACTCAAGATCAAATGCCCTTTAAAAGCAGTTTTAGAGCACAACACTGCAAGTGGTTTGTCAAGAAGATGAAATGCACAGCATGAATGGTGCTTTTAAGAGCTCACGGCTCCAAGCAAAGCACATTGCAGTAAAACAGCCTGTTTTCCTTCTGCCAAGACAGTGACATCTGGCAACAGGAAATTGAGTATTTAAATAAGGCTCCTTCCCCACCCTGTACACTAGGCTGGTACTACTCCTGATGCTCCTCACCCTGAACACACGTCAGCTGCTCAGCAAGCCTCTTCAGGGACTGCCTAGCACAGATGTGAGCGGTGCTATGGAAACAGCATGCAGCAGCCTGGGATCCACTCAGGCAGACTGAAGCCTGTCTATGTTCAGGCACAAAACTAAGCTTTGCAAACAGTAATCAAAGCACACAGAAGAGCCAGCAGGGCAAAGAACAGCGATTGATTTGGGGCCTTCTGCTTTGCCCTCAGCCTGCTTCTCGAGACTCCTCTGCAGTATGCAAAACACTTTTGAGCTGTGCCGAAGGGATTTGTCTTCTGCAGAGCACTACAGTGACTAGAGGATAAGACACATTTCAGCCAGCGTGAGCTGTGTCCATTTCATACCCCTGACCCTTCTTTGGGGTTGGAAGTACTGGTTCCTACATAAGTCCTACAGAGGACAGCTTCTTTAAAGATGCTTATAAGCAAGTCCTTGTCCAACCCCACTTCTGCAACCCTGCATGAGGAAAAGCAGGGGATGTGTCAGCACCCTAGACCACTCTGCAGAGACTACAGGGGACCAGAAGATGCAAGTCTAAAGAAAGGGCTTCTTGAAAGGCAGCCCTTCCTGCCACCAGCTGCAGATGCCTGATGCTATATATACATGGGTATTGCCAGGGACTGGACTGCTATAGAGCACTGCAATGAATTTCAGACAGCAATGACTCAAGTGGAAGCATCAGGGGGTTTCTTTTAAATTCTGCTATCCAGATCCAGTTAATCAAGATTTAAATGCCATGATCTGATACACGTTTAGGCAGAGAAGAAGAGAGAAGGATGAGTAGGATCGCTTTTTGATCAAGTTAAGACTCTTGTTAGAGTTTAATTAAAGTACTTTAGAAAAAAGTAAACAAAGCAAAACAGACATCAGCGACATCCCCAGTGCTCACAGCTGAAACATGCAGTTTTGCCATGCTAAAGAGCAGCTAAGAAGCATCACTTACAAAGCTTCTTTTTCAGTGTTCTCAAGGCTTTTCTCATGAACTGAGATCACCATGAAGCATGGGCTCTGATCCTACTGAAGCACAGGGGAAGCACCTGACTGAAAACACCGACCCCAGTCCAGATCACGTCCCGTGGTACATCTTTTCATCTGTATCTCAGGCTTAGGGGTCTCTGATGAAACTCCACTCCCCTCTAGCTGCTACAGAAGGGAAAGCAAAACAGGGGGAAAACTGCTGCTCTATCTCTGCTGGCCTCCCCCACCACCCCACCAAGCTGAAGCTGCTCACCAGCCTCTGTTACCCCAGGATCCCGTATTGCCATTGCTCCCAACAGGCCGTGAGCTTTGAAGCGAAATCACAAGGCCTCAGGACTAGAGGCTTGTCAGGCTTGCTCTGCCTGCAGCTTTGTGTTACTTGGCATAGCTCAGAAAGCAGAGACACAGGATATGACAGCACAAGAACGGTGCAATGAGTAGTAAGGCAGAGGGGTTGACACCGGAGACCCCACAGCTATAAGACAGTCAATCGCCAATGGAAATCCACAGTTGGACAAAACTATTTTGGAGGTAACAAAAATAGAAATAAATAGTACCTGACAGACATAAAAGGTGTTTGATATAATAGATTTAGATGTAACATGGAACTTGCAGAGCAATAAAATAAAGAGCAAACATGTAAAAAGCATGCTAGCAAACATAACAGAAATACACCAGTAGATCCTAAAGTGAGGAAGAAGCAGCCACCAACATCATCCCAGCAAAGGATTCACAATACTGACAACTTGCTATAGTACCCCTGCCACCACCAGCCTCAGAAGCCCGAGAAAGGATGAGAATAACACCAGGAAAGGTGTACAAACTAAGTGCAAACAACATTACTTTTATTATTACTGACATTCCACATGCAAAAATAGGCTTTTTCTGTAGTAATAATAAGATCTAAACTAATAATAATTCTTGAATTAGATAATTAAAATTTAAATTACACTAACAATAAATCATTGAAACTTCTTTTTTTAAATATACAAGCACACAAAGCATGCTTCCTCTTTGCCTGTGAAGCTTTTAAGCACAGCACACATTTGTTGTGCTGCTGGTAGGCTACAAGCAGGAGAGGGGCAGTTCAGAAGCCTGTCACTCTGAACCATGTGTGACACAGCATTTCTCTACAGACCCCAGTTCTGCAGAAATTAATGGAGCATCTCAGGCTCGGCCAAGGCAGCAGACACATCTGCTGGAGCACTCGACTGCCAGTGAGCACCCCAGAACACTCACTGCTCTGCTCTCGCACTCTGCAACAGACAAGTCAGCTTGTGAAACAGGAAAGCTGGGTCTTTCAGTGGCAGCATTCACACCACAATAGTAGCCCTGGTTTCTCACTAGATAGCATCAATCCACCCCTTTCTGTTCGGGAGCAAGTGATAGCACAATGAGCATTTTTCCGCACACCAGTATTTGCTGGCACCAGCGCACTCCCCGCAAGGGTGACTGGCTGCAGACTTATCCCAACAATTGCCACCACTTGTAGCTGCAACAGCAGAAAAAAAATCCATACAGCTGTCTACACATCTGCCAGAGAGAAACATTTTCAGAGCAGGGCAACCATATTCAACATCAGTTACCCCAGTTCATGGTATCGCTCTGCCAGATTGCCAAAACCAATGCACAGCTACATGTTCTTTCAGCTCTGTTAACCAAAGCAAAGGAAAAGGAGGAAGAGGAGCAAGAGGAAATGGCAGAAGCAACCTGAACCTTCAGGAGAGATCCAGATTAGAAAGTTAAGGGTAGCTGGTCTGTTACTGCAGCCCTTTTCAAAAGATGCAACTTGCGGTTTAAAGCCTACCCTTCAATACAAGGTTTTTGAATGAAGGCTTTCAGTCTCTCTGGCTAATGCACACCCAAATATAAGTGATTTTGAAAATGCTCGCTACCTTTAACAGGAGGGAAAGCTGTCCCTCTGGAGACTTAAATTGAAGCTGACACAGAGTGACAGTTTTGGCTGAACAAGAGCATTTCAATTTAGTGCTTAATCTCACTTAATGCTTGCTTTCCCTTTCAGTCACCCTTTGGTTGACATTTTTCTGCTTACTCACTGCTGGATATTAAAAGGACAACCGTAAACACCTCCTTTCCTCTATACAGCAAACCAGAAGTGCCCGTATTACAAACACTCTGGTAGAGGCAACAGTGGGGTCATCATCATCCTACCTGGAGGTGAGCTTCTCCTAAAAACATGAGAAAACCCACACCCATCAGACATCTGCTGCACTGGGTTCAGCAATCAACACTTGTTCTTTCCTATTAAACTAAGAACAGAGTTGTTTGCATTTTTTCTTTTGAAAGCTGGTCAAGAAAACACTGGCTTTCAAGAAGACTCCCTGCAACATATTTGCTGCCATGGAAACATCACTTTTTGAAGAGATATAGCTGATATGCTCCTTTACCTGCAGTAACGTCCAGCACCCTCAGAAAACAGCAATCCACAAACAACTCACTGATTTTACATGGTGAATCCAGTCCCTTGACTTCACAGGAAACTTCTCCATACTGCCTGAGGGGCTCCCTCCCCATGAAAACTCCCCAGACCCCTTCCTGTTGAAGGAGCAAACAGTCGTGAAGGAAGAGGATGAAGCCCACCCAGCACCCCAGCCTTTGCATCACCCAGGGCAGCCCAAGCAGCTTTCAGGGTGCCCTCACCCAGCAGGGTCAGCGCGAAGCAAAAAGCATCAGAAGCCCCAACATCCATTTCCCTTACCACTCGCCTCCTCCCAGGACTCTGCTCAGATCTGGCTTGTGAAGCAGAGGCTGTTAGTCAAGGGCTACCGTATTTAGCAGCTGTAGAAGACAAAGGGAAAAAATGCACATACAAGATAGAAAGGAGCAACAAAATTAATTCAAATAAAATTCCCAAGGCAGACTACTGCAGTACACGCTTATTGCCAACCCCTGCAGATGGAAGGGGCCGTGCTCAGAAGTCCCTAGGCACAGCTGAAAGCAGCTCAATAGCACTTGTGCCCCGGCTGTCTTTAGGAGAGGTGTCAGCATATGCCAGCCAACCTCAGCCATAAAAATCAGCTGTTCCCACTTTACCCACAAAGCGCCCAGAAGAAGCAGAGGAAGGCGCTTGCCCAGCCTGCGCCGGCACATTTCTTAAATCAGAGCCGAGGTGCAGTGCTTTGTTTTGAGCCAGCAAGGTCAGACCGAGCCTCCAAGGTCTCTCGTTGCTCACATGTGGGTTTGCAGCAAAAGAAAGGGGAACCCATGCGCTGTTTCACAGGGCCTCAAGTGTAGGAAACTGGAACAAACAAGACTTGCACCAATTGCATGTCACTGGGATTTTAAAAGCCCCGGGCAGTTACAGTTTGGCCTCATTTGAGGATCAAAGGAAGCAGATCCTCAGCTAAGCCTTCCCCACCCCGAAAGGTCTGAGAGCAGACTTTACTCTGGCTGGGTGAAGGATTTTCTTGACTGCACGTGATAGCACTGGTTACAGGGAACAGGGACAGCAGGTCCATACACGCCACAAGCAACAGACTCAGAGAGCCAGACAGGCTCTCTCCTCCACCCCCGAAGCGAGTGTGAGCATGAACCAAGAGTTCAACTGTTGGAAGGGGCAGGAACAGCTGACACAGCTGCAGCCCCCGGCTGCCCACCCAGCCCCGGTACCAGGTGGCCGCTTGCGTGCCAGCTGCTCCAGCGTCCCTCCAACATGCTGTACGGATCCCCCACATCTCAGTACCCTGCTCATGCGCTGAGGGAGGGAGGAGGGCAGCAATGACACTAAATAACTCACATAACACTGCCCTGTCAAGCAGGGACCCTCAGCCTGAGCCACAACAATGAGATTCTACCCCTGTCCCCAGCATTTTTTATGCAAGAGAGGGGAAGACTTGCTGCTGTTCAAGGGACCTAATGATATAACTGGTTTGCTATTTTTATTCCACTTTCATCTTCAAGTCACTGCTACAGATGCCCAGTTCAGTTAAATCATTCTTCCTTTGCAGTTCCGACAACAGCTGTCCACTCTTATTTGCTTATTTGATTTCACAATTGCACGTTAAGGTAAAAAAAAAAACACAACACTTACCTACAGTACTGCAAGTACCTAGTAATAAAGAAAACAAATAAAGCAGTAGAAAAAGGTGCGGCTTTGTCCATTAGGACAATGAGGAAATCCGTCCTACTGCCAGCAACAAGTTCTGTCTGCACAAAAGGAACGTTAAAGTCCATTTTGTCAGCCCCAAAAATGCAAGTCAAGGAAAGAAAGGCTTAGATACTCTCGTAGAGAAATCATGTATGGTGTTTTGGGACTCCTAAGTCCCACATAACCAGAAGATTTTGAAAGACACCAGGTTACGTAAGCGAAGAGCTGCTGAAGTATAAGAGGAACCACCTAAACACAACATCGGAGGTGCAGTATTGCTGGGTAACTGTTTGTGCCACACCACACGTCTTCATGAAACTGCTCGGTGACACGGTCTCCTTGTTCAGAACACATCAGCACATCGCTTCTACTGTTGAGGCAGCTTCATCCTGATTTTTCCAGTGAACTGTACCAGCACTAACAGTAACAGTGGCAAGTCACAGAGAGACTCTTCGCTAGAAAAACCAGGTACACAATTAAAAAACAAACAAACAAACAAAAAACACCACACAGAATCTCTGTTCAAACGCAACTGCAGTTATTAGTCCCTTAACCGACTGAGTCCATACAGTGAAAGACTACATTTTTGTTCATAGCAACTTAACACAAAGCAATAGAGCAAGGGACTCCTCATCTCAGGAGAATATTAGATCCACTTGGCTTGAGCCCAACCCTTCTCCTGTGGTGCTTGTAATCACAGAACAAGAGACCCTAAGTGCTCGCATCCCAAGCTTTCCGGAGCAGTCCGAGGGCACTGAGCACCATGCAGATGCACACAGCCAGGCCAAACACTCCTTTGCTGAAAACAAAGACACCTGAAGTGAAAAATTGCCAAATAGCTCTGATGCTGGTACTGGTATGCTAGTAACAACTGTTTAAGGACAGCTGCCATACCTGATCACTCAAGAGAGAGGGAAGACTTTAACACATTATACACCCAGAGGATTAGCCTTGTTTAGTCTAACCACATTATTAACTACAACCTAGATTTTCTTCCCACCTCCTAACTTTCGCTAGCTGAGAAAGCTGTCATCATAACAACGAAAAGTGCAACCTCTGATTCATACTTTTAAACAAATTAGTTTCTGGTTAGAGTAGGCAATCCAGGATGTTGAAGCCAGCCCCACATACAGGACCTAGCAGCCTGGTTTTTAGCCCAAGTACGTGGCTTTGGTGAGTAATACCGTATCATCAAGAACAATTTCCAATGCAAGCACTCAAGTTTGCCAGGGAAATGGGTCTTTGAGGGCTAAGCAGCAGGGTATTAGAAACCATCCGTTACCACAAATGTGTTGGGTATTCTAGATTTTCCCACTGTACCTGCAGGTCTTCACCTCACCCGAAAAAGAAATAATTACCTCCAAAAAGAAGGCAGAGGAGGAAAGTGTTGCACCATGTTTGTGCCATAACAGTCACTTATGTCACACTAGATTCTGATGTACAATCTGAGATGCAATACCCTCTTCATACAAAGCAGTATTTATACATGAGTTCAATAGCAAAACAAGCCTCTAGAAAGTGGCAACATTGTCACTAAAGCTTTTGAGGAGATTATTTTATTCTTCTTTTCCAGTAGAAGTTGTCCAAGACCCTACAGTTTCAATAAAGATTTTTGCCTTTTAATAGGCTCAAATGCAAAGAAAGAACTTCAGGTCAAATATTGAAATATGTGCTAATGCTCCTGCAGCTGGAATTAATACCCTGATCAAACAGATAGTTGTGCTGTTTTCTAGGTGAACAGTTCTATTTGTTAGTCTCCAAGAACAGGGTTTGGAGGTTTGTTTTCTGGAGGTTTTTTTCATAAGGTATATATTGAAGTTAGACACAAGACTTCAGAATGACTGAAAGAAAGTCTCTGAGGAGGTTCAGCCTTCAACACCTCACTACATTATCTTCTGCTCTGGCAAAGATAACCTGCCCTTTTTGCTATATACACAGAGAAAAGTAGAAGTAATTGCTAATTATACAAGTGCACCACAGCAGCCCGGAAACACATGAGTGTACAGACAGATCAAGGTTGGCACGTGAACCAGCTCACCTGGCCGCACCGAGTCGGGGCAGCGCTCCCAGCACCTTGTGTGTGTCCAGCATGACACCCACATCCTACTGGTCCCAAGCATGCGGAGCAGGAAAACACTGAACACAATCAGTCCAAGGGCACAGGCACTGAGCTGGGCCAAGCAGCCCTACCAGCTTACGCAAACAAAGTAACTTACTGACCCGACCTACCTTACTTCATTCAGTGGAAAGCAGCTGGTGTATAGCTCAGTACAACACCATATATAACAGACTCTGACTATGCATTGATCAGTAGGATATACACAATATACCTTCATGGGAGGCTCTCTTAGAGCAGGAGATCTGCTTTGTCCATGTTCATTTCAAGGCACCACCTACTCTCTTGGGCAGCAGTCCCAAGGTTTTATTTTTTTAAATAAACCACAAAGTTTCAAGGAGAGTGTTGCAACCGCGGCAGCTCCGACAACACTCTACCCCAGGCAAAGCGCACATCGGCGAAGCCCCATCAAAGCCCCATGGCCTTCTGCAGCCCACAGGGCCGTACAGGTGACCGCCTGCAGGTGCCAGCCCTGGCACCGCTCAGAAGCCCCAGGGCAGCTGCCAAAACGGAGCTGCCAGCTGCTGAGCAGCCCTGGCACGGAGAGAGTTAAGAGGGAGTGAACCCTACGAACACTGCCAGTTAACCAAAAGTTACACACTGGTAAAATGGAAGCACACTACTTTTGCTCCAAGGTGAAACCAGAAAGTTTGCTTTCCTCTCTAACCCCAGCAGGAAGGCCGGGATTTACTGCCTATGCCCACGGCGGGGGGGGCTGCCCCGGGCTCCGCCGCCCGCCCCGGCGCGAAGCCGGCCCCCGGTTCCGCATTTTCCGAGCCGACGGGCGGCGGGAGGCGCAGCCCCGCCACAGGCCGGGGTCCCTCTCCCGCACCGGCCCCGGTCTCCGTGGAGTTACCCCCGCCGGGCGCGCTCGGCTCTCACGGCGGAGCCCTCCCGTCCGCCACGGGAGTTCCCTCGTGAGGAGATTCCGCCCCCGTCCCGTCCCGGGGGCGCGGAGCGGAACACGGAGAGCGCCCAGCCGGGCCCGCCGCGGGCTGGGCAGGGCTGGTCCGGGCCGGGCGTGCCGGCGGCAGAAAGGCTGCGAGGGGAACCGCCGTCCCCCGCCACACTGCAGCGCCAGGCACCGCCACCCGCCGCGCGGGGCCGCCTGAGGCGGGCAGCAGCCCCCACCGCCCGCCAGCACTACCTTGGTCCCTCGGGGGCTCCATGGCCGCCCCGGCGCCGCTCCCCGCGCTCCTCGCTCCGGCTCGGCAACCGCCGCCTCCCCCCGCCGGCTGCTGGTTGGCAGCAGAGGCACCGCCCGCGCCCGTGGGGGCGAGGCCGCCGCACGTCAGTCAGCGCGCGCCCCGCCCCGCCCAGGTGAGGACCGGGGAGCGCGGCCGGGGCGGGGCCGCAGCGGGGGAGCCGGGCAGTGCGGGCCCCTTGTCCGGCCGCCACGCCAGCCGGTGCCGGGACGTCGAGGAACCGGCCGAAGTGATTCACCGTGAAGCGCGTCTTCGCGTTACGCGCCCACGGTGCTTTTAATCCGGCTCTAGCAGCCCTAAAGCCGGACCTATAGGCTTGTCCCACTGCAGCCGCAGTGCTTTGCGCTCAGCCAAGCCCTATCTATGGCATTTTTCTCCCCTGGCACTGTGCGGTGCTGCTGCCCCTGGGGCATCTGTTAACGCAGCGTTGCACAGGCTGGGCGAGGAAAGGCAAGAACAACCTGCTGTCTGAAGTTGCCGCTACGAGCAGGAAGAGGCTGCATAAGACATCCAGTTGTGCTGCCGTGGAAGCCGCTGTTGTCCATTCTGCCTCCTATTTGTTATGCATTTGCTAGCAAAGCACATGCATCCTCACAAACTGTGCCACGTTACAGAAATTAAACTGTGATTCTATTTGCACTTGAGAGATTCTCCTGTGAGACTCGCTAGCGCTCACACCAGGCAAACTGATGCATTGTGAATGCATTAAAGAGACTTTTAACAGTTGAAAACCACCAACAACTCTCCTAGCTGAAATCCATGCTCTTTCTATTAAAATATTAAGTGCAGAGAAGCTTCCATTATGTATTATAGTTTGCACAGCAAGCTGCTTTACAAAACTATCAAGAATATGAAGCCACCAAGCAGATCTTTTACTCCACCCTTTTCAAATCCCTGGGCTTAACATCTATGGATTTGTTTGTTCAAAAAGATCAATGTTTGTGCAGAATGAGCAGCAAGGCCTCCACGGCGTGAGGCTGTGTGAATAGCCAAATTGTCACCAGCGTTCAGCATGCACAGTCACATGCTACAGCAGAGCACAATAGAGAGTCAGGAGGTGCCGACTCAGGATGTCCTTGCTTTGGATAACAACAGCAGTACCAAATCCAGGTATCTTTCAGTCTGTGAAGCAGCTGAGGAATGTGAGCTTTTTCTAGGTTAAAAGAACACTTGCTTGTATTCTAGGATCTGCATAGCTACAGCAGGAGGTTGTTACAATGGTGCCATAAAAATAGCAAGTGGACCAGACTATACCCCTGCATGTTTGTACCTTGTTTCACCTCACAGCACAGAAATTAATTTGCTTAAATATATGATTCTCACCTCAAGTTCATGCCACATCTCAGATATATTTTATGACTCTTTCAAACAATAAACTCAGGTATTTGAGAACGTACATCTGCTTTTTTTCTTTAGAGGAAAAAATAATAGATTTTTTTCCTGCAGCACTCCACTTGAAGTCTCAGACTTTCCCACTGAGCAGCTGATACATGATCTATAATTACAGTGGAAGGATATCAACAGCATTAAAATTTGCTCCTCTGTACAAGTACTTACACTAGCAGCCGCCGTGGCAGCGCTTAAATGCCTGTCAGGAACCAACCTACAGAGCCATGAAGTTGTCAGCATCTCACTACTTCTTTCTGGGGACGGGATATCTCACCAGCACATCCCAAAAAGCAAGAGCTAGCGATCAGGCAAGGAGTATTACCTGGAGAGCTGATTCAATATGCTCTGCTAATGAAACTCCCACTTGGGTCTGAGTGCAGTGCACCCATGCTGAGTCACTTAGTGACCACTCAGCTGAGGAATGCCTGTACATGGGCTTGCAGCCATTTTGCTGAACTAGGTGTCTAGGTTTAGAAATCCTCCCTTCCCGGTTCCCTTACACACTCTGAAGTTTGATTTTCCTAGCAGCTGTGGCCCATTCAAAGTGACAATGGGGCTACCTATGGGCTTGGAGCCCAACCAGGTCCCCAGCTGTCCTGTCCTGAAAGATTTTAGATGTAAAGATGCTCAAAATCCACCATCTCCAAATACAATGGCATATTCCCTTTTTACACATAGCCCTAACTAGCGAGGAGACAGAATCGTTGTAATGAGTACTTGTTACTCAAACTGCTGCCTATTAAAAGTAGTATGAATATTGCCTACAGGCTCAAATTATGATCGTAGAATATAAACACACAAACTGAAAAGACTGAATCTGCCCTGAAGGTCTTGTTGCCTTTATGAAAAAGGACAAAAGTGAAGGACAATAGGACTAGAGTTGTAACTGAGCTGCTGAGCTTTGCGCCTGCGACTTCTTGTTTCCTCCAGTTATAAAAATTAAAAAGAAAAAAAACCACACATGCATGTATAGAAGGTGAACCTATTTGAACTTGATTACCTACCGAAATACAGGATTTGAAAATGCTTTGTCATGAGCAGGACTGAGCCTCTCCCATGAAAAAGTCATTTATTGTATGGGAATACAAGCAGGGTGGCAACTGCAGAAACAGCTCACATTATATTTGTATGTCACGTTTCATTTCACACTTGCAATCCATGAGCCTTCCCAGAGCTCTGTCATATAGATATGCCAGATCTCCCACTGTGCAAGCAGAGCCCAGTTTTAAAACATATTCCTCCTTAGATCAACTGTTTATTGCAAATAACAGGCAAGGCAGCCAGCAGTGAATAAAGGCCAAGGTTTCAAAGAATTAATACTGCCAAGGTAATTGAAGAATCCAGATTTAAGACAACTAGTTATTTTTCAAAGAACCTTGCCACCCTTTAGCTTTCCTGCCATAGTTACAAATGCAATTACCTCCGAACGGATACCTACCTACATACACTGATCTGAATTGGATTATGATAGGTTATACTAGTTCAGGGTAGCTGTTACGCAGATCCAATGGCAAACACAACCAAGACTGTCCAACTGTGTGCTGAGTGAGCTGTGTCTACCAAGAGAGCCAAGACCCAAAGCATTTTAGACCTGAATCATGTAGGTCACGTAACCCCAGCACTAGAAAGTGCAAAAGAAATCTGTCCTGAATCCTTTGCCTTGCCAGGGTTATAGTACTTTACTTGGCACAAAATGTCTTCCATTCATTCACAGCCTTGAGTCATCTTCTAGGAGAAATCCTTCCTAAGGAACGTGTCCAACATTTTGTTCCAAAAATGCAGTAAAAGAGCACCATCAGCTTGGCTCCTTTATAAGTCAGTGCCTAGAAGGATTTTGTTAACCTAAACCCAAGTTCAACTGGCTCTTCTCTCCCATAAACATGTCCCAAGCTCAGTGGAAAGCACCCTCCCTTGGGGCAGGAAGAAGTTCAGTTCCTCCAATGGAAAAGCTTCCACTACGCATGGAAAAAAAAACAACATTCATGGGATCAAAAGAATCTGACATAAAATTTTAGTGAGAGAACAGCCTAGTCATTCAGCTGCGTTCCACTAAGGACATGATTAAATATTCAGCATGACACAGCTGAACACAGAGGGGTGGTGGTTGGTTTTTTCTGTCTCCTCCCCACACAACAGCCCTGGTGGCAGGGCAGCAGGGCAGCGTTCACACCTCACTCGGGCTCACCTGGCAGCCGCTTCCTCATGACCTGCTGGCTTGGGCACTGTCCTGCAAAGTGCAAATTCAAAACCCTTTCAGCAGGGTAGACAAGTACATACTGAACGATCTGTGTCACAGATAAGTAAAAACTGTAGCTGCTCAGTGGACCTATACTTGCCATAGCCTATGTGGATATCAGTGGGATATTAGGGGAAAGAACACAGACAAGCAAGCTCACTGCCCCTCTCGATGTTATTTCCTGAGGCATCAGGCATATCCTGGAAGCACTTACTGGATCAAAGTCCTGGCAGCTAAAAAAGGGTATATATTGGGTCAGAAATCCTATACAATACATCCCACCTGAGGCAGCATTAGAACTTAAAAGCAGAATTGCCTGTGCCAAATTAACTGTACTGTTAGAAGAGACACTGAAGTTGTGAGTGCTTCTTTAAGGGTGGGTATCATCTGACTAGCAAAAGGGTTTTGACTCATGTATTTTCTGCTAAACACCATTTGGAGAAGACATCTCTTAGTGTCTACAGGTTGAGATCATACCTATGTACACATTGGGATAGATAAGCAGAAGCCTAGTGTGATTCCAAAATCCCATATGGTCCCACCTCACCACAAGCGAAGTGCAGTATGTTGCTGAAAATGTCTGCAGACACCTTTCTGCCTCTTTAAATGCCCAAACATCTCCAAGTTCAAGGTCACTTTTTCAAGTCAGGGTTAAACTCTTGATCGGATAAATGCTTTAGAAGATAATTACCCCACAGTTCTAATCATGTTGGTGTGGACGCGTTAAGGGCAGGGCTGTTGAAGGTGCATCCAAAAGAACCTGGAGATCTTCAGCTGAGTAGTCCACCATAGCGGAGCTACCCTGAGCATTGCACAGTGGTCAGGTAGCCTTAAGACAGTTATTTGTCCCAGGCCATATCCCAAAATCCCTACAGGAACTAAACCTTCCATCAAAGGACCAGGCTTGTGACACCTGCCTGCATGAAGCTTGCTTCCTGTAACTAATGTGACTGGGTTCCTGCAAAAGGCTCTTAGCTGGGAGTTCATGGATCCCATCAGTGGCAGCACTGAACACTCACTGCACAGCTGCCGGTAAGTGTGGGATAAATAGGCTTTGTGGAGGGGGACAGTAAAAAAATATATTAAAAAAATCAAACCCCATGTTAAATCTGTTGTAGAGGCACTAGAGGGAGAGCTACAACACTTTGAGGATTTTGATTTTGACTGTGTCCTTGTTATTTTATCATTTCCCAATGAAGGAAGAGTACTGACATACTTCTTTTAATTAGGACCCTAAAACTTGTAACCAGGCTTATTTTGAATGAAACACAAGAAATTCAGCATAGACGTGCACAGGGATGTGCTTCATCACATGAAAAACAATTATAAAATGCAACTATTCATTTTATGTTAATGTCACTATTTTTCCACTTACACGGTACTAAAACTCGTATATATCTAGGAATACTTTGTACTTCTCCTTATTTCCCCCATTTCCCACCCTCCCTCTTTGCTTTCTCTTGTGAGCAGAAGAAATGTTTCTAACTCCTTATTACTTACTTTTGTACCACAGCATCCTTTGGTAGCATTTGCTCAATTTTAGCTCCAGGAATGATGTGATAAAGTATTCTCACTCACCCGAGCTGTTTTCAGTTATGACATATATCGCTTAGGGAGCATAGCCCTTTCTTTGTCACATACATTACCATCTGCAGCAAGCACCTTTATTGCTGTAGTAAGTATACTGTAGATAAAGCTTTAGCTAAACTATATCTGTGTCAACTAACTGCTAATCAGCCAGTTACAAAGTCTCTGTTCTAGAAAATTGACTAAAAGGAATATTTTCACACTCTAAAGAGTGATACTAAGAATAAAATGAGGTCACGTCTTCAGTTACTCATTACTAAATTACTTTTAAGGCTGCAGTGCTGTACAGTTACTACACGGTAATTAAGAACCAGAGCATCTAGGGTTACTTTTCAAATTGTAGTTAACTTTCAGTATACTCTTGTGAGATGACTAGGTATTACCAGGTCCACTTTATTACTGGCAAACCAAAACACAATGATTATACATAATTTGCTAGAAGCAGACAAAAAAGGGCAGAAGCAGAGCCATAAGAAATATATACAAGTCAAACTAAAATGTTACAAGGGATGAAAAAGGCAATGACCCAGTTAACTAAAACTGCTACAAATTATTAATGGATTTTTTACAAGTTGAAAAATCTATTGCAAAAGCCTACTCACTTGCATAACACAAGCCATAGAAATCCAGCCTTTACATTCCCTTGGTAGATACTTTTTACTTCCCTATTTTGCAAACAAAAAGTCAAGCCTCATAGTTCCTTGATAATGTAGCATCTAGCCTCTTGAAGACAGATGATCGTTTTTTCAAGCTTCTGAGCATATCACTGTTGTCATTGATAAGGCATTTCAGTGAGCTAGCCAATGTAAAGTGAAAATAAGAACAAATTAGACTACAATCACTGAGATTAAAGATTCTTTCATCTCATTAATATTTTACTAGTAACAGGGCCTACTCCGTGCTGCCATTGCCCACCCAGTAGTCAGTTCCATCACCATCTCACTTAGAAATAAATTCTCAACATGTAAGATGCACAAATCAGATGTCACTCATGCACATTAGTTTTTCCTTCAGACTACTGTGAAGCCAACTACACTACATCTCTTAACACAGTTCCTACCTGATCTTGCAAAGCTCATTTTGAAACTCCTTGCAAAATCCCACCTTGAAATTGCCCCAAAGCAAACAGGCTGTACTTACAGTGCCAGCCACAACAAAACAGATAAAGCAAGCCTCCCCACTTCCTTTCCCACCATATATCTATTTGTTTAGAACCACCACAGAGTTTATCTGATTGCCCAGTGAACCCAAACTTCCACCAGAAGATCTCAAAAAATGGGGCAGCCACCTCCCTGCTCACCAGCAGCAAGGAGGCACAGATGTTGTTCTACAAAGTCAACAATCTGCCATCCCCAGCCTGAGCAAGTGGTTTTGATTTTACTTTTTCTCCCATCAAGGAGAAAATCCCAGTACTTGTTTCATTTGCAATAGCCTATACATCTTGCACCTGAATTACACATCAGTGCCTGTGCTAAATACAAGCACCAGGGTGTTTTTATTTCCCATGCAATCGCTGAGGCTGTGTAAGCCGTGATAAAGCAACACCGCTGGCTGATTGCAAGCAGTGTATGTGCAGTTATCTAAAGGAGAACTTATGCCTCTTGGAGCTGTACTCTGCCCTCCTACAGCACTAGCTGCGCCACATACACATGTTTACACCCTCACTCCAAAGTTGCACCTCTCAGGTCTTTCTTTCAGCTCAAGATGTGCTCAGCTGATGCTTTGAGAGCTCCAGTCTCAGTCCCCACCACAGCAGCAGCTCTCCAGATGATTGATACACAAATACAAACTGGGTCAATAGCTGTGCCTAAAAAATCCCCCTACTCTCCTAAAACTGTACTTTTGCATTACACGTTTTTCATTTCCATTACTTCACTAAATAAACAGTCTTAGTTACTGCTATGAATATGATAAATAGCCACTCTTCGTTTCAGTACATTCTGCTCCTTTCATGGCAGCAAAGGCTGCTGCGCATTCCCAGTCTCCAGGGGCCACCAAGATGATTATGGGTCTGGAGCTTCTTAGGAGGAGACACTGAGAGTGCTGGGTCTGTTCAGCCTGGAGAAGAGAAGGCTGAGAGGGGATCTTATCAGTACTTGTAAATATCTCAAGGATGGATGTCCAGAGGATGGGACCAGGCTCCTTTCAATGGTGCCCACCGATAGGATGAGCGACAATGGGCACAGCCTGAAGCATAAGAGGTTCCTTCTAAACATGAGGAGAAACATCTTTACTTTGAGGGTGCCAGAGCACTGGAACAGGCTGCCCAGAGAGGTTGTGGAGTCTCCTTCTCTGAGACATTCGAAACCTGCCTGGACACATTCCTGTGCAATCTCCTCCAGGTGAACCTGCTTTAGCAGGTGGTTTAGACTAGATCATCTCCAGAGGTCTCTTCCAAACCCAACCATTCTTTGATTCATTCTGCGATTCTGTAAGCAAGGTGGTTTTCATGTGCAATTTTGGAGGAAAGTCATTGCAGGCAGGGTGGCTGCCTCTCAGTGCTAACTGGAAGTGGCTGGAAGATAAATAATATAAATCTCTTTCCAGAGAGTGTGGTGTGCAATACAGCAGGAGATGTAGCTACAGCCTGGATTTGTTTAACCTCCATATCTCCCTCTGTAATGTAACCATTCACACACCCATCCAGCCTCTTGTATGCACAATTGTTCACCCCTTATGCATATGCATCATGTCCCAGCTGCTCCATTTGTCACTCACACAGCCGCTTGGTCACCCCAACTCACAGTTGCTCTTATTTTCCGCATCCTCCAAGGCAAAGATGGCAGCTGTGGGATCTTGGTCAGGTTTCCATGGGCAGGATGATTTTTACATGTACATGATAATTAATCATGTACTGAAGGTCTTCACAGTAGCTTTCTGAGCAATGTTTTGGTTTGCTGTGAAGGAAAGAGGCATGTGAATAATTTTATTGCTGAGCCAGTACCTGCTTAGCTGGGTGAAGAACTAGTATTTGCAGATGTCATGTCTGAACACTGAACTCTGGATTTTAATTTCTTCTGTGATAACACTACACAATGAAGTCTCCAGTATGTTTTCCACTTAAAGTATTATCTACTGTTGGTGACTTAAAACAGCCTAGGACAAAGTCCATAGTTTCTTTTGCAGCTCTTCTATGCTTTATCCTTAGGGTTTATGAAGTAAATCTGTATGTGACTCTGTGTCTCCTGCTAATTTCAGCACTAAGAGAAAATATCACAAACGACACACCTAATTTTCTTCTTGCATATACCAAGATACAGTCAGAGTCAACTCATTGGCGTGAAGTATTCACTGCTATGAAAACAGAAAAAGAGATGGGAATTAGGCTACACATATAACATGCATCTTGAAGAAACTAAAGATGTGCTGCACTTTCTTTTTCCTTATTGAACAGAGCAATAATAAAGAGGTTTATTTAATTGCAAAAAAGCAATTAACTTTCGAAGATGTTTCCTGCTCCTGTGAGGAAACTTGATTTTGTGCAGCATATTTCTTTCAAACTAGAGTCTCCAAGTGCCTTGCAGTATTAAATGCAGCTGAGGAACTAAATAATAAATAAGACCAGGGGAAGACAGACCTTTCAGCAAAGCTTCCTCTGTCTCTAAGTGGTCATTTCTTTCATTTTTAAAGAGGTTGTACACTTCCTCCCCCACAAAAAAAAAATGAAAAAAAAAAACATTTTAAACTGGCTGATGATAAATACTCCACCTATTTTCACACCCCATCTATCTGCACACAAGTACATAAAATAAGAGGATGTGTGGATATTTAGGAATTCAGTTTGCACATGGATTATTTCCTTGGCTTTTACTTGCCTGATTGCTTGGCTCTTCCAGCAACCTGTTTCTGTAGCAACTGCCACCTCCCCCCCACCAGTCACGCTGTCTCACAGTCGTCAGGCACCCTTTTTTAAGGCACACGTACATGTACTCATTTATCACATACACATACTAATTTACCAAAAGCCAGGGAAAATGTTGGTACCTTCCATGTGATGTTGATGGGCTCCCCGCCAGAGCACCTCCAGGCGCTGTGTGATGGATGTTTACCAAGTTCAGCAGCCTGGTCTGCTGACGGGACCTCCCTTCTCGCTGCTCATTGTGCTTTGCTTGCAGCCTCCCAGCCTGCAAACCACAGGGGTCCCTCACCCAGGGCAGGAGGAAAGAGGAGGACAGCAGATCAGAGAGCAGAAACAACCCCCCAGACCAGCAGGTGGAGGAAGGAACCCCGAGGTGGCTCTGGTCAGGGAGAAAAAAGACAAAAGCTGCAAGAGTTTTCTTTTTTTCACCATGTTTCTTACATGGCTTTTCTTTATTCACCTTGTCTTTTTTTCTTCATGGACAGCAGGACTATAAATACTATTAAGGAATTGACAAGAATTTACCCTTTAACAGCTTTAATGTGCTTGCATGTGCTGGAGAAGGCAGCAGTGCAAAGTGTTCAGGCTCACGTTCTCTCCCTAAATAGCCGCCTTCTTACTGTCATGGTTGAAGACAGGATAAAATCTCCAAAATCGCTAAAATGGCTTAAAAAGTGGTGTTTGGTATAATTCTTATTCTTTTAGCTGTCTTTTCCCATCCAGAAGCTTGAGGGAGCACAGTGATCATCTCTTCAGATCCATCTTTCTGCCTTCTGGGAAGTTTTAACGACATGGTGCTGTCCTCATCTTGATCACATGCACATTACAGTCAAAACAGCTTAATTAACTCTACTCCATAAAGAAAAGATGAAGAAAAATTGAGGTGAATGCCATACATAATCAAGAACTGGGAGATGGTGGAACTTAGGAAAAGACCAAACGCTATGGCTTGCACATGGCTGCAAGACCTGCTCACCACTGATCTGATGCCTTGTGCTCGGAACTCCAAACCTATTAGTTACCATTTTTAGATCACTCCTACAAGTTTATTGCTATTATCTCTGCTGGCAAAACAATGCCAAATTCAAATGGAAACACATTTCTCAGGCCCAGTCAATCATGATACTCTGCTGCTGTCCATTGCTCTGTTGTGCTTTGCTGCACCACTGCGATGACTCCAGGTCAGCTCTATATGACCAAACTTTGGGATTTTCGGTAATGTAGCTGTAGAGCAAGAAACTGAGTGCAGGTTGTAAAATCTACCCAAGGAGAAGCATAAATATGGAGGACAGCATGACTCCCAGGTCAGCCCCTGAACTGGTCAGGTTGTGCCTCCATGAGACAGTTTTGGTGGTGTCACCAGTATGCAAAGAGGTACCTTTGGTTTTTGTGAGGTGCATACTGCAACGCTAGATGTTCAAGTAATCTCCACATAATACGTCACAACTAAATTCAGAATTGAGTTTGTAAAGCAGGTCAATCTGAGAGCATTTATTCACATGAGAAATTGAGTTAAAATGGTGGCTTTAATTATTCGTTTAGTACTTGATATATCTATCTGGGAGGCAACACTGTGCTCATACAGCTTGGGAATTCATATGTGCTGTGGCTTTGCCCAGGGTCACTCACAAAACAGGAGGGTTGGATCTGAGTTTCAGGGCCCCCATTCCCTTCTCTCTCTGCTGGTGTGTTGTCCTTACAGCCACTGTGAAGGCAACAGTGGAAAGAGACTGTCTGCATATACAACACTGCTTCACTAGAAGCTCTTGAGAATATTTATATGTGACATTGCATGACAGCTAAATAATACTTTTAATAAAAACATAACTCAGGTGGTTTCTTCAGCCTGCTGACTCTGCTTTTCACAACACACTTTATCAATGTCAGGAAGCTGTCAAAAACTATAAATGGCATTGAAGGAAAGAGCTAATGTCATTTCTCCAAGTCTCTAATCTACATAACAGGAAAATGTTAACACAAAGATATTAACACAAGATATTTCTTGTTCTAAAGGTGCAGGTGTTTTACCTCAACTGAAGTGTTTAGAAGATATGGACAGATTTTTCAGCCAGCATGAATCAGTATAGTTTACATTGACTTCAACTTAAACAAGCTGACTTTTACTGAGGATGCAGTATAAATATTGACAAATCTGCTATTACTCATTGCAAATAACAAGCTGGGCATAAACAGCTTCATCACGTGGCCACACAAGGCCAATGCAGTCTCACTTGGGTTTTGCATTGGGAGGAATATTAATGAATGGGATTCAGTCCTTCTCTGGAAAGCCAAAAGAGAGTCGGGTACTTCTTGTACAGACAGTGGGGCAGAGCCCTCACTGACAAGGGACCAGGGTGCTGAGCAGCTGGTCCAGGGCAGGATCGGGTCTGGGGCAGTGATTCGGATCAGACACAGTCAAGTGGTCACCAAGCAAATCCACAGCAGCAAGACATGTCCCAGGGCAAGCCGGGGAGCTGAGCTGGTGGGGATGGGTCAGGGCCAGAATTGCAGGAGCAGGAGCCTGGGAGTGGGCATCACTGCAGCACGGTGGTGATGCAGCACAGGAGGGGGCCAGGGCTGAAGCCTCAGCTAAGAAGCAGCTCCCACGAGGCAGGAGGAACGGGCCCTTGCTTCTGTGTTTCTTCACAACAGCCCTTATCAGTGGAGGAGCCAACCTTGGACACAGCCAGCTACGCTCCAGAAGGGGATGTGCCCAGCACCCTGACAAGCAGGTTCAGTTTATCCATCCCCACTTAGAAACATGATTTTCTCCACCTTCTCCTAATCTCCTTGAACAGATAGCAGTCAGAAGGGAACTGTATCTCATTAGTGTGTACTACTTTCCCAAATCTTCAGCAGGCTAATTGCTAAGTGAGTTCACAATAAAAGGAGAAAGGAAGCATGTTTTAATTTCAAGACTAAAACTGGAGGATTAGGAGAAGGCAGGTTTAGATAAGCTGCTGGGAAGGGCTTTTTATCATACTGCTCACTCTTCTTTGCAGGGAGCATGAAAACCCAGGCGTTTATCCTTGTAGATTTAACTAATCCATTTAGAGTAGCTGGTCTGTTCTTGGCCAAAAAATCCACAAAATACATGTTATTGCAACTATTACTCCCACTACTAAACACATCTCCCACCTTATCTGACTGTGTGGCTGTGTTGTTAATGTGGCTTTAATGCCAAGTGAGGACAGATATCTCAGGTGGGCTTGAAGTAGACAGGGAGCCCAGCAGCTTCCCTCACCCTTTGGAAGTTCCCTGCACTGAGATGTGGAATGGCTCCACACAACAGTGCTGGGGCTGGATCCAGCAGCACTGGGTGGAAATGCAGATGGAGTAAGCTGTCCTTCCCCATTCTTCTATACAAATGGTAGTGCCTAAGGAAAGAGGCAGAAAAACTCTGATTAATGTGGTTGCTTTCATTTTGTTCATTTTATGCTTTGTACTGGCATAAATGCATGTGGTGATAAGAAACAGTAACGGAGAAGGCAACAGGCACATTGAGAGACCAAGAGGGGACATATGGCCCAATTATATAGCATTAAATATACAAACTTTTCAGTGCTTGTAATATTACTTAAATATATTGGAGGTGAGCAGTCACGTTGTGTATGAGATGGAGCCTAAGTGAGGTCTGAAGAAAGGAGAAATTAGAGACTGTGCAGAATCAGACAGGCAAATCCTGACCCAGAGGTTCATTTTGATGTTTCACAGGACTCCTCACTGGCAGAGGAGCCACCACCTACTGCTTCCCAGCAACCACCTTGGGAAGCAGGAGCAACTTGAGTGGTTGTGGAGGCCAGTGATTCACATCTGAGACAGTAGGAATCCAACATCACTTATTTGCCTCTGAGGACAGAAAGAGACATTTTTGTGGACCTGAACCCACCCAGGAGCAGCTTTTCAGCTGTGGTGGCCTGGACAGCTTCAGGGACTTCTGCAGGGGGGAGCAGGCTGGGCCCTAGGGGTGTGTGGAGAGGCCTGTCCAAGGGAGTGCTGGAAGCAACCACTGTCAGAGCATTTGGACCTGAAATGATTGAATGCCCAGGGCTCTTCTTTTCTAGATATACCAGTGGACGTGTGGTTTGTGATGAAATGGGAGATCGGGAAAACTAGGCACATTTTACCTCATCCTCATTCCACACATTGCTAAGATCTAACAACAAACACCCACAATCAGCCCTTTCTCAGCACCAGCTGGTACAACCTGAAACCTGGACATCATTGCCACTTGATGTTCAGATCCTACAGGGATCCTACATCTATGTAAGTCCAGATGGGTATTTGGTCCATGCTGGCTTTTTACATGAGGCAGGAAGAAACGGTGAAGTTTTAGCTATAAAGTCATACAGCTCAGGATTATATATTTGAAAAGTTACATGAAATGATCAGTGCAAGAGTGTCCAAGCTTTCAGACATTTACTTACTTAGACCTGCATTTCTATGTGCAAAGCTTAAGAACCTATGGATATTTATTGATCTATTAGTTTTCATTCCATGAATTAGTAACTGCTGTAGGAAATGAGCAGTTTGAACATTTCTCATCCAAAATCTCATATATTTGTCACTCTGAGCAAGACTCAGGAGGAATATGTGAAGAAAAAAGAGACAAAATTGTGTGTGGAAGGAATTTCACACAATTGGGTGCCCTCAGAAGAGACTGTGCTAGCCCTGCACATGCCAGAATGGAGGATCAAATGGGTTTAATAAAAGGCAAATAATTCACAATAATTTGTGTCCCATGTTTCTGTCTTCTCCCAGAACAGATGCTTTTCCAGCCCATAGCAGGAAATAACGGTCCTGGAGAGAGGAGAAAGGGAGAGGGGAAAGCAAAGCCCTTGTAGAGAAAGCTGTTGTAGATGCTGCTCTGGCCTGCAGTTGGACTCACATCTCCAAACCTTTCAGACCTAATTTGGCCAAGCGTTCACTTTGGTGAACTCATGGGGAAGTCCAAAGTAATCAAGAAAACAGTTCCTGATGAAATATGGGAATATGGGCAATCTGATGCTTTGAACTTGACATTTTCCTCTCTGGGTATCCTGCCTCCCTTCTCTGTGTTACAACAGGCTAAGGTTGATACCTCAAATTGTCAGAAAGAGGATTGACAGGGGATGGACGTAGATCACATGGAGAAGATTCCAGGGACGAAATGCCAGGCCACCAACTATTCAGCTCAAGAAAGCTAAAAGCACAATGTGTTCAAGTCACAGAAAGGAGGTGACTGCAGGGATCTCTCATTTTACCTGACCTAAATACTCATGTATTCATTCTTTGAATATTTTATACTGCTGTGGCTTGTGGCACGCATTCCACTTCAGTGCCCTGGTTTGAATGTTGTATTTCATATGCTGTTTGCAACAGTCTCAACAAACAAAATATAAGAAAAATATTTTTAAAAGGAAAAAAAAAAAAGATCCCCTAAAACAAAAATGAGCAAAATGGACATTCTTGTCCCCAGTATCTCGGGCAACAGACAGGTGGTGAAAAATGTGCCTGCAGGGCAAAGTTCTGCTCCAATCACTCTCCTGCCCACAACAGACAGTTTTAATTTAAAACACTGAGGATTATGCACTATGGAGCTACACTTTTTTAATTTATTATCCCTCACGTTAATCCAGCATGTAAATCATTACAACAGTCAAGTGCGTAGCAAAAGGTGTAGATTGCTTTGCCCTAGCAAGCACACAGAATTAGATTAAGAGGTTCAAATATGAAGAAACTTTTACATGTCAGTTTAAAAAGCTCCCATATTTTCTATGTTAAAATAGCAATGTTTTAAATAAATCTTTTTAAAAGCTCCCACAATTTCTATGTTAAAATTTCAGAAAAGTGTGCAAAACCTGTTCTTCAAGATACCTACTTGGAGATACTGAAACTGTGGAATAAGTTAATGCATAAATTAGTTACTGGGTCTACAGATAAGATGATACTATAAGAAAACACTGCTTTGCTGGGGGACCAGGTCCTGGATGTTTCCTGCAACATGTGAGGAATCAAAAAGAAACACCAAAAACTGCAGAACCATCTTTGTGGACAACTGGTATGCAGTCAAGTACTGAATTTGATGATGATTTGATTAATTGCTCTTGGCACATCTTGACCGTAAGAACTGTGCTCATCTGGTAGGAAGACTTTAGGTTACATCAGTGAAAGCTGCATGCACAAAGTGTGTGGGATCCATACAGAAAGGCTGAGGGAGATCATGTAGTAGAGCAAAAATAATTAGAGATCTGGGAAGTGTTCAAAACCACAAACAAAATCTGAGAGGGACAGAGATTATGTGAAAATTAAAAGACGGACAAGTGGGCATAACCCGGGGCATTGCCTGGAATGGCTCTTCCAGGGTTATGGGGAGGCTGCTGATGAAAGAAAAAATGACCCATATTTTGTCTTGTTTTTGTCCGTTTTTGTAAGGCAGGAACAAATAGTTCATAAATTTATTGCTGGTGCATGACAGAATGCACCAACACTTGTTGAGTGTAAGACTGTTATGATAAATACTTTTCAAATAAAAAGAAAGATAAATGTTTGTGTATTATTACAATATATTTTTTCTTTTAAAAAAAAGAGACTGCTTAAACATAAGGCTTACTAATTGTTCTGCGGGAGGTGGATTAATGGGTAAAGCCTAAGTGGTCAAAGGTACCTGAAAAATGTTATTTATTTCAGGGCTTCATATACCACTAGTATAATACATACAAAACTATTTGACTGTCTTGGGCAATGTGCTGGAATTCCCAAACATAATAGTTCAAAAAATCACTTGCTTCATCATTACCAAGATCTCAGTCCAGTACCATTAATTTAATAATTTGTAGAGATTCCCATATACCAGAATGAGAACTTTCTACTTACTCTTCCTCAGTTGATAGGCAGGCAATAAATAGGTGATCCACTTATCCACAGGTCACTGTCTGATTTAGCTAGGTTCTAGGTTAGAAAATTAGAAGATTGCATTGCCAGTCATTTCCCTTACATTCTCTTGCAGATGTTTGGAGCAACAGTAACATCCAGTGGTCAAAATGTTAATTACATTAAACGAGGGCATAGCATGCTGTCAGTATCTTACTACTGCATCTTCCTTGCAATAAAAAAGCAGGTGAGAGAGAGCCTTGAAAACTCATGGTCGTTGCTTACATTGCACAAAAGTAAACTTACAGTAATACATCAGTCTTCCTACAAGGTTGGTGTGGGTTTTTTTGTTCATGCCACGCAAGATGTACTGACCTTTAAGTTTGTAAATGCTAAGACTGAGACTTTTCTGTCTGGCTGGATGTCGGTGCGCGTGGATGCCATGCACCAGGTGATGTTCTAAAGAAAGAGGGAAGACGGGGTACAGGAGCAGGGTGCAGTGGCCTTGGGCTGATGGCTGTGGAATGGAGCCCTGAGCACAGAATGCTGCCGGGCAGCTGTGACTCCTATAGTCAGGGAGGCAGAAGAGGGGATGTTCCTAGAGGAAGCAAACACCTACCTGTTCATCGGTCAGAGCACACAGTTTGGGGGAAATCTGCCTTCCTCCTCCCCAAACACTTTATCTTCACCTGGGTAGGGAGTGAGAAATAGGGTCAAACTACAAGTTCCACACTAAGAGGGCAATCCTTGCTTGCACTTTGTGGACTACAAGAAACAAGTGACCTCAGAGAAAGGCTCTGCATGTGCTCAGGGGCATGAGGAAAGGAGGTGACCTTCTGCTCTCACCCAGGAGAAGAGGCTCCATTGATTGCACTGCAAGTGAGGGAGCTGCCAGGTGTTTGTGAGGGAGAGCTGGGTTTAATCTCTCCAGCAACACAGGTACTAATCAGGGAGCACATTATCCAGTCAGGAAAACAAGACCTTGAAAACAAGGCAACTAGACCAGGATGCCAGAAATTTAGCAGGTGGTAACTACAGTTAGACATCTAGGGCTAACTTTTTCCTGGAACTGCAATAGAGGATAAAAATTAAAATTAACTAAATTAATAAATAATAATAATTATAATAAAATAAATAAACATATTTTAGGAGATCCAACATTCATGTCCTTGTGCTGTATCAGCATCAGAGATGAAGAATCCCAGGGGCAAACTTGGCTGCTGCTTTATAGGTGTGTGCAGAGCTCTGCATTTTGTGGACAAGGTGCTCTGGTCCCACCAGCACCAGCAGACTTGTTTTGCTGCACTCCTGTAGTCTTCCAGTGCATCCCTGCTCTGTGACCTTGAGGCCATGAAACTTGGCAGGGGCAGTTAATGATTCTCTGGGCCCCACTGACGTCTCTCTGCTCATGTACAAATATCAGCCAAGGTAGAGGGGAAACAGCTGCAAGGGCTGTCTCACTTTCTTTTCCCTCCTTGTTTAACAGCAGAAATTTTGCATATCTTGTAAGGAACACGCTTGTCCAAAGTTCTGGAGAGAAGAATTCTCCCTCCCCATCTTTCCTGATGTGTGTGCCTCCCCATGAAAATATTGTGAAAAGGTCAGATACTGAGGCATACGCAGGGAGAGCTCACCCCAAGGGCAGGTGTGTTATTTAGATGCCAGTGTGCCTCACATGCCTGCGTGGATGTGCTTTCAAATTCATTTCCTTCAGGTTCATATTATCTGACATGAAATGGAGCATCTCCACAAACAACAATCTTTTACAGAAGAGCTTCTTGCTGCTTCCCTGGGAATGTACTGGGAATTTTCCACCATGTGTGGTCTCGATGCAGCCATGCTCACTGTGTTGGTGCCAAGCCCTGCACGCCACAGAGTTGCTCAGTGAGCCTCAGTAGGATGCACAGCACAGGTAACTTCACTCCAGTCTCTGGGATAGATTGTCGGGCTCTTCCCATCCCACTCAACTGCTCAGGTAGGCTGTGACATTTTCAAACTGCCAGCAGACGGCTGTGGGTGCGGCAGCTCTTTGTGCTGTGACAGTGTCAGGGCAGTAAATGCCATTGCTTCTGTCTCAAGATTTCTCAGGTGTTTTCCACAAGGGAGAACAAAGAATGAATGCCGTACACAGTAGGCAGATGTAGCTACATGAGCAGAGGGCCATGCGAACCGCCAGCACGTGTGCTCATCCTCATTGCGTAGGAGCCTAAAGCCCCGTAACCTCTTCTTCTGTCTGATCCATGTTAACAGCACCAGCCTTCCTGCTCTTTTCCTGAGGCACCCCATCTTCTCCTGCAGAAAGCAATGAAGCCTTCCACTGCCTCACACAGCAAAACTTGCTTAACTTTCCTCTCTGAAGCTGAGTCTGAAAGTGATTAGAAAAATGAACTGTACATAGTAGCTCTTAACAGGAAGATTAAGGCAACAGAGCAATACCTGTTTGAAATCACAATTATGCACTGCATTCCTGCACAGCACCTGGGACAGAAAAGGAGAGATCTTTACTATGTCTGGGACATGAAGGCTCAGTGACTTTCCCAAGGTTCTGATGTCCCTTTTGAAAACCTGACCTTGTGGGACACATTATATGGGATGCATACATCTCATGGTACATCACGTTTGGATGTGTCAGGAAGCATCAATGGGATCTGCTGTGCTTTTGGTGCCTTACTAAACACTGGGGTACCAGGCCAGGGTAGCTTGATAATCCATACAAAGGCTGTCCTGCAAATGCTTTGTGAATCCCACATGGGAAACTCGCAAAAATATTCCTATACCTAAAGAAAACGCAACTTCAGTATCCCTGAAGTGCACCTACCAAAAGAGCAAACAGTAGTAAATGCACAGACGCTGATAACGCTACACTGTGGTCACAGGAAGGTTTAAATTAATGGATAAAAGTGATTTACACTGAGACAATAGAAGTTTGGGAGAGGGCTCACAGCTGCAGTGGACACTTTTTCTCTTCAAGGCCATGCAGGGCTTCCTTGTGTGTGGAACAGCATAGTTCTGAGAGATAACAAGGGTTGGCTCATTCCAGGTTGCTCAGTTTCCTTGGTAACAATGCTAAAAATCACGTCACATCCAGTTCTGGAAAGCTGTGTCCCAAGAACACTGCACAGATATGCAAGACCCTAGAGGCAGGTAGTCCTTTTTAGATATTCCTCTCAGGTTTCTTGATATGCTGATATGGGAAAGCACCCTGGCACGAGCATCTGGCATCTATTGGGCTGCATGCTGGCTGCCTGCTGCTTCGCATTTTATTGATTCTTGGCAAAGGCTACATCGGTTCTGAGGCTACAGGACTGGAAGTCTAATTAGCAGGAGAAGCGAGTGAGGTCTAAGAGATTATCCGGGTGAGAACTGCTCACAAAGGCAGGCAAACGGGTGTTACGTGTTTATATCCTGCAAGCTTTCTTGCCTGTTAGACACCGTATTCTGATCCACGTAACAAACAGCACAGACAGCGCACTTACGAGCCGCCATCAGAAGCAGGCACGGCGGGGTGCTGGTGCTCATCACCCCGCTGTCTCCTGCCCGTGTGCCCAGCCAAGGGCAACATAAATGAAAAAGATCTGACCAGCAATGAGAGCACCTTGGTAGAGCCCTCTCTGAATCTAAAATGACATTTTATCTCCCCTGTGGGCACAATCAGGTTCCTTGTCTGATCATCAGTCCTGCTTTGCAGGCAGTTCCAGAGCCAGAGGGATCTGTGGTTTTGCTTTGCAATGTGCTCCTGCCTTATACTTTGCTTGTTACCAAAACAAACCCAGCAATAGATTTAATCCCACATAGGAAAGGCTCTGCTATCAAAAGCTTCTTAGCACAATGTAATTTTAACAGAAAGCAAAATTACTTCCTAAGATCTGTGAAGGTAATAAACTAACTTGGACTTCCTACACTGGTTCCCTACAGTAACTCCCCGCACAGCCCACAGCACAATTCACAGCTCTTTTGTCTGCAAACACATTTCAAGGCCACTTAAGCAGAATGAGGTGTGTGTGTGTGTTCAGGCTGATTTGTTTAGTGCCTCCCAGCTGGTCCCATCCTCCTTTCTGTCCTTGAACTGCTCAGCTTTGTCTGAGACAAAGTGTGACTTCATTCGGGGTCTCATGCCAAAGCCCTGTTGCAGGGCAGCAAGTTCTGGTCTTGCCTTGCAATGCACCTGCGAGACATTTTCCAGAATCATCTAAGGCACTTGCAGATGTAACCAGAACAGTGCAAACTGATGTAGGAAAACACTTGTAGTCAAACCAAATATTGTGGTTTACAGGTGCCAGATAAATGCTTCCACTTTCTCCAACGTAAAATTATTCCCAAACCGAATAGCAGCAAAATCTCTTGCCAGGTCTTCAATTCCGCTGATGTCAGGATGTATTCAGTTTCAACATACTTCTGCCTCTAAAATGCAAAAGCCTTTGGTAGAGCACAAAGTGCATTTAAAAATAAGCCCCAGGCCTGCAGGTGGAGCAGTGGAGTCATTACATAACAGCATCAGACCCTCCAAACACCTTCCAATTCCTGCGTATCTTAAATACAGCTGCAAAATAGAGCTCCCCAAAACTGGAGGGCACCTGCAGTTTTTTTGGGAAATATGGTACAATTAACACTAAAGAAAGAAGAGCCAAAGAGGAGAAACACTCTCTGCAAATGTTAAAAATACTTTCATTTTTTCCTGAAATAAATCCTATATCTAAAAGCCGTGAAAGTAGCAGTTTATTTCTCCAAAGTTTAAAATTGTCACTAAAGTAGTCATGGGAATGCAACACGAAGGTTTTGTTGCTGCTTGTGATTCAAAACAATGTGTAGTTGTTCAAAATGTTTGTACCAGCCCAGGATTTATAATGCTTGTAAAGCTGGTTTAACTAGACTGGCAGAAGGTCAAGGTCTTGCTTTTTTTGGACTCAAATTTGAGTGTTGTCCTGCACAAAGACATTCCTTCAAGAAAGAAGACTCTGTAACACAGACTAAGGTTGTTGCTTTTGCTTTTATGAGGAGACACTTCATCACTGCGTGTTCTGTTAAATGTACCGAGGTTTACGTACACTTCTATTTTCCAGGTCATCTGTTCCTCAGGGAAATTAAGGGAGCAGGGGATTTATGATGGAGGCTGATAAAATCATGGTTGGTGCAGCAAATAAAAGCGGAGAACAACTTTGTCTTGCAACACAAAAAATCAGGAGGCATGAAACACAAAAGTTAAAATAATGGAAAGTACTTCTTAGCAGGATACAGCGTTAGGCTGTGAAGCTCCTTGTTGTAGGACACTAGGAGTCTGGGAGGTTCCTATAAGTTCAAGGAGCAATTGGACGAAAAGGAAGAAAAATCCATCAAATAGTGTTTATTGCAAATCACCCCTTCCATCTAAGGTACTTCCAAGCTGCAAACGGATGCAGGAAGTATTTTGTGTAGTATCTCTGGATTTTTCCTGGTTTTATATTCTTCCTTAGCTATCTGCTATTGCTCAGTGTTTTGCTTTTTGTAAAGAAGGGATTGAGATGAGGATCAAAAAACCAAACCTTTAAAAGGATAGAATTGCAGAGCCCGAACAGAAGCACCCTGCACAGTAGCTGTTGCTGCTGAAAGCTACCGCAGGTGTCCTGGCCACGGTGCTCGGTTTCCACTCTTGGGATGCCCAGCCCTAATAACATTCAGTGCTCTCTCCTCGTCTCGGTATACCCAAAGAGGGGAAAAGCTGAATCATGGCAATGCATGGCAGATGACAAACACTGGAAATGCTATTTCCCTTCTTCTTTTTCTTTCCTAATTGACTGAAATTTCCCAGTTTCCTGAAATATGCAGCTATGACTCCCAGTAATTTAAAGTCTTTATTGGTGTTTGTGTTTTTTTTTATTTTTGGAAGAGAGAAAAAGGTTCACCATAATGGTCTGCACACTTCCCCACCCCCCACCTCTCCCTTGCTTCTCTGTCCACTGAGACCTGGAGCTGAGAAAGAAGGTGAGAAGGGATCAGATATTTTCATTGCAATATATGCAGGAAATTTTGTCTGTCTCTTTAAAAAGAAGAGAAGAACTACTCAGAGCGCAATTAAAATCTTCAAGATTTTATTACCCTTTTTCTAACCCTACGCCCTTTCCAAGACTTGTCGGTGTTTGTTTTGCTGAGCAGAGCTATGGACCTGGGAGCTGATGTGCTCCTCGCTGCAGTGCCAGCTCAACCACGTGTATCTGCATTGCAGAGGTACCCCAAGAGCAAGCAAGAATGGGCCCTCATTGTACAAGTTCCTAGTCCTAAGACCTTAAAAACTAAATTACCATACAATTAGTACCCAATTGTTTCAGGCCCTTGCTTCATACTGGTATCACCAGGAGCAGAATTATGCTGGAAGTATTGAAACCACCTATGGAAGCCAGCATGGGAGAAAGAGATGCATGAACTCCCCACGCTCAGTTCAAGGTGACTGTGCAAAAGCCGTTATGTATTTTATCACACCGGTGATTTCAACTGGTATATCTCACTTGCCAGAGATGCAGTTGATCTCCCTGTTCTCCACAGCCGTTCACAGCTGGTTTGTGGTGTGCCCATGGGGTGCCACACGTGCCAAACACATTCCCCAGCCTCTCCCCACGGCACGGGCAGAGGTTGGAGCTGGCAGACAAGCAGACCAAAGGCCATTTTTCTCCAGGTGTCAGAGAATGGTTATTGTCTCCTCTCCCAGTCCTGCAGAGATGTAGCACAGCCCACCGCTGCCTCCCTGGTTTCCCTGGGACCCACTCTCCAGCATGGCTCTGGCAGCACTTGAGCTTGCAAGATGTAGCTAAGCACAGAATTTGGCTCAGGATCTGTTTGTGGTCTTGTCCCTTTTCAATAATACAATCTGTTAAATTAAATCAAACATTTCCTCCTGAATAAACAAACTACTACATATTTCCCTTGTGCTCCCAATGCACTGTTTAATTACAACAGAAGAGGGCTTGGCGACTCCAGCTAAAGACTGTTCCCCCAAGAAACAAACAAGAAGTAAATAAAAGAGCTTTTCAGAAGGTTATATTTATATAACGGACTACCCTTTAACCTCATTTTTAGACGAAGTTTATGTATAAAGTATCAAAATAGCAATGCAGAGAATAATGAATATTCTGAGGTTAGCAATACCACACACAGAAATCACGATTTATAACTGAAAAGCAGCAGGGGAGGAACTTCAAAGAACCTGCTGAAGCCCCCCCCACAAATCCCTGGTCTTTGAAATACTCCCAGATCAATAGCTGCATGAGAAGAATATCAGTGTTGTCTGAGAAGGCTGGGATATTTCCAGGCTCACTTTGGTTTTTTTTTCTTCTTTTTCTTTTTTATCAAGAGAACAGATGTAGATCTAGATATTTTTTCTTTATGTAATTTTTCAAGCCAATGAGATTTGTTTGCATTTTTGAAATTCTATAGAATATATTCCAACATCTAGTGCTTTCTTAGAAGGTCGGCTTCCAGGAATTGTTTGGTTGTGAGGAATTTAAACCTTCCCTTCACAATAAGATTTTAAAGACAATTCTCCTTCACATTTAGAAAGCCTGAAGATGGGAAGTCTTAGCCACAGGAGTTTAAAAAATTAAATTCTATAGTCAGATAAAGACCCAGTATCTCCTTTCATCCCTCAAATTTTATGTGCTGATTTTGGGACTTAAACTGTAGTTTATTTGAACTTAAAATGATGGTATTTACCAATTCTACTTGAAAATGACTATACACTTTTCCAGCAGAAGAACCTATTCAAAACAATAAAAATAAGAAGCATGTTTCACGAAATAATGAAGGAAAACTTACAGTTTAAATGTGTGTTACAGAGTCTACAATATAACTCTTCCAATATGTATTCCTAAGTGCTGAATTATTTTCAAAGGCAATAAAACTCAGTAACTCTGCCATTATAGGGAACAATATTTTCCTTTTTTAGTGAGCAATATTCTAAGCTTTTTCATCAGGCCTTGTTTGGAAACTCTTTTTAGCAGTTTCAGCTACTGACTCAGCAGGGCTCAGCCCTTTTTGAAAAAATAAACCAAATCATTTCTGGCTCCAGTCACCATAATTTCCCCAAAGTGCTTACTGGGAAAAAGTCTTGAGCTTATGGCAGTGGGTTCCAGTTAAGTTGTCTTTTCTGTAATCATTCAAATTAAATTGTTCGCATTGCATGGGTAAAATTTTTGTTTCATAAAATAAGTAAAGGAGACCAAAAGGATGATTATGCAATCCTGGTAATACATGTAGTATCAAAGGAGAAAAGAAGGAAATTGTTTTATGTTTCAGAATGGTAAGGCAGTGTTGCTATGATCAACAGCAAGATATACCGAAAAGTAACACAAGCTACTTTAAAGCTTGAAACAATCAGTGCTTTAAAATGCAGGGGTCTGTGTGAAAGAGAAACAAGGAGAAAATATCTGAAGTTCTCTTGCGTTGAAATAATTCCTGTAAAGGTGACTCCCTAATTTTGCTTGCCAGAGATAAGGCAGTATTTAGTGAGCTAATTAACCCACCCTTCCCATGAAAACTCTCACACTGAAATGTCCACAGCCGACTACCAAGTGCCCGGAACGGGAGCAGCAGAGCTGGGGGGGCCCCAGACCTGTACCAGCCCTGCCGTGCCAGGAGAGGGCAAGGAGAGCCCTGCAGGGAGAGAAAGGAGGGGGAAATGGAACAAGTTTAAACATATAAATAAATTAAATGAGCAGATAGAAAGGCGTGGCGGGGGGGGAGCACATCCTCCAGACTGCAGCTGATGTTGCTCCAGTTCCTTGTTTACCTCTTCTTTCACCTTAGACCTGACAGTATGCAAGGGTTCATACAAACTAATTGCTTTTACTGCAGCATTTGAAATAACTGTAAGAATAAGCAACCTCATGCTCCAGAATAATCTCTCCCCCAAATATCACCACTACAATATTTCCACAGTACTACAGCTCTGACACTGCTGCTGCTGCAGCCCCATGAGTAAATCCCTCCTTCAGAACCTGCCCTCCCTTCATGTCTTTGTCTTGCCTCCTGCCGACCCTCATGCCCTGCTTTTGAGGCACCGGGAGGCTGCACAGTGCCTGCATTGAATGTCTGCCAGCGCCCCACTGCCTTGAGGGCATCTGCCCCGGAAAAAAGGGGAAAAACCCAGTAGACATCAGCAGGACCCACTGCCTCCAGCCTCACCATGGCCCAGGTCAGATGAGGAGGCACCACCAGCCAACCTAGCACATGCTCATCAGGACTGGGAAAAAATCTGCAGGAAAAACAGCAGAAGAATTTAAAAGCCCAGAAAAGATTAAGGGAAAAAAAAATAGTGTCAAGGCCCTGAGGGTACCCACAGCCCTGCCTGGCCCTGCCTGGCCCCCAGGGCTGTCTGCTTCACAAACTTTTCCATGAATAAATGTTTCCTAATATCCAATCTGAACCTTCCCTGGCACAACTTGAGGCCATTTCCTCTGGTCCTGTCACTTGCCACTTGGGAGAAGAGACCAACACCCTCCATGCTACAACCTCCTTTCAGGTAGTTCTAGACAGTGGTAAGGTCTCCCCTCAGCCTCCTTTTCTCCAGGCTGAACAGCCCCAGCTCCCTCAGCTGCTCCTCATCAGACTAGTGCTTCCTTGCTGAACCCCTTGTCTCTTGGATCAAAACTGTCCTCTGGTGAAAACAAGGCTAAAAATCTGTCCATTAGGGTCCATTTTTTCTTCATGGAAACAGAATTGAATATTAGTTACAGCAGTGGAGCTCTAGATGTGTTTTATTTTTTTACTCCTTATGTAGCCCAAAGGAATGCTCGTTCCCATCATTAACCACCCTGAAGGCTATGCTAAAGGAGGTTTTAATATTCTTTGTGGTTTGGAATAAATGATACGAGATTTTGTTCAAATGAAAGTCCTAGTAAATTCTTCAGATTATCCATTCTAGATGCCTTTTCTTTTTTCACAGGGTTTTTAACAACAGGTTGAAAGTTGTCACCCTTGGAGTAAGTGGGTTCTCCCCTCTCTATTCTCAGTCCCAAATTAACACATTCAATCATAGCAGGATTATGTTTCCCCTTTGGACACAGTGGCGCATTTATCCCATCAAAGTTGAGCCAGAAGAACACGCCTGAGACATTGGGGAGGTCCCATGCTGAAGTCTGATAGAGGATGAAAGAGCAGGGACATGTGAGTGAGCACAAACACCTTCCCAAATAGAGGTCTGGACACCTCTGAAGAGGTTGCGAAAGCAATGTCAGGAGAATGCCACTCCTTTCCACCTCTTCTCCCTTGTTTGAATTGTTCCTCTGTTTCATCAACAATATCTCTACTCCAAATATGTTCCTTCTTAACAACACTCTCCTTGGGCATTTTTTTTTTTCTGAAACCACAATATTATTTCTTTGAGAACAAAAGCCCTTAGCTTCTCTGGGTAGGATTAGTAAAGATACAGCTTAAATTATCAAAAGTGCTATTTCATTAGTACAGCTAATACCAGTTTCCCTGTTCAACTGTACTACAAGATAACTTTAATTGACCTTGTGTAAGTCCACACTGAAGTTTTTGCAGATGCAAGTATGTAAATTAATATGCAATTTGGGTCTGTTCTTGTTTTACACTTTCAGCCATAGCTGTGCTGACACGGGGCTACTGATCAGCCCATATTTCTCATGACATATTTAGCACGGCCTTGCTACTCTACTCCATTAATGATTTTCATTTAATTTCCTGTTTCCTGGGAGCACACAGAGCCTGGCTCTCTAGCCTTCCCTATAGGGTAAAGTGAGGCCTTTTTCCTTCCGTGTGCTCTAAAAGTAAATGCTTGCAATATCTAAAGCAGAGGTCTCAGAGAACAGACCACAGCCTCCTCACCAGCTCTAATTAATCCCTGGAGTAGATCACATCCTGTGCAATTACAAGATGACAGAATTGAAGACCACACCTGGCAAGTACAAAGGAGCCTCAGTTGGGATAGAATGAGCAATGGAAAGGTTGTGGGTGTCTTTTATGATATCCAGCACTGAAGGGAATGTGGACAAGTCTACCAGCTGTTTTTCCAGCTGTACCTTTAGGACTAACTTAAATTATTTTCCTTTGCATGTCTGTAGATCTGGTCTATACTTGAGACATTATATCAGTTCCCTTTGGTGCCCCAGCTCTAAAGAGCCCCGACTTTACAGCAAACTGCAGGATGTCATAGGGACGTAGTCTTAATTGGTGCCTGCTGCCCAGCTTTCTCAGCAATTTGGTCACATGTCATTTCACTCCATAGGTGATGTCCCAACACATCTGAAGCTTCACCATGCTCTGCTGCAGGCAGGTCTGTTAGTTCCTAGCTCTACACGCTGCCAAGCAGGTTTCTATGTGCTTTTCCCTTCCTGTCTCCCTGTGCTCCATTTCAAAGCTCATGCTTGTGGACAGAGAAACCTTGAGAAGGATGAACCCAGAGCAGCAGGCTCCCTGTAGAATTCAGAGACTAAGGTTAAAGAAAAGATAAGCTATAGTCCATACCTTGTTAAGTTGTAGTATGTTCAGGATTTTAAAAGACTGGTTTTGATGTGGGAAGTAATTTAAAGGTTGAGTTGGTAGGCCACAGGGCTTTCAAACTCAAAAGCTGTAGTTGAGTTTGAGCTGTAAGTGCCATGAGAATCTCCCTACCACTTCCAGTTTTCTGAAGCTGGATAAATTCTCTCAGAAGTCTGTATTTGCAGAGGCTTTTGGCCTGGCACAATGATTTGACTGTATTTGCCCGTGTAAGTTTTATTTTCTGTTTGTTTGTGCAATACTACAATGGGTTTGACTTTGTGATTTTCAGGTGCCTGAAGTGCTGCAGCAGATGGGCACAATAACATTTTTATTAGAAAGCCTTGCCAACTGGGGTTTTAATTCAGACCTTTGCAGTTGCTTATCTGTGTTTTCAGTGACTGAAATGTATGTTCAGTGCATTTTCTTTTTTCGTTTTTTAATATTTTTTTTTTTCATTTTTCTTGGTGAAAGCAAGAGCACAAATCCCACACTTTCTGTTTGGTTCCAACTGGGGCCTTTGAGAGCCCATGTAAAAACTACAATAATATCCCTCTAGAAATATAAATCCTACGTAAGGGCATACTATGTGCCTGCTTCATAGAGGATACAAACACCCAAGCTTTACAATCTGCCTCTTTGCTTGCAGGTCCCCATACAATAAAACTTGCATCTGTATCATCAATATAAAATTCCTCAGCCTTAGTCCTGAAGCCTGTAACGTGGGCCCTGGACCAGGGACTGCGCAGGGACTTACACTGTTCCCTTACTGGCCTGGTATAAAAGGCAAATAAATGCTAAGCAGCTTGAAGCTGTAGTACTGGGTTTATGCATGCTTTGTTGGCTAGAAATACTCTTCTTAAGCAGGATCCCAGGCTGGCCTGATACCACAGTGCCCTGGTTGCCAGAGAGTTTGAGCTCAGGGAGAGGAAATCCAGCACTAGATGACTTCAGATACTATGATAAATTCTGAAGAGATTCAGAATAAATTGTCTCCAGTCCTACCTAACAGGTTTAGCCTCAAGGAGGTATCCTGAGCCTCCAGTTTTATCCAGGCCTCACTTTGGTTTCGACATTTAAAAATTTTGTTGAGGTAATGCTGTTACTTTATCTAGGCTAGCAAGTCCCTTTTCATGTAAGCAGGAGATTGATCAGTGTTATCTTCATTAACATAGCTGCTACTAGTTTTCTGAACAAAAGTAGTTGCACCAATCAAAGTACTTTTTTGGCTAGTAAAACCTCAAAAATTACAAAGTTCCCCATCCTCACTACATTTATCGGGTAACTTATTTGTCGGCATCCCCACCAGTAACCATAAGAGTGATAGTCTGGGAGGCCCAGACTTCAGCCAAGTCTTGCTGCATTTAGCAGAGTGCCTGCAAATTCTCTGCAAGTTCTTCCCTTTCCTTACGGCAGATACTGTACAGAAAGGGAGAATAGCAAACCAGCTGGACACATTAAGATTCATCTCTTTGTGCTTAACCTGAGTATCATAAAGCATCCTTTTTTTTTTAACTTGTTAGCTAATACTCTCATGCAATCAAGTAACTTGATACATTTTTCATAGGTGATAGTAAATCATGCTTTGCATTTTTTTTTCCTTTTGGCTAACAGTTGATTAATAGCATCTTTTTACAAGGCACTCATCTTTTTAGTACAAGTTAACATTTCACAAATACAGAAGTGCACAGATTCCCCTCTAAAATCTCTACCTGATAGAGAACAATTTGAAATCATTCAACTAACAACAAGAGCAAGTCTAAGACTAAAGCTAAGGGAACAGCAGGAAATAAATTAAAAAGCACGGTCCACATATTCCTAAGCATTTGTTGCATAATCTAACAGTGTCGTAGTAACCCTGGCCCCGGCATTTGTCAGTGTTCTCCTTGCTTTTTCCCAAGTTCCGCAGCAGTGTTTGCTAGTAATGCATTAACAGAATTCACATTCCCGAGGCATGGAAACACTTTTTTAGCTCCTGACGTTACAGACATATCTTGAACCAACAGAGCTGGCCACTTACTGTGATAATCGGAAATACTGTAGAAGTTAATAGCTTCACAGCAAATTACTTTACATAATTTGATAATCACTAGGTCCCAGGCATTATTCTTGCTGTTAATCCATTGTGATTTATTGTCCATTTCTACTCTATTTATCATCACATTATTGTTCCACAGTTCTCCTTGGTCTTTGGTTCTCAGTTGGGCATTGTATATATTGTTGCTGGCCATTTAAAGAAAAAGCAAACAATTAAATATCAGTTGAAGTGCTGTGCCCAAAGACTATGTTTTACTATTCCTGTGTCTGGAGGGTTTCCTGGGCAGCCCTCAGTTATCTTTCAATTTTTCAGTCCTTGTGGTAGGTCAAAGAAAGTATGTTGGTAAAAATCCCCTCTCTGGAGTAATAACGATTAGATTTTACTTCAAGTCTGGCTAGAAATCCATAGCACTGTGCCTCTTCATTGTGCAGCTGACATTTATTGAATGAGTGTCAGAATATTTTGAAAATATATTATTATTCAGTGCTTGTGTTTTCTGTGCTTCTTGGGCTTTACAGGTTGTCAGATTCAGCTGCTTTTGGACAGTAGATAAAGACAGTTCTAACTGGCCTTGCGTTTCCTTCCACACCCTTTTAACACTTTAATTCTGTTAATATTTCCCAAGTGAGAGTTATGCCTTGGAGACGCAGGCGACAGCCCTGGGGTCCTGCTGCAGGTGAGGAGGTGAGGAGGGGGAAGAGTGGCCATGGAGCAGGTTCCTGCCCAGTGCTGCAGAGCTGGAAGTGGGCTCTGTGCTCACCCCTGGGGAGCAGGCAGGACAGCCCCAGAATGATTCTTTGCCTGGGGCTTTCTGCCCAGAATTCCTGTGACATACTTTCGCAATTGTCATAGATGCATATGAAATAAGACTTTGTGTGTACGAGGAGAAGAGAAGGCTTCCCTGTGGCAAGGATTAACACCAGGGCCTTGAATAATGCTCTTTCTTCACCCCAAAGGCTACAGTGCTTTTGTTTGATTGTTTCACAGGTGGTAAGGCAGCAGGTGTAGATGACAGGGACAGTGTTAAGTAACCTCTGATAAGGCTCCTTCTATTTGCCTCTAAATAAAGCTTGAACATCTGGAGCTGAGCTACATAAAGCCTCAGAACACAAGGAGGCAGCATTTCCATCAAGTTGGTCTCAATGACCCTCAAAGCTATAAGGTGACACTCTCCATGGATACCAAAGCACAAGAGACATTCTAGCCTGTGAGTGACTTGGTTAGTGAAGATCATTTGCCACTCCAGATGGTGAGGTGGCAGCTGGACAACTAGCTAGGTTACTTGGTCTGTGGGTTACCTCTAAAGTTGCAGAAGGAGAAGGATTCTTCTCTCTCATGCCTTCAGAATGGTGGGTTTGCCAAACTGATGCTTCAGTTCCCTTTCTAGTGAATGCAGTTTTCCTTGTGTTATACACAGAATCCTGGCCTACGTATAGGAACGTGTGGCCACTAAAGATATGCAGAAATATAGGTAAAACTGTAAGCATTTGTTTTGACGAGATTCTTTGTGCCTATATAAGACCTTTGTTTCAGCTGACAATCCAGCAGAAGGCCTGCCTGTTCTTTACACGCTTGACATTTTTCGTGGCTAAACCCATTTTGCATGGTAGCAATACATGATCGGGAGAGTACTGAGTTTTTTTTACCTTGACCTTCTGTACTGCCTGTTCCCATTTTTATAAGTCATTTCAAATGTTGCTGCTGGTTATGTGCCATTTATATTCAATCTGTGCCTCATGTCATTGTTGTCACTCCTACTGGCTAACTATGAAACTGAGAATCAAGACTTTTCTTTTTCAATGAAAGTGCATTTTAAGGCTCTTTATCTATCACTTATTAATTGGAATTTCAGCATTACCTGCAACACGCAGTTCCCTTTTCTGTCTTTACTCGTTGCGTGGTACAGGCAAGTTGCAAGATACTGCTCAAGAATGGTTTTCCTACAGTGCAGCCAATGGTAATTTGTGACTTCTGTGGATTTCAGGTTGAGCCTGTATCTTTTTTTTCTGGTAAATCTGTGATGTAACGATCACCAACAGTGATGGAGTTGCATCCACAGCCTCAGATGTCCCTATGGCTTTTCTTTCTATCCCTTTTTGAAGCAAATGGTGTCACAGCCGTGGTGTCACCCATTTCTGGTAGGATGGGCACAATTTCACCTCTCCTTTTCCCCTCATTCCTAATCCAGAGAAGTGAAGCTGCTGGAAGAACTCTTCCTTCAGGCCTGCCTGCCAAGAGCCAGCCTTGTCACCACTTCTTGTCTGCAGGCTTGATACAACTCAGGGATAGCAGTCTGAAGGTGACAGTTTCACTACTCAGAGACTTCCAACTGACAGGCAAGTCTGTCACTAAATATAGCATCTTATATCCCCTGCCACAGCCATTCTGTTTGCCATAAATGTGCCACTAAGCAGGGTTTTTAAAATCGACTTCATTTTTTTTATAAACAGAAGATTTACTGCTGCACATACCAAAGACCTTCATGGAGCAGTGAACACCATGTCCTTGTGGATGCAATCTGAAGGGTCAGTGGGTCTCCACAGAGGACCCTGTAGGAAACAGGACCTCCATCAGCTGTGCTTAAACAGATCTGTTTCCTCAAAGATCATTTATGTGAAAGAGAAACATCCTCCTTGAACGTGTGTATCCTCCCTCCGTCTCCAACTTCCATTTAATTTGTCCCCCTACCAGGTGGTGAGCAGGCTTGGACTGTGTTATGCCATTAGTGTAAGAGCGCATCACACTTCTAGCAGTTTGTTACTAAGCACTTTTCCCTGTTGGACTCACACTGTCTGGGTGAGTAAAGCACAGTTTAAAATCACCATGCCAAGGTTTGACCATAAGAATTTGACCTAGCTGGCATACAGCTGAGAGGAGCCTCGCTTCTAGGGCTCTAGCTACATGGATACAGTTGACAGGAAAAAAAAGCCTGGAGATAGCTGACTTGGAGACACCTGTGGGAAAATGAACATCTGGTCTTTAGAAGGACTACCCTGGACAAGGCCCAGGTGAAACTTCCCAGGTTAGACTTGATTTATCTCACTGGAAGTTCATGTAGGCATGACTTTTAATTTTCTTTGAAACAGCTGGGGTTTTCCCAAGATAACCCACTCATGGCCGAATGGCGAGAGCTATATTTAGTGTTATAATGAAAGTGAGCAGGCAGCTATATTCCTTTAGAGCATGTTATATTATGACTGAATTATGTCAGTAAGAGTTTGCTGAATCTGAAACTAAAATGTGGCCTGTTGGGGCTTGTCAGGAGAGCCAGGGTATGATTTACACAGTCACCCCTGAAACAACCTGAGCTATGTGACTATCTATCATGTATAACTTTGGCCTGTATTTTTAAACAAAACTTTAATTTTCTTCGTGTTTTCTGAGTGCCAAGATCTTGACAGTTCTGCAGAACAATATCTTGGTGCACCAAATGAAAGTGCACCTGAGGAATCCTCTTGCTGATGAATAACGTTGTGAGGAACCACGAGTCATGTCTGTAGTGCTCTGGCAGGTCAAACCTGAGGATGCCCCTTTGGGTGCTGCATGGCGATGCACTGACTTTTGTACCTGCTGCAGATCCTGGGCACATCCCGTGCTCTTTGGCATAACACTTTTCTTGTAAGTCTTTGCAAGCTGCCCTGCAAGGCCCTTCTAGCATCTTCTCCTCCACCACTCTGACTTATTCAAACCATACACGTGGAGGGATGCAAGGGTGGGCAATATCCACTGAGTTCTTGCAGCAATACAGGGCAAAAAGGACCTCTTTCATCCTGGCAAGGAGCTGGCTGTCTAGAGTAGCAGCCTTCCAGTGCAGTCACCCCCAAACCTGAATGCATTTGAGTTGACCTGTGTGTAAGCTACAGAGGGCATCCATCTCAGAGGTCCAGCCTAAATCAGAGCCTGTACAGATCAGAAGGCTCCAGATTTCCTGTACGGGACAAGATTTTATCTCAGGCATTCATAGGCATGTAATACAGGTATGTACAAGAACAGGTATGTTTGCAGTGCCGTTTTGGTATGGCACAGCTCCCCCTCCACCTCCAGTTCTGGATAAGCACTTGCAAGGGTGCTCAGAAATTTCTTTTTTTCTTTTCTAAGCACATAAGACTTTGGCTAAAGAGACCACAGTGTGAGTGCATCACAGACATCTCCATACAAGAGTGAGCGAACACACAGTGAGGAGTGTGTGCCCTGCAGCAGTAACACTGACTGGCCTGGCAGCAACAGGGAGGTGGCAGCTGACTGTCAGTGTGCCACATTGGCAGGCACGATGACAGCAGAGTGGGCAGAAAAACATTCTGTGAGGGCCGTCCCAACTGGTCCCTTTCTGCTTTGACCAGTTGCTTGATAGACTCTGCTCAAACCATCGCCTCTGGCCCTAGAAGCCCACCTGGAAGGATGTGGTACCAGCCTTTGCTACTGTTGACTGTGCAGGAATGAAGGCTCAGGGGACTGAGGCTTTGCATGGACTAAGGCTGAGAGGTAGCCAAGGGTGGCTCCTGGTGGGATTGAGGACTGGATGGGGCATGGCTGGTCATGGACCCCAGTGTCCTGCTTTGCTTGTCTCTGAGACATGACCTTGTCATCCTAACACATTCTGCCCTGAACTGTGTTTCTGATATGTGGTCACAGTGCCCAGCCTGGGAGCCACACAGCTCCATGGGGGTGGTGTGGGACTCATCCAGCATTGCGGCTTGGAGCTGGTGGGGCTGGAGGACAGGGTGATGGAGTAAACCCATGGGCTGAAGCTGCAGGAGTAGCCAGGGTCCACATACCACAGCAAAGGATCTGTAGGCATGTAACGAGCCCTTCCGCTGAGCCCTTTGCCTGTGCACGGTGCACTTGGGAGTGCTGGTTCACAGCTGTGCTGGTGCCTGTACAAACCAGGGGGCAAGCCAGCCCTGCCTGCTGTGCTAGGCAGGAACAGGAAGAGACACAGGGGAAACAGCTGAGCAGGCACAAGTCTCAGCGTGTATGGCAGAAGCAGAGGAACCAAGTGGTATTAAGCCTGTGTAAGCACATGGTGCTCGTCATCTAGGGGAACTAGCTGGTTGGCGTCAACACCAGGCAGTCACACAGCCCAAAACTGTCTAGCAGCCATCTGTCAGGGAACAAACATTTTGGAGCTCACTTATCAATGTTGGACGTTTTAAGCAAGGAAAGGCAGAGACTGTTTGATAGCCATGAAGGAGGCACGAGCTACAGGTGTTACAGGTGAGCTACAGCATGTTGCTCACTGGCCAATTTTTTGTTTAGATGTGCACAGGACTAAGGTAGTCTTCAGGGATGACCACATTTTATAGCTTTTCCACGATGACTTTGGTGTGAGGTTCCCCTGGGATGTGCAGGAATCCCCCCTCAGGGCCCACGCCATGTTCTCAGTGTATCCTCTTGCTAGTGAAGTGCAGAGGTTACATCTGGGTGAGAGCCCAGCTTCCCGCCTGTGCCATGAAGAGCAATAGGTGTACTGTGGCACCTAAAAATAGTGACCTTCAAGTGATCTACAAGGTCAAGACCATGTAGACTGTCAGAAAGCTTAGCCTCAAAGGCACTGCAGCAGGAGGATCATGGGGATGCTATAAACAGGCTGAGTCCAGCCCTGTGCTATCATAGCAACCACATTATCTAAGTCCCTGACAAAGTCAGCAAGCTTATTCCTAAATTAGCTAGATCTCTGTTCCCACCCTGCTGTTGTAAAATATGTTAAATGTCATGCACCCTAACAAACCAACACAAACAAACTCAACTTTCAACAGGAAATTCTGTGTACATCTCCCAAGGTTTGCTGAACATAACGTTCAGAGGTACTACACCTCCAGTATCCTGCCTGCCCAGGGAAATACGTCATTTGTAAGAAGCTACAGGGAGAATCATTATCATAGAAAGTTTCCCTGTTGGTTTCGCTTCAAAGCTTTAAAACTGAGATCTTCATTTAGACTAATGACAGTCTGCAGAAACACACACTTGGCTTGCAAGGTAGCAAACTGCAGGAGAAGCAATGGGGAGAGTGCTCAGTAGTTGACCTCGTAACTGCAGTATAGCTGCCTCAGACCTTGCTGCTTGGCTGCGTCTTGCTCACCAAAGACAAGCCCGGACTTTGTTGTGCAAACAGAAGCCGCCAGTTCCAGAGCTAAGATGCTGCTTAGAGGTGAGTTGGTGACTTCCCAGACATGTCTGTGAGGGGACCCAGCTCCACCTGGACTCCTGTGCATGAGGGGTCAGATACAACATACGGCTGATGCAGCAGCTTTCCAACATGCTCCTATTATGTGATGATTTTGTTTCAGTCAGATGATACTCAGTGGCACTGGGGGTTTATTTCTAGCAAGAGGAGAAAACTACTCTATGAGTAAGGTTATTCTTGGTTGTTCAGTCCTGTTTGTTTACAGGGAAATGCATGCATGCCTACGTCCCCAAAACAACCTGGAAACGAACAGTGCACAGTTGTGTTGCTCACTCTTTCCAAGGCTGCCTTTCCTCTCAGCTCTGCCTGCCCACATTTTCTGTCTCCAGGAGATCCGTCCCAGGGCAGCTCTCTCCATTACCATTTCTTATTTTTCCTGGCTTCCAGCCTCTAATACGCTTCCGACAGCCAACCTGCTTTCCTCAGCATTTGCAACTCATTCCATCAGGATGAGTTTTAGTTCCTGATACTCTTTCATGCCATGTATTATGTAAGTTCCTACTCTTTTTAGCTATCACAGCCATTACAGGCTGTTTTTCTCTTTCCATTTAACTTGGAGAAGCCCTGCACAGATTGCCCACTGTTTTTAATGATGTCTCTGCCTTTTCTCTATAGAAGGCTGTTTGATATCAGATGGAAATAGCCCCCACTAGAGTAGTAAGATACACTTTTAATCATTTGTGTGAATGGTAACTAAGGGCCAGATCTGAAAGGACTCAGAAGAAAGTTTACAGTGGAAAATTATTGTGAAATAAGCAGAAGTATGTATTGCTGCACACTAATTATTCTGTACTTCCTCCCACATTCTTAACATGCTGTGAGTACAAAGAGGTTCCTTCAGTTTTTAAACTTCAGGTGCTAAAATTATACCTACCCATTGCAACCTGTTCCACCTCCATAGGTCTACTTAATCCATGAAATCCCTAATTTCCAGAGTTGCTTCCATTTTCTTTCTTATTTTATCCTGTCACAAACACCTAAAGTGCTCCTTCAGGGCACGCTGTGGTGCAGCAGTGGAGAGGAACTCAGCACATACCTAATGCTGAAGCGCTCGAGTTTGAGAAACCAAGTTCTGCTCACCCATAACCATATATTCATTAATGATTTGGACGAGGGAATTGAGTGTACTATCAGCAAGTTTGCTGATGACACCAAGCTGGGAGGAGTGGCTGACATGCCAGAAGGCTGTGCTGCCATCCAGCAGGACCTGGACAGGCTGGAGAGTTGGGCGGGGAATAACCTAATGAAATTTAACAAGGGAAAGTGTAGAGTCCTGCATCTGGGCAGGAACAACCCCAGGTTCCAGTATAGGTTGGGAAATTACATATTAGAGAGCAGTGTAGGGGAAAGGGACCTGGGGGTCCTGGTGGACAGCAGGATGACCATGAGCCAGCACTGTGCCCTTGTGGCCAGGAAGGCAAATGGCATCCTGGGGTGTATTAGAAGGGGGGGGTGGGGGTGGTTAGTAGATCGAGAGAGGTTCTCCTTCCCCTCTACTCCGCCCTGGTGAGAACCCATTTAGAATATTGTGTCCAGTTCTGGTCCCCTCAGTTCAAGAAGGACAGGGAACTGCTGGAGAGGGTCCAGCGTAGGGCAACAAAGATGATTAAGGGAGTGAAGCACTTATGAAGAAAGGCTGAGGGAGCTGGGTCTCTTTAGCTTGGAGAAGAGGAGACTGAGGGGTGACCTTATTAATGTTTATAAATATATAAAGGGTGAGTGCCATGAGGATGGAGCCAGGCTCTTCTCAGTGGCAAACAATGATAGGACAAGGGGTAATGGGATCAAGCTGTAACACAAGAGGTTCCACTTAAATTTGAGAAAAAACTTCTTCTCAGTGAGGGTGACAGAGCACTGGAACAGGCTGCCCAGGGGGTTGTGGAGTCTCCTTCTCTGGAGACATTCAAAACCCACCTGGACATGTTCCTGTGCGACCTCACCTAGGCGTTCCTGCTCCAGCAGGGGGATTGGACTAGATGATCTTTTGAGGTCCCTTCCGATCCCAAACATACTGTGATACTGTGATACCCACACAAGTGACACCATCTGCACTGAGGCGTCCCCACTCCCTGTCACCAAGCACGTTTCACCTGCCAAGCTGGGTGACAGGAGCACTTTGAGACCCACATTGCCTACATAACTCTGACGCTGAGCTAAACAGAGTCAGTTGGTTATGTAGCGTATTGATATTGCTGATCATGTGTAGGTATCTAAAAAAGGCCTGACTGTACTGATGGAAGGTAGTTTGCTGGAAATCTGCTATCCTATATACTCCCGTGATAACAGATTGCTGGGAGAATTCAAAGCATCAGTCATTATGCAGCTAAAGAGAAGTGAAGCAGACACATATTAAACATTTTAAGATGTTTTTCTTACCAGTCAATAAAGTGCTGATTCTGACTGTCTTTTCCACAGCCAGTACTACCTGTCAGCTTTCTGCTAATATTTGATTTGCACTTTACAGAGATAATTTTTTTTTCCTGCAGCCGGTTGATGATTTCTGAAGAGGTGGTTGAATGCTGGTGAAGGTGAGAGCTAGCTGTAGGCCAACGGTAAATGGGAAGCCAAAAATATTTCAGTCCAAGCAGCCTGTGATGACCTGAGAAAAGGGCTCTGCCTGCACCATGAGCAATGCAGCATAACAGGAGCGGATCAGCAAAGTGAAACAGTTCATGCTGAAAACCTGACATCTACATTAGGTGCCTTTTAGGAGGGTTACGTTTCTGGTTCAGTGGACTGAACACACACTTGTGGTTCGAGCACATGAGATGTGCTCCTGGAGCACACCTCATGGTTTAATTTAATGTGCAAGGAGTCTAGCTTACAGACCCCAAGCACGCTATACCAGGTGCAGTAAGTGGGGACAACTGGACAATTTGTTTCAAAAGCACATTCCTCAACTAAATCACCAGAGTAGATAAGGTGAGAGACTGCTTGAAATAGATTTAATTTAGACTAAATGAAGCGAAGTTTGCCCTGTGTGATGTGTAGGAACAATGAAGCTGCAGGTTCACAATAAATCACAGCTGACAATAAAACCCTCAAACGAGTATGCAGTTTCTTCTTCTTTCTGCATCCTTCTACTTCTTTCCTGGTACACTAAAAAGGAAGCTGGAATGCTTAGCTCTGCATTCTGGATCTCACTAAAGAACCCAACCATCTAGAAATTAGATACTGCAATGGAACCTTACAGCATCTATAGTAAGCATCTTTGGTTTCAATTAAATATTACCCGCCTCATATTTTAAACAGGGGAGAGGCAGATTTTGCTTTCAGTTATGCTGGAGCAGGATTTATTCTATAAATATTTAAATAAACCATATTCATTAAATTAGTTTCCCTCCCACTCTTTCTATTTACTTCTATTTGCTATCAAAAGTTCCATTATGGATTCAGCTCAGCTTTTCCCCGGAGGCTGTAGCCACAATAATATTGTTTGATGTAAATAGGTTGTGGTGACTGAACTTTTTACTCCAGTAAGCATATTGCTTGGAACATGCTGCTCACTCCCATGGTCCAAAAAACTGTGAAGGGATGACTCATACCTGACAACTGCTACTGATCTCATTTCCCTTACTCAAACTCCACTCTTTATGTACAGTTCTATTTTGAGTAGTAGGATGTGTGAATGTATCTCCAGTCTTTCTTTATTCAGCCTTAGGAGCAAAGAAGGGACATGCTTTCTTTCTTTTAGTGGACTGGTGCTCATCTCACTAATGTTGAGTCCGTTTACAAGATCATAATGGAAGTTTTAACTTCAGGTTGTCCCACAGCAACTGCATGTGGTGTTTTCAGAACTACATTTTTGAGATAGACGGCCTGGTGGACTTGCACTAGCCTAGATGTTAAGAAGTCATTTACATGTGTGCATTATCCACTCTGAGCTGGTTGCCTCTGTGCACAAAGATTTGTGCACACATGACATGCTTCCTTCCTGGGATGTCACTAGATTACTGCTGTGGTCTTCCCCTGCTAAATTCAGCCACAAAGACTTTATGCTGCAATAATCCTTCTCTGGTCATGTTTATTTTAGTGGTTCTCCCCTTGCCTTCCCACACAGCTTTTGTTGACGTGTTGGCCTGTGTGCAGTCCTGCTCCGGGGTCACTGTGACTGAAGTCACAGCGCCATGCGAGCATCGGCACAAATGCTGACACAGATGCAAGTGAATGCTCTTGCCTCGGGAACTGACATACAGGAACTCATCTTCTCCCTTGCCCTGTGTTTCTGCATTGTGTTTCCACCTGGAGCCACTCAGAGAGCCTCAGAAAAGGAGGTGATATAGGGAGCTGAGTGATCTTCACTGCAGAAGCTGGTATTTTTGAGAGAAGCAGTGAAGAGGCTGACCAAGCAAGACTATAACTGGGCTTCCATGCAGTGCCCTAATAACCCAAGGCTATGAAGATTACTTGGAAACCTGAAGGGAAAACTGTTTATGGTTGAGCCCATATTACATGCTGGACTGGATCTATTGACATGAGTCACGCCCTAGTGCTCACCTCAAGCCTTCCATTTAGCATTGGGCATTTACTTTTCAGTCTCCGTTGCCATCCTATAGCTAAGCAGTTCTTTTCTATCAAGATTTCAGTAAAATCTTTAACAAAAGGTTTCATCATCCAAGTTAAGAGAAGGTAAACAGGTAGCAGTTGGCATTTCTACATTTCCGCGTAGTAGGTAACACACACTTCTGATCACAGATGTTTCATGTTGTGCTGACTCTGTGTTATCCACACAGATTTGCAGGAAAATGCTCCTGTCATACAGAACCAGAACCATGTCTCACCACATCTGTCTTCTTCTATTTCAAGATTAACTTGTTAATGAAACATGCAGAAAGTTGTCAGAAAGGGAGCATGGAAGGGACATTCAAAGGAAGGAGAAGATAGAAAGACTCACACTGGACTCTGCGATGGTCCCAAGCTGGCATTTGAGCACACGCTCATCTCCTGTCCATGCTGCTTGGAGGCAAACCTATCACTTAGAAGCTAATACAGGCCCAGCTCAGAGGAGGGGGAAAAAACTAGCATTTTTGCAAAAGCTAAGAGGATAACCATTTGAAAGATGTGCTATGTTGGGAGTGCTGATTACAATTGTACTAGTAAATGAAACATGCCAGGAACTGTCTCTTCACAGGGAGATTTGCTGTGCAGGATGGCTTGCCCCCATGTTGTTAAAGTCTCCTGTCCAGACCAGGACAGCCACAGGGAAAATGCCTGCTGGGGATTTGCGCCAGTTCCTGATCTGCTTCCAGGAGCTGCCTGGGACAGAACAAACTGGCCTGGGCCAAACCACATCTGCACCACGCTCGCAGCGGAACCGTGGGGACAGACATGCGCCAGGGCCCAGAAACTGCTGGGTTTCTCTTGACGAAGGAGTTACTGTGCATCAGTATTACAACGTATTTCGCCTTTGTATGATCCTTTGCAACACCATTATGAGCCCCGCATCTGGCAGACAAGTTATAAAGTGTTTTTTACAAAAGAATTAGAGTTGCGTATCAGAAGGGTCATCGCATTGGTAGGCAGCCCAAGGCTGGGTTGCCCTTGTATATGTGGCCATAGGGGACCAAGCTACAGGCATCCTATAGTGAGCAATGTGGATATGTAGAGCACACAGCAGTGAGCAAGCTCTGTATCAGCTGGCTCCTTGAGTGTGGACCAGTAAATAAGAAAACAGCCTGAGTAGTAAATAAGAAAACAGCCTGAGTGATGATGGGTAAGGCATTCTGAGGAAAAGGAAAAAGGAAGAAGATAAGAAAGAGAAGAAATTAAGAGGCAACAAGGAAGACCTAAAGACAACAATGCACTGAAAACTGTGCTACAAACAATATCAAAAAGAGAACTGGCATGTAATTCAGTCTTTAAACAAATATCTGCAGAGGCTGTGGTGAGAGCTCATTGCAGGAAATGGAGCGAGGGGAAGCCGCACTTTAAAGATTCATAATGCTATTAGAAGAGATTTCCCTGTCTCATGAAGTTTATTAAATATCCAGTTTTAGACTAGTGATAAGGTCAGACATTAGTACCCAGCTCCTATGTTAAGATTTAATACTTATTGACCCCCATTCTCATGTTTCAGGGGAACATGCTGGAAACTGTCATAAAAATTACATGGGGATGTGGTACACAAATACATGGAAAGACTAGCTGTAGTACTAATTTCTTCGTTGCCTGAAACTACATTAATTTGCTTCTCATCTGCAGCTTAGTAGGACCTGTAGGATACGACAAATATCTGTTCTCAGGGTCGCATGTTGCTGCATGTACAGAAAGGCTGTGGCTGTTTCTCGACGCTCCCCGGCTGCTGTGTCCGTGGTGACGCCATTCAGTGCAGACAAAGAGACGAGCAGGGAGAGCATTCATTTCGGCCAACACCGCCAGTTTACAGCATCACCGGTTTTCTCCTGAACTGCAATACCCCGGTGCCAAACACAGACCTTGTGATCCCCTCTAAACTGTTCTGTAGCCAAAAATGAGAATGCTATCTGTCAGCACAGCTTCACCAATGAATTAATGAACACAGAATTACAGATATCTGATTATTGTTAGATAAATGTGATACTGACAAAGCATTATACAATATTTTGTTCCATGCTACTGCTGTTTGCTGAAGTTAGCCCCAAAATGTGGATACTAAATGACCAATCACTGCATCTCCTGATGGTTAAAATCAAGACCTTCTAAAAACATGTAAAAGAGAGTTGAATGCCCATATTTTAAGGGGAAGGGAGAAGTGTACCTGAAGATCACACTCACCAGCTGATGATAAGCGGACAGCTTGTGAGTCAAGGCCTCGGTCTGCCACATGGGAAAAAGCCTACGAAGATGAGAGCTTCAGGAAACTACGAAGATGAGAAAAATGAATCATTATAGTATTCATGTATTTTTACACATTCTAATCTCAGAAAGACAGAACAAAGTAGAATAAGTAGTGAGCTTTAGCGTGACAAAATGAGCTTGGAGGCGCTACCTGTATCAGTGATCTGCAGCAGAAGGTCATGCACAACAGCTGAAGTGCCAAAATTTGCCAGATGACTAATTTTGTAAATAAGTTGACCTCAGATAGGACTTATTTCTAAATGAGCTGTGAGCTGCATGAATCACAGCATGATAAGAGGTTGAAAGGCTAACTTGAACTAATTCCAATGCTGTAATAAAATAAAGTGCAAGTATTCAGCTGAATACAATGCTTATACTAAAGGCATACTTTTAGCTTTTCAGAACAACATCCTCTCTCTGCAGGACAGATGCCTTATATATAAATTGTAGGCACTTCTGGGCCGAGACTTTTTAGTCCTTATTTAGTACAGGATTAAGGGAAGCTATGCTCCATGTTTGAAGCCCCAAATTATTATTATGAGATAGTCAATGACAAAGAAGAGGACATTTTCCTTGCATACCTTATGCATTTCTCACTATACTTGGTCCTGAAGTGGCCAATCCCAAGAGGGGAATTTTTTCAGGCACATACTTTTTCTACATGGTATTAATGATAGTAATAATAAAGATACTAATTATATGATAACAATGCCTTATAATATAACAACATAATAAATAAATAAAATACAATAGTAATAATGCATTACTATGTTATAATATGTGGTAATGATAACATAACCCTCTTAATATAATAATAGTAATACTAATGACAATAAATATAACAAGAACAACAAAGCAAAAATAGCTTTTCTCTCATCTATGCTGATTCATTCCCTCTTTATCGATCTAGACACAGCAGCCTGAGCCCTGTATCCTTATTCTCCCTTCTGCTTTCTGAACCATGGAACAGGTCGAAGTCAGCTCTCCTAAAATGCAAACCGGGCTTGTGGAAATGCTGGTCTTCCTACTGTAGCTCCCTGCAGGTCCAGACAGATGCCATGAGATCATAACCAGCAGCCATGAGCACTTATGAGCACTTACAGTTAGTTGGCCCTGATTTCTTGAGTGCGGGATCATTCATCTCAACATCAGCACAGAAGAACAGGTGTTGGATCCCAATGACCTGTCACCAACCAGGAGAAGCTGCTCCTCAGGGAGCATCTCCATATCTCCAGCTTCTGGAGGAGATCTTGGTGGCTATCTCCAGGATCGTTCAGACACAAACAGCACGTACCCTGGGGTCAGCACTTCCCTGGCTCAGCAGACCAGCTGCCTGTGTCCTGGCAGCGAGCTCCTGTGCCCTCACACAAGTCAGAGCTGCAGGCTTCTACACACTCGGACACCAGCATGCACAGTTACTCTTACCTTGGAAATCCCTAGTACTTTACACACGGCTTTGGTGTCTCGAGTCTATGGCTTTATAACACCTCTCTCTTTTGTTCATCTCTGTTTGCATTGAATCGTTTTGACTTCATCTGCGCTATAAGCAATGTGAAATATTGTATCAAAGGCTTAAAGAAATGAGAACAAGTAAGTAAAAAAAAACTCCTTACATTTTTAAGAGCCTAAATAACAGTTTTGAGGTCTGATTCATTATTTGGGGGTGTTTGAGGTTAGAAATTATGAAACCAACAAACCTTTCAAGTCATGCAAGTTCCGCAGCTATAATTACTGAGAAACTTGTACAGAGATTACCTTCAGGTTAGGTATATCTGTCTTGAGGCTATGCACATGTATATGTACATAGATGGAAGGATGGATGGATGGATAGTTTTTCCTGGAAGGTCACTTCCATTGAAATCAGTTAGGATCACTTAAGACAGGGCAAGCTTAACCATAATTTTAAAATCAATATATTTTATATCGGAGCAGTTACATGTTCTTGTATCTGAAGGGAGTGCAGCACTGGGTCTAGCCAGATGTGTGTGCGCACGATTTACATGGCAATGAACCCCCATCTGGCTTTAAACAATTGCCATTGCCACCCTCTGCAGGCCAGCAAAGAGCTCACTGACTTGCCCATTCTCCAGGGCTGCTGCTGGGTGCAGAACGGGAGCTCCCGGTTCCTTTGCTTTCAGGTGCGTGCTGATAACACCTTGTGGGGAATTGCAAGTTAAACACTTGGAAGAGAAAAAGACAAGGGAAACCTACCGCTGATAAAAGATAAAACCACCACATATACTTAACTGGGCTAACCTTATCTTGTTATCTCTTAAATTAGCAGAGTTCAATCTAATTAAGTGCTCACATGGAAGAAACCCAAGTTGTGGTGTGACTAATCATCTTGAAGGCTCTTCTAACCGCAGCGTTGATAGGGCTCTGTTGTGCTGGCAGCTGAGAGAAGATGCAATTCGTGCCCCTAATGGTTTGCAGGGAAAACCGGGTGTCCTCTCCAAAGGGTGAGCAGAAAATCATTTTATAGGTGCAAAACATAACTCTGCTGGGTTATTGCAACTCTTGAAACAAGATCAGCATATGCTAATGCCTTTTTTTCTGTTATCAGCTGTATTTACTATGCCAGGGCTGTTGCCTAATACATTTAAACTGATAAGTTATATTACATCTAAGGCAGGAATTTCTATAGTAGATAAAGCCTAGGAAATCAAGCTGTATCGAGGTTTAAATCTCTATTTATTTATTTATACTTCAAGGTTTATCAGCAACACAGTAGCTAATAACTTGCTGTTGTGGATTCTCCAAAAATGCCCAAGAACCTGACAAAACCACAATTTTAGGAGCAGATTTGGATCCCAAAACTGTGACCTGGTAGATTCAACAGCCAGCAACACCCAGGGGAGCAATGTGTCTAGCATTTGCATCTGATGATTTATTACTTCCCGCTCCATATAGCTGGATGCCCCCTTATATCTAGGTGTTTTTTTTATCCACACCTACAGCAAGGCTCTGAATTCACACAGCTGCATCTCACAGTAAACTGGAAGCACCGTCACTATGCCCCAGTTAATAGGTTTAGACCTGTACAGAAGCTGTAGACAGAAGTCTGTTGCAGACAGTCATAGTTTGTGATATCAGTGAAGCTACCTTTTTTTTGATACATTAAACTAAAAATAAGCTGAAGCTTCTTGAGTGTAGCATGGGCCTCAATTACTTGTGCCCAGCTGTTGAGAATGAGCATAAACTGCAACAGAGTGTGTCTAGAGTAGACCAGTGTATGTGAGATACAGGCCGGTGCTGGTGAACATCAGCTGTGGTGTGGGACAGACCCCTCCTGACAGGCTGCTGGCTCTTGCCCTCTGGTCCATACAGAACACAAGCCCCAGGGAGGGTGGGAACCAGAATGTTCAGCTGGAAGGAGAGCAAGCTCTTGTATTTCTCTTGGTTTGCCTGGAAGGGGAGGAAGCCTGCAAATGAAAAACTCAACTGGCTTCTTCATTTGAAGAAACTACAAAAAGAAAAAACAAAAGCAGATGTAATAGCAGCGACAGGCTCTCATGCTGGTTCCTCTCAGCTACTAAGGGGGGGGTGAGAAATGAGCGAAGGCAAACAAGCATCTGGTCTTCCTGATTATCGTCTGACCTGTGAATTTAAAACCTTGTGAAACTCAGAGGTGGGAGGGTTCTTCCCAGGGAACTGTGTAGCATTCCTGGGATGAAAGAACAGCCCAACACCCAAAGCAGCTCACCTGCAGAACAACTCAGCTATTCATACCACTAAGTAGGTGAGAAGGTGACAACTCCTTTCTGCCCCTTTCCCCCCTCATTTGGGCTGTCACAGCCCAGAGGTTCAAAGCCCTCTGCCTGAAGTCCAGCTTATAAATCCCCTTCACATCCCGCCCCCTCCACGACTGGCTGCTGTCCCGTTGGTAAACCTCATGTGCTGTCAGAGCGGATCTTGGTACCTTCACATTGCTAAAGGTCCTCAGGGCACCTGCACTCAAAGGGAGCAGCGTGGCAGCCAAGGACAGGACCATTTCCCACACACAGCCCTACAGAAATGGGCTTCAGACAGGGGTGCAAAACTGCCAGAGCTGAACCGTAGCCATGGGAGCTCTGCTGCTGGAGCATCTACTGCACATCTCCAGTGGGCTCCACCACCCACACTGAGCTCCCTGCTGCTGAAGCCAGGCTAGTGCAGGTGTAGGGGCATATGGGTTTGGGACTGGGGAGCAGCCCAGAGAGAGATTTGGCGGATGGAGCCAGTGATGCCTGCTCACAGTTAGAGCCCAAATCCAGCTGCTGCCTCTGCAGAAGATAGTCCAGACCTTTCCCATCATGTATTGAAAGTTGTGAGAAAAAGATATTGCCTCTGTTCACAGTGTCCTATTAGCTGCTTCCCAGGCTGGGAGTACCTGGGGCCTTGGACATCTGTATCATGGCAGCTGTTGGCTTGTGGGATGCAAGGAAGAGACACAGGAAGGTATGGACAGGAGCTGGGACCCCACCTTCCCTCATTTATTTGTTGCCTCCTTCCCTCACCCCTCTTGGATGAGAACAAGGCATTTGGGTACCCATTGAGTGGGATGGTGTTACCAAATGGTGAAAAAAGTGTTTTGAGTAAATAGAGGAAAGAGTACATTTGAAAACTGCTGCAGTAACTACAGCATGTATTGCAGACATACACACACACACGCATCTGTTTCTTCTTCTTTTAAATCATTCTATGAGACCACACCTCCTCCTAAAAAATGGAAAGTAAAACAAGATAAAGTAACATATTAAGGAAGGGACCCCATGTTGTGTCAGCTGGAGGATGTATACCCAGATTCCTTTACAGTGGGCACATCATCAGATGGTCTCTCCATCAATGTCTCTGTTAAAGATATCTCTATGTTAAAGCAACATAGACCAGTGGAATTCTTCGTCTTAAATAAGTCACTTGGAGGACCTGCCTAAGGAATACGTGTGCCACCACCATCTGGTAGGTATGGACAGAACTGCTCAGCCACAGACTGACAGCCTTGCTGCTGGGACCCAGCATTTCCAGCACGTGGCATCACTTACAGCCAGCATCCAGCCAGCATCCAGCCAGCATCACCAGCACCCAGTATCCACCCAGCATTGCTGGCACACCCCATCACCGTCACCCAGCATCATCATCATGTCCTTCCTGGCACTCGGTGCCTGAGAGCCTGGGTAGCTCTTGGAAGACATGTCTCTCTTACTCTAGCAACTTTTATTGTGGCCCTCTTCACCTGTAGAAAACTGACGATGTACATAAGGTGAAAAACATCCTACTGCTTTGGAGCACAGACCTTGCAAAAAGGCATTATCAGATTCTGATGAGCTTTAAAGCAGATGCTGTTACTGTAGCTGCTCACCACCAAAAGGTTACAGCACTGTTTCAGATAAAATTCATGTCATGAGTGAGCTACCGTGAAGTTTCATTCATTTAAATACCTCTCAGTGTTTAAAATAACAATGCAATTATTTTTAGATTTACCATACCATGGTTAAAACAAGCAGCGCCAATACTCAATAAATTCACATCCTTTATGTTCCGTTTTTAAACAAAATGGACTATAAGTTGTTGGCACTGGATAGGTCTTGACAGTTTAAAATTAAACATGCTGTATAAAGGAAACTGATAACCCAGAGATAAGTGTTAGAAGCAACAATCTCAGAAACTCCCTACTCCTTGGCTATCACACATGGCTGGTGAGCACAGATCCGGTGCTCCCAGGCAGGGCTTCAAACCATGTGCATGTTACACAAAAGGCTGCCTTCAGCCATGTGCTCTGTCAGTCTCCTCATTGCCCTCCATCCTCTAACATCACAGGGACATCGAGGTCCCCAGCACTTCCAACAGTTGCCCACTTATCATGGATGAACGTGGTTACCATTACAAGGAGCTCTGGTTGCTTCTCAGACACATGAAGCTGTGCAGGATCATGCACTGGCAAAGCAGCAAATGCATTAGAGAGCAAGAAATGGAGACCCTTTGCCAGCCAGGGGACATCCCACAGTGTGCTGTAGACCAGCTGCTTTGTTTGGCACATGATAACTTGGGATAAACCATTAGAAACTGAGAAGATTCAAGTGGGAGTGAGAACCTAGATAAATCAGGCTTACATTAAGCAGGTTTACCTTCAAACACGAGCAAATTAAGCACTTGCAGAAAGCCAGGGACTACTTATGCCAGTCTCAGAAAGCCAAGTGTCTTTGGCAGATGCGGCCTGACCGTATCCAAAAACAAGAGCAGTAATATTCAGTGGCATGTATAATGCTGCAAAGCCTGAACTGACTCCTAGGATTAATTATTTCCTCTCCCATCACCAGAAGAGTAACAAAAATTGTCGGCCCAGAACACACAGGTAGGTGACTCTCAGTGTAGCTTTACTGAAAAGCAGAAAAGAAAACCAAACCAAACAATCGCATTATGGGTAAGGAAAAAAGACAAGTGTCATAGGAAAATGTCACACAGTATAAGTGGATTCAACAGAAAGTGGAGATTTGCAGTCTAACTCCAGACACGCTACTGAAGTTTTCTTTGAAAAGCCTGCCACAGTTAGATCTAAAAGCATGTGGGTTGTTCCTCTGCCCTCCTCAGGGCAGATGAGCAATCAAAACAAACACATTTATCTGAGGGATCTCTTAATCCTCTGCATAAACAACATTTCACCATGCAAGTTATAGTGGGCTTAGTGTTCCTTGAGCATTGAGAAGCTTAACGCCACAGTTCAGTCCTTATCCTATGAGCACAACCACAAAATCCCAGCCATGTTTGCATGTCCTAAGGTCACCCAGAACAAGAGGCAGGGTTAAGGGCCAAATTTGGTCCCTCTCTACAGAAAACACAGGGTGCTCTAGTCCACCCAAATCCCTGCTTCACAGTAAAAGTGAGAAAGCCAAGAGAGCCTGGCACAGGGTTTGAAGCAGACAAAGGATGTATATTCACTTTTCCTTAGGTTAGCAGGAATATTCATGTGATATCTTTCTCCCAAAGCAAAAGAGCTCCTTAGCTCATTCTTTCAGTGCTCTAAGGTTGGAGCGGCAGATCCCTGCATAGCTGCTGGGCAGAGGAGGGTGATGTCTGGCACAGGGAGAGCGCCTGCCCTGAGGGCTCCAAGCTGGAGTCTGGGAGACAAAGCTTTTCTGGGAAAGGTAGCAGAACCCTTTCAGAAATGCTGCCAAACCTGAAAGCTCGGGGGTCCTCCAGTGAGCGTACCTGCCGGGCACAAGCTGCTCAGCTGGCTGAAGAGTCTGGAAGGTGAATAAAGAGGGTGGCCCTGCTGGGAAGTGAAGACATCCCCCACTAGCACCTTCCCAAGGGACTTCTGCACATCGGCCACCTTGTCACCTTGAAGCTACAGACCACCTAATAGCATCTTCCTGGTTCTTGCCCTGATCTTCCCTATAGGCTCACAGGTTCCTTTTGGATATGGGACTTAAACAGAGAAGAAAAGGTCTCTGGCTGAATCTGGGGCCATCCAGACATGAGCAAGTTTTGTTCGGAAGCACATTTCTCCATTCTGGCTCTGACTGCATTGGTAATTTTTGAACTTTGTCTTGGAGGGGGCTGGTTTTGCAAGTTAAGCTGCGAAGCGCTGGAAGGAAAAGGAGTTGCCAGAATATAGAAGTGCTCTGACATGTGCTCCCAAATTCAGAGGTTTGAATTCTGAAAGAGGAACTTGGTAAGGCTGGTAGGGAAGCTGGTGGAAAGGAAAAAAATAGATTTTTTCCCGATATGCCACATTGTAAGATAATAAAGCCGTTGCCTTGGATGTTATCCAGAAAGGAGTTGAAATCTGACAGTTACTTGTGGTATTGTGAATACAAAATCAAAAGCCAGCCAGCTCAAGGCCATGTTGCAAGCGATGTTCACTGCTGAAGAAGGTGCAGGCACAAACAGAACATTTACTGAAACCACCGTGGTCCTTATATACTGCATAGCCACTGCAAAATAGTCTCCGTGGGGAACAGTACCACAGAGAAAATACTGGGCTGAGAAAGGAGTGAAGTAGCTGGGGGAGCTCATCTCCTGGGCTTGTCCTGAGCCACATGAGTTGCATGTGATGCCCATGAAAGGCTGAATCAGCTTTAAGCAGCTGTTAGGTAAATCTCCTCTTCCCTGAGGGCACGCTCAGCCTGGGGTGGTTCTGGCAATCAAAGGCTCCTCTCTTCTCTTCCCTCGGTTGAGGGCCTTATCATCAGCATCTCAGTAGGGAGTGGATCTTCTGCTTAATAGAAACAAAGGCTTGGCTTTGATCATATGGTCTGGACTTATCTTCCTCTGTCAGGCAACTGTTTTTATTTATCGCTGCCTTCTTAAATGCCATTATCTCAATCACAACAATATTCATTTAAATACCTGTGCAGAAAGGCAAATTATTTTCCAAAAGTAGCAATCTGATATTAAGTTTAGGAAAACATGTAATCAAAAGCTTTTCAGACACTATACGTTTGGCACTGATTAAGAAATATTATTTATAGTGCCAAAATTAGGCTGGATATTAGAAAGAAATTCTTTACAGAGAGAGTGATCAGGCATTGGAATGGCCTGCCCAGGGAGGTAGTGGACTCGCCGTCCCTAGAGGTTTTTAAACTGAGATTGGACATGGCACTTAGTGCCATGATCTAGTAAACGGACTAGAGTTGGACCAAGGGTTGGACTCGATGATCTCTGAGGTCTCTTCCAACCCAGTCGATTCTGTGATTCTGTGAAAAGGTAATCAGTGATAAAAGGTATCTTTATTCCCATGTTATAAATGAGGTAATTGAGGCATGGAAGAATTAAGTGACTTGTTCAGGGTTTTATTAAAAGCCTTGGCCATGGCTAGGAGTGGACACATTACTAACTCCAGCACCAAGCCTTTTTAGTGTCTTTACTACTTTTTCCTGACAAAAATTCAGCCTCCATTGAAGATAGGAAAATTCTGTGATAACAACTTCAGAAAGTTTCCCATAAGCAGCAAACTATCAAATCCTGTGGATTTGCATCTTGATAGCCAAACTTCTCATCCTCAGCAGGCTCCCATGACACCAGCACCCTTCTTCCTCCCAGCTCCTTCCCACATCTGCTTGTCCCCCTGGGCACAGCCAGAGCCCTGGCAGCTCTGCTGCTGCCAGAGAGCTGCTGGCGATATCCATCCTTCTCTTGGGGAAGGAGGTGACTTTGGGTCTCTCTCTTCTGCACAGCAGCCGACCTTCATGGGAAACTCATCGGGAGAGTTGCCTCTTGGCAAGCCCTTCTTTGAAATGTGGTTGGATATGTTCAATGGTACCTGAGAGATTCCAGCAGGCTAAAGCACCATCAGGATTGAGCTCAAGTGCCTGACACTGCCTGGAGTGGTGGGAAGCACTGCAGATATCCCATTCAGCAAGCTGCTAAGAGGTGTGTTTTGTAAATAGTGTGGTTTACTAGCGCTGGCCCTGTTTATCTTCCAGGAGATGGCAGCAGGGACTGACCTCTGTTGTGGCACTGCTCCGTGGATGCTGATCAGCGGTGTCAGCTCCCCAGTGTGTGTGTCACTGCCCGGAGGCCACAAAGCCATGACTACCCTCAGCCACAGGCTGGTGGCCATGTGGTAGAGTGCCACCTTTTCCCAGCACAGCCCCTGGGGCAAGCTTCTAGCTGCTCTGAGGTTTACCTCCCACCTTTGCAGGAGTGGCAATAAATTGCACTGACAACCAGGATTTTAATAGAAGTCATTAAAAGGCTACTAATTATACAGTTGTTTTCACTGCTTTTCATAGATTGTCTTGTTTACTGGCTGAGACAACAATACTGATAGGGTATATACAAAAGGGGGAAAGCAGCTCGGATTTATCAGCCTGCTCAGCCATGGACCACTGTCCCAGCAGAACACATACTCTCTTCAATTGTATTAGTATTACCTATACCGGCTAAAGGGTTACAGTTACAGGTACTCTGATGTCTTTTTCCCTTGTATATCATTCTACGTGGTTAATTATATACGTTAGTCTGCCTGATGTGGGAAGCACAGCAGAGTGTGCCCTGGCTGTTATGAAAGAACCAGGACATTTAAACTAAGTAATACAGCCTGAGCAAGAAGCCTCAAAAAATTCACATTTCCTTCTTTTTGCACACTTCAGTAGTGACTGTAATTGCAGTAGCTAGGGGCAGGGAAAGTTGATTGCCAAAAACTTGAAAAACATTAAAACAGAAAACTGTGACCTGGCACCTGAGAAGCTGGGAATGATGGATCAAGATCCATACATAGAATTAAACTACAGAACAACTATGAGACATCTCTGAAATGACCATGGAAAAGGCAAACCATGACCATGGATGCATCTACTGAGGTACGTCCAGGAGACAGAGGGAAATGTGAACACCATACTGCAAGGCCTTGCTTATGCATCCTCTGAAATCCTAAACATGACTCTTTTCACCTGTATACATGCAGTGTGATTTCATACTAAAACACGTAAAGAGACGAACTACCATAACATTTCAGGCATGGCAGCAGAAACTCCAGCTTCAGGCAAAAGAAGTCCATAAAATGCAATTTGTACAGCCTGGCCATGTGAAGCTTTATCTCCTTATCTTCTTTTATCTTTTATCTATTTATCATCTTCTTTTCCTCATTTTCTCATTTGTTCTTCCACTGATTTCTCTCTGTCTCTCCTCTTCCATCCCTGCCACCTCCTCCACTGCCATCTCCCCAGCAAGCGGTGCCACTGCTCACCTCCCGCTCTACCTGGCCTTGTTCCCCAGTAAGAAACAGGACAACCGAACAGCAAAGGGCCCTCCGTCATGTTAAGGGACCAGTGAGGAAATGAGATTCATGGAACAGAAAGTTCAGAGGAGGCCTCTGCTCTGGGCTGAGGGCAATATTTGGTGAAGGACAGAGCTGTATAGCCTGACAGTGCTGCCTGTGCTGTCGCACAGCAATAAGGCAGAGACTCAAGGAAGGTGCCTGAACTCCTCCTTTGTAGGAAAAAACGTTCTGAGTGAAAACGTGACGGGCTTGCCTATGATAGAAGGAGTTACATTCAGAGATACAGGTACTCCCTTCCAGTTGTATGTTTCTTCACTGCTTCTCACATATCCTCAGCACTCCCAGATTTGCAGTCTACGACTACCATGAAGCCTTCAGTTTAAGAGGCTCTGCCTTCAGTAATTCAGTTATTAAGAACAAAACAAAACAAAGACAAAAACCCTGCCTTGCCTTTGGGCATGGGGTTTTCTTTAATGTCTAGATACTTCTCAGATCCTTCTGACAATCTTGATAGCAATCAGCTCATTACTCATCTAGTGTTTCAAAGTTCCTGCCAATAGAGAAGAAATCCAAGCCTCAAAATTACGTAGTCATCCTAAACTGCATTACCATAGTTGAGAAGGGAAAACTAGTCTGTACCAGACCTCATTTCAAGGTGAACTGCAATAACAGCTCAAAGTAGCATTTAGACCCACAGCGAACTAAACTGTGGCTGAATGTAGTAAAGCGTGCCTTACAGGAGAGGATTGCCCCAATCCCTTGCCCCATCACAGCACCTTCACATGATCATGATGGGTTCAACAGGGCCAATTAGCTGTGATCTATTTCAAGGGTTATCTCCACATATGTATTTGAAAGACGGTTCATACGGAAGGAATCAGGTTCATTGCATGACTCCCCTTTCAGTTTCTTTGTGTCACCTGTAGTTCATAGTCATCCATATGTTTATCTTAGCCAGGTGATTTTGATTAAATGGAAGGACAATGCTGGACTGTGTCTTCTGTACAGTGGTGACAATAGACCCCCTACAACATTCTATCAGCCCCACCGCCTCACTTTAAATCACAAACGGGCAAGGTAACCATTTACACATCTGGGGCAGATAAACAGTTACGTCTGCCTGAAAAGAAGATGAGAACCATGAAGGGTCATTCTCAACTATTCACAAACGGCACTCAGTGCCTCACTAGAAGAGGTTTTTCCAGCACAGCATTTAATAGTGGGTAACTCTGACCTCAGAATATCCAGAATTACCCATGAAATTCACCAGTAACCTCAAGCACCTTAGAAGGGCTTGTTAAAGGCTTGCGTTGCTCTCCAGCCCACTGCCCCAGGGTGTCCCCATGTCACAAACAGACTGATCTAGTATGTCTTTCCACTTTGAAAAATAGTCTGTAATAGAAGTAGAAGGAAAATGCTTAGAATAATGTTTCTAACTGCTGTTTCAACATACTATTGTTTGTTTTGTTTGTTTGTGTTTCCATAACATTTTTAACATATGTGGCTTCTTTCTTAGATACTCCTTTCTCATATTTCCTCTTTAGAAACACAAGTGCCATTTTAGCCACAGTTTGTGGGCAAATATTTGCTTCCATTTCCTTTTGTTTCATAAATAGTAATGTTGGTTTGTAATCCAGTTTTGGTTTTGTTTTTATGTTTGGTTTGGTTTGTTTTTACAAAAGCAAATGAAAAAAAAAGCAGGAAGCCCCAGATAATCTTGAAATGCATTTCTTTATGATTATTTCTTTTCCCAAATACCTCGTTTATCCTATTTGTGTACATTCAGAAGTATTTAACACAACTGGGATAAGGTGGTTATTTGCACAGCATTTGCCCTTTTTTTTTTTTTTTAAGTTTTATGCTTTCTCCCAATAGACATGAGACATGTAGATATCAACACAAAGCCGAACAAGATCAGCTTTCGGCTTAGGCAGCTTGAGCTCTTCCAAACTGAATATATGCATAATTTTTGCTAAAGCATCTTGCGAACTGAGGTGGTTCTGCTGGCTGGGAGTTTAAAGGCAAGTTCTTTACAAGGGTCAGCAAGTGTGGAGAGTGCATGGCTGTCCTTTCTCTTTCACCCACTGCAGCCATGTACAGAAATCCACTACCTTTGTTCATTCAGTGGTCAAAGATTCACTGGGTAAGAATTTACTGTTGATGAATCTTTAAGCCATTTGCTGCCACTTACTGGATAACTAGACATCCTGCTTCATAAAAAGGGAAAAAAGAAGCAGAAATGGGCTTAGGATGAAATCCACAGTAGGCATCGCCTCAGGCCAGTGCCAGTATAAGAAAAATGTCAAGGGCAGAATGAACATTAAAGTTGTTCCACTCACTGGAGACTGAGTTCTTTGTTAATGAGTTACAACTATAAAATGCTTGTGAACTATACTGCCCTATTTCAGTTCCTCCTTCTCCGTGCTGGCTGTACAACCCTCTTGGGAGTGGGAGCAGGCAATCGGTACATCTAAATGAAATTGGATCCATTTGCAGAAGACTTCAGAGAGAAAGTGACACCTACCTGGAAGAGAGAGTACCTTTTCCTCCCATTTTTGTTTTATTTCCACATGATTTTGTTTCCTGAGGATGCCAATGATGATAGCACTGCAATTTGCTTAGTGAAATGAGAAATTTGTTTTGTTTTGGTGTATCAGCTGGAGAGTTTTAATTGTAGCTGCCGTTAAAAAAGAGATGGTTAAAAGAACATTAGAGGCTGCAAAGGCAAATATTTACAAATAGTAGCCAAGACTGAGAGGATAGAAACAAGAGAGTGCATTTACACTGCAACCTAGTCTTTAGTTATGCAAGAGCATACCGTTTTGATGGAATCGTTCCATAACTGGGAACTTGATGGCGAGGTCCAGTCCATGCGTATTTGGTCTATCCTCACTTTTCAGTCCCTCTTCCCTCACCTACTACGCATTACTGAAACCCTGATCCGAAGGCAGAGGTATTGATTTCTTCCCAGGCTGTCCTGCAGAAGTGTTACCTTATTATCCAAGCACATCACAACCAAAAATTAATTTATTTTTCTCAGCAGCTCTCTGGGAAGAAAATAATTGCTGTGAATTTCTCATTTCACAGCTGACAGCTGAGATGTAATCAGCAATGTCCACAATATTTTCATAAATGAAGCAGCCAGCTCTCAAGCAGGCAGTCTGGAAAAGAGAAACATCACTAGTAGCTGCTTTTGAAAAGTCTGGTTTTAGCAGCTTGTACAAGGTTTCTGTGACAGAGCCAAGGACTGAGCACAGTTCTGCACCACAACACCCGTTTCCTTGGCTGTGCCTCTTACAGCTCCTTCAGCTAATATGGCCAGGGTCCAACAGCTTCCTGCAGCCAATAAACCTGATCCATGACCAAAACAGATCTATGACGTCCATCAGTTGAGCTGGGATCTCAGTACAATACAAAGTGATCATATATTTAAAACTTATGGACTGGAAAGACAGCAGGTGCCTGAATTTCCCTTGCGTATAGTAGCTTTGGGACTTTGGCATTTCCATGGATCTCACTAGCCACATTTTGAGGTTGGCTTTTTCTATTTCTTCCATGGCCTTCTCAGGTCCAAGCAAGAGCTTGTCCAAGGAGCAGGGAGCCACCCTGCCTGTGCTGCCTGCGTGGGCAGGAGAAAGCGAGGAATGCTGCAGTGTGGCTTGGGAACAGGAGATGGGGAGATAACAGCAGCTGCCAGCGGGTATGTGCCATGAGGGAGGTTCCTTCTCCTACTTTTGGGGCTCTGGGTGGAGGACAGCCTGGTGTATAAACAGCCCATGATGAGAAAGGTGGCATTTGAGCTTTGCCTGAAGGCACAGCCATTGTTAACAATACTGCTGGCCTGTTTTCTGGTCATAAAATAAAGTAGGTCTTACAACATGACGAGCTTTATCATTTTTTGGATGCAAAGAAAGCTGCACACTCACTGCTTGGGATGGTGCTTTTCCTGCCTTACTTTGCATTGACTTCACTCATTGCATGATCAAAGAGCACTAAGAATAAAAATAAAAAAATATCCAAACCCTCAGCCCTTCTAAACTGTCTTCTATTTACCTTTTTTTTGCTGCTTTTTAAAGTAAATCTTGAGTGAAAAATGAATTGCTGCAACTCCACTGAGCTTTAGCTTTTCCTTCTGCCATAATGGAAAAGTGACTCTTAGCAGGGAGAGGCCATGGTGTCCAAGGGGAACAACATGTCCACTGCAACTCCCCCTCTGAGATACCCTTAGGAAGCAGATGCCAAAGGTAAACCATACAAAATGCTTGACACCACATCCACCTGGTTAACAGCTTAGGATCAAAGCAGAAGAGACAGCACATACTAAAATACATACATACACAGATGGAAAAGGGTGCTAGGAACAACCTAAATGGTTAGGACTATCTCTGTGCATCAACTATATTTAAATTTCAGATTAATATGCAGCTACGGTAACCTAGAAGCTCAGGGACTAGAGGAAGGATGCATTACCTACAGAATCACAGGCACTACTGATGTTTAGAAGAAGCTTGAGGTTTCTGCAGTGATATCCTAAATGCCACATGAAACTATTTCAAAACCACCCAAGGTCTGAAACCCATGGCCTGTCCTCCTGCAGCTCATGCATCGGTGGCAGAGTCTCGCTGTCATTAAAACTGCAGACATCAAACTGGCTGCCATGTCTGGCAGGCTGTGTTTTAAAAACCCTTGACATAGGAAGGTCAGCATGAACTAGGTTGGATACAGATGTGGTTATGGATGAGCTGTGAGATCCAGATGCAAGCTGTTGTAAAGCTAGCAGCAGATTCAGTCAGACCTTCCCAAGGCTGAGCTTAAAAGCCACGTGAAAAGGCAGATTCAGTCATTTAGCTGCTCCATCTTAGTGTGAGGCCACTAGGACTTGGACTCAAACCTCTAGTTTGAAAAAGGCCCTGTTGGGCAGCTGTGCTCAGCACTGGTACATCCAGCCAGCCAGAGGCAGGAGACTGTGAACAACACAGACATGAGGAGCCAGGACACAGGCACTTGCTGTTCCCAGGACCTCCAGACCTCTGAAGGTGGCCCTGGGTTTCTCTTATCTGGGACATTATGCAAAGGAGAAATTTGACAGAAATGGGACAGCAATGTGTTTTGCTAACCTGTATGACTGTGATGTTTGTCTTACCTTTTCTACTTGAGATAACAGCTCTCCTCCAGCAATTGCTTTTCTTTAGTTCTAGGTGGATTGGTTTGACTACAATAAGGAAAATATAAACAAAAGTTTATCAAACCAGTTTTCTTCTGCCTTATTTGCACTCCAGGTCTCTGCCTTTTAAACTTTTCCACTCCAACTTATGCATATTCTTGTCAGGATTTATCTACTTCTTCACAGTTATTTTCAGGCCTCAGATTTCATAGGGAGACATGCAAGATGAATATACAGCTATTAATTTGGGAATTGTCTTCTTTGCAAACATTGGTCAGTCATTTTACATGAATCTGCATCTAAAAATGAAAGGGAAAAAAAAGAGCAAACTCTAACTAAATTTGTATCGGAACTCTCACACATATGTAGAGAATGACTTGCAATTTCTTTTAATTTTGAGGGCAAGTTCAGAACATGATCATGACCGTTTGTTATAGGTTTGTGTCTCCTAATCTCCACACAAACAGGTTTTAACATAGAACATTCAGCTGGTCACTACTGACTGGCATTCCCTTGTGTTCTTGATCTTGGTGTTTCCTATGGAGAAGCCATCCCTGAAAGTTCAGGGGCTCAGGTGGCATTTAAATCACCTACACATAACTGCTGGAGCCAGGTCTTCTGCTTCTCTAGGACTCGTTTCTGCTGCCCTGAAATCACAGGAGTGCTGTAAGCCGAACACACCGGTCCCAGCTGCCTTATTCCATGCCAGGCAGCCCTCCAATCCCTGACCAACCCTAAGCTCTGAAACGCACAAGGACTCTTTGAATTCCTCCTTCTGCAGGTGACTCAGACGATGGGAATTCAGCCTCACCGTAATTCACGCTCAGTTGCCTTTCTAACTTGTCCTTTAATTAACTGATATGTGCAAGAAAACTGTTCTCCTAGCTATTCAAAATGTGGCTATTCAACATTAATCCATGGTCTTTTACTGTATCAACAGTCACCAGCAGAAATTATTGCAGCTACCTGACTTGGATCGGTTTGGACAGAAGTGAACTCACTGCAAATAAAAGAACACTGTTTCAGACCAGCCTCTCCTGTGATTATAGATTTAAGGCCGAACCAGCCCTGAGTTACCAAAATGTCATGGGATACGGAAGCCTGTTGATTACATGCAACCTGAGCTGGTGAGAGTGGTTATCTTAAAGAATAAAACAGGTTTGTTTTCTTGAGCTGAACTCTGGTGGGAGTATTTACTAAAACATAAAGCCCCAACCCAAACTAGTGAATAGCAGCATACTCAGATAATCACAGTATCACAGTATGTTTGGGATTGGAAGGGACCTCAAAAGATCATCTAGTCCAATCCCCCTGCTGGAGCAGGAACCCCTACGTGAGGTCGCAGAGGAACATGTCCAGGCGGGTTTTGAATGTCTCCACAACCTCCCTGGGCAGCCTGTTCCAGTGCTCTGTCACCCTCACTGAGAAGAAGTTTTTTCTCAAATTTAAGCGGAACCTCTTGTGTTCCAGCTTGATCCCATTACCCCTTGTCCTATCATTGTTTGCCACCGAGAAGAGCCTGGCTCCATCCTCATGGCACTCACCCTTTATATATTTATAAACATTAATGAGGTCCCCCCTTAGTCTCCTCTTCTCCAAACTAAAGAGACCCAGCTCCCTCAGCCTTTCTTCATAAGGGAGGTGCTCCACTCCCTTAATCATCTTTGTTGCCCTACGCTCCCTCTCCTCCTAAGCTCTGCTTTTGTACAGTGTTATTGAATATTGTACAGTGTTATTGAATATTGTTAACCACCCATCCTATTTAATTCTGGAAACAACTGTGTTTTACTTATGGGTGAAAAAAATACGATGTTGTAGTTTTGTGTTTAATTTTCTTCACCAGCAAAGCTGGTTGACAGGCCTGTCCGGAGCTGCCTGTTCCCACCCCCGCAGTGTTAGTGGTTGTGCCAACACTGACAGTGTGCAGCGGTGCCTGGTAAACTGGAACACTGAACTGCTCTTTTAACCGTGTTAAAAGACCTCCAAAAAAAAACCCAAACAAAACACATCCAGGGCCGTACTGCTCACAAAGAAAATGTAATGTGAAACTATGGCCTCCCTCAACCCCACCCTCAAAATAGCTCCAGTTCTTTGATGAATAAAATACACTGAGTTTCCTCACTGTGACTGTTTTAATTCCGTTTCAGGATGGAAAATGTTAGCACACCAGGTTTTTATAAAGAACAGAAATTCCATTTCTTTACTGGGGTCAATTAAACAATTCAGGTTCTTTCAAAGCAGTAAAAGCAGTATTTTTAATGGAGAAAAAAAAAAAAAAAGAAAATAGTGATTTTCAGTTGTAATTTTGAACCCTATACATTTTTTCCCCTCAATATTTTCCTTTTTCCTTTCCTTCACTTATTTTGTTGGGGTAAAGAAAAGCTCGAAAACATGCAAGTATAAGCTCCCTGTCTGACCTGTCATCTCATCTGGAGGGTTTCCCCATCTTTGGCAGAGCTGAACACAGGAGGAAGCCACGTCCCTCCAGCCACTCCCCTGCTGCCTCCTGAACAGTCAGGGAGAGGGATGCTGGCACCTCACGAAGAAACAAACACAGGCGGACCTGAAAACCTTACCTGTCACCAGCACAACTCCTCTCATCAGAGGAACCCCTGTTTCATCTTTTCCTAAAATGGTTTCCTCCAGCTCTCTTGCTCTCCTAATGGAATTGCAGGTTGACTCTATAGCTCTGTCCTCCAAAGCGACACAGCTACAGCCCCTCTCTCCCAGCCTCCAGCACATTTTACCTCTTCTCCCCAGAACTGCATGTGTCTCCACTCACCCACCCGAGACCACCAGGCACCAGGACTTCTGCTCGCCCACTCCACCTACAGCCAGCACTCTTGAAATTATCCACAAATCCTGGCCATTCCCCACCCAGTCCTGGGGCAGCAAAGTGCAAACACAGAAACACCGGATGCTGCAGCTACCCACGGACCCCCATACATCCACCTTTCCCTCAGAATATCCAGCATCCCTGGCCGGAACCCATTCCCACTCTGCTTCCCCAAAGTCCACAACTTTGGGCAGCCAGTTGCCTGCCATGGCTCTGAAAATATATATTTACTGCAAACAGAGGCATAGGTTAATATAAATTATTAGCAAATCTACACATTAGTTCCAAAACAAGTGTAAGAGGTCACAAGTGGAGCTGTGCAGAATTTATCAGCCAGACACGTGGCAGCAGCCTGCCTCTGCGGACAGCAGAAGCAATAGGTCCAAGTGAACGGCTTTGGCCATCTTCACTCTGAAACCTGCTGCCTCCTCAGGGATGGACAAAGCCCTCAGGTAGGAGTGAAGCCTGACACAGGCAAGGGACAAGTTGGGTACAATGAAATTCAAAGCAGGGAGTGCCCTGGGCTTTGTTTTGCTTTAAGACAGACTTGCTGAACTTGGTTTTCCACAAGTCTTCTTCCTTCAAGATGCCTTCACTCCACCTAGTTCTGGGGTAAGGAAAAAAACAAATCCAAAGGCCAAGCTTTTCAATGTGTATTACAGAACAGGGATTTTTACATGAAGAGAATTGACAGAGTTTGGAAGTACATCAACATGGAAACAAGGACCTTTTACCTTCCAGCAAGAAAAAACATCTTCCAGAGAAATATTTAACTGCCTCTGCCTACAGACAGACAGTCCAATGTGGGTGAGGATGTGCTTATTTTGGCAAGACGTTCCCAAACTGAGCTGTTTTGTGTGTGGTTACGAGTGTTGGATGCAAGCTCAATAATTTGCTAGTGGCATCTTGCTAGTTCTTGTGAGAAGGTTGACTAGGCAGCCAAAATATAGGTCACCAGTGGGTGGAGTTCACAACCTCCCAGCTCTGCTGGTCAGGATGCAGAACTTAGATCTCTCACAGAATCTGAAATAACCAATGAAGCCTGAAACCTTGGCCACTAAAAATAAGCTTTTAGGATGATAATTTAATTGGTTCCTCACATATAATGGTATATAATGCTCAGTCTGTTCCTCGATTGCCTTTTATTTAGGAGAACTTCAGGACATGCAAAGATGTGGGTCTTGCTCTACAGGGTTTAAAAGTCCATGGGCACTTGCAGTTAATAAATAAAATTTTCATAATTCAGTTTGAATATCATTAGTCATATATCCAAAGTGTGTCCTTCCTATTGCCCTCATGACAAGCTACTGAAATCTGATGGCAATTAAACTGGTAGGACTTTGCAGCAATGATGGGTAACAGCCATGTGGTTCTCCATCTATGCCTGCTGCTCAGCTTCCTGGCCAAGCATTTAGCAAGTGGAGTCAGGGGATGACACTAGTTTCTCAAACGGACATTTAAAATAAATTCTATATAGCAACGTGCCAGTCTTTATGCTTCCTGCCGCACGTATTTCAGGGGGAAAAAAAAAAAAAAAAAGAGCTTAATAATTTTTCTAAACAAAGAAACCAAAACAACACACCCTTTTATGTTTGCACACCCTCCATAGCCGCCTTAACTCCAGGCTAAACCACTTCTATGTATCTGCATAATCTTAAACCTTAGCAAATTAGAAAATAAATATACATGCATGCATTTGAAATAGCACATTCTCCCCCAGGCTTTATCTCTCTCTAACTGGTGAAGCTGTCTGACAGGGATATTCCTCGGAGTTTCATCACACGGATCTGTGGTGAAAAGGTCTCTTGCAGTGCAAGATGTCTCATCAGGATTGTCACTGGGATGCTTTGGGGGGACTTGTGAAACACAGCTGCCCTCGCAGAAGATTGCTGCACACAAGCAAGTGTGCTCTGAGTGCACAGGCTGCACAGACACGAAGTTATTGCATATAGCACATCTGATACATCAAATATCAGACTTACAGCCTAAAAAACCAGTAGCTTCAGTTGTCTCTGCAACAGCAAAACTGACCAGGCTACTTAGAGAGTGGCCTGTCTGATGTCTGTGTGAGATGTACTGGTAGGATTCATGAAACAAAGCTGGCAAGGGTATCTGGTGCTTAAGGCTTTAAAAAAGCAGGACTTTTTTTATTCTGACCAAGTAACATAAATGGAAGCTAGTGCCATAGGGTTTCATGTTTGTAGTCTGTTACCCTGTGGGAAAAGGATTAATTGCAGACAAAGGTATTTCATATAAAAGAAGCACAACTGGGACCAATGCCAGCTCTATATCAGGATACATTTTAATGTGAATGCCTGTCCTTGCTTCTGACCCTGAGTGGTCAGTCTGCATTAGGCATAATCACCTATCAGACTGGTCCCTTCGAAAGGCAAGGGTGCTTGGTTCATGTGCCCTAAACTGGAAATAAAATAGCAACAAAACAACCAGCATGGACTAGCCAAGTGGGACTCATAGAGTCATAGAATGTCCTGTGTTGGAAGGGACTCACAAAGATCATGGAGTCCAACTGCTGTTCCTGCATAGGACAACCCCAAAATTCACACCATGTGTCTGAGGGTGTTGTCCAGTCTCTTCTTGAACACTGTCAGGCTTGGGGCTGTGACACCTCCCTGGGGAGCCTGTTCCAGTGCTCCACCACCCTCTGAGTGAAGAACCTTTTCCTAATGTCCAACCTAAACCTCACCCGGCACATCTGCCTGCCATTCCCTCAAGTTCTGTCATTGGTCACTAAAGAGAAGAGACTGGCATCTGCCCCTCTTCCTCCTCTTGTGAGTAAGCTGTAGCTGCCATGAGGTCTCCCGTCAGCCTCCTCCAGGCTGAAACAACCAAGTGACTTTAGCTGCTCCTCATACGGCTTCCTCTCCAAACCTTTCACAAACTTTGAAGCCCTCTTCAGGACACTTTATCCTGTGACACCCAGAACTGCACACAGTGCTCCAGGTGAGGCTGCACCAGTGCAGAGCAGAGCGGGACAATCACCTCCCTGCCCGGCTGGCAATGCTGGGCTGGATGCACCCAGGACATGGGTCCCTCTTGGCTGCCAGGGCACACTGTGGGCTCATGTTCAACTTGCCATCGACCAGAACCTCCAGATCCCTCTCCACAGAGCTGCTCTCCAGCAGACTCAGGAAATAAGTTATTAGGCATCTAAGAAACTTTACAAGTAAAAACACAGGTGTCCCAGAAGTGGTGGGTATTGCAGGACGAGGCAGGTTTGCTGTCACTTGGGTCTAGGCAGCCAAATTCCACCTGGGTTGCACATGAGGCATCTCATGGCTTTTCTGGATTGGGCTGTATATTGAATTTACACAAGAAATCTGTGGTGGAGTAGGAGACTGACCTCTGATTTTCTAAATCCCAGTCCAGTGACTTAACCACAGGCTTCTTGTCCTCTAGTGGCTCTGACCTCATATGGATGCTACCAGGCCATTGCTATTTATTTCACTGGTGTTCTTCCAAATTAGCACAGATACCAGAACAAAAATAGGTCCTTTCAGCAAAAAATAAACACGAACAGTCCATAAATGTTAATGATACAATTTAAGTGTCACTGTGTTTGGTGAGTACATCCTCACACTGCTAAACGCTGGCAGCTGGAGTTTCTTTTTTTCTGAGATCAAACACTGGTTATTTCAATGGGCTTTGTCTCAGTAATCTATGTTAACATTATGGTTAATATCTGACAATTATGCTAGATTAACATCCAAGAGTAATGGAAAGACTGAGGTAAAAGTATTCGGAACAGACTCACCATAAAGTTCAACATGAAGATGTTCGCTGCCAAAGAAAGGCTTTCTATTATAAACAAGTATGTTATTATTAATGCTGCTGTATAACTATCTAGGAGTAGCAAGTGGGCCCTTTGCCACTTCCAATGTCAAGTAACTAACTCATGCAAAAGTCAAGGCTTTACATGTAAAAAGTATTGGAGCTTCTCTTGAAAAAAAAAGGGGGGGGGGGGGCAGATAAAAGAACAGCAAGAACCTGCAATGCTTTGCCTCTTCTTGTCTCCCCATTTTGATCCCAGCCTTTGTAGTTACCCCGCCTGTCCACTCAGTACATACATGCCCAGTCAAAGATCGAAACCAACAGAATCAGATTTCACAGGGTGCTCTGGTATCTAAGGAATGATGTGAGACTGAGACAAGGTACAGAGAGGAATTTAAACCTCATTGAAAAATAACAAGAAAGAGGCTCTTCAGCCTGAGAACACACAGTGTGAAAAACAAGGAGACACAGGTTTTATTTATATATTTATGGTCCATTAAAATTACATTCATTAAAGTGTGTAATTAAATATGTCCCCAAAGGTTCCAGGTTCCTTAACTAATGATGTTTCTGCCTCATGAACTACAGACACTGAAACACTGCAGAACTTCCACTGAGCTGCACCCAAGAAGTCACTGGCACAACACACATGTAATATTTTAAGCACAATATTCCACACCAACCTTTTATTTAAAAAAAAAAAAAAAAAAAGGTTTCTGCTGGTTTCACTGCTTGTATTTCGTGAATAGTTATTCAGGAAAGAGTTGTGTGTACAAATACAGAATCCCAGAAGAGTGTCAAAGGCACAATTTCCCTCTTCTGTAGTGTGACAGGTGCTTTGATCAGTACACAGAACCATTACTTTTCTGTGTTATTTACTAGTGATCAAATCCTGCTGTGTAGGGTCAGAAGAGATCTTTGACCTGTTGTTTACCATGATTCTTCATAAGTTATTTAATGAAAGCATTATACCACATCATTAATGCAGGATTTCCAGTGCGCACTGATGCCTTTCAGCATTTATCCTGTGGCTCCCAGACTCTCACCAGGGTGATCTGGCTGTCACTGCAGACAGTGCTGTCAAGGCTGCCACATTTCATCTACTTTGGAAGTGGATTTCACAGAGCCACAGAATCACAGAGATCATCCAGCTCAACCCCCTGCTCCAACCTCGAACTGGTTGACCAGGACAATGCCTGTTTGGGCTTTGAATATTTCCAAGGATGGAGACTCCACAACCTCTCTGAGCCACCTGTGCCAGTGTTTGACCACACTCACATTAAAAAAAAAATCTCTTTCTTAAATTTAAACATAATTGCTTGTATTTTAATTTGTGCCTATTTCGTCTCATCCTTTCACTGGATACCACTCAGAAGAGTCTGACTCTGTTATTTGTTATTATGTCTTATGTCATGCTATAACACAATATGTCATCATATTATGTGATTATTAGTCATGTTATTATGATTTATGTCATCTTATTATGTCTTTGTTATTAAGTCTTTGTTATATCCCACATTAGGTATTTTTCTGCATGGATAAGACACCCCTCACCACAAAAACCTTCTATTCTCACAATTTGTTTGCTTTCACTCTGTCAACTTGGTGGTTTCCTAACTGCTGGCCCTGACTCCAGCATGCGCTTGAGCTCAAGGGCTGCCCTTCTCCTTAAAGTTAATTGGATGCATTAATGCTTGATGGGACAGTAGCATTGTCCTTATAAACACATTGTGGGATCAGCTCTCAGGAATGACATGACAAATAAGAATACTCTGTTTTAATGAAGTTTCTTTTTCTCCTCACACTGAAACCCATCCATCTTTTAAATACAGAAAAGAAAACTCCTTTCTCTTTTTGGCAAATCTTGTGAAAATGGTTCTGTGGGAAGGAAAAAAACAAGAGATGGAATATAGATGCTACTTCATCATAATGTTAAGCACTTGGCCTTGGGAAGCAATCCAATCTGTGTGACATATTGCTCAGACACTCTGTACAATCACTGGAGAGTGATCAAGTCCAAACACCTCCCCCTCTCCTCTGGCAACTCACCACCAGCACTATATGCACCCTGGTAGCAACTCAGCCTGCTCAGGTGTGCTGTTTGCCTCCTTCATTAACAACGTATGGAACAGGGGGAAAATTAATGTCCCTTCATCCATTTTGAATGGAGACCACAGAGCCTCCTTCAAGGACAGGTGCCAGAAACACCACAGCTGGAGCTTAGACAGTAGTCCTTGTGTTTTGAAGTATCTGTGTAGTCCACAGGCTGAACCCCATGTCAGCAGAGAGCTTTAACCGCCTGGGCAGGACACTCTGGGTGACCATGCTCTTTGAAAGCCGGACAGCTATTGAAATCTGCAGGACAGGTCAGAGGGATCCTCACCATAGCCTGGCAGTTGGGTTGCTTTGCTTATGGCAAGGCAAAATTGATGTTCAGAGGCTGCTTTCTGCATCAGACTACTTACCACAGGATAAAAGATTGTTTCTCTTCTGCCACTGACATGATGTCCTGTTCTCCAAATGCATCAGTCTTTTAAAAACTGGAGGAAGCCTCAAATATCCACCTCCAGCTGTCACCGCTGTGGCTGTGAAGCTTTCTGGCACTGTTCTTAAGAGGCTTCTCTGCCTTTCTCTGATCTTGAGAGCTTTATAAGCTGCATTGACTCAGTCAGATCCAAGCTATTTAAAAATAATGTTGTTTGGATGCAAACTCAGGCAGTTAGAAGCCAGGAAATACTAGATCTGTGCAATTGCAGTTTTGTTCTCTTTTGAATTCATTTTATGCTGTCCTGTCAGTGAGTATGTGAGGTACTTACTTAAATTACAGTTCTGACATTAATGTCAGCACCATCCTAAACAGGCAAGGAGGGGAAATAATTACAGTGGCACAAGCAGTCAAATAATTTCCTTTTCTAAGAACTTGCCCTTGTAAGTTAAATAACAGTAAAGCGGTCTTCCTCCTGCTCTTCCTCAGTCCCTCGCCTCCCTTCTCTCTTTCTTCCTTCCCAGCCACAGCAGCCCTCCTCATTGAAATATCAGCAGCATTTGAAGCTCTGAACCTTGTATGTTGTACATTGAACTGAGATTCAAGACTAAAACCAACCAGCAAGAAGCAAAGCTCTACTCTTAAAGCCATAGAGAGTTTGCAGAGCTACAGCTCAAGACTGAAGGAATGTCATTGTGAAGTCTGAGTTAATACTCCCTCTCCCTTGTGCAAAAGTCAGGGAACTTCTGCTATATGTGTTGCCAATGGCATACACAGTAATTAGGTACTAGAGCCATGGGCTGGGTCCACTTGATGTTAGTCTATGCGCCTCCTTCTGCATAGGACCTGAAGAGTTAGAGAAGGGTTGGTGTCCCCAGTATCATGTCATTCCTGCAGAAACCCTAACACAGAAGCATGTGTGCTGTGTGAAGGAGGTAACCCAAAATATCTTTCTTGACCTTCAGGTTATTTTCCCCTCAAAATACAGCCTGAGTGTCTTTGTTCTACATTAAAAAATTCAATGCTTTATACGTGGAGAAGAAACATACTCAGTTGACAACATGTGGTTTTCAGCAGTAAAGGAGGTCCTGGACACTTATTTTCCTGAGTAAATAAGTTAGCTAGTTTGTCTTACAATTAAGTACATACAGTTGGACATTTAAAGCACTTTCGTATCTCAAAATCTGTGGGGGATATTACAGGTTAAAAACTAAGATCTGTGGAAAGCCAGACAGTTTGTAAAAAACTAACGATAATATTGTTTAAAGAAAATTGTTTGTTTCTTAATTTCCTGCCTTGTGTAGATAAAATCTTAACATAATTCAGGGTTTTCATGGTACACATGGTTGCCAGCAATGTGCTCTCTGCCAAGCTCAGCTGTGTGACCCAGCCGTCAGGGTCAGAAGTCACTAGGACAGATCTGGTGCTCAGTCAGACTCAGTTTTCTCCTGTCCCTGGCAACTTATTTGTCTATGCTGGACATGGAGGAACATACTTTTATTTTGAGACATATACCCTTATATTAAATGCAGTCAAAGCTGCCAGTAGACTGAAACATGTTAATGGGGGGACACACACAGACATAGAGGTGATCACACAATTTTCCTTCCCCAGAAATGGTGACAAGCTGCATATTGCATGTTGGTGAAGAAACAGATGGAAAACACCATTGAAGAGGCTTAACATTTGATCGCTCCTTTGCTTCCAGGGGTGTCACAGCCAGCAGTGGCTCCATGGGCTGCTAATTCCACTGGCAGGGCTCTTGCCGCCAGCTCAGATACATCACAGCCATCTGACAAAAGGTGTTGAAGTGGTGCAAAATCTTTCTGCCAGTTCAAGTGTGTTGAAAACAAGTTTGAAGAAGCAGTTTTGTCCCTAAAGATTTATTTTTTCGGATCAGGTGTAACCTGTCCTCATCCAGATGTCACTAACATTACTGTTCTGGGTAACTCAACAGAAATACCATCAGGAGTTCACATCAGACCTACATTAGGGTGGTTATCCACCATTTTAATGAGACCAGAGCCATGTCCTGATACAGAGTATAGTGTCTGCCCATGCAAAGGATCAGAAAAAATGAAAAAGAAGCTCTTACTTCAAGCTCTTTCAACAATTGTCAACTTCACCTTTGGCAGATCGCTGAGTCTCTTTGTCTTCCCTGCCTGAAAAACTGGAACTATAATTACTCTCCCATGGAATGAGATAGGGATGACAAATGGGAAGTTGTAGCTACTCAGTATTAGTTCACATCCATTAATCTGTTCAGGAGCACCTTGTTAGTCTTGGCAGTCGCAGAAATTTTTGCTTCTGCTGTTATGTGTGTGGGATTAACTCTCCTGAAGTTAATAATAAAGCCTGGCTGAGTAGATGCAGAATCAAACCCTCCCAGTAATGAAACACCCCAGACTCACTCTTATAGGAGCTGAACTTTCTCTAGCCATTTTCAGCATCTTTGCAATCTAGTGTGACAAAATACACCTGTTTCACACTTTCACTCCTGCAGGAGCCCATACAGACCTAACATTTCTAAATATAACCTGTTTCCCAAGCCAAGAGTTTAATTTTCTCAGATCAGTTATGTCACTGATCTTGGTGTTTTCCTCCCATGCACAGACACTTTGGAACAAGAAGCTTCCACAACCTTTACCAGTGATGGAGACCACACACCGAATCATTCCACCCACTTAATCTCTGCAGTATCTGTTTTACTCAGCTGTTACTGAATGATGGCTATTTCAAACAGAGAATCTGTGGCCGTACGAAGGACAGTGAGCATCAGCTCTAACATCTTCCCTGCCCACACAACCCTGCTGCCTGAAGTCAAGCAGTCCTGTTGCACGTCGTACCTTCCAGGCTCCTGCTAGGTTCCATACGCTGCCTTTAGCATCCAAAACATGCCTGGCAGAAATCTGTTAATACCCATTTGGCCTCTCAACATGAGGAAGACATAAAATTGCAAATTTAGTTGCAGTTACATTACATTGTTTCAGAGAAGTGAAACATAGTAAGTGAATCTCATATATGATTCCCACTGCTTATAAATCTTGACTAGGTTTTGCCTTTTTTCTTTTTTTTTTTTTTTTTTTTTAAATATGTACTATATACCACCTCCCAAAATAAAGAAAATTCTCTTTGTAACATTTTCGTGCTTCTTGTAGGCTTCCAGCCCAGCCTCAAGTTCAGTAAAAATGCCTCTGCTTTGGTGTAAAATGGATTTCTTTTTAAGGCATGCATTATTTTCTGGGAAGAAACCAGGTAGTTTGCAGCTCTGGACTTTCTGTACATCAGAAAGGAGCCCTCGAGACATGCAAGAGGAGGGGGCTGCTCCAGAACGTGGATGCATGCAGAGCAACTGTGCCCCTGCGTCAGGGACAGCAAACTTCTTAGGGTGACTGGCATTAAATATGTTTGAGAAAAGACCGCAGCTTCTGGTTGCTGGGATCAATCCAAGTCTGTCAGTGACAAAAATAGCTCCAACAGTGCCCTATACTGCCCGTCTATATAAGTAGCTACAGCACAGGCTCAGGGCAGAAGACAGCACGCAAGTTGCGTGGGAAGAATTTAACTCCAAATGTGGTGGGGATCCTGGCTTCCCTGCAGCTCCAAGACCACTGCCATAGCAACGCTGATACCGCTTCACTCAGCCTTTGCTGCTGCCAGGAACTGTTGCAAACTCCTTTTCCCTTTTCTCCCTCAGCTCCAATCCAGACTTGGCACCACCTGCATGGTGGCCGCCAGGATGCCGATCCACAGGATCCCAAGCTCCCCCTCACCTCAAAAGGCCCAAACTTGCTCCAGTGTCTACACCCGGTTCCTGCTATAGTCACCTCACCCAGCTCCCTAACCCTGTTTTTCCTGGGGGGGAATGAGCGCAGGAGACACGATGTTTCTCTGCTTGCCACGGCTGCAGGGACCATCCCGGCCAGCGCTACCTCAGCCGCCCAAGAATCGTTGCCTTATAAAGACCATTTTGCCTCCAGCTCATGCCCATGGCCTGTATACATAAAGAGAAATTGAAATGTTCCAGGCTCCACTGTCATCTTATGAGCAAAGTAAGAGTACACTGCCCCACGTCTCCTTTTCACTAGACCAGCTGCTTTGATTGGGTTCCTCTCCCCACACGCGGTTTCGGTGGGACAGTGGGGAAGTGGCTGCGCTGGCCAGGGTGGCCATCCCAGGGATGGCTTTGCTCAGCCTTCACAGTCATCACTGCCCTTTTTTCCTAAGGTGATTGTTGGTCTAGGGTCTTCATAAGAAAAGACCTCAAATTCCTGGTACAAGCAATAGACCATCTTGCCTTTACAACACACAGACCATCCCTACAGCCCTGGTAACAACCACCCACATTTTGTCAGCTACCTGCTAATAAAGCTGCACAATTTTCTGGAAGGAGTGGTAGTGGAGGCTTACTTCAAAATTACCTTTTAGAAAGGAGTGTTATGACAGGATAAGGGGTGATGGTTTTAAACTAAAAGAAGGGAGATTCAGTCTAGACATGAGGAAGTGTTTTTTACAATGAGGGTGCTAAAACATTGGCCCACGTTGCCCAGAGGGGTGGTAGATGCCCCATTCCTGGAGACATTCCAGGCCGGGCTGAATGGGGCTCTGAGCAACCTGATCTAGTTGAAGATGTCCCTGCTCATGGCAGGGGGTTGGACTAGATCACCTTTGAAGGCCCCTTCCAACCCAAACTATTCTATAATTCTATGAAATCTCAGCCAAGGCAGCTCACATCTTTCCACTTAAAAATCTATAAAAACACAGAAGGCTAGCGTTTCACCCTCAGCAGCTCATCATGTATTTCAGGGCAGAAAAGCAGCACAGCTCTCAAACTATAACTCACCAAACCAGCTCAGGCTGGCAAAAAGACTGCTGCCACTGGGAGAAATTAATGTGGTGTAATTTCTGTTCAAAACAGTGTCACACTGGAGCTGTAACGAGGAGGGGAATGTAACTGGTTCTTGGCCCTTCCTATGCCTCCTTCCGCAATTGCAGTGGCTTGAAGGGAAAATTGGCCTCAAGGGCTTTATGTAGTTCCTTTCCAGTGAGAAAGATCAGGAAACTCTTCCTTTATTTACAGAAATTCTGGGGAACACCTATTTCAGACACAAGAATATTTGGCTACTGGTGGTAAAGAAATCCTTCTGTCCTACCAGTCTGTTTCCATTCACTCCTGATATAAAAACCTTGTGAAGACTGTGATCTAAACTTCTCATAAGCAGAGATTTAGACTTAATATGCATTATTCCCTTTAGCCATATTGCTTTGTGTATGCCAGCATATATCCTGCATTCAGTTCAAATTATACGAGTAGTGACCTATTTACAGAAGGGGAAGCTGGTCACCCAAGCATTTATCTTTTTTCTCTTTTTGGCTACATGAGCTCTTCTGACACAAATATGCTAAATGTTTCTAGATCAGTTGATTCACATTGAAAGCTCTGCTTTAGCTTCAGGCTTACGTCAGCTAACTCCTATTGAAGCCACTCTTGTTAGCCCATCAACATCATCATTCCTCAGCAAAGATGTTTCACAATAAAACACTGCTGTAACATCCTATATGATCCCTTCTGTGCTTCCCAGGCCACGATCTGCTCTGGGACTGATACCTGCAAGGCTTTTAGTGTCTTTCCTCTGTCAGGATGGAAGCTGTCCATCATCTCCCACCCATTTCCCAGTGTAAGAGGTGGGCACGCTGGGCCAGAAGGGTCCAGCTCCTCTCACATGGGAGGTAGCGCAGAGAAAGGAGAGACCCCGGAGGGGTAGGGAGAGGAGATCTTGACATGACACACCCTCTAATAGTCCTAGAAAGACTGAACTTGGTGCAAAAACATTTCTATGTTTATATATTTGTATAACATATATATAATATTTCTATAACATGTAAAAAGAAACAGACCAGAGGCAAACACTTTCAGGACATTTATAACAGACTAGCTGCTTCTTGGTTCAGTGACCTCAGAAGATCTATGGCATCTGTAGCAATAAGAAGGAGAGAACTAAGTAAAAGAAAAAGCTCCTGACTTAAAGTTGGATACTTTTTTTTTACACACAAAATAGCCATGTGTGTTCTGCAGCCTGGCAAAAGACCAAGAGCAAATTCTGGAGGACAAAGGAGATAAACAAACGGTGGTTTAAATTAGCAAACCACAGGCTGATACACAGCACATACAGCTAGAGCAACAGGGAAGGCTAAGGGAGAGGCTTCGAAAGGCGAGAAGACTGTTTTGCCAGAAGCAGGATAAAGACTTGTCTGCAGCCTGGAAACAAGCTTGGATCTGGAGCACACAGCTCCACACAGCTGCTATATTTGCAAGACTGTTTTCTGCAAAAACTTCAGACAGGTTGATGTGGTATGTGCAGTTATGGTCTAGACTTTGCAAAGAAAATCTACACGTGCTGAATATAGACTAGTAATATTCTACCTTTTAGAGTGGGAAAAAACAGTTATTTTGGGAAAAAAAAACACATTTGTAGTCATTTTAGCTAGTGGGAAGGGTTGAAAAACATGGGCTCAATAATAGGGATTCAATTCAGTTGCCTAAGTAAGTAATTTACTGCCCTGAGATGCCTTAAAGAATCCTGTCTGACCCCATCTACCGCTCCAGCAGGGCATGGGTCTCCTGTAGGCCCCGTGGGTACATCCATCAGTGTATTGGGATGTCAAGATACTCTGGGGTACCAGCAGCCCGTGTCCAGCAAAATGACCCTGATCCCTAGGTGTCATTAGCAGAGTACTGAAGATAGTCAGGTTCATGAGGACAATAGCTAACAACACTAAATAAAAGTATAGAATTATGGGGAAATTAAAAAACTCAAATTCACAAGAAGCAGATTAATAGCAAATTGATAAAATTTTGCTACTACTAAGTGTGATTTGAAAAAGTTAGCACAAAGTCCAGAATCCAACATTGTCCTACTGTAATAAAAATATATTTGTACTGATGGATCTAGATTTGTCCCTTGGTCACAACCTCGGCTCAGAGGGTTGTGATGGGAGGCACAAGCCCCAGCTGGTCACTGAGGGATCCCAGGGGTCTGGGGCAACCTGCTCTAGCTGACCCTGCTTTGAGCAGCAGCTTGCAGTAAATGATCTGCAGAGGTGCCATCCATTCCATGGGTGAATGTGGAAAAGAGTTATATGCTGTGTCTAAGTTATGATTTCTTCTATCCAAAAATATATAACACAGCTGAAGGGCGTATAGTCCAGGTATTTTCCAGAAACAGCATACTGAAAATGGCAGTGGTAGACAACAGACCACAGCTTGATTCTTACAAATAAAAAAAATCAAAGCCTTCACAAATCATTCAAACATTTTACTTCAAGTGCAGGATATTAATGATATAAATGTATTGTGGGTAGTGGTGCTAATCATCTAAGGACACCATAGCATGCAGATTTTAGGGAAGCCAGATGTTTTGTGAAAAGTAACTAAAGTAACTAAAAGTATATAGAAGAGCTCATATGAATGATAGAAAAGAAAGGAATACTCAAGTGACAGTAGCCTATAAAATAGCTTAAGGAAAATCTGGAGTGAGTTATACCAGAGGAATGTGTGTGAAGAGAAGAGAGGGAACATAACCACATAGAGAAAACTTTGCCATTCAGAAGGACTAGTCAGAAATGCAAGTTGGGATCTACGAAAAAAGTGAAGATTATCCAGCTATGGAAAAGGTGGACATAAACAGCCCATGACAGGCAGTAGCAGCTGAAAGATTGACAAGGATATGAATAAATGAGAAAGGAAAATTATCTAAGGAAGGACTGTAAAAGAGATGCAACCACATCTTCAGCAAAATGTTTTGAAAGAAAGTCTTGCTTAAGGGGATCTCCAAGAGAAAATCACAGAAGAAAGACTGAAAACTGCAAAGCCTCTAACCTGAAAAGGAAGGAAGATTAGGCAATGATTGTTCTCTCTATGACTGACCCTTGGAGAATCTAAGAGCTCATCATTCCACTCTGTCAGGAAGATAAAGACAGGGCAGAAAATATTCAGATGGACATACAAAATAAAGTTTAAATTTTGTATAGGGCAAGACTCCGAAAAAAGGGAAAAGTGTAAAAACATGTGCTGTCCATGGAGCAGAAAAACTGCCACAGGACACATGGCCAGGTTCATCTTCACATTTGTACTGAGCTTGCCACAAAAATGAGAAGGTGTTTGGGGACTCTGTCAACTGTTCGAGCAGCTGGAACACAGGAACCCCTTCCTGACAAAGGTCTTTGTGCCAGGACCCCTTGCAAGGGACAGACTGTTACCAAAACTGCTACACTGATTCTGCCTGTTGAAGACTATCAGAAGAATTTCTTAAGCAATTGTGGGTGGTTTATTAGCCTATTCACACAGTAATGTCAGATACGGGACCAGGACAACCCAGTGAAATACAAAGGACAAATTCTGTGGCACAGGCGATAAACAGGACATGAGATCAGACAGTGAAGGATGAACAGCAGTTAAAAATGCAGCAAAATGCATCTGCACAACAGGATACTGAAAACAAAAGTCATACCTTGGAAAAGAAAAAAAGGTAGAAAAAATTTTTCTAAGGCAACAAGTATCACTGTTAGCAAGGCTGGTATTGCTGTCTTCATTAGCCAAAAATAAAAGCCAAAAACAAACCCGCAAAAATGGATTTGATTTGAAGAATTAGGCTCTCAAGAGAAGTCTGGACTTTCTCCAGCTCCATTCAGCAGCCAAAGGTGTGAGCAAGATGAAAAGCAGAAACCAGTCAATGCTGAGGAGTGTCACAGATGCCAGAATGTGAAACAAGAAGAGTGAAGACAAAGCATTAGAATAGTAAGACACACAAAGTCCATAGCCAGCTCAGGGGAAACGCTCCCTGCCCCAGACCACTGCAGTATTTGCAGGAAATGCTACAACAACGGGGTTGATGGAGTGTTGCATATGGAAGATTTTCCTCATTCACGGTGTCACCTAAAAGGGGCTGAATCAAATGTGGTCTGATTTAATGGCCCAAACTCTTCCTGAAGAGATGCAGCATTTTGTTTCAGACCCTGCAGGTCACATGCCCCCAGTGCAGACCATAAGTCAAATGCCACAGATAAAATATAATTCACCAGCTTTGCTAAAGACCTTTTGCAAGAGCCCACGGTGAAAAAAAGAAAGGGGTGAAGATTTTCTTTCCAGCCAAGCTCCTGCATTTTTCCTACAAAGAATTAGTACTGTCCCTGCTCCTCTGAAAGAGATGTGACTGAAGGAACCACCTCTGCAGAGTTTACCAGGGCAGGCTAACCAGCATCTACCCCATCTGCCAGTGTCTGCTGTAAGTCACAGTATCTACTGGGACTTCTGGAGAAAACATCTGTGCTCATTAGCACTAATCTACTGCATGTTAGGTGTTGTGAGAGAGCTTGTCTACCATCACTGATCCCAGGGCAGAGGGATTGTAGCCACCAGTGCTTGCTGACACACTGTGCAGGCTCATCACACCTCTCTCTGCTCCCTGCTGCCTCACGTGGGTCCAGAATAGGAAGCTGATCTGTTCCTGCATTTAGTTACCCTGTTAATTTGCAAGGGTTTAAATCAGACATAGAGGACCCTGAAGAGGGCATGTCAGCAACTCTCTGAGGACAAGTTTTGCAGTCATGTAGGTTTGTTGGTCATGTAACAGACTGAAGACATCTGAAGCAGGTTGTGAGATTTTTGTCCGTGCTAATTCCCAACTTTGGTGAAGGGTAACAACCACAGAGAAGTGCAATTCTACTGTTCTGAGACCTTGAAAGGCTGAACAGCATCTCCAGAACTTACCGGTGAAGCATGTAACACAATCATCCGACACCAGAGCAGGGGACGAGGAACACTCTCCCACTTCAGAAGCAGGTTGCTGCTGCTCTCTGGAAGCTTGCTGACCTAAACAGCTGCACCTTGGTGGCCGACCAGCCCAGCGTTGGCAAGTCAACTGTGGGTACTATGGTGGAACATCATGGTCACTTTTTAAAGTACAGGCCTGAACACAAGAAAGTGAACTATGTAAACAGACGCATGTGTGCTTTATCCTATGATACAGACTGGGACATCGAGTAAGAACATCAGAGTAACTTTGTGAGTCCACATGTCCAGTGATGAAGGTGTTTCACATTCACTGCAGAGTAAGAACACCAACAAAGGGCTCAAACTGCAGCTGAAGCATTGCCGGTTGGTATCTTAGTTTGTTTGCAGTGACATGAACATCTGCCTATATGTTGCATTATGCATTCATGCCATTGAATGCATAATCGGAACAAGACACTCAGATTGGTAATTTAGTTTCTCCTGAACACGATGGTAGGTCCATAACAATAATAAAAACATTATCCATGACCATGATCATCAACAACAGCCTCCAAGGATACATGTATTTGGAGGAGAAGGAAAGCAGGGAGCAGCTATAGGGTTTGCAGTCCTCATCTTCCCATCAGCACCACCTGGTCTGACAGACACTCCAGGCCATGTGATGCTAGAATGTTCTGTGCCTGTGCTTCCAGCTCTGACAGCAACTGCATTCAGCCCCAGTTCAAAGGACTGAGTCTGCATCTGTGTTTATTGGGTTGCACAGGGTGGCCAAAAGCCTTCTGGTAATAAGTGTGAAAGCACCTTTGCTGGTAGGTGAGGGAGTCAGAGTAGGAATCTCTGTATTATTTTTATTTCCTATATAACTTGGCAATATGATTTTTTTTTTTAAGAGGGTAAAACCAAAATTATACTAGCTTTTCAGGAACACTCAGCAATTATTCTTTTCCAGAGTCTGAAGCAAAATTTTCCCTGTTGAAAATCCTGCTACTACTGAGTGTCATTTACAGGGTAGTTATGCCAGATATAATTTTGATTAGATTTTCAGGAACAGTCATGGTTACTGTAGTTCACAGTATGTAGTTTTGTCTTGAAAACATTGCAGAAGCATGAATTAGTAAATTCATTCAAAAGAGAAGAAAAATTCAACACGTGCATTTGTTAATTAAGAAATACATCTAAAGAAGGCTTGTGGTTATGTTTTGGGCAAAAATTTCGGAAAAAAGAAAAAAGACATGTTTCTGTAACAACCACTTGAGCAACATGGTAACTCTCAATAATAATAACTCATTTCTTCAGACACCCTTCTAGAAATACTAAAATCTAGTCACAAATCCTTCAGTCTACTTGGATCACATTACCGTTTACTTTATACTGTAACCTTCTACTTTCAAAGTTAGCAGTTGCTCAGAAACAAGGTTTAATATATTCAAGATCCAAATAGTTCATACTAACAGAATTCATCTTGCATTTTTGTTTTCCCACATGAACATTTGTTTGTGACTTCTATGTCTGTTGTACATTTAAAATATTGGTTTTGATATAAAACATGCATTATTTATGAAAGACTGGACAAAAGGGGAGTTGCTAGTATACTTACCGAGCTAGTACACAAAATATTATGGAAGTATTACTAAAATGCGCTACTTCATACTCAGATCAGCTTTAGAAGAAGTGTAAGTGATAGGTTTATGCAAAACTTGTCAGGGAAGATCTTGTTTCACATCATGCTAAATTCAGAATCCCCTTCCCTTGGGAAACTTGGAAGTGTCAGTATCCATTTTCATCCCTTTTTATCATCCCAAAGAAAGTGGACATTTCAACATTTCCTACATAAAACCAGCACTTAGTCATCACCAAGAAACAGGCTTCAGCAACAGGCAAGATGTGAAATTGTTAAAGCTGGTCTGGAGGAGGGAAACTAAAATGGTCAGAGGCTGGAGCACCTCTCCTGTGAGGACAGGCTGAGAGAGCTGGGGTTGTTCAGCCTGGAGAAGAGAAGGCTCTGGGGACACCTTATTCAAGCCTTTCAGTACTTCAAAGAGACTTATAAAAAAGGTGGTGAGAATCTTTTTACCAGGGCCTGTAAGTGACAGGACAGGAGGCAACGTTTTTAAACTGAAAGAGGGTAGGTTTAGATTGGATATAAAGAAGCAATTTTTCACAACGAGGGTGGTGAGACAGTGGAACAGCTTGCTCAGAGGAGTTGTGGATGCCCCATCATTGGATGTGTTGCGGGTCAGACTGGATGAGGCTTTGAGCAACCTGATCTAGTGGAAGATGTCCCTTCCCGTGGCAGGGGGTTGGACTAGATGATCTTTGAAGGCGTCTTCCAACCCAAACCATTCTGTGATTCTCTGAATCTATTAATCTATGTGAATTCTACTGCAGTTTTATTTATTGTTATACTAATCAACCAAGTTGTTTGTATTTTTCACCAGTGGTTACTCTCCCACACTCAAAGATATCAAGAGATGCATTTGACCGTTTAAAGGCACTATTTCAAGGTGCAGCCTAGGGAGGCACAGAACACAAATTCCAAAAGCTTTTGATTTAGGAAACATCGTAGTAGGGAATCATGTTGAAACAAGGCTAAAAATCTTTGTTTCCAGTTCAGTGTTAAACTTTCATTTCCCATTGTGGTGAAGCTCCATAGCTTGAAAGAGCATGTTGTTTCAAGTGAAGGTGCCCTGTTCTTTCCCACAGGCATGGCGAGCTGGTCAAACCACATCTTCCACAACATACCAGCCAGGGTGGTCAGAGGGAAAGCACTGTGCTACGGAGAGAGATGTAATTTCCCGGGAACATCAGCCAAACTGAGATAAGTGACGAAACAAAAATTGCCTATAAAAATTCCAATTTTTTCCAGAAAGTACATTTGCTGATGTAAAACACCACTTTCTAGGCAGCCCTAATAACTTCTAAAACCTAGACTTTCTTGACATGATTAGGAAAGCAGCGCATGAAATATGAAGTTAGTCTTTACACATTCCTACATGCAACTGAAAACTAGATCAAAACTGGGTGAACAACTTGCTATAAATGAGGTAGGAGGGTGCAGCGTGTCTTTTCTAGTACTTTCCCTTGTGCAAAGCAGGGACATGGGGGCAGAAAATGTCTTGACTCCAGGTTCATCCCAGTTCATGCAGTGACCAGGAGAGTTAGCCAGGCACCAAGAATAAAATAAACTTCACCCTTCAAGTAAAACAGTAGTGAACCTCCAGGAAGGCTGGGATTCACTGTCCGGTGTGTGAACTGTATTTCTGACTCAGAATGCTTCTTTGAACCAATTTTGGAAGCAAGTAATTTATATAAGTAATATTCAGATTTGTGCCAACAAAGCAACCCAGCTTTACTGAAATATGACCCAAGAAAGCCTCTTGAAGTGAGCTCAATAAATTAGTGTATTTTACGGCCAGACACAGCTTGAGTCAACAGTTTGTAGTCATTTACTCACAGTTCCACAGTCAGGACACCACTGCAGAAGGAAGAAAACAATAGAACAATCCTAAGCAAGTAGTATCCAATTAAAAAGGAATATACAATGCCTGTTGATCTGAAATGAACATCTATTTCACATTGGTGCATCTTTTTAATCGAGTGGGAACAGTAATGAACAGAGTTTTCTATCACACACTAGTCTATTCATGCTCTCACCGCATTGCAGCAATACCCAATTGCTTTCCTTGCTTTCCAGTACTGCATTAAGCAACACATGGTTTGTTCTCCCTTCCTCTGCCCCAGGGGAAGGGCTTGTAGAAAGATTTGCTCTGATAATTTGGGTGCTTTTCTTTAATGTATATGTTGCAATGTATTTATGTCATAAAGGCAGGTTAAAGAAATCTTGTTTGAGTTTGGATGATGATGATGATTGTGATAGTCTTCAGCTCCTGAGGGAGTTCATTCCAGAGTCTTGGACCAGACTTTGAAAGTCTTTAACCTCATGCACAGAGCACATTAAGGCCAAAGAGTAAATATTTCTTTCTTGATTTTTGTCTTTTTTTTTTTGCCTTGAGCCTTAGCCCGTCTTCTAGATCAGCAGTTTTGAAAGTGAGGTGTGCACACCTCAGGGGTGTGCAAGACAATCCACTGGAGTGCACCAAGAAAATACATTTTGTGCCATTAATAAATAAAATAAATTAACAATGTGTTTATTTTCTCTTTATCTCATCATTTTTTAAATTATATTTTGGTGTGTTTTATAATGTGCATAATACATTAGAACAGTAGTACATGTATATAATTTATAAATAAAAATATATACATATATTGGGGGTGCATGCTCAAAATCTTTTTACAGATGGGGCCACACTATCAAAAAAGTCTGGAGACCGCTGTTCTAGATAGCAGCTCCCTGATGATAGTGCACCCTAACAATACAGACTGAGATCCTGAGTTTTGATTAGTATTCATAAGTCAATGCAAAAAAAAACCTCCCAAAAAATATCTGTCAAGCATACTTAAAAGAAACCACTGCTGCTGTGGAGAGTCGCTGCAACCTTCCCATACCACATGGATTTCTCTGGTGCCAAGAACCTCCTGCAGAAATAGTGTGTACCTGCTGTCTAACCCAGAATTGGAAGGAATACAAGAACAGGGCACGACAGGTCTGCCAACACACGAGTCTCCCGGCCAGAGATGACTAAATATTGTCAGCTCCTGTTTGGGTATCAGCAAGAAACACAGAATTGCTCCCAGACTGTGCACTGAACAGACTGTGGGTTTGTGCATTCACACATAGGAAACTACAGTGGACACACAAACCCTTAAAAGAAAAAATCTCTGTGAGCACCTCTTCTGTCTTGCTGAGGTTTCTGGCCCAAGAGCTGATACCATTATGTTGTGTCCTCGAAAACTCAACCAAATTGCCAAAATTATTGTGTTGATGTAGTTGGGTGACCAGTGCTAAGTGCTCTGGTATCAGCATGTGGTTTTGAAAACATAGCCTTCCTAGATTAAATCAAAATATTACAAAGGTGTCAATAGTAATTTTTTAAATCTTTGTGTACATATGTGTCTGCAGGGCTTTTTCTTTGTTTACTCTAACATAATTATTCAACTATGATATATGCCTAATTTCTAGGAACACTTACAGGATACACTGACAGAAAGTCAAGTAGCCACTTTGATTTAATGTCAATACTACTATACCTTCATCCATTTTTTCACACACAAAAACAATTAAACGTTTTCCAGTTTACTTAAAACTTCCAGAAGAGCCTGAGTAGTTACACTGAGAAAAGCCTGAAGTTTTCCTGACTAAACTGGGTTTTTACACAGCATTAGAGTTCACATTTTAGAAAAAAATAGACATGCCTTTCTGAAACATCCGTTTGGCAACAACAGTGTTCCTCGTGGCAACATAAGGCTGTTAAGATTCAATAGATTAGGACAACAGCCCGTCCATACCACGAAGAGGAAGAAGAGGAAAGCAAAGAATATTGAGCAAAAATACTTCACACAGGCACCAGAGGTGCTGATGCTTCTGGGACACACTCCAGGTCCATGCCATAGTGAAGGGACCAGCCACCAGTGTTGAGGCAACACTTTCCCAGGCACTCAACAGGGTCTCCAAGACAGCCATGGGCATTACTACTATAATTATAATTTAGGCAGGGGAATGCAATAGGCATAAGTTCATCAATACTGGATGTGGGAAGCCATGCAGAGGTTCCCTGTGTTGGCAGGCTGAGGGCTTTGATGGTTGGAAGAAACGTCCATTGGTGAGAGGGATGGCACGAGGGCAGTGCAAAGACAGTCAGCAGCGCTTTGGACTCCTTCCCTTGCTGGCACCAGAAAAAAGGGAGCACTAGGCCAGGGAACGGCTGGTGAAGTGGGCAGGGGACTTCAGCAGGGACAAAACGGAGTGTCAGGGCCCAGAGCCCACTCCCACCCCTGGGGGTCTGGCTGCCTGGGCTCAGGGCCAGCTCAGAGATAGCACATCTGGTGACCTTGGGAAAGCTCATCCCAAAAGCCATTCAGGGAGATCTGTGCCAGGGCTGCCCCTCCTTCCCTCGGGACCTGCTTTGAAATTGAGTTTCCTCCCTTTGGTCCCTGTCGGAGTCACAGTGTGGCTGCCCGGCAGCCATGCCTGGGCAATGCTGGCCACAGGCTGCTGGAAGAAAAGATCTGCATGGTCACATCTGGCTCGGCAACAGCAGAAACTGCAACATCCTATGAGGAGAACCTGAGTAATTACCTTTGAGAGTGCTAACTCTCCTCCTTACTGACCTAGCATCAGAATTTTTGCTGACAGATTTCACTCAATTTAAGGAATTTTGGTTTAAATTTGATTGAGTGATTAAAGATATCCTGTACAAACATTTTTAGGAATCACTTGAATTCCTTCTAGCATATAGTCATAATTGTGGCTGCTATATAGAACTGCAGGATTAGCAAACGGTGCCACGATAAATCAGTTTGTGTTGTTTTCTTATTTCCTCCCAAGACAAGGATTCACATTGTTATACAAGGAGGACATTTTAGTAAGCAAAATTTTCAAGTCTCACTCCCATTCACCACTGCATGGACCCAGTTGAGATTCTGTAGCCCATGATAACTGTAATAACTGCTTGGTAATTAATATGAGGATGTTTTAATGGAGGTAGATGCTTTCTACGTACTTTGATAATGTAAGACAAAGAGAGTACCATTGGCCCACTGGCAGTCTTAGAAACTTGAAAAATGTGTAAAATCATATAGAAAAACAAGAGATGGAAAGTTGATATAACAAAGAGAGGGCTAAATTGGATTACCTGAGGTCAGCAGTCACAGGAGGAGGCTGTGACCTGTCTGAACAAGCACTGATCAAAGTCACAGGGAAAGCGCAGTTGCTTGAGCACCCAGAAGAGGATCCTCATTCCCTTCCTGATTGGAGTGTATCTTTCACAGCTGGTCCATTGCACATCAGTCCTACCTGCAGGCTAAAAAATACATGACAACTACGGAGTACCAACAAAAAAACCCCAACAAACCAACCAACATGAAATACCATCACTATACTACATATTCAGTCAGATAAAGGTTGAAATCCAGTGGCTTTCAGAGCTGACCTCCATTCAGAGTAGACAACTAACACAAAGGCACACAAAAGGATCAGAAAGATGTGAAAAAGAAAGACTAACAAATCTTAGTTAGAAACAGGCTACGTTACTTTAAAAGAGGGCTGGAACGAAGCAGAAATGCCTTGCATTTGCTAAGGTTAAACTGGCCCTAACTATAGCCACAGGAATACAGAAGAAAAAAAATCCCTCCATCTCCTGAGTGCTTGGCCCCAAGGACTGAGCAAATTTTCAGCTCCTGCAGCATGCTTCACAGCAGCTCTTTCAGTCCTACTTCAAAAAAAATATATCTCTTTAGCAAAACTCTGTGTCCTTTCTTCATGGAAGCACATGAAAACACACTTATCTAGAGGTAAACACATGTTCAAGTGGTTTGCTGGGAAAAAAAATATTTTTCATTTAGGCTGCAGGTGAGTGACTCAAACAAAAGCGGTGCTGTCAGTGTACAGAAAGAAAAATAAAAGAAACGTCAAAAAACAACTGTGCGAAGCCACAACATTGAGAAGATTGGAATAAGCTGAACTTCTTCCAAAAGCAGCAATATAGTTAGCAGTCATAACAGGTACAACAACAGTGGATAAAGCACAATCCATTAGTAAGGATATCTAGAAGCCCCAATCTGAAAAGACAAGAAAAGACAAGCTAAAGAGATTAGGAAAATACTACAAAGGAGAAGAAAACAGAAAGCAGGAGATAAACTCTAGAGTGCATCTGTCACACAGCAACAGTTTGACGAAGACAGCGGAGGGGATCTGTGAGAAGAAGGAAGAACACATACCCTGGCTGCTCCAGGCAAGGCGATGGTGCAGCTGGAGAAGGTTCTACAAGAGGAAGGACCCACCTGGGAAGACTGGGTGACAGGGACATCTGCTCACAGCCAGGCAGATAAAACTCTTCTCAGAGCCCTGTGTGCAACTGGACCCCTCTAGCTTTATTGAGTAAGGGCAGCCATGCACACAGCGACTGTGAGAAACCTGCAAAGTGGGAACGAAGGCTGGACCCCACCCGTGATGTGAACTTCCCCCAGCAGTGTCACACCAGTGTGAGACACAGCCCCAGAATGGACTGTCCCTTGGCCAAGGGGTAGCAGTGCCACCCTGCACCCAGGGATCCCTGTGCATCTGGCAGAATTTACAGAATTTACACCATTTTGCAGAATAAGAAGGCTTTAACACCTTTAGATGCTTTCAAATTGTTTTGTATTGCCAGAGAGATAGAAAAATACTTAGTATAAAAGAGAATTAAGCCAGGAATGTGTCAGAGAAAAGGCACAGACATGTTTGGGAGAGCTATAACACCCAGAGCGCAGGCAGGACTAAGTCATGCTCTGGCACTCCACTCGCAGACAGGTGTGCCGGTCGGTCACATTATCGTTCTTCCAGTTGTTTCTTAGCGCTCCTCTGCCGAGAGCTTCCACCCCCACAGCTCTGTTGGCAGAAGGAATTAAGTGAGCGCTCCCTCGCGTGCTTCCAACAGTCAGATGGATTAGTCAACCAAGAGGGTTTAAACCAACCTGCTCGCTTTGCCTGGAGCAAAAGAAAGAGCTCTTGAACAAACCCTTTTACCAGCAGCGCTGTGGCAGTAGCAACCGCAGCATCAAAGGGGTAATGTGTAGGTGCAAACTGGCAAAATCTTCAAATGCTGCAGACAGATCTGGAACACCGTGTCTGTCCATAGCTTTACAAGTACACACAAGCTATAGAATCTTACATGCACAACACCTGTCCATGCATTCATTTTATTCTGCAGCAAATACAAAGTTCATGCAATTACGCTGAAAATTCTTCTACCGTGGGCTAAGTTAAGGCATGTTATCTCATACTCGCTGTGTGCTAAGAGTGTGCAAGGGAACAGTTATCAGACAATGGATGCTAAGTTTTAATTCTTGATACCTTCCTAACCTACCTAAGGTCATAAGGTGTGATTGTGAAAAGTTAAATAATTGACCTGAAAAACGTTGTGATTTACCTTTCCAAATGTCAGTTACAAGGTATTCCAAGAGAAATAAGTGCACAAACTCAATCTGAATTCAGTTTACTGAAGAAAAAGCTACTGATTGTAGTCTAAAAATTCTGCTGACACTTTACAAATGTGTGAGTTTCTATTATTGGGAATTACACTTTCAAAAGTCTTCTCTAATTGTAATCTGGAAGCAAGGATTGTGACATGAACAGATATGCCTGTGCCATGTTGGACAGCAATGAAATCTCAGCACACAAACATTCATCCCAAAATGCTCAGTGCTCCTTCGGCAGCTGAACCCCTGCCACCAAGATCTATTTCAGCTGCACCTGAGCACCCAGCACAGGCATCACCTCAGACTAGGGATGGCATCAAGGTTTATGAGCCCTTCCTTAGCTTTGATCACTGTCTTCTCTCCCTACTACTTGTTCTGTGGAGCAGCACAGTTAGTACTATTAATACAAAGTGATGGCTTGTGCTATTTATTTTCTGCTACAATCTAATCTTCCACCTTTGGTATATCAGGACAAATGTGCACTCGTTCCTGCCCCAGTAATAAGGCTGATTCCTACATGCTTACTTTGCTGCATGATCCCCACAGCAGATCAACATATTCTGCAGAGTAATGCTTTTGCTTAAGAGACAAGAGAGCCCTCTCTGCTATCAGTGAATTTTGAGCTTCCAAAGCCCCTCAATAAGCAGGAGCATTTCAACTGAAACTTCATATGCCTAAGAATACAGATTTCTAGTAACACAAAAACCACGCTAGAAAAACTTGAACTATCTTTGAAAAAAGTCTTGAATCTTCTCTATTGAACCAACATCGATCACAGAGATGTGCTGAAGGGATCAGACAACATCCCACTGGTTTCAGAAGCAATCTTGGAAGAGTCGTTCTCATCATGAAAGTGTTTCCTATGTCACAGCAGGAATTTTGGCACACAGATCTTTCCAGATATCACATGCTGTATGACCAGTATTTTGCTGAAAATGCTATGATTGGCATATACAAGTATACACTGGTATACTGACACACGTGCTTTATCAGCAGTATTTTGCTGAAAATGCTATGATTGGTATACACTGTTTTACATATATATAAAATATATTTATATATGATTGGTATACAGTGAGATATATATGTACATGATGTCTCTCCTGGCATGATCTGTTTCTCACTCATTTCTCTAAGAGTTAGATCAGACTTTAGATATTCTCCTCAGCTGCAACACAAAGAGATGCTGGATGTGTGTAACAAGCTACCTGTATGGATAACACACCGTTCCTGATCAACGGGATACTCTACACCAGGCACCACACAAGTATGAGAATTTAATCCTCACAGTCTTGCACAATGGGTTTTATTACCTAAAAGCAAAAGATTCTATTCTTTGTACATGAGCTTGCTATTTGTTCATTGAAACCCTAATCCAGCAGAATATACAAACACAGGTTTAAATGTTTTGATGGAATGAGCTTGAAGTAGTATTAAATATAGACTTGATTAGTGATGATGTTCACCCACAGAGGAGCTTTATAAGCCATTCTTCCCAGATATACATACAGCTGGCATGACAAACAGGATTTTATGTGATGTTCACTCCCTTTCACAGCATTATGCCCATTTAAATATTTTTAAATATTGGACTTTTAGATCCTGGAAAACAAAAATAAGTGACAACTGATGCCCTCCTAGGGTGTCTCCCTTGCACAAAGTACTACCAGTAACTGGCATCTGCATAGTTTAGATTTGGGTTATTCTAGATTTGAAGCAAAATGCCATACTGCAGCAGTGTATATATCATGATGCATTGATTATTAATTCCGCTCTTTCATGTGAGGGACTAACTTTTCTTTTGCAGGAAGCCAAATCAGTTTATGATTCTTTCCCAATGAGCTGTGAGAGATTGTTGTGTCTGTAACATACAGGAAAGCAGCAGAAAGAACCAAAAGATTTTCAGAGAAATAAGGAAGCTGCATGTTTGTCGAGGGTTTAGATTGCGGGGTGACAATAAGACCCTGGCAGATGTATTGTTAACCTCCTCTCTCCCCACTTCCACCTTTTGCCCCTCCCTCTCCCCCCTTCCCACTCAGGACAGGCGATCGGGAGGGAAAGAAGGACAGAGAGAAGAGAGTTGGAAAAAATTAGAGATGTTTTACTAATGCTACTAATAAGAACAGAGAAAATAATGCAAAATTTACAAAACCAATCTTGAAAGTCTCAGCAACTGCAGAGCCGGCACCCAAAGTCCTGGATTGGACTCTGCAGCCAACCGGAGCTGGATTCAGTCTGTCATTAGCCCTCAGTTCACAGGGACGACTAGCAAGGTCCTTTCCTAATGTCGGCCATAAGCAGAAGGGAAAAGGGAAAGAAGAAAAGGGGCAAGATCCTCGTGATCTCCCACTTTTATATGAAGTATTCAGGTGAATGGAATGTTATGCACAGTTGGTCAGTTTCTTGGTCACCGGTTTCTCGTCACCCCTCTAGCGAGATGTCCATCCGTGCTTATCAATAAGTTTGCATTCCATTGCTAGGTTTACCAAAACATGTGTCTGGTTCTCCAGGAAAATGCAGTTAATATGAAGGCTTTAGCTGACAGGCAAAATCACTAAAAGAGAAACTTGTTTTTAACAAAACCAGGACAATGTTGTATTTGGAGACTTAGATTTCAGAGTGAACAAAACAATATTTGCTATCTACAGGACTGGGATGGTTAACCACTGGAGATAGGAACTTCAGCAGTAAACAACGACTTGAGAGAGAGTATTGGTGAAAAAGGTATATTAAAGAATTACCATGAGGTATACATAAGTGATTTTTTTCAACTATGAATCTTAGCATGCAGGTTTGTCAGGGGAACTGAAAACCAATGATGAATAAACGGCAAATTACTGTTTCTACAAAATAAATATATTTTTGCTACAGCATCTTAGGATGCTTTTTGAAATAGTCCCATCACAAATATAAAACCTCATGTACAACGAAGCAGTGTGAAAACAAGAATTTTTGCGATGAAGATTAAGCTGTTTCAACATCTTTGCAAATTACTCAGTGACAAAAAAAGTGTCTGGGGAGACGTGTGTCCATGAAGACACTCAGTAAAATGGAATTATCAAATAGACCAATACAACCTCAATTCTGCTGTGAGAGAGCCATTACAGAGCAATTAAATTAGCCAAAATAATTTGGTTAAGTTCCCTTTGTTGAGTGCACTGTGCAGGAGTGGAAGCCCTTGTAGCAAACTGACGAAGCGAAAGTGTGGGGAGCGGATTTGGGAGGAACTATTACCAAAGGTCTTCTCAGCAAACAGTCCAGGAAAGTCCGAGACGTTGTTCCTGAGCAACCAATTGTGACTTCGAGGTTGGCTCTGCTTTGAACTCAGTGAACTCCAGAGGTTTCCTCCAATCTAAATTACTTTATGATTCTCTATCGATACATTAGCACTCAAGGTTACCTGCTGCAATCAAATGACACTTCTTTGCGTTCCATAACAGGAGACCTATGGCTCACTATCTTACTGTCCCTCCTATGTATCTTATCCCAGTTCATTCCAGGACATCCACCGGGTAGGTTTCTTTTAAAAGAACAGTCCTGGGTGCAGGTTACATTCCCTGAGATTACAAGAAGTGTGCTCCATAAATGTGAATCCCAGGAGGTATTCTTAAATTAAACTTTCTGTATACTCTTAATGCAATCTGCACCAATTGAAACATACAGTGGGAAATAATCCACAACATCGAATGTCTTTCTTTATACGCAATATAAAATAGGTAAGCAATTCTACCGTAGGTAAGTGCTGAGGCGTGCTGCCGAATGCTGCCAGGCAAAGATCGAGCACCACGGGAATGCAAAAACACCGATACACCACAAAGCCCAAAAGTTTATGAAATACGCATCAGGTTTGCATTTTACGGAGGCTGTGTCATGGGAACCCTTTGCTTTGACGGACCCAGATCTGAATCGCTACCTCCACCCTCCCACCAGGCACAGCAAATTTCAGAATCCTTCAATTCCCATCACTCTTCTTCCACCTTGCCTAAATTCAGACCATCTTTGCTCCTCTCCTGGAAATGCTGCCTTTTAGAGTTTATCTGTTTCTCCACAACCAACTTAACTCTCCCTCTCCAAATTTTAGAAAGATTTTTGCAAGCTAATCTTCCACCAAACATGTCCTTTTCCCAAATAAGTCCTTCGAAGGATGAAAGAATTCTTGCTTACAGCATTATTTACAGCATTTTTATAGTATTCTTGCAAACCCTTCTCAAAAGATGAAGACAGCTCTCCCCAATCCCTGCATGTTTCCAACTCAAGATATGGAGGAATCTTTTTCACTACTGAATGTATCTGCATGACACCACGGTGACAGCAACACACATCCATCTGGAAGACTCTCTGACACTTTTTGTTATCTGTTGTACTGGGTCTGGCTGGGATGGAGTCAACGTTCTTCTCAGCAGGTCGCACAGGGCTGTGGTTTAGATTTGCGCGGAATGGTGTTTGCAGAGCATGAAAGCCTTTTCTGTTTCTTACCCTGCCCCCCCAGGGAACAGATCGGGGTGCTGAAGAGGCTAGGAGGTGACACAGCTGGGCAGACGGCCTGAACTCACCAAAGAGATGGTCCATGCTGTGTAACACCAGCTCCACAGCCGAGCAGAGGGTTGAGGGCAGTTAACCGTCTCCTTATCAGGAACTGGCTGGGCACCGATCTACCCGTGGGGGGTGCAGAGCAATCGCCTCAGCATCACTTGCCCCGTTTTCCTTCTTTCTTCTCCTACGTCTTCCCTTATTAAACCATTTTTCATCTCGATGTACCCATCTTTTTGGCTTCTCCTGTCCTGCTCCCGGTGCGGCTGGCGGAGAGGCAAGCGCGGGAGTGCCGCGGTGCTGCTCCCGCCCGCCGCGGTCATCCCGCGGCTCCGGTCCCGGTCCCGGTGCCGGTCCCGCCCTGCGCCTCGAGCCTTCGCCCCGCGGAGGGACCCGCCCCGCCGGCACGTGCGGGCCGGCCACAAGCCGCGCGCGCCGCCCGGCAGCCCGCGCCTGCGCCGCGCCGCGCCTAACGGTACCGCCGCGCCCGGCCGCCCCGGGAGACGCCGCCGCGCCGCTGCCGCCGCTCGTCCCGCCGGACCCGCGGGGTCCCGCTGCGCGTGCGCGGGGCAGCGGAGGGAGGGGACGGAGGGGGAACGGCGGCCCCTCGCGGAGGGGGTCGCTCCCCCCCCTCCCCGGCCGTGTGACGGGCGAAGCGGGGCGGGGCGCGCGCGGCGGGGCGGGCGGGCGGCGCAGGGGCGCGTGACGCGCCCCAGCTGTCGCGCCCGCCCCGCCGGCCCCCCGCCTGCCCGCCCCCCGCTCGCGCTCCCCCTCCCCTGCGGTGGCTCTCCCGGTGCATTGTGGGAGCAGTCCGTTGTTCATTTGCCATTCGACCTGATCCGGGGCCTGTCGGGACGGAAGCGCCGCCGAGCCGGATCCATTGTGGGGAGCCCGCGGCGCTGATCTAGGCCGGAGCCGCGGCGGGGGGAGCGGCCGGACTTGGTTTCTCGCGGCCGCCACCCCCGCCCTTCCCGCACGGCAGCCGGCGCCTCCTTCCTCGTTCCCGGGGGCAGAGCCCTCGGCCGGGCGGGGAGCGGCGGGCCAGGGGGGCGAGGCGGGCGGGGGGCGCGCGCGCCATGTTCGCGGAGATGAACCGGCGGACGCTGGCGTTCCGGGGCGGCGGCCTGGCCACCGCCACCGCCGCGGCGGCCGGCGGCGCGGCCGAGGCCTGGGAGCGGCAGGACCCCGAGCCGCTGAACGGGCGCGGGGCGGACGAGGAAGTGGAGCTGGAGGGGCTGGAGGCCGAGGAGCTGGAGGCCGCCGCCGACGACAAGGAGCTGCTGCTGCCTCAGGACGCCGTGTCGCCCCCCGCCGCGGGCCCCACGTTCGCCGAGAGAAACCGCCGGACACTGGCCTTTCGGGGCGGCGGGGGGCTGCTCGCCGCCCCCGCCGCCGCCAACAATGGCTGTGAGGCCTCGGCCTGGCCGCGGAAGCACTTCAATGGGCGGGGGGCGGACGAGGAGATGGAGCTGGAGGGCGCGGAGGGCCTGGAGCCGGAGGGCCTGCTGGAGGGGAAGGAGCTGGTCCAGGACGGGGGCTCCCTGAGCGACAGCAGCGACGAGGAGGACGGCGAAGGGGGCAGCCTGGGCGACGGCAGCGGCGCCGAGGGCGGCAGCTGCAGCAGCAGCAGGCGGTCGGGGGGCGACGGAGGGGACGAGGCGGAGGGCAGCAGCGTGGGCGCGGGGGAGGGGGAGAGCGTCAAGCATTTCCCGCTAGCCCGGCCTAAGTCGCTGCTGCAGAAGCTGCACATCTCCTTCCAGGGCTCCTGGCTCAAGGAGTTCCCATGGCTCTACTACTGCCAGGAGACCGGCCTCATGTCGTGCGCCTGGTGCACCGCCGCGGCGGCCGCCGCCGCCCCGCCCGAGCTCATCATAGCCGGCGGGGCCCTGCCCGGCGGGCACGACGAGCTCTGCAAGGGCACCCGCAACTACAAGCGGGCCCTGCTGCTGCGGCATCACCTCTCCGCCGAGCATCGCCTGAACGAGCCCGCCAGCGCCGAGCAGGTAGGGGATGCGGGGCGGCGGTGGGTGGGGGAGAGGCCGGCCCCTTCTCTTGTATAGTTACTTTATTTGCCCACGTGTGTTAATTTTAAAAGGCTTCCCGTGATGTGGTTGCCCGGCGGGCTGGGCTTGCAGAGCTGCTCTCGCCCGCCGTGTCTGCAGAGAGTGCCGTTTCCCGTGCGGGCCGGCTCTCCCGCTGGGTCCGGGCAGCTCAACGCTGTCCGACCCGCTGTCGTGGGGCCCGGGAGCTTTTGCACCCATGGTTGCGTGTGGCTGTACCTGGTGAACGTGCCCTCGCCGTTCGGACGTGACGGCTGCCGTTTTCATTAGTTTATTTGGTTATCTCGTGAAGATAAAGCGGCGGTGTGGGAAAAAGTTGCGTATGCGTGCCAGTGTTGCTGCACTGATTTAAAAGCACTCGTTACAACTTCCTCCTGCGGTACTGGGGAAGGGAGGGTAGTGTCCGGCTAACGACTTCGTGTGAACTGGTGCTTGCCAGCGTGAAATTAGAATTACTCTGCTGTTGTTAACGGTATGGTCCCTGTGCAGTAATCGGATAACTCTCTAGCCGAAACATTCTCAGTTGAATCTTTTTTTTTTTTCCCCGATTGTGTTGCTTTAGATTGAGCTACTGAGCAAGAAGTCTGCAATTGCTTGGTGTATGTTTGAGATAAACATGTGGTTTCCTGAAAGCCATGTTAATATGCCAGCTCTCCTCTAATGCTTTAGGAGTAGTGAAACTCTTCATGTTCTCTGCTTAAAGTTATTGTGTTTCTTAGCTGCTCTTATGAACAAGACAGTGCTAACTCTAGAACATACGTGGATGAAAAGCTCTTCGGGAATGCTCACGTTGAATCACCAGCCTTCTGCAGCTTTTCCCCGTAAGGATGTCTGCGCTGCGAAACTTCACTTGGATTGCCTGGCTGGTGATTAGCTTGTTTCCGCTGGCAAGTCTGTGTCCTTCAGGTTAGGCTAGTGCTTGAACTGTTGGGCTGAAATCGAGCTGTTAGCTGGCATTGATCCCTGATCACCCTCTTTTCACTATTCAGAGCTCAATTAAAACACCCACCTTGGTTGTATACATGTATCTGGAGTCCAAATTGTAGTGCAATACTGAAATTTGGCTTATTGGTTGAATACTTTAAGCAGCTCAGGGTACCTTGGACAAGAGCTGCTATTCTGATGTTAGGGTATAAGGATGACACGTAAAATGTTAGAGTAATGTAGGTTTTTCTTGGAGCTAGTTGAAAAAGGAATGCAAGTTTTATGGGAAACTACTGCAGTATCACAAGGAAAACCTTATGCTGCATAAATATCAGTTATCTAAAATATTTTGTTTGGATTTATAAATGCAATGTCCGCCTTCAAGATGACTAATACTATCTTTTCAGTAAGTGTTTTTCTAAGGCAACTACTGTTACAGACACCTTATGGCCGTAGGTCATCAGTTTCCTCCCATCTGGGATTTGCTATGCACTCTGCAGTATCTTAGCCCAACTTGCCTTAAATAACTTGGTTTTGATTTTGAAGCTTTTATTTTTAATTTCTCTTATCTTTGACTATGTTCTTTTTGTTTAATGTTATTGCAGTATATTCCTTAACATCTTGTTGCCTAGTTTCTAACTTTGAGTTGTGAATGATAACTCTGTGAAGGTATGTCCTGTCACTGTGTAACCTCCAGTGTCAGTAGATGTTCCTAATTTGTGCCACACTTGGAAGTTTCTCTCTCTCCCATTAAGCCATGTGTAAATAAAATGTATTCCAAGCAGTTTTTCCTACTAAACTTACTAGTTTTTTCTTTCTGTTGTCTTATTCCCGGTCTCACCTTACTGTCATAAGACTATTTAATACTATGAGGGTGGAAGTGGGGACAGAGTATTTGCTTTCATGTCAGAGTAGCCTAAAAGTTAATATAAGCGTTGATTTGAAGATTAACCTTTCATTGTCATGGGAATTTTTATAAAAGTGAGTTTCTGATTTTATACCATTGATAGTTTAAGAAAAAACATTTGTAGTAATTGTAATAATAAATGAAACAGTAGGATACATGAGATATGTCTGGCTCTTTTGTACTATGCTAGAGATACAGAAGCTTACTTTGTCCAGACTTTAAGGGGGCTGTACAGAGATTGGCATTTTCAAGTGGAAAACAGTGCTGGATAGATCTTTTGTGCAATTACATTTCAGTTTAGAATTTCTCATGAGGGAAGGAATTGCAGTTTTTCAAGAGTTAGTGTAGTTTTGTGTGTTGTGCACTTTATCACAAATCTGATTAAGAATATTTTTCTTTCTGTTTTTATGTTTAATTTCCGTATCCTTTCACACTTTTAATAACACTTGAATTTCTCTTGATACATACGTTTAAATTAATACCGAAACAAGAGCCCTGTTTTTTTCTGAGTGCCATAATACCAGATACTTAGAACAAAAGCAGGTAATTTGTAGCCTGACCATATTTCCAACATACATAATGAGGCAGCAAAGCTGTTTAGATTTAATGAAACTTGAGAGAGATCTTTCAGCCTTTGTCTTAGAGACAACACACGTGTATCCTTGACTTGACAAGCTTCAACTGCAGGGCATGTTTAGCAGCTGTTAATAAACATATGGCAGAGTGCCACTGTTCAAGTGCGAAAAGGAAACTGTAGGCGTTAAGACAGTAAAGCAGTGTAAGTTTCTGTAGGTCTGTTGGCTATTACACTCATGAAGAAATGAGTGATGATTTCAGTTTATTTTTGGGATACATTTAATTAGGAATGCCAAAATACATTGCAAGTGGTTGCAGCTGCTGTTAATGCAAGGGTGCTGAGCTGTCAGTTGGTGCTTCTTTCTAAGACAAAAATCTTGACTCCTTTTCTTTCTCTTCTAGTTTTTGAAATAATCTGTCTCCATATTAAAACTCAAGGAAATATATAATCAGCCTGCAACTACCTTATATATTTTATTTTTTTTTTAAATAATCAGGCTATTGTGTTGCCAAAATCTTAAGAAATAAACACTTACTGGGAAATCACTGCAAAATATTTTAATTCTGTGATGAATTTAGATCCATGAGATGCAGATTTATTGGCTGCTGGGGGTTCCTTCCCTCAAAGCTGCTGCTTAATACATTTTCTCTCTGGACATAATTTGAAGCTGAACTTTGGAATTACTGCCAGAAAAGCTTTCTTCAGCCTAACAGGCATGTTGGTTTAAAGCAGAAGCTCTCCAAAAGGACGAAGGCCTTTGATGTGTTATTTTTTCATGTGAACTGTAATTGTTTGCTTTGTGCGAGTGGTGATGAATAGAAGTCGTGCTTCAGATGTAAGAATTACATTATAGTGTTCTAAGTTAACTTCTTGAATTACTTTTAGGAGAGCAAAAGAGTTGAGGAAGTCGAGCCTTCAGAGTAAGGACTTCCATTTACTGTATTTTTTTATAGCATTTTTACCAGACCTTGAACTACTTGATTAGGTATTATGCACTTAATGAAACAGTTTTAAATTGCTGAGTTTTCTGTGGGTGATTCTATGGCATGTAAAATAGCAGCAGAGCATCATATGTGCAGCTGATAGGACAATCTTTTGAGATAATTTTCTTCTGTAGCTGCATGTGCTTAAGAAGTTCCTGATAGCTCACTTTTGTTAGAGAATCCATTTTCCAGGGTAAGAATTAATTTGGGGACGTACGGAAACTGCTGTAGAGTATGGTGTGGTAAGGGGAAGGGATTACAAAAATGTGGCATAACTACTTTTCATATATGTACAGCTGAAATGGAATCCATGGTTAGATTGGTTTGGGTTTGGTTTGGTTTGTTTTTTCTTCTTCCTCCCCCTCACTGTTCTAGCTCCCAGGAGACAGAGTATGCTGATGGCCCAGAAGGAAAAAGAAAAGCAAGTTTCTAGTAGCAGTTTTTGGTCATCTGTTTCTGTTCCTATTAGCTTTTAGGCAAGTTTAATTAGTGCATTATACATATGAAACAGCAATTTATTTTGGGGTTTGTTCAGATTAGTCTAATTGAAACTGAGCACAATATTGGTTTCCTTGAGTAGTCTCTGTTCTGTTATATCACTTTTTAATCTCACCTAGAGAGAGAAAGCTTTTCAGCCATACAATGCTGTAGATTCCACAAGTAAAACTGAAACGGTCCTGATTTTTATTCTAGATTTCTTATCAGGTTTTATTAAAGGAGAAGTTGGTTTGCTCTTGTAACTTAAGTAATGGGGATATTTGGTCTGTATTCTGAAAATGTAATTGACATCTAATCAAACATCATTACTTTGTGGTTCTCATCACAAAAACAGTACTCTTATGATGATGTGCCACGAGCATGACATAACAGAAGCTAAAACTTTTTAAAATTTTTTCTGTAAGGATTTTCTGCACCTTACCTCCTATGGAACTCTGAACTTTTTCAGTACAAAGGGGAGATGTTTAAAACTTTTCAAGGTGTATTTTTTTTTTTCTCACGGCAAATGTTAATTCTACTTGCCACACTTGGTTTACATAGGCTTGATAACTGTTCAGATGCCAGGGCTTTTGTTTCATTTGAGGTATGGCATTAGGGTTAGCTACTTCCATAGCAGCAGTTGTTTCCAGTATTACAGATTTAAAAATCTTTCTGCACCCGTTCTCTTTTCCCCCAACACATGACCCTATAGCTTAGACGTTTCTTGCATAATGTTTCATATTTTCACTCAGTCTTCTGGTCTTTTCACAGTGGAGACTTTGGTCTTGTGTTTCTGTAGCATGTTTGTGATCCGCACCTCACTTTTACCATGTTTTCTTAGAAAAAAAATATTGTAAATCTTGATTATTTTTATCAGCTTTATTGAATGCATCCACATGCTCAGTTAAAATGTACTCTGTCTCCATTCTTTAATCAGACGTTTGTAAAAAGAAAATTATCACTGCAGATTACTTTTGAATTTTATGTGGTGTTTAACGTGTTCTGGAGAGAACTAAATTGTCAGCTATCATAGCACCTACCTAACAGTGACTGTGTGAGATGTGACTGATGACTGACTTTGTTTGGAGCAACAACACTTTAGGGTATGATAATTCTCATCTTAATCTCATCCAAAATCAGTGTAATTGGTGTTTTGAAACTGTGCAGTGCCTTGTTGCTGGAGTGATGGAAAACTAGTCCAGATCCGAAATCCACTGAGAATTTAAAGAATGGTAGACTTAGTTGTCACTGATTGTACTTTCTATTTCAGAGTTCTGATCTGAGGGAGTACTTGGGTATGCCAGAGAGCACACAGGAAAAATTAAGCTGAGGTTGGACAAAGATCTGTTGCTTGTTTTCATATAAAAGCCCAAATGCTTTTATTTCTACTTCTTCTTTTCACTGAAGTGTTCTTCTGAGAAGGGTAGAAATTTAGAAGCAACTTGAATGTGACAACAAACTGAAATTTCTCTACAGGAGATGCTGAAGTGGTGCAGTTTCTATTTTGGTTATGCTGGGCATTATTTGCTACTTAGGGGTGTAAATACCGTTTCAGAGGATGTAGTTGCAGCCTTAGTTGTCATCCCAGTAATCCACGCTGGGATTTATAACTCGAGGTGAATACTGATTTAATGCACTAATTCCTGTGTGGTAGATAGTGATTGTTTTTCATATAGCTGGTTTCTGTCATAGTCCCAAATTAAGAGTAGTACTTTTCTGCAACATATACTTTAGCCCAGTATAGATCACGTGCTCATGACAGCATTAATGTTACCTTGTTAATGCTGATTTAGACCTGTAATGTTGAGGCAGTTGAGCTTCAGTGATACCTCTAGCCCCCCAGTCTGTAAATGGTTTGAGAAAATAAGAGAAAATAGTGACATACATAATTTGCAAAATCTCATCTCTTATCCTAAACCATATCAGAGCCAGACAGTTTTGAACTGTCCTTGTTCGCTAGGGAAGAAGAGTGTCTTAGAGATCCAGTGTAAAGCAGACTCTCTGTCATTGCTGCTCTTGATGGCAGCACATATCAGTCAATATGGTCTCAAATATGCCAGTCTGTGGTGTTTTCTGCTTTGTTCTAGATGCTGCTTTGTAGCAGCTCTGAATCATCGTTGTCTGAACATCACTTATAAATTTTCTAAATGCTCTAAAATCCAGTTCAGATCTCTTGTTACTTATCAGCCTCTCACTGTCTGATCTAATCTTCACTAACAACTAGTTTCTTGATGTTGGATTGTCTGATACTATTTTTAGCAAAATTTTCAAGCCATGTTTCAGATCACATCTTAAGAAGATTGTAGGAAGATGCTTAAGTACATATTGTCTGTATAATAAGTATGTACCAGTTAAAGGTGCTGCTGCTAGAAAGTTTCAGTGAAGCTTGTTTCAAGAAAGTCTTGGTTAAATAACATAATGGAAGCTTAAGTTTTGGCCACCTGCAGTATTCTGTCTGCCTGTAATGTAGTACAGCTATTCTAAGGCTGTCACAGTTAGAAAATAAAGAATAAATGCCTAATTTGTAGAACTGTATAAGAAAAATATCTGCTATTTGAAGCACTTCAGTGATATGTTTTCTAAAGAAAACACTAAGACTTAGATTGGGAGATACAGACCTAAGCTTCATGTATTCATCTCTCAGCATAAGAAAATGTTGAATCAGTTGTCAGGGTTCTATATACCCGTTGAAGTGGAGGTTTCTAGGGAGAAACAAGGGTTTGGATATGTGAGAACCATCTAGTTAAATCTTTGGATAGAGAGACTCCTGAATCTTTAATATATGGGGGTTAAGAACAACAAGTGCTTCACACTCAACTAAATATTTTTTTTTTTTTTTTTTTTTTTTTTAACAATTGGCTGAAATTTCCTTTGCGCTTGAGGCAATTCCGCTAGTTCTGGTGTTCCGAGTTTGGAGGTGGGAGGGTGCAGAATGAGATTGTGATTCTTAGTTTTCAGAAATACTTTTCAAAATTAGTTATTCCAGCCTGTCTTTATGACCAAGAACATAAATAAAAGAAGTTTAAATAACATTATCTTCTTAAGTTTATTTTCATATACCTGTTATAGTCTTGGAGGACTAAGGAGTGCATTCACTAAGAGCTAATTATGGTTGTGGTTTTTTTTAATTGCAGGAGTCAGAGCTACCATCAGAACTGAATAATGAAGGATACTGTGATTTTAACAGCAGGCCAAATGAGAACTCTTACTGCTATCAGCTTCTGCAAGAGCTGAACGAGCAGAGGAAGAAAGGCATTCTTTGTGATGTTAATATTGTGGTGAGCGGGAGGGTCTTCAGAGCTCACAAGAACATCCTGGTTGCAGGCAGCCGCTTCTTTAAGACTCTGTATTGCTTTACAAACAAAGAAAACCGTAACCAAACCACTGTTACCTATTTAGACGTTGTTGCTGTTCAAGGATTTTCTGTCATCTTGGACTTCTTATATTCTGGTAACCTCGTGCTTACGAGCCAAAATGCCATTGAAGTGATGTCAGTGGCCAGCTACCTTCAGATGACGGAAGTTGTCCAGTCCTGCCGCAACTTCATTAAAGATGCCTTAAACATAAGTATAAAATCGGAAGCTCCAGAGACCGTTGTAGTGGATTACAACAGAAGATCTGTTAGTAGGGATGGTTTGTCTCCAAGGGATCAGAAAGTTGCCAGTTTCTGGGCAACGCGAAACCTTACCAACTTGGCAAGTAGCATAAAAACTGAGAATGATGGTTACTCTATCGATGAGGGCCAGATGGAAAGCTACCAAATGAATGACTGCAGTTGGGTCCAGGACAGCTCACCTGAAATGGCTGAAAATGAATCTCAAGGTGAGGGAAAAGTTTTCGTATGGAATGACATGGGAGGACAGGGACAATCAGTTCAAGATCCTGGAAAAGCAAGAAGGAAAAACCAAACTGCAAAGAGATTTATTTATAATATACCACCTAATACTGAGGAGAACTCAGAAGATTGCTCGGTGTTGCAACCGTCAGTCCCATACCCAGAAGAAGATTTGTCGTTTATTAAAGAAGAAGCAGGTAAGTATTGCTTAATGTCAGCCATGTCATTTGAAAACTAAACTATTGAATAAAGTATGCGAGAGTGTAATTTTTATAAACAGATGGTGGATAGGATGTTTTAGTGAAGTCAGCACACCAATCAGGTCACCAAATCAGTAATCTGGTTTTCCACCTTGGCTGGAGAAAGGAATGACAGTGCTGTGCCATGTGGTATGTAACATGCTCTTTGCATTTAGCACTTGAGTTGGGGATCCTCACCAGCTGGTAGCAACTAAAACTACTATATTTACATTTAATCTGTAGCTACTATTAGGCACAAAATCAAGGAGTGATAACTGGTGGTTAATGATGTTAGCTAGTTGTAGAGAGTGAAAGGGCCTTTATTTTTCCCTTCCCTACACTAGCAGAAGATTTTTGTAGCAATCTCCCTCACTCATGTCTCCAGAAGCAGAAGTCAGCTTTCTGCTGCTGTTTATTGTAGGGGTATGTGGGAAGCTACAAAATGGAGTAATTCTGGCTGGTATAATAGAAACTCATGAAGCAGATTTGTTATACAGATGGGTAAGAGATGCCACAATGACATAGGGTAGAGGGAGTATCTTCTTGTTGAACTATTCTTTAAGCAAATCTTGAGAATGACTGAATTAATAGGATTTTTTCCTTAAGGACCTATGGTTAATGTAAATGCTAGAATAAGGTTAAATATCTGTTTGCTAAACAAATATGGTCCCACAAAAAATTATAAGCACTGTTCACAATGTAATTGGGATTTGGGGAAATACAATTAACTTCACTTTTTTTGGTTATACTATATGAATAGTTTGAAGTATATATTTGAAATGCTGCCACTTACCTCTATCTGTTTTGGATGAATTAGGAGTTTTGAGAACTCACCCCAATTTAGGAGTCCTGTTAAAGGTGGATTTGAGACATAGCTGGAACCAAGTTCTTTAGATGTATCTGTTTCTAAAGCATTTAAAAATGTATGCCACCTTCAAACATTAAGGGACTGTGGATATTCTCCGCTTCCCAGGTTCAAGAGGTAGAATTAAGAGGGAAGTTTAAAAAAAAAAATAGTAATTTCCACCTGTGGGTATAGACTATTTCCAGATAGTTTTGTATTCCAGTGACAGAAGAGAGATCTGAGAGCAACCTGAGTTCTGGGAGAGTCTGGGAACCTGTGTTTACTCTGGCGGCAGGAAGGATGCCTTAGGTTCCCTCCCACCCCCAGACGTGTTTACAAACACGGCTGACAAACCCCGGAGAGCAGCAGTCCGGCAGGGGGCGCTGTGCGGGCAGGTTCCGTGTCCCCGTGGGTTCCAGGGCCCCGTGGGACAACAGCAGCAGCTCTGGAGAAGCGGCCGTGATGCGGAGCTGACATTCCTTCTGTAGATGCCTCAGGGGCTGTGCTTATCTCTAGTCTTCATCTCTGAACTCCAGCTTTGCAATTCAGCTTGGGAGTGTGCTCGTGTGGATTTCCTCATATTCTCTTACTGTCTAAGCTTTCTTAGACTGCACAGGGTTTCTTCTGGCTGAAATGAAAGTAGAAGCTGTGTTTCTGAAACGTGCCTGTTCCTTGCCAACTGCCGAGTGGCCATGGGCACACAGCACAGGGTTAGATGTAGCCTTTCAGCACCTTGAGATATGTACAATGGGGATGGTGAGTCCTCAGCAGCTACACAACAAATCTGTGTTGGGATACACTACTTGCTAATATGTACTTAGTTGCAGCAGCATGAAAAAGGGCAGCAGAGGGTCTAGAGCAGGAGCTGAGGACCTGTATATAATTGTACAAAAATCAAATTTCTGACACAATTTAGTATGTGATTTCTGTTTCTGATTTATGTGGTGCAGATATTCAAACTCTTTTACTGTTGGAAGTATGAACAGAGAATATGTCTACTAAATTATGTCCCCAGCAACAGAAATGAATACTTGTTTATGTTCTGTAGAATTTGAATATCTGCTGTGGAGCTTTCTTGAAGAAATAATGGAGGATATGGGCAGTGTAGTAATGATTAAATAAGTTGAGTCCTTGTTCATTTTTTTGGACAGAAGCACCAAGGTTTCCAGTAACTTGTTGTGCTAAAGAATTAAATTACAAAATACGTTCATGCAACATCTTGATGAAAAAAGCTATGTTAGAGTCTAGGGGCACACTGAATTTGTGCTCTGTCTGTCTGAAACCATTGAAAATTCTGTGATGGGGGGTTGGTGGTATTTTATTGAACTATAAAATAATGTCATCTAATTATCTCTTTGGTGCTTTCAGAGCACAACATAAGTGATCCCAAGTAAATAATTACATTTTCTGTCCCTGGTAGAACTATTTTGGAAGCAATGTCTATTAAGACCTTTACTTTCATGAAGTTTTTTATGTGCATTCACACTGTTTGAAACAAGGGCAGATATTGGAAGCAGGGCTTCATATAGCTTACTTCCGCCCATAGCTTGTGCTTCAGCATTTGTTGGCTTTTCCTTACTGCTGGCTAGCTTTTGCTTTGCTCTGTAGGTAAATTCCACTCTTAAACATTGTTCTTCCATTTTTTCCCTCTGTGCCCAAAGAAAGGCGGAAGGGGAAGGAATGGAGAATTGGAAGAATGACAAGAATGAATTGTAGAGTAACCTGCAGGTTATAATGTAACTACTTAGTTGTGGATTAAATTTCTTGAGGAGATGAAGAACTATAAAAAATAATAGGCACTGAGAGTTAAAAATGCATAAGGAAATGTCTTCTGGAATAGATGTGAGACAATGCTGTGAGAAGAAAAAAGGAAGAAGAGTAAATTCTTATGACAAAAGCTAAGGAGTGGGATGTCTCTTTGGTTGCTAGAAGAGAATGAGCTACTACTATTACACTTTGTCATGTGCTGACGGTGATAACCAACACCGGCTGTGGTCATGAGATGTCCAGTTACATGCAAAGTGAGTTGCTGTGTGCTTGATTATGGTTTTGGGTTGTCTGGTGTTTTCGTGAGGAGAAAGAAATACCATAGATATGATGGAAGGGGAACCTACTTAAGAACACTTCTCTCACTACAAAAATATACCCTGAAAGCCACTACCTTGAATTCTATAGTGAATGGACTTTCCACTTGGGTATTGCTAGGTAAGTGTTCTGGTTTTGCTGGGATCAGTTTGAGTATTAGCTAATCAACAACAAAAGCTTTCTGAACCATCTGCTACCCCCTTGTCCCAGTAAAGCAAACATGTCAAACTGCTCTTTGCTGGACGTGAGTTTTCCTACAGGTATTCTTACTAAAGCTTTCAAGCTTTCTGCAGTTGTGGTTATATTAACTGAAGTATCTGTGTTTCTTCACACTCAATGTTACTGTGTCTCTTACTATTTTTCTTTCTAGTTGATAATTTTCTAAAAAATGTCTTTACTGTTTACAGCCATGGTGCATGTGACAATTAACCATTTACCATAGTGAAAATAACAGTGCAGTCAATTAGCATCTTAGTCAGTTTCTGGTTCATAAAAGCTCAGTGATTCTAATTCATTATATTCCTAATGTTTGTTCATAGGGGTATTTTTTTGTAAAATTTATCGCTTCTTGAATTTGTTTTTCATTTGGGGCTGGCTTTTGTAGTGCAAGTGTTATATCCTCAGGCTTCAGAACACAAGTGTGAAGTATTGTTTATGCTTTCCAGGGCTGACCATGTTGATTCTTAGAGAGACTTGTATGTAATATCCTGATAGCTTTATGAAGCTACCACTGGATTATTTGTTACCATTATTTTCCAGCTAGATATTGCTGTGTCGTATATTGTGTTGGTTGTGAGGGAGAGGATAACAAGGCCAGGATGAAACTAGCCCTTTTGTGGAACAAGACGTTTTCTGGATGATTTTGTAGGGGTTCTTAAGGAATTTAATGCAGCTTGCCAAAGAAGCAGTTACTTTTTGGAAGGATACAAGCAGCAGCTAAACCTGCTTTAGAAAATGTGGTGCTGGCCCACAGTTTTCCTCATGATGTATGGGAGCAGCATAAAACAACTTGATCAAGACTTTAACAATAAAGACAGGTAACTTTGACGAAATCAAGATTGATGGACTTGTCTGGGCATGTATATATTTCTTGTAGGGGTGACCCTTCACTTGACTGAGTTACGGAAGAAAAAACAAAAAGTAGTATAAGAAAATTAAGCTGTTTTTTTTTCCTACTCTTCCATGGTAGTATGAGTCTCAGATCTTTCTTGGATCTCCAGCTGACACCCTGATTGAAAGATTTAAATTGTTTAGTGGACCTTTAACTGCTTTATTTGCCCCAGTCTCTATGAAACCTGGTATTGAAGACCCCACAGGTTTTTAGCAGTCATATAACGAGAGTATAACATCTAAGGGTTGACCTGTTTCCTATTTGTTAAATTTACCTCTCCTCAGGATGATTCTGGAGACAAAGTAGATCCTCTCATTCTTGTGGTGTGGTCAGCCACTGACCTTGCAACTTTAAGGTGTTCTGCATATTACTGTTGTGTTGTGGTGGTGTTTGTTTCTTGTTGTTGCTGGGGGTTTGTATGTTGGGGTTTTTTGTAACAGAAAGAGAAAAAAGCACGCAAGGTAGGTTGATTGGGGAGGAAGGTTATGTGGTATCTACAGACTTTTTCTGCCTGAAAGATATTTTTTTTTCTCAGTCTGATGGAAGTGCAGGCAATACATTCACTTTTAAAAATTATTGATCCAAAGTGCCAATTTGATTTTTCTGCTGCCTCATTTATGAAATAGTGATGATGATGGCTGCAGATCCCTAAATAAAGAATACCAGGGGCTGTGTTTCTTCTTGATTCATATGGTGAGCATAACTCTGGCTACAAAAGTTAGCTGTGCTATTTCTTCAGCTGGTTTCCCTCCTGCTTCTCAAAGATATAGCTCAGTAAATAAAATCTAATTAATTTTATCATATGCTGAGCAGTGAAAGTGTTCTTACTCCAGATGTTTTAGATCCTTTTGGTTTGTAGCTGATTTTCAGAGTAGTGTGGAGCTTTTCTAAACTATCATGATTAGAATACAACTTACTTTAAAAAGATATTTTTTTCCCAGATAGTAATTTCTCTAGAAAGTGAAGTCCTGTTTTTATCCACAGCCCATTTATCTCCTACATGCTTGTCTTCACATGCCTACCCATTCCCATGTGATATTTATGAACTTTAAAGGCCACTAAAGGACTTTTTAAAAAATATCCTTTATGCTTTAGCTGACATATGGTATAGAAATACAACGTTCATATTTAACCTGTAGGTTTTCTGTGTTGGTGAGCCTGTTTGATTTAGTTACACCACTGTAACTCCCTGTGAGAGCACTCTTATGCTAGGGTGACTTTGTCATGTAAGAGTTTATGGAAGTATAAATCGATCAATTGCTGTTCAATTATTCTGGGTTTCTAGGTTCTCTGTCCTTGCAGAGTTGTTTTGCTCACTGCCCAATCATTTACTCTATGTGCACATTCTGGAATTCTTGTGTATGGAACTCTGAGTTGTTGGTTGGGGTGGAGAGAAGCATACAGCATTTCTTACTTGTGCCATTTTTTGCCAGGTATCAGTAAATATATGCAACCAGAAATACATTTATAGTGTAGAAAGTTTATACTAAATGTAGAATACTACAGCATAGCAAGCTGATAGCCTACATTTAACCTGAAGGTCATGTTAGTACTTGTAGTACACGTGTTGGTAGGACTACAGCTTTAGCAGGCAATTCCACTTTCACCACACCAGCCTTCACTGGTGCAGCTTTATTAGGTATTAGCTTCATCCCGTCATACTGGAAACAATGGAGAGGGGAGTTACAAGATCAGAGTTGCCATTTTTACTGTAAAAGTGTAGCCACAGTTGCAGAACTTGGGTATTCCCAGGGCTCAGAGGCCATTGAGGGAACATTTTTAAAAATATGATCTTTAAGGCTGGAAAAAAAACACCTTTGTTAAGCAGCAGTTGTTTTTCATGGTCAGTCTACGGAAAGTAAGAGATGTGTCAGAGTTCCAGTATTTTACACATTTGCTTGATTGTGACTTGAGCTGATCCCCTTTCTTTAGGGTGCAATGTTGCATGTTACTTGTTAAGGAGAGTGTGACACCACCCTGTTAAGCTTGGTTTGTCATGTACTCACAGATCTTACTATTCAGAGATCCCAAGGGAAGTGTCTGGGGCTTTGGGGGGGTTTTTGTTTGGTTGGTTTTGGTGGGTTGTTTGTTTGTTTTTGGTGTGTTTTTTTTTTTGTTGTTGTTGGTTGGTTGGGTTGGTGGTTTTGGTTTTTGTTGGAAGGTTTGCATTTTTTATTTTTTTGTTTTGGTATTTTTACAGATTTGTGTCTGTCTTGTACCTTTCTTCAAAGCCCAGGGTAAAGATAAACTCCCTTGTTATTCCTGGACAAAGTTGGTCTTGGGCAAAGTAAGTCTTGAATTAATAATAGCAAGATGCCAATTCAGCACAAGGGTTTTGGTCTATTATGTTATTGCTTCTTTGACCATGAGGGCAGTTGCGTTGGAACAGATTGCTTAGAGGGTTTATAGAATCTACTGTCCTGTAGATATTTAAAACTTGGCAAGGTCCAAAGCAACATACAGTCCAGCTTTGAAGTCAGCCTGACTATGAACTGGAGGTTGGACCAGGTGACCTTCAGAGGTTCTTTCAGACCTAAGTCTTTGTTTGAGTGTGATAGTCCCCGAGAACAGTAACTCCCCCACAAATAAATGATCTGGGTGAGGAGAGCTCTTACTGTCTTGTGTTTCACTGATGTAATGGGGAGGGAGCAGCAAACAGCTTTCTTATGTGAATGGCACACCTTTCTCAGGGAATATATGATAAACATTGAAAATGCATGTGGATTATATATTTGACATCAATTGATAGTCATCTGGCAGGGTTAGTTGGTGATAAATCTGCCTCTGTAGTCAAGGCAATAAGCCATTTTTTCATGAATGAGAAATAGTAAAAATTATGAGCAATTGGGAGCAGTACATAGAGTATGATTGCATTGACAAAATGTTTTAAGTTTGTCTGGGCCTTCTGTTGCAAGAGGCAGTTGAGAAGTAATATGCTTTGACCCCTTTCAGAAGCAAGGTTAAAGATGTGAGTAATACTCTAGGAACAAATGGACTACAATATATTTTCTTGCCTCCACCTTCCCAGTATATCAGTCTTGGCAGTGCTGTCTTTTCTGTCACGTTACCTAACGTAAACAACAAATCCAGCTCTCTGAACAACAATCCAGATTGGATCAGTAGGTTAGCACTGCTCTCTTTACAATCCTTGAAACGTGTGGCCTAATTGCTTATCCTGTCTACTTTGTCATTTTTAATTGATCTGAATGAGCAGTCAGTGTTAGAAAACTTGGTGGAAAAATAGTATTCCCTTTTTTCTCCTCTTTTGGCACTGTTTGTAGTTGTAATATGTATAAAGAAAACAAAAGTTCATTACAGACAACTGTATCTAATGTGAAATTTTGTATCTTCTCCCTCAGTGCACCCTACATCCATATCCCTTTCTACAATGACCTGTTCAATGGCTGCTATTGTTGATCTTCTCGTTAATTTTGATCATCCCCCCACATGAGATTCCCCATCTCATTTTCTTCCCAAAAAATTAGCATATTTCTGGTTACAGAAAAAGACCAAAACTTGTCAAACTGAAGATGTTTCTGCTGAGATGTCTTCTCTCTTTCTGGTGATACTCCCCTACTTTTTGCCTTTCGAAACTGAAAATCAGCGTGTCTGACTTTTGCTAATCCTTTTTCCTGAGATCAAACACAGTAGAACATAAAATCCTTCCATAAAGTTTTTGTTAGTTGTGTAGAAGCCTACATAAACACTTCATTGTGTATTGGACTTTCTGTATCTCACCTCAGTTTGACATATTGAGAATTCTAGAGCTGATAGTTAATTGGCTTATTTGTATCCTGTTTTGTAATTTTGTGGAGTTTCTGGGGTTTTTTTTGGTTTTTTGTTTTTTGTTTTTGTTTTGTTTTGTTTTTTTTAAGATCAGGTTACTGATAGAAACCTCTTCTCCAGAGTAGAAGAATGGGTAGGTATTGGAGGCTAACTGACATTTGAATTATTAACTTGCACCTCTTTTAAGAATCAACTAAATTGTAAATAGTTATCCTTAGATCAGAGGAAAGTTGTGGTCAGATGGCCTGGTCTGGAGATATAGAACATTATTGATTCTAATTAGCCTTTTTTTTTTTTTTTTAACGTCTTTCTCACTGCTGCCTGTATTTCCCCCCTTTTTACCACTAGTCTACCAGTACAACTGCAGATGTAATTGCTTTCAGTCTCCTATTGAAATCATCTGGGTTTAGATTGACAGGAGCAGGTTAGGTGGTGACTGTATCTGTGGTTTTGCAAGCAGGTTTCAGGGGGCAGTAGCCTGCATGGGAGGAGGAATGGGAGATGTTAGGAGCCACGGGGGTCCGTAACATCTTATACTTGGCTCAGCTACAGTCAGAAGATTATCTGACTTTAGGCTGTATGTACACCTGGATAAAACAGTGGAGGCTACGTATTGCACTTCCAGTTCCCAGTCTATGTGTATGTAGTTCATGTCCTCCCTATATGGATGAACCATTAGACATTAAAATGGCCTTTTTTTTGTTGTTTTGTTTTGAATGCATTAGATGTGTGCTTAATCTAGAAAGGAGATTTTCTAGGTCAACTAATTATTTGAAGAATAAGCATTAGGTTTAATTATGATCTACTTAGTCCTGTACTGCGAAGAGACTGAAGTGTCTGTAGCAACCTCTTATCTCTTGTGGTATCTGTGCCAATGTTCTTTCGTGTTACAGCAGGCCTTCTCTTCAAATTGGAAGCTATTATCTAGACTAGACTACAGCTCCTACGTCTATTTGACTGTGTGCAGAGTCTTATGCTAAGATCTAGACCTGTGCAGGGATCTGAGCTCCCGTCTTCCTTCAAACTTCAATACCAGCTGTGAGCATAAATGTTCCTAATGAAATTTAATTGGTGTTCTCTTAAATTGAGAAGAACTGCCAAGGTGACAGTGTTACAAATGTGCTCAACTTGGTCAGTCTTTGCATGCTTATTTTGAAGGAAGCTGTGCAATATTGCTTATAGACAGCATATACATTACATTTGTGAGCAGTCAAGATTTGGTCTGTTGAGCTTAGATATTCCTCCTGTAGGAGGGAGAAAAAGTGATTAAAATACTTCAATCACTCATCTTCCACTGGCTGACTAGACAGGACAGTTCTGTTAGAGGGGAAAGACCTATAAAGAAAAGGTCTAATATTTTAAAAATATTATAAAAGTTGTTTTAATTTTTCTCTGCTAGATCTTGATGTCTGCTTTAATTTGGAGGCTTTTGGGCTTGAGGTCAAGTCATCTTTGCTTTTACCCAGACCTGTACAAGACTGTTTCCTCACTAATCCTTTCCTGTGTATTACAAAAGGAAGTTTTACTGCTCACCTCAAAGGAATGTATAGCTGGCATGTCTATGGGGTATCTGTGTTATATTCCTTGAGCTGTGGTGAGATGTCATTGCTGGAGTCCTAGCTTCAAATAGTGTAAAGAGTTCTTGCCTATTTTGGACATAACAGCTATAGAGTAACTAAATTAAAAAATTTTGAAATATTTTCCTCACTTCTCTGTTTTCTTTAAAAAACAGATTTATTCCCTTACCCTCCCCCTTGTTTCTTTTCTGTACCAAAATAGCTAGGTGGATGAGCCAAAATACTGGGAATTCTCTTCCTTTGTCCACTCAAGATCTGCTTTTTAAAAGCTCCCATGGAATACCTAGTGTGGCAGTCGTCATCCAGCTTTGCATATCATTTGCCACTGTGTAACAGATAGGATGGACCTGTAAGCTTCCTATTTGTGAAATTATTTCCTTTTGAACTGTTGTCTTATGTTGCAGATGAAACCACTGCTGCCAACTGTAATACTGCCAGAGCCATAAATGAAACTACTGTATATGTCTAATCTGTATTCTTTTTCCAGTAAAACTGTAAGTTGCAAGTGTTTGAGTGTGTGGCTTACCACTAGCTGTGTGAAATTCTAGTTTACACTAAGAGAATTTCCTTTCCTGGAAAAATACTTAGAACAAGCAGTATAGAGACAAAAAGTCTTTGGACTACTCAAATATACAGTCTCAGGCTTGAAAGCAAAAATGTATCTATTTGCTATGAAGCCCTGCTTAAGGGTTGTCGCAACAGTGACATTGTGAATTCAGTGTGAGGACCCAAGCACCATCCGGACAAACAAAAGCAAATTGCCTGTTTCCACTGCAAACTTGTTTATTTAACAACTGTGTGCCTGTGAGGAAAGTAATGGATTTATGAGCTCATGTTGTCCAACAAACTCCCGTCTTGGGGATTGGGGGGGGGGGGGAAGATTAATTTGCACTCGTGCCAGAAGAATCTTTGACCCACAAATATGATTTTGTTAAATGCCTAGTGCAGCTTTCTTGTGTACTATTTATAGTTCTCTGTGCTGTGTAATAGTGATTACATATTCACTTATGCAGTTCCTACTTATTACAAAAGTTTAGAATTAAACAAGTGAAGATCTTCTTTATAAGGCACTGTTCAATTCTGAATTATTTTGTTCTTTTAAAGAGGGGGGAGAAAAGCTACAAAGACCATGCAAACTGCTTTGAGAGATTGTCTAAAGACCAAATGTAACCACACTAACTGGTCTTTTGAAATGGTATATTCCAAGTAACTGTGGTCTTTTGAATTGATGTAGTCATAGAGTAATGGAGATGATTATTCAAAAAGGGATTTTAGACTTAGCTGTAGGATATTTTGTATAAATAAAGGTATTTAAAGCACTTTAAATACCATGGAGACATTTTAAGGCAATGAAGAAAAACACACCTCCAGTAGAAAATGTTTACTTTTGTACCAACTGGACTGCCTGTGGTAGACCAGATGAAGTCATTGCACAAAGCAGTTGTAAAGAGAATCAGTGAAAAACTATTCAGCCCAGTCGTGATGATAGTGAGGGAATAAATGTTTGTACTGTAAAAGTTCTTGTAGTACGGAAAAGGCTTTGAAGTTTTCTCAGAATGGAGAGAAGTGATGCTGTGGAGAGAAGTTCAAAAGGTCTAATTTCATTGAAATTAGGAATGCAGTTATTTCTTAACTTCAGTATAGAACATTATGTGGAAAAAAAAAATTATAATTACTATTTTAAGGTTTGAAATTTTTTTGTCACAGTTTAAAAAGGATGTGTATTTTGCTAAACAACCTGGGAAGCTAACATTCGGTTGTGTCTGTAATAGGTACTTCAAGTGACTTCAAGTATGGACTGATGCCAGGTACTTCAAGTGACTTCAAGTACGGACTGCTGCCGGGCACTTCAAGTGACTTCAAGTATGGACTGCTACCGGGTACTTCAAGTGACTTCAAGTATGGACTGCTGCCAGAATCGTGGCCAAAAGAAGCTTGGGAAAATGGCAAGTATATCTGATGGAGAGGAGGAGGTTTTTTGCCTCTGATAGGGATTCTTTATCTTCTGTGTCACTGCTGGCAATATTTGATTAATTTGTTTAGAGATTTAGATGATTAAGTGTTTACATAATCTTCTTCTATATTATTTGCCTTTCCGCATAATGTAAATAGGAGCACTTCCTTGGAGGGAGAGAAAGGAACTCAAATGTATGGAAAAGTAAAAACAGAACATGATTTATATCAGCTCTTGTGTTTGACCTGAATATGAAGGTAACTGAGGTCTTCTATGATCTGAAAGCTTTCTCCCAGTTAGTAAGCTAACTGCAGATATCTGGGCTTTGAAATTGAACATTTAGATGAAGATATAAAGTTAAATAGAATTTAAAAGTAGATCTCAGAGCATACTTCTTGCTATTAAAAATCAAAAACTCTTTGCAGTAAAGGCTTTGGATTCAGTGCAGCCATAACTAAAGCCCTCTTCAGTCAAACCTGTGTTATGTAATCTACCTTTTAACAGCTTATGTGCTTTGCTTAATAGTACAAGCAAGCAATTACCTATAAATATTTTTCTGTCTGAAAACATACCAAAAAACCCACCACATCTGAAATAATTACTGCTAGATCCTTAAAATACATAAGGTCTTCAGTAAAAAGAGGATCTTAAGGACTGGGTGACAGTAATGCCTACCTCTTTTCTGTAATACTTTGAGCTACTACTGGGATGTGGTTTCTGGTTTACTTTAAATATTTTGGTTTTTACAGCAGAAGAAATTGGGTCATTGGAAGGTGAAATTCACTAGCAGGCAAGGGATTAGAACTCCAGTCTTGGGAGATCTGCCTGTTCTTAAACCATTTAATTTCCATATATCTTACTGCTCTTTCGTCTGCCTGTCATACCCCTGTTGATGTGTATAAGACTGCAATTTGAAACCTTTTTTGAATTTACTTTTCATGTAAACTGCTATGTGACATGTTAACATGCAGCTTAACGTGAGTGCTCCAACATACCAAGGCAAGCTGTTGAATATTAGCGGAGAGCGGAGTTTAACTTCCATGTTATGATGCATTTTGAAGCTGGGAAGAAGCCCATTAGATATAGGCATGCAGGCCTGTGCCCATAACACACAATGACTTTTGCCTTCTTCCTGACAGCAAGAACATGAGAAACTCTTACGCCTATAATCGTGTAACCTTAGCCTGTGCTTTTGAATGCTTCTAGATGGTTATGATCATGTTCATAAATTATCTCACCTGTAGTAAGTTGAGTCAGTACCCTGTTCTCAAAATACTCTTTGTGTTTCTTTGTGGCCTTCTTCATAGCTGTCACAGCATCCTGTGCTTTCCTGTTTCACACAGTAACAGCAGTTGTAGTAAACCTGGTTTTGCACTTATCCTTTGAGCAAGTTGTTATCCTTGGTCCAAGCATATGTAAATAGGTCTCTTCTATGGTAAGGAAGAAATGGGATATTGCTACTTCCAGAAGTATTTTCTGCTTGCCATTTTTGTTTGGTTTTTGTTTTTTTTCTTTTACAGTTAGACCAAAGTGGATTTTGGGTAGAGAACAGCAAAGATCTGAACCAATAACTTCACTTTTTAGCTATTTCAGAATTATGCTACCTCTTACTGTCCTACTTATTTTGCTGGTATTTGTTCTTGCTCAGTTATACTTTCTTTTTTATTTATTTGTAGAGTCAGGTCTTGGCAGGCAGCTCCTGTACATGGTTCATAAATAGAATGTTGGGAGAGAGGGTGGTAACTGTCTAAATACTGCAGAGCTAGAGGGTTTCTAATGCAGAATAAAGTGTTTTCTGGTATGGGTGACCTCTAGAAAATTAAATATTGCTAACTTGTAGTTAGCTTACTCTGTTTAATGAAACAAGAGTTCTTCTCAAAGAATTGACCTGTACTTTTGTAGTAAAAAATCATCGGTTACAAGTAGGTATTTTTCTAGCAAGATTATACATACAGAACCTATGAGTATTTGTGGTTTCTGCAGGCAGGCATTGTCCTGATTTGGCTGATTAAAAGTCATGTGGGTGCTTTATTGTTTTGGCACCTGCTTATTTTTGTGCACCAGGCAGAATATATTGGAAGAGGATTTTTTTTTTGTTTCATCATTTTTTCTCCTGATGGCTCCTTTTCTTTTAGGTGATTCCTCTGCTTTAATCATGAACAAGTTGAAGTGTCCACACTGTAATTATGTAGCCAAATACAGAAGAACACTAAAGAGACACTTGCTCATTCACACAGGCGTGAGATCTTTCAGTTGTGACATCTGCGGGAAGCTGTTCACTCGAAGAGAGCATGTAAAGAGACATTCCTTGGTGAGTAACCTCAAGTGTGTGTATGTACGTACGTGTATGAGTGGGGTTTTGTGGGTTTTTCAGATGTTTTGGTAGTTGGGAGAGACACTGTTCTTTGATTTGCTCTCATGTCAATTTGTTTATCTTAATCTGAAATGGATGAAGATAAACATCTTTTTGTGATAACTATACCTCTCATATTGGAAAATGCAGTATCAGTTAAGACAGTTAGTGGAATTCCAATAGTGATAATTTCAAGATGATTTTGAAAGTGACATGATAAAGACATCCGGTATATGTACGTATTTTGTGGATAATGAAAGGGAATTTTGGTGGTAGAGATGCACAGCTTGTTCTATTAATATAATGCCACGTCGCTATTTGCCCTGAGGACACTTGTTAATCAGCAATTGCACAATATCTCAGGGAAGTTCTGAAATACTTCTTTCACAATTAGACAAAGCTATAGTATATAGTATCTGCTTTAAGACTTAGGAAAGAGTGAACAGTATCTGAGATGCAGAAAGTAAACGTCCTTCCGACTTGCATTCTACCAGTGCCATCGTCAGCAGTTGAGCTTACCCTGTCTTATGCATGTTGCATAACTCAGGAATTGACCTGAGTACTGTTTATCTGAGGATCCAGAGAAAATATTATCTCTTTGGGTATTTTGCAGCTATTTTGTGTCTAGTCTGTAAGGAAATTAAGACTTCATTGTAGTATTTACTGTCTAAAATCCAAGATGTGTTTTAAGGGAATAACAAAAGCAAGATCGTATTGGTGGTGAGAAGGTAATACCATTTTTCCATGCTGTGATTGTAAAAAACTCGTTTTGTGACATGTTTTGCAATTACTCAGAATAGGTTAGTATGTAGAATGGGGTAAATTGCACTTGTCCATTTTGGTAGCTTTCCTCAGTCCTTTTAGAATCAATGAACCACCTTCCTCCGTTATGAAGGTGTGCCATAAGCCTCCATAGCTTCCTTGCAGTTGGCTTTTTGTTTATCAGTGAGCAGAAAAAGTGCTTGTGAGCTTCCAAGTGTTACCAATGCAGATGCAGAAAGAGGTATAAGTCTTCCTAACTTTCTTTTCTAGCTTGTGCCATCAGGAAATGTACTTTCTGTTAGCCAGCAGTAGTATTAAAAGAAAATAATAATCTGAGTCATATCAGGATATAATTGTAGAAGATACTTACAAGGCCACTGTAGTAATTTTAAGTATTCCTTCAACTGCTCTGCAAGTAGGAAAGACATATGTTAATAGCTCCTACGTAAATCTTAGAACCAGCCTCTTCCTTATATTCCACTGGACTTATCGTAGATACACCCTGTTCCTGCCGCCATCCTTCCTCCTCCCACACCACCTGGTGAAGGCTTAGATGCCCGCAGGGACAGGAGTACCTGTGATGTTACTGAGTCTGAAGGTCATTTTATTCTGCAGTGTGTGTAGGTGACTGTGGTGATGGGGCTGGGCAGAGGAGGCCAGGTCATTATCACCTTGGTGGTGGTGATACCGTGTAACACGTCCCAGCAGCTACTCTGCTGCTTCCTTTGTGGCTCACCAGAGAAGAGAGCAGCAGTGGGCGGTAGTCGGTCTACCAGGAAGAATAGAGTGGGACTCTGGTTTCTGGCCTGCAGTATCTGACTGGGTCTTGTAGCCGAAGATCTCTTTTTTTTCTTTTTTTCCTTCCCTCCAGGAAAGGAGATGCAGTCAGAATGGGTGAAAATAGCTATAGAATGAGCTCAGCCCAGCCCTGTGCTTTAACTGAAGTGTGTTCTCCCTGATGGAGTCAGAACATGTTTGGGTTTTGTTTTTCTCCATTCAACAAACACTTCAAACATTCTGCTTTGTGTGAAAAATTATCATAACAAGTCTAGAGGCTGGTTAAAAAAACATGTAGTATCAGCTCTACAGATTATACAGAGAGACTAAAGTAACTATTTGTTTCTTGACCTTGGGAGATTTTTTCCTCAGCTGGGTGGTAATTTGTTTTATTTAAAATGGCAACTTTTTCGATATGACCTCAAATGAGACAGTTACACACATAGTTGTATCTGGTGTCCCTACAGCAGATTACAAGAAACAAGTCTTCAACTTAATTTTTTCCAAGATGATAACTATTATCCATAGCTGCTGAATTCAGCAACCTTGTACAAGTAACATTTTCTCAAACGTATGGTTAGTCAATAGCAGACTTGTAATTTTACACATGAGCTCACTCTACATATAAGATAAAAAATTCCCCAAAGGGGCATGGAAAGATGATGTTGGGTGTGGTTTTGTTGGGAGGGAGGTGTGGAAGGAGGATCTTGCTCTTTGAATCCACGTAGAATTTAATAGCTCTTGCTTAATGTTTCTAGGCCTTAAAATTGTAAAGGTGATTTTCTAAATGAGTGTTGTGTGGAAAATAAGTGTTTGCACTGTTCTCACTGCCTTTCAGAGTCTTGTTTTGTACAGCGAGTAGTCAAACAGTGAACACTCCCCTGCTTAGGGAGCAGGCAGCTACTGGGCTGCTGCTGGGCAGTGAGCAGCAAGTCTGGTTGTGGGCAACAGCTCAAGTCATCAAAATGGATCTCTAGGAGTACTTCTTTCTCTGAACAGCGCTGGGGTATCTTTCAGAAGAGTTCAAAAAATGATTTTTTGTACTAGTAATTATTATATTAATAGTTTTCTAGTTCTATGTGAAAATACAACCTGATACACGTATTTTCAGCTGCTAATATTTTTCTTCTGTAGGTGCACAAAAAGGATAAAAAGTATAAGTGTATGGTGTGTAAGAAGATTTTCATGCTAGCAGCCAGCGTTGGAATAAGACATGGATCACGACGTTATGGAGTTTGTGTAGACTGTGCAGATAAATCTCAACCCGGAGGGCAAGAGGGAGCAGACCAGGTGCAGGACACAGATTTCCCTAGGGATGAAGAGTATGAGGAAAATGAAGTGGGAGAAGGTGATGAGGAGCTTGGAGATGATGTAGAAGAACAGAACGACCAGTCTCGATGGGATGAACCTGGGGAAGTTTGTATGCCTTTAGATGACTGACGGAGCATATGACTTCATGGTGCCGCCAGTGGACACTATATGGATTGACTATTTGGATTTTTGGACTGAAGGCTTGCGAAATATGGTACAGGCTGGATGGTAGTTATGTTGCTGTGAAAAATGTAGGGTCAAAGCCTTATAGCAAAAAAGGATTATTAATTTTTTTATTATATTTACACAGGACTGTACAGCATACAACCATTTGGTTGAATTATACAGAGTCCTCACATCTACAGTCAGTTATCAAAAGAAAAATGTATTTTTTATTATTTATAGGATATAGCTACTTGGGTCCTATTCAGACATAGTAGTAACTGTACTTATGTTACACATTCATGTGTCTGTAAACATGAATGAAGAAAATTGCAACTTTGTTTGGAAATACAAAGACAGCTTTCCTAAATCCACTTGTACTTTGTCAGTGAACCAGTGAAGCTAATTTGGGCTAGTGGCTCCTGTTTCCACAAGCATGTCTTTGACATACAAACCTTACCTCTCCTGTACTCTGATAGGTGAAAGCCAATCATTTAAATATGCATCACAGATAATGCCGACACCTTATTGAAATTTGGTTTTAAAATTATTTGCTCTATGCCGGCAGGCGGTATAGGTAATAAGCACTGGAGAAGTTAATAATGGCATTAATTTAGTGTCTGTTTCTTCATAGTTTTGAATTTTCAAGAAGGTTGTTATTGACTCATCAGTTCCAAAATGTTCTTGCAGAAGAAATGACCAATAATGGAAATAATAGACTGATCAGAGCATGGGTAACTCTTCTGCCACTTAGTCAAAAGAGAGAGTCATGCTAAAAGTATCTGATGTAATGATGTTTTGTCCCTCCTCTAAGCCCCATCTTGTCTCAGACTTTTTTGCTTCCCTGGTTTATACCTCAGTCCCACAGAATAAAAATACCAGGAATGGAGAAAGTGTCATATTAAACAACTTTTTGGTTGATAATTTCTTACTTGTCTGGTTTTTGCCTAGATTATGTGGTATGAGTTGGACACTAGGCTATTGTGCCCATTGTTCGTCATTAAAATGAACACAAACTATTTTTTATTCTTTTGTACTTAATGGGTTGTTGCTAGTGTTTAATATAAACCAATTACACTTAAATTGTTGACTTAATTTGCTGATTTTTTTTTTTTTTTTAAGAAAAATGAAAAGTCCAAAGTGAAATAATGCTCTTGAGTTGTCTGTTTATCAGGATGATTTGCTCCCTATGCTCTTTATTTCAAATATTCTAGGAGGCATTGAAACTTGATTTTTTTGTAGACATGTGGATACTTTTCCTAAGCTTGTAATATTGTACCAATGATTTCAGGCCTCTTTCATGAGGAGGGGAGGGCATTACACCTTCATCTTAAGCTCCTGTGTTTTGTCTGGTCTACAGCAAATGAATTCAGGCAATCATTGGAACAATACATACGATGTACTATTAAATCACGATGAGTAAATACGCAGAGCATTTATCATGACACATAGCTAGGCCAGTGTGACAGTGCTGTATAAAAACCAGTTGAGGGTCACCATATTTTCAGCTTTGTTTAATTTTAAAATGAATATATTTTTTCCTATTTTATATCAGGTAACTAAATTATGCTAGTTGTGTGGATAACTTTGAACTGTGCTTTGACGGACAGAATCTTAATGGTGCTCCATCTGATCAAAGTTGGTATGTATTTAAAGAGACGAGCTTTACTGTTTTCCTTTACATCAGTAGAACAGTAACACAATGTTAAGGAATTGTTTTTGCTGATTGAAGCTGAGATGAGTTTGAACTACAGTTATATGGGAATTAAAATGCCTTTTTTTTTTTTTTTTTTAATCATCCACTTGTTTCATTGGTAGTTTCCACATCATTGTGAACCTGACAGACGATTAGGTTTTTTGGGGAGGGTGGGGAGGGTGGGGTGCCTTTTTTTACACTGAAGAATACATCTTATTCTCATTGTTCTAGACTGAAATGAGTAATGTGTAATTCTGGTGGGGTCCAAAGTAGAAATTAGTTGGGAAAAGATGATATGAATGAAGAAGTATTTTAAACGTTAATGTTCTGCTTTGTGAATATGTAAGTATAGCATAAAGATTTTTCCATCCCATTTATCCCCTTTAAAACCATAGTTTACAATTGGTAGATCTGTCTATATATATAAATATATATATATATATATCTGAAATTCACCTAAATTAGAATACTGCTCACTTAATGCTTAGAAACTGGACCTGGCTCTACATTCTTAATGTATTTTCTTTTTTTTTGGTTTTGTTTTGGGTTTTTTCCTCAAGGTATGAACTTATTCTCTTGGAACTGAATCTTCTTTTACTGCTTAAATCATTTATGTATATCTGGTAAATTATGACCAAATTTGTTGTTAGACTGCATACAGTAAATTGAAATATACACTTGGTACACTACAGAATTGTTGTGCTTTTGTTCTGGTTATATTTGCAAAAGCAGACTTTAATAGAAATCAGTGTTATTTATAAATATTCAGTTATTATTCACTGGCATTAATATTCTGTTGCATTGTGACAATCCCCTTTTCCTTGGTAATATTTAACTGCTTGCTTTTAGAAGTTGCATGTAGTCACCCTTGGTAGGATTGAAGAGAGAGGGATGAGTATTGAAATATGCTACTAGCTCTTCAGCAAATAGTGTAAAATAGTTTAATGGAAATCTGCTGTTCTTGTGTTGGAGAACCAAAATAATTTGTTTGGATTCTATCTGCAGTCTGGATTTTCTGAGCTGGTTGTTCAGAAGTTATTTTAAACATGTTACTTTGATTGGAGAGCTCTAAATTAATAAAAGTAAATTTCCTAAGAATTACCTTAAAAGGGACAGCTCAAGTTTCTTTACTGTTACAAAAAGTAAGAAGAGATTTCTGTTTGTACTAGGAGGTATCTTCTTTTAACGCTGGAGCTCTGCTGTAGTAACATGGCAGGGAATTTTAGACTGGAGTTTGGGTTGGTTTTGGTTTTTAAAGGAGTAGTGCCCTTAAACAGGCTTCCTTATCAAATCAAAAGATACCCAGATGTTCGTCTTGTGTTCTGATGAAATACCCCTCCAACTGAATGTCTGAGATTTTTTTTTACTTGGGGCAATACCATACAAGAGTAGTTCTATGAAAAGAATTGTATATGGTATGAAAACAGACAAACGCAGAGTTCTGATGTTGGCATGCCCCCTTCCTATGGGTTTTTGTGTGCTTTCTGGTCTCTTCAAGAAGTGGCAGTTATCTTTTAGAAATAAACATACAGAGCACTTTCTGGCAGGGAACTGTGATGCAGGACAAAATCCAATCAATAGGTACAATCACTTTGATTAGAAGTCCCTGTCGAAGGAGCTGTCATGTAAGGCAGACATGGCAAAATGTGTTCGTCTCATGCCACTGTTGCTACAATGCACTCGCAAGCATTTTTCAGTTGTGATGTCCGATACATCTTACAGGCAAAATGGCATTTTTTAATTGTGTAGAAAATTTTCATAGTTTGGGTCACAAGCAGATCTTCTAGTAAAATCATTTTCTGAAGTAAAACCAGTTTTGAAAGCCAGAAATGATACTTGGTTGTCAACACAACGATGCACCCTAAGAAGTTGAAACTACTGGTCCCCATGGTGTACACTGTTACTTTTTGAGACATACATACTTCTGCAAAAGCATCCGTCTCAGGTATCAGCATGTGCCCCTCTTTCTTCCGAAAAGAAGGAGCATTATCAGGTGAGGAAAAGTTTGGGGCAAGGACACTGGCATCTGGTGGGCTCCTAGTTGTGGGTCAGAGCAGTAATGCTGTTAGCAGAAGATGCTTTAAGTTGGTAAGGCTTTTAATCGGATTTCCTTTAATGAGGCCAATCCCTGTGCTTGAAGTTTTGTTTTGTTTCACTTGACTTTTCCTATTCTTGCCACTCAGGAAGACAAATCTTCCTATTCTAAAATATTTCTGTGGGCTGCTGACTCCACACAGATGCAGAATTCTTTGCAAGAACTGTACTTCATTGGCTGTTCCTTTGTACTTTGTATTTCAGTGGCTTAGGAAACTAATAAGGTAAATGAAAGCAAGATGCCACCACCAGCCCAAGAAACTCATTGTGCCAAAAGAAAGCAAAAAGGAGGACTTTTAGATTTGAGTTGTTAAAATTGCTCTGGCTTGCTACTTGAATGTTTCAGACAATTCACTGTCTCTCCCTTTAGCACAATTTGGTGACAACCTTCTGATGAAGCAGCTGTGCACACAGCCCAGTTCTGAGTTTATTCAATGTCTCTGGAATGTGGCTCAGGCTCTGCAGCAGCAGTACCACTGAGTAGTTGCTGTAGATATTTTACCATGTACCCTTCTGTTAGCACCTCTCTTCACTGCATAATGTTATCTGACATTTGTCTTTTATATGTTTTAATAGCACATTACTGTGTTTCACTAAACAGTGTGGTAAAGGTTAAATATTGACACAATGAATAAAAAGTTGTTTATCATGTAGAATGCTTTAACAAACCTGTAATAAGTCTTTATTCAAAAAGAAAATACAGGTTTGAAATCCAGGGGCAGGGCCTTTGCTGAGCTGTTAGAGATGTTGAAAATCCCACATATAATTCACTACAGGTTTTTAAAATACTTTTAAGTGAAAAAAGGTAAAAAGATACTAGAAGTATCCTATGACTTAAACTGGAAAATAAAATTGGCTTAACAAGTAGTTTGTATTTAACTTTATTGCGATTTGAAGCAAATTTATAAATAAACCATACATTATGCTTTGGTTACTTTAATTGATTTGGATAAACCACTTCAGAATACAGACGTAAGTAATTTCTCACTAACATACTGGTATGCAAACACAGTTTCAGAACTTGTAATGCTGTCTGCACTGGTCTTTAAGTTACCATACTGCAAATAAATTTTAAAAGTATTTATTTAATTCTATCTATTTTTATCTGGGCCCCGTGCCCTGTCTTGTCACCCTCCACAAGTAGATGCAAAGAGATTTTTGGATAAACGTTAACATATAATCTATGTCAGAAGCAGCATGTGATTGTATTTCCTATAAATTCTATTCTAAGGTTGCATTTTAAATTTTGTTCATAATAAAGCGCATCACTTTAAGATAACTAGTTGCCGAAAACGAGCATCCCAGATAAGATGTGTATACCTAAAAATGGGTTTTAGGCAAACTTCAGTGCAACATTGAGCAGATCACTTCAGGGATACTTTCAGCACAGCCCAGTGCATACCAGGAGGATTGGATCCCCCTCAAAAATGCACTTGTACTGCGTGTGCCCAAAACCTTTGCGGCTTTTCCCCCCTCTCTCCAGCTCAACCAACCTGAGATGCTGGAAAAAGTGTTTTCATCTGGATTTCTCAAAAGCATCTTGACTGAATAATGCAGGACGTGTGTTTGAACTGATCCTTTGGCTTCTGTTACCTTCCTGAATGAGTCTGGTATTTTTTTTCTAGGTTATATACAAGTGGTTTCCTTCAGTTAAAAAAAAGTTCAGCTTTGTCAATTCTTTCAAGGATTTGAAAACTTCAACATTTTCTTTTCGATCTGTAGAGAAAATTTTAGGTTCCATATCCTGGATAGGCAAGTCTACTTGTACATAGGAAAAGAGCTTCACATCCACAGAATAACGTTAACTAGAAACATAGCTAGAAAGGAGCAGCAGGAAAAGAAATGTTTGTTAAAATTCAGCAAATTCAGTCTAATTAGAAAAGAATTAACATTGGGGCAGGAAGCAGCTGTGGAAGATGAACTGCAAAGTTTGTGGGAGGGTCATGAAAAAAGCCAGTGCAGAATGAAATGGTCTCTGGCAGCTCTGCTAATGGACCTGAAGTCTAGCTGCATTCTTCCAGGGCAGGAAAAGATGCTTATCTCTGCAGCACGGCCCAGTTGATGTTGCTCTAAACCCTTAACTCTTGAAATGCTGGTTTTTAAAGGACAGACCTAACATCAAACTTTTAAGCAGTCAACCTCCTTCTAGCCCTTTAACTTGAAAACACCTATGGGATTAACTTTTAAGAGGTACCAGACTTAAGATGAGGAACAGCCCAAATTATTTACAAGTTAAAATTTTTTTTTCTTTAGCATATAAGTGGTTATACCACATCAATGTATTTATTTCCCAAATTCATACAGAAAAGGCACACTACTAGTTCGGTTCATTCAAAGATTTTGTTGATACCGCATGCCAAAACTGGGAACCTGATAGGAAACGTAACTGCATCCCACTCTTTTCACTCTTAAAATGCTTCTGGGCTGGAAGGGTTGCTCTTATCTGGGTGCTGCATTCCCCCGAGATATTGTCTCCCTGGGTTACACCTTATTCAAACAAGCCTTAAGTTCTTCATTCTGGGTATAAATTGCAAAATGTTATCAGTGAAGAAGTGTCACAAAATAAATCCTACTGGGGAATGTTTTCTTTGTTTCTCATTGCTGAAATGTAGAAAGCAACTTTTGAAGCACTGCTTTAATGGAAAGATCCTTTAGATAACTGTTTTTCTTAAGGAATGCTCGTTTGGTGAGTGACCTGTGTGTGCCGCTTGGACGTTGTCATACCATCTTTATGCAAGTTACTTCTGCATCCTCTTGAAACATCAGACTACTGAGGTCATAGCATATAATATTGTCTATGCATTTTTGTTGTCTTAGAAATCTAGGTAGTTGGAAAAGGGAGAGTGGGAAGCTTTATCTTTAACTTGAATACTTTGAATTTAGGAAGATGCTTGTTTTTAAACCTTACTGAGACTTGATATGCCAAAATGTTTATAAACTGTATGGTATATATTACATTGTTATAAGTTTGCCAAAGTTACCATTGCCATGTTTAATTATATTTTTTCAAAACTATTGGAGTTGTAATCTCAAAGTCATCTTTACTGTCACACCTCTAACATAATTTACAACTTTAGAGTATCTACTAATTTTCTAGAAACAGCAAGATATGAGTATCTAATGTTCACAAAGAGGTTGTCAATGACTTTCTGTTGAAAGGTATTATTCTGCCCTGTTTTCCTCCTGGAATTACGGTTTTTACTGCCTGGAAGATGTGGAAAGGGCATGCTCTCCACTGTACGCATGGGGGAAAAAAACCTGTTCATCTGCAAGAAAAGCATATATATTCATACTAGAAGCAGACTTTTCCCTTGGAATCTTCTGTTTTGAAGGCCAAATAGTAATACGAAGAGACCAGTCTGAACTGATACGGTAATGGTGGTGGTTATACACCATTGCAGTTAATAAAACCGCGTTCTCAATGTAGTGCCTGCACTGCTGTAATGAGGGTGGCTGTGGAAGTGGGGTGCTCTGAGTACAGCGTTGGACAGGGCTTTTTGAAAGCCCTCATGTTGTTCATTTCTGGCATGGCCTGCTGGGTGACCTCAGGGAGGTTATTTTGCCCCATAGATGTCTTTCCCTAGCTAGAGCACTGTTGGTTGTTCCTTTTTGCTGAGATACTTTATCAAGCTCGCTTTGAGGTGCTGAGGAAAATGCTACACAAGAGCCTCAGTACTGGAGTACCTGTGTATATCTCTGGTGTTTAATGAGAATTATTGCAAGTTCCTCCTCTTTGATGTAGGTTGAGAAAAGAACCTAAAACTGAATGTGGTTTTAAGTTACCACATCAAATGATGTAACTTTAGAGTATATTCATTGTGATGGATGATGACTCATTTCTTTATCATCACAGGCTAAAATATCAAACAACTGTTCTCTAAGAAACACTTGTATCTGTTTATCTTGCAGCAGATACTCTTTTTTTTCCTTCCTGTTCACAGGCTGGAATGCTTCAATTGAGCTTGTAATTCTCTTCTGTTAGCTGGCTCTGAGGTGATTCTCCCTCGAGATCCACAGACTTCCTTCCTCGCTGGAGACACCAAGCCTCTGGAATGGAGTTCTGTAGGAAGGACCCCAGTGGAGTCAGGGAGAACTGGGTCTGCTCAACGTGAGCTGCTAGTTGCAAAACACACTAGATTTTTGCCAGTGAGATCATACAATTTAAACAAAGGAAAACACTATGAAATTATTTAATGTAAGTATCTTCAGCTGGCCTAGGTGGATTTTTTGTGATGCTGTCTTGCTGTTACTCATGTTGATGATCAGCTTTCCCCACACCTACTGGAGGGAGAGCAGTTATTTAAAGTGAATTCATACATCATGGGCGCTGGCCAAACAACTCTGAACGTAAATTACCTGCAAATTTGGTGAATTCTGGAGATAGCTAACATGCAAGAATTCTTAAATTATTTGTAAGCAAACTAATTTTAATTTTGGATTTCATGCCACTCTTTAAAAACATTTTAGGTGAAATATCTTGAAATGTAGTCTGGGGCTTTGTATATAACCAGTATTTGGAACTAACTCACCCTAACTGTGATATGACTGCAAGTCATTTGTATTTCTATAACTTGATATCGGTCTCTGAAAGCAACATGTTCAATATCAACAAGTAACCACGCGATGGCTGGACCCGAGGCAGAGCTGCTGGTCGGTTCTCTGGGGAAGAGCGGCAGCAACCGAGAACACAGCGGGAGAGGGAGCCCTCCGCTTCGGCTCAGCGGGGAGGAGGACCCCTGCTTCTAAGAATTCCTTTCACAGTAAAACTGCTTGGAATTAGATTTATGTACTTTGGAAGGCGGAAGGACTGAGTCAGCCCTGTTGGAATTTGAACTTTTGTGCTAGGGCGCTTGGATATTTCAAGTCTGAGCTTACACCGCATCCCTTTTAACAGCGTATGAGCTTTGTTAGTACGTCCTAGCATTAAGTCTGCAACCTGTTGTTGCCATGTGAAGGATAAACTTTGGGTTTAAACTGACTCAAATTCCCAACTTCACATTCAATTCTTTTTTTTGAAGCTGTTGCCACATGAGCATTTGAAAATCCACTGTTTGACGCCCTGTGTGTAGTCAGTATTTAATGCAATTGATGCATAATAGATAAAACATGCAGTACCTTTTCACATGCAACAAGGGCGTTGTGTGTCACCTCGCAGTTGCTACTTAGCTAAGCTGGAGCTCAGGTTGCCTGCCTTTGTTCCTGTGCGGAGGCCACCTCCGAATTACACTTTGAAATGCAGCTGCTGTCCACCTCTCAGCTGCTTTTCCCGCACCATATCAGACATCAAACTCCTCACACTGCGTTGAGCTTATTTGGTAAGCACATAGCTTGAAGGTTGGTATTTTTTACACTCTACATAATTGGGGGGGGCGGGGGGGGGGGGGTGAGCTACTCAGTGTTTTTCAGGTGCTATAATACAGGTTGTTCCTGAACCTTCAACCTCTCCGTGTTCAGGATGGCCAAAGCAACATCTTATTAATGCCTTTAATATTAATGTAACACCATCTTTACCTCAAAGCAATCTCTTGTTCTGTGCTGAAGTGCGGCACAGAATGCAGATGTATTAAAAAGTGCAGCAGATCTTTTGGGCCGGTGGAGTGGAAGAAATCAAGGTTATCGCTAAACCTCGAGCTACAAAGGCACAAATGTTGCCAGCAGCCTTGTGACATGAAAGCTGCTCTGGAACCTCGGTTGCATCCTCATTTGCTCTCTGCTGAGAAGCAATTCTCATCCCCTGTGGTGTGTGGTCATCTCCTTCACATCATCGTTTGGTCCCAAGTCCATCAGGTGCCTCACTTCCTCTCCAGGGAGAAGGTTGTTCTCTTGAGCTTGATGTTGTTTAGTTTGCAGCCTTCTCTATATCATGTGGGGAACAGTATGACAATTGTTAAGGCTTCTTATATTTACTAATAGCACAAGAGCTGGTTGTACGCTCAGCGTTTCAAGTTAGATACCGAGCTCTCTCTCAGCTCTTACTAATGATAAAATAATGGAGATCACACGTTACGTAGGTGATGTGGATGCCAGATTCAATATTGACAGATTTTATGTCAAGTCTGTGCTACTATTACCACTCAGTTTTAGCAGAGTAAGTGACTGATGTGGTTGATTCATTGGTATCCCGCATCTTGTGCTGTTGTCAGCTAAAAAGCAAGGAGCTGGGATTCAGTTTCTGATTTCAGTCCTTTTTATGATGTTTGCTGGCTAAGCTGCCAGTGCTAATAAGCTACTTTACTCTTAAGCTTTATCAGTTTACTACTACTGTTGTTAAATCTAAGTAAAGTACAAATCAGCCTTGTCAGATCATCATGATTTAGAAGAAATAATGAGGGAACTGGCACAGATGCTATGCAAAGGACAAGTCTGCTTTTACTCAGGTCGAGTTTGCTTAGCAGTTACTGTACTCGGACAGCTATTTTCAGAATAATCCAAATTTCTTTATGAAAATTTATCCGTGCCCCATTTCTCACATACGTGTGATCAATTTTTCTTTGTTTCCAGCAAACTATGAAACAATTCAAACCATTTTTCTTTAGTGTTCCCCCGCCACCATGCCCCCATCAGGGTCAATGAACTTGCTTTAAGAAAGGACTCTTGAGTTGCCTCCTGGCTTGCGGTACTGGAGACTCTAAAAGACTGATTTCGTTATGTGTCCACAGTCTTTTGCCATTTTGCTGCATAGACTTTTTTCATCAGTGCAAAGTCCTTTATTTGAGCTGAGGGTTTTTGGCTTCCTTGCTAAATATATAAACTTAATTTGAAACCTGAATGATGTATTGTTCTGAAGTATTGCATGAATCACTCTCATTAAACTATAAAACTTTCACGTTTGGATCAATTTTTTTCACCTTGTTGTGAAAGGGAGGTGCAATTCATTACTCTGCACAGTTTTAAGAACAAAAACCCGCCACATGGGGTTGGGCATTTTTGCTAGTGTTCTTGAATATCTTGTGCCCTGTCTGCATATTAATGACACCCAAAGGGATGACCAAACAAAGGTCATTTAGTTTTCCAGGTGTCTTGTGTCACTGACAAAAACGTGATCCCTCTGAGGCTGGTGCTGGGAGAAACAATGAAGATCCTTCATCCAGCTCCTATTAGAAGTTCACACCACACACAGTGTTTGTCTTTGCGTCACCATTTGCTGTTTCTGGGCTGACACAAGACCAGAAGGCTTGAACTGTCCTGTATCTCCTCTGGAGTCAAGGTGCAGACATTTCAACTTAAGTTTGTTTGGATAAAGGCATTCCTTTCCAGTACAATCAGTTAAAAACGCAGTAAATGCATCCAAGTCAGGGAGTTAGTTTGGATCCGAAGGTCACTTTTGGAGCAGAACTCTCCATCATCCCCACTTACCCTCCTTTAGCTCTCCAGATGCTTCATTGAATTCCTTTTGGTTGGGACTAAACTTGAAGACACACTTCAGGAGTGTTCCTGATATACTTCAACCATGAAGTTCTCACTGTCTGTGGGACCAAATTGGAGCTAATTCAAAGGAAAACCTTCTTGAAATATGTATAGTCTGGACAACTGTTTACAGATCTGCTTTTATGGGCTCACAGGACTTAAAGACATGGCCGAAATGGCCCAAAATCAATATTACCCTCAAGCTGTACTGCTTCTGCTTGCACCAACTCCACCCCAGACCAAAATGAGAACACACAGCATGTCTTAACTTTCAAAGTAATGACTGATAGAAGTGATTTGCCAACCATGATAATTACTGGCAGTTTTTTCCTACTCAAAGTCTTTGGCAGTGTGATGTTGCACAGCCTGGGAACTAGAGGAGTATTTATATTCCTGCTGATGAAGCGTTACCTCTAGTTGTGCACACTCCCATTTATTTTCTTTGTCTTGCTTCAGGATCCTGCTGTTGCTTAACTCTATTTGATGGAGCTGAAAGCAACAGAAATTATTTTAAAATTTAAAAATCTCTAAATTCCCTTTTAGAACTGTTCTTCTGGTGTAGCACAGTATCTTTACTGGAAGTAGTGACTAACTAAGGCGAGGGAAGAGGGATGGCGCTGATAGCCATGGATGTGATTATTGTGACCTTCTTCTAACATGACCCTGTCCCTATTCTGGGAATTGCAAGGTTGGGTCCTAGAAACGATAACAAACTACTTAAGATATTTTGATAAATTGTCATCTAACACAAGGGAGTGCCTTTATAATACTGTAAAACTTGTTCAGAAGCCTACTGTCCATCTTGCTGTCACATTAAGTGCTCACAATAACATTGATTGTAGTCTTTCTTCAGTCTGATTAAATCTTCATTGCATTTGTAAGAGTTTCATTTTACAGGCATTCATTAATGTTCATGAAGTATATTAAGAGTGAAAAATAAAGATGACTGGTAATGTGAGAAACTAAGTTATACTTGATTTTTCTTGCCCAGTTGCTTATAAATGCAATTGTGTGTGCCCATAACCAGGGCTAGCCTGGAAACCAGCATTTCAATTGTTCTAGCATTTGCGAAAATCAATAATCAAACTTTGGCCGTGCAAAGTGGGAAACTTTGGGGTGCAGGATTCGAAATACATGAAGTCTGAGCTTGTTCCTACCTGTGCAGTATCAGTGGGTATAATTTAAAGAGAACCTCCTCTATGGATGTCTTTTTTCAGTAGCCATTTGTGGTATAGCCAGGAGTGGCCTGTACAGAGATGTCTGGAAAACAACCACCTGAGCTGCTTCACTTCATAATGGAATTCTAACACTAAAGTGTCTTTAATATTCCCATGAGATCTTTGCAACGACTCAGTCCAAATTATATTAATTAGATATGCCTTGGCCACCGATCCCTTCATTATCTGCCACTTATAGTTTGGTCAGGTACAGTCTTATACAGATTTACTGCTTATATCAGTTACACTTGACAACTGGCAAATCCAAAGCAAACAATCCAAAGCAAATATTTAATCCTGGATAATTTGTTTCAACTTCTTAAAATGCTAGTTCTTTGATTGGAAGAAGCTTAATCAAATCTTTCCTGAAGTTTGACATCAGTTTATAGGCCCTGATGCTTCAAAACACTTGAGCATAGGTTTTATTATAAATGCCTTCAAACATCCAGTCTTAATTTAGCTAAATACATTTGGGCCTGATTCAGTGATAAGAATCATTGGGTATGAGAAGATATTGAGCAGTTCAAAAGAAATTTAGTGCATAGACTTGAATGCTGAACTCCTATTGAAATATTTACTGCTGCAAGTCATCCAGAGTTTGGGGGATTGCTCAACAATTTTAGGAGTTTGCAAAGGCCTTAATACAGTACAACAACAACAAAAATCTAGTTGAAAAGATAGTTGTAGGAATCAGCCAGAGGATTCAGTGAAAACCTTTGGTCTCCAAATGCTTTCTAAGTAGTCTGGCTTCTAGACCTCAGATTGAGTGTCCCATTTCCAACTCATAAAAATCTATGAAAATTAGTTTAGGAATAGAATTATGGTAAAGAGATTATATTAATTTCCCAAAGGATGGATGCTGTGTTACGTGGTTGTTTTGGCTGGTTGGCTGGGGTTTTTTGATAGCATTTTTGTGTAATTTTTGCTGGTGTTCTTTTTCTTTGCAAAATGTCTTGAATGGAAATGTGAACCACCTTCAGCTGTGTAACATATTCCATTAATAACAGCTTCCCTGCCATGTGCATTTGCGTAAAATAACCAGTCATCCAGATAGCTGTTGTATAGATTTTAATCTGCATTCTTTAGATTGGCACGAAGAATTCTGAAATTGCATTTTTATTAAATTGCTATATTGAAAATGAGAGGGAGGGGAAGAAAAACACACAGTGTCTGCAGTTAAATTAGAATGTGTCAGAAAATGTTCAAGAGCCTTCTTTTTAAGTCACTTTTAAGAGTGAATTTTAATTAAACTATTACTTATTTTTCAGAGGTAAATATCTTCCTGAAATTGCACTCTAGGCCCTTTCAAGCATCTCCTCCAAACCCATTTGTTTTAGATCCTTTACAAGAAGTAAGTGTGCTAGATTTGATTTGCAGGAATCCGCATGGACCCAGTTACGTGTTGAAATGAAGTAGCAGCAAGACCCAGTTATTTGTCTTTCGCCTTTTTATAAAACACCTTGATGAAATCATTGAAAAAAAAAATCTCTTTAGTCTAGTTTTCTACAAAATGCCAATAGTGATTTTTAAAGCTACCCACATTGTTCAAGGACACTGTCATGGCTCTCTATTCAGTGCTGTATATTCAGAATTGCTGAGGGGCCTGGAGCACAAGTCTGATGAGGAGCAGCTGAGGGAACTGGGGCTGTTCAGCCTGGAGAAAAGGAGGCTGAGGGGAGACCTTATCACTGTCTACAACTACCTGAAAGGAGGTTGTAGCATGGAGGGTGTTGGTCTCTTCTCACAGTATCACAGTATGTTTGGGATTGGAAGGGACCTCAAAAGATCATCTAGTCCAATCCCCCTGCTGGAGCAGGAACGCCTAGGTGAGGTCGCACAGGAACATGTCCAGGCGGGTTTTGAATGTCTCCAGAGAAGGAGACTCCACAACCCCCCTGGGCAGCCTGTTCCAGTGCTCTGTCACCCTCACTGAGAAGAAGTTTTTTCTCAAATTTAAGTGGAACCTCTTGTGTTCCAGCTTGATCCCATTACCCCTTGTCCTATCATTGTTTGCCACCGAGAAGAGCCTGGCTCCATCCTCATGGCACTCACCCTTTATATATTTATAAACATTAATGAGGTCCCCCCTTAGTCTCCTCCAAACTAAAGAGACCCAGCTCCCTCAGCCTTTCTTCATAAGGGAGATGCTCCACTCCCTTAATCACCTTCATTGCCCTACACTGGACCCTCTCCAGCAGTTCCCTGTCCTTCTGGAACTGAGGGGCCCAGAACTGGACACAATATTCCAGATGTGGTCTCACCAGGGCGGAGTAGAGGGGAAGGAGGACCTCTCTCGATCTACTAGCCACTCCCCTTCTAATACACCCCAGGATGCCATTGGCCTTCCTGGCCACAAGGGCACAGTGCTGGCTCATGGTCATCCTGTTGTCCACCAGGACCCCCAGGTCCCTTTCCCCTACACTGCTCTCTAATATGTAATTTCCCAACCTATACTGGAACCTGGGGTTGTTCCTGCCCAGATGCAGGACTCTACACTTGCCCTTGTTAAATTTCATCAGGTTATTCCCCGCCCAACTCTCCAGCCTGTCCAGGTCCCGCTGGATGGCAGCACAGCCTTCTGGCGTGTCAGCCGCTCCTCCCAGCTTAGTGTCATCAGCAAACTTGCTGATAGTACACTCTATTCCCTCGTCTAAATCGTTATTGAATATATTGAATAATACAGGCCCCAGCACTGACCCCTGAGGCACTCCACTAGATACTGGTCTCCAACTAGACTCCGCACCATTGACTACCACTTCTCCCAAGTATCAAGTGATAGGATGAGAGGAAATGGCCTCAAGTTGTGCCAGAGAAGGGTCAGATTGGATATTAGGAAAAAATTATTCACAGAGAGGGTTGTGAAATGCTGGAACAGGCTGCCCAGGAAAGTGGTGGAGTCACCATCCCTGGAGGTGTTTAAAAGGCATTTAGATGAGGTTCTTAGGGACATGGTTATGCCAGAGTTAGGTTATGGTTGGACTCAATGATCCTGAGGGTCTCTTCCAACCAAAATGATTCCATGGTTCCATGGTGTGTGCTGTGTTGCTCCTGCGCTCGTGTCTCTGCAGCTGCCTCTGGTCGCAGTTGGAGAGCGGACGAGGGAAAACGCGTCCCTTCAGTCTGAGCAGTGCGGCAGGGCTTCCAGCGCCCAGCATGACTCTGAGTGCCGGCTACGCTTCTGTCTTGTGATAGACCGTCTTCGAATAGTTTCTCCTCTCTGTACTTCACTGTTTTCCCTAATATACACATTCATATTAATAAAAAACAATCCTCTGATAAACAAAATGCCTTTGTGACGGCCCCAGGTAAGTGCTGTGTGCAGAATGGTGTTTATGTCCTTGACAGATCTGGCAGACGTTTTCACACGGTTTGATCTTCTGTCTCTAAAACCGTAGCACAGCTGTCACTCTTCCCAGGTTTTAGCTGGACATTATTTATTTCTGACTGCTGCTGCCAAGATGGAAATGAAGAATAATTCTGTGTGCTTATTCTAGTTGTACCATCAGGAGAAGCATCAAAGCTTCCTTCTGGAAAGCGGCCAAGCATCTTAACAAATAATAAACATAAGTGGAATGAACAAAGAGAAAGTACACAGGCAACATTTTTAATTAAAGGCAAAGGAATGTAATTGCATGCAATAGGAAGACCAAAATAGTCAAATTTCATTAGAATTGGGAAACGTAGCTGCTCGTCTTAATTAATGGTGATGTAAATGAAGCACTTGTAACCTCTACCCTAAACACAGGGAGGCTTTTCCACCCAAACAAAGGCATTTGCAAGATTTATGTCAGCGCTGGGCTGCATCTCATCTGCATTGTCTGTGTTCACCTCATCCATTTCATACATCTGCTTTAGAACAAGATGAACTTAACCCAGGAGGCGCTTAAGCTTTTTTAGTAATTATAAAATAACCCCCTTTCATGTGGAGGGAGCTATGGCTCTGTTCAGCTGCTCAAACATGGCTATTTCACACCATTTCAGATGTTCTAGGGTATCTCACTTGGCCTTCAGCTGCTGGTCAGGAAGTGTGTGGGTGACTTACAGATCCTGGACGGCACCAGCCAGTCCCATATGGATGTTATGAAGAACTGAAGTACTGAGTTGATTCCAAAGGGTGGAGTTTGGTTTGGTGCCAAGAAACCAATGCAGGCATTTACCTCCGAGACATGTGTTCATTAGGGTCAGTGGAAAGCTCGTGACTAGACTGACTGCCTCAGGAGCTCAGCTCCAACGTAGGCTGAAAAACCATTAATCGGACAAGCTACCGACATTGTCTCTTAGGGCAAACAGAATCACTCCTTAGACTCCATTGAGCCTATTTAGACAGGTAGACACCAGAATTTAGGTGTCTTGATCTGGAGCAAAATCTTACTTTGTATTTGGTCGGATACCAATTTCACTTGATGCATCACTCTCTGAAAGTTTGTGAGGCAAAAAAAAGCCGAGGAGCTGAAAGCTGAGAGCCCTAAAGAGGACCTGGAGCAACACCAGGTACACGACCTTAAGAAAAGCCCAGAAAAGCCACATTGCCAGCTGAACACAGGCATGTGCAGTGATGCTCCCTCCTGTCCTCTGTTGAGGGAAAGAGGATTTGTTAATGTATGGAGACACATGGAAAATACAGTTGGTAGTTGTCTTCAGCAATCCAGAGAATTCCAGGCTTTTGTCAGCCACTTGGGCCAAAGAGTAGGACTTACTTATCCGTGCTTCACTCTTCATGTCACCAGCCAATGTGGTTTGTCAACTACCACATGCGTGAGTCAGCTGTGGCAAACAGCACCACAGAAAGTCGGGCACTAATCCTCAGACTGGCAACCAGTTCTTTAGATCGGAACCTCTTTGGAAGTGGCTGCTGCGTATGATGAGATTCTTAACACCATTAATGTGTGGAAAACATCAGAATATCTATTGTGGAAGAAGCTGTATTATTCACCTCTGGTAGATTCACAAAATATAATAATTAAAGGGAGATCAGAGTTAAGCCAAAGCTCAGCAAAACAAACTGGCGCTGACATACAGAGATAATGTCAACTGATAGCTGGTTGCCGTTATGAATTGTTTTATAATTAGGTAATTAAAGCAAGTCTGTACAAACTTTAACTTTCAGGAAACTATAAAAATATATGTAGTGGTAAAATTATATTTAGCCATTAATTTCTTGTCAAGTACGTCATACCTGCTCATAAAATGTTTAATAAAGAAGCTTACACATGCAGAGTCTCATACATTTCTTCTAGAAACCACGATATGTAGCAGCACAGTCCTGGAATACCAAATTACAACTGTGGGAATCTATAAAATGTTTTGCTCTTCATTCATTTTCAAGTTGTTGTTATTACAGTTTCTGTCTTTTAAAGGCAGGAGGGCATTTAAAGCCCATCAGAAGGTTGTTGCACTGACATGGCCAAGACTCTGCAAAAATGTTTTCTATGCAGGATCTCTAAACTGAGAAAAACTGTTGGTTACTGGGACCTGGATTTCTTCCTGAGTGTCGTTTCCGTCCCATTGCCAGAAAACAAATCCTAGGACTTCACAGGCAAAACAGCTGTTAGTAAGCATTGAGTCCTGGACCACCACATGGTCTTTCTTTTGCATCTTGTAGATCCAAAGTAGATGCAAGCGGGTGTTGCAGACAATACACAGATATCTCATGACAGGCATGGAGAAGCTGATGGGGAATGAAGGCACATCAGCAGATTCACAGTAAGAAAAAGAAATCAGAATACAAACCTGCAGAACAGACTTCATTCTAGGATATTTAGTTTAACTCTCCATTGCACTTGGAAGTCAATTCAATTTTGTACCTGTAGCCTGCGTATGGATTTTGGTTCTGTATATTTGAATTTCCAATTTTCTGGCCAGAGGATCCAGGGTCTTTATGCAAACTAACTTGCTAAAAACACTGCAGTTTTTCAGGGATTAATGATGGAGGGTTCTTTGCACACTTTTTGTTTCATTTGACTGATATTTTTTCAGGATTAGGCTTTGCCGGGTATATACAACAGATAACAGGCTACTACAAACATCTTCTCTGTTGGGTATTTCCTCCTAATGTTGAATAACCTAAATGGAGGGATTTACATAAAACTAAAATGGATTTAAAACAATAGCCATATCACAGATACAGAAATGGCTGATATGAAATGTTCCTCAGTTTTGAGTTGGGGTTTTTTTGGAGGAGAAGCACTGTTGCTGAACAGTTCACACTGCAACAGAAAGTCCCTTTCACAAAAATGTGAGTTACCACAACTTCAAACTGGATGTATCTTAAGTAACGTTATTTTATTTTATTTTATTTTATTTTATTTTATTTTATTTTATTTTATTTTATTTTATTTTATTTTATTTATTTCATTTTATTTTATTTTCTTTTCTGAAGTGCTTGGCTATACAACACATCTTTGACCATAATGCATTTGACTCCACACAACAATAAAAATGACATAATTTCTAAGGATGTATTCATTAATCTGAACTTTTCCTAACCTGAATTTTCCCAGCATGCAGCTGCTAACATAATCAAAAAATGTGATACAGTAGGATAAAACAAAATGGATAAGCCACACAGGCAAACTGAATGCTGCCAATATCCATCGTTTTGCATCTTCATACAAGCAATTTCCCTTCACTGGGAAAATCCTTCTGACAATTAAATGAACCTTAAGGTGCTTTGGGGCTGGCACAATTTTTACTTCCTTTGTTTTTCTCATGCTTTATTTATGACCTGTCAAGTGCTTGGAAAAGAAAAGCAAGGACTCGCTCTTGGCATCTCACAATGCTTTAATTATTGGAGCAAAGCTTGAAACTTATTGGTGCACTTTTCTAAGTTTTAGCTACAGAACTACAAAAAGAACATAAACTAAAATATTGTTATCTGAAATGCCGGTGTTTTCTCTTTCTAATTGTGTTGTTATAAAGATGTATCAACAGTGACAAAGGGCTGTGGCTGTCACCAAACCTGAACAAAGAGCTCTATTTTCCTAGTGCACGTGTTAACCATCCACTAAACATTTGCATATTTATTGAAGCTTCCTATACATCATTTTATAAAAAGGGCCAGTCATATTAGTTCCATTACAAACTCCATCAGAGTTTCAATATTATAACTTATTTTCTAAATTAAACAATACAACAGTGAGTTTAACATAGTCTGCCACTTGTGTTCATTGCTATTGTCTCCTATATGATCTTGTCCCCACCACAAAGGATAATATAGATTCTGTTGAAAAGCTAAAAATTTGGTTTTGAAGAGGCTTAAGGGCTTAAACTTTATAAAATATAATTGTCTTTTGTCAAGATAAGATGTGAAGAGATTTAGAAAGCAGTGGCATCATAGGCAAGAGAAGTCAGAAACTAGCCTGAATGCTTAGAGCTTGACACTTCAGCTTTAAGGTGGCCAGAATTGGAATCGTGGGTTTATCAACTTCTCCTTTCCTGCTGTAGGGTAGATGTGCTGTAGCTGCTGGGAAGGAAAAAGCTTGAAGTTTATAATGTATATTGACATTGGTGCTATTATAGTAGCATGTTCTACAGAACAAATACCAAACTCTTACAACAAGAGATTAAAAAGTGCTTTTGGAGATCCAAGTCCTTACCTGTCTTGCAGAGAAATTACTTTTACAATAGTTTGAGGTTCCCCAGTCTCCAGCCACAACACAGTTTGCTACAGCAGACCCAGCCTGGGCAACAGCGAGGTCAGGCTGGCAACCGGGAGCTGACACAAACTGCCTGGCCTGTGCTAAGGGCCTTGCAGGTGGCAGGTGAGTTGTCCTGCATCACACTGAGGTCGTGGTGGACATCGTTAAGGTCAGCAGAAAGAGTATCAGGCTACAGCAGACTCCTGGCTGTGCTGCAGCCAGCTCCTCATGAGCAGCATCAGCTCACCCTCTCCATAGGTTAAGCTCATGTAAAGAACCAGGACTAGGTGCAGCTCAGGCAGGAATGTATAGTTCATTCTGCTCCACTCGTTCTGGGGAGAGGCAGCCAGGAAGTTTTGCAGACATGAGGGTAAAGCAACCTCTTCTACTGCACCCTCTTCAGATACTACAGAACCAGTTCGCTGGTGCCTCAATTCTCCGCTGGGGTGTACGCTTGATTTTCAAGGAAAGGAGTGCTCAGCAGCAGCAGTAGGCACGCCTCTGCTAAGTAAAACTGTGTAGCACATACATATTATACCTCAGTAACTGTGGTTTGTATTCCGGGCTCTTTGGTGAATGTGCATGTGTAGACATACTTGCTTCCAATATTCATTGCCGCCGTTCCCATGCAGTATGCAAAATGCATTGCAATGAGGCTTGCTCAGTTCAACCACCAGCCACAGGTTAAAACAACTTATTCACAAATATAGGAGCTTTCAGAAGGTTAATCGAGGGATATCAAGTTACATTCAGTGATGCTTCAGTCTCACTCAGTTTTATTGCAGGCACAAGTACCATGACTCAGCTAACAAGACGGTAACTTAAACACGCAGCGGCTGCACAGATGTCACTGTAAATGTCTGCGTGTAAGTGTCTGCATAGGTGAAACCTTTTAGCACCAGAAAGAGAAGACTAAAAAGCAGGAGGCGGATCTGCATGCATCAGCTTACTCTGTTTTCCCTTTGTATTAACACAGATAGGTACATTTATTGCTTCTGTTTCTAAAGAAATAAAATGCCTATTATTTTTGCATCTAGTATTTAATCTGTTTACATTTACAGACATTTAAGTTACTTAATGAGCCGTGATGCTGTATTTTAGAATATTAATAATGACTCTTGTCTCATTTTTCACTCACCTGCAAAATCCTCTACTTTCACTATTTATTCAGATGCATTAAATATTTTCAATACTTAAAATCCCCCTTAGCCTCGCAATGTGCTGAAACATTTAACTGCTAAACAATTTAACTGACTGATATTTTCTGGGAGGATATCTGAATCTCCATGGATTTTAAATATTCTGCCTCAAAATGCTCACAAATGTGACACACGATGTTAAAACTGTCAGCTCCTCTCCAAAGAAACAGCTCTACCTGACCACTCGGAGTTAATGTGTCCCAGTTCAAGCTTTATCCTGAAAAAGTAACACAGGAAAATGTCTCTGGTAACGCTTCTTTTAATGTGGCTTTATACTGGAGGAGAACAAACAACACCTGAAATTATATGGAATTAGATCGATGCAGCAAATAGAAAACAATAACTGATTTAGCAATTAGTTACATCTCCAAACTTTGTTTTCTAACAAGTTTGTAGTGGTTTAGTGCTTTGGGTTCTGTGCCTGCAAAAGTTTAATCTATATCGGGTGCCTCAAAACAAGTCTAGTGTCCAAGAGCTGCATGGCACAGAGCTTTCTGCATTTTTTTTCTGCCTCAATTCTGTAGGTGGAAAATGTAATGTAGGCTTTACTTCTTTCTTTTGGTGTTGAATTTCACCTTCTTTTTTAGGCTCTTGGTGTCTGACACCAAACAAAACTGGGACAATATATGAGACTGTCAGTATCACAAAAGTGAATTGGGAGACACATAGCTCTGTTCGGGAACATGGCAGAGCACTCTAAGCATTGAAACTGCTATGAGGACACGAGATCATATGTAAAATAGAAAATAAACATAATTGGGATCAGGCTGAGGGAAAATCTCCACGTCCTCCAGCAATTTTCCTGAATGAGATAGACTGCAGTATCTTTTTCCCATATGCACCTCAAGAAAAAGAAGGGAATGAATTCTACTAAGCTATTTCATCTGAGGGAGTGGAAATTGCCTGTGTACACTCGGATGAAAGCTTTTACTCTCAAATTCTTTACAGAATAGCTTTGTAGCCAGAACTGTAAGAGCAGTAACTGTGACAGTTCCTGAACAAATGAGGCCAGTCAGGCTGGAGGTGGTTGTAGCGCCTTGCCAGAGGGTTTTGGGAGAGGGAAGAGGGAGCGGTGTGGCAGAGGGCCGGCAGCCAGCAGAGAACGCACATAGCGAGGGGAAAAAGGCCACCGATCATTGAGCTGTGGTGTCACACCTCAGAGAGTTAATACAAGCAGGAGCTATAAGTATTTAGAATCAGAAAACCGCCTTCATCTTCTGCAAGACCCGTTCTGCATGAGCGGTGTCTTTTCCTCGGATGCTGGTAGCCTGTCTGGCCTGCTCTCATTGTAAGTTACTGTTCAGGAATTGTTGGCTTGGTCATTGAGCAGTACAGGCTTTTTTTTTCTTCCAAAGACCACAAGATAACTGGAATCACATAGTACCTGCAATTTTCTTACTTCTGGCTAGAACACAGTATTTTGCTAAACAATATGGATACTTAAAGTCCTCATCTTGCAACAAACAGACCACCACATAGCGCTTCTGAACTCTCTGTCTTGTTTAAGTAATGCACAATGGGGAAGTGTCAGATTCTGGGGGGGTTTGTTGCAGCTCATTTTATAACAGATTTTCCTTCTCAAGGTCTGAGTTGCAGAAATTGAGGGCTTGCAACAGAACAGAACGTGTCTAAAGAAAAAAATAAAATGAGCCCTACAACTTGCACAGCGCTTGGAAAATGTGAGTCAGGTCCACCTTCAAGCTCAGAAACCAGAAAGCAAATAAAATAACTTAGAAATGTTGCCCAAAATAAATAACCACAGTGTGGGGGCACCTGGCTGGGGAGTATGTGGGGGAGAAGTCCTTCAATTTTTAATCCTCAAGCTTGGCACATCTGCCACGAACTAAATAAACAAATCGTTATTGGAGTCAGGAAAGGACAAGCTAATGTAAAACAGGCTGAGACATAAATTAGTAGCCATAGTAATCTGTCACAGGTGAGTGCTTCTCAGAGCAGTGACTTGAAATGCCAAACAAAACTTTCTACTGAAATTCTCAGAATGTGTTTGTCCAACCACTTTAATCTAAGAATTAGTGACAGCTACTATTAAAAAAATGCATATAGAGAAATATAAACACGGCAAACTGATGTACAATTTACTAGTAAACTTCTGCCACGGCTTCTTTGCCATCACAGAGCCTGTGTAGCCATGTGCAGTACTGGACAGCCACAGTAAGTCAGGCCTCTAAATCAGAAGCTATGAAAACTTCAAGCATTGCTTTTCAAGTTCCAGTGTTTTATGGAACACAATTTCTTCTTTTTCTTTGCAATCATTAGAATTATCAATGGCAAAATAAAATAAAGGCTGGAATTCCTACACAATCATAACCTCAACAAAGGAGTTTATGGTTTTGTGGGGAAAAAAGCACTCACGGTGCGAGACTGAGGATAAAACAATGACAGCTGGTAACAAGTAAACGTGCTCATCTCCTAAATGCTTTCATACTCACAGCAACTGTTGAAGTCAACTTTGCCAAAACTTGTCAGGAAATGTCATATTATTTCTTTATATTTGTTCCTTGGATTAGCACTGGCTGGTAACATTTCAATCTCAAGACAGCACGTTAGGCTAAAGACAATGATCACATGAACACTGAGGAAACTGTAAATCAGATGTCAGAATTACTGGCCCAAATCGACAAATAATTAACATTCCTAATTTTGACCAAATGAGGTGACCTAACAGAGCACACACACAAACACGTGCTCTGAAAACAACCGAATGGGGCTATTTCTGGAGTGCTTGAGGGGCATTATGACAGTACGTTTGCTCATCCAGTTCAGCCAGCCTTAGTTGTCACCTCACGTTTCTCACTTTAGATTACGACTGCCTAAAAAACTACTTCTGTCTGAAGTGCTGTTGAATTTGGAAAACAAATATTCAGCCCTGATTTTGTGATCAGTACTTTCTGCTCAGGCTCACGTTGATTTGATCAGAACTGGATGAACAGCACAAGTTTCAATTTCTTTTTTAGGTGTAAAGCTGAAACAACGGTCCTAGAGGTTTTCTTGAATCTTTGCAATATGGGCTGTTTGTGCATAATGGCAAAGCAGGTTTATTTGATGGCTGAACAGTCTTAACAGAGCTAAATAGCTTAGACAGCAAATCTTTATTTAGATTTAATTGCTGCAGAATCTAATTAACAGTTGTATATTAAAAACTTGAGAGTCTCTGATCTCTTTGAAGATCATCAATGCTGCCAAAACTACAAATTCATAAAAATCATGAGACTGATTTACACTGTGAGATTTTCACACTGAAGTCATGTATGCGATTTCTTCAGAAGGAAAATGATGGCTGTCATTAAAACCCAACGAAAACACAGAAGTTATTTAAAAGGCCAAATCTGGGAAAAAGAGTGAAACATTGGAAGAACCAGTAATGAAGAGACTTGCCTAGTGTAAACAGCAGACTACGTAAGTATCACTTCAGTACTGCAAAGTTTCATGCTATCATAAGGAGGAATCTAGGAAACATTTATATGTTATCTACAGAGTTCTAATGACAGAACTGTGCCCCTGGCATGGGTGGGTGCAGTCCCACTCTGCCTGGCTGCCAAATGATGGGGTGGGCCTGTTGCATGGGGCTCCGGGTAATGAGAGGCTGTAGCTTATTTCTCACGTCTCTCTGGCACAGCACAGACACTCTTTGGTTTACTTGAGCCGATGGGGAGACAGGAAAAAAAAAAAAGAAAAAAGAAGTTTCAATACTCCACTGTAAAGAATACACTATTGTAAAGGAGGGAAGCAAGAGCTAAGGTCACATAGAACCAAGATTTTATGTCTCTCACCCCTTCAAAATCCTTGGCTGCTGCATTACTTGAATCAGGAGAAAGTTCAGGTTTAAAAGTAAAGACCAAAATAATGCATGTGACTTTTTTTCTTTTGTTCATAATCTTTTCCTTCCTACTTCTTCACTGTAGATAACTAACTTCCCTTCAGTCCTCGGGGGGACTGACCGTACAGCTCGGCCCCCAGCTGCTTCAGGAACGGCTCTTCATTTTGCTAGAAGCAACTTGTCTGGTTGCAGAACACAGCCCCCACGCTGTTTCTTAGATGCAGCAACTGACCACATGCAGAATGCGGAAATAAGGCCTACGGCTTCCTATTTGCATGTTAAATGGTACCAGAATACGATGAAAACCTACAACTTCTCTTCTTCAGATCTAGAGAGAACATCTGACCATGACTGCTGTACTAGCAAGACAAATCCTGCACTAGTTCACTTTCTTACTTGCATTATTTCCTCTGCTTTTGCAAACAATAGCACCTGCCCAGGTTCTACCACCTGGCTCTTGGGCATGTAGATCCCCTGAAAGGAATGCCACAGCCACGCAAGGAGGAAATCTAATGCTCCAAACAATAACACACAAATATCCAGTGCAATTCAGGCAAAGTCAGCTTTCCATATGTGACTAACAACTTTTTGGTGAGCAGTGAGAAGCAGCTACACTCTGATACTGCAGAAGTGAAGTCAGAAGTACCCACAGGTTAATGAGACCATGAAAAATAAGACCTTTTTCCTTCTACATGGAGTTCTGTTGTGTTTTCTATAGCTTCTCTCCGAACTCCTTTTTTTTTGACCCAGAGCAGCTGGGAATATTAGCCCTCCAGAAACAAGTTTTGCAGGAAAATCTAATTACATACACTGCATTTCAACCCAGAGCACATTTTACAGCCCATTTTGAAAACAAAGCTACTAGTTATGGTGTTGTAATGTTATTGCCCATGTTACAGTAAGGATTTTGTGACGTGACTCCTATCTCACCACTCTATCAGATTGGTTGGCTTTTGCAAAGTCTGATTAAGCATTAACTCAAAACATAAATCCTAAGGAATTTCCTCAGTCACGTTGACATTTTCTAGTTTGCTACCATGCATAAAAACCCCATTCTACAAAATTCTATGCTGTCACTTCTGTGAATGAATGCAAAACACTCCTGGAGCCACGGTAAATACAGACTTTTACATGGAGACACTTAATTCATTCCAGCTGCATAGTCTCTCAACTACTGCTATGTCTTTTATTTTCCTAATTAAACCACCTGTCATTTCAGATAAATGGCTAAAACTACCTGCCTGTTTTGAGTTTAGGATCCAGAGAGGACATAATAACATGATGGTCGTTCAATCCGTATTCTCCCAACAGATAACTAAATTCAAAATCCAAACGAAAGGCAAATACTTGGTAGGACAGCGAAGCAGCTGCGGCAGCCTGGCAGACGGCATCCCTAGTGGGAAGCAAGTCCTCTGCCTTTAAAATCTCGGCTGTTCTCACAGTTAGGAACACACCCTTAGGAAACAGCAAACAGATTCTCCCAAATACAGGGAACTGCACACGGTTTCCAAATAAGGAATTCTCCATGGAGTCTTAAAGGAAATCAACCTCTTTTCCTAATGTAAGTCAAATGAATCATTTTTCCCCTAGAAGAGACTTAAATATACTTTCCTAGATGAACACATTCACTTCAGCATTTCTAAGTTCCTATGCTTTCAGTTTTGTTTTTGAGAAAGGATATAGAAACAATGTCTCTGGTTCCAATAAGCGAAGTTGTTCCTCTAGTTTATTCATCTTCTCTGCTCCAACTGATTTGGGAGAGCCTGTCTGCCTGCTGAGACAAAATAAAAAGCATTTTTTTAAAATACAAACTCTATTTCTGAAGTCTGTAGAGAATATGTTCATATGAGAAGTATTTGTTACAGCTTCCAGAACAAAGGGACCAAACCCAGATGTGTCTAACTCATTCAAAAGAGAGGAAGGAAGGAAGGAAGGAAGGAAGGAAAGGAAAGGGAAGGAAAAAGAAAGAACAACTGTTTAATCTGCTTTTGCTCTGTTGGCCTTTTGCTGAGTAACAGGCCTTAGGAACCCTTACAACCAAGGTCAAAGATAGCTACACTGGCATGGATTTAAAAAGCCTTGCCTTCCACTTCCAGCCAAGCCACCTCTACCTCTGTGGTACTTGCAATATCAGCTCGTGAGCTCGTGGACAGAACTGACAACATCACTTATGTACAAATCAACAGTTCCTGCCTGGAATTCTGATCTTTCTCCTATACTACAGCTTTGTATCAAGTTCTTACTTGCAACTTTCTGAAAGTTGTTTTAGCCCACAGGCAGAGCGCCCAGTTAGTGTTGCGAGATCTCCCAATAAAAGCAGGATCTAATTATTAGTGGTTGTTTTTTTTTCCCTCTGAGAAGTTGGTAAGCAATCAGATTCATTGGGGGCATGGCCTCTGACCAGCCTACAATCCAAATTTCTTCCCTAGACCCTGGTGGGCAGCAGTGGCTGTGACCTGCTCCAGCCACTTCAGTCCCTGGAAGATGCCAGCAGTGATGCTCTCCCAAATCCGGCTTCAAGAACAAATACAGCGTTAGGTCCTATAAAGAGGGCAACACAGCTGGAATTTCCATGCATATCATCTGACACTCACTTTCCATCTCTAAGCTGAGGAGTTCAGAACAATGTTTTTCTGCTCCAGCAGAGACTGGAGTTCCTCATACTTTTTTTTTTTGCTGGTAACAACAGGACAATCAATAATACTGTGAAAGGAATACCAGGAGTTTGTGTTGGCTTGAAGGAAATAATGGCCTCATTCCGTAAAGCTTCCTCTTCTACTTGGAGAGAGGGGAAAGGTGGGGAGGAGTGAGAGAGGAGATTCACACATCTCCCATTCCACTTCTCTCTGACACAATGGAGGGCATTGTGTTCCACATCTGGCCTTAAATTGAGTGCTGGACAACCCACACCCAGTGACACTCTCACCATCACTCTCTCAGCTGTGTTCATCCCTGGGAAAGCTCTCTCTCGCCTGGCATGCTCTTGCCTCCTCCTCCCACCCACCCCAGTTTCCCTGGCAGCTGTGTCTGAGCCTTGCTCCAGCCCTTAGGATGTCTCCACCTACCTCTTCCTGCCACAGAAACCCTTCAGATTCATACCACATCTGCTGCCTTGGATAACGAGACACCAACTGCTGAGCTGTGTCACCTCTCAAAGACACAGATGGGGCAAGGAATGCAGAAGAGGCTTAATGTACCTTGGCAGCTCTTTTTCTGCTTGGATTCTAGGGATCCACACTCATCAAGAACTGAGTCTGTTTTAGCAGCTCTTGGATTCCTTTAATTCATCCCAGCAGCCCCTATAGCACATAAAGGTCATCACAGTGAATGCTCCCTGTACAGCAACTGTGCGGGAGCACTTATGAGTGTCTGATACAGCTCTCAGCATATTACAGTTCTACCACAGTTGTGATCCTTCATGATTCTTCAGCTGCAACAACCTGGCCCTGATGGGACCCTCAGCAACCGTGAGGGCCCTTATGCCATTCCCTTGAGCATGATGCAGTGAAACACGCAGCTCCAGCACAGCCAGGGGTGGAAGGGTGCAAAGGGTTTTAAGAGAGGGAGAAGCTGGAAAGAAGGGGCAGGAAGGTGAGAGCTGCACAGCTCTGTGGAGATGAGGAAAGGGGCTGCAAAGGGCCTCCTCCCTCCTTTGGGAGGAGATGTTTCACAGGAAGCTCTGCCAGAAAGAGGAGTGTGCTTCAGACTCCCTCTTGACATCTTTTTTTTTGGTGGAAAAATGTGTGAACTGGTTCAACGCATCACTATTTAGGAGGTGGTTTGTTCTGTTTGCTCCATTCTAAGTTGTTAAAAATGGAAATACCAAAAATGAAATCAATTTTCCAGAATCTCACTCCATCACTGATTGAAAAGTAGCAAACATTTTTACACTTATTTCTAGCTGGTATGTCATTTAATATTGCAAAACTGTAAAGTCTGAGCTGTAAGTGCTTCAGGGAACTTAAAACTATTTCCACTGGATCTTAAATCACAGAAACATTTCTATTACTATGAATTCCTTACACTGTACAAAAATGAGCTCTGATGCTTTTAAATTTAGCTCTTCTTTACATACCTCATACCATTATAGCAGGAAAGGGTTCATAAATATTGAGTATTATATCCCAAATAATGTCAAAACAATGAATGTCAAGATTCCTAAAGAGAAAAACTGTAGTTTTATGACAGTAGGCAGCAGGGACAGAAGAGAGAGAGACAAAGAGAAAAGATACTTTATTAAAAGCTGAATATTATACAGAAACAAATATATTTCTAATAATGGAACTCTCAGAAAATGTATGCTATGAATCCCTTAGAACCCTTCAATACTCATGTGTGCAATGTAATATGTGCTGGAGGCCCAAAACAAAGAACACATATGAATATTTCAAAGAATTAATTTAAAATAGTGTAGGTTACTTGCATGTGGTGTAAATAATTCTGACTACAATTTCAAAACCCTTTATAATACGTGAGATGAATAAAAGCAAGTTTCCTATATTCCCAGAATATAGAAATATAGCTCTAAAATGAGCGATGCTCATCAAAATAAAGGGCATGTGAATTCTTTGAGATTCTGCTTGACTGCGTGATAAATTAGGGCTTTCTCTCCTTAATTTTACTGGCTTTTTTATATTAGGAAGACCTCAGTGCTGACCAAAAGCAAGTTGTTTTTTTATCCCCACAGTAGATCAATGATTTGAACATTTCCTATCCAACCCACATTTCTATTCCATGTTTCCTGGAGACTATTAGAGTCCCCAGCATGCCAGCCTAGTTGTCATGATAATAAAACTATGCCCTGTTCAGTTTCTGGAAGACAAACCAGGATCCAAATCCAGGAAAGGGTTCATGACTGTGAACCAGTTAAGGAGCCTTCCTCCCGTCCAGAGTTAGTTAAGTAGGACCCTGAGCCTCAAAGATTTAGATGTCTAACTTGTATTTAAAGGTACCTAATTACCTTTAAGAATCTGAGTCTAAGTCCCTTGGGGTTAACCTGCTGCTCTCTCCTTGCCATTTCCTACAGCTATTCCAGGGAGATCCTTGTTCAGTTTGCTGACACTAGGCATTTCAGGAGGGAACAGTTCTCTTATCTCAAACCTGTGGATGCTATGAGGTATCAGAGCAGTTAAAAGCAAAGGTGCTTGAAGGAAACTGCTGGCACCTTTTAAATCCCCACCATTAATTCAGCTTCTCATTCCCACTGACTTGACTTTGCACGCACCTTTAACCCACCTACTGTCCCTTCTTATTCTTTCCACCTTCTATATGCTTAAATACGACTTCTTCCACGAGCCTTACATAGCAGGCTGCCTTCTTCTAAGAAGCAGCAGGCTTTTTCCTTCCTCTCCTGCTTTGTAACATCCTTGCTTTGAAATCCATCCAGTAAGCTCCTTAAGCACATGGAGTCACAAGCACTTAGCACAGATGGGTATTACATTACTAATAATAATAGTAATAATAAAAATAATAACTTAGTAGCCCATAAATGGAACCTTAAGGGGCTTCTAATCTTCACACCTGCTTGGAAAGCAACATTCTGAAACTATTTAATATTTGGGTGAGAGTTCTTAGCAGCAATATAATAAGCAAAATATCAAACAAGTTTGTACACTTACATAGCCAAGTGGGCTCCAGTGCAAGGCGATATGTGTATATAGTTCTGCTGTAGCAGAGCATTGCCTATCCCTGTATTCCTGAGGCTGACTTTTAAACAAAGTTTGCAGAGAACATGCAGGATGTGTTACTCTTCTGCACTACTCACTTGAATCTGGGTGCCAGGTTGGAGGAGTGAATCATTTTGGAAGCAGTGGATTTCTTTAAGTTTCCTGAAATAAGAAATGACATAATGTATGCAGTTACGCACACACTAGCAATACACTGTTGATGCCTGTATTTGATGATCTTGATTTTTTTTTTAACTTAAATGATGTCATATAGAATTTCAATAACCCTGGCGTTTGTAGGAACATTTTGTATTTCATTTTCGCGAAAGATTGCAGTACCAAAAGCGTAAGCAAAATACGCAGAGTTAACAGTGCTGCTGGAGTTGCTGGTTTTACTCGGGAGTGAAATGTTGCTGATGTATAAAAAACTGCAATACCCTGGAGTAACGATTTTTGTTTCGGAACAACGTGACTATAGTGTCACGCCCCCACTGCGCAGCAGTATGACCTTCCACGAGATACTAATCACTGAGTTTTCCATGAAAGACACATATTTTAGTAACAACCGGAATGGTTCAGAGTGCAGTATAGCTCATCGCCTCTCCGTTCCCTCACGTTTTCCCTCCCGGCTCCCAGGAGGGGCCCCCACGGGGCTGCTCCCGCCCTCTCCCGCCCAGCAGCGGCACTAACGGCCGCGGCCGCCATGGAAACGCGATCGCTCCCAGCCCGCCCGCCCCGCCTTGGGGAGCTGAGAGAAACCCGTCACGGGGTTTCCTTCGCGCCATGCGCTGCTGTTGTGGGGGAATAAATAAATAAATAATATTTTTTTAAAAAACAATCGTCCAAATTTAGTCAGCGCACCGTTTGTTATATTTACTTTAACGGCTAGGAAAGCGGCAGCGGGCCCAGCTGGTGGGGAAGGGGAGGAAATGTACTCGAGAGCGCAGGAGAGGCGCTGGGGGGGCGGGCGGGGGCTGACAGGGCTGGGGGAGGTGGCGGGATGGCGGGGGCTGGAAGGGGCGGCGGCGGTGGTCGGGCGGGATCTGGTGTGGACAGATGGTGCTTGGAGACTGCTCCGTTAGGGGCTGCAAGGATCGGGGCAGGGGGTGTGCAGCCCGCGGGGAGGGAGCTGCTGTGGTTGAGGAGACAGTAAAGGCAGAAGGTAGAACGGCGTTGCCGAGCAAGGCAAAGGGAAAGAAACACACTGTGTTGAAGGGTGAGAACGTAATGTTTTGCTGGGAAGAGCAAAGGCAACAAAGCTACTCTTCATCAGTTCTCATTCCTCTTCCAAATGTGGAGGACCCGATGCCCATCAGGGTGCTGACTGACCATGCAGCTGAGCTGGTCGCAGGGCCGGCTGCCACCTGGGAGCTGCTGTGCAGCCCTCCACTTAGAACCACAGAATGTCCTGAGTTGGAAGGACCCACAAGGATCATCGAGTTGAACTCCTGTCCCTGCACCTGACAGCCCCACAGTTCACACCATGTGTCTGAGGGCGTTGTCCAGTCTCTTCCTGAATACTGACAGGCCTGGGGCTGCTTCTATCTCTCCTCATCCCCTGTGCTGCCCCCCACTAATCCTGCCCAAAGCCAGGGCATAGAAGCAGAATGGTGGAGGGGCTGGCTGCTGTTGCAGAGCTGAGGGGAATGGGATGACCCCTGCTGATAGACCAGCTGGACTGGAAACATGGATCTGCACCCACGGTTTGCTATTACTCTCCTGTCAACAAATAGCAGCAAGAAACCATCAAGTCCCTGCACCGCTCATCTGTAAAAAAGATGGCAGTTTGCTACTTATGGATGTTAATCCATGGCAGAAGGGCATGCTGTGGAGTAACAGTGTTCATCAAGCCTGCTGATGATCATGTAGTAACATGTTAATACATTAATTCAGATGATGGGATGAGCGTCCTTTCTTTGCTTTTAATATAACCTGGAAAGTTATGCTGCAGGACTCAATTTATCCTCCTGCATATACTCATTGTGTTGCAGGTTTCAGTGGTGTGATCATGTTCTTTTTTTCCACAGGTTGCCTCTCTTTCTCAGTGAATGAGGTGGATGGTGCTCTGGGGATGGGTTGTAGCTGGGCACTGAGGGGGGGATGTTGTCCCGCCAGCTCTTGTTTGAGTTTTGCAAAAACTGGAACATGTTTAGTGAGCATTGTGGTGGAGGTCTGAGGGAGACAAGGATGTCTACCCAGGACCAAGGTAGTTAAACGCCACTTGGCAGCACTGCAGTCTCTAACTGGTGACACAACTGCGGCACCATGCTGGGCAGCAGCTTAAAGTCCAGCCCACTGGCCAGGAGGTTTGTGCTCCATTGCTCGGATGTCCAACCCGCACTGTCACAGCTTCAGCCGAGATCACCAGCTTCCATTCCCACTAAAGAAACTGCCAAAAAAATGCTAAATACTCTAAAAAGCAAGTGAAACAAAAGTTAGAGGTGCCTCAGACTGAGAATCCAAAGTACTGTGTCCCTGTATCAGCCTCAGGGTTTAGTTAAATGAGCATTTCCTGCGATACCAAAGCTAGATTTTTTTTCCCCACATCGCGTCTGCCCGCACACTTCCCTGCCCCTGCGCAGCAGCTACCAGCTCCCCAAAGGCACTAATGCAACCTCTTGTGGGCCTGCAGTGCAGATGAGTCACAGGCCAAGCTACCACGGAGGCAGCGAGCTGTGCTGCCAGAGTGGGACCGGGCAGCTGGAGATGGGGCCAGGGGAGGGGCAACATCTTCATCTGCTTGTGCCGTGGTGAGGAAACTTTCCTGTAACTATAGCCTGAGTCCCTCATTGCTAGAGTAGTGATGGTGGCGGTAAAACTTGCTCCTCACCTCCAAAATGTGTGTAACAACATATACATTCATATTGGTGAGTTACTGTGCCTTCTGAGCCCCTGAGCAATATCGATGATGAATTCTCTGTGCTTAGTAGAGCTGGGGCAGCATTCAGCATATAAAAACACACAAACACAGAAGAGAGGAGAAATCAAATTATTGACCAGGTGCTCACCAAGTGGTCACTGTCTGTTCAGCTCACAAAATGAAGCTAGAATCCCACAGGAAGAGAAGCCACCCTAGAACATCACATGTAATTAAAGACTGCATCCTCGCATGATTGTGTAAGGGGCTAAGCCAAGGGAACAGCTCTTAAGCCAGCGTTTGACTAAAATACTCATTTCCTTTGAGATATTATGTTTATCCAAAAATACCTTTCTTCCCACTTAGATCTGCTCAGGACGGCTGATCCTCCACTTCAGCCTGCCTGTGACACTGGGGAAGGTGCTGCAGACTGCAAGCAGTGTCCCGGTGCCCGAGGAGCAGTGAGGAGATGTCAAGGGCCTCCCGAGTTCCCAGCACAGCCCTTCTCCTGCCCTGAGCCAGGCAGGGACTGCTGAATTCTGTTCCTCACACCCAAAGCAGCCTGTGAGCAGGGAGACGGGCGGCCTCAGCTGCTGCGCAGGTGGAGGGAGGGAACTTGTGTTCCCCGAGGAAAGGCAGCCTCTGGAATACATTATTGATTTGCTGGGGAGACTTGCTGGAGGGCAGAGAGAGAACAGGACAGTTGGGCCCTGTGAGAGGATGGCTTGTCCCACCAGAGATCAATGTGCTTCAGCAGACTGGGGAGCAGGCGCCAACAAAGCCAGAAGTTAGCCAAGCAGAAGCTTCCTTTGTTCTGTTTGTCTTATGGAAAAAAAAAAAAAAAGAGATGAGGAAATGGGTGTAATGATTCTGAATATACAAAAAGAAATAACCTCTTTATTTACAGAGTAGCACAGCCCATCCAGCTGTGCCAGTTTTTTTTTAAGACTGCTTTAAGGATGTGTATAGCTGGGAAAACAGTGACTGGTAGGGGTGGGGAATGTAGAGAGTTCAGGCATGTTTGTTGGTTTACTTTTGGTTTGAAATAAGGGCAGCTTCAGGGACAAATGGCCAAGTTCCCAAACCAGTATTTTGTGGTTTTACAATCACACTTTCAAAAATGTTTTCTTCTTCCTGTTGCTGTGCAGAAGATCCACCAAAATAGCCCTGAAGATTGCCAGCACACCAGGCAAAAGAAAAAAAATACTGCTAATAGCATCTGTTTTGCAGTTTGTGTGACATACAACACCAGGAGACAAATAGCTTTGAAATGCAAGTGTGTTTTCAATTGCTTGTAATTTGACAGTGGCTCTTTAAGAACATAATGTTGCCTCCAGAGTTTATTTTACAGTTCCCAGTAAATAAGAGTTAGGCTGCCAGGCGTGGTTACTTTGGGGTTTTTTTAGTTGTTCCTAAAATCATGGTCTAAAAACTCCTAAAATGCAGATTGAGGTGGTGCATATTTTTGAAAGGATTTGTTCATTGCAACCCCACAGCAGTCCATATTCTGCTTTACTGTTGTGCATTTGCCTGTAAGTCTGTTTTCGAAGAACTTGAACTTGTATTTCCTAAATTTGTTCTCCTTAATAAGAAAATATAAAAAGCACCTCCCCTTTTTTTTTTTTTAGTTGAGTATCTATGATACAAAAATAATGAGCCAAACAGAACAGAAGTGGTCGCTGCTATGACACTGTTCATGCTGATAGGATGCATCTTGGGATGATTTTGGTCCGTGCAGACAGCACCCTGCAGGCAATGCCAAGGCACAAGCCAGAAACCATTCCCAGTAGACTGTACGGGGGCTCGTTTTAGAAGAGAAGGAGAATGCTGCCACGTGGACACAGGTTGGGCAGTGCTTCTGGTCCTTTGAGTCAGAGGACAGGCACTGAACCTGTTCACGTTGCTAATACAGACGTAACTGGAATGATTTATGAAAGAGGCAATTCCCCATTTTCAACCGGAAGGCTCAGGAGCAAATGGTGAGGTGAAGCAGCCAGGGCAAGCAATAGGAGATCTTGGGTTACAACACAAATATTCTTTTTATCAAGTTTCAGGGCTATAGATTCACAATGTTGATGTCGGATTTTTAATGATCAGGTAAATAGTGTGAAGTGCTACCATAAGCCTCAGTATAAGTTGGGGAATGACCTATTAGAGAGCAGGGTAGGGGAAAGGGACCTGGGGGTCCTGGTGGACAGCAGGATGACCATGAGCCAGCACTGTGCCCTTGTGGCCAGGAAGGCCAATGGCATCCTGGGGTGTATTAGAAGGGAGGTGGTTAGTAGGTCAGAGAGGTTCTCCTTCCCCTCTACTCTGCCCTGATGAGACCACATCTGGAATATTGTGTCCAGTTCTGGGCCCCTCAGTTCCAAAAGGACAGGGAACTGCTGGAGAGAGTCCAGCGTAGGGCAACAAAGATGATTAAGGGAGTGGAGCATCTCCCTTATGAGGAAAGGCTGAGGGAGCTGGGTCTCTTTAGCCTGGAGGAGACTGAGGGGTGACCTTATTAATGTTTACAAATATATAAAGCGTGAGTGTCACGAGGATGTAGCCAGGCTCTTCTCAGTGACAACCAACTGTAGGACAAAGGGTAATGGGTTCAAACTGGAACACAAGAGGTTCCACTTAAATTTGAGAAGAAACTTCTTCTCAGTGAGGGTATCAGAACACTGGAACAGGTTGCCCAGGGGGGTTGTGGAGTCTCCTTCTCTGGAGACATTCAAAACCCGCCTGGACACATCCCTGTGTAACCTCATCTAAGTACTCCTGCTCCGGCAGGGGGTTGGACTAGATGATCTTCTGAGGTCCCTTCCAATCCCAAACATTCTGTGACTCTGTGATTCAGTACTTAGCTGTTCTGTGCCTTTCCTGTGTAGTGATTCTGGCCCTACACAGAATCAGACAAAGCTGGTGAGGGCTCTGGAGCACAAGTCTGATGAGGAGCGGCTGAGGGAACTGGGGCTGTTCAGCCTGGAGATAAGGAGACTGGGGGAGACCTTATCGCTGTCTGCAACTACCTGAAAGGAGGTTGTAGCATGGAGCGTGTTGGTCTCTTCTCCCAAGTAACAAGTGATAGGATGAGAGGAAATGGCCTCAAGTTGCACCAGGGGGGGTTCAGATTGGATATTAGGAAAAAGTTCTTCACGGAAAGAGTTGTCAGGCATTGGAACAGGCTGCTCAGGGAAGTGGTGGAGTCAACATCCCTGGAGGTGTTTAAAAGGCATTTAGATGAGGTTCTTAGGGACAGGGTTTAGTGCTAGAGTTAGGTTATGGTTGGACTCGATGATCCCGAGAATCTCTTCCAACTGAAATGATTCTATGACTTTATGTTAGGATCTCAAGCTGGCGGAACATGTAGGGTGCATGGATCTGCTTGCCTGGTTTCTTTATTGAATGGATAGTGATTTTAAGTAACAAAATGCAGGTTTGTGTCACTTTTCAGCTGCACCAAATGTATTGGCATAGTCTTCATCAGAAAATGTGCTTTTCCTCTATGGTGTGAAATATGAGCTCCAAGGTAAAGGGAGAAAGAAGCTGGATAAAATTTGTGTTTTCTTCTCCTACTGGAAGTCTGTAACCTCTGGCAGCGAGTGTCGTGTCAGCTGGGTGTGTTCACGCCTCAGACGTTGCCGCTGAGCCTGCCAGCATCTGTCTGTGAGACACCAACCTCGACTTGAAGGAGAACAGAGATGTCAGGAACCTGCCTCCTCCAGCGTGCTGCTTCAGCTGTTCATTCACTGAACTTAGGGATGCAGCAGTTGTAAAACAACAAAATAAATTCCATCTTCCCTCCCTCCCCAAACACCCTGTGTTCTCCCTAAATAATGTCTGTGGTCACCTGTTTATGTTACTTGCAAAGTTTCCACTTACCGCAGTAATTTTGTAGGAACAAGTGTGTTTCTTCAGTGCTAGAGAATATGGCTTTATGATAATAAGAGCAGAAATAGGGAATGGAAAAAAGACTAGAGGAGAGTAAAGGCCTCGCCTGGTGCTGCCCTTTTAGCAGGCAGCCTGAGCAGAGAATCGGGTAAAGCCAGGCAGTACTTCATTCCAAGCCATCACGTCAGTTGAGACTGAAAGCAATTACTGCCAGTTTTGCGGGGTTGAAATCACGTTTAGGGTTGGATGATGATTGTTCAGGCAAGCAGGCCATCTATGCAGTTAACTCCTTTTAACTCTTTTAATTTGTCTGATTCACAGTTTGCCACATCTGAAAATGGTGAAGTCCAATTAAGCTTGGAAACAGAACAAGGGCACCTATGTGCACCTTAAAACTGCCCTCCTTAAAAACAAGATGGGAAATGCCAAGTCCTCACCCCTAAAGCAGCTCTGCTTTAAAATCCCTGAGGTTTTGCTCCTCAGTCCTCCTCTTAGGCTGTGTGAATGTCTGGGGAGTTTAAGTCACAGAGACTGTCACTGGAGTAAGCGTCATGCTGAGCTGAAGCTTCATCAGAGCAGTAGTCCTGTTGTACTCCAAAACAGCCATCTGTAGAAGAGGAGGTGGGTTATGCAGTTGATAAGCCTTTAAAATCAAATAACAAGCTAACCTGCTGCATACTTAAGGTAGGTCTTTTTTCACTGAGGAAAGACACAAATGTTAAGGAAAAAGCTATATATAGAGAAGGAGAGCTATTTCCAGCATAAAGTTGGATGTGTGTGGAATCAGGATGTGCTAAATCCTGACCTGCACAGATAATTTACTGAACACATATACTCTTTTGTTTTATGAGTCTGAAATTTCCAAAGGTACCTCTGGGACTTAGGCATTCAATTTTCAGCGGTAGCCAGGTGCTTAAATGCAGTAATTAGAAGTACAGACTTACTGTGAGGGCACAAAGAGAAGAGCAGAGTGAGAAATCATCTTTTCACCAAAAGTGATGCCAGAGCATGCTCCCTGTTCCCTTGAAGCTGCCACAGCTGTGCACCATTTCACTGAGAATGGCATCTTTGAACAACCCCAGCAGTTGTGCTTTTGTAAATTGGCTTTCAAAGGTTACAGGTTCTCCTTATCAGTATGGAGGAGGAGAAGCCTCTTCTGAAATGCTTGTTGATCCTACCCTGGCTTGACCCAGAGAAATCTGCAGTGCTCCTGAAATGAGCTATTCCCGCTTTTATGTTGCTCTTAAGTGGAAGGCTTTCTGTGCTTGGCATTGTAAGTGTCAAAAGCCTCTGACCTACACAAGCCTACAGCCACATAACTGTGTATTTCCCTTTTTATTGCAATCTTTCCTCAGAACTGTGGCATACAGATAAATGGTTACATTTCCCCAAACAATTCCAATAATCAAATATGAGAACAGTAAAAAAATCTGTATGCGAATTTAAGTCTTACAGAAAATTAAAGTGGATTTTTATAGCATATCTTTAAAGCTAAGTAACTAAAAATGCGCTTCATCTTTGGGATTTCACATGAAAACCACTACTAAAAGAAAATACCCCTGTTTCTCCTTTTTCTCAGTTCCTGCCACAGCTTGTATTTTGTGTGGTGAAATTAGTGTATTAGGCGGTGAATTGAAAGAAACAAAGTGACAGAACTTGTCTTTTGTTTATCTTTTTTATTTGCTTGCTTCTTGCCTTTCAGGCCTGAGTTGGTACCTTCTACCCTTTGCAGAAATAACACTCCTTTACATTACAAGCCCAAGCCACCAGGCCCCAGGAAAAGCCTACACTGTCAAACCATTGCTGTGAACTCTCGTGACATTTATGGGGAGTGGCAAGAAGAGAAGATGTGAACATGGTAAGAGATAAACTACAGTGCACAGCAGTGTCACTGACGAGTATAGAGGATGCTAAAAGGAGTACTGTGCTGGTTTGGGCTGGGGTAGAATTAATTTTCTTCATAGTAGCTACTCTGGGGTTGTGGGTTTGATTTGTGCTGGAGTCAGTGTTGATAACATAGGGATGTTTTAGTTATTGCTAAACAGTGCTCACACAGAGCCAAGGCCTTTTCTGCTTCTCACTCTACCCCACCAGCAAGTGGGCTGGGGGCCACAAGAAGCTGATAAGGAACACAGCCAGGACAGCTGACCACAGGGATATCCCACACAATATCATGTCATGCTCAGTGTATAAAGCTGGGGAAAAAGAAGGAAGGGGGTGACATTCAGAGTTATGACATTTGTCCTCCCAAGTCACCGTTACACATGATGAAGCCCGGCTTTCCTGGAGGTGGCTGAACACCTGCCTGCCCATGGGAAGTAGTGAATGAATTCCTTGTTTTGCTTTGCTTGTGTGTGCAGCTTTTGCTTTAGCTATTAAACACTCTTTATCTCAACCCAGGAGTTTTCTTATTGCTACCCTTTTGATTCTCTCCCCCATCCCACTGCGGGTGAGTGAGTGGCTGTGAGGTGCTTACTTGCCAGAGAATTGCACAGAGATGTGAATTATACTCCTATGCATGGCACAAATAGTGGAGTAGAAGTGTTCTCAGAGTAATTGTGATTACCTCAACACACAGGATAGAGACTTTGGACATCTAACCTACATCCTGTTAATCTGAACGATCACTTGCCCTCTAACAGCATAGTTCCTTCTGTGTAGATTTAATTCAAATTGAATTGGGTTTTAACAGGGACAGATAAAAGAAGTTGCCACCAGACATCTTTGTCAGATTTTTTAAAGTCTGTTTTTATATCAGAAACAAGGTGACATAAAACATCTGGTGGCCTGTCCTCAGAAATAGCCATGTACTCGGTTTACAAGGCAGAATTCTCTGCCTGCTTTAACCTGCTGGGGAAAGGTTAGAATATCTTCAGAAATGTTTTATGTGCACACTGGCTTTCACTGTGCTGGGCCCTAGCTGGTTTGAGCAAGCCAGGTTTCCTGTCTGGTTCAAGACACAGCCTTTCCACATCATGGAGGTTTCTTGCGAAGGAAGAGTTTTGCTCTGTGCTTGTTGCAGTCTGAGCAGTGCCAGTATGAAGGGGCCCTGTGGTGGTGAACACAACCTGCCAGCCCTTTGGGTGAGCCACAGCACCCTGTGATCTCAGCAGAGAACATCCCTCAACCCTGCATGTGTTCCACCTCCCAGGCAACGAGTCTGCAGAGCAGGTAGCATAAGTGCTCCTGTCTTGCTTCCCTGTGGATGCTCTGTCAGACCAGGCCAGCAGGAACATGGTAGCTTGCCCCTTTACATCCTCTGCCAGTGTTCAAAGAAAGCACATGTGCAGTCCTAGGTCTGTGAGAGGGAAGGATGCTTCCTAGCAGGGCATGATACAGGAGGGACAACATCCTCCACCCTACTGCTTGGCTGCGCACTCCAGCACTGGGTAGAGCTTTGTTGTTGTCGTAGTCATAATTCCTTATAGAAACTTCAGCTTCAGCTGACTTCAGTGAAAGGTGCAGGTGTTTTACTGAGCAAGTAAGAAAATCAGAACACTGTTTTTGTCTCAGATTCAGGGTAAAGACTGAAAAATGTGACCACTCCCCTTCCCTCCCTCCTTCCCCCCCCCTCAAATATTTAGAAATGTTCTCATGTGGAATGTTCCATTTTGACATTTTCCAATTCAAATCAGTCCGTTTTGGCTTTGTTTCATGTGGATCTGTCTACTCACGGGTAGTTTTAGTGCCTCTGCTCTGTAGGCCTCAGGATCTGCATCCTATTCAACAGTCACAGTTCTCCTACTGCGATGTTCCACCCTGGTAAGAGAACAGAGTGCATTAAGGTAAAAATCATCTTGACAAGAAGAACCATGCCACTGGGGAAAAAGGATTAAGTATATCAGTTTACATATCCCAGGAAGGTCTTACGTGGCTTAGGCACAAACAGGTTACTACCAAACTGATGAGCTTGTTTCCAGTGTGTTCCAGCAAGCCGTGTTTGAATTAAGATGACTGATTCACTGATCAAATACTTCATTTTTCTAGGAAAAAAATTACCAACTTCCTCATAGTTGCAGTATCCTAAAAAAAGTATTTTGGTGCAAGTTTGAAAACAAGTGTAAAACTATATTTGACAGTCATCCTCTTATTTATGGACTTTGATACAGACTAAGGACACCAGACTCAGCTCTTTAAAATTTTGGTCAGGGAAGAAATTGTTCAAATGTTTGCTGAACAGGACTATTATAAACTGGATTAATCTCTACCATAGTTTTTCCAGGCAGAAATATCACTTCCAACTTGATTCTCCCCTGATGTTGACCTTCCCTTTCAGTAACCAAGTTCTTGTTATCTGCAGCACAAGCAGAAGAACAGTTTTGTTGTGAAAGAAGGAAATCGGCACAGCTGCAAGTTCTGCCTCAGCTCAGTAAAACTGCAGCCTCAGAAGAAGGGCTGAGGTTGAAGGACACTGTTTGGAAGTTCCAAGAAGCCAATTTAGTTTGAAACAGACCAAATGGCAGGGAAGAGTTACCCTGAAATTGAAGCAGAAGTCCTCAGTAGTGCAGCTTTCACAATGTGAAAACTCTATTTGCATCTTCTGTCGCAAGTCATTTAGAATATCAGTTCCTGTTTGGACAGCCTCGCTGCTGACTGTACCTCAGTCACAGCTTTTCTGATTTCGCTGTTTCTCAATACCTTAAGACAGCTGCACTGAATTTCCCAGCAATACCTGCGGTTGTGACCCCTACAATGAGAATTCAGTAATTCTTCCCTTCTGTCTGGATGAAGAGCTGTGGTAACCAAGTGTTTCCTCTGAAGTCCATGTGCATCCTGCTCCCCATTGGCCTTTGCATCTGTACTCTGACACTGTTTCAAGTCAGCAGGTGAGCAATACACACTGCAGAGTGTCCTTGCATTTATAAATGCTGGCATTGCAGTTGCCAGCGCACTCTCCCCTTCTCCTGGAAGTCAGGCATTGGAACAGGCTGCCCAGGGAAGTGGTAGAGTCACCACCCCTGGAGGTGTTTAAAAGACACGTAGATGAGGTTCTTAGGGATATGGTTTAGTGACAGTGTTAGGTTAATGGTTGGACTCCGTGGTCTTGAGGGTCTTTTCCAATCAAAATATTTTCATGATTCTATGTAACCTGGAGTAACAGGGAGAAGACAGAGCCCTATGCTCTGGCCAGCTTCCACTTTGGATAGTTACAGCCTGCTTGTCTGTACCCCCTTTGCAGATTTAACTAGGCACAGTGAGCAATTCACACCAGAGCTTGCCATGTAGCTTGCCAGGTGGTTAAGATACAGTTTACCAAGAAGATGGTGAATAGCCTTTGTATTTCTGAAATGTTCCAAAGTTGTTCTAGATGAAATATAGCCCGTGGGCATCTGAGAGACAACAGCATCAGAACAGACTGAGTGCAGCCTTGAGTCTTTAGGCTATGAAAAAAAGCCTTTACATATGCTACTGAAACCTGATTCCTAATGAAACATGCACCACACAGACTCATGATCACACCTTAAGATCAGAAGAGAAAACATCAAAACCCAAGGCAAACCTCAGTATCTAGCAGTTCACTTATCTCCCTGTGTGATGAGCAACACCATGCATGGGGAAATGGAGCCCAGCTCACCCAAAGAGAGGTGGGGTCCTGGCAGCAGGAGGCTGCCCATGAAGTTCTGACACCCCAGGAAACCTGAACTGCCAGAACAGCCGGTGAGAGCCCTTCTGCTTTGCACTGCTAACACAGGAAACCTGAATGGAGGGCCCTGGAGCCCATGCCTCATGGGAGCCACATCAGGAGTTACCCCCATTACATATGTCTTCCCTCTGTGAATGTCAGACCCATCAGCACATCAAAGAGTGCATTTGTGCATGTATTTAATCAGAGCTCTACATGTTCTAGCTCCAGCCCCACAACCCATCCACAACTTCTTGTTCATGTTGTGAACTAGCAGGCTGACCACATTTTATACCTCTTACCAGCCTAATGAGACAACTGCTACCACTATTAGTTCAGTAGTGATGTGTACAAATATTTTTTATCTTCTAGAGCCTAGGAAATTGGAACATCAATACCCAGCAAACATAAACCAACAGATCCATTATGTTTTTTCTTCAAGTTCATAGAATCATAGAATGTCCTGAGTTGGAAGGGACCCACAAGGTTCCCCGAGTCCAACTCCTGTCCCAGCATATGACAAACCCAAAATTCACACTATGTGTCTGAGGGCATTGTCCAGTTGCTTCTTGAGACTTCTGTCTGGCTTGACAGCGCTCCACCACCCTCTGGGTGAAGAACCTCTTCCTAATACCCAACCTAAACCTCCCCTGGCACATCTTCCTGCCATTCCCTTGGAATTTATCATCAGTTGTCAGAAGAGATCAGCACCTGCCCCTCCTCCTCCCCTCATGAGGAAGATCATAAGCTAATCATAAGAGACCTGAATCACCAAGGCAAACAACCTCATCCCCTCCCAGACTGAAAGCCTTTGAAGTCTCTGAGCTCAGCATCCAGCCCTGTGAATCAATTCCTATCAGCTGTGCCCATCCCCGCTCCCTGGGGGGGCAGCTGCCCTTTGGAGGTCTTAAAGGGTCTCCACAGTCTGTTATATATCCCCTGCACGTAACACTCTCCAGCACTTGGTGGCCATTTGTTGGCTTGCTGATGTTAATGTTCTGTGAACTCTTATCAGGTGTATTTATTGCCACAGTTGTTAATGGTTTTGGAAGGCACAGGCTGGCTTGAGTTCAAAGGAGGACCACAAGAACTGACAATAAGCCCTGAAGGTGCTTATTTCGGGAGCCTGACTAATGCACCTTACTGAAGAGAAGGTTGAAAAAGGCAACGCTATGAGTGGGTGTTGATACTTGCAGCTGCGTTTTATCACAGGGCTTTTCAGTTCTGCATAGCAAGATCCATGGTTTTTGCTCTTGATGTTAGAACCTGCAACAACATATCAAGAGAAGCATATTTCTGAGAGGGGGATGTAATTAATCACCAGGGTGGAACACAGGGGGCATCAATAAACTCAGCATTGTTTGAGATTTTAAAAAGAGAACAAGAAAGCTGTGCTCCATTGCCTGAGACATGCCAGTGAGTTGTGGAGAGTAGAGCATGCGGAGGATGTGAGGCAGCAAAATCTTGAGGTCTCTCTTTTAACTCAGTAAACCTGTGTGTTTCTGCAGTGGAGTCTGTGAAGTGGAGAGATGTTCAAGGTCATGTTGTGATCTAAGAATACTAGAACATGAGGTGCTGTAACTTACATTATTGATGGGGGATTTACTTGAATGCAGAACAATATAAGGGACAACTGTGGTCACCCAAGGAAGGTGATAGTGAAGACAGGGTGGTGTTGGTGATGGGTATGAGTTTGCAGTTGCGGATGTAGAAGGAATGATGGAAAATTAATCGGAAAGGGGAGCTGATACTCTGGAGGACACAACAGGCAGATGTTTTCTATAGCCAAGGAGAATAACAGCTTGATTTTTCTGGAAGATGTGTTGCTTTGCAGAAGATGTGTGCAGGCCAGGAAGAGAGTCACAGCTGAGGTGCACTCCTGCCTCCTTCCTGCGGCTTTTTTTTCTCTGAGCTTATTTGAGCTGTGTGAAAAAGGTAATGAAGAATTTTTCCGTCATGTTCCTTTTAAAATCAAAAGGTTTAATTAACCATAATCATGTTACAAACTGCTAAGTATTATGTGGGCTTTGGTATTTTTTCAACACTCCTCACAACATTCAGAAATACAGTTGATGACTTCAGACCATCCAGACTGTTCCTTCAGTGTTCCCTTTGGAGAAGAAGGAAGGTGAGAATTCCTTGCCAACCAGGGTTGTTGTGTTTCATACACTCCAAAGGGTGGAGCACAGCTAAAAAGATATGACCTAAGACAAGTGAGAAAACAGAGAATAGGGCTTCAGCCAGTCTTGCCTGGTGCCAGCGCTGTGAGCAAGCAGGGATCTGCCCTCTGCAGAGGGACGGGGGCAGGCTGGCTGGGCAGCTCTGCTTTGCCTCCTGTTTCCCACCAGAGGAAGCAGCGGTTTGTCTTTTGGAGAAGGAGCATCTTTCCTGTTGACTTTCTGACTGACTCTGCCCCATTTCCCTGTCATCTCAGGGCTCTTCTCCTGGCTCTCAGGTCCCAGCCCTCTTCAGTTACATCTCAGCCCTGACATCAAGCCTGGTTTGCAGGGACAGGGCAAGCTGTGGTCCCAGGAGAAGCCAGTAGGAGGAAGCAGCAGGAGGAGGTGGTGGGTTTTTTTAGTTTGTTTGTTTTAAAGTTGAAATTAGGAGAAAGAATTGGGGGTCTGCCAGTAACAGCCTTGTCTCTTCTCCTTGAGCTCAGCTTAGCCTTGCGATGAAGGGCATAATTAGGTGGCCCTCTCTGGAGCTTGTGTTCTTTTATTATATGAAATTATAACTGTGACTTACGTGCAGATATAAAACGAAGATGTTAGAAGGAGTTTTGCATTTGGGACGTTTTTATTAGGAGCTGAATCCACCCTAATTGAGGCAGAAAAGATTTTGTGAAGGGCATGCAACTTTGCCTAGGCTTTATGGACTTGAACTGGAGACACAGTGGGTCCAAAAAAATACAATTTTTTACATATATATGCAGCAGTCACACAATCAGTCATATGGCAAGAAGGCACATACTGTGCTGGATCAAAGGAGAAGAGCCTAGCAGGAGATTAAAGGGGGGATAATTGCAAGCAACCAGAAAGTTTTATAATAGAGGTGATAATAATATACAGCAGAGGAAGGAAACTGCAACAGAAATGAGAATAAAATTCAAATAAAAGAGATCCTTTCATCCTTCTCACTTTCTCCCTATTTAACAGAATTATTCTATCACCCGCTAGCTTCATTTCCCTTCTACTTTCATCTTGCTTTCCTCTGACGGCTTTCTGGTTCCCCTGCCCTGACACCACACCAGGTCTGCCTCCCTCCACACGCCTTGTAGCTGTCTAGCACAGGACCCCTCTTTATGAAGCATAGATTTTAAATATGAAACATCTTCAGTGAGAGAGTGTGCTTGTCATTTTGCTGCTGACTTTGGGAAGCAACAGAGCTGGTGGAGGGAGGAGCTCTGAAAATCACCCCATGTAGTGAGCCATATGGCATAAGCTTAGCCTGAAATGCCCAAACTCCTGACCACTATTCTGAGAGAAAATGTAAACTTCTGAAGAAAAGAGAACCCAAGAAAGAAGCAGCCTGGGAGTGGGATTTTCTAGATATTTTTTGGAATTTCAGATTTCTACCAAAGCCTTGGAAGTGAAAAAATGTTTTCCTTCGTCCTTCCACCCCTAATTCTGTATCCTGTTTGCTTTCACAGGTCAAGAGGTCTGTGACCAGAAGGAAGGAACCAGCCCTTTCTAAAGAGGACACCATTTGAGTCTCCGAACAGAAACCTGCGCATTACAGCGCTTCAGGATGCCTGGTCAGTCCTGACTGAAAGCTCAGGCTAAACTTGGTTACGTGAGTCACCGCTTTACTAACTTCATACCTCAGGCGTGACGGGAAATAACAGTGGTGATACTAATATACACCAGGGTAAGGAACCTGCAGGGAAGAGAAAAGAGAGGAAAAATAAAGAAGAGCAAAAATGAAGAGCTACTTTCTGCTCCAGGGTGACTAGAAGGTGTGTTCATGGCGTGAAAAGGGCTAAGAAGTGTGTCTGGCAGTGATTTCTGGGATGACTTCCTCTCTGCTCACTGTGAGGGGGTGAGACTAGAGCACAGGAGCTTTAGCTGGAAGGACTCTCTTGGTTGTGTTCAAGTAGCAGTTCCAGCTGTGTGGGAAGACAAAGGCATCCTCGGTGTGCTCCCGTTTCGGAGGGTGCCCTGGGAATCCCTGTACATTGTGCTTTTTTGTGCATTGCTAGAAGAGCAAGGCTGTGGGAACAAATGAGTTCCCCCTTCTGAGGTAGGACTTGGAGCACCCTTTTTATGGAGTGCTTGTAGGGGCACTGTTACAGAGTCACAGAATCGTAGAATGTCCTGAGTTGGAAGGACCCACAAGGATCATGGAGTCCAGCTCCTCTCCCTGCATGTGACAACCCCACATTGCACACGTTGTGTCTGAGGGCGTGAGCTGTGCTGCTCGGAGGGCAGGGGATGCCCTGCAGCAGCTGGAGAGGGGTGAGGTGTGCCCTGGGGAGCAGGTCTTGGGGGATAGGTAAAGGTGTAACAAAATAAAAGGGTGCCTGGTGCAGCTGGAGTTCAGAGTGGGATGAGAACATGATTAATCCTGTCCTCTGTCACAGCCCTCAGGCTTTGACAGCTCACTCCTGGCAGAGCCAGTAGTTTCTGCTCCCTGTGACCTGAAACAGGCTTACCGTTAAGGGGCATAATTAAAAATATTTGGGTTTGCACTTCTTAACTCATTTTCTGATCCTCTGATGCCTGAGTAGAATAGGTGAGGTGATTTGAATGATACAGACAAATGCTCAGAGGAGTGAATCATGGAGATATAGAGTATATATAGTGTTCTGAGACGGTTGTCTTATAACACACTGGTGGGGAACAGGGCAACAAGAAAGAGATCAGGACTGAGACAAGACACTTGGAATTCTACAGTCTAATTAGTCACTCAGTCTAATTAGGCACTCAGCCACAAGTAATGAGAGAGGGATGCTCCGTGCCTTGAACACGAGACAGTTCAGTATTGGTGATAAATATGACACCAATACAGCTCTGATCTGCAAGGATCAGTGATGAGATTTCTGTTAGTCTAACGCTTCCCAGCTAAAGCTGTTCCTAACGCCTTGCGAAAAGTTTAGATAAATCCTTCTCAAGTTGAAGAACTGTTGTTATCTGATAGATTTACTGTGTTTCGGTGTTGTGTTAGATGTAGGATTTTATGTGCTCGGGAGTTGAAAATGTAATGGGGCAGTGGTGCTCTCTGGGACGCCTTTTTAATTGTTCTCTGTGTTCCCAGCCGGGCTCTGCAGCTCCAGCCTCCCGGTGCCTCACCAGCCTCGCCGTGGGGGTGACTTTTGCCGGCTATTTTTGGCGACTGCAGATTCATTGCCTACCACAAGAGGTCAGCACCGCATAAGTTTGCACCTCCAGTGAATGGTCTTAAAATTTTTTTCAGATACGGAGAGTGCGCGGTTCCCACCTGTTTCAGTAAAACTGGTGAGCGCTGAGTTGCTTTCAGGAACAGTTGTATGCAATACAGTTTTAGCTTGCACATATTTTAATCTAATCTCTCCTAAAAAAGGATTGTTTTCTAGTTATCTTCCATTTTTCTGCATGTTCTCATTTTGAAAGCTAATTTTGTGGAAAGGATCTCTGAACCCTGTATATACACACACATACGTACTATACACACACACACATATATTATAATATATATTAAAAATGCTGCTCATAGTATTATGAGGGAAAGCTAAAAAGCCTGCAAAGGCAACAGTTAAAAAGTCTGAGGAGGCAGGGCAGGTCTGCTTCTAGCCAAAATGGAACGGCCACATATTACAGACAAATACTGAAGCTAAAGTTTGGTGAGTCAGTGATCTGCAGAGTCAGATCGAGACACTTGGAGCTTTGCCAGAAGGCTGGTTAAAAACAAGCCTGGTTGTTTAACCCAGTCTCCAGTAGTGGTTCCTCCCTGTCCATACCGTAAATTTTGTTTTGTTTTTTATAGCCTGGCAAAAAAAAAATCAATGAAGTCTTGTTTCAGAGCAAGACACTGTACTATAGAGATTACAAGGCAAAGCTGAGACAAAGAGTAATGAGAAATTTGCTTGTTGTTTGCCTTACATTGAAACAATTGTGTGTGAAAACTCTTCCCTTTCTCCAAACATTGTAAAAGAAATAAAAAAGCTGCATCTGTTCATGGTGGTATCATCTGGGGAGAAAGCAGGAAAATATAGTTCAGGAAGGTGCAAATTCTTTCTCTCTCTTTCTCTTCTCCAAAGCTAAATTTAGAACATAAATCTTAGCATAATGTTTGCTCTTTATTTTGTTAGCCAAAAAGAGAAACGTAGCTTAGTCTTCAAACCAATATGGCATTTTTAATAACCTAAATATTTTTCTTGGCATAATAAAAAAGAGTGAATGGGAGAGAGAAGAAAAAGTTGGCAGCTAAAGCAAATAAACTAGAAAATAATGCATTCAACTAAGGGGCACCAAAATAATGTTACTGTTCTGTAAGTGGTATTTTCATTGCTAAAAAGTTGCTATTGGTGCAGCAGGTTTCCATTAGGACCTCCCAACTATAGCATAATGATTATGTGATGCCGCATTTGGAGAACAGGTCTCAAAGGTACTGGCATGACAAAAAAAATGATGGCCACATTTGAAGTCAAAAATGCACAGGATATTTCAACAAAAAATGTTTTCTTGCAGCCAAGAGCATTTGAAGCCCAAATATTAATTTAGTGAATTATTTTAGCTGAATGAAATGAGGTTAGAAGGAGTTACGGATGCAGGCAGAGAAAGAATCATTCTGTCTCAAAATTTTCTAAAGGAAATACACGAGGATTTGAAATATTTCCGAAATAAATGCACCTTAGGTAGTCACTTGCTCCAACTGCTCAGAACTGGCTCAAAAAGACACAAAGCCTGTGTGGGAGTGGAGAGGAGGGTGTGTAGGCATGGAATATGGAGATAAAATGAAATCTCTTTAATGTACAAGAGCAGAAAACACGTTGTTTGTATAAAGAGAACTGTAACGGTCTGTATGCCTGTCTTCAGAAACTTGAGTTACAGCAGAGATCATTATCTCTTAAAGTGGCATTTAATCAGTGGAATTTAATCCGAAATACAACTCAAATGCTTTCTTGATAATTATATGACTTCAAATCCCTTCCTTTTTTAATCTAGAGGAATCAGCTCTAGGTTACCTGCTCTAATGACGCAGGTGAGAGAGATCTGGGACCCTGCCTGGCAGGAGCGGGGCGGTAAAACCAGGAGGCTCCTCCGGCTGCTCGCTCTGGCAGCGCCTGGTGCCTGCGGGGTGACATCCGTGGTCACATCCATGTTCGGGAAGGGACTGTGGGGACAATCCTGACTGTTGGTGAGGGTGCAGGTGGTTTTTGGACAGCATCGCTGCGCTTCTGGCTTAGAGAACTGATCAGTTCAGAGAACTTCTTTACTGGGGATGGACAACTGTGCGTGCATGTGTGTGGTGAGGAGGTGTTGCTTGAAGGGAGGAAAATATGAACAGAAGAAGAGTGATTAAACTGCTCATTAAATTTAATAGCATTACTATTTATATTGGAGTTGGCTTTGCAGTGGTGGGTAGGACTGCACTAACCAAAGGAAAATCTAAATATAACCTAACAAAGCCAGAAGGGGAGTTGGGAACTTGGACAGAAATGGTAGTAGTTTATACCTTTTTTTTTTTTTAAGCAAAGTACTCCTTGGTTCAGGAATGTTTCCAACTTGCAAGTTTAAAGCAGTAGCTTCATTAGCTTTGCCATGAGAAAGGCAAATCCTGTTCAAACAAAGCTTTTTCTCTCAGGAGTGTTCCTCGTTGTGCACAGACAGGGAGGCTGTTCTGCTGCTGCCAGGCAGGAGCAGGACAGGAAAAGTGTCCCCAGCTTAATGCATCGGGAAGACCAGCTTTACAGCATCTGTCTCCCTGGAAGTGGGAAAGCATAGTCACTAGCTGAAGGCTGCACTCAAAATTCACAGGGCGAAAACTTAAAATTCAAGGGCCATGTTCCTGTCCCATGTGCCTTAGCTCATGTTACGGTGACTAAACATCTGCCGTCTGATGGAAGGGAAGGAATTCATTCCCGTTTGTGATGAAGTCAATGCAAAGGCATCAGTGACTTGTGCGGCTCCTTGGTTCGTGTGACATTCATGGCTGTAAAAGAACTGCAGTTCACACAAACGAGTATTGAAAGTTATACACAAGGGTTTTATTACATGAATAATTTGACATACTCTGTGGTAGTCAGATACAAGTGCATTTAATTAATGTTTTGTGGACATCATAACAGTCGGAATATTTCAGCTGAACAGTCAGTATTTGGCTGAATTCAAGCCAGTGCAGTTCATGACATAACCATTAACAGGAGGATACAGGTCTACAATGAGGTTAGACTAGATAGCAACAGCATAATTATTGTCACATCAAAGCATTACAAAGTATGAAAGCCTGATATTTCAACTATCTCTAAAATGGTATTTGTACAAACCTGTCATAGATACCTAAATGTTAAGGGTTCGTCGCATCAGTAATGGATCATGACTTTCTCCATTTTGGGGAGTTATTTCAATATTCAAAACTATCTGGGGCAACAAGAAGAAATGTAAACATCTGATGGTCCTTTGAAAGTCCCTTCTGAGAAAATACATTATGTGCCACGGGAAAAGTGCATTCTAACTGGTGTGTCTGCTATGGCCAGTGTGACTCAAATTCACATAGCACCAGGTATTTACCCATTTCTGCAGTAAAAAGTTAGAAAATCTTTGTATTGACTCAGAAAAGAGAAAACAAAGTCAAAAGTTTTTTTTCTTCTTCTTTCTTTAGAGGAACAAGAATTAAATTAAAAAAAACCCCACCCAACATTTAAACAGTTACCTCTTATGTACAAAGGAACCAAAAGCTAGCAAAGCGCATAGCCAGTGAACAGTCTTTATTATTTTTTTCTTCAGGTTCATGTACCTGAATATATGAGTTTATTTACAGGTGGACAGGTATCCACAGAAGTAATAATCAGCATACTTCTATTTGGCTAAAAGTCGTATAAAAAAAGACAAAACACTTCTTTCAAATACTTTCCAAATATATATATATATTAAAAGTATTCAGTATTTCCATTAGTGCCAGAGTTGGAAGCTCTTTCTCATTTTAAAAAGTTAACTTGGTGATAGTAAGTGACAGCAAAGGACCGACGGGTGCAGTCGGAGCTGTGATTTGAGGGACCGCGGCTGGAGCTCCACCGGCCCCCAGGGACAGTTCCAGATCGCAGAGAAATGCAGCAGCGTCTTTCTGTCGCTGGTACGGGCCACATCGCGGCGAGGGCCACGTGCCAGCTCCAGAGAGGAGAGCCTCCCTGGCCAGGCTGAGCATCCCTCCAGCTGCCGTCTCTGCGTCACCCTCCTGGGACAGGGCCTCTGCTGACAGAAACCGTCCCAGCTCTGGGGGATACGGCAGCTGGTGACCGCTGAAGACCTGGCCTCAGGTATGGCTTGTCAAGTCATTGGGTTCTGTGGGTCACGGTGTAGGGGCCCTGGTAGGGAATATGTTTTTCTATTGAACATACAAAGAGCACTGCATTTTTTTTTTTTAAAAGTACAGTGTTTAAAAAAAATAACAACTCAAAGAAGTAGTGGAAATATTCTTTATGCAAATGGACAACTAGCATGGGCAGGGAGTTCAAATGGGAAAATATAATTTCCACACTAATTCTTGTAAAGAATATAAAATTAAAGGCCTTAGCCCATCAAATACATACTGCAAAAATAGTTTTCAATTAAACATAACCTAGATGAGTGCACATCTCTGGACAGATAAGAATACTGCTGCCTTCATACTGGTATCAAATATTTGAGTAGTTTGCATATAAACAAAATCTTTCTTTGTTGTTGAGTCCAGGCTTGCTTGACTCTCAAGCAAGGATATTCTTAATACATCTATTTTTTTTTTTACTTTCTTCCTGTAGGATGAGCTGTAAGAAACACCATTCATTGACCAGACTGGGCTGACATATATCATAGCAAAAAATTAGGTAAGAATGTGGCATGCAATACCTTTTCCCTTCATTTAACTACACCAGCTAAAAGAATAAGACATCCATTTTTCATCTTTCCTACTCCCTTCCAACAGAGGGTACACTAAAAACCACCTCTGATCCTTCCTTCATCTCTTACACGCCCCAGCCCTGAGGTCCAGTCAATGCCTGGGATGAAGGGTTGAGTGTTTTGAGCAATGTCCCAGCCATGAGACCACAACCCCTGAGGAGCCTCCATGCCACCTAAACTCCTGAAGTCTGGGGGTTCCTAACCTAGGGGAAAAGGTTGGAGTTCAATTGGTTTGAGACACAGTAAGAAAATGCATAGTTTGTACGCATACATTCACTTTAGGAAGATCAAATGAAGGTTCTTTGCTATGTAGTCTCATCACCATCTGCTTTCAACAAGAGACATGACCTGACCAAGATGCAGGAGCCCAGTTAAGCCCGTGAGTTAATCGTAACTGAATGTCATCCCCAAAAAGGAAGTAGCTGCTTTTGCTTCTTGATTTTTTGAGATAATTTTAAGTAGTTTTTCATTCGAAGACTGTTGTTTATGTAATAACGTAAAACAGATTTGGGGATTTCACGATTCCACTTCAGCTCTGGTCATCTAAGTATTGGCGTCCCCCACTCCAAGGTTGAGTAACAAAGTGTAAGCCCTATAAGACAAATGAGCAAACCAACAGAAATCTGTTTTTTGCTATGGTGTATGAGCTAGATTAAAACGTGATTATTTTAAAATGCTGAAATTCTAGTTCAGCAGTGAGTAGTGCTTTTTTGCCCCTTTTTTTTTTCTTTTCAATAGCTGAGCTAGTATTTAGAAAATCCTATGAGTTTGCTCACTTTTGCTTTTATTTCGGTTAACGCTTTGGAATCTAGCTGCTTCCCGTGAGGAATGTCTATTATCCTGAGCATCCCTGAACATACAACAGCGACGTACCGGGCAGGATGGGCTTAAAGACAAGGAGAAAACCTTGGTTTAAATGTTAGTCTTGTTTTCCATTTGTGCTTTTTTGGAAGAAAAATGGCTTTCTCACTTGTGATACTTACTAAAACAGTGGTTTGCTACCAAATATAACTTCAACAAAGATTTTTACTGCTTTTTACTAATCAAGATGTTCTATAAATATTCATCAAGGAATTGACTTTTTTCATGATACTTCATGTTTCTTAATTTTTAACTAGGAACAAAAGTGGTTCATGCACTTATTAGATGACTGAGATTCTTCCAGGTAATTTTTATTCCACCGTATCCACGAAAACTGCGCAAAAACATTTTTGAAACTAGGAAAAAATGTAATAATCGGATAATCAGGATTCCCAAGGAGGAGAGTATATTTATCAAAGCATAATTTGCAATGTAAGTTAAGAAACTTTGCCTGTAGCTAGTGAACTGATCATTTGCTGGGAAATGAAAAAGCAGATAACATTTTTTTCCATACAATGAATAGCAGAAGTGCAAGAGGATAAGATGTGCTCCTTCTAAAACTCAGTGACCAGAAAGAAACGATTTTACCTGAATGACTTGAATAACTTGAGAAATAAATATTCCTTCCCAGCTTTTAGAAAAAGTTACTCTGTCCAATCCTGGTTTAGTGCATTAATAAAACTCAGGAGCTAATGCTTAGCAAATTAGTAAATGAGTAGTCTTTCTTTAACATTTCAAGTGTAAGTATCCTTAGTCTTTTCATTCAATTATTTTCATAGACATTTATGCATTAATATACACATAGCTAATTTCACAAATGTTTTTAAGAAAAATATTTGAAATGTTTGGAGCATCATGACTTGTACTGAGAACGACTCCCTGCATCTCTGAAGTCTATGAGAAGTGCTCTTGGTTCCGCAGGCAGACTCGGCTCACAATGCAGACACAAGGATTTTAACACTTTTTTATCTAAAATAACAAGAAAATTCTTAGAGGAATTTCGGAGAGCCCAAGTCTGAGTGTTTTTGATCCAGCACTAAAACATTTTCAGTGGCAACAGACTGATGAGTTATGGCCAAGGTCCTCTGAATTCTGGAGTTCTCCCCAGCTGCTGGTGCTACATGGAGACAGTGAGAGCTCAACAAAGGTCTGCATGGTGGCATTTTGTTGTTCTGTGTTTATCTTAAGAAAAAGCAAAGAAAAACCACCTGCTTCTAGTAAGAAAATGTTTTGCTACGTGCAAGTGACTGGCAGTGGAAGTACCTCATCTAGATCTGCCATGCCACCCCACAGACTGACCCCAGAGGGCAGGATCAAATCAGATTGCTAAGGAGTGTCATCTACGTGCAAAAGTCTTGTAAGATTTCCTTCAACACACATGAAAATACAGAAACCAATGGGACAACAGAACTGTTATTTGTGCTGCTGGACGGAGTGCCACCTCAGAGCAGGCCTGTCACTGCTCTCGCTCTCTGAAAAGGAACCGAGGACTCTGCGAGGTGGCTGACAAAGCACTTTTGCAGGGATTTCACAACAGAGTGTCAAGGACGTCCAGGCTGTGCGGGTCTGAGCACGCAGGCACTTATCATGCAGGACTCGCTCCTGGGAGGCCTCCCTGCTGCACTGCCCTGGGCTTTGCTCTCCAGTCACCGCAGACTTCCGCTTTTCCAGGTGTGGTTTGGAATAGAGTTTGGACAAAGCAGAATTGAAAAGGTCTTTATTTTTCGATATACTCCACAAGATCTGAAGGGATTCTGTGCTGGGGTAGAGGAGCTGTTCTTCAATTGAAATGTTGAAACTGGCATCTAGAAATTCTCGAGCTAAACTACATGCTCACTATAAGGGCTGTACATTTAACACCGAAATCAGGGGGAAGATGAGTTCTTCAGTAGCTCGTTTAGAAACAAGGTGATTGTCTTTAGGATGCTGGTTTCCAAAACTGGAGAGGATGAAGACAGGAAAAAAAAACAAAAACAAAAGAAAACAAATGGAAATACCGCTGACAAACTGGTAGCAGGTCTTTGAGGCTTTGGAGAGCTACCGCTGAAAGCAGGAGCGTCCAAACACACCCCCAGGGGGGTCGGGTACCTGTGTGAGTCCGGCCCCTCCAGAGACAAGGGGCTTCACCACACGGCATCGGCGCGGTGAAAACCCATCTCTGTGGTGACTGAGTGAAACCAAATTCAACTTTTCTGTGAGCTCTTTTCATTTTAACCGTCTTATTCAACAGTTATATGCTTCTTTAAACTAGATTAGGCTAATTTTTTAAGACCCATATCAAACGCAGGTTTTGCATATAAGCAAACTCTACGTCTAGAACTTTGTCTCCTGCTTATTCATATTTCATCTTAAACCAGGCTGGCCATTCTGTATTGAATTTTCCAAATGGTAAATAATTTCAGAAGCTATTTCTCAACAGATCATTAAAATAAAAAAAATCTCTGCTCTAAGCCACTTATTTGCTGTATTTTATGGAACTTGGCTTTTTATAAAAACATCTTACTTTCACGGTTAATTTCTAGTTAAAACTAGATTAACAAAACCTTTGTTGTTTTGTATATCAAAAATACATAGCCCAACCAGTGAAAAAATATATAAAGTGCAATGCAGAGCAAATTAAAGCTCAGTAATTTTACACTGAGTGAAAGAGGAAATGCTCTGGTTCTAAAAATAATAATTCAGAAAAAAAATTTAAAAAAGAACTTCATGTTGTCTAAAACAGTATTTCATAGGAAATAAAGGAAGGACAATATACATGGGCAGATATTTCCCTTTTGTGACTGAAGCAAGACAAAAGGATGTGTGGATCTAAATAGTGCAGCAGAGTGTATTCAAAATCTCATATTCATAAAAGTGGGCAATTGGGCTTTTGTTTTCCTACAGCTGCTTAACTTGTGCTAAATTCACCCCCTTCTATGATGGAAATGCTTTTCTTTTATGAAACAAGCAGATGACAAGAAAACATGATTGTTTTTTTTCATGGTTTAAGAACTGTAGTGCAATTGATGCTGACAGTTCCCTTCCTTCAGTTACCCTGTGAGCCTTTCCCTTCTCCCTGGCGTTCCCTCCGCTGTTACACTGCTGCTGAAACAAAAAGGAGGCTGAAAAACAGCAATAACAAAGCAGCTGATGATCTTTCCTATTTGCTACCATGTCTGGGTAAGAAGTATACGCTGGTTTCCTGTGGCCCAGAGGCCTCGCACAGAAATCACATCTCCCCACCTCACAATAAACCTCACCTGGCCTGAGACTCCCTGAATGACACCAGCCTGGCTGCAGGACACCCTGGGGCCAGGGGAGGACCAAGGACCAGTAAGATTCCTTTCCGTGTCCATTAACTCCTGCAGTATCTGCTTAGCAAAACCATGGCACAGTTGAGAGAAGGTAGTCTTAAGACTCATTGTATGTAGAATTATGGATCTAACTCTTCTTTTTTCCCCCTACAGACTCAATTTCCTATCAGAATCAATACTGGTTTAATGGCATTCTAGCAGTGCTAAGCAACCAGTTCTCTTGAGCTGGCTGCTGCAGGAGTACGTGCGAGTCCAGGCCCTGCACGAGACTCCAGCCAAGACAGGGTGGGGTAATGTCAGGGTTATCGTGCCCGCCACAGGAAGAGCAGAGATTCAGACCCTGAAGCCATACACTGCTGTAGCCTTTAGGCATTTTATACAGACCTACACTTTTAGGAGTGGTTCAAGTCAGCATAACCCAGGACATTTATCTCTAGAAATGTCTCTGCCAGGAGGCAGGAACAGCTCTTTCAACAGTAGCACGAGCTTATGCCAACTTAATGTGCTGTGGAACTGCAGTGTTAGGTCAAATGTAGAGAACTAAATCTAAAATAACATTCCCAATAGCCCATGACTGACAATGTCTGGTTCTTTGCAAGCGCAGTGGTGGCTGCTGCTGTGTTAGAAATGCCCATAGAAAGTGATGGGGCAATGCTGCCTTTATAAAACATCTACTCATAAAACACTTGCTTAGGAAGAGTTGGAAAAGAGTTGGAAAGAGCCTCCTTTACCTGGGGCTCAAGCTTACGTTGGCTGACCACCATGTGCTTAGCAGCTCTTAAATCTGTCACTAGATGACACACACAAAGTGCTGCTTTGTATTAACAGAAATGGAGCCAATGTCTTCCAACAGCCCTGCCAACGTGCCTGGGTTCACATCCATCCCTCTCACAAAGCCTAATGGCAACATTCTCTTCTCAAGCACTTGGAAAGGGAGATTCACAATTTCACGCTCCTAGTTACAGTGGAAATAGTCACACAGAGGAAAACCCAAGTGCCCTGTGTGAACAGCCCTTGTCAATGCACTTATTCATGGGAATAACTGCAGCTCTGCTGAGAAAACCTGAAATGCTTCGGGGGATCAGCTAGTTACTACACTATCTGCATTCTGCTCTTAACTCCTTAACAAGACTTTTTATCAGGCTTGTAATTAAAAAAGAAAAAAGAGAGACTTGTGTAACTGATGGCTTTAGATATTGCAAACACATGAGATGGAACATCCAGCACTGGATCTCTGGGCTACGGACAAATACACCCAAGTTTCATAAGTGGCTTATTGCAGAACAACACTTTCAGTTTTCTCTCTCCTCCTCAGATTAATTAGAAGTAATTTCCACTGAACTGTTGGCATGACTAGGGAGGAAAACACAAAAGACTGCATTGATGTTGTTCAGGTCATTGGAGTTTCTAGTCTTTTATGGTCAATTTATTTACACAATCTAATTTTAAGTAACTGCTGTAATTTCAGTATCTGATCATATTTGGCTTAAGATACTTCTAATGAAAGATGATACATTTGGGCAAGAAAGACTACTGAGCAGAGTTAAGTACTGTATTATAGAACAATAAATAAACCCAGTGTTGGTTACGGATGGAAGAACCTTTTCCTTATGCATTTAAAATAGCGCAGTGTTTTGGCAGATGAAAGAGAATCTGTATCACATACTGTGATGAGGCTACAAGTCGAACAATACACAAAAAGGCAGCATTTACACAAAGTACCGTCAGGTTTGTGATGTGTAACTTGCTATTCTCAAGCCATCGGCCTCATCACCAGTAAAAAAGGGCCAAGACAGAGAGTTTCCTCCTCTTGTTATCCAACTCTGACCAATTTTTTGTTTCAGGTTTTACCTGACTGCCTGAAGCATGTTTCTAGTAAAGGCTCTAGGTAAAGGGCTAAAGGACAAGCTCAAATTTAAAGTCAGGCAGACAGGCAAAAAACCAAGGAGCCTTCTGTTCAACTGACCTGATTATTTCAGTCTTTCAGCTAATTCTGGACTTTGAGCATAAGAAAAAACCAGTAAGTGAGATGGGAAAATGACATGTACGTCACTGTTCAACAGCAAAAAAAAAGAGTATAAAATAGCAAGATACACCATACTTGGCAACCTGTATTCTGTTGACCCCACGGTGCAGATGGAGAGAAGAAATTATCATGGAAATATGTGAGCAGAACTTTAGTTTGATTGTTCAAACCCTTTTCATAACCAAACAAGGAACCCTCAGCATTTTCTGTATGACCTTCTGCTTGCATGAACTCTCCATTTAAGCTGGAGCAGATCATGTTGTACAGCCTCACTCATACTACAGCATAATGAAGAAATCTCTCAATTTAAAAAGTTATTTTCAAAAGAATACGATTTCAAGCCAGGTATTGGGAATTCATGAATATGTTCACCGAGTACAAACAAATAAAACCCAGTCATAAGATGCAAGAGACAAAATTTTCTCCAAACACCAAACTAGGCATTTTCATGACATCACTGGAAATTATGGACTAAACTGTCTCTGTAACCAATGACAATATTTTTTTCTCTTTCAGTAATCCAGATTTTGTCAGGTGTTTTAGGTTACTTCTGCCATATAAAACAACACACCGCTATTCTGTATAATTTACAGTTTCCCCTCTGCTCTTTTTGGTTCTTAGCAAATCGCAAATCTTGTTTCATAATGTAGAAGAAACGGTTATAAAATTATACCAACATTATCATTTCAGAGAGGTAATGAGATCCCAGTGCTATAAAAGTTCATTTTAAAAGAGTGCACATTTTGCAGCAACATACAAACACACACCACTTGTTCCCATAATTTAGCCCTTTGTAAGTATTGCACCTTGTTACTAAGGCTACTGTCTATTTTCTTTTAACACTAAGAGTTACACATAGACAATATAATTTGTGGCTTAAAAGCACAGTATTCCTAAAGTTTTTAGGTAAACTTACTTATTTCCTCGCATACTCAGAGCTCCTATGCCTCTGGTTGCCTGGAGGAGTGTTGAGCATACAGGGAATAACTGGAACTATATCAATTTATAGAACATGCATGTTTTTCTGATGTGCTCGAGTAAGTTCCTTTGAGCTTGATGGCAAACAGACACCTTTTGCAAACCTAAGTAATGGTTCCGCATGCTGAAAGGTACAGTTAAACTTGTCTTTCTCACTTTCCCTTTGCAACGTAAAAATAATTAAGAAAAAAAAAAATCTAAATTTGTCAGGTCTTCTAAATTCAAGATAAATTGCATAAAATCAGAAGAGGATAGATTGTCTTACAAAGTGCATATTTCAAACAAAGCTGTCAAAGAGTATATGCTCTGGCTCAGGCCTGATTTCAGAAGAGCATAAAAACGTGCGCCTAACTTTAGAAACACAGGCAGTCTCATCAACAAACTCTGTGAGTGAAGCTGAACAAATACTTGAGTGCTCTGCTGAATCTAAGCCTACATTTTATCGTTGGACTGCCCACAGTTCTACCTCTGCACAGCCATACCTGCTAATGTATAGATCACATGCAGCCCTTCCCTGAAAGATTTGTGGGCATCACTGTAGGAACTAATTACAACAGTTAAATACTGATACTAAAAATACTGATGCCAGGTGCTATTTACATTTCTAAGTCCTAATATTGAAGATTTTGATTCTAATTCACTTCAATAGAACTAATTGGGAATTTGCAGAATGGAGTCCCTGGACACATGAGAAAGAGCTGATAGGAAAAGCTATTATGGACCAAAAATAAACTATTTGCGTACAAATAGAAATTTGAGCATTTGCATATATGTTCCTTCAAAATACCAGTGAACATGGTTCAATGAAACCCTGGGTTTACTGAAGCTGATGCCTTTGCAGGTATGAAGAAAAAATAGCGGTGGCACGTTTTCTTTTCATTTCATGTAGAAATGAGCACTTTGCCAAGTGGAGTACACAACACCTCCAGGATATCACACAATATATCACTTTTTTGCTTGCTGAAATAATTTGGTAGGAGGAAATCCAATTAGAAACAAAATATGCTTTGCTCAAGCAACTATATAAGAAAGCCTTCATATTTACAGTAGATGCTGAAAAGATTTATACAAATGTATAGATGTATATTATAATTAGGTTAAGGTTCAGGCTCATTTTCTAAATTTGTATATTATCTAACATGTCTTTTCTCTATTTGGAACTTCACAAGCTATAGCATTAAATAAGATCATGCTCACCAATTAGTGCTTACTTCTGATTTTAATAATTCAAGTAGTGACATATTGCTCTTTCAATTTTGCCTAGAATAGGAAAAAAAAAATCTATTTCTTATCCATCTTCCATTCAACTAAATGTACATCCTGCCTTCACAGCCCTCTTATATTCCCTGAGGAAATTTGTATTAACTGTATCTTTTTTTTTTGGTCTTCCCAAGGCATTTTTAAAAAATATTTTAGTAACTTGTGTTTATCTGACCATGACACATGATGTGCCAACTGCTGTAGGGTATCACATACTATGATAACGACTCTGAAGCCAAACCCAAACTTTCGAAGATTGGTAACGATGGTAAACACTAACGTTCAAATACTTGGAAGTGTTTGAGTCCATCTTTTTAGCACTGAATTACATCAAGAATATTAATTTAATCTTAAAAGCCCACCTCATTCATATAATATTGTGCATATTCAGAAGAAACAGAAAAGAATAAAGTCTTCCTGCTACTAAATTAATTTCCCTCAAGGATGTATTAGAGATCTCACATTCAGATTTAAACACGGAAGGGAAACGATACTTGGTATTCAGATGTGTTTGAAAAAGCAGAACACTGGCTTGTTACTAAATTTACCCATTCCCTCACATTTCACCAGCTGACTGGCCAAAAGAATTCTTGCTGTCAGTATGAGCAAGCACAGGAGCAACCTGTATTTTATTTTGCTTAACGTCATCAGACACAGATCAATTTCTGTTTTCAGGGTCTTTTCTGGGTTGCTATTAAAATGGTCTGCGTGAAGCACAAAGTACACGATTAGTGTTTTTCATATTAAGAGTAAACTCAGAAAGTTGTAAGTGGAAGATGCACATCTTTAATGCTGCATATGGATAGAAGTGAGATTGTGGTCTATGTGAAAGCACTGTAGTCTAAGGTGGAAAAAACAGTTCAAATGGACCCTATCATCTATAGCCGTACACTGGCTCCACATAGATGCAGACAAGGGCAGCTTACATCTATCTAGCAGGTACAGAATCTAGTTAAACTCTCAGCCTGAATAGTTTTTTGCTGATAATGCACTAATTATTTTGCTAAAGGTGCCATAAAACTCTCCTGTACTTAGGCTGAAACAAAATCCCCACTATGATGCTTTGCAACAGCCCACAGGTATCTACCAAAAAAACTGGACAAACAGATTAAATCCTATACCCTGTACTGGTCCCAGGTCCCGTGCTACCAGCTTACAGGAAGATTAAATAAAGTGTAAATATAAGACCAAGATGAGACTTTACAAATGCTTGCTTATAAAAATACTTCTAAGAAAAGGCGCAGCACAGCTTTCTCCAACAGATGACTGAAGTTTGAACCAACAAGCCTCACTGGCAACCTGCTATGTCTCTATACATGGCCAGCCAGCTTCTCATTCCATGTCCTGTTTCTGGGATGGTGTTTCAACACATTTGCAAAGAGGGAAAGAAAGAAATCACTTTGTATTGCCACACCGACAGCAACTGTCCAGAATTCTTGGCAGGGCCCCTCTAGCTGGTCCCAGACCACAGCAAGAAAAAGAAAACCATCCCGGCTTGCTGGATCAGAATGAATGAAAGAAGAAAGTCAGTGACGATGACATGTGGGAGATCACATGGAGCTGGAATCTGTTCTTAAATGCAGGTTCTACAAGAATTTTTGGGTAAAGCTTTGCCTCCTGTTGTGTTTCATACCTATTTGTTACCTTCAAAAATGAAGAAGAGAAGTAATGAAGAAAGGGAGTCACTGACAGCAAACACGTGCAAGATAATCTGTAGCCCATTAGACAGCTAATGTGCAGACCAGGCTAACAATTTGGAAGAAGTAATTCAACAGAGAGGCATTCTGTTCAGCTTATTCACACAAGCAGGGCTTACAGGTCTTGCTTACCTGCTAGGTGATGACTGATATTGGTTAAAATTAAGTGTAAACCTGCAAATTGGAATGGAAGAGTTTTTGCTCACTTTGCATCTTGAGGATCCTGTTATATTTGTGCAAGGCACTAGAGAATCAGGCACATTGTTTAGGGTGGAAACCATTGTATGACTAAGATGATCTGAGTCTGTAACATCCGACAGCTTCATACAGGAGCTGCTGGAGCACAGCCACATTTTTTAAATTGCCATTAGAACTTCCCACTTTTAAAATTATCTCCTTTTCCAGATCTTTGGAGGGATAGGGTAAACCGGCAAGTGGAAATAGCTTTGTTACAGCGAGAAAACTCGTGAAGAAAAATATTTGGGATCTATACAGTTGATCTCCACTTTGATGTTGGCAATTCCTGTTGCCAGCATCAATAAGTGGTTAAACCCAATAAAACAGACCCTTCCATCTCTATATCTCGGGGAAGTTCTGGCTCTTGACATAAATGAACCCTCGTCCAAACCCCTGCAGCACACAGACACTGCGTGATGCCCTCAGGCTGTTTCTGACTTCTCCAGGAGGTCAGAGACAATGACCTACCTCCCACAAAGACACCAAAAAGAGGGGAAATAGCATGTGCCCATGACAATAAATGATCAAAGCATTCAGGTTAGCCCTGCCTTGGAAAATCAAAGAAATCTGACTCTTTCAGAGAGGTCTGTGCAGAAATCATGAGGACAGCAACGCTGCTTAGAGCAACACCAGAGCACGAGACTGAGAAGTGGAAGAGGCTACTCCAGGTTACGCTCGGCGCTGCCAGCACAGGGAAGGCTTTGCTGACACGTCTGTTCTTGCTGGCTGTGTCAGGAGGGCGAGGGGGATCTCGGCGGCACCGACGTGCTCGTGCGAGGTGAAGAAATCAGAGTTCCGAGCGCGAAGCCACCGGTGAGCGCTCCCTGCGGGTCCCGGCGGCTGCGCCGTCTCGCTGGCGCTGGCCACGCTCCAGACACCGGCACCGGAGGAGCGCCTGATGTGAATCAAAATGCCACAGCCGCAACATGCAAAACTGATTTAATATAAACTGCTGAATAAAGGTCGTGTAAAAATACCGGTAATTTAGCTGCGTCCTGGCGGGATTTATCAAGTATCTTCTGTCCTCAGCTTTGTTAACACCAACTTTCTATCATGTTTTGATGATTTGTGGCTTTTGTGTCTATACGTAATCCACATCAAATTTGTAACAGAGGGTGATCTGGTCTGGCAACAAAACCATTCTTCTGTGCAGAAATTTATAAAGAATAGTCTTATTACAATAATTCTTAAAGTGCCCTCAGGAAAGGTGCTCACAATGCCATGACATTATAGAAACAATATACAATCTGATACATTATTTCCAAAAAGTCCTCCAAAGCAAAAAGGGATAATATAAAATGAGAGGAACAACAAAGATATAGGCGAATACTGTCAGTCTAACAATAGTCAAATTAACTATGGAACACTTTATAATTAGTCTGGGAGTGCTTGCAAAAATGGGGGTCAAATTGGCAGGAGTATCTTGGAAAAGTCCCAGATTTTTTAAGTTCTACCAAAGTAAATACACCAGCAGCAAGCTCGGTGTTTTAAGATGAAATTACTGTGAGGTATTTAACTAAGGAAACTGAAAAAATACAACATCCAAAAAGCCCCCATGACCTGCATTTTACTAAGAGAAAAGAATATAGTGGCTCCACATATCCACTGATCTTTAGTGTCTTGTTTTATAAAGAAAAGAATATTTCTCATCCCTGTTGATTTCAGATTTTACACATATGTATAATAGATCATACTATACATACATAAAAATGATCATACGCATGCATATGTGCAAATATTTCAGGGTCTTACTAGATTTTAGAGTCTTTTTTTAAAATGACTTGGAGAACACAATTGGGAGATAAATCAAGTAATGACATGCACGCAAGCGTATCGTGCCACTTGTGCATGTAAATGACACAATTTGCAAACAACTGTGGAAATAGCATGCTCGAATTGGGGATGTGATTGCCCAATTATCTTGTTCAAAGAAAATCAGATTTATAACCTTGGGTATCTCCTATTATAAATTTTGCTTCCCAGTACTACTTTGCTGAATTAATAATGTACATTCTAAACAACTGCATTGTTATTTTGTGCTTTTATACTGGCATAAGCAGCAATGCATACTTAATAAAGCTACCAAGTGAACTTTAGACCAGATTTTAGGAAGCAGTTTAGATACTTAAGAGTCCCCCTATTTCAGTGAGGATGAGCCAGCTTAGGCAATTAAAAAAAAAAATAAATCTGGTCTAATTTCAAATGCTACGAAAAATACAATCCAGGAATTTGTGGGCCTCTATGTGTCTCTATTAATAGGCAACATTTTGCTTCCTTTTTTTATTCTTTTTTAAAGGTGTCTTCATTTTTGCATGGAAATAATCGTTAATTAATGGTCATCAGATACAAGTTGAGACAGAACACCGGCTTGCCAGATTCTGGTGTATACTTTCTAATGGACACAGAAACTAAAGTACCCAAATCTATCCAAGTACTGCAAATATAGAATCTTGTAAATGCGTATATCAAAATGAGTTAAGAAATGGACTTTTACCATAAATATCTTGCTCCTTTGCTGTTGTACTTCTTTTTCTGAGATGATGCTGTGGAAAAAGGGGTATTTTCTTTTCTCTACCGATTTTTTGCATCAAATAAACCTTAGCAACTTTAATAGGGGGAAAAAATGCCGAGCAAACCATCATCTTAACAACAATCTCTCAAGTAAGAGAAAAGGAAGCAAGAGCAGAACTGCTGGGCTGAATCGTGTCCCTGAATAGGTTATTACAGATAAACCTAGTGGCTGCATTTACCAGTTCTTGACAGGCCTCCTGCAGCAGCAGATGTGCTGGTCCAGCTGTTTGTCCTCCCTCGGAAACAGGAGAGCGATAAGAAAAGCTACTGGACCCCATTTAATTCTTACGTGTTTCAATCACACATCTTCCCCCGACTTCTTGCGACAATATCTGCTGGTGACTTGCTGTTGCTGCTTTTCTTCCTCTAGAGGATCAAAGTCCAATCTGGTACTTAAATTACTTTGTTCCACTCCACTGGACTGTGCCTGGTTTAAAAATCTTCCAGGAGCACTGCTTGTCCTTCTTGCAAATTCAGACTTTGCTTTTCTCCTATAAACAAACAAACAAAAAGCCCAACTCCTCCCCGCATCCCCTTTCCAAAAATATAATATAATCATGATCATTTGTATTAGGAGAATTATTTAGCAGTCTCCAGTCTTAGTACAGCTTTTGTTGAGTAAACTGTAGCTTATACAACTCTGAAGTATTTATTAGAAAGTTTTCAAAAAAAGATCTTTGTTTCAGGAAAAGAAAAATCGTTCATTTCAGCAAATAGAGACATTCACAGCACAGAGACTGAAATGGTTAAAAATGATCCTAAGGAGCAAGTAGCTCACAGAGTTAGCAAAAAAATTAACTTTTTCCTTTCTTTTACAGGAAAACACTAATAGCTGCTCTGGTTTCCATACTTAGTAAGAAAGAATTTTGTTGTATGTTCTTGGTTTTTTGTTGGTTTTTGTTTTTTTTTCCTCTATATTGCTCCACACAGGTTTTGATTAGTGCTTCTCCTTGGCTACAAGTGCTTCACTTTGAAATACAAAGCTCTTTTTAAAAAACAAATAAAAACCCACAAAAAAAACCCCAAACAAACAACGAAAAAACCCCAACACCACATCACTGGAGGGAAAATAAGAAGTGATACAGTGCAGCTGCAGCAATCTGGTTCTGCTCGTTGTTCTCCCCCCTCCCCAAATCCTTTGCATCATTTCACTCTTTAGTCGATGAACCTTTGGCAGGCCTTCTTCCACCGGCAGGCAGTGCACCACATATCTCTGTTCTCCATCCCATAGACCTTCCGACACTTTTTCCCCTCCCCTCTAGGCTTCCTGTCAGAGAGAAAGGGAAGCTCATTAATGAGATGCTTTCATAACTTTGCTCCATCACCCTCCGATCACGACAACTATCTCAACAGAGTGTAGCAAGCAGAGAACCCGCCGTGTTTCAAAGGGATTTATTTGGGTTGTTTCTGAGTCAGCCGGGAGCTGCTGAAGCGGGGAGGCACAGGGCTATAACTTCACAGATCTGAGTGACCGGAACTTCTCACCGGGCTTCTCCAGCAGCTGCTGAGCCTGCTCCTCTGCTCCAAGCCTGAGCCCAGGATCATGCAGCCCTGACTTCAGCCAGAGATTAAACCCAGCCTAGATAAATGGTACTCCAGCCACGTAATGGATAATCACAGCTGTTCTACAGTACAACCCAGGTCACATCAGGCGTAAGTCCTCTTTGCTTCAGAGCTGCGGTACAGATATTGTGCATAGCTCTGGGCAGCAGAGCAGCCTGCCAGCAGGTAGCAGCTGTGCAAAATGGGAAAGGCTCCCAGCTCCTCGGCTTGCCAGCTCTGAGCCCATCCACTGAGAAACAACTGTGATTAAAAACAAGTTTTAACCCTTGCCCTCTGCTGCAGCACGTTCACATGCGCTCCTGCTCTGTCATCCCTGAAGTTGACGAGGCAGGCAGTATCTGCTCTTAAAGCTATAATGATTGTTATGTTTTCCATCTTATAACCACACTCAGAAGTTTACAAGTTTAGAAAACGATCAGAGTAACCGTTAAAATTAGACTTTTTTTTTGTTCAACACATCAAAAGCCAGCAAACCTGAGGAGCAATGCTACAAGAAGCAACCCAGTGCTCGCTACAGCACTGCCAACTGTCCTGGAGTCTTTGAATCAAGTAACTGTACAGACAGAATTGCTTAATACCTGTATTACACACTGCATGGCACACGTAAGAATTACCTGGTGATTCCCCTCTTGTGTAGCTATATATTTTTTGACTACTGAACATTCATTAATAGGCACAATCCAGGAATGAGGAAGATCCTAAGCTTGATTTGCAGCATACACAATGATCCGAGAGCCATGAAGAAAATGGAAAGTATGAAATCTTCCTTTTGTTTTGTTTTAGGGTACAGTCACCTTTAGGGCTGTGAGAAATTAAGTTTCTTTACTGTAAGAAATTTAGTTTCACAGTTTGATTTTTTTAACATAACTTTTTGAACACTTTTAAAGCAGATTCTGTTCAAGTATCAGTTAGTTTTAATGGAAGTGAACATTGCTCATGTCTAGGAAGACAAGGTATAAAAAGCTTTGCTTTAATCTGATTTATTGTATAGTACGGATTCTTATAATTCACTTGTAGCCAAATATCACACTGACTGAATGGTGATGAACACACACGACAGCCCAGCCTTTCAGGGAAAAAAAGCAAAGTTGCGTAATGAAGTTCAGGATGCTTCGAGCAGTGAATCTGGGCAGCATCTCTTTACAGGGCAATTTAGATCTGCATCTGAACTCCAGAAGTGCCTGGCATAAGGCCCACGGTTTTGCTTCACAGCCTGTCTTCATCATTTCGCAACAACTCACTTTTCCCTAAAACTTTACCTTTGATGGCAATGAAAAGCGGAATAAGTCCAGAACAGTTACTCTGCAGCGGTGTAGTAAGAAACTCCCTGACAACTGCAATCACAGTTGGTGGTGTGGTTTTTCTGTTTCTTTGGCCACTGACATCTTATTTACTAAATGCCCTCCAGGTTCTGAGGCTGCTGGTCTGTCAGCAGGAGCTAATGGTCCCATACCTCAAGCCAAATGCTACTCTAGGCGGTGATGAAAGAACTGTGTAGGACTGTTTCTGCTCTCCACTCCCTGCAGGACGATTATGAGTTGGTGAGACCTGTCAATATAGACAAAAAAAGCTGCTTATGAAGAACACACACACATGAATGCTGTATAAACACTTCTCCCAGAAAATGCAATTCATGATGCATGGTAGAGAGAATATCCAGGAAAGGTTATTATATATGATACAAACATAAGTAAGTTGTACGTCTACTTAGAAAAATGTTCATTTAGCATTAGGTACGTTATATTTGTTCTATTTTGCTTCCCTGTACTTCCAGTCACGCAAACAGAGCAAACCAGAATACAGATCAGCATCACTTCAGGTTTTGGGAAGTACAGAAAATGCATTCATTTTTACTTAGCTCTGAATAGCTCTCATGAAAACTTTCTCCAATTTAAGCAGAAATAACTGGAAAAGTAAACTCTGGGCTGTGCTGAGAACAATACCAATAACCCCCTATGAAATAAAGGGATTTCAGGTGTTGCTTCTGTCTGTAATTTGTCACTCTCTGTGGAGAGACAGCCTTGGAGAAGGGGGTTTGCTCCAGGGCAGCTACTATGCGGCCCTCGAGGTTTTAATGGGAGCCCAAGGCAGCCCTTCTGATCAAGGCTGCTAACAAGATGTCCTGGATTATCTCCTTTATTCTGCACTCTAAACCTTCTCAGAAGGTGTCCTCCTTTGTGAATGTTCCCCAGTGAAGGGTGTAGTTTGGTCTTCTGAGACTTTCCCAATAAGCCTCCTACATGAGCCTGGGGGTTGGCAACGTTATTTGAGTAATCACATGGCATAAAGCTTGGCCTTAAATAATTCCTAAATTTTATTACTAGGGTCTTATTTCACTCCTGGGTAAAGGTCACAACCACTTCACATCTAAAACACTAGAAAAAAATTACAAGTGCTCACTTTTTGTTATGTACAGAACACAGCAAGCTTCACTTGGGCATCTGGTGCACAGAGTCACTGTCCCCTGCAGCCAGGAACTGCAGATATTGTCACAGTTCCCTGTGTTGCTCTGACTTTTCACTCCTGCCCTTTTGAAGTCTCCTAATATCTGGTAGAACGGGAATTGACCTAACTTGAAGAGAGTTACTGAATGTGCTTTGATTTTTGATATAAAGTCTATTTTCTAGCTACTCCACAGTAGCACAAAACCCCTAACTAATACTTGCAATGGAGTGCACACACACTTTCAACTTTTACTCTTGGCTGATAACTACAGAAATTTATGATTTAACTGCATGTGCAGCTCAGACTCTGAACAAGTTTAGACCATTACTGATATATGAAAGATACCTCCAAAACTTAAAACTTCCTCCCTCTCTACCTGCTTACCATGTCATGTTTTATACATCCAGAGACCAGACTATCTCCTTTTGTCCTACTGAGGGCAGCTTCTTGTCTGCTACCTTTTTTCCTCTATTTTATCAATCACTTCTTTTATTTAAGAATGATTGAAAAACTGAAGACAAAATGCAAAGCAATAATGCTTTCCTAGTCTTTGGCATCTACCACACACTGTGTGGTTTTCCAACCATTACCAGCAACCAGAGCTCCAGCCAATTCTGTTAGGGTCCTTAAACATTAAAAAAAACCCACAACAGAACATTTTTATATCTACCACTACTAATTGATACTCAACATAGTCCTTGGTTATCATTGAACCAAAAGAAGTACTCTGATGGCCTCTGATGTTAGAAGCAATTATCCTGATTGCTTCCAAACACAGAGCAGGTCTGAGCAGTAATTGCAGCGTGCAGACCGCGCCTCCCCTGACATTCTCCAGAGGGGTCTCTGCACGGTGGTTTCCAAGGCAGCTACACTGTACTTCGTGTATTTTGAGAGGCTTTGCAGGAGGTCTAAACAACAGCAGTTAGCTGTATTTCTTCACAGGTGACACTAAGAGCAGGTGAACAGGAGGCTGTGAGAAGGCAATCCTCGCCCCTGGAGGCTTTTCACATTTGAAGTGTTGCCTAATGCAGAGAATGAACGTGAAACGATGATGTTTGTTTGAAGGGAGGACCTGGAGCTTCCAGTTACATCTCCTGGGGGAAACTGTGGTTACAGAGAAGATTCGTGATCTGTAAACATCAGATTATTCAGTTTAAAGATGTCTCCTGTTTAACCTTTTTGGCTTTTATGAGCGGGCAGGTAAAAATCAGTATCATCTGCCTTGGGAACCTAACTTACGCATGATTCGGAACACAATGTCTAACGACTTTGGAGGTTCCCCTAATTCTCCTCCTTAATGGCTATAAGACTTCTAGATCACGGGTGTTAAACACATTTTCACCGGTGCCACATCAGCCTCCCAGTTGCCTTCAAGGGGCCGAATGTCATTTTAGGACTGTATAAATGTAACTACATTAGGCTCTTTGTAGGCAGCTGTGAGGCTGATGTGGCCCCTGGTGAAAGTAAGTTGGACACCCCTGTTCTAGATAAATGCCTACGGTTAGATGCTGTGAATACGCTCACGTTCACAAAGGCCTTTCGGTGCTGCTCGGCTAAAGACTGCCCAAAAGCGAGGACTTAATGCAAGTCATGATATCTGTCTGCACACCCCAGTTCCTGGGAGAGCCAGCAGGGAGTGCTCAGTGTTATCAAAATTCAATGTCCACAGGAACGAATGGGGAAACACCTGAGGCAAGTGTGGAAAAAAAAACAAACCAAAACAACAAAACCCACAAAATAATATTTTGAAATTTCATTTCCTCCTAGACTTAACTGCTGACACACAGGCCTAGAAAGGAGACTGTTCAGAACCAGGATTCAGCAGGTCTCTAACAGGCCGAGGACAGAATGGCCCCATGCCAGCATCACTAGTGATGTGAAGAAATACATAGGCCTATGCATCTTTGCAAATCTGTACCTCATCCTTTACTGCCCAGTGGTTTGTCCAAGCAAAAAAAAGTATCCCAAAGCCATTTTAGAAAATTTCTTGGCTAAATATTAATGGTCAGGTAAAAAGTAATGGTTTGGACTTACTCTCTAACGTTCCTTTGGGTGCTACAGACAGGCATCTAATCTCAAGGACCATATATGTATATAATTGCATGAGTTTACGGTATACTGGCTCTGTCACATAGTCAGGGATTAAATAAACCTCGTAAGAGAAGGAGAAAAACCCCTATACTGTATTTTTCCTAAAGCAGTTACACACAGCATATAAGGCTGGGAATTGACAGAGCCCTATTTTATACGGCAATATCTAATTTACTTTGAAACAGGAGAAACGAAACTTTCACTTCATGTCATTTTTTAGCATCACTTTTCATTTGCACACTCACTCACTGCAAATAATTCTCCACTGCAGGCAAACCTTTGTAATTCAGATGACAGAACAGACAAATGTGTGCAAGTTTTTTTGTTTGCTTGTTTTTGTTGTGCTTAGGTTTTTTGTTCTGTTTTGCTTTGGATTTCGTGCTAAATAGCTTTATAACTGTTGTTAGAGATATAAAGGCAGTTCATATGGTTCCCTGAGCAGTTTATAACACTGCCACCATCACCGCTTCCCCAGGTTTTTGTATTTGGATTATTTTTGAATTGTACTTAAATCATTGGCATCTCCATACAATTCTCAGAAAGTGATTTGGCATTTCCTAAATTCCTTTGAGAACCCTCACGGCCACAGCCACAGATCAGCGTTGTTGCTCGAACAAGTAAACTCAACGCATACGTGTCTAATCCTGTCCTCTTAAGTGTCTGATTTACAATGTGGCTAATTGCATTTTTAGATTCCCAACACTCCTGGCACCAATTTCTGCTACTCCACAAAAGGAGCCAGTTTCATAATTACTCTGTATCAATCCCATTGTTGAGAAATCAAATTCTCGAGGAACTTTATGGATAGCGCGCTCTGTCAAGGCACTCGTGTTCAAATTGCTGCCAGCATGATGTCTTTCACTGTTAGTTGTTCCTTGATGGAATTTAATAAATATTCATTGGCAGAGTGTAGTGTAATTGATTCAGCCACTTTCATTTTTTATCAGCCCTGCAGGATGCCGCAGCCTCTGCACAAAATCTCCAAGATTTGCCAAAGGTTGACAGTAAGAAGCTTTGGAGATTCACTTGATGAAAAGAAGCGAGAGAAATAGCGTCTCTTATTGCCATGTCTAATATCCACTGTCAGGAGAAAAAAAAAAAAAAAGCTATATGGTTCTTTGGATGAGCAATGTGCCTTATATAACACACTTTAAAAATTCATAAATTTATAAACTGTAATATTAAATGAAATTGTATGGTATCGAAAAGGTTTATGATTAGAGGATATCAATTTATGCTGAAAAATGCTTTCCAATAAAAATCAGGATACATTACATTAATATTTATCTCCATTTATTATACAGAAGACTTTCCACTACTCACAAATGGTGATTTACATTTACTTTTAGGATTTGCCATGCTAGGCACTAGAAGCCTAATCCTTCTGAACTCTTCACAAAGGTTTTTAACTCCCCCTACAGTATTCTCACCTGCACTGCGTTACATTTAGGAGTACTGTAAGTCTGTATTTAAGCAAACATCCCATTCCTGCAGTCCTGCTCATGAAATTAGGCCTTGTACACTCACTTTTTTGAATAAAGGGTCGGAGCTGACTTTACATCTAATAGATCTCCATTAAAATGTGTCAAACTGCAATTGTATTCATATCAAAATGTAATATGTATTGAACATATTTTCTGTATCACAGTATCACAGTATGTTTGGGATTGGAATGGACCTCAAAAGGTCATCTAGTCCAATCCCCCTGCTGGAGCAGGAACACCCAGATGAGGTCACACAGGAACATGTCCAGGCGGGTTTTGAATGTCTCCAGAGAAGGAGACTCCACAACCCCCCTGGGCAGCCTGTTCCAGTGCTCTGTCACCCTTACTGAGAAGAAGTTTTTTCTCAAATTTAAGTGGAACCTCTTGTGTTCCAGCTTGATCCCATTACCCCTTGTCCTATCATTGTTTGCCACCGAGAAGAGCCTGGCTCCATCCTCATGGCACTCACCCTTTATATATTTATAAACATTAATAAGGTCCCCCCTTAGTCTTCTCTTCTCCAAACTAAAGAGACCCAGCTCCCTCAGCCTTTCCTCATAAGGGAGATGCTCCACTCCCTTAATCATCTTTGTTGCCCTACGCTGGACCCTCTCCAGCAGTTCCCTGTCCTTCTGGAACTGAGGGGCCCAGAACTGGACACAATATTCCACATGTGGTCTCACCAGGGCAGAGTAGAGGGGAAGGAGAACCTCTCTGACCTACTAACCACCCCCCCTCTAATACACCCCAGGATGCCATTGGCCTTCCTGGCCACAAGGGCACAGTGCTGGCTCATGGTCATCCTGCTGTCCACCAGGACCCCCAGGTCCCTTTCCCCTACACTGCTCTCTAATATGTAATTTCCCAACCTATACTGGAACCTGGGGTTGTTCCTGCCCAGATGCAGGACTCTACACTTGCCCTTGTTAAATTTCATTAGGTTACTCCCCGCCCAACTCTCCAGCCTGTCCAGGTCCCGCTGGATGGCAGCACAGCCTTCTGGCATGTCAGCCACTCCTCCCAGCTTGGTGTCATCAGCAAACTTGCTGATAGTACAGTCAATTCCCTCGTCCAAATCGTTAATGAATATATTGAATAATATTGGCCCCAGCACTGACCCCTGAGGCACTCCACTAGATACTGGTCTCCAACTAGACTCCGCACCATTGACTACCACTCTGGCTTCTCTCCTTAAGCCAGTGCTTCTCTCCTTAAGCCAGTGAAGCAGAGAATTTTCTGATGTCACTGGGGACTACATATATGCAGCCTACCAGAATCAGCCTCTGCATTTCATCTTATTGTTGCTTTCAGTTGCCTTTCAAATATGCTTCATCTTCAGAACTCTTTCAGGTAACAGCCCTTCTGCCTGAATCCAATTAGCCTATTAGCATAGCCATCACCTCGCCGATTTTCCATCTAGATTTGAAATCTCTTAATGGCACATAAGCAGCAGATTGTGTGAGGCTCTGCACCTACCAGAATATTCTTTTGAAAGCATATAGTTTAAAAAATATACGCAAAAAAAAGTGATTGTACTGAAGAGCAGCAAAAGTGTTAAAATGAGCCATGCTGGAAAACCGAAGCACATATTTAATTTGTTTCTCTCCAGTACCTGTTATGTCAAATTTATTTCTATCATGAGGCAGTGTGAAGCAAAAGAAAAAGTTCTAAAAACTTTCTTTTTGGTGTCATTCACTTACTGGAATGCCGGTGAAGGTAACTGGAGGCGACTGCCAAGAGATGCTAAAGCTACTGCCATTGGGAGTGAATTTTGCTGACCCTGGAATGTTCACTGGAGGAGTGGCCTGTGTGAAAAGAAAATATTATTCCAGTAAGAAGAACTTTTCCTCTTCCGAAGCATTTCAAGGTATCTTTCACTCCTTCAAACTGTAAATCTATGAGAGACTTTCCGACGTGGAAAAGAACTGCATGGTGACAAGCATTTTACCCTTATTAGAGGGATAATCATGGATAAGCTGGTAAGGAAGGGACATATTTATACATCACTGTTCTTAAAACCTTGTTTAAAAGAAGACAATAGCTTTCACAATAATCCATGCAAAACCCTTAAAAGCCAGATCTGATAAAAACACACAAAATCAAACACCATAATACAAAGAACTTTTAAAATAATGCCAGCTAGCAACAAAAAATATTACAAATTATCACCTGTTCCACAGTGATAAACAAGGCAGCATTTAAAGTGACAGCAGCTCGTTTAAACAACTGAACACCAGCTGGTCAGGCTTCTTGGACAACAGGGGTAACGATCAACAATAAGGGTTTGCAATTTCTCATTTACCAGATAAATGCTGTTAAGAATTATTCCAATTAAAAGTGTCTTTCCTGTTAAAAACAAGGAGCTGAAAATCATCCCTGGGATTCAAAAACCAGCTCTTAAAAAGACTAAGCTAAAGCAAATATTTGAAAGACCCCTGGGCCCCTTGAACTTTTATGTTCTTCCCACCTGGGCTGCAATACCCAGTGCTGCCCTGGGGTGCGATACCTGACAGTCTGAGCTCAGATGGTTGAGCATCTTTTAGCTTGTGCCTTCCCTCCAGTTTCCCTATTGGACTGGGCGCCCTCAGGAATTCTCCCCTACCCCTTTTGCAATCTTGTTTAATTTACAGAGTCAGGAATTTCATACCTTTGCAGTTACCCTGCCTAACAGGAGCGCAAGCAGCCACCATGAGCACAGGCTCCCTTGGACTCTTGCATTTCAAGCTTTCACCACAAAAAAAAAAAAAAAGGCTCCTTGGTTTAAACTTATCAAGAACCTGATATAAAAAATGAGCTTTTACTTCTGCCTTTCAGTTGTCTGCACCTTACAGTAATAAAATACACTTCTTTAAGCGGTGTTTGTGTTTGAAGCTGTGGAAGTTGCCTCACGGCTTCAGGGAAGAGAGCTTCCCAGAGCTGCCAGGCAGAGAGGGGCAATGACAAACTACAACCTGATAGTCCTCATTAAACATAATCTTCAGAGTAAACAAGTGCTGAAGCAATCCCCTGGAGTCTCTCCAAGGAAAAGAAACCGAGAGCCCTGGATGCCTCCGTCTACAGCAGCGACGCTCTGTGGGCTGCCGGGCCTGCTGGCGGCTCCACGAGAATCCACACAGACGTGTGGAGAAAATGTCCGCTGAGCTCCATAAAACATAAACACCTCGTTGAAAGGCATCAAGAAAAATTTGGCAACTCCAGACAGCACGAGTAGCGCTTCATCACAACCTCGTTTAAACGGGAAGGGGTGACTGACCACGGCAGTCCTGCCCAGGAAGACTGGAGGCACAGGGCGGGCATCGTCATCCCGCCGGGCTATCAGCACAAAGCCGGGCTCAGCACGGCGGCTTCCTCATGTATTCGAATAGCGCCTGCAAGGGAAACCCCAGGTGCTGAAAAAGCTCCTCTGTAGTTCCCCTGTAGCTACGTTTAACAGGTACGGGCACTAGTTTCATAATGAAATGTGAAGTATGAGAAGTTTAAAATTGCTGTAATTTGCAGTTGCCTTAAATACCATGGTGCTCGACTCTTTCTTCTCAGTGCCTAAATATCTACCTCAGACATGATCAATTTAGACAGTCAGTCATCTTGTTCATTCCTTCCCCAGACATGCATCTTTGCTCAGCAAGCACAGCCATGTATTTCAGAGTAATGTTTCAGACAATCTCTTCCATAAGGTGAGCAACCTTAACATCACAATCAACTGAAGAGTTTCTGTACCTCAATCTAAGTATATTTGTGCATAATCTTCACTTATTTATTTGTGTCAACATTGCCCTTGTATCTGAAATAGCACCTGCTCATCTTCTTCCCCTCTCTTCCCAGCCAGCAATCTGCCCCTCTCCTTACCCTGCTTTTTTCCCCAACCTGTCTGTCCCTAATGAACACAGGTTTCCTCCTCACGTAATTTTCTGATTACACCAGTTTATAGCAGAAGAATCTCATTAGTTCCTAAGATGTAGGACTTTGCATGTTCTGCCATTAAATTGCATCCAAAATCTACTATTCTTAAGATCACTCAGTCAAGTAAGCATGATGTATAAATCCCTGTACTGCTGATGTCTCCTGAGTTTGTTATCAGCAAAGGTTATTATAGTATTTGTGTAGTACCAAAACAATTTAATGAAAATGAAATCAGACTCAAACCCAGCTTTTCATTCAATTCCACTAATAACATTCAATAGCCCTTTCGAAATAACTCACTGATGTTTTCCCTGGCTCCCCCATTCTCTCTCCTACATTAAGTTTGATCTATAGCCTAATCAATAATGCCTGTATGTTAGAAGATCTCCTCAAACCCCAAAGGATTTGTTCTTCTTTACTCCTTCTTTGTTTACAAAGCTACTTTGTCCATGGAAGATACTAGACTGTTCTAGGATAATCTTTCTTTGGGGTTCCTCCATTGCAGTTCACCTCATTTGCTGTCCTTTCCACCATTTCTTCAACTACTCTTCTGAATCTTTCCTCATCCATAGGACTGGGTCAGAGAAGAGAGTTAGGACTTGTCTGCTGCAAGTATTATATTTTCCATTTTCCATACAAGAAATGACAATAAACAGATCTGTTTAGGATCTTGCGATTCAGCTTGGGGTTCTGTATTTTTGTCCCTTTTTTAACAGGAATCCTGGGATGAGCATTATTCAGACTCCTTCATCAGAGTTCCTTGAGCTGTGAATTTTGCCTCTTCCCTCCCAATGAAGTCATTTCCATTTTCATGCTCTCATTCAGGTGAGAGATTGTCATCATCACTACGTTCCCCTTCAATGCCTTTTTTCAGTTTTGATACAGATAATATCAGAAGTTAAAAGAGTTTTAAAATTCTGTACACGGCTCACTCCAGCAAGCAAACTGCAGGAAATACGGTGGTATTAAAGATGCTGTCGTCACCTTCTCTCCTATTCCCTTCCACACAACAGATTAGTCACAAGAATGCTTAGATGTTTCAAGTGAAAAGCCAGGCTCAATTCCTCCTCTTGCTGGTGAGAGCTGGATCTCCACCTTGCCTCCAGGAGATTGCTCTGCTTGCTGGGCTAGAGGGACTCCCGCGCAGGATGCCAGCAACCTGCTCCGCAGCAGCTGCCTCCTCTGCAAGGACAACCTGAGTGCTGAGCAGGCACCTCACCTCCTGCTTCCAGCTCTACAGCCCTGAACGCTGTGGGTTGTGTCACTTCTCACTGATGAAGTACTGAAACCAGAGCAACTTGAGAAGGTGACAGGGCTCAGACACTTGTAGTCTTGTGTCATGGAACACATCAGTTCAAATCCAATCCAAATGGCTTAAACATTTGAACTATGATTTCCTTAAACAAGTGCTTTACCCAAAGGCTGCTTATAAAAAAGCATCGAGGAGGTTTCCAAATTGCAGGGAAGACTGTCACAGCTGCAAATCCCAAACGAAGTGAGACTCTTCTCAGCAGCCCAGACTTTGTGCCTCACTCTGTGAGAGGCATGGCTTAAGCCAGACCGAGAAGAAAGTCCTCCTATCTGGCTTGACCAGTCCCCAGGTTGGTGTGCTACCAGACGCAGCTCCCACCCGAGATGCCAAGCTTCCAGCCATGCTTTCCGCCATGCACAAGAGTCTAAAACAAGCCTGTTAATTCTGTGTGGTTCCCCCTGCCCTTTTAATGGATCTGCTCCAGACACACGACAAAAAGGTTTCATCTGCACAATGCTGTATACAAAAGTTATTGCATGTCATAAATTTAAGAGAGTTTGTTTCTCCGGTGCATATGCAGGTCATGGACCACACTACTTCAAAGTCTCTATTCTTCTTTTCTCATATGGTATCCAGACCAAAACATGTCAAATTTTAGTGCACTTTTACAATTAATGGTTTCTGTTTGAACTTAATTGTAAGTTTTTGGAACAGGAGTTTTTGCATCTGATTGGATTTTTGCCATTTGCAAAGCATTACCTTGTAGGAGTAGGAGGACACCATATATGCCTTTTCATTCTTCCTGCTCTGCTTCCCGTACGCCAAGTGACACCTCACACTGTACAAACACAGGAAATTAATTGTTCCTGGCACCCCCCAGGTACCTACCTACAGACACACAGGTATTTACAAGCAGACCTGCAATCTGGGAGGGATTCAGCTGATTAAATGAGAATTTTTACACTGCAGGAGACTGCATCTGAGCACACTGCCCTATCATTAGTGGAGAATTCACGGATGTAGGCAATGGGATACACAAAGAAACTCTTCTCAACCTAAAGTACGCACCTTTGTGTGGCTGGATAAAGAGCACCCCAAAAACCATCAGCTGTGGTGGGAGCACAAGCAAACAAACAATTAGCTCATCTAAATTTAAATGGGATGAATCACCTGGGCTGCCCTGAAAACTTTTCAGCCCATTAAAACTAGACTTGGCTTTTTAAAACTCAAACATTATGCTCTGATATTCCTTCACACATCAATGGCATTGATGTAATCAACAGAGTTCACCCTCACTAGCATTACCTGGTAAGCGTGGTCCGTGTGTACGAGGTAGAGGTTGGTAGGAGCTGAGCGGCTCAGAGGTGTCATCAATTTAGTCTCAGTTTTGGCACAGGAAGTTTCAGGACGGATTGCGTCTTGGGTGGGAAAGGAAGGAGGAGATGCTAAAGATGGAGAGACTGGGGAAAGACTGCTTAAGCCATCAGCTACTGAGTCCGTGTTGAGTCTGATTTCTGTATAGTAAAAATCCTCCTCTCCATCACTACAGTCCGACTCTCCTACACGTCTGTATCAAGACAAAGAATGAAGGACTGATTAAATGGAAGCAAGAACTCCAAGGTAAATTTTATGTTCTAGATGCATGAGCACATATATTCATACTGTCAATAAATTAATATTCCCAGTTTCAACCAAACGTACTTTATCAGCATTCTGGCTGCAGGCAAGGGGGAGAGGAAAAGAAAATTATCTAGTCTGAAGGGAAAAAAAGTAGGAATTAGATTATTTTTCTCTACATATATTATTCTTGATTAATTCTTTGACCTTGGAGTAGATGTTTAACTTCACCTCAAATATCAGCTTCTCATTCCTAACTATTGAAGTTACCCAGAATCTCAACGTACTTTCACTTGAGAAATGACAGAGCAGCCACAGAAGGACGGGTAAAGATAACAAACACGAGCAAGATACACTTCACTAATGTTACGGCAAACAATGTGTAATCTTATCATAAGTTACTTAATTAAACAAATTATAGTTATGGCCGTGTTTCACTGTTAACTCTCCTTGGCATAACAGAAGAAGCTGCTAGAAAACAGTCTCACCATGCAGCTCACTCAAACACAGGCAGAAAAAGGACAGGTAAGGGCTGGCTTGCTAGTGCTGGACTTGCTGGTCCTACTCTCTAGATGCAGACTTACTGCAAGAGGAGGAGATGTAAATGCTGATCTGCCCCTGCATCCCCTGGCACTATCTGCTGCATGTCTGAGCACAAGTGCTAGCAGCAACGCAGCCCAGTCAAACCAGTACTTGCCAGCTGATTATGTGTTATCTTGAAGTTCCCAACAAACAGTTGTTTTAGCACATTTATAATCCCCATGCTACACAGATGTAACTCGCACCTTATACACATGTATTTTCTCCTGGATCTTCCATATAGGAAATCAGGGAGCCCTATGTGTCCTCCTGCCTGCATGTCCATATCAGGGCCACTCTTTTTCCAGGCATGCACCCCAAGAACAGCCCCTCACCAGTTAGTCCGTCAGCCCGCTTGCCCATATATTGCTACCTGTGGTCCTCTTGCCACCTTACTCAACAAAAGTCATTGAGAACATGGGTTGAGCAGATTTGCAGGGCTCTACCAGAAGTACCACCTGCCAGACCTCTGCCAGTCGCTCACCAAAACCCCTCTCTCTGGCAAAGATACAAGCTCCAAATTCCAGGGAAGTCCTGCTGTTTGCTTCTCCCTCCCCTGTGCCACAGAAAGGATGTCCCCACAATATGCAAGACAAAGAGCAACACTGAAAACTGCACTTTGAGAGAGATTTCCTGTTTCTGGTAGCCTCACTCTTCAGAGTCTAAGCCCAACAGGAATTACTATGACCTTCGCAAGACTCCCCTGAGCCCCACACCAGACTACTTCCTCATGGTCACTTTGATTTTTAAGCACTGGCTAACACAGATTTACACAACAGAGATGTATTTTCACACACCTAACAGGCAAAGACCATGAGTCCCCACTGTAACTATATGTGAGACAGCTAGGTCACTCAGGGAATCGCACAGGAGACTTTGGTTGCAAACCAAAGCTCTGAAACAAGCTTGTGTCATACCAGACTCATCCGCTTTTGCTTCCGGTTCAAGTAACACCCACATGGAATTGCAGCTCTGTTTCTTTTTCTTTGGTTTCTTAGGTTATTGTTGGGGGTTTTTTGTTTGGGGTTTTTTTTTGTTTGTTTGGGGTTTTTTTGGCATTAATTTGACTCAGAACCAGCACAAGCACCTGATGTGACATGAAACGAGGCTGGAAAGTATTCATGCACAACCCTGAAACCTGTTGCCTTTTACACAGCGTCAGCTTGGATGTGACGCACAGATAACATATATTAGGTAAATGCCACTGAGCTGTGCAGCCGGTCGGGAAGTGCAGTGTGACCTAGACCCGTATTTGACCTTCTAGCAAATTCCACAAACGTTCAGGAAGGAAAGTGCTTCACTGTTGAAGTAACTTCCCATTCACCTTAATGCACTACTCCACCATTTCCTCAGAAACCCAGGGATCAGAGAAAGAAAAGCCAAGAAGAAGCCGCTTCAACTCCCTGGCCAAGGACGACTGCTCCCCTTCCATAGGGAACCCTTTAGACACTGTGTTCTTACCCAAGGTGGATGGTCCGTATGTGTTTCTGAATCCCTGCAGCTGTGCTCAGTACCTTCCCACAGTTTTTCCACAGGCATTTGAACATCACCTTCATTGAGTTCTGGAAACGGAGAGTAAAGCAACATTAGTTGTATGGAAGATAGGAAGAAAACCAAACCACCCAAAATGCACGCAGTTATAAAACACTGTGAAGGCTGCAAGCCTCTTAACTCCTAATTTGTAATGATGTAATAGTCTCTCTCAACAGTGTCATCCTACTGAACTCAACAGAATCCCAGCGGAAAGCCACAGGAGCAGCTTGTGCCAAAACTTCACCTCTCTGCTCTTTGGCACAGCTCTTTCACTTTCAAGTTCTAGTTTCTGTCTTGCCACAAAAGTAAACAGTATAAAAACTTCCTACGCTTCTTTGGAGGCTGTCGAAGAACAACTGATGAGGATTTCTCGCTTAACGGAAGGCACCTTCTTAAATTAAGATCTTCCTAAAGCAAGCTCTTATGAATGTTTCTGCTCATGAATTTTGCAAAACAGACAAAATATTGTGCCAGAAAACCATAGCTTCTGCAATTACAATATTGACCCATGAGCTGGCAAAACCTGCTGTTATTTCATTTAGAAGCTGCTGTGACCCTCACTTGGACAAGAGAATGAGAAGCCATCTGGCTGTGTTCAATGTTTTAAAAATAATATGTGTATAATCTCATTTTAATATTGTTATGTTCTTTAATATAACTTCATTGGCATAAACTGAATTATCATTGATTTAGAGCACAGCCAACGAGGCTATAACCAGCCCAGTCTTCAATATTTTGAAGACTCTGGAGAACACTAGTCTTAATTTAAAACACAGTATGTGGTAACAAACAACACAGATGTTGCAGAATTGTACAGACTTTTTTTAAAGCTACTTTTACTGCAATATGAAACTCACTTTATACATTTTAAATTAAAAAAAATCTAAATAATTTGTACTTCTCAAAAATAATTTTCTCTGTTATTGCAGAACACATTATTAAAGAAAACATGAGGAAGAGGTTAAAAACACTGTATTTTTATCCTATAATTTTAGTTACACATAAAATGAAATGAATATATTCATATAAAGCTTGATTAAAAAATAAAAGGAACAAGCACATCCTTAGAATAAGTGCATGCTTTGCTGTGTCTTGCACAAAAGCTGACCTGGTGCTTTCTTCAATTTGGACCCTTTGGAACTGCGTGCCAGTAGATGGCAAGTTTCAGCATTTGCTAGAAAGACGATGATTAGAATATAATTTTTTTGAAAATTTCAGCTGATGGGCTTTTAAAAATACAAGTTGATTGTAGCTGCATGTTCTCATAGCTACTTGGCTGTCTAACATCTCCTGTTTGAAAGTATGGATGATAATGGCTTTCAGATTTGAGGTATCTGGCCATACTGTGTGTATGAAAACCTACTTCAGAATAAAATGCACATAAATTCCCTCTATAATTTTTTGACCTGATAATACTACTACCATTCAAATAGATACAGAACTCTTTTTTTCCTAAAATTAAATGTAATCTATCTTGCAATTC